>NC_045428.1:537218613-538486113 GCF_902635505.1 Sarcophilus harrisii
CAAATTTCTCTGGTAACTATTTGTGGGGTTTTTTTTCAGTCAAGCATTAATTCAGAAGCTTGTCATGAAATGAATTCTGAGAGGAAATATGGAACTTACACAGTGTGTGCCTCCTCTCCGCCATCTTGGCCAGAAGTCTATCAAATGATAATTTCAAATTTCAAGGGCATTTTAAATGATTTTTTTGTTTAATTTTAGTGTGTTTAATACCAAGTTAAATTTTAAATCATCATTAAAGGAAGTAGCAGGAGCAAAATGTTAAAAAATTGTATAGAAATTTAAAATAAGAGAAGTAAAATATCCTATACTTTCTAAATTTGGAAGAAAATTCAGAGACTAAAAAAGGTATAAAAATATTTATTTTAAAATTGTTATTAATCAAACTTTGTTTCTAATTTGTTTGTGTAAGACAACATGACATTGCCTAAAAGTATATGATATAATATGGTTCAAAGAATTGTTTTATTTTTGTTACTGTGGCTGAGATAAACATAAACTAGAAGGAAGTTGAAATTTACCTTAAAACTCTAAAATTCATAAATACCAAATAGATACTCAATTGAGGAAAAGAAAAGAAAAAAAAAAGCTTTTAAAATGCCAACATAATTTCTGTGATTTTTTCCCATTGGTACTTTATACCTATGTATCTCAAGATAAATTATTTATGAACCATTGGCAAAATTCTAAACTGTAAAAGATAACATTTTGTCAAGTGGGTAATCAGAATAGATGCATCAGTCTTAGATTTTTTTTGGATTATAAAAACACTAACATAAAATGAAAAATCACTTAAAAGGGTGTTTAAATACTGAACTAATTCATAAACAGACAGGAAGAAGCCTTGACTACATTAATATTAATGTGTTTAATTTAGTTGTTCATTAGAGTCAGAAATGTAAGTAAAATAAAACATGACAAAACATTCCAAGGGGAAAAAAGAATGTGTAATAAGTTTATTCTTAGAAATATCCCTCATAGAACGTTCCACCAATGAAGAAGAAATTAGAGAAATAATAAGGAGTTATTTTGCTCACATAAATTTGATAACCTAAGTGAAATGGATGACTACCTCCAAATATATAGACTTCCCAGACTAACAGAGGAGGAAGTAAATTGCTTGAATAGTCCCATTTCAGAAAAAGAAATAGAACAGGCAATTAAACAACTCCCTAAGAAAAAATCACCAGGACCAGATGGATTTACATGTGAATTTTACCAAACATTTAAAGAACAATTGGCCCCAATGCTATATAAATTATTTGATAAAATAGGGAATGAAGGAGTCCTACCAAATTCCTTCTATGACACAGACATGGTACTGATACCTAAACCAGGTAGGCTGAAAACAGAGAAAGAAAATTATAGACCAATCTCCCTAATGAATATTGATGCTAAAATCTTAAATAAGATATTAGCAAAAGACTACAGAAAATCATCTCCAAGATAATACACTATGATCAAGTAGGATTTATACCAGGAATGCAGGGCTGGTTCAATATTAGGAAAACTATCAATATAATTGGCCATGTTAATAACCAAATTAACAAAAACCATATGATCATCTCAATAGATGCAGAAAAAGCATTTGATAAAATCAAACATCCATTCCTATTAAAAACACTTGAGAGTATAGGAATAAATGGACTTTTCCTTAAAATAATCAGCAGCATCTATTTAAAACCATCAGTAAGCATCATATGTAATGGAGACAAACTGCAACTATTCCCAATAAGATCTGGAGTGAAACAAGGTTGCCCACTATCACCGTTACTATGTAATATTGTATTAGAAACACTAGCTATAGCAAAAAGAGCTGAGAAAAAGATTAAAGGAATAAGAATAGGCAATGAGGAAGCCAAATTATCACTCTTTGCGATGACATGATGGTATACTTAGAGAACCCCAGAGATTCTGCTAAAAAGTTATTAGAAATAATCCACAACTTTAGCAAAGTTGCTGGTTATAAAATAAACCCACATAAGTCATCAGCATTCTTATATATCACTAACAAAATCCAACAGTCAGAGTTACAAAGAGAAATTCCATTTAAAGTAACTACTGATAATATAAAATATTTAGGAATCTATCTGCCAAGGGAAAATCAGAAACTTTATGAGCAAAATTACAGACCACTTTTCACACAAATTAAGTCTGATCTAACCAATTGGAAAAATATTAAATGCTCTTGGATAGGGCGAGCAAATATAATAAAGATGACAATATTACCTAAATTAATCTATTTATTTAGCGCTATACCAATCAGACTCCCAAAAAACTATTTTAATGACCTAGAAAAAATAACAACAAAGTTCATATGGAAAAACAAAAGGTCAAGAATTTCAAGGAATTAATGAAAAAAATCAAATGAAGGTGGCTTAGCATGTACCAGATCTAAAATTATATTATAGAGCAGCAGTTACCAAAACTATTTGGTATTGGCTAAGGAATAGATTAGTTGATCAGTGGAATAGATTAGGTTCAAGGGACAAAACAGTCAACAAATATAGCAACCTAGTCTTTGACAAACCCAAAGATCCCAGCTTTTGGGATAAGAACTTACTGTTTGATAAAAATTGCTGGGAAAATTGGAAACTAATATGGCAGAAACTAGGCATTGATCCATACTTAACGTCGTACACCAAGATAAGGTCAAAATGGGTTCATGACCTAGGCATAAAGAATGAAATTATTAATAAATTAGAGGAACACAGGATAGTTTACCTCTCAGACCTGTGGAAGGGGAAGGTCTTTATGACTAAAGCAGAACTAGAGATCATTACTGATCACAAAATAGAAAATTTTGATTATACCAAACTGAAAAGTTTTTGTACAATCAAAACTAATGCAGACAAGATTAGAAGGGAAGCAATAAACTGGGAAAATATTTTTACAGTCAAAGGTTCTGATAAAGGCCTCATTTCCAAAATATATAGAGAATTAACTCTAATTTATAAAAAATCAAGCCATTCTCCAATTGAAAAATGGTCAAAGGATATGAACAGACAATTCTCAGATGAAGAAATTGAAACTATTTCTAGTCATATGAAAAGATGCTCCAAGTCATTATTAATCAGAGAAATGCAAATTAAGACAACTCTAAGATACCACTACACACCTGTCAGATTGGCTAAGATGACAGGAAAAATAATGATGATTGTTGGAGGGGATGTGGGAAAACTGGGACATTGATGCATTGTTGGTGGAGTTGTGAACGAATCCAACCATTTTGGAGAGTAGTTTGGAACTATGCTCAAAAAGTTATCAAACTGTGCATACCCTTTGATCCAGCAGTGTTACTACTGGGATTATATCCCAAAGAGATTATAAAGAAGGGAAAGGGACCTGTATGTGCACGAATGTTTGTGGCAGCCCTTTTCGTAGTGGCTAAAAACTGAAACTGAATGGATGTCCATCAGTTGGAGAATGGCTGAATAAATTGTGGTATATGAATATTATGGAATATTACTGTTCTGTAAGAAATGACCAACAGGATAATTTCAGAAAGGCCTGGAGAGACTTACACGAACTGATGCTGAGTGAAATGAGCAGGACCAGGAGATCATTATATACTTCAACAACAATACTAGATGATGACCAGTTCTGATGGACCAGGCCATCCTCAGCAACGAGATCAACCAAATCATTTCTTTTTTTTTTTTTTTTTTTTTTTTTTCTTTCTTTTTTTTTTTTTTTTTTTTTTTTTTTTTTTAATAGCCTTTAATTTACAGGATATATACATGGTAACTTTACATTAACAATTGCCAAACCTCTTGTTCCAATTTTTCACCTTCTTACCCCACCCTCCTCCTAAATGGCAGGATGACCAGTAGATGTTAAATATATTAAAATATAACTTAGATACACAATAAGTATACATGACAAAACATTATTTTGCTGTACAAAAAGAATCAGACTCTGAATTATTGTACAATTAGCTTGTGAAGGAAATCAAAGATGCAGGTTTGCATAAATATAGGGACTGGGAATTCAATGTAATGGTTTTTAGTCATCTCCCAGAGTTCTTTTTCTGGGTATAGCTAGTTCAGTTCATTACTGCTCCATTAGAAATGATTTGGTTGATCTCGTTGCTGAGGATGGCCTGATCCATCAGGACTGGTCATCATCTAGTATTGTTGTTGAAGTATATAATGATCTCCTGGTCCTGCTCATTTCACTTAGCATCAGTTCGTGTAAGTCTCTCCAGGCCTTTCTGAAATCATCCTGTTCAACCAAATCATTTCTAATGGAGCAGTAATGAACTCAACTAGCTATGCCCAGAAAAAGAACTCTGGGAGATGACTAAAAACCATTACATTGAATTCAATCCCTATATTTATGCACACCTGCATTTTTGATTTCCTTCACAAGCTAATTGTACAATATTTCAGAGTCTGATTCTTTTTGTACAGCAAAATAACGTTTTGATCATGTATACTTATTGTGTATCTCATTTATATTTTAATATATTTAACATCTACTGGTCATCCTGCCATATAGGGGAGGGGGTGGGGGGGTAAGAGGTGAAAAATTGGGACAAGAGGTTTGGCAATTGTTAATGCTGTAAAGTTACCCATGTATATATCCTGTAAATAAAAGGCTATTAAATAAAAAAAAAAAGAAATATCCCTCATTTTTTCTCTTAGTAAGATATATAAAAACAGAAGCCAAAACACTGTGATACATGAGGAAGGCATGGTACCCTGGTTTTGAACATAGAAAAATTGTGTTCAAACTTTGCTCTCTGACTTTATAAGTCAAAGACTTTGAACTCAATTGGACAAGTCCCAAACTTTTCAGGACTTAGTTTCCTCATTTATCAAGTAATAAAGCTAGACTAAATTATCCCTATATTTATTTTAGACTATAAAAAGCTATGAAAATTATGTTAAAACTTTCCCATTGTTTCTTGATATATTTCTCTGCCAAAGCATCTAAGTTTTATTTTTATTTGCTTTTAATAAAACTTATAAAATTAGATAATTTAATCCAGCTTTTAGCCTTTTACACAATTTTTGACATCCATCTTCAAATTTCATTACTTGGTTTGAGTGATACTCTTCCCTGTTGGCTTTTCTAATATTTCTCAAGGTTCTACACTTTAACCTCTTCTCCACTGAATTTATTACTCAGTGATCTGATCATATCACATAATTTGAACTGTAATCTTTATTGAAATAACTCCCAAATCTATATATCTAATCCAGTTCTCTTTTTCAATATCACCAACTGCCTTATGTTAATTTGACTTTATTACAAATGTCCCAAAAGCATTGTTTTAAATAGAAATCACTTTTTCTTATACTTGCTTCTTCTCCAAACTTCTGCAATTATTGTCAAGTTGTGACTATTCTCTAGTAAAACAGACTCATAACCACAACATTATGTTTGAAATTCCCCTGTGAAATTATAAGGATTTGAACTAAAGAATAACTATTAGGGGCAGCTAGGTGGCACAATGGATAGAGCACCAGTCAGGAGGATCTGAGTTCAAATCTGACCTCAGACACTTAACACTTCCTAGCTGTGTGATTCTGGACAAGTCACTTAACCCCAATTGCCTCAGCAAAAAAAGAAAAAAAGAAAAGAAAAACTACCAGTGACTCCATACTAACATGGATGGAAATACTAAGATGTGCTGACTAAGATGGAACAATAATTGATAAGTGATTAACAGCAGAACAGTTTACAATGTGTCAAAGGAGTTAAAAGAAAACTGTTTGGATATAGCTATACCAAAATAGGGACTTCTGTAGTTTAATTCCTTGAGATCTCTTTCAGGATCTTTTCTACAATTAAAACCTTCCATTGACCTAGAGATTTTCTTGTTTATTATGCTGATACTAAATGTTTCTTCCATATTGACAATGGGATGAATATCTCTGATTCAGATTCTGAATATCTCTTTTCCTTCTGTCTTTGAGGGAAAAAACTCAACTTTTTTTTTGTTTGATTTTATTTCATTGTTTTATAAATAAAATATAGAGAGGAAAGGATAGTGATTGAATCTGTTTTTTACATTTAGAAATACCCGCTAAGAAATTCCCTATGCTAGTAAAGGTCTACATCTCCTCAGCAACCTAGACAGTTTCAGAAAAGAATTTTTTTAAGAGTTGCTTACAACATTACACACCAAAACCGAGAACTTCCTGAAAATAAGGCTAACTCTAGATGCCACCCTCAAAAGAGATAAATTTGAAGATTTTTGTCAGTACATGGGTCAAGGCTATCCAAATTGTCAAAAAAAAAAATAATAACTTGCTTTTTTATGTATTGTTAAATTCCACCCAAAAATATTAATCACAATCATAAAAATACTTTACATATTTCACATTGTCTTTATTCCAGATTTTGATTCCTCTCAGATAATACTAGAATTCTAAATTAATAAGAGACTTGCATTTTATCTAATGAAACCTGATGCACATACCATAAATTCTCCATTAGAAATAAATCCTTTTAAAATTAAATTTTAATTCCATTTTTTAAAATTCTTATACTTATTTTTAATAAATGCTTCTAAGCATCTAACTCAGGGAAATGTAGGCTTCCCTTTCTCATTTATCTATGAAAGATCTCACAAATACTTTACTAAAATATCTCTGTGACAACAATTTTTAAGAATAAAAATTGCAGCCTACTCATAACTCCCTATTCTGTGCCACTGTTATCCATGTGCTGTAATATTTTGCTTGGAAAATTGATAGGGCATTGACCTAACATAATGTAGATGTTCCTCTTTATCCTTTTATATTAGAGGACATAAATGGGAAAGTCTATATAGCTGTCATTCTTTTTTCTTATCATATATCCAAACTGTTTTTGTTATACCACATTTCCTTGATGATATCTTTACTTTGATTCCTATTCAAAACTTTACTCAGTCCATATTTTTGTCTGTTCCAATATTTCATGGTCTCTCCATTGATTTCCCTCTGTTTTATACTCCTTTAATAAATTCTATAGACATAAATGTCATATTTAATTGAAATTTTGCAAAACTGGTAAAATATTAGATTTTAAAAAGATGGTCCTTTATTTCTATGGGAAATTTATAGACAGAAAATAAGCTTTAAATTTTCTGAACAGAGTCTAGCAAACTCTTCTCTTCCTTTTCAGTTAGGAACCCAGCTCATCACACATCTCTACTGCCTATATATAGATATAGATATAGATATAGATATGTATATACATACAGTGTACACAGGCAATAGAGATAAACACACACATATTCACACACACACACATATATATACAATTGATGAAAAATACATAGGATATGTTGTGTATGTCCTTAAACATTAAAATTAGACAGATGGCTATCTATCATGTATATCTTTTATTAGATATTTTCGTCACTATGTATATATGTGTATGTGTGTGTATGTGTATATAACGTGTGTATGTGTACATACTTGCAATACTTTAAGATGATGGAATGAAGTGACAAATTTTTCCAATTAGCCTAAAAGAAAAGTGCATATTTGGCCAAAACATAATATAAATTATCTAAGGAAAGAGATAAAATGAAGCAAGTTAAAGTTATAACACAAATTAGAATAGTAGAATAAACATCAGGAAAAGAAGCAATAAAAAATTATGAAAAGAGAAGTAACAGCTTCATTAAAAAAAGAGTTAAAGAGTATACCCCCTAATTGTGAATACTCTTGGTTAAAAAAAAAAACAAAAAACTGAGGACCAAAACTAAGGATTCCAAATCTGCATATGGTATATTTTTGAAAAGAGGAGAGAATTTTTAATCAATATTTTTAGGATGGATATGAAAAGATAACTAAGCACTTCACTAACTAGAAAAGAGAGCACTGATTTATAACATGCATATTTTGTTTCTTCACTGCAATGTTTCTCAAACTAAGGTTTAAAGCACAGAAATAATAACTGTAAGAAGGAAGGTTTTTTTATTTTTCCAATTACTGTAAATGTAGTTTTCAACTTTCATTTTTGTAAAATTTTGAGTTCTATTTTTTCCCTCCCTTCCATAACTCCCTCCCCAAGACAGCAAGCAATGTGACATGTTATACATTTACACCATCTTAACCATATTTTTATATCATTCATATTTTAAAAGAAAAATCATAACAGAGGGGAAAAACAGTAACAAAAATGGTGAAAATAGTATTCTTCAATGCACATTCATAATTCTCTCTTTGGATGCAGAGAGCCTTTTCCATTCCAAGTCTACTGGAATTGTCTTGGATAACTGTATTGTTGAGAAGAGCTAAATCTATCACAGTTGATGATTATACCTTGCTGTTATTATATACAACATTCTGCTTGTTCTTCTCACTTCACTCAATATCAGTTCATGAAAGTTTTCTTAGGCTTTTCTGAAAACAGCCTTCTCAATATTTCTTATGGAACAGTAATATTCCATTACATTCATATACCAAAATGATTTCAGCCATACTCCAGTTAATGAGTATCCACTCATTTACCAATTCCTTGCCATCACAAAAAAGAACTGCTACAACCATTTTTACACATTTATAATTTCTCCTCTTTTATAATTTCTTTGGGATACATAACCAGTAGTGCCATTGCTAGATTAAAAAGATATGAATAGTTTTATAGCTTTTTGGGCATGGTTTCAAATTACTCTCTTGAATGGCTGGATCAGTTTACAACTTCACAACAATGTATTAGTGTTCCAATTTTACCACATTTCCTCCAATATTTATCTTTACCTTTTCCTATAATCTTGGCCAATCTGATAAGTGTGAAGTGGTACCTCCAGAATTGTTTTAATTTGAATTTTTCTAAACAATAGTGATTTGGATTTCATATGATTACAGATGGTTTTAATTTTGTCATCTGAAAATGTTTTTTTTCATATCATTTGAACATTTATCAGTTGAGTAATGATTTCTATTCTCTTATTTGACTCAGTTTTCTATAAAAATAAAAAGAATAATAATCCTTATATCAGAAACACTGGCTATAAAACTTGTTTCCCAGCTTTAAAATGAAGGAGTTTTGAAGCACCCATTGGGATATAATACAAAGAAATTATTTCTTATCTCAAAATATTCATTTTCTTAAAACATTTGGTAAAAGTTGTCAAAATATTCCTATCAACATAATAATTACATAAATATGAAAAAAAATTTCCCATTTGTCTATACATCAATACAATTTA
The DNA here is from genome assembly GCF_902635505.1 of Sarcophilus harrisii. Lineage (NCBI taxonomy): Eukaryota > Metazoa > Chordata > Mammalia > Dasyuromorphia > Dasyuridae > Sarcophilus > Sarcophilus harrisii. The sequence continues at coordinate 537,227,768 of NC_045428.1, forward strand.
ACAGTTTCATCAAAAGATTTTGTTTTCTATGTAACTTTGAATCAGAGAATCAATGAGAGCATATGATTCTTATCTTGAGATCAGTTACCATTGGGCATTCCCACAGGCCCTATTCTATACTATATGAACCTTTCATCTCATCTGTCATTCTCTTCTTGTTTGTTTCTATACATGTCAAAAAGATGGCATTTTCACTTCACCAAGATTACCACATCCATTTTGCATTGAATCCTTTCTTCTTCTAAAAGCTAGTACCTTCAAAATTTCCTTCATCTTTGATTTCTCTAACTTTTCTACTCATTGCCTTGTAATACTGGCTGCTTCTTTTCTGCTAATAAATATTCTCAGATCTTCCCCTCAAACAAACACAAAAAGAAATAATTCATAACTCAAATATGATATCATATTAATGTGACAGTCAAAGAAAATTAACTCTTTACATTGCTTCTACTTTCCCTGACATTTACTTTTCATCTTTCTTACTGCCACTCTTCAACCACCCTCCCCACTCCATTGGAACTATTTTTCAGAAGGTTACCAATGATTTCCTATTTAATAAAACTTTTTTTTCTTATTCCTTTTGCCTTTTACACAATTTTTGACATCCATCTTCAAATATCATTACTTGGTTTGAGTGATACTCTTCCCTGTTAGCTTTTCTAATATTTCTCAAAGTTCTACACTTTAACCTCTTCTCCACTGAATTTATTACTCAGTGATCTGATCATATCACATAATTTCAACTGTAATCTTTATTGAAATAACTCCCAAATCTATATATCTAATCCAGTTCTCTTTTTCAATATCACCAACTGCCTTATGTTAATTTGACTTTATTACAAATGTCCCAAAAGCATTGTTTTAAATAGAAATCACTTTTTCTTATACTTGCTTCTTCTCCAAACTTCTGCAATTATTGTCAAGTTGTGACTATTCTCTAGTAAAACAGACTCATAACCACAACATTATGTTTGAAATTCCCCTGTTCATTTTACATATTCAACTATTTGACAAGTCTTCTGGATTCTAGAAAGTTAATAACTTTAATATTTCTATACTTGCTGTAAATATTCATTAAAAACAAAGCCAATACCCATTCAGATCTTCTTCATTTCTTCTTTATTGGCTATTGACAGATTGGTTGTTTCTCCTGTTTCTAGTCTCTGATCTCTGTAATCTTTCCTCCATGATCTATATGACTGATATATCTAATAGACAAGTCTAAGGATTCTTCTATTCCCTTTTTCAAGAAGGGTTAGTGATTCCCTATCTCTAGTATAATATCTAATCTCTTTGTATAACATCCAAAGTTGTTCAAAAGCTGGCTTAATTCTATGTTTATACTACTACTATTACTATCTTGATAATATATACTAGATGCTTCCTGTATACATATAAACAGATTGTTTGTCATAGATGAAATTCTATTCCTCTTTATCTTAGTCCCTTAGAATCTATAGGCTCTCTTAAAATCTTAAACAATTACTATCCCCTGCAAGAAACTTTCTATTAATTTCGGGATTTTAATACTCTCTTGATACCTAATTATTTTCTTTATATTATACATATTTGATTTTATTTATGTATGTATGAATTGCTTCACCCCAATAGAAATGATTTACTTTTTTTTAAATCTCCCCTCCCCACCAAAGGCCTGGCAAAGTATCTATAATAAGAGAAGCAATAAGTTTGAGATGAATTTAAATGAATTTCCAGAAACTCCATGCCATCATACCCACTATCACATATTTACATATTTTAAAAGAAAACTGGACTTCACTTACTCTTCTCTACTTTTTAGAATCCTCAATATATTTTATGTATCAAGTATTAATAGAAATATCAATAGCTAGTATTTATAAAACTCCCACTCTGTGCCAGGAGCTAAGTTAAATACTTAGCAAATATTATCTTACTTGATCCTCACAATAACCCAAGAAGATAGGTGCTCTTATTATCCCCAATTTTTAGTTGAGGAAAGTTACAGAAATGTATGTTGTGATTTGACTAGTTACTGCCGGAGGCTGTAGATGAACTCAAGACTTTTGGATGCCAAGCTCTATCTACTATACAAGTTTGCTGTCCTATTACAGTAGAATACATCCCATTTCCGGATAAGTAAATGGGATTTCAAAGGGAATTCTAGGTGATTCCTACATCCATTTCTCTATGGATAAATGAGGGAGAGACTGCATGAAAAGTGAATTAAAGAGGATTGGCCATTAAATCAGGATATGTTCTATTCAGTGGACTTTCAAAAAGAAATCCCTCTAAATATCTTTCCCTCTTGTTCTATCTTCCCAAGTATTACACATACTTCAAATATTATGCCCTCTTTATAAAGAGTGAAAGCAGACCTTATACCCTTCTCTTTCTTCCAAAATGGTAGTTGTAGCTACATAGTAGTTAAAATATACATTTTATCCTGAACTTAAATTTGGAGTTGCCTCATATACTGATTTTCTTAACTGAATATAGATAACAAAAGAGATCCTGAAGGGGATACTGCCAGACTTGGAGACAATATTGTGAGTTAGAAAAATTCAGAGAAATTAAGTCTTTCAATTTGCAATGACTGGGCTTTTGGGAATGACAAGCCATTCATCATTACTTGAAGAATATAGACATTACCAAGGCAATGAGATAAATACTTTATTTTGGCAATTATTGACTAAAACCTCAAGTAAACTATACAATATAAAGCCAAGATGAAATGTTAAATACCAATTTAGTAGTAATATAAATTGTTTTTAGTTTTAATGAATCTTTGGTCTCAAATCATGGGAAAACATATCCTACTCTCAGTTTGTATAAAGGCATATTTATGAGATTTGTGCACAAAGCACATTGTTTGAGAATAAACAAAGACAACAAAAAAAAAACTTTCCTAAAATGACATAAATTGTATATTAAATACTTGTTTTGAGGAGACTCAATCCATAAATGAATATTATTTTAGCTTTTTATTTTCAAAATACATGCATAGATAATTTTCAAAATTTACCCTTGCAAAACCTTTCCAAACTTTTTTCTCATTTTATTCTTCTCACCCCCTCCTTTAAACAGGAAGTAATCCAATATATACTAAACATGTGCAATTCTTCTATGTATATTTTCACATTTCTCATACTTCACAAGAAAAATAAGATCAAAAAGGGGAAAAAATGAGAATGAAAAGCAAAAAGCAAATGAACAACAACAAAAAAGGCAAAAATACTATGTTGTGATCCATGTTCAGTGCCTCCAGTCCTCTCTCTGGGTATAGATGTCTCTCTCCATCACAATTACTTCATCATTAAAAAAGAGCCAGGTCCATCATTATTGACCAATCCATAATAATCTTCTTGTTGTGTACAATGTTCCTTTGGTTCTTCTCACTTCACATAGCATCAATTAATATAAATTTCTCCAGGCCTTTCTGAAATCAGTCTGTTGATGTTTTCTTATAGACTAGTAATAATATTCCATATGTAACTAATTCAGACATTTTCTAAGTGATGAGCACCCATTCAATTTCCAGGTCCTTGATACTACAAAGAGGGCTCCTACAACTATTTTGCACATATAAGGCCTTTTACCTTTGTTATGATCTCTTTGGTATATAGGCCCCATAGAGATACTATTGGATCAAAGGGTTTGCTGTTTGATAGCCCTTTGGGCATAGTTCCATGTTGCTCTCCACAATAGTTGGATCAGTTCACAACTCTACCAACAATGTATTAGTATCCCAGTTTTTTTTTTCATTTCCCTTCCAACATTTATCTTTATCTTTTCCTGTCATCTTAGCCAATCTGAGATGTGTGTTATTGTACCTCAGAGTTATCTCAATTTGCATTTCTCAGATCAATATTGAATTAGAGAATTTTTTGATATGACAATAAATGTTTTAATTTCTTGATCTGGAAATTGTCTATTCATATCCTTTGACCATTTATCAATTGGAGAATGTCTTCTATTCTTATAAGTTTCAATTAATTCTCTATATTCTTTAGGAATGAAGCCTCTATCAGAATACATGAATGTAATTTCTCCCCCAGTTTTCTGCTCACCTTCTAATTTTGTCTGCATTGGATTTTGTTTGTATAAAACCTTTTTAACTTAACATAATCAAAATCATCTCTTCTGAATTACACAATGTACTTTAGTTTTTGGCCACAAATTCTTTCCTTCTCTACATATACGAGAGGTAGACTCTCTCTGTTCTTCTAATTTGTTTATGGTCTTAATGTCTAAATCATAAACCCATTTCAATCTTATCTTGGTATACAGTTTTAATTGTTGGTCAATGCCAAGTTTCAGCCATACCATTTTCAAATTTTCCCAGAAACATTTGTTGAATAATGAGTTCTTGCCCCAAGCTGGGATCTTTGGGTTTATCCACTAGATTAATAAAGTCATTGACTATCATGTCTTGTGAACCTAACCTATTCCACTGAACAAGCTACACTATTTCTTATTCAGTAGCAAATGATTTTGATGGCCACTGCTTTATAATATAATTTTAAGTCTGGTCCAGGTAGGCCAGTTTAATTTTTTTCATTAATTCTCTTGAAATTTTGGATTTTTGTTCTTCTAGAAGAACCTTGTTATAGTTTTTTTCCCCCTAGCTTTGTAAAGTAATGTTTTGGCAGTTTGATGTAGCATTGAGAGGAATGGGTGCTGGTTTTAGTCAAATGCTTTTTCTGCATCTGTTGAGATATTCATATGATTTCTCTTAGTTTGGTTACTGATATAGTTTATTATCCTAATAGTTTTCCTAATATTGAACCAGCTCTGCATTCCTAATATAAATCCTACTTGGTCATGCATTGTATATTATCCTGGTGATAACTTGTTTTAATCTATTTGTTAATAATTTATATAACATTTTGCATCAATATTTCTGTCTCCATTTAATTTTCTCCAAAGATCTATCATATTTAGCTTTTCTAAAATTTCCTTTACTTTCTTAAACTTCTTACTCATTTTGTAGTTCAATTTAATTAGCTCTGATAGAGCAAGTTTGAGGTCCCAAACTAATATAGTTTCGTTGTCTATTTCTTCTTGCATTTCTTTTAATTTCTTCCCTAGTAATTTGGATGCTGTACCACTTGGTGCATAATCTTTAGTGTTGATATTCCTTCATTACCTATGGTACCCTTTTGCAAAATATAGTTTTATTCTTTATCTTTATCTCTTTTATTTAGATACATTTTGCTTTTGCTTGCTCTGAGATCGGGATCACTATCCTTGCTTTGTTTTTTTATTACTTCAAGTGAATCATAACAGATTTTGCTCCAGCCTTCTATCTTTACTCTGTATGTATCACTATGCTTTAAATGTGTTTCTTATAGGCAACATATCATAGGATTCTGGCTTTTCTTCCAATCTGCTTGCTACCTGCTTCAATTTTAAGGAGAGTTCATCCTGTTCAAATTCACAATTAAAATGGCTAATTCTGGGTTTCTTGCCATCTTATTTTTCCTGTAATACGTTTCTCTTTCCTTTCCTCCTTTCTCTGCTCCCCACTGTTTTGCTTCTGATCACCACATCCCTCAAATAGTGCTCCCCTTTTACAACCCCTTCCCCTTTTTTCATTCCTTTCCCCTTCTACTTCTGGCTTCTGACAAAGGCCTTATTTCTAAAATATAGAAAATTGACTCAAATTTATAAGAATGCAAATCATTCTCCAATTGATAAATGGTCAAAGGATATTCAGATGAAGATATTAAAACCATTTATATTCGAAACAAAAATGCTCTAAATAAGTATTGATCAGAGAAATGCATAAGATAATTTTGAGGTACCACTATATGCTTCCCAAATTGACTAAGATGACAGGAAAAGATAATGATAAATGTTGGAGGGAATGTCAGAAAACTGGGACACTGATACATTGCTGGGGTAGTTGTGAACTGATCCAACCACTCTGGGGAGCAATTTGGAACTATACTCAAAGGCTATCAAAGTGTGCATATCCTTTGATCCAGGAGTATTTCTATAGGGCTTGTTTTCCAAAGAGATCATAAAAATGGGAAAGACTCTATATGGGCAGACATGTTTGCAGCAACCCTTTTTGTAGTGGCAAAGAATTGGAACCTGAGTGGATGCCCATTAGTTGGGAAATGGCTGAATAAATTATGGTATATCAACATTTTGGTATTACTTTTCTATAAGAAACATTCAGTAGGATGATTTCCTGGAGATACTTACATGAACTGATGCTAAGTGAAGTGAAAAGAACTAAGAGAACATTGTATTCAGCAACACGAAGATTATGCAATGATCAATTCTTATGGATATGATTCTTTTCAACAGTGAAGTAATTTTGGCCAGTTCCAGTGGTTTTGTGAAGCAGAGAGGCATTTGCACGCAAAGAGAAGACTGTGGATCACAACATAGTATTTTCTTCTTTGTTATTGTTGTTTCCTTGCATTTTGTTTTCTTTCTCATTTTGTTTTCCTTTTTGATCTGAATTTTCTTGTTCACTATAATAATTGTGGAAATATGTATAGAAGAACTACACACATTCAACTTATTGGATTACTTGATATATAGATAGGGAAAAGGGTGAGCAGAAGGGGAAAATGGAACACAAGATTTTGTGGGAGTGAATATTGAGACCTCTCTATACATGTTTTCAAAATAAAAGTTTTAAAAATAAAAAAAGGTAAAATAGAAACAAAAACAAAAATAAAAATAACTTTGTTTTGTTCAAATTTAAAATAAAAAAGTTATTTTATTTACTTTTTATGCTTCTCTTGAGTTCTATATTTGAAGATCAAATTGTATGTTCAGCTCTGACCTTTTTATCAAAAATAAATGAAATTCACCTATTTCATTGAATGTCTACTTTTTCCACGAAAAAAATGCTTAATTTTGTTGAATAATTGAGTTCCTTTGCCCTTTGTAATATTAGATTCCAAGTTATTGCTTTTTTTTTTTTTTTAAGTGGAAAGTGCTAGGTCTGAGGTAATCTTGATTGTAGTGCCTCAATATTTGAATTGTTTCTTTCTGGCTATTTGCAGGAGTCTCTCCTTGATCTGATAATTCTGAAATTTAATGATGATATTCCTTGGAGTTTTCATTTTGGAGTCTCTTTTAGGAGGTGATTGATGAAATTCTTTCAATGGCTATTTTACCCTCTGGTTTTAAGACATCAGAACAATTTTCCCTCAATGATTTCTTGAATGATGTTGGCTAGGCTCTTTTTTTCACCATGGTTTTCACATAGTTCAATAATTCTTAGATAGTCTCTCCTGGATCTCATTGTTTTTCCAGTGAGATATTCCACATGTTCTTTTTTTTTTTTTCATATCTTTTGGTTTTGTTTGACTGCTTCTTGATATCTCATTAAGTCACTCACTTCCATTTGTTCAATTCTCATTTTAGTGAATTATTTTCTTCATTTATCTTTTTAATTTCCTTTTGCATTTTATCAGTTGAACTTTTGAATGAGTTGTTTTGTCCCTTGGATATTTTTTTTTTTTGCATTTCACAAATTTTCTTTTCCAATGAGTTGTTTTCTTTTTCCATTTCATCAAATCTACTTTTTAATGAGTTATATGCTTTTTTCATTTTAATAAGTCTATTTTTAAGGAGTTTTCTTCAGATAAGTCTTTTGTTTCCTTTTCCTTTTGAATTCTTCCAAGAAAGCCTTGTGAGATGGAAACCAACTCATCACCCTGTGAAGCTTCATATGGAGATCTTTTGTCTTTACTGTCCTGAGGGTTTGAGGTTTGTTCTTTTCCATTTCAATAAAAGCTATCTATGATCAGAGCTCTTTTTGTTCTTTTTTGCTCATTTTTAAAGATTGAGGTCTGCTTTTAGGGCAAAGAAGAGATTGTCCCACTTTAAAAAAAAAATAAATGATGAACTTTACTGGGGCTGCTGCTTCTGGATTCCTTCCCAGGCTGGGTGGGCATGACCATATTCTGCTTATGATTCTAAGGTTTAGGGGCTCACTATTTGCCTTCTGTAGTTGCCTTGGTGGTCTCACAGCTAGTTTGCTGATCAACTGGCTTCTGAACCAGGTCAGAGTAGCCAATGTTGCTCTATTTTGGCTAAGTGGTCTCAGTAGATTCTTCTAGCAAGTAGGGACCTCTTTGCCCTGAACTGTGGCTGCTCTGAGTCTTCCTGTACTGTGGCTGTACGTAACTGCTTCCCCTCTCTTCCCCTCTCCCACCCCCATGTCTTTCCTGACGTTCTTCCAAACTATTTTTTTTTGCTGGAAATATGTTATACTCTATATAATATAGATCCTGTCATTTCAAAACCATTTAAAAGACTTGATCTAGCTTTGGTCTGAGGGAAGCCAAGAAGAGCTCAAAGACTTTACTCAACTTGGCTCTGTGCCCCTGAAAATATGAACTTTAAGCAATTTTCACTGAGGCCTCAAAAGAGTGATGGAACACTGCATGAAATAAAGTATTTTATTCTTCTCTTTCTTCTTAGAATTTAAGCTGTTCAAAAACTGAACCCATTTTTAATATTTCTAGATCTGGAACTGAAAGAGATTTCTTTGTAGAGAGAGATAAGCTAAATACAGTAGCCTGTGTACCCAGGTATAAATTTCATTTTTATATAATTTTTTTAAAACTTATATGTCACAACTTTTCAGAAGCTTTCTCTTAACCTTCTCTACACTTATTAACACATATGTGCTTCATCAAATTATCTTACCTATTTGAATAATGTATATTTTAATAGATTGTAAGCACCCTTAAGATTGGAATTAGTTTTGTTGGAATAATCCATACCTGACAACCTTCTGTATTCAATATATCCTAAATATATTTTCCTTGAATTGAATTAGATTTTATTCATAAGATCATATATTTTGAACAGGATGTAATCTAATTTAGTAAAAATATGATATAAGAAAAAATAAGCCTAGAAATTTAAACACAAACACTTATTATACCCCTCATCCCATTCATCATATAATGATGGGATTTATTGGGTATATACTGTTACAGTTCTAGCTATTACTAAAGAAGGTGGTATTTTCCATTGATTCATTTAAGTTATCAAGGACAGTTTGAGGACAAAAACTAATTATGATTGTGACACAGTTTTACTTTCACATTTAGTTTTGAAACCAATTCTATAATATGGCTCAATTCTCTCATCAGTTCTCTCTTTTAATTTTCTAATTTTAATGAACTAAACCCACTCAAAGAAATAGACTGATTTAAAATATTTCCACCATCAAATTTCAGGTTTTACTCTTCAATGACACATATCTAATTTAGATATTCTCTTAAAGTAAAAATAACCTATAAAAGCTAAAAATTACTCAAAGTATACTTTGAAAATGATCTTAAGGATTCATATATCAATTATTTTTATTTCCCTGTGTACAATATATTAATAGATACATTTACCAGTTTTAAATCATTCCTTGATCTATATGTGACTATTATGCTGTCTGTCTTAAACATATTGAGAAAATGTGTTATTTTCCAAAGTATACTTTAGATATCATACACAGAATCATCATGCTTTAGTTTTTTTAAGGGTATCATGTGAGCATGAGATGGTTCCATAATTCAATGTTTTGTCACATTTCTTTTATAAGTCAGGATTCATCATTAATTTATATTGAATTAGAAACTAGAAAGTAGGATATGCTACTTCTCCCACTTCTTATTTTGAACATATTTGTAAATTAATGTTTTCAGATGATAAATGAAAACATTAAATTTAGGTTTAAAAGGGATCTTAGAAATTATTTTGAAACTACCTCTTTAGTTTTACAGTGAAGACTAAAGTTTAGAGAAAAAAAAAGTCTTTCCTAACATTATAAGGTAAATAAGTAGTGAACTAGAATTTCTTTCCAATTCTTTTTACTCCAAATCTGGTGTTCTTCCTAATATACCATTATATAAGACAGTTTTTCAATGAGGTTAATTTTCCTTCATACCATTAGAATTATGTGACTTATGTCACCTACCAGCCCACATTTAATGTGACTATATGTTATAATAGAGAGAATACTAGATCTGGAAGCAGGAATAACTGCATGTCAATTTTGGTTAAAATCTCTTAACTTTCAATTTCAATCTCCTTAAATTGAGATAATAGTAGCCTTTACTGCACATCATCACTGTGAAGATAAAATGAGATAATATATCCTTAAAGAGCTATATAAATAATACAAAGAGTATATACACATATGTATAATTTTTACTACTATTACAATGGTGACAATGATGTCATTATAAATGTGACAGTTTTACTTTCATGTTTAGTTTTATTTAGCTTTCATGTTTAGTATTACTGGCACTTTTCCACTACTTATTTCAAATGTTATTTGTTTTGCATTCCTTTGGACTAGTTCCCAACAATATAGAAAATAAAAGAAAACAATATAGTAAACCCAAATTCAAATTCCAAATTCCTTTAACTCATTCAGAATAATCATAGAATCACAATCTTTAAGAGTCATAAGGGAATTCACCACCAATCATATCCAATCTACATACAGATAGTATCCTTGCTACTTGTCAAGGTCATTTTATAGATGAAAAAACTGGGACAACTTGTTCAGAGTGACACAGCTAGTAAGTATCTGAGGTCAGATTTGAATTCAGGAAGAGGATTCTTTCTCAATCCAGACCCAGCATTCCTTCCATTGTGCCACCTAGCTGTCCTATGCTAATATCAGAGGAAAGCAAATTGTAAGAAATACTAACCACTGTGGCTAACTAAAATTGAGCTGCCTTCAAAGGCAATGTGCCTTCTGTCTCTTTGTGTTCACTGAATATATTGAAAGGAAGGAATGGACATCATTTGTCATCTCCACTTTCTCCTTCATTATAACATTGGCTCTCATGAGAATTAAAGATCTCCTTTCATCTGACTCCCTGATACCACCTATCCCATTAGCCATATCTCCCTTTCGTGTTCACTCTTTGTGGCATTTTAAAAAAAAATTTTCCCTTTTCTCAAAAGAAACTAAAAACTTAAGATTTTCAACCCCTGCTGATCTTGATTTTTTAAAATGATAGTAATCACTTTAACTTCCCACTTGGGACCTTCAGGGAGAGCTGTTCATGCTGAGGTGAAAGTATATGTAAACAATCACCTCATAACTAGTGAAGTTCAAGACTCCAGAACTCTTGTGATCAGGGTTTGGCTTCCCAGAAAAGAATAGAAACAGTGACTCAATTACTCAGAGTTCTTTCTTTCCTTCTAGCCAAGAGTATCAGGCTAGATGCAGAGTTTCATTTCATAATTTCATAAATTCTCAATGGAGAAGATAAAATGAATTTTCTACCAGGGTTCCTAAATACACTTTCCTACTGGGAATTGTATGAAAAGGTAGTCTGGTAAACATCCTCTTCATTCTGTAAAAATGGATTCATAATTCAGTTGCCAAAGTAAAATCTTCTCTTGAATGTTATCACTTCTTACATATGTATTCCCATTAATCTGTTCTCTGTACCTTTATGTATATATCTAGCTTGATTCTCCCTTTGCAATGTACCAGTAAAAGCAATATTTTATTGCTTGCAAGGTTTTCTTTATTTGAGAACTATTACTCTCACAGTCCTTGGATTTCCTTGCAAACATTGAACCTATGTTCTGTCTAGTTCTATCTATATTTCTGTTCAATCAGTTAATAATACAAAAGAGGTGATATTTTTAGGAAAAATGAGTTTTGGTTAAAACAAGGATTGGGAAGGAGTTTATCAGTAATGATGCTAGGATTTCCATGGGCAAAGTGGAATGGCCACAGAGAAGTGCTTACAGAATTGGGATGCATCCAGTAATGGGTAATTTTAACTGAATAGGGATTAGGGTTCATGGTGAGGTAATAGGAACATTTTAGTCATATTTTCTTTAAGGAACCAGAATAACAGGAAGTAGAAGGGAGTGATATTTTGGTATTGGTATAAAGAAATAGCTGACTGAACAAAAATTAAACATAAGAAGAGTTTGCAGCATTGGATGAGAAGACATTCTTTTCTAGAAGTAGGTTGAGAGTGGGTAGGAATAAGATAGATTTTTAGAGTAAATTTAATTCAAATCAATAAAAAATTAGTAAACAGCTGCTTTGTATAAGTCCCTATGTTCAGCACTGGTGAGAAAATGATTCAGAATGATGGTCTCTCACTTCAATGAACTTTTATTTGATTGAAGAAAATCCAATAAATAATATGAGGTATAGTACGTTGGAGGAAAGCAGATGCCTAGTAAAAGTGCTATAGGAAATTTTAAACATGTTCAGATTGGTTCATGTAAGAAAGGCTTCACTGAGGAATGACAACTAAGCCAAGCTCCGAAGAAAGGATATCAATAGTCAGAGATAAGGAATAGCATTTCTTTCATGTACTTTGAATACATGAGATCAAGGAATAGCCTGTATACAACTTTCAGCAAAATGTAGAATAATGGAAGGGAAGTAATATCAAATGATGTTGAAAAGTTCATATGACAGAAGGCTTTAAAGCACAGGCTATGGCATTTTACATTTTTATTTTTAGGTCTGGCAGAAATTTTCCAAAGTATTTGAAGATGAACTTATTCTAAGAAGACAAAAAAAAAAAAAAAAGACAGGAAATAGAAGAAGAGACCTCCGTGAAATAATGGATATTTGCTGTTCTTATGGAGAAAGGGGATTGAGTCACACGTTTCATTCAAACTATTCCCTTTTATTGTCTTTTACGTCTATCCTTCCTCTAGTTCCTTATTAGTCTCCAAATGCTGCAAACCCAAATCATCAGGGCCTCTGTGCTTCCATATATCATATATATTTAGTCAGCTTCAGTCACAGAGTAAATATATTTCCTGTGAAGTTCTTTCTACATTTGACACCCTCCTCAAATACGCATCTGTGCCATAGTCTTCCAAAGTAAAAACAGCTTTTGACTGATGTTCTGTACTGTCCTACAGGCATGGTTACACCAGGGAATAATGAAGATGAACTACATCCTGAAGAGTCCAGAAAAGAAGAGACCTGGACCTGGTATTTAATTTTAATTTGTTCTTTTTAGCTTTTTCAGTTATGGCCATTTCATTGATCTCTTTTTCTATTTTAGTTTATTTAGACTAAATGTAAGCATTTAGAGTATAAATTTCTCCAAAGAACTTCTTTTGGGGGCGGAGCCAAGATGGCGGAGAAGACACACGCGACTTTCAAAGCTCTTCTCTTACCCTCTTTATCAATATTATATCGAGCCTCAAAAATAGTCTTGACTGCTACAATTCGTAAAGATAAAAGTAGAACAACTCACCCGCCGAAGAAAATCTGCAGTCTCGCCAAAAAGGTTGGTTCTCGGGGCCAGGGGAGATCGCGAGAACGCGGAGAGAAATTTGTGTTCGAGGAGAGTCTCAAAGCGAGGGTGAAAAGGCACAGATCTCAGCTACAAGCGCAGCCCCAACCCCAGTAGAGGCTTTTCCTTGGGGCAGTGTGATCCTGCACGGCAGGAGGACGCAGCCAGGTTAGCCTCAATCTGCAGAGTGGGAAGCTCAAGCTTGGGCATAGAAGACTTTTCCAGGGCCGATTTGCATCAGGCAGAGACGCTGGGCAGAGTTTGTGGCTGTCTGCGTTCTCGTCAGGCTACTAATACTCACAGTCCCACAAGAGGCTCCGGCCTGAGGCGGTGACACTTTCACCCCTTAGTCTCTAGCCGAGGGCAATCGCTTAATCCACTCAGCCCTACTAAGCAGTTTATAGCTCGCCAGATGAATCCACTTCCTGTTGGGGGAAGGAAAACTCTCCCAGAAGCACTCCCAAACCTCAGAGCTGGAAATCAGTTTAAATCTTTCCCTGCTCTGCAGAAGGAAGCTAGTAACCCCCTGACCAGGAGACCTACCCTAAAGGCTTTAAAACATGAATAAAAAAGATGAAAAGAACCATCGACAGCTTCTATAGAAAAAGAGCAGGTCAGCAAACCTAGAAGAGACCTCAAACACAAAAATCATCAGACTGTCCTCTTTTACATAATGCTCTCTAGAAAGACCATTAAAAGTCTCAAAAGAGAGTTAGAAGATAAATAGGGAAAAGGAAAGAGAAAGCCTTACAAGAAGCAACAACTTCCTGAAATACGAATTGAAAAGTTAAAAATTCCCAGGAAGTGCAGGGAAACAAAATTGGTGAGATGGAAAAATAAAAAAATCTCAGGAAAGAAGAATTGGAATTGGAAAAAAAGAATTCACTAGAAAGTAGGATTTGTGAATTGAAAGACAAAAACTCGCAAGAAAGTAGGATCCGTGAATTGGAAAAAGACAAAGAACACGCAAGAAAAGTAGGATCCGTGAATTGAAAAAAAATAATATCACTAAAAAAAATTAGTGAAATGGAAAAAATTCAAGACCAAAACAATACATTCAAAACTCAATTGGACATATACAGAAAGAAGTAAAAAAGCTAATAAGAAAATAATTCTTTAAAATTAGAACTGAACAAATTGAAAGTAATAATTCATTGAGACAACAAGAATCAGTCAAGCAAAAACAAAAATGACAAACTGGAAAAAACCATGAATTATTTACTTGCAAAAACGACAGACATGGAAAATAGATCTAGGAGAGATAATCTGAGGATTATTGGACTTTCCGAAAACTATGATGAAAAAAAAGAGCCTAGATACTATTTTACAAGAAATCATCAAAGAGAACTGCCCAGATATAATAGAATCAGAAAGGTAAAATAGGCATTGAAAGAATTCATCAGAACACCTTCTGAAAGGAACCCAAAATAAAAACCCCAAGGAATATTGGCAAAAATTTCAGAACTATCAGATTAAGGAAAAAATTTTACAAAGCAGCCAAAAAAAAAAACCATTTAAACTACGAGGTGCCACAAAAGGATCACCCAAGATCTGGCTTCCTCTACATTAAAGGAAAGAAAGGCCTGAAGATATTCCGAAAGGCACAAGAACTTGAGATGCAGCCAAGAATAAAACTACCCAGCTAAGCTGAGCATTTTCTTCCAGGGAAGAAGATGGACATTTAATAAAACAAATGAATTCCATTTGTTTCTGAAGAAAACTCCAGAATTAAACAAAAATTTGATCTCCAACATAGAACTCAAGAGATGCGAAAGGTAAAAATAACTCTTGAGAATTGTATTTCTGTTGTGGATATACAAAAGAATACATTAAAATTTGATTGTACTCATATAAACATAAAAAGGAAGTAGATATGGAAAAGGATGATGGCAAAATAAGGTGGGAAGGAGGGATAAAAAGGAAACCACATCCCCAAAGAGGCTAAAGAAACTTATCCTATCTGAGGAATCTTAGAGAGGGGAGGAACATTTGTGAATCTTACTCTCATCAGAGTTAGCTCAAAAGAAAAATAATTGACATTTGTTTTAGAAAAATTCTCTCTCGCCTCATTAAAAACAGGGGAGAGGAAAAGGAAAAGAAAAGAGTAATAAGGGAAGGAAGGGAAAGACTCAAAGAGGGGAGGAGGGATTATAAAGAGGATAAGTATCATGATACAAGAAAGGTACATAAGTTTAAAAGGGAAAGAAGGTTGGGAGGCAAGAATACAATAAAAGCACAATCTGGGGATTATTAGGATGGCAGGAAATACAGATTTAGTAATTCTAACCGTAAATGAATGGATGAACTCCCCATAAAGAGGAGAGCAGATAGCAGACTGGATCAAAAGTCAGAACCCTACAATATTTGTTTACAAGAAACACATTTAAAGCAGGGATACATATAGAAGTAAAGGTAAAGGCTGAGCAAAATCTACTACTTCAGGTGAAGTCAAAAAAAGGGTAGCCATCCTTATCTCAGATCAAGCAAAAGTAAAAATTGATCTAATTAAAGAGAATAAGGAAGGAAACTACATCCTGCTAAAGGATAACATAAACAACAAGCTAATATCAATATTAAACATATATGCACCAAGTGGTATGGCACTCAACTTCCTAAAGGAGAGTTAAGAGATTGCAAGAAAAATGACAACAAAACTGTAATAGTAGGAATCTCAACCTTACACTCTCAGAATTAGACAAATCAAACCACAAAACAAACTAAGAAAAGAAATTAAAAGTAAAATAGAATATTAGAAAAATTAGAGTATGTTGGATCTTTGGAGAAAATTGAATGGAGATAGAAAGAATATACTCTTCTCAGCATTCATGGAACCTATTCAAAAATTGACCATATATTAGGACATAAAGACCTCAAAATTAAATGCAAGAAAGCAGAAATAGTAAATCTTTCTTTTCAGATCATAATGCAAAAACTACATTCAACAAAAGTTGAGGAAAATAGACCAAAAAGTAATTGAAACTAAACAATCTCATCTTAAAGAATGATTGGGTGAAGCAGCAAATTATAGATACAATTAATAATTTCACTCAAGATATACAATGATGAGACATCATACCAAAAATTTGTGAGGATACAGCCAAAGCGGTAATAAGAGGAATTTTATATCCTTAGAGGCTTACTTGAATAAAACAGAGAAAGAAAAGATTAATGAATTGGGCTTGCAACTAAAAACTAAAAAGACCAAATAAAAAACCCCAATCAAATACTAAATTGGAAATTCTAAAATTAAAAGGAGAAATTAAAAATATTGAAAGTAAAAAACTATTGAACTAATTAATAAAACTAAGAGTTGGTTCTATGAAAAAGCCAATAAAATAGATAAGCCTTTGGTAAATCTGATTAGAAAAAGGAGGAGGAAAATGAAATTAGTAGTCTTAAAAATGAAAAGGAGAACTTTCCACCAATGAAGAGAAATTAGAGAAATAATAAGGAGTTATTTTGCTCAACTTTTGCAAAAATTTGATAACCTAAATGAAATGGATGACTACCTCCAAAAATACAGATTTCCCAGACTAACAGAGGAGGAAGTAATTGCTTGAATAGTCCCATTTCAGAAAAAGAAATAGAACAGGCAATTAAACAACTCCCTAAAGAAAAAATCCCAGACTAGATGGATTTACATGTGAATTTTACCAAACATTTAAAGAATCCAATTGGCCCCAATGCTATATAAATTATTTGATAAAATAGGAATGAAAGAGTCCTACCAAATTCCTTCTACATGACAAGACATGGTACTGATACCTAAACCAGGTAGGCTGAAAACAGAGAAAGAAAATTATAGACCAATCTCCCTAATGAATATTGATGCTAAAATCTTAAATAAGATATTAACAAAAAGACTACAGAAAATCATCTCCAGGATAATGCACCATGATCAAGGAGGATTTATACCAGGAATCAGAGCTGGTTCAATATTAGGAAAACTATCAATATAATTGGCCATGTATAACCAAATTAACAAAACCATATGATCATCTCAATAGATGCAGAAAAAGCATTTGATTAAAATCCAACATCCATTCCTATTAAAAAACACTTGAAATATAGGAATAAATGGACTTTTCCTAAAAATAATCACAGCATCTATTTAAAACCATCAGCTAACATCATATGAATGGAGACAAACTGCAAACCATTCCCAATAAGATCTGGAAGTGAAACAAGGTTGCCCACTATCACCGTTACTATTTAATTGCATAAACACTTACATATAGCAATAAGACTAGAAAGAATTAAAGGAACAAAATAGCAAATGAGAAGCCAAATTATCACTCTTTGCCGATAACATGATGTATACTTAAAACCCCAAAGATTCTGCTAAAAAAGTTTTAAAATAATCCACAACTTTATACAAAGTTGTCTAAGTTATAAAAATAAACCCACAAGTCATCAACATTCTTATATATCACTAACAAAAATCCAAAGTCAGAGTTACAAGAAAATTCCATTTAAAGTAACTACTATACATATAAAATATTTAGGAATCTATCTGCCAAGGAAAATCAAAACTTTATGAAACAAAATTACAAGACCACTTTTCACACAAATTAAAGTCTAATCTAACAATTGAAAAATATTAAATGCTCTTGGAATAACAGCAAAATATAACTAAAATGACAATATTACCTAAACTAATCTATTTATTTAGCCTATACCAATCAAACTCCCAAAAACTATTTAACAACCTAGAAAAATAACAACAAAATTCATTAGGAAAAAACAAAAAGTCCAAGAAATTTCAAAGAATGTAAAAAAAAAAAAAAATCAACATATGTGCTAACTTTACCAAATCTAAAATATATTATAAAGCAGCAGTTACCAAAACTATTTGCAATAGCTCAAAGGAACAAATTATTGATCATGAACAAATTAAATGTTCAAGGATAAAACAATCAACATAATAAGCAACCTAGTCTTTACAACCCAAAAATCCCACTTTTGGAATCAAAACATATTTGATAAAAATTGCTGGAAAAAGTGAAACAATACTAGCAGAAACAAGCATTGATCCATACTTAACCTACAACCAAGATAAAGTCAAAAATGTTCATAACCATAGATAAAAAAAATTACAAAAAGTAGAAAACATAAGACAATTCTACCCTCTCAAACCTTAGAAGAAAAGTCTTCAGCAAAATACAAAACACAAAATCATTACAATCACAAAAATAGAAAATTTCTCTTATACCAAACTAAAACTTTATACAAAACAAAAACTAATGCAAACAAATTATAAGAAGCAAAAACATAGAAAAATATATTTACAGTCAAAAAGTTCTCGAATAAAAGACCTCATTTCCAAAATATAAGAAATTAACTCTAATTATAAACAAAATCAACCATTCTCAATTGAAAAAACGTCAAAGATAAACAACAATTCTCAGAATGAAAAAGTAAACTATTTCTAGTGATATGAAAAATCTCCAATCATTATTAATCAGAGAAATACAATAAACAACTCTAAATACCACTACACACCGTCAATTGGCTTAAAACAGAAAAAAATAATTTAGAAATACGCAAAACTGCGAAACAATTATAGCACTTGTTGATGGCAATTGTGAAACAATCCACCATTTGAATATTTAAACTATCTCAAAAAATTACCGTCTATACAAACTCATCCGAAGCAAATTTACTACGGATTACTCATCCCAAAGAGATTATAAAAGCGAAAACCTTATGATCACAATGTTTACTGGGCAGCCCTTATGCCTATCAACCGCTAAAACATTGGCAAACAAATGTGCCCATCAGTGAAAAGCCAACTTAACTACAATATGGCTCATACATAAAATCCTAATGTAACATTACCTGATTCTGTACACCAAAACAACAATAACCCTTTCAGAAAGGCCGAATCGCTTTTACTACAAACAATGCACTGAGTAAATAGACTTAGAACCAGAATATTTATATACTTCAACCAACTACTATACTGTGCAACCATTCTGATGCAATCAACCCTCCTAGCACCAAAGATCAACCAAATCTTTTAGCAGTAAATGCATACCATGAACTAGCTTGCCCGAAAAAGATACGAATACAAAACAATAAATTTAACCGCTTCATTTATTACCCGTACACACTCTTCTATTTGCACTTACACTTGTCAATATTGCTTTAATGTTCACTCTTTTCTACAGCAAATAAAACTTTTGATCAATACTTTCCATTGTACTCTAATATCATTTTATGCCCCCATATGTCTAATATCTACTAGTCATCCCTGCTTTCCATCCTAAGAAGGTATGTCGCAAGGTCCAAAATGAAAAGATTTCAATTTTAAATCCTGTGTCCACCTATTAATCCTTAAATACACAGTCTAACTTAACATATAAACCCTATTCTTTACTTGCCTTCTACTTTCATAGTGTATAGTTTGTTTATTACTATCAAATCGTTGGATGCCCCAAATTTTATCTGTTTTTGCTTTTTACCATAATCTATTGGAATTGTTTGCAGTCCATTGTACTACTA
Organism: Sarcophilus harrisii; assembly: GCF_902635505.1. NCBI lineage: Eukaryota > Metazoa > Chordata > Mammalia > Dasyuromorphia > Dasyuridae > Sarcophilus > Sarcophilus harrisii. The sequence continues at coordinate 537,247,531 of NC_045428.1, forward strand.
GGACCTTTACATAAAGTTTTTCCTTCCAATGTCATTTTTATAGCTATCTATTTCTTTCTTTTATCTTTATCTGAATATCAAATTTATTCACTTTGTATCATGACAAATACATTCTCAGATTTTGCTTTCTTGATTTATTGGTGAAGTTTATTTATCTCTGTAGAACAAGATTGTAGGTTCTGCTTTACTAGAATATTTCTGTTTCTTGTACCTTGAAAATCATCAATTTTCTACACTGGTTATAAAGATAGACTTTTCATAGTACTTTTACCTCCTTAGTTGCTTTTCTTGTTTATTTTTTCCATCAGTATTTTGCTTTGATTCTGAGTCAAAGGAATCCGCCTGTTTATCCTTTCCACTAGCTAATAGTTCTTCGCTTTTTATTCCTTCTATGTACTCTGCTTTTAATCTCCTTTAGACACATTGTGTTGCTTGTAACTGGGTGTACTAATTTCTATATGAAGATTCATCACATTCCTTTATCAAAATGTATTAATTCCTTGCTATCTTCTCCTTCATTACCCCAAGTTCTATGCTTTTCTTTTATTTTCTCTTTCCCATCCTCTCAGAATTATTATCTGCTTTCTGTATATCTCATAGAAGCATCTACAATTCTTCACCCTAACTTATACTGTTCTACTTCTAATGTACATCTCTTATAGATGTAGTTTCTTGTAAAAACTTCATTTTCTCCTTTCCCTTTTATCTGTTTATATTCTGTTTCTATATGAAGCTAAATTATCTACTATTCACTGATCTTTTGACAAATTATGATAAGATTCCACTTCTCATTTCTCCATTTTCCCTCAAGTAATATGTTATTTTTTTCCTTTAGTCCATCCATGTTTCTTTGCCTTTAACTCCAATCTTCTTTTCCTTCAAATAGCACTAGTCCCTTTACAATCTGTTTCCTATTATACTGGTTCTTATCTTGATTTTCCTTTCTATTACTCTCAACATTTCTATCTCGTTTTCATCTATTTATGTAGGAGTACAAGTTTTCCTTGAAACTTAAATTTTCCTTTCCTTTTTATCTTTTTATGATTTTCTTGAGTTCTATATTTGAAGATCAAATTTTCTGTTCAGCCCTGGTCTTTTGATCAGAAATGAATGAAATCACTTGTTTCATTGAACGTCCATCTTTTTCTCTGAAAGATAATATTTAATTTTGCTGTGTCATTGATAGTAGGTCACAATCCAATTTTCTTTGCCTTTTGGAATAGCAAAATCCTGGTCCTTTTGATCCTTTAAAGTGGAAGCTGCTAGGTCCTAGGTAATCTGATAATCCTGATTATAGTTCCTTGATATTTGAATTGTTTCTTTCTGACTGCTTGCAATATGTTCTTCTTGTTTTGGCAGTTCTGAAATTTAGCTACATTATTCCTTGGCATTTCCATTAAGGGGTTTCTTTTAGGAGGTGTTTGGTGAATTTTTAAAATGGCTATTTTACTCTCTCCTTCTATGATAACAAGGTAATTGTCCTTGATGATTTCCTGAAAGATGATGTGTAGGCACTTTTTTTCATCGGGTTTTCAGGAAGTCCAAGAATTGTTAGATTGGCTTTCCTAGATCTATTTTTCAGGTTCATTGTTTTTCCAATGAGGTATTTTAAATTTTTTTCTATTTTTTCATTTTTCTTTTTTGGTTTTGTTTGACTGTTCATTTCTAATTTTTAGTGAATTATTTTCCTGTTAGCTTTTTAACCTCATTTTGCATTTGGCTAATTGAACTTTTAAATAAGGTGTTTTGATCATTGGATTTTTTTTTCCATTTCACAAATTCCAATTTACAAATTCAACCAATTGGTTTCTTTTTCAAATCTATTTTGTAAAGAGTTAAATGATTTTTCCATTTCATTAAATCTAATTTTAAGGAGTTTTCTTCAGATAATTTCTGGGCTTCCTTTTACAAATGCTCTTGCAAAGTTCTCATTTCCTTTGCCCATTTTCCTTCTAAATTCTCTTTTTAAGATCTTTTTTGAATTCTTGCAAGAAAACCTTGTGAGAATGGGCCAATTTATATCACCCTTTAGGGCTTCATCTGGAAATGATTTTCCTTTAGGATCCCCAGGGTTTGAGGTCTGTTCTTCTCTTTTTCCATAAAAGGCATCTATAGTCAGAGTTCTTTTTGCTTTTTTGCTCATTTTTTAAAAGGTTAAGGTCTGATCTTTGGGCAAAGGAGAGATTGTCCCAAGCTTCCCCTGCAGGTAACAATGGCTTTAGGCTTCCCTGGATTGGTGCTGCTGACTTCCTTCTAGGGCTGGGTGGGCGTGGCCAGGTCCTAGGTTGTTCTGGGGTTTAGAGGCTCACTATTTGCCTTTTGTGTTTGTCTTGAATGTCTCACAACTAATCTGCTTATTCACTTGCTTATAACCAGGACAGAATAGCCAATGCTACTGTATTTTGCTTAAGAACTTCCCAGTGGTTTCCCTGGCATGTAGATTTCATGAGGCTCTGGCTCCCTTTGCTGCACTTGGCCACCTCTTTCCCCCAACCCCTGCCTTATTGAAACAGAACTTTTCTGAAGTTCTTCCAAAATATCTTCTGTGGAAATTTGTTACAATCCAAATATTTGTGGGTTCTGTCACTCCAAAACCAGTTCAGAGACATGATCTGGTATTGATCTGAGGATGCCAAGAGTAGCTCAGATAAAAACCTGTCTACTTTCTGCCATTTTGGCTTCATTCCATATACCTTTTTCTTTATTTATGCTCAAGCATAATAAATTTTGTTCCAGCCTTTACCTTTACTCTGCATGTGACTCTCTGTGTCAAATGTGTTTCTTATAAACAGCATATTTTATAATTCTGTTTTTAAATCCAGTTTGCTATTTGCTTCATTTTGATGGGAATGTTCTTCCTATTCACATTCACAGTTATGATTATCAGCTCTGTATTTCCCTCCATTACATTTTCTCCCCTGTATATACTTTTATTGTCTCTTTCTACCCTGTCCTTAGTAGTGTTATATTTATTCTCCCCATCCACTACTTTATCTCTTATCACCACTCCTTCCTTCTCTTACCTTTTTTCCTAGTATTTATGCCTTTCCTCCTACCCAGCCCCTCCCTTTTCTTTCCTCTTTTTCCTCATATTTCTTTATAGGGTTAGATAAAATTTAAACTCAACTGAATGATTGAATTATCTACTCTTAGAGCCAAAATTGGTGAAATCAACCTTCAGACAATGCTCACCCCCTTTTTACCCTCCATTGTAATAGAACGTTTGTTCCTCTTCATGTGATCTAATTTGTCCCATTATACCTCCCCTTTCCTCCTTTTCCAGTACAGGCTTTCCCCCACCACTTAATGTGTTTTTCTTTGCTATCATTACATCAAAGTCCATTCAGAACCATACCCTCTGTTCATGTGATGCCTCTCTCTGTCCCTGTGACAGATACAGTTGTCAGGAGTTACATTACAAATATTTTCCCATCTAGGGATGTAAGCAGTTTAAATTTTGCACAATACATATTTTCCCCATGTTAATCTTTCTATGCTTCTCTTCAGTCCTGTGTTTGTAGTTTAAATTTTCTGTTTAGTTCTGTTTTTTTCAATAGAAATGATAGAAAGTCTCTTAGTTCATTCAAGATCCATTGTCTCCCCTATAGAATGATGCTGAGTTTTGCTGTGTAGTTAATTCTTAGTTGTAACTTAGGTCATTTTATTTCTGGAATATGATATTCCAGGCCTTTCAATCCTTCATTGTAGAAGTTGCCAGATCCTGGGTAATCCTGGTGTTCCTCCTTGACATTAGTACAGCTTGCAGTATTTTTTTCATTGAGATTGTACTTCTCAAGTTTCACAATAATGTTTCTTGGAGTTTTCCTTGTGGGATCTCTTTCCAAAAAGGATCAATGAATTCTTTCAGTGAATATTTCCTACTGTGTTTCTAGAATGTCAAGACAGTTTTCTTTAATGATCTTATGGAGAATGCTATCCAGGCTCTTTTTTTGGTCATGGCCTTTAGGTAGGCCAATACTTTTTAAATTGTTCCTTCTAGATCTATTTTCTAGGTCAATTAATTTTTTTTGTATAATTTATTTCTGTTAGCTTTTGTATCTCCTTTTCCATTTGGTTAATTCTACTTTTGAAGGTATTGTTTTCTTCAATAGATATTCTTTTTGCATTTGGCCAATTAATTTTTTTAAGGAATTGCTTTCTTCAGATGCACTTTCTTCAGTAAATTTTTTTCCCCTTCCTTTTCCAAGCTGTTTACTCTTGCATCTCTTATTTCTTTTTAATTTTTTCTATCTCTCTTATTTGCCTCTTAACGTCTCTTATGAACACTTCCAAAAAAAGCCTTTGAGTTTGAGACCAATTCATATCACTCTTTGAGATTTCCTGTATAGATATTTTGTCCTTGTCTGAATTGGTGTTTTTTTTCTTTCCTGTCATCATAGTCACTTTCTATGGTCACGATTGTTTTCTGTGTATTGTTCATTTTCTTTTGGTATTTTCCTCTTCTCTTACTTTTACGATAGAGCTCTGCTCCTGGTATAAAGGGGGCACTGTCCCAAGCTTCCTGTACAGCTCTGACCCATGGTTTTGAGCTCAGGGACACTTTTTGTTTACAGGGGAGTATCTCTGCTTGCCTTTTTTTTTCTTTTTCAGAAAAAGCAGCTTAGTTTCCTAGAGTTTGACTTCTGAGCTGGTTTTGGGGGCTGGAGCACTGATTTGCTCTTCTACTAAGCCAGGATTGGGGTTCTTCATTGCTGACTTACTGTGATTAAGACCCCTCTCATCAGCTTTCCCAGTGTCTGTCTGAGCTGGACTGCACACCCTTTACACACCAGTGATACTGATTACTATTTTCCAGTTTTTCCAGTCTATCTTATTTGGAGAGTGGTTTCATTCCATCAGACTCTTTTCAGAGGCTTGGTTTTAGGTATTTTTTTGGGAAACTGAGAGACCTTCAGCAGCTTCCTAGCTTTATTATAATAAATAATTTTGAGAAACAGAAGTATTCTGGGAAATTAAAATAAAAGGAACCTGACATCATATTTGCTGGGTTTTGAGGAGGTAAGGGTGCAATTATAGAGTGCTTGTATGCAGGGCTATATTTTTCTGTGGGAGTATCTAGTCCTCTAAGTCTCATTTATCTCAGACTCCATAGCCATTTCCCTTAACACTGATGCCAACTTTTCCTTATTTCTTCCTTTCTTTGACGGCTATCCTGTTAAACGTTTATGTAATTGTATAAAAAACTTTATGTGCATTTATTTGACCCTTGCTTTGTAAAATCAGAAAAGGAAGAGATACAAGAGATGTCAATGTACCTTCTTGATTTTTCATCTTGGTATACTTATTTTCTCAAACACTCCAACTGTGAGAAACAACAAGTTCCTCCACCATTTTACTTCATTTCCAACCTGTGTCCTTTTATCTCTTAAAAGTAGAAAACAAGTAGAAAACTTACCTAGGCCCTGTATTTGGCATTGTTTCAGGGTATGCACTGCTTGATCAATGGTCTTCTTATTATGTTCTAATCTATTCACTTTCTGATTTATTCCCTTCCCCAGAAAATTTCATTTCATTTTGTTTCATTTGCTCTGGCTTTATTTATTTATTTATTTATTTTGGCCATTGTGGTAGTCCTTATGGGCGAGCTGTTTTTACTCTGAGTCTTTGCTTATAGCAAGGAAGAAAGGGAAGAAAGAAGAAAGGAAAAAAGGCAGGATGGCTTTATAAATTGGCACTAATTTGCCAAACACTATATTAAGCATTTTATCAGTCTTTGTGGAAAGTAGGTGTTCTTATCATGCCCTTTTTACACATGAGGAAACTAAGGCAAACAGATGCCACAATGAATAGAGTGCAGGATCTGGAGTCAAGAAGATTCATCTTCCTGCATTCATATCTGACCTCAGACACTTGTGTACTATGTGACCCTGTGCAAATAACTTAATTCTGTTTGTGTCAGTTCCACATGTGTAAAATAAATTGGAGAAAGAAATGCAAACCTACTGTAAGATCTTTGCTAAAAACCTCTATGTGCCAGCTACCTTTGTGACCATAGGCAAAGTACTTGACTCTCTAGTCCTTAATTTCCTCTAGTATTTGAAGCAGAGGATCTTTCACTTCCCTTTCAGATCTTATGAACATTTTCTATATACTCATAAATGGATGAAATAACTTATCCCAAAACTGCATCTTTTCTGTGTATCCACATACAACATTTAGCAATGTGCCTTGTACATAGTTGGTTTTATATATACATATATATACTATTATACATATATATATATATATATACTATACCCATACACATATAGTTTATGTATATACTGATATAGGACTTCCCAAAAATCTTGGTGCACTGTTAAGATTTTTGCAGGGACAACTGGTGTGCATACCAAATTTTGCCTCAATTACTAACTGTTAGACCTTGGGCAAGTCCCTTCATCTTTATTTGCTTCAGCTTACTTGAAGGGCTATTCCCTCCATCCTTTATCCCCATGACCCTCACCTAAAAATAGACCAAAAGAACGTATGTGGGATGGTCCATATATTTCCCAGAATTTATTGGGCCATAATAGCTTCCTATGACCAGACTCCAATTTCCCCAAATCCACCACTGGTTTTTCTATAGGTTATAACAACCTTGTTGCCATGGTTTAATCCTTTCAGTCGATTCCAAGTCTTCATTTAATATAGAAGTGTTTTTTCATTTCTTTCTCTGGCTCTTTTTACAGATGAGGAAACTGATGCAAAGGAGGTTAAGTGACTTTGCCCAGCTTCACATAGTATCTGATACCACATTTGAACTCAAGTCTTCCTGACTCCAGGCCAACTGCTCTATCCATTATTATACTTATCTGTCCCCTAGTGTCCTTTAGTAAAACTCTGATCAGGAGTCCTCTGATTTCTGTGCATTCTGGGAAAGGTAGTTCAGATTCTGTCAGTGTGCAGGCAGGGTTCTAAGCAGCTTTTATCTGAGAACTGTCAGACAAGTGGAGTGTGTCAATGTGGATAAGTCAGAGACTGCTGGTGTTCATGCCAGAGAAGTACATCCTTACCACAGGTGTTCCCTACCTTTGAGTCCCTACTGTATTATTTCTATGAGTGGCTCTTCTTTCAATTGAGCCTAGACATATTTTTGTGAGAATAAGCCTCACATTTATGGGAGGTCACTGTTCTCTCCTTTCTGGTCTAATTATATTGCTTCATCTTCAGATATAAAATTGCATAATTCTGCTTCCTTGTCAGCATCAAGACTAAAGGACGATCTCTGCCATCTATTTCTCAATATCCTTGATCAAAGGAAGCTATTGAATGTATTTCACCAATTATTGGCCATCTGAGGGAGCAACGTGTTGCTGTTCCCTGTAAATCCTCTTGGGGCACTTCTATATTTTCTGTTCAAAAATCCAAGCCAGGTCCTGATGGGGATTCTTGCAGCCAGTTGTATCCAACTCCACTTCTATCATGTCCTTAGTTCCCTGTGAGGCTGCCTGTTTTGCTATTAGATCTTTCCTCAGCTTTTGTTTTTAGTCATTCCCATTCACCAGATCCATAGTACCTGTTTGATTTCACCTGGAAGAGCACACTATAAAGGAGGAATCATCTACTTCAGAAGTATTTAGAAAGCCTCACTCTGTTTTTCTCAAATCTTACAGCAGGACTTACCTTCCATCTTTTACAAGGATCCTCTTTGGCTTAGTACAGTTATAATCTTACTGGTATAAAGTATTGGATTCTGCTGAGATGAAAGCCATGCTCTCCTTTAGCTTCATCTAAAGAATCTCACAGTTTTCAAATGAAAGGTGCAGTGGTGCCTTCACCGTCCAGGTGTATTTCAGTCTCATTCTGTTTGCAGGCACTTACCTGTTGCTCCTAAGCATGTGTTGGCTCTTCAGGAACAGTTTATACAACCAAAAAAAAAAAAAAAAGATTATATACTATTCTGGGAGTAGCCAGATATGGCTGTTAGAATATGTTCAGGACTTTCCTTCTGAGAATTGCCATATATGCCATATCAGTTGGTAGGGTGAACCCAGGAGGTAAAAGGGGAGTTTGGCCTCTGAGGCAGTAGATTATATCTTACAGGTGTTTCCTTGAGAAGGCGAGGGTTGTGTCTTCTTGTTAGAGCTTTTCTTAGGACACAGCACTAACTCCAGGTGTCTCCCTTCTGCAGATCCACCTATGCAGTGCTGAGTGGGCTAGGCATGGGGTAATCCCAGGGGAGAGTAGATATCAATGGCCAGCTTTGCCATAGGCAAAGAGAAAGATGCAAAGAGAGAAGTAGAGAGATGTAGAGAGATTCAGGGAAGCAGAGAGACACAGAGACATACATACACTTGCTCTTGCTTCCTGCTAACCCCTGCTGACATTACCAATTAAGAAAGGCTGTTTGGCACCTTACCATCGGCCCATCTGCATGTCTATCTGGGAAGATTGGTATGTATGGCCCTGGCAATCGGTAGCCTCAGAGTGGGAGGTTACATATGGGCAACCACGGACTTGATCTTTTGGTGAGATAAAGAACTCTCTAGTTTCTCAAACCACAGATACTTTCCCCAGAACCATTGCATTTAAGCCCTAATGAACATTTTATTGCCCTAATAGACCTCAAGAAAGCCATGTTATGACTTCTAGCATTGGGAAGTCTGGATCACAGTAAATCCTTTTCTCTTTTTTGGTCACGGACAAAAAGGGTGCCCTCTGGTGTAGTAACTGAAAAGTTTTGACACTCTTTGCCCTGTGACGAACTACTCTGTTAATGTTGACAGAGTTGTTTTGGGGGCAACTCTTTGCCTATGAACTTTGTCTGCTACTGCCCTTCTAATAAAGGCATCTGATCTAGTTTTAGGAGCTTCTATGAGTATTCATTGTCCCCATGTGGTCAAAGCTCTTTTGTTATGGCATCGGACTCAAATTTTTTTCTGAACAGAGATTATCCAGATAAGAGGTTAGTTACTCTGAGAGCTAAAAACAGTATCACTTTTAAACATTGCTCAATTCTTAAGACAAAAACACTTTTCCCAGACACCCATCTCAGAGGAGCCTCTCCATGATTGAATATCCCTGGTACACATGGTCAAAAGATCCCACAATGACCTTTCTGCCCACATTTTATATATTGATGGTTCTTCATTTTTGACGGATGGCCACTGTACATAGGTGTGCTTTGGTTTCTGACCATGATCCTATTTGTATATCCTCTTTGAGACTTAACCTCAACATTCAAGCTGCTAAATTCATGACACTTACACAAACTTGCTGGCTTACTGATGGATATAGCATTAACAATCATTTATACCTATTCCTGTTATACCTTTGGAGTTTGTTGTGCTGTAGGGATGTTAACTGCTGCATAGGAATTTCCTGTTTCTTCTGGGTAAGTCATTGTCAGTGCACTTCTATCACTGAACTTCTAGCCTTCCTATGGCTTCCTTGTGCTCAGATCATTGTCCATTCTTCTACTCATACTAATGGAACTGACTGTTTTGGGAAGAAATAAATTGCACTTTTGCTGTTGCAGAATATGCTGCCCTTCAAGACCCCATACATGTCTTCCATCTTTCTCTCTCTGATAGTGTTGATCTTTTTGTCTCTTGCAAAATGGCAACAGCATTTCCATGGGGACTGTGTTACTGCAAAAAAACTATCCTCCCTTTTCGATGTAATCAGCAGGTATATTTATCTACCAATATATGATGGTGGAGGAGACATTTTGGCATGAAAGGGATTTTCTATAGTGTTAGAAAGAAATGGGTTGTTCTCAGTATAACCCTTCTTGCTGTGTGTTTGTGTTCCTTACCTTGGCAGGCATTTAATAATTATCCATTTTACAACATCACTTTTAAGAGCCATTCTCTACTTTTACTCCATTTGAGCACTTTAAGATTGGCTTACGTCTAACCTCTAAAGAGTCTGCTTCATTATCTTTGATCAGCTCATTGTTTGGGTTGAAGTATTTCCTTATTCTAAGGCACTGCAGGTTTTGTTGCTAAAATTATACTTCAAGAAACTGTGAAGTTTCTTGGCCTTCCTCCTTGCTTTGATTAAGACCAAAGATTTCACTGACAAAGTCCTTTCCCAAATTTATTCTTGCCTCAGGTTGCCTCCCAGATTTCATAATTCTCATTGCCAAAATTCAGGTCCGGTTGAACTTATGGATCGAGAATTTAGGAACCCAATCGGGTTAAATCGGGATAAACTGTATTGTGAAACACTTTAAGCAGTCTGATGGATTTCCTCTTGCTTTGTTCTCTCTTAATAATTGACCATGGATGGAATTACACTTCTCATTTTAAAATGTTTTTTGACCATCTTCTTATAAATGTGACACATTTCTGCCTGGCATATACATTGTGACTGAGGTGGCATACTTCTGTTGCTTCTTATATTCAGAAACTCTGAAATAGATTGAGAGAATATCATGGTAAAGGAGTTTTGATACAGATTGTGCCTTTGTACTTTAGTATATCTGATTTTTATTCTGGAGATAAAGTCTATATCAAGAATTTCCAATGAAGAGAACTTTAACTGCTTAAAAAGGTCCATTCCAATTACTCACTCGTATCATTCTTTGGGACTTTATATGAAGATATTTTGCCTTTAGGGTCCTCATGATTTGAGGTCTGTTCTTTTCTGTTGCCATAAAAACTATCTATGGTTAGAGCTCTTTTTTTGCTTTTCTGCTCATTTTCAAAGGTTGAATTACGCTCCTAGGACAAAGGGCAGATTTTCCAAAACTTTCTCTACAGGCAACAGAGACTTCATACCGCCTGGGGTGGATGCTACTAGCATCTTTCCTGCTGGGTGGGAGTGGCCAGGTCCCATGTTATTCTGGGATTCAGTAGTCACTATTTGCCTTTTGTATTTGCATTGTATGTCTCACAGCTAGTCTGCTTATTCATTGGTTTCTGAACCAGGATAGAGTAGCCAACAATGCAGTATTTTAGCTAAGAATTCCCCTCTCCTTTCCCCCCTCAGCATGGAGGCCATTTCACCTTGGGTCCCTGAGCTATGCCTGTACTTGGTCATCTCCTCCCACTCTTATGTCTGATTGAAACAGACTTTTTCTGAAGTTATTCCAAAATACCTTCTGCTGAAACTTTGTTACACTGCAAATATTTGTGGGTTCTGTCATTCCAAAACGAGTTCAGAGGCTTGATATGGTGTTGATTTGAGGGAACCTAGGAGGAGCTCAGGTAAAGACTGGTCTACTCTTTATCATCTTGACTTTATACCCTCCAGACCATCCTGCCTCATCCCCATATTTTCCCTCTTGACCAACATCCTCACTTCTATTAAAGGTATTTGTCTACATAAATTTATCTCTATTAACGGCCTTGCTGTAGATTATAGTCATAGTTATTCTGGGATTAAATATAAGTGACATGCAGAGGAAAAACACCCTGACTATTGATCATCTGTCAATGTTCCCCATTCTCATGAAAATTTCCTCTTCTTGTCAAACATGGTTAAAAGAGATAGGTTTCCATGATAATACTGTCAAGTCCCAAAATATCCCAACAAATGAGAGTAAATTCTTCAGTCCCCTCCCAAATTTATTGTTTTCTTATGGTCACTGCTAGGTTTTATAATCTTTATCACTACCAAAGTTCAAGTCTGGTTGAACTTATGAAGAGAGAACTTAGGGCTCTGACTGATAAATTGTGTTCTGAAAAACACTTTTAAGTGGCCTGATACACTTCCCTTTGCTTTGTTCTATCTTTGTTACAGATATGAAGGGAATGATATCTCTCTTTTTTGGAAATGCTTTTTGGCCATCCTCCCATAAATGTGAGACCTTATTCTCTGGTACATATCTTTTTACATGGGATACTTCTGTGGCATCTTATATAGAGAGATTCTATGAGAGAGCATCATGATATGGGAGCTCTAGTAGAAACTGTGTTTTTAGACTTTTTGATACATGATTTTCATCCTGGAGATCAAGTGTATATGAAGAATTTTCTGTGGACTAACAGAACTTTGGGCACTTAAGAAAGCTCATTCCAAGTACTAACTACCCTGACTACAATTAAAATTGGGAAAAAGAGATTCCTGTATACATTGTTCCCATGTGAAACCTGTTCCTCATTATTTTCTTGATGTTTTTGCTTTGCTTTCCACTACCCTGTTTGTTACCCTTTTCTTTCCTGTCTACTCCTCCCAAGGGAATGGGAAAAGATTTAATGCTGTTAATAAACTACATGGTAAGGCAGGACAGGCTTTGTACCACCTTAAAGATATTAAACTTCATGGAGATTGGGTGTGTTATCACATACAACAAGATAACACTAACATATGAGAAATGAACCTGTTACAGAAAATGGAACCATCCCCCAATCAAGGTGTGGATTTGTCACATCCTTGTGACATCCCTGTTCCAGGGAACATGCAATCCTTATAAATTTAACTTCACGTATTTTGGAAACTCCATTAGAAAATTGATAAATTGGACCAGCCCTAGACCAGTAAATTTCACCTTCCTCAAGTGTGGCTAAATTGTGTTTAAAGTCAATTGCTCTTGGGGAATACAGCTTGTCCTTATGGCCTAACCATTTTTTACTCTGAAGCTTTGCTTATAGAATGGAAGAAAGGAGTAGGGAAAGGAGGAAGGAAGGCAAAAACAAAGGAACGAAAGAAGAAAGGATAAGCCTAATACTTTGATAAGTAGTTTGCAAATGTTATCTCATTCTGGGAGATGTGTTCTGATTATGTCCTTTTTATATTTGAGGAAACCAAGATAGATAGAGTGATGGAACTGGGTTCAAGAAGATTCATCTTCCTAAGTTCAAATGTGGCCTCAGACAATTGTGTGGTATGAGGCCCTGTACAAATCACTTAACTCTGTATGTGTCAGTTCCACAGCTGTAAAAATGAACTGGAGAAGGAAATGGAAAACCACTCCAATATCTTTGCCAAGAAAATAATTTGTCCCAGGTTACACAGATAGTATCTGGCACCATCTTAGAAGGCAGGAATTCCTTATTCCAAGCCCAATGCTCTATTTATTTCACTAAGTGCTTTTACTTTTTTGTGGTAGTATTCTGTTCTTTTGGGTTCAACTCTTGATGTTCTCTTAACTCAGAGCATTCATTATGTTCAGAGCTGTCTTCTGTTTACTCATATCTAAAACCTCACGTCCTGGAGTGTGATTTTGTGGCAAGACCAAGCTCTGTTCCCTCTAGTATTCTTGTATAGGGTGGGCAAGTCATTTGTTTCTTTATCCTCAGTAGTCTGGATGCTGCCATCATTTTTCTATAATTATGGATGGCATAGCCCAGAACAAGTCTCAATTTCTGTTATCATCACTGTCTTCTGACTTCATCTCTTGTTGTCTCAAGGCAGGTATTGATCCAGGGTCCTTCCCTCTTTCTTTCTCCTTCTTCAATTTCCAACTGGGAATTAACTCTTCTCTTGTGTCCCTGAAAGGCCCTAGTGACATACTGGAGATTGTGCTGCTTTAAGTGTTCCCAGGGACTCCCATTCCTGCTACTATCCAGTACATTTGGGCCACCTGGGCACTATTCCCTTTTCCTTTCTGGGTTTATAGCAGAAACACTGACTTTGACCTTAGGGAGGGACCCAAGTAGGAACCCATTGCCAAATCTTGTAACCGTGCAAAGTGTATCAGTGTAACAATGGTCAATCTAATTGTGTTTTATGTATGTTCAACTATGGACACATATATACATATGTATGTTTCAAATGATGAAGTAATACTCTTAAATGACTTATAAGAACTAGTACAGTTAAAATTATTTCTAGGTGGAGAGATTTGACACCAGAATTCCCTTTCCTCTTTTGCACTATTTATTTTGGATTAGTCAATGTAGGGTTGGAAGAAAAGAAAAAAAATTTTTTTTAATTGTGCCCTTAGTTTGAATATTTTTTTCATGGTTCATGTGCCATTTTCTGTGTTGGGACCAAATACTGTTCAATATAAAATTTCTAAGCCAGGGTAAAAAGAAAAAAAAAACATTAAATCTGGCAACTGTGTGTAGGTATATGAAATAAGTGTCAGTTGAGTAGTTGAATATACAATGAGGTTATGAACCTAATAATGACTTGTTCTAGCCTTTATTGTGCTTTCAATAGCCATTCAGTCATTCAGCGAAAGAGTTTATATTTAAATCTAGAAACTTTAAATTAAAAGACAACAGAGTTTATATTTGATTCCTAACACTAAATAAGAAAGATGATGTAGTACATACAATTTATTGAATAGGGAATGGTGTGGTCAGCCTTGAACTGCAGAAAAATCACTTCAGTAGCTATACCGATAACACATGGGAGGAGTAAGAGATTAGTCTGTGAGACCAATAAGGATGTCCCTCTAATAATAGAGAAAATGGCTGAAGAACTAGAGCAGTAGATGTACAAGGTGGGTGGGGGGAAGAAAAGGGGCCTCATTAACAATATTGGGGAGTAACAAGTCACTAGATGTGGTTAATGAATGGGCACATGGGGTGAGTGATAGGAGTTGTTAGTAATGAGGTTGTGATAGCAATGATAGATAGCAGCATCATGGTACCCTCAATAGAAAAAAAAAGGAAGATCAGAAGGTAGAGTTTGAGGATTAGTATAATGTGAGCAGTTTTAAAAATGTTGAGTTTTAAATGTAACTGGGACATCAAATTAATTCTAAATGAGGAGTAGGCAGTTCATGGCATGGCGTTTGGAGGTCAGAAGAGAGACTAAAGCTGGAAATATAATTGTCACCTTGGAGACAACCATTAAACATATCAGAACCATTGAAGTATCATAAAAAGTGCTAACTGAAGGGCTCAGAAGGTTAGAGTTCAAATCTGGATGAGTTACCAACTGATTCTTATCTTAAATAAGATACTTAATCTCTCAGTTTCCTAGGGCAAGTTGGCATGAAGAAAAGTTGCTTAATAGAAGTTGTTCTTTATTGGTGCATAGAGCTCTACAATAATTGGCTCATATAACTGGGAAAAAGAAAAATAAAATATTATTACAGATGCATGCATTGTAAATCTGTTCTACCTTACTTTTCTTTGATCTTTAAAAAATTTAAGTTTTCCAAAGTCTAGCTAATTACCACTTTAGATTGTAATATGAGTAGTGGTAGGGCAAGTTCCACTTTCCTCCTTTTTCTTTCCCTGTTTATTTGAAAATGCTTTCAGTTTTTGTTCTTCTGGCTTCCTTGCCTCACTGTTAGAGGCTCTCCCCAGGTTTGTGGAGTTTCAGACTACAGACAGATGAAGCTTCAGTCCTGTTGAAGGCTGGCTGCAGTCAGCATCTCCAAAGTCAGAGGGGCTTAGATAAGCCCACACAAAGCTTGTTGCCACAAAGCCTAGAGAGCAAAGTTAGTGGAGAGTGGGCATTCTGAGGGATGGGAGAATAAAAGAGAGAGAAACAGAGACAGAGAGAGACACAGAGAAAGCATTAACAGAGACAGAAAGAGTTGTAGCAAAGAAAGAAGATAAAGAGGGAAGAGAGCAAAAGACAGAGAGGCAGAAAAAAGAGGGACACACACACACACACAAGAGCAGAGAGAGACAGAGAATGAGCCAGAGAAAGAGAGACAGAGACAAAGAGCAAAGCAGAGAGCAAACATTAGTAGAGACAGAATGACTTAGAGAAATGGAGACATATATACAGAGAGAGAGATGGGGAGAGAAAGACGGGGCCAGAGATAGACAGACTGGGACAGAAACAGACAGACACACAAAGACAGGGACAGAGAAAAAAGTAATAGAGAAAGAGAAATATAGTAAAGAAAGACAAACAGGAAGATAAGCAGATTGCCAAAGGCAAAGAGAAAGACAGCAAAGAGTCCCGTACACACAGAGATAAATACACACTCACAGACACACATATAGACACACACACACACACACATATTCAGAAAGACAGAGAGGGAGAGAGAGACAGGGACAGAGAGAAACAGACAGATTGTGACAAAGATAGAGTTAAAGAAATCCAGAGAGAAAATATTAGCAAAGACAGAAATAAATGTAAAAAACCCCCCACCACTTTTGAAAAAGATGAGCAGGTAGCCAAAAGCAGAGAGGACAGAAAAGACAGACACACCCAGAAAGAGAGAGAAAGAGGGAGACAGAAAGAGACAGAGACAGAGACAGAGAGACAGAGACAGAGATAGAGAGACAGAGAGAGGGAGAGAGAGGGAGGGAGAGAGAGGGATGGAGGGAAAAGAAAAGAGGAAGGAAAAGAGGGGGAGAAGGGGAGAGAGATATGGACAGAGAGACAAAGACAGAAATAGAAAATATTTGTAGAGACAGAAATAAATTAAAGGAAGAAGACAAAGAGCAAGATGAGCAGGTAGCAAAAGGCAGAGAGGAAGAAAAAAGAAGAGTTTTCTGGAGTTAAATTAATTAAGGAATGAGGGAAACCAGAAGTTTTGGGGAGATCAGGTGGTTCAGGGATCTTGAATCCCAGGCTTCAAGATTTTGAAGTAGCCATATGCTTTAGAGAGTCACTGGGGTACCTAGCAGACTCCAAGGTAGATTATCAGTGCATTCTCTTTTCCACTTTTCCCTTTCCCCCTCAGATGGATCCATATTTTTAAAGTCTTTCTATGGGAGTTTCACTTAGGATTGGCTCTTCAGGGCTTTGCTGTTCTCCCCTTCATCTAGGAAGTCAATATTGGCAATATTTGTTTTATTTGCATAAAACCTTTTTAATTAAAATAATTGAAAAGATCTATTTTGCATTTCAGTCTTCTCTAACTCTTGTTCATTCATAAATTGTTCACCTATCCATTAGTCTTGTAAATAATATGTTCCATGTTTTTCAAAATTTCTTATACTATATCTCTTTATAGCTAGGTCATGTATCTATTTTTACTTTTTATCTTGTGAGATAGTGTAAGATATTGATCTATGCCCAATTTCTGTCATACTGCTTTCCAATTTTCCTAACAATTTTTAAAACCAAATAACAAATTCTTGCCCCCAAATCTTGTCTTTATACTTTATCAACTACAAGGTTACTCTTTGTCCTTTTTATAGCACAATAGTAAACCATCACAGTCATCATCTAAATTTGTTTAACTATACCCCAATTTATCAGCATCCTCTCAATTTCCAATTCCACCACAAAAATGGCTCTTATAAATCTTTTTTATACACATAAATCCTTTTCCATCTCTAAAGATGGAAAGTTTTACTAGGTAAAAAGGTATACTTTTTTCCTAGTAAATTTTATTGATTATTAATACACATTGCTTTATAAATCATGTTGAGAGAGAAAAATCAGAGAAAAAGGAAAAAAAACTGAGAAAGATAAAAAAGTGAACATAGCATGTGTTGAGTTACATACATTCAGTCTCTTTAGCTCTTTTTCTGGATGGATGGCATTTTCTGTCCAACGTCTATTGGAATTACTTTGGATCATTGAACCACTGAGAAGACCAAGTCTGTCATAGTTGATTATTACACAGTCTTTCTGTTACTGTGTACAAAGTATTCTTGGTTCTGTTTGTTTTGCTCAGCATCAATTCGTGTAAATCTTTCCAGGCCTTTGTAAAAGCAGTTTGTTCATCATTTTTTATAGAACAATAATATTCCACTGTCTTCATAAACAAGTTGCATTAATGGTGGAATTATGAAATGATCCAACCGTCCTGGAGAACAAATTAGAATTTTGCCCAAAAGGCTATAAAACTGTGCATACCCTTTGACTCCGCAGTGCCATTATTGAGAATGTATCCCAAAGAAATCATAAAGGAGGGAAAAGGACCCACATGTGCAAATTGTCTGTAGCAGCTCTTTTTGTGGTAGCAAAGAATTGGAAAATTTAAACAGTGCTCACTTTACTTTTTTTTTTTTCAATTGTAAATACTTTTCTGGGTATGTCTCTTTTATATGAGAAAAATTTCTTTATTTTACTTCCTTGCTTCTTTTTCTTCCAGTGCATTTCCATTTCTCACCTTTCTGTTGTTTTCTTGAGATTATTTCTACACAACCAACTCACACTCATGCCCTCTTTCTATGTAGGGTCCTCCTAACTGCTCTCATAATGGTAAAATTCTGAAGTATCACCTTCTCATTTGGGAATGTAAACATTTTAACATTATGAAGTTTATGATTTCCCACTAATGTTTACCTTTTCATGTTTCTCTTGAATCTCGTGTTTGAAAGTGAAATTTTCCATACAGCTTTACATTTAGATGCTTGAAATTCCTCTTATTTCATTAAATATGAAAAATTTCCCTCAAAGGATCATACTAAATTTTGTTGGGTAGTATTTTTTTT
Source organism: Sarcophilus harrisii (assembly GCF_902635505.1). Taxonomy (NCBI): domain Eukaryota; kingdom Metazoa; phylum Chordata; class Mammalia; order Dasyuromorphia; family Dasyuridae; genus Sarcophilus; species Sarcophilus harrisii. The sequence goes on from NC_045428.1 coordinate 537,265,731, forward strand.
ATCATAATCCTAGTCCTTTGCTTTCTGGAATATCATATTTCAAAATTTCTCTTTCTTCATTATGGTAACTACTAAATCTTTTCTAACCATCTCTTAACTGCAAGGAAAAGTTAAGATAAACTGAATAAAAAGAAATCAGAATATGAAAAAGAGCTGTTATTAAGAAGCAGAGATGTAACTCTTTAATTAATGGGTAAAGAATTAAGTGAAGAGGAGATAAGAGAGACATTTGTTTTATTTTGGACAAAGTTGGTATGTGAAGTATTTTCAGATTCTCATCCTGTGGAAGACCCAAAATTGAGGTAGATTTGAAAAATGTCTTTTTGTACCATTTAAAAAAGGAGTCCATAGTAGTAAGCAAACTGAGATCGTTCTAAATGGAAAAGATTTTCCATTGATTATGAGAAACATGTGAAAATGAAGAAGAAATTGAAAGGCTGGTACACATCTTCCGTACTAGAGAGTGAAAAGGAAACCTTAAACAAAACTACTGAAAACATGACCTCATTGATCATAGTAATGATTGAATCTAAGTTGAGAATGGGAATGGATTACAATATAAGTCACTTCCATAAAATACTTCTGGTGAGGCATGTTACACATTTATAAATGAGTATAAAATAGATTTTTCCTTATGCTTATGCTATAGAGCAGCAGCCTCCTTTTAGAGACATGCACACAGACTTTGAGAGAGCCCTTTATGAATTTTAAGATTTCCTACCAAGGTACAAGCTCTATCACAGCATTTGCTAACTTCCTGTGGAGTAAGCTCATTGCTTCCTTACATATAGTCATTTGGAAAAAGATAGCTCTTGACCTTGCTGGGGATATTAGGGCTAATTGTCCTGACTTTAATAGAAAACAGAACAAAGTTGGAGAAACATGTTCTGTCTCTCTGGATAAGGAAGAAAACTAGGAATTATTGGGAATACATTCACAGACCAAAAGAATTTTTTTGAGACTCACTGAGAAAGAAATCTGAGTACCTTGTATAAGTAGGGAAAATGAGACACTGAGGAATTTTTAAAAATAATAGTTTTAAATATTTTAAAATAATAATAAAATAATTTTTAAATTTTATTTTTAAAATAATAACAGTTAAGAAAGTCATCCTCTGTTATTCATGAATCGACTTTGGTGGCTAAGGACCAAAATAATTCTGTGTCTGAGTAGCAAGACACATTGTGTAATCATCTAGGGGGTCATTTGACCCTTCCAAGAGAAGAATTAAGAAATATTGAATACTAAGAGATAACTGACATCAAATTCCTCAAAGAAGCCATGAATGAATATCCAGATACCAGAATCCAAAACATTGGAGAAAATTATGAAATGCTATTTCTAACAAAAGTTGAATCTGACATTCAGGCCAAGTCTCTGATCAGCTCAGTGGCTGTTGAAAGCAATGTCTTTTTAGCAAAGTAATTGGCAGAAATATGGTCCTAAATCATTCTGAGGACCACAGTGTCCTTTTCTATCATTTGCAGGTTTTTACTGGCTTATTTTGGTAGAAGGCTGATGATTTTAATTGCTTTCTGTGCCAGAAGTGGGGCAAGTGATACTCTGTTCCTCCTGATGATAGGTGTGTCCCATACAAGATATCATTTATGCCACATGAAGCATCACTTCAGACATATCTGCCCAACCATATTGGAAATGGTTTGTGTGCCACTTCAGATCAGAATTAGAAGAGAATACAAGATCATATTCAAGAATAGAGGTCAAACTAATACATTGTTAGTGGAACTGTGAATACATCCAACCATTCTGGAGAGTAATTTGGAACTATGCTCAAAAAGTTATCAAACTGTGCATCCCCTTTGATCCAGCAGTGTTACTACTGGGCTTATATCCCAAAGAGATCATAAAGAAAGGAAAGGGACCTGTACAAGCACGAATGTTTGTGGTAGCCTTCTTTGTAGTGGCCAGAAACTGGAAACTGAGTAGATGCCCATCAATTGGAGAATGGCTGAATGGTACATGAATATTATGGAATATTGTTGTTCGGTAAGAAATAACCAACAGGATGATTTCACAAAGGCCTAGAGAGACTTACACGAACTGATGCTGAGTGAAACAAGCAGGGCCAGGAGATCATTATATAATTCAACAACAATACTATATGATGATCAATTCTGATGGACCTGGCAATCTTCAGCAATGAGATGAACCAAATCAGTTCTAATGGAGCAGTAATGAATTGAACCAGCTACACCCAGCAAAAGAACTCTGGGAGATGACTAAGAACCATTACATTGAATTCCCAATCCTTATAATTTTGCCTGTCTGCACTTTGGATTTCCTTCACAGGCTAATTGTACAATATTTCAGACTTCAATTCTTTTTGTATAGCAAAATAATGGTTTGGTCATGTATACTTATTGTGTATTTAATTTATACTTTAATATATTTAACATCTACTGATCATCCTGCCATCTGGGGGAGGGGATGGGGGAAGGAGGGAAAAATTGGAACAAAAGGTTTGGCAGTTGTCAATGCTGTAAAATTACCCATACATATAACTTGTAAATAAAAAGCTATTCAAAAAAATAGAGTTCAAATTCCTGAAAAATGGTTCAGAATCTGCAAGGAAGATGTGCTGAATGACCTGAATAAGACACCAAAGAGCTTGAACATAGGGTATTTTGAGAGTTTGTTCTCTGAGGAATGATTTTTTCCAAAGATGGATATTGGAGACATAACACTACCAGATATATTGTAATATATCATCACATTAATCATCAAAACTCTTTATCACTGCTTAAAAATGACTTTTTCCCAACAGAGTTGACAATAGAAAACAATTTTTAATATCCAAGAATATAAATTATTTATGGAAGAACATTTGTTTGAAAAAATTGTTGGAAAAATTTCGAGTTTTATAGAAATTAGGTTTAGAGTATCAGCTAGGCTTCAAATATCAGTGTAAGCAAAAATGGATGTGTAACCTCTATTCTAAAAGGTCACACTATTAGAAAATTATCAAAGAAATGGAAAAGGTACCTTTTGTTATCTATAACCAGGTATATAATTCTTAAATATATTAGAGAGATGTATAGTTATAAAGCAAAAATTATGTAAAATTGAAAATATTTTATCCAAAAAATGAGCATAACTCATATAGAAAGAGGTTAGGTCAAATGAGAAAATTTTTTTTGCATTCTGACAAGGATTAAAAATACTTTCAATTAACAAATACATAACTGAAAAAGTTCCATTGTTTTGAAATATATATAGTGTTCAAAAGAAAATGTTTAAACTCTTAGTAACCTTAAGAAAAATCCACGAAACCACTACTACTAGAAATTAGAATTGAAATAACCCAGAAATAACCCAGAGGTTTTTATCTCATATCATACAATCCAACTGGAAATAACGACAAAAAATGATAAGAATAATCAAAATTTTACTTTGGGTAGTGCTATTGTGGAAAGGTACATAGAGTAAAATTATAAGATTAAATGTAATTGTGAAATATTTAACAAACTAATTGAAAAGGAGCAGATAACATTAATATGTAGTTCTCTAAGCTAATATGTATCCATAGAGATTGATATTCAATGTTTATTCGTTTCACTTTCAGTTTCAATTTGACATATTGCACCAAAGTATCAATGTGTGGAATTCTGTATGCACATAACCATTCTGGAAAAATTTTAAATTATGCAATGAAATGACTAATATGTCTGTACTCTTTGATTTAGTGATTCTGTTGAGAGGCATAAAACCTGAATATGTCAAAAAGAAAAAAGAAAGGTTTCTTTCACAGAAATAGTTCTAATACCACTTTTTATGGGAGGAAAGAACTGGAACAAAGTAAAGTCTATCAATAGGCAATGACTGAACAAATTGTGACATTTAAATATAATGATGTATATTGTAAAACATTGTTGATCATTCATTTTTGTTCATATGCTTTTTAATTACACAAATTTATTTCTTATAAATCATAGCAGATTAAGAAGTGTATATGAGATTCTCTATAGGTTGACAGGGCATTGATTTCAGTTAACCAAAATTCTTACTTCTATTAGATGCCTTTTTTCAGTTTATTTCTTATTTCTATTAAGAGCCTTACTATATACAGCAGCTAGGTGGCACAGTGGATAGAACACCTGCCCTGAACTTAGCAGGACCTGAGTTCAAATCTGGTCCCAGACATTTAACACTTCCTAGCTGTGTGACCCTGGGCAAGTCATTTAACCCCAATTGCCTCAGAAAAAGAAAAAAAAAAGCCTTACTATAGATTTTAGTTGTAGTCATAGTCCTTGATCAAATATAAGTCATGGAAAACACCCTGAGTATTTCTGACCTGTCACAATTCTCCATTCTCAAGAAAATTCTTTATTCCTGTTAATGATTAAGAGATAGGCTTCTGTGATGACAATGGAAAATCTCAAAATCATGTAAACCCTTGTGAGAATCAATATCATGTCCCTCAATATGGGATTCATGTTTCCCTTCTATTAACAACCTAAATGAAAATGCATTAAAACATAATATTAACATGTGGTTTTCTAAGTCAATATACAGTCACACAGATTGATATTTGTGATTTGTCTTCCTTTCTATTTGACTTTGATTTAATGCACCAGTATTTCAATATGCCAATGCACCAATAAATTTTGATATTTCTCATGTATGTCTATAAAAGTGCTCTGTTAACTCAGTTCTGCTTCCTTTAATAATCAATGGATTTTGGACCAACCTTTTTTTTTTTTTTTTTTTTTTTTTTAACAAAATGCTAACCCTGGCTAATAAGCTGCTTTTATTTCAATTTATTTTGATATGTTTCCTTTATTTACAGTTTTCAATCATGACAAGATAGTGGTGTAAAAATGATAATCATGCTGAATACAGAGGAGCATGGAAGAAATTTTATCAGTTGATCTAACATGGAGTTTTATATATTACAAGGCTCTACATAAAAAGATTTTATAAATTTCTACCAAGTCATTAAAGGTGGTTGACATTTCACTATTATATAATTTCAACGTATTTATTATTTATTTAAATTTTTTTCTTAAAAAACTTTCTTATGAGATTCTGTTCTCTGTGAGGAGACAAGATATTATATAAGGCAGAAATCTAGATAACTTCTGAATAAAAAAATCTACAAAAGTTGTACACTTAAAAAACAAACAAAATGCTATTCAGAACAACAAAGATTACAAAAGATGAAAGAGAAAAGTAAAGATGTACTGTAGGAAGAGGAAAAGGAATACACTGGTAGAAAATGCATAACCAGAAAGGAGACAGGTTCATTAAAGGTGAAATGGATAACTGATCATATAGATTTCAAAATGTGTACAAGCACAACTAAAAATTGAATTTAAATTAAAAGAGAAGCAGATTAGGAAAATATCAATGCTGTATATTTCTCTGATAAAGGTCTGATTTGTAAAATGTATAAGGAACATATTAAATTTGTAAGAATAGGACTCATTCCCTGATTGACAAATGAACAAAGATTAATACTTTTCAGAGAAAGAAATCCAATAGATCAATCGCCATATGAAAAATATCCTAAATCTTATATAAAGAAATGGAAAAACCCCACCAATTCTGAGGTACTACCTCCTATTTATCAGATTGGAGAATTTCAAAAAAGAGAAATGAAAAACACTGGAGGGTCATTGAAAAAGAGATACATTAATGCATTGTTGATGAAAATGTGAAGTGGTCCAGTCAGAGTGGAGAGTAATTTAGAACTGAATCCAAAAATCTGTTAAAATATGCATGTTTTTTGATGAATGACTGAAGAAAAGAGGGAGTGGAATCACAGGAAATGCCACTGAGATCAGAGGAAAGTAGGACAGGACTAGTATATATATACTAGTTATACCAGTTCTGAATCTACTTAACTGTTGTAATACACATGAAATTTTTCTCCAACTTGACTGAAAGTATATTAATAAAGGCTTTGTAAAATGTCTTGATGAAATGCAAGTATTATCATAGATATTAATAATAAGACAAAATATAATAAGGGTTAGTATAATTATACTTGATTTAAAAAAAACTCACCAAATGAAATTATAGGAAGAGCTGATCTAAACTATCTGTGAAAAAGGCCTGGATATTTTAGTGAATCCTAAATTGAGTACTAGTAAATTGTGAGATGTGTCAATAAGAAAAACATGTGTGCTTCTTAGGGGGTAATTTTTAAAAAGAGGAACAGGACAAGAAAAGAGTTTTTTGGTTCTCTATTGTCTGCCCTAGGAATACAGGATCTAGGTCATTCTGTTCAATTTGAGACATCACATATATAGTATAGAGATGCTGACAAGTTGGAGAATGTCTACAGGAAGGTGACTTTGATGGTAAATGGAAATAGGATGATTATGTTCAAATATTTGAAAGACCATTCTGTGGAAGATTGTGGTGTTCTTTTTCTTTAAAATAATAATAATTCTCTCTGGGAAAAAGCAGGTTTCTCAGGGATATTTTCTGGAGGCAGCTTTAGTTTCAGTTGAAAGTAAATAATTACTCCAAAATCGCAGCCAGCTGGTAAAAGTTCAGATCTTTTATTGTGTCCTTCAATATAGCCCGGTTAGCTCAGAGGCCTATCTCTCTGCTTGGTTCCAAGAGCTCCCTTCAAATGTCTCCAAATCCAGAGGTTTGTCCTTCAGACTCCAGCCAGCACCAAGATGGAAGATGCAAAGAATCTCTCTTGCCTCGAAGATAGGGCTTGTGGACTTCCTCCCAGAGTGCTCTTCTCCGACCCCTGGGAATATTCCCAAGTAACTCTCTCGAGTGGCTCACTGGAGCTGTATTTATGTTACTTCTCTGAGAGTGGGATTGTGGGATATCCCAGCATGCTCTCTGAAATCTCCCAAACATGTGAACTCCAATGAGTACTTAAATGTTTCTTGCTTCTATGAGCTCTCTAAAGGTGTGAACACAAGCATCGTTTCTATCAGTTGTACTTAGTACCTTGTTTCAAGTTCTGGCCCAAAATATCTCCTTCTAAGATCAAATCAATCATATTGAACCATGCTAAATTAGATAATTATTGTCTCTATCAACTCTAATGGCTTAACACTTTGTAAAGATTCCAACAGAAGAGTGATTAAATTTTTTCTTCTTGGCCCTAAGAAACAATACTAGGAAAAAAATTATAGGGAGAAAAATTTTGGCTCAACATAGGGACAAGAGTCATAATATTTACACCAACCAAAAACTAGAATGCATTGTTTCTGAGATTGCAATTTCTGGTTGGAGATATTCAAGTAGAAGGGAGAGGGCTCCTTGGTGAGGATATTGTAATTTTGATTCATACACTGGATAGGGCTTGGAATAGCTGAAAGATTCCTCAAAACTCTGGATTTTATACCTTAATGATTATGTTACTTATTATGTAATCTATGGCCCAGAAGGAAAATTTTGAGTTTATATGGATTCAGTCTTGGGGGTTTCTCCCTTTTGACCTCAGGTAAGATTTCCCTTGAAAACATCTATATTTGGATCTTAAATATATCTATCTATCACTAAAGAGAAAAGGCCTTCAGGTTTCATATAATTGTTAATGAAAGTAACACATAAAATATAAGGCAGGTTTTATCTAAACAAATATGTAAAATACAATGGTGAACATAGTCAAAATCATGTTTTCTTGATCTAGATTGAACCTCTACCTAGCTAAGGACTCGGACAGCTTTACACTGAATAGAGCCCCTCACAATAAAGAAAGAACTGGAGATGATGATAGACCCCTTTTCCTCCAATAAGTTGCCTTCCTAAGAGATCTAACAATCATATAGACTAAATAGAACTATCCTGATTTCTAGGAAAGCATATTGAAGATTAATTCTTTTCTGATATATGTCATGAATATATCTCACAGGAGTACTTGAAAACAATATCTTGGTTCTATCGAACCAGTGTCCAACTAGTTCAATTCAAACCTAAAAGCAAACTTCATGATATAATATTTGAAGAAATTATAAAGGGAAACTGTAATTATGGATCCTTCAGAAGGAAACATAGAAATTGAAAGCATACACTAATTACCATCTGAAAGAGGTCTCAAAATGAAAACTCTCAGGAATGTTATAATAAAATTAAGGAGCCTTCATATCTAGGGAAAAAATATTGCAAAGGAGCCAGGAAAAAACATTCAACCATTATGGGGCAACAGTCAGTATTGTAAAACATTCAGCAAGTATCATGCTAAAGGACTAGAGGGCTTAGAATATAACATTCTAGAAGGTAAAGAAGCTAGGATTACAACCCAAAATAATCCACCCAGTAAAACTGAATATAAACTTTCAGGAGGAAAAATAGATATTTATTTTAATAGAGAACTTCCAACTATTCCTGATGAAAAGAATTGAATGAAATAAATGAATGAATTAAAAATTTGACATTCAAATACAAGATTCAAGAGAAGCATAGCAGGTAAAGAAGAAAGAGAAATCAGGAAGGACTCCATAAAGTTAAACTGCTTTTATTCATATATGAGAAAAAGTTGCTTATAACTCCAAAGAAATTTGCCATTCTTCAGGCACTTTAAAGGAGTCTACATAAATAGAAGAACTGAATAGGATACATTGTATTAAGATGATTTCCCCCCAAAAGGAAAAAAAATGAAGGAAGGAAAAAGAGGAATGCACTAGGAGAATGGGAAAGATAGATGTAGAATTGGGAAATACTTCTCACATTAAAGAAGTCTGCAAGGAAGAGATTTTATAGTGATGTTGATATGGTGACAATAGCAGGCAATGTATGATTATCATTCTTTTTTGAATTGGTTCAAAGACAGAAGAAAACATACAGACTCAAACACACACACACACACACACACACACACACACACACACACAATCTAAATTGGGTATAGAAATCTATCTTACCAATATGGAAAAAGGAGAAGGGAAGAAGAGAGATAAGAGGAAGAAATGATAAAAGGGAAGCCAACATACAATTTATAGAAGCAAACAAATACAAATAAATAAATATAGTAGCCTTGTATTTGACAATTATAAAGACAAGATTTTGGAATAAGAATTCATTATTTGGTAAAAATAATATGTTGGGAAAACTGGAAAGAAATATCACAGAAGGTGAGCATAGACATATCTTACATAATTTATGAAAAGAAAGTAAAAATTGATACAGAAGTTAGATATAAAAAAAGATTATAAGAAAGTTTAAAGAACATGGAACATTACTTATCAGGCTTATGGATAGGTAAACTATATGAATAAATAAGAATTAGGTAGCAGAATGAAGAATAAAATAAATCATTTCAGTTACTTAAATTAAAAAAGGTTTGTACATATCAAACAATTATAGTCACGATCAGAAGAAAAGCAAAAAATTGAGGGAAAAATTTGTATCCCTCATGAACTGATGCAAAATGAAACCGTCTATACCATAGGAACAATGTTACAATGATAATCAGCTGTGAAAAACTTAGCTACTTTGATCAATAAAATAGTCAGCCACTAATTCAAAGGGTTCATGATATAGAAAGTATGTGAGATCTGCCCATAGTAAGTGACTATTATATGCACTGTTCATTCATTTAATGCTGTTTATGCCTTATAGCAATGTGCATGTACAAGTGAACACACAAGTGTAATTTTAAAATTTAATAGTGCATACATGTATAAATATATGTGTGTACATGTGTATAAATATATGTGTGTAGATATACATCCAAATCAGCATTTCCATAGCACTTTGAGGCTGCCAAAGTATTTTCCATATGTTATATCATTTGATCCTTATAACAACCCTATGAGACAACAACAAACTCTTTTGCTATACATGAGAGAGACAAGGAAGAGATAAATGCGACTAGATTAAGGTCACAGAGATAGTGTCTGAAGCAGCATATAAATGTATACTTTTCTGACTGGGCCCATCACTCTCTCCACCTGACAACCTTTGTTTCTCCTTTTCTGTATCTTTTACTAGTTCTGTATTTCTATGTCTTTATTCTTTTTGTCTCTATTCCTCTCTCATGCTCATTACACTCACATATTTCCTTGTGTATGTTATTTGTTTTGTCTTATCCTTTGTCTCTTGATACCCCCTATGTCTCTCTAAGTCCTGGATCTATCAATTCCTTATTTTGTGAGTTGAGCAAGCCATTTTCTCTCTGAGACCCTGCAGCATCAGCATGGGGAGGGGTTAGATTAATTGTCTTCACTCTCTGTGCCTCTTAACATAACGTGGAGTTACTGTGGTAGCTCTTTCTCAAATCAGATGAAAGATCACTCTGCAGAATTATAATCTATCGCTGTAGTTCACTGTCAGGTTTGCTCTTCTTTTTACCCTCTCAATAAATGATTCAGTAATGCATACATACTTTCTATAGTCTGATGGCAAGTACCTATTTCTGTTTGTCAAATATATGTCAATGTTGTTACCATCAGTAAGATACAAATTCATTTAGCTGCATCACTGAATACACTGTAGTTTTTTTGTCATCAGGAATATTCTTATTCAGTAATTATTGAAAGCATATCAACTATTGTGGGATTTGGTGATTATATTTTGAAACCAAATGAGGAGACTCATTCCTGAAAAAGTTGGAAGATCAGAAAATAGAACATGGAGGAATGGGGAATATCTGTGATGACCGTCTCCCTTCTCCTCTTGTAATATGATCCATTTCCATATCAAATATAACTCCTGCTTTGTAAATAGGAACTGCAGGACTATAAGCAGATAACCTCCAGTTCCACAGATTTTATTCCTTTTTTTCAGATTCTTCTCTTTCCCAAAAGGGGCAGAAGAAGACATGGCATCAGAGGGAATAAATGAAGCTTCTCTAACAAGCTCAACCAACAAGAAAGGACAAAGATAATTTTCCTGGATGAAGAGGAGAACAGCAAAACCCTGAGGAATCACTATGAGAGTGAATCTCTCATAGAAAGATTTTAAAAGTGTGGGTTCAGGGGAGGGGAAGAGAGAAAAATGAGTGAGAAAATGCACTGATTCTTTCTGAAGATTACCTAGGTGCCTCATAGATTCTTTGAAGCATGACCTACCAGAAACTCTCGAAACCTGTGACCCATGATCCCTGAGCCACCTGATCTCCCCAAACCTTGACAAAGGATATTGAGGAATGGATGGTAGGGGCCCTCTGACAGTGGCAGCAGAATTGAACAATTCTATATATGAAGACGAAACAATGCAATGGGACAAGTTGAGACAGAACAATGCCCTCTCATAAACCTAGGACTTACTCTCATCTATATACATATAGACTGAGTGAGAAAAAAAATAAGTAAACCAGAGATTCTACCAAATTCTTACCATGATGCATAAATGATTTTAATACCCCAAAATAGGATGAACAACACAAAAGAAAGACTATAGATTAATTTCTCTATCTCTATTGAATATTGATGCAAATTTAAAAAAAAAACAAGAGAATTACAACAGTTTATCAGAAAGGTAATGACCAGGTGAAGCATATTAGGAATGGAGGATTGGTTCAATGTAAGAAAAACTCTAGGCAACGATTATTGATCACAAAATAGAAAATTTTGATTACATCAAATTAAAAAGCTTCTGTACAAACAAAACTAATGTAAACAAGATTAGAAGGGAAGCAACAAACTGGGAAAACATCTTCACAGTTAAAGGTTCTGATAAAGGCCTCATTTCCAAAATATATAGAGAGCTGACTCTAATTTATAAGAAACCAAGCCATTCTCCAATTGATAAATGGTCAAAGGATATGAACAGACAATTTTCAGATGATGAAATTGAAATTATTACCACTCATATGAAAGAGTGTTCCAAATCATTATTAATCAGAGAAATGCAAATTAAGACAACTCTGAGATACCACTACACACCTGTCAGATTGGCTAAGATGACAGGAAAAAATAATGATGAGTGTTGGAGGGGATGTGGGAAAACTGGGACACTGATACATTGTTGGTGGAGCTGTGAACGAATCCAACCATTCTGGAGAGCAATCTGGAATTACGCCCCAAAAGTTATCAAACTGTGCATACCCTTTGATCCAGCAGTGTTTGTACTGGGCTTATACCCCAACGAGATACTAAAGAAGGGAAAGGGACCTGTATGTGCACGAATGTTTGTGGCAGCCCTTTTTGTGGTGGCTAGAAACTAGAAACTGAATGGATGTCCATCAGTTGGAGAATGGTTGGGTAAATTGTGCTATATGAATGTTATGGAATATTATTGTTCTGTAAGAAATGACCAGCAAGATCAATACAGAGAAGCTTGGAGAGAATTACATGAACTGATGCTAAGTGAAATGAGCAGAACCAAGAGATCATTATATATGTCAACAACGTTACTGTATGAAGATATAATCTGATGGAAGTGGATTTCTTTGACAAAGAGACCTATTTCAGTTTCAATTGATCAATGATGGGCAGAAGCAGCTACACCCAAAGAAAAAACACTGGGAAATGAATGTAAACTGTTTGCATTTTTGTTTTTCTTCCCAGGTTATTTCTACCTTCTGAATCCAATTCTCCCTGTGCAACAAGAAAACTATTTGGATCTGCACACATACATTGTATCTAGGATATACTAGGACATATTCAACATATATAGGACTGCTTGCCATCTAGGGGACGAGGTGGAGGGTGGGAGGGAAAAATCGGAACAGAAGTGAGTGCAAGGGATAATGTTGTAAAAAAAAATTACCCTGGCATGGATTCTGTCAATAAAAAGTTACTATAATAAAATAAAAAAAAAGAAAAACTCTAGGCATAATTGAGCATATTAATAAAAAAGATTATATGATAACTTCAATATGTGGAGGAAAAATGCTTTTTGACAAAACACCCATTTCTATAAAAATGCAAATGTGAATAATTGGAACTTTTTTCTTTCTTTCTTTTTTTTTTAATAACTTTTTATTGACAGAACCCATGCCAGGGTAATTTTTTACAACATTATCCCTTGCACTCACTTCTGTTCCGATTTTTCCCCTCCTTCCCTCCATCCTCTCCCCCACATGGCAAGCAGTCCTATACATGTTAAATAGGTTACAGTAGATCTTGGATACAATATATGTGTGCAGAACCAAACAGTTCTCTTGTTGCTCAGGGAGAATTGGATTTAGAAGGTATAAATAACCCGGGAAGAAGAACAAAAATGCAAGCAGTTTACATTCATTTCCTAGTGTTCTTTCTTTGGGTGTAGCTGCTTCTGTCCATCCTTGATCAATTAAAAGTAAGTTAGATCTTCTCTTTGTTGAAGAAATCCACTTCATCAAAATACATCCTCATACAGTATCATTGTTGAGGTATATAATGATCTCCTGGTTCTGTGGAGCTTTTTTCTTAAAATAAATATCATCTATCTGAAATAAAGAGCAAGCACTATTGGTAATGGAGATGAACAAGATGCTTTCCCAATAAGATCAGGGTAAAGAAAGGATATCCATTATGAACATTAGTGATTTATGTTGTACTAAGAACTATTGCTATAGAAAGAAGACAGAAAAAACTCAAAGCAATAGAATTGGCAAAGAGGATATAAAAATATTACTCTTTGCAGATGATATGGTAGAGTACTTAGAGAACTCCAGAGAATCATCTTACAAAACTAGTTGAAGCATTAATCCTTTAAGCAAGTTTCAGAGTATAAAACAAAGCAACCTAAATTATAAGATTTCTATATGTTGCAAATCATGTTTAAGCACAAAGTGATAGAAGGATTACTTCCATTTAAATTAACTGTAAACAATATAAAATATTTAGGAGTCTACCTGCCAAGACCTAACAGCATCAATTATAAAACACCTTTACATAAATAAAAGGATTTGAGAAATGTTAATTGCTGAGGAATGGACTGAGCCAATACTATAAAAATGATAATTCCACCCAAATTAATTTACTCATTCAGTGTTATACCATTCACACTACCAAAGAGCTAGAAAAAATAATAAAATCTATCTGGAAGAAAAGTGATCAGGAATATGAAGGAGATCAATGAAAAAAATGGTGAAAGAAAGTGCTATTTGACAAACAATGGCTGGGAAAAATAGCAAGTAGTGTGGCAGAAACTAGGCATAGACCAATAATTTACATAATATGAGCAGCTAAGGTCCACAGGGATATGTGATTTCTACATAAAAGATGAGATCATAGCAAATTAGTAGAGCACGAAAAAAATTTGCATGTGAGATCTATGGATAAGAGAAGATTTTAGAATAAAATAATAGAGAGGAATCATAGAAAGCAATGTGGATAATTTTGGTCACATAGAAAATTTTGGAGAAAAACACATAATTGGGAGGGAAGTAAGAAACAAGTCTGCTTGATAATAGCCAAATTTATAATAAATGCTATTCTGCATTTATTAAATAATCAAAAGATATGAAGAGGCAGTTTTCAAAAGAATAAAAACTATAATCATATTAAAATGCTATAAATCACAAATAAAAAAATGAAAATTAAAACAACTTTGTGGTACTGCCTCACACCTATCATATTGGTTAACAAAGCAGAATGGGAAAATGAGAAAACCTAGAAGTGATATGAAAATAAATTTGTCCATCATTGCACTGTTGGTGAACTGTTCTATTCATAATAGAAAACAATATGAAATTGTGCCAAAAGTTCTATAAAAAGATGTATATCCTTTGGCTTAGGAATATTACTACTATTAAGTGTATATTCCAAAGAGATTAAGGGAAAAGGAAGCAAATCTACATGCAGAAAAATTTATAGCAATTCTTTTTGTGGTGTCAAAGAAGTAGAAATGGAGAGGATGCTCATCAATTAGGGTATAGTTAAACAAGCTGTAATAGATGATTTTGATGGATTCTTATTGTGCTATAAAAATAGCAATAACTTTGTAGTTAACAAGTATAAAGAGAAGATTTGGGGATAAGAAATTAACAAAAAACATGTTGGTAAAATTGGAAAGCAGTATGGAAGAAATTGGATTTCTGATCAATATCTTACACCATTTCCCAAGATAAAGTAAAAATGGATATAGAACATATTATTTATTAGACTTCAGGATAGGTGAACAATGTATGAGTAAACAAGAGTTATAAGTGTAAAATTGAACATTTCAATTACTTTCTTTTAAAGGGTTTTATACAAATAAAAAAAAATGTTGCCAAGATCACTTTCCTGGATGAAGGGGAGCATAGTAAAGTCCTGAAGAGCCACTCATAAAAGAATCTGAGATACTGAGATTTTAAAGGTATGGATCTGGGTGAGGGAAAGAAAGGAAAATGGATGAGAGAATGCAATGACACTTTATCTAGGAGTCAGCTAGATGCCTCATTAACCCCTTGAAACATATTTCTGCTCAAAACTCTTGAAGCCTGTGATCCAACATCCCTGAGCTACCAGATCTCCCCAAACTCTTTGGTTTCCTTCATTTCTTAAGTAATCTGACACTTGCAAAACTCTGTCTGTCTGTCTCTCTCTGTCTCTCTCTCTCTCTCTCTCTCTCTCTCTCTCTCTCTCTTTTTCTCGGTGTGTGTGTGTATTTCTCTCTATGTGTCATGTGCATGCCTTTTTTCTGTCTTATCTCTCTGCCTTTTGCTACCTGTCCTATTCCTCTTTGTATTCTTTCTTTACTATATATCTTTCTGTCTCTGTTAATGTTTACTTTTTGCCTCTCTGTCTCTCTGCCTCTCTGCCCCTCTATCTCAGTCTCTGTCTATGTCTCTGTCTCGGTCTCTGTCTCTTTTTCTCTCTGTCTCTCTTTCTTCTCCCCTTCCCTTCCCTACCTCTCTCTCTCTCGCTCTTTCTCTTGCTCTCACCCTCCTCCCTCTCTTCCTCCCTCTCTCCATTTCTTTCTGTCTCTGCTCTGTCTGTCTGTCTCTCTCTCTCTCTCTCTCTCTCTCTCTCTCTCTCTCTCTCTCTGTCTCTCTTTCCATCACAATATGTGTATCTCTCTATTGTTTTTTCTGCCTTTTTTTTTACCTGCTCCTTTTGTTATTAGCTTTATTCACTACATATATTTCTAATTGTTAATGTTTTCCTCTGTCTCTGTTTCTTTCTGTGTGCATGCACATGCATGTATGTGTGTGTGTGTGTGTGTGTGTGTGTGTGTTTTGTCTCCTTTTCCTTTGGCTACCTGCTAATCTTCCTCTTTTGTCTTCTTTATTACATTTCATTCTGATTCTGCTAATGTTTTCTCTTTCATTTTTTCAGGCTTATTCTCTCTCTCTCTCTCTTTCTCTTTCTCTCTGTGTGTGTCTGTTATCTCTCTGTCTCTGTGTCTATCTCTGTCTGTCTCTCTCCTCCTCCTTCCTGATACTCCCCTCTTCTTTCATCCCTTTTCTCTATGAATGAGGGCCACTTGCTCTAAGGTTATAAATTGTTAAGGTAAGAATCAAGACAAGGGGGAGTTCAGACTTCTTCAAGAATTTAAGGCAGTACACCCTCTAAACATTCCAAAAGATAAGACTATCTCGGATACCTCATTGACGTCTTTACTTCTGTTTATTCAGATTCTGTTTATTCAATCTGGGTCCCAAATTTATGGCCTAGAAACTTCCTGCTCTTTTCTTTCTTTGTTTCAAGGCCTATAAAAAACCTGGGATCCTCACATTCGCCACTGGACACTTTGAGACAAGAGTCCTGTCCAGTCAATCATAGTCTCCAATTAAAATATTAAAAACTCTCTAATCTGTATCTTGCCTCAGTTTCTCCAGCATTACATTTTGTAAGCTTCCCACCGAGATATTAGGAACTGAGAATGGGAGCAGAGATTAGAGATCTTTGGGTCTCTGCCTTTGGCCATGGGGTGGCTAGAGATCTAAGTTGTTGGCCTGGAGAGGTGGCCCTCTGGATTTGTTTCCAGAGTCTCCAGGGAAGAGAGTGGTTTTCAGTTGCTGCCACGCCCGATGGTACACACCTTCATATTCAGCCCTGAGAGAGTAAGTTTCCATGTCTGTTTTAGGACATCTGATGTGTTTATCTGTTCTATCCATTTATGCTAGTATCTGTATTCTCAGAATAATAAAATGCTGATGGGCATCAAATTCTGAGAAGGATATCATTCTGGGATGCTGGAAGATATCCTCTGAGTGTCTTCTGTGACACATCCAGTTCTTTGTTTCAGTGGAACAACTCTGGGTATTCGAGAGTATAAATCTGGTTGGGTGTTCTGACACCATCTGGTCTGGTTCTGATTCTGGTTGCCTCTGGGCAAAATCTTGGTTCTGGTTCTATCTAGGCATTCTCTGTGAAGAGAGAGAAATGTATCAAATGGGCTTGGAAGATTAGAGAAGCTCCCTTTGGATTCTGGGAAGGAAGAATTTCAGGCTGAAACAAACTGATCTGTATGTGTTAAATGTTTAATGTTGTAATTGCAGTCTGTGTGATTTGTGTTCTGTGTTCTGTGTGATTTGTGTTCTATGTTCTGTGTGATTTGCCTGTTTTATTAATTTAAGAGCTCTGTTAAGTTTTAAGAACAATGATTAAGAAATTTGGGAATTGGTTATTTGAAAATTTGCTTGTGATTTTAAACTTTTTAACCTGATATACTAATTTGTAAGTAAAGGAAAAAAAAATCTGGGCTGAAGAGTTTTCAGAGCCTGCTACAGTAAAGGGCAATAAAACCTTATCTGATCGAAACTCAGGCAGGAGAATAACATTTGATTAGGAACTTTGGGATGATTCTGAAAATTGTGAGAAATAATTTTACTATTGCCTGCACATGCTAAATTTGTTTATTCTGAGTATAAGGTCTTGGAATTTGTTTGAATATTGAAACCTTTATTACTAAAGAGGAAAAAAAAAAACACAGCCTGCTTTAGTTAGAGATGAAGAGAAAGAACAATAAAATTCAAACTTAGCTTGGGCTGGGCCATAAAAACTACCTGGACAGATAAGAGAGAGATGCTAATTCTTGTCAGACAAACACTCAGGCAGAAAAAACTTCTGTAAAATGTTTGGTTTGATTTGGTTTATTTGTTAACATAAGTTATACTTTAAATCCAGCTCTGTTGGACGTGTGGGTTTTGTAGAGTTTTGAGCTATTCACTATAAGTGTGAATCTTACAGGTTTTGAAAGATAAAGGAAAGAGGAATGCAGGTGATTTATGAAGGATTGATTTGTAGGAGCAATTAAAGGTTTGGATGATTTCAGGGAATAAGAGAAAGCATTGGGAAGATTTTGGGAGTAGGAAGAAGAGGTTGGGGAGAGAGAAATGGAAGAGGATCCTTTGTTTTCAAAGGTAAAGATTCAATTCATACCCCTCTTCCCCCCACTGCTTTCTGCTACTTTAGCAAGCATCCAGTTAGGAAAGTTGTTGGAGATTGTTTAAGGCATGTCGCTGAGGGAAAGAGAAGAGTTAAGTAGTAAAAGAAAGAGAAAAGTTTTTTAAATGGAAGGATTTCTGTGTAAAAATTGAGTGGGGGACCTGAGGGAATTTTTGTCCAAGGGTGTAGGAGTGGGGGAAGGAGTGGCCTCCCCTCATGCCCCTACATATGTTCCAGCCGTTTTTTTTTGTTTTTTTTTGTTTTTTTTTTTGGTTCAGTTACTGCCAGTGCAGCAAATTGTGATTTAAAGGGACAGGATTACTTTTAGGTTAATTGACTGAATATTTGTTTCTTTATACATAATGGTTTTCTTGTTTGAGGCATATGGTCATAAATGTGATCCATACTTTGATAAGATTATTTCTAAAAGTTTAATTGCTATTTTGAAGAATCTTTCAGATTCTCTTATGTGGTATTTGGACATTCTGGATAAGTTTTAATTGATTGTATTGGGTCATCCTGAGGTTATTTAAAGGGCTTCTGAAAATAATAGTTCTTTCTTTGTCCTTTTGAAAATGTTTCTGTTATGGACAATATGCAATTTGGGATATTTTTCTATGTATTGGGTATTTTAAAAGCAAACTGATTTGTATGGATAATGTTCATTTATGAAACATCTACTTGGATATGATAATTGTTCTAAGTTGTGAACTTCCTGGGACAGATTTCTTATTGCTATCAATATAAGGTTATGATAAATATTTGTTTAGGATTTATCTGAAATTTGATTAATGGAATCTGTTATTGGAGGTAAAATTTCTTTGGCTTATAGTTAGTTAATGCTTTTTGGGAGTTTTAAAGCTCCACCTTCTGACAGTTAATGGGACGATTGGAATAAAATTGGGTTAAAGCTATTTTATCCTGTATGTGCTGAAGGTTGAGTTTTGACTGCTTCTGTTATGTCATAGTTATGTTCTTGCATTTTTTATTTCTGTGATTGATCTCTATGATCAGAGTGATGAAGTTTAGATTTGGGATACCCAAATGAAATTAGTGTTACTGATGGTCAGGGAGTTAAATGAGGTCTACTGGCAGGTTTGGGTTCAGGGAGTCCTGTGGAGCTCCGCTGTAACCTCTGTGGATTCGGCACGAGGGTAGGGAGTTTTGGGGAACTCCCTTCTGGTGGTGCAAGAAGTTTCTGGAAAGAAATTTACAGACCCGAAAATCCAGATTGATAAAAGAGGTTTTTTATTATGGGGATTGGAAGTAAGGTTAAAGTCTGGTTAAGGAAATAGGTGAGGGTAAAGAAAAGATAGCACTGGAAACAGTATTCCAGTGGGCAGAAAGATCCTGGCTATAAAAGGCACTGCCAAGGTCCATCTGCAAAAGCCTTAGTTGATAGAAGCTCATTATATTGCTTGTCTTGGTGGGGATTGGGAGGTCTGAGCAGATAATCAGAATTGGGCTGGGACAGCCCAAATTGTCTCAGATCCCGTGGGGCCTGGGACAAGCCCAAATCTCCTATCAGAATTCAAAGGGATGCTTTTGACCAGGATTTGTGAATCAATGACCCTAGCTTCCTGGATTGATGATGTGTCTGCCAGGAGAGCTTGGGAATCAGAAAGCAATAAATCAATCTGAAAGGAATTACAAATGCAGTCTCTTAAAAGGACCACAGCCCTCTTTATTCCCCCCTCAAGCAGTTCAAACTTAAATTCACTTAAGAGAAAAAAAAGAACTTGGGGCAGGGTCTCTTATTGAGGCAGAGTTGAAGGAGATTTTCTCCTTTGAGGATTTTCAGAGCTCCGGGGTCCCCTCTTCATTCCCCTCCTCATGCAGTCACCTCCAAATGCATTTGGGCTAAAAGGGGTGATGATCTCCTCTTAATTGCTTTGAGCTGGTAAGGGTTGTAGAGATTTTGGGGGTTCATGCCATGAGGTAAGGCGTGAGGTGTGGGGTTTGGGGATGGCAACAGGGCATCTAAGGTGTGTTTGTCCCGGTCAGTCATCTCCAGTCAGTTGTCCATGTTTTCCAGGCTGAAGGGCAGTTGAGAATCCAAAGTTTGGAGTCCAGAAAAAAATAGACCTCAGGAGCAGATTAAAAGTGGGGTGTCATCCAGGGTTGAGATGGTGACATTAGGGAATGGGGCCTTTAGCTGTCAATGAATTAGGTTCCTTCTGTGGGCTGCCTATAAGAATGCTGCTGGCCCATTTAAGTATCAAAGAGAAGGAGGAGAAAATGCTGGGAGCAAAAGATTCTTTTTCTATAGTAAAACGTGTTAAGTAGCCTAGAGTTTAGCCCCTTCACTCTAAATTTCAGGGTGGCAGGGATTAAGGCTGTGAACTCAGAGAGTCAGGGTAGGCAGGAGGCCTTCATATCTAGTAGATTTAGTAAGCAGCTGCTCTTTTGTGAGGTAGGGTCTAGGGATGGGCGTGTCCCTGCTTGTCCGGGCTGCAGAGCAAGATAAGAATACAGTTTAAACTAACTGTGCTGCTTTAAAAAAAATAGAGTTGGTTCCTCAACCTCACCAGAAAAATAAGCAAAGCCTTCCCTCCTACTATCCCCACTCTTTATGGGGGGTGGTGGTGGTGGTGGAAGGGGTCAGAAGGAGTGCGAAGTGCTGCCTACCCAGCTTACCAGCTACTGAGGTGTTCGGGCCTAGGCTAAAAGGGGAAACAGGGCCAGACCCCAAATTCCAACCAGAGAGCAGGACACTGGTTGGGGGGGGGGGTCGCAGTTCAACTCCTGTGGTGTTTGCTGTCATGTTGGAAAGGAAGTTCCTCCTGCTCCAACGCAGGACAGAGGCTGGGGTCTTCTCAGACAGTTTTCATGGCACCTACAGGTCTAATTCTGGGAGAGATTTGTATTAAAAAGGCACCTCCATTCTGAGTGTCTTCCCAGGAGGCAGAAGTTGCCCTGAGAAGAAAAGAGCTGAGAGTCTCAGGTTAGAGAGTTAAAGGAAAACCCACAGTGTAAAGGGTTGAAACTCTTGAGTCACTACACTGAGGTCAGGACTGCTGAGCACTTAGGGCTAATTACCGATTGGACAATACTCTATGGGTATATGCTTGGGGAATGGCCCTTCCCATTATCCTGTGCTGGCTTGAGAATTGGTGTATACAGAGGATTATAGGAGGAACTAGGGGGTGGAGTAAGAGGAGCCAGAGTCACTTTGGTGGTGGACGAGGAAGGAGGTCATGGAGATCCTGCTTCCATCCCCTTCACTTCTACCCCTAAAGACCAAGAATAAAGACCAAAGACTTTTGCCTATCCTGACTCCAGCTGATTCTAAGGTATCCTGGGTGTTAGCTTGGGTCGTCACACGGCTATTTGTAGCAGAGTGGGAGAAACATGGAGGGCTGAGGGGGTGGGTGGGTCCCAGGTCTCATGAGGCTGAGTTTTTCAGCTTTGAAAGAGACAAGTGTGCTGGGTGTGTTTGGGCTCCCCACTTTTTGTCTGAGGGCACGTGTGTCAGTCAGTCCCAGGGTTTGAAAGAAAAAAAAACACTTGTAAAAATGGACTTGTCCAGAGAGTTGGTGGGTGAAGAGAGAGATTGGAATTCAGCTAATCTATTCGGAGTTCAGGTTTTGAGACTGAGGCATTTTTCTCCAGCTGAGTGTGTCTCTGCATTAAAAGATAAACTAAAGGAGAATGAATCTCTAGGAATGAAGAAAGAAAGTTGACCCATCCTGTCACAAGCCCCAAACTTTTCCCTTCTACAGTGTCCTCTAGACATCTCTAGGAAGGTGAGATAAAGAAACTTTGTCATTCTGCAGGAATTTGTCTGCCCAAGGGTCCATGGTGCTCAAACAAACCTGAATTTGAGCCTTGCTTTGTGGGAGGGCCACCAATAATGAGGGCAAGGCTCTTGGAACAGTTTTACCAGTGATCCCCCCGGGAATTTGAACTGTCCCCCCACTGTAGAAGGGTGATGTGCTGGGCTTACTTCAGTGGGTGGGAGGGCCCCCAGTGATGAGGGCAGGGTAGCAAAGGAGAGGTGTGGCAAGAATGGATGTGACATTTCTCTGTTTTCCATTCAATAGCTCCTCACCTAACTCTAGACAGCATTCATATTCTATAGTCCCTGGGCCTTCTCTAGAGAAGGGAAACAAAACAAACAAACAAACAAACAAAAATACTCCTTGAGCTGTAATGCCAGAGAAACAGGTAGAACTGTGACACAACAGAGCAAGGGAGAATTTGTCAGGGACCAGGTATAGAACAGAGAACAAGCCTAGAGAGAACTTGAGAACAAGACAACAGGAAAGACAGACCTCTTTCCTTTAAAGCTGTTCACCAAATTGAAATTAAGGAGTTTCAAATAGTTTCAGTCTCTCCCTCTAACTCATTTCCTGCTGCAGTCAGGGAATGAGAAGAGGAAAGAAAGAAAGAAGCTATCTTTACTCTTAACAATCTAATTTTCCTTGATTTGGAATTTTATTCCCCAGCCATCATTGCAAAGGTCTTTCTTGAAGCTGCAACATGGCCAGGGTTGGAGCTTAGAAAAGAAACCTTTAATTGTTGGTGGGGGCATAGAATGCCAATCCAGAGAAATAGGAGAGAGTGTGCTAAAAGCAAAAGGTCTTGGGACTGAGAAAATTAGGAGCAGAAAACGTTCCCAGCTGTAAGGTTGGGTGGGAAAATGAGTGAGGGAGAGAGAGAAACATAACCTGGTTTAGCAAGGCTATTCATCTCTCTGTGGAGCAGCTGAGGAAAGTTTAAGCAAGTGTCCTGAGGTTAGGGAAAAAAAACTCCAGAAGAATTTGGAATCAAAGTTGGGGTTCTGTTTGGTCACCAAATTATGTCTAGTTTTCAAGGATTTTGGTCAGGGAACCAAATGATGAGGTTTAGATTTGGGGTACCCAAATGAAATTTGGGTTACTGGTGGTCAGGGAGTTAAATGAGGTCTACTGGCAGGTTCAGGGTTCAGGGAGTCAAGTGCAGCCCCCCTGCAACCTCTGTGGATTTGGCACAGGGTAGGGAGTTTTGGGAAACTCCCTTCTGGCAGTGCAAGAAGTTCCTGGAACGGAATTTACAGATCCAAAAACCTAGATTGATAAAAGAGGTTTATTATGGGTGTTGGAAGTAAGGTTAAAGTCTGCTTGAGGAAATAGGTGAAGGTAAAGAAAAGATAGCACTGGAAACAGTATTCCAGTGGGCAGAAAGATCCTGGCTGTAAAGGGCACTGCCAAGGTCTATCTGCAAAAGCCTTAATTGATAGAAGCTCATTATATTGCTTGTCTTGGTGGGGGTTGGGAGGTCTGAAAAGATCATCAGAATGGGGCTGGGACAGCCCAAGTTGTCTCAGATCTGGTGGGGGCCGGGACAAGCCCAGATATCCTATTGGAATTCAAAGGGATGCTTTTCACCAGGATTTGTGAATCAATGACCCTAGCTTCCTGTACTGATGATGTGTCTGCTAGGAGGGCTTCGGAATCAGAAAGGAATAAATCAATCTGAAAGGAATTACAAATGCAGTTTCTTAAAGGGACCACAACCTGCTCCAAGAGCAATGGTCAATAAGAAACTGTTAATGCAATTCATTTATGTCATACCTTGCTATTTTCAGTCTGATTATATGTAATCATTGTATCCTAAATGCTTAGGCAAATAAGTATTTAGCCTGGTTATCTGTCTATTATGGGATATGTGTTTTTTTTTAAGTTTTCTAAATGATGAGAGGACAATTAACAGTAGTCTGTGTGACCTAACTGCTGTTACGACAAGACTACAGCCGTTTTGCCTGTCCTGTAAAACAAACTCATCTCTTCACATAGGAAGCTGTTGGCTCTTTGCACTTTGCAGTAGTCTTGTGGACCATTCTTTCTATCTCAGGCTGTTTTAACCTTTATCTGTTAGATTTGTGTTTTTGGGGGGGTTTAGATTTTGGAAAAATTACAGATATTGACTTGCTTCTCGGACCTAGATCAGCTTTGATCAGCTTTCATTGTCAGCATGGCACACCACCCTCTACATGGAATGAGAGCCATCCAGACCATTTCTCAGCCTGCAGCAATTTTTGAATGAAGCCATGGGCTCAGCTTCTAGTGTACTTTGGACTGATATGAGGGACTTTGGAAATGGTTGATGAATGATTATTAAACCTTGCCTGGGTCATCTGTTACTGTGTGTTTAAGATTTGGGATGGGATTTGTAAAACTAACTATTGTTAAACCTTGCCTGGGTCATCTATTACTGTGTGTTTAAGATTTGGGATGGGATTTGTTAAAACTAACTATTGCTGTATGTTTGAGGGATTTTTAGGAAACTTACTGTACTAGTCTGTTATGTATAGGAATTTTGATCCCCTCTTGGGATTTATATGTGGAATGGTCATTTGATAATTCCTTTCCGTGAGAAAAACAGAGAGGAAGAGATAGAAAATTGGGGAAACTGGCAAATTTTTCACAAAATACCTGAAAGAATGGGAACCCCTTATTCTGTCAGAATTGCCCTGGCAGACTCAGTTCTTGGAATTATTATTTTTTTAGAAACAACCAGAAATCAGACACCTCTCTTGGGATTAGCAGTCTCTCTGACCTATTTTTCCAGTCTTGTAACCTCAGTTCATTAATTAGTATTTCAGCAATCTCAAAGGATTGTAGTTTGATATCAGGCATCTACAAGTTCAGAGTTTGCCTGCTTTGGTCTAACTGTGCATAATCTGCTCTGCCATCTAACAGAGCAGCAGATGGCAGAACCATCTGGTTCTTTTTGCGGCCCTGTCTGTTCCTCTGGGCAGGGGCAGATGAAGCTACTCCAAGCCTCACCCTTCTCCCTTGGAGAGGGTTACCCCTCTAAATGGGCCTTGAGCCCTTGAGCCCTGCTACACCCTCTATAAGCAGAGGCTGAGTTAAGTGTACAAATGACTGCAGATCACCTAACTCACAGTGAACTGGCCATCTCAAACTGGATTCTCTGGCTGAGATGGTGCCCCAACTGCAGAGGACCTGACATGCTTGCAACAGAGAGCCTTTGTATTGCTGCTAACTCTGGGGTTATCAGGGAGAGACTTGTCCTTGCATTTTTCTAGTTTTATTTTGGTTTATTTACTTCACATAGGATTAGTCAAAATTATGGTGCTTAGACCTCCTGGGTATCTGGGGAAAGGTGATTCAATGATTTGAATACTCCAAAGAGAGAGAGTATGGAATGTTGTGCCACAGTTCTCTTTTATTGTCCTGACCCAGTTTCCCTAATTGTTCTGATTTAGTTTCTTTAAATTGTTCTGCCTCAAGTTCCCTAAATTGCTCTGCCTCAGTTTCTTTAACTGTTCTGTCTCAATCCCCTTAGTTGCAACTTTCCCTTCTGGTTCATTAAGAATGAGGGTCACTTGCTCTAGGTTATAAATTGTTAATGTAAGACTCAAGATAAGGGGGAGTTCAGACTTTCTGGCTCTTAACTCTTTCTGTCCTCAAGAATTTATGGCATCACACCCTCTACATATTCCAAAAGATAAGACTATCTAGGATACCTCATTGACGTCTTTACTTATGTTTATTCAGATATTCTGACTCTGGCTCCCCAAATTTATGGCCCAGAAACTTCCTGCTCTTTTCTTTCTTTGTTTCAAGGCGTTTAAAAGGCCTGGGATTCTCACATTCGCCACTGGATACTTTGAAATGACAGTCCTGTCCAGTCAATCATACTCTCCAATTAATAAAGTATTAAAAACTCTCTAATCTCTATCTTGCCTCAGTTTCTCCAGCACTACACTCACTCATTTTTTAGAATT
This sequence comes from Sarcophilus harrisii, assembly GCF_902635505.1. Taxonomy (NCBI): domain Eukaryota; kingdom Metazoa; phylum Chordata; class Mammalia; order Dasyuromorphia; family Dasyuridae; genus Sarcophilus; species Sarcophilus harrisii. Next base: position 537,291,645 of record NC_045428.1, read on the forward strand.
AGATTATTCAGTTTCCAATTGGTTTTTAGCATATCTTTGCTGGCTCCTTTATTGAATATAATTTTTATTGATTGTGGTGTGAAAAGGAAATATTTATTACTTTTTCCTTTTAGAATTTGATTATGAGATTTTTTTGTGCCCTAATGCATGGTCAGTTTTTATATTGGTGCCATGTATTGCTGAGAAAAAGGTGTATTCCTTTCTGTTCCTATTCAGATTTCTTCAGAGGTCTATCATATCTAGGTTTTCTAGGATTCTATGAACCTCCCTAGTTTCTTTCTTGTTTATTTTGTGGTTAGATTTGTCTGATTCTGAGAGGGGAAGGTTATAGTTTTGCTATCTATTTCCTCCTGTAACTGGCTACTTGATGTATACATATATAGTACCCTTATCAAAATATACTTTCCTTCCTTATCTTGTTTTAATAAGATCTATTTTTATTTTTGCTTTATCTGAGATCAGAATTCCTATCCCTGCTTTTGTTACTTCAGCTTAAGCATGATAAATTCTGTTCAAGCCTGTTACATTTACTCTTTATATACCTCTTTGTGTCAAATGTGTTTCTTATAAACAACATATTGTAGGATTCTGTTTTTTAATCCACTCTGTTATTCACTGCTGTTTCATGGGAACCTTCATCCAACTCATATTCACAGTTAAGTTGATTAACTCTGCATTTCCCTCCATCCTATCTTTCCAGGTTATATTTTCTTTCCCTTTTCCCCTTCACATCAGTGCTTTATTTCTCACCACCATCTCTCTCAATATGTCCTCCCTTTTTCAGCCCCGCTTCTTATCCCTTTCCCCCTCTACTTTTGTCTTCCCTTCTATGACTCCACTTCTCTTTTTTCTTTCCCCTCTTACTTCTTTATAGAATGAAGAATATTTCTATACCAAAGTATATATGTAATTCCCTCTTTGAGCCAAATCCAATGAGAATAAGGTTCAAGCAGTGCTCATACTCATCCCTTTATCCCCTCTTTTGTGTTTCTTCATATGATGCAATTTATTCCATCTTCGTTCCCCTTTCATCTTCTCCCAATACAATACCATACCTAATTTCCTTTTTATATTATCACATTAAAGTCAATTTATACCTATAATTTCAGTTTACCCCTTCTAACTCCCTTACAAAGATATACTTCTCAAGAATTACAGATATTATCATTTTATCAAATAGGGAGGTAAACATTTTAATCATCAAAAAATATAGTTTTTCTTCCCCCTTTACCTTTTTTAACTTCTCTTGAGTTTTGAAGATACAATTTATCCTGAAGATAAAATGTTCTGTTCTTTTCTGCTTTTTGCATTAGAAATGATTGGAAATTTCCTATTTCACTGCAAGTCCATCTTTTCCCCTGAAAGATAATGCTTAGTTTTGCCGGATAGTTGATTCTTGGTTTTAGTCCAAGATCCTTTACCTTCTTGAATATCATATTCTAGGCCCTTCAATCCTTTAATGTGGAACATGTTGGGTTCTGAATAAACCTGATTGTGGCTCTTTGATATTTGAATTGTTTCTTTCTAACTGCTAGCAATATTTTCTCCTTGAGTTGATAATTCACAATCTGTACCAAGGGCCATTTTGTGTGTTGGGACCAAACACTTTTCATATAAATGTTCCAAGCCAGAATAAAAAGAAAACTGACATTAGATCTAGCAACTGTGTGGGTTGCTGAGAAGTTAAAAATGACAATGAGTTTGTGAACCTGATATCTTCTTCTAGCCTTTTTTGTGTCTTCAACAGCCATTCAGACCCATTTAGCAGTCCCTCAATTAAAGAGCTAATATTTGAACCTAGAAGCTTTAAATGAACAGACAAGTGAGTTTATCTTTGAATCCTAACTCTAGTAGGTAGGAAGGATGTAGACAGTTTAACAAATGGGAGAGTGGCGTGGTCAGTTTTAAAGTCCGGGCTAGGTCCCTGGAGCCCTCAGAATCAGCCAGAGTCAGATAAGCAAAAGTCCTTGGTCTTTAGGGGGAGAAGTGAAGGAGATCGACAAAACTGCCAGGAGTTTTGCCAAGGATCCTTCCTTGATTCTAGAGTTCAGAATCTCCACAAATCTCCACACTTTTCTCCTCCTCCTCCTGAGATCAAGTGAAGTTCTCTCACTTCTCACTCTATCCCCCTATCCTTCCCTACAATTCTCTTTACCCCAATCATTGAGCTAGTGTCAACTGTGAGAAGAGAAATTCCAAACATGCTGATAGAGTTATTGTCCAATAGGTAATTAGCCTTAAGTGCTCAGCTGTCTGATTCAAGTGCACCTATTCAGTTTCAGACCTTTACAGTCAGTTTTGTACCCCACAATAATCACTTTGATAGCTATATAGATGGGAGGATGGAGAGATGCATCTGTGAGACCACAGAGAGAGACAGAGACAGAGAGAGGGAAAGAGGCAAACAGCGAGACAGAGAGACAGGCAAAGAGAGATAGATACAGAGACAGAGATAGACAGAGACAGACAGAAATAGAGAGATTGACAGAGAAATAGACAAAGAGAGACACACAGGGAGAAGACAAACAGACAGAAAGACAGAGAGAGAGGACATAGAGACCGAGGCAGAGAGACACAACACAGATACATAGAGAAAAAGAGAGACACAGAGACAAAGATAGACAGACAGAAACACGTAGAGAAAACGATAGAGACAGAGACAAAAGGACACAGAGAGACAGAGACAGAGAAAGACATACAGAGAGAGACAGAAATAAAGAGAAGATGAAGTCGAAACTAAATGAGCCACAGGAGCAAAGAGACTCACAGGAAGGATCTTAGGGACGGTCTAGGTCTATATGTTCATTGTGAAAATAGGGAAACTAATCTCAGTTAAGAGAAGAGACTTCTGTGACATTAGTAGTAGTGAAGTTAGGATTAATAGTAAGAAAGACATAAAATTGGAGACAGAAGAAGGCACAGTCAATCAATCACTAACCATTTATTAATTACCCACTATGTGGCAGGCACTGTGCTAGATACTAGGGAACAAAAATAACAATGAAAGATTCTATGCTTGAGGGGAAAAATGGGAACAAGAAATAACAGGAAAGGTCCAAGGGAAGATACACATAAGTTGTGATTCTGGCATGAAAAGTATTTAAACAATAAGAGAGAGAGAAAAAATTAGTTGGGAGAAGAGGGGCAGGGATTGAGAAAGGGGAGGAGAGAGACAGACTCACATCGAGATAGAGACAGTGACAGAAAACATTAGCAAAGAAAAGGAAAATGTAGTAAAGAAAGAAGACCAAGAAGAAGATTAGCAAGTACCTGAAAGCAGAGACAAAGACAGAAAAGAGACTCATACACACACACACACACACACACACACACACACACACACACGCAGACAAAGACACAGAGTGAGCCAGAGAACAAACATTAGCAGACACAGAAAGAAATGGAGTAAAGAAAGAAAACAAAGAGGTAGATGAACACATAACCAAAGAGAGAAAAGGGAGACAAACATACACAGAGAGGCACACAAAGAGAAACAGAGAGACAGAGATAGAAACAGAGAGTGATCCAGAGAGAGCCAAAGAGGAAACATTAGCAGAGTCAGAAAGTGTCAGTATTCACTAGGGAAATTAATCTATAGTCTTCTTTCTTTTTTGTTCCTCTTCCTACTTTAAATACCAAAACCATATTATTTCATGTTAGGAATGTAGTAGAGTTCTAGGTTTGTTTTGCTATTTTTTTCCAAATAATTTATATGGTAACGAAACGAATTGTTCCAGTTTTTAGTATAATTCACACTTTTGTACATTGGAATTTTTTCCCAAGAAACTCATTTTTAGCATATTCTTTTAATTTTTCTAAAATGGGATTATTTAAGTATTCTATTTCTTCTTATGTTAAGCTGGACAATTTATTATAATGTTCTTAGTTCGGTTTTCTGGAGGGCTCTGGGCAGCTTTCCTTTCAGCAGATTAATCACCACAAGAATAGCCAGGTGTTAAAAGTCCAAAAGTCTTTGTCTCCTTCACCTGATAGCTGAGGCTATCACCAAGATAGCTGAGGCTAGCTTTCTTGTGGCCTTCAAAGGGGACTTGGTTTCAATGGAAAAAATGCAAGAGACCAGGTCAACCACCACAAGGCTGATGAAGGAAAAAATGAATCTCTCTTTCCTTGACTCTAAGAGCTTGAGCTCCCACCTCCAGTTTACTGTCTTCTCTAGCTCTCTGAATCTGTCTGAGGCTCCCAGTTTAAATGCTCTACATTGAGTATAAACCAGTCATTATATCACTAGGAAACCATTATTTGTTGTAAGATTAAATCAATCATACTGAACTTAGAGAACTATTAAGCACCATGCTAAACTAGATAACCATTAGCTCATCAATTCTACTGACTTAACACCTTGTAAGAATCCTTGTTTCAGATTCTGGCCCATAATAATTTATAATTTTATAATTTAGCTTGTTAGTTTTATTGGCATATAATTGGGAAAAGAGTACTAATTGTTGCTTTAATTTCACTTCACTTAGTGATACATTCAACTTTAAAATTTTTGAAACTGATGAATCTGTTTTTTTCAAAAAAAATTCCCATGAAACCATCTACTAGTTTCATTTATTATTTCAAATTTTTTTTTTTTACCTAGAATTTTGTTTTTGATTCCTTTCATTTCCATTTTTTTGGTGTTTAATTGTGGATTTTATTTCATTCTCTTTCTAATATTTTTAAACTCAGCTTTTAACTCTTTGTTAACCAAGGTAGGGCTCTGTTCCTTGACCAGAAGGTCAATTTTCCTAAGCTTCAAGAGTTTTGTGCAGGTGTTTTCAGAGATCTATCTAGGGACATGACCACAGTCACTCTTTTCTTCCAGCAAGTTATTAGGAGTGTTTCTATCCCACTATAGCTATAAAATCTATTGTGCTAAAGCAACTGTGTCCTGCTGTGATGTGAACAAAGAGACCTCCCATGGACTGAGGCCTTCAGAAGCTGGCTCCTCCACTCTAACCCATGACCACTCTTGATTTGCTGGTTGCTCAAGGCCCTCTAAGGTTACTGAAAAACCTTTCCTGCAGATCTTGCAAGTGTTCTTTGGTGTCTCTGGGTTGAGAATTCTAGAAACTTCCAGTCCTGCTGCTGATTCAGAAGTCCTGTTTCGCTGGCACTGGGGCTGGAACTTCAATTAGAACATCTCCTGCATGCTCTGTGGTGGTATTGCATGCTAGACTCCTATCCTGTTGCCAAAGACCTTTTCTGCTGACCATCCAAGTCCTCAATAGGGCCTCTGGGCTAAGAAGTCTGGAAGCCACCAGTTCTGACCTTGATTAAGAAATCCTAGGCATAGCTTTGCTGGCACAGGGCTGGGACTGAGACTGGGCCAGGGCCAGGGACTACACACTAGGTTTCCATCCTGGTGCCACAGACCTTTTCTGCTGACCTTCTAAACTTGTCCTCAGCTGGAAAATGATTTGCTCTGACTTTTACAGTATTCTGATATTCTAACATTTGTTTAGAGTCATCATTTAAAGGGAATTAGAATGGTTTAGGAGAAAGATTGGGCAAGTTCCTGCCTTTACTCTATCATCTTGGCTCTCTAGATTTTTTTAAAAGTTGAATGCCCAATTCATTGATTTGTTATTTCTTGTTTTTATTGACACAAGCATATATAAGGATATAACAAACATACTTTATGTAGGTTTGTGTTTTGTACACATATATATTGTGTATATACGTCTATATGTATGTATATATTTTTCCTAAGTACTTTTGGATACATCTCACAAATTTTCGTATGTTCTCTCATGTTTTCAGGAGTTTTAGTGAAGTTATTGATTTTTTTCCATAGAATTAAAATGAATCAAGAATTCATCAATTATCTCTCTGGAGGCATATATAATGAAAAAAGAGAGAAAAGGAGAGAGACAGAGATAGAGACACAGACAGAAAGAGAGAGAGAGAGAGAGAGAGAGAGAGAGAGAGAGAGAGAGAGAGAGATTTTGTTTCATTTCTAAATGTATACTTAGACTCATTAGTTGTCAACTAGCACTGTGATCATGGGCAAGGTACTTTGATTCCCTAGTCTTTAATTTCCTCCTCAAGTATTTAAAGTTGAGGATCTTTTACTTCCCAGGCAAATCTTATGAAAATTTTCTATATATTGATAAATGAATCAAATAACTTACTCCAAAACTATATCTTTTCTGTGAATCCATATATAGCATTTATCAAAGTTGCACATAATAGGTTTTATATATACATATATAGAATATACATGCACACACATATATACTTAAATACTGATATAGGATTTCCCAAAAATGTTGGTGCAGTTTTAAGATTTGGGGTCACACAACCTGTGTGTACACCAAATTTTGTCTCAATTACTAAATGTTAGACCCTGGGCAAGTCCCTGCATCATTATTTGCTTCGGCTTCCTTGACTGACCATTCCTTCCACATTCTATCCTGATGGCCTTGTCCCAAAAATAGATCGAAAAAGCTTATGTGGGGTGGTCCATGTATTTCCCAGAATTTATTCATAATAGCTTCCTATGACCTATGAGGACCTACCTCAGGAGAGCCTCTCCATGATTGCACCTCCATGGCAGACATGGCCAAAAGACCTCACAGTGACCTTTCTGGCCACATTATATATACTGATGGTTCTTCATTTTTGAGGGATGGCCTGTGGTATACAGGTGTGCTGTCAGCTCTGACTATGATCCTGTTTGTACATCCTCTTTGTGACCTAAACTCAGCATCCAAGCAGCTGAATTCATGGCACTTACACAAGCTTGCTATTTTGCTGATGGACATAGCATTAATAGTTATCTATATCTATTCCTATCATGCCTTCAGAGGTTGTCATACTGTAGGGATGTTAACTACTACAGAGAAATTTTCTGTTTTTTCTTCTTAAGTTATTGTCAGTGCATTTATCCCATTGGACTTCTATCCTTTCTATGGCTTTCTAATGCCCAGGTCATTGTCCATTCTCCTGCCCATACTAATGTAACTGACTGTTTTTGGAGGAAATTACTACACTGTTGCTGTTGTAAAATATGCTGCCTTTAAAGACCCCACATATGTGCTTCATTTTTCTCTCCCTGATAATGCTAATTTTTTTCTCCTCTCTTATAATGGCCCTGAGATTGAAAAATAGAAACATCATTACAGTAGCAAGTAAGTATCTGAGGGTCTGCAAAAACCAAACCAAAACAACAACAAAAAAAATCAATCCTCCCTCTTGGATATAATCATCAGGTATATTTATCTGCCCACATAAGGTAGTGGAGGAGGCATTTTGGTACAAAAGTGATTGTTTATAGGGTTAGAAAATATAGGTTCCTCTCAGTAATACCTTTGTTGCTGTTTGTACTTGCTACTTTGTCAGCCATTTAATCAACTTACCTTTCATGCCATCACTTTCAGGAGTTGTTCTCCATTTTTGAGCACTTTCAGATTGGCTTTAATCTAACCACTAAAGGGTCTGCTTCATTATCTTTGATCAGTTTACTGTTTGGGTTGAAGTATTTCCTTATTCTAAGGCACTACAGGTTTTGTTGCTAAAATTATACTTCAAGAAACTGTGAACTGGTTTGGCCTTCCTCCTTGCTTTGAGTAAGGCCAAAGATTGCACTGACAAAGTCCTCTCCCAAATTTATTCTTGCCTCAGGTTGCCTCCTAGTTTCATAATTCTTCTCATTGCCAAAGTTCAAGTCTGGTTGAACTTATGGATGGAGAATTTAGGAACCTGACTGATAAGCTGTGCTGTGAAACACTTTAAGTGACCTGATGGACTTCCTCTTGCTTTGTTCTATCTTAGTAATCAACAATGGACAGGATTGCACTTCTCCTTTTAAAAGGTTTGTTGACCACCCTCTTATAAATGTGACACATTACTCCGGGTCATATACATTGTGACTGAGAGGGGATACTTCTGTTGCTTTTTATATTCAGAAACTCTGAAACAGATTGAGACAATATCATGACAAGGGAGTTTTGATACAGATTGTACCTGTGCACTTTAGGTTATCTACTTTTTATTCTAGAGGTAAAGTCTATATCAAGAAGTTCCAATAAAGAAGAGAACTTCAACCACTTAAGAAGGCCCATTCCAAGAACTCATTACCCTGACTGCAGTCAAGATTGGGAAAAAGTGGTCTTGGATACATTGTCCTCATGTGAAGTCTGACCCTCATATTTTCTTGATTTCTTTGCTTTATTGGCTTTCCACTATCTTGCTTGTTACCATTTTCTGCCCAGTCCAGTCCTCTAAGAGGACTGGGAAAAGGGTGAATGCTGTTAGTAAACTGCATGTTGAGGTAGGACAGGCTCTGTCCATGTTAAAGATGAATTTCATGGACATTGTGTGTGCTGTCACAAATAGCAAGGGTACTGTGACCCATGGGAAATTGTTCCTGTGACAGAAAATCACAGCAATCAATAACTGAAGGTTAGGTTTACAAAAAAAAAGAGTTGGGAGCAGGGTGGTGGTATTGAGAAGGAGAAAAGACAGACAGACAGACAGACAGACACAAAACATTAGCAGAGACAAAAGTACAGCAAAGAAAGAAAAATCAATTGCAAATAGCAAAAGGCAGAAAAGAAGAGAGGTAGAGAGAAGAGTTTTGCGGGACTAAATTAATTAGGTAATAAAGGAGATCAGAAGGTTTAGGGAAATCAGATGATCAGGGACCTTTAAATAGGGGGCCAGTTCACTGTCCCTCAGACTATTGGAGGGCCAGACTATAGTAAAAACAAAACTTTGTTTTGTGGGCCTTTAATAAAGAAACTTCATAGCCCTGGGTGAGAGGGATAATTGTCCTCAGCTGCCGCATCTGGCACGTGGGCCATAGTTTAAGGACCCCTGTAAGAGTTTTAGGCAGGTATATACTTCAAGAGGGTCACTGGAGTACCTAGGTACCCTCAAGATAGAATATTGGTGCATTCTCTCTTCCATTTTTCTCTCCCTCTCATCTGTACCTACATCTTTGAAGTCTTTCTATGGGAAATTCACTTATGGGTGGCTCTTCAGGGCTTTGCTGTGTTTCCCTTCCTCCAGGAAAGTGATATTAGGAACATTTGTTTTATTTGTATAAATTCTTTTTAATTAAGGTAATTGAAATTGTCCATTTTACACTTCATTCTGCTCTCTAGCTCTTGTTTATTCATTGTTCAATTATCCATAAATCTTGCAAGTAATATGTTCCATGTTCTTCAAATTTTTTTGTAATATCTCTATATCTACATCAACTATGCTTTTTTTATTTTATTTTGGGAAATGGTGTAAGATACTGTAATGTGCCCAATTTCCGCCATACTGCTTACAAGTTTTCCAAACATTAAAAAAAAAAAAAACAAATAATGCACTCTTAAACCCAAATCTTGTCTTTATGCTTGTCAACTACAAGGTTATTGTTTGTCATTTTTATAGCACAATAGTAATGCATTGTAGTCATCTATTCTAACTTGTTTAGCTACGCATCAATTAGTAAGCATCCTCTCAATTTGTGGTTCTTTGACATTACAAAAAGAAGTGCTATGAATCTTTTTTTTTTATTTTTTTTTTGTTTTTTTTTTTGTTTTTTTTACATATAGGTTCTTTTCCTTTTCCTTTAATCTCTTTGGAATACAAACTTAATAGTACTAATATTGCTAGACCAATGGGCATACACACTTTTCTCATCGTTTTGGCACAGTTCCAGATTGTTTTCCATTATGCTTAGACCAAATTACAACTCCACCAACTCTGCAATCATGGGCCAATTTATTTTCACATGGATTCTAGTTTTTTTTTTTTTTTTTTTTTTATAATTTTCCTCTTCTGTCCTGTTAGTAAATCTGATAGGTGTGAAGTGATATCTTAGAGTTCTTCCAATTATAATTTTTGTAATTATTTGTGGCTTGGAGCATTTTAATACAACTATTGAAAGCTTTGATTTATTCTTTTGAAAATGACCTCTTTATACATTTGATCATTTATCAATTGGAGAATAGCTCTTATTTTTATAAATTTGTCTTTTGCCAGACACTTGCTTGTTTCCTGCTTCCCTTTAAATTATGCTTCTATTTGTTTTTGTTTCTGTAAAATCTTTCTAATTTTATATTATTAAAATTATCCACTTTGCCTTCCATGATCCTTTGTATCTTTTATTTTATCATAAAATCTTCTCTTATCCATAGATCTGACAGGCATTATTTTTCATGCTTCAGTATGTCCAAATCACAGACTTATTTGAATCTTAGCTTGACAAAAGGGGGGAATTATTGACCTAAGGTTAAATTTGTGCCAGAATGCTTCCTACTTTTTCCCCAAGCTGTTTTTGTCAAATAGCATTTTTCTTTACTTTTTTTCATTGATTTCCATGATATTCTTGATCATTTTTCTTCCAAATGGATTTTGTTATTATTTTTTCTACACTATAATTCTTTGCTAGTTTCAATGGTATAATACTGAATAAGTAAATCAATTTTGGAAGAATCATCATTTTTATTAAATTGATTCAGGTCACCCTTGAGCAATAAACATTTCTGGAATTCTTCAAATCTGTTTATACTTATGAAAAAGTGTTTTATAATTGCATGCATATAGTTCCATGCATATAGTATTGATCATTATATTCCCAAGTATTTTGTATTATTTTCAGTGAATTTAAATGGAACTTATCTTTTTATTTCTTTATGCTTGGTTTTCTTGGTAACATAAAAATCTTTTAATATATGTGGATTTACTTCATTCCCTGAAACTAGTTTTTGTAGTTGATTCTCTAGGTTTCTCTAAGTATTGACTAAGTTTCTCTTCTGCAGAGTCATAGATTTGTTTCCTCATTTCCCAGTCTTAATGCTTCAAGTTTTTTCCTATCTTATTTCTAAATCTCTCATTCCTCATATGATATTAATTTCCAATGGTGATAAAGGATATCTATCCACATCCATTCATGGGAGAGATACTGGTGCCAGCCCTGGGCCCTGATTCATAGACAAGGAGTGAAGAGGTAGGACTCAGCAGGAGTGGTGAAAATGGGAGTCTGATTTCTTCACAATTACACCAGTGCTATTATATCTAAGTTTTATATAATTGGTTACAAATGCCTAAATTCTCAGTTAGATTATTACTACCTTTATATTCTAACAATAAGCAATATATGATACCCAAAAGTATTCAGATAGCAGATAACAGATAATAGAATGTCTGGCAGATGTCTTCCAGATGCATTTCTTAGAAGTCAGTGATCCTTCCTCTAAAGATTCTTGGTACTAATAATCAGCAAGTTTAGACACTTCTCCTGAATTCTCAGAAGGCTTGCCACCTGCAGGGGAATGGAGAAGCCAAACCATACTTGATTATCAGAGTTCTCCAAGGACAAAAGGGTGTTACACCTTTTCCAAGGATTCCCCTACTGTGCATGGACATCAATATTTCCCCCTTTCTTTTGTTGTAATTAGAGCAAAGATACCTCTGTACTAAGATCAAGGAAGTGACAAAGTATGACTTTTAAAATAGTAGAAATTATACAGACAAGAACAAATAATGCAAGTACAAAATGCAAGCATGAAACAATAAATGATTTCCACTTATCCCACAATGACTGTATGGGAAATAATTGTGATCTAAAATCCCTGTTTTGTTTTTAAAAAAGCTAAATGAAGTTGGGTGCTATTTTGACTGACAGGCTAAAGGAATACTTTCAATAACCCTGATAAGCAAAGTAATAATAACTTAAGCACAATAAGAGCTGGTCCAAAGTGTAACAAAACAGAAATTATATTGCCTAAAGGATTCAATTGTTGTATGATAGATAATATATTTTTTGCAACATTTCCAGGATTAATTTTTGGTCTTTGCCTATGTTCGATATTATTAATTATTGCATTTAAATCCCATATCCAATGTGATATTAACTTAAGACACCAGATTTCAATTACATTTTCCCCAAAGCATATGTTTAAAAGCTGTCAGATCTATTTTCCATAGGGTTTTATTTTTCCCTTTAACAGCATAGTGTTATTTGTAGTCATATCAGAAGGTTCATCCTCTCAAGTCACAAACCCATGGCGGAAAAAGAAAGTAAGTCCAATATTGTTCAGCAGCTATTATCTGATTCTGCTTGCTGAAGATTGTAAATAACATAGTTAGAGTCCCAAGAGAACATAAGCTTTTTCTTTTCTGTCTACTTTTTCTGAACTGTCCCTCTGTCAATAAGAATGTTTGCAAATTTGCAGGGTGAGATACTGTAGCAGCTGCTGAATCTTGTGGGATGCTTGCTTTTTCCCAGATGATGTGCATATGTCTGATTCAAATCCATTTTTTCCTCCATCACCTGTTGAAATAAAATCAAACTTTCTTTCCTAAGTTAGTATGTATGACAGTCCATGCCAAAAATTTATGTGGCGGTCTTGCCACATGGCCCTAATAAATTTTATCACAGGGCACTTGTGGAGACAGTATGTGAAATGACCCTGACAGGAGAGGGTAAAATTTGTCTGTGGAGTATAAGCCATTGTTATCAAACATCAGAAAATGAATGGTGAAAGTGAATGCTGTTTTGATGGTAAGTCCCATCCTGTATTATTCATTTTTTATCTTTGTAGAAATATTTTAATGTCTCTATGATGGCATTCCACAATTCCTTGACTTTGTGGATTATAAGGAATGCCAGTAACATGAGAAATATACATTTTTATGCAGAAGGCTTTGAATGGAGTTGAAGTATAGATGGGAGCATCATTAGTTTTAACATTACTGGAAAGCCCATGAATTGTGCAGCAGCACAAAAATAATTTATGTTGGCCTGAACTCCCTCAGATTTGCTAGTGTTAACATAAGTAAGGTGAGAGTATATGTCCACTGATGTCCAAGTCCCAAAATATGTCATATGTGTAGTCCCTAAATTCTTTAGCACAAAAACAGCATGAGTACTGTCAGAAAGTAAATTAAAGCCCATAGGCCAAATCTTTAAAGCCTATAAAACAGCGAGTAATTAATTTTGTGTGTAAACTCAAAAGGAGTATGATACACATATTTTCGGCTGAGAGGACAAAAACATGCCGCTTTATTATGCTTAGTAGCATCAGTTAAAACATTAAGACCCTGTGAAATAGGCTTGTCAATAATTATTCTGGGTATCCCCCAGGCCCACGCAGAATACAATTTGCATTAGGCAAAGGAGAGTCATGTAAATGAGACAAGGAAAATTGTAACAATAGCTGCCATTCTAATGATGTCTGAAACAAATAATTTAGGAGTCTTGTAGAAAAAGGAGTATATATTGAAATTACAGGACATCCAGTCAAAATCATAATCCTTTTTATAGCCTTGAATGATATCAGGCTATCATAGTTATATAGGGGGTTAATGAAGAGTTAAACTGCATCAGAGGTATCATCCATTTTACAATAGTTTTTTTTTTTTTTTTCTTGATGTAACATCAGAGTAGGGTATTCAAGAATACCTAACACTCTAATACTTAACCCTTTGTCTGGGTTGATGTGACCTGTTTGAGTCTTTTCAACATTTTGTTTAACTGTTTATAGTGTTTTTATAGCTGACTAAGCTGGGTGTGGAGAATTTAAATCTGAATTTCCTCTCAAAATATCAAATAAAGAAGTCAATTGTGTATTAGACAATTCTAGTTTTGGGCAAAGCTATTGTCTGTCACCCATAAGCTTTTGGATATCGTTTAAAGTTTTTAATCTATCTTTTCTGATCTGCAATTTTTGTGGTTTTATAGCTTCTGTTGTAACTTGAAGGCCCAAGTACTGAAAAGGAGGATATTTTTGTAATTTATCTAGGGTTACCTCCAATTTATGTAATTTTAATTGTCTTATCATTTCTTGTAAAGCTTGCTCTAAGGTCCTTATGGACACCTAGCAAGTCATCCATATAATGTAACAATTAATTCTTTATATCAAATTCTTGACACATTGTGGAAGTATTTTTCATCCCTTGGGGTAAAATAAGCTCCTGATATAGTTAATGGATGGAATTGGAAATGCAAACCTAACTCTATCTGAAGGTGCAATGGGTATAGAACAACAACAATCTTTTATATCTACAACCCAGACAGGCTATCTGGGTAGCAAAACATTAAATGAAGGCAGACTGGATTGCAATGTACCCATACTATACTTTGTTCATCAAGTTTTCTCAAATCAGTCAGCATACTCCACTTTCCAGATTTTTTTTCCCTGATAACAAATACTGGCAAATTCCAAGGGCTAAGAGTAGGTTCCTTTGCCTTAATTGTAATTCAACTTTATCCTGAAGAACCTCAATCTTTTCTTTTGTTAAGAGCCAATGTTTTACCCATACAGGGTCATTATCTTTCTAATGAATATGGATATGAAGTATGGGTATGTATCGAAGCTGTTTTAGGACAGCAACCTTACTGGCTATTTCCTATCTGTGATTTATAGAGATGGTACTCATTTGACCAGTGAACATTTCTTCTGCATTTAGAGCACAAAGCTTGAGATTTGTTATTCTTATCTCTCAGGCTGTACTGAGTCTTAAAGTGCTCTCTCTCTACTGAAGCAAACTTTTTAAAATTAGACGAGGCTTTTTTATAATCTTCATTACAACTTTCTTGAGCCAGCTGTTTTGGGGGTGCTTCTACTATTTTCTCATTACTAATTGATCTAGCCAGGCCTCTTACTAGGCCTTTACTAGGACACCTAGTAAATGAGAAAACAATCATGGCCCCTCTGTGATTTTTTGTGAATGAAACCCCTTGATATTTCTTTCTTGGAATTTTCATCCAAGTGCTTAAGTATAATATTCTTCTCTAAAATATAATCTTCTCTGGGAGCAGGTTTCTTGGGGGGCTTCTGGAGGCAACCTTAGTTTCAGTTCAGTATAATCACCCCAAATGAAGCCAGAAGTTAAAGTCCAATCCTTTATTGTCTCCTTCCTGGGGCCCAGTTAGCTTATTCTTAGAGACCTATCTTCCTCCTTGCTTCCTGCCACTAGTCCTTTGCCTCTGCCAGCTTCTGCCTCTAGCTCCCTCCAAATGTCTCCAGCCATCACAAAAGTGGAAGATGGAATGGATCTGTCTCCTCCGAGAGTGGGCTTGTTTTTTAGTGGGCTTGTCCTTCCTGGCCCTAAGAGCTCCTCCTTATATATGCTCTCTTGAAGGTATGAATCTTGTGGAATTATAGTAAGTAATAAGTATATCTAAATTAGAGAATCATTATCTCATCAATTCCACTGACTTGGCACCTTGTTAAGAATCCTAACACTTAAGGTTTAAGGAGCTATCTGCTGATAAATTTCAAGAGGATATCTTATGTGCTCAGCATTGGAGTAGACATCATATCATCACTTGGCTTCAATCTTTTGCTAATTTTTTCCCAATCATTAGGAGTCAGTTTCTCATATACAATTTATTCTAACATCATTCTAACAAATGGAGAAATAGGACTATAGTCAGAGTAGGCTGTTTTTAATTTTCTAAGAATGGTCACATGAACTGGTTCATATATCCTTCTCTGTTTTCCTGAGTTATTGAGGTCAGATCTTTCTGTGATTAGATAGGTGATAATTCCTAAATAATAACACATATAATCCTTTTTTCTTGCTTTCATGAATCCCTTTTGTAGTGGAGACATTAATTCTTCAGACTGTTGGCACATAAGAGCCTCTGGTGACAGTGGAGGCCACCTTTCTTTATCCTTATAATTAAGATTACTAGATAAGGCATACACCTTTTCCTTAGGTAAAGGTAGATAAATTAAAGGAAGCTCAAGAGGCTCTTGTTTCTTAATATTCCCAAATTCTGTGATTTGAGTCTGTGTAACTATCAATCCCTGCCTGCTCTTTTATAAATTTTGCTATGCATTTCTCATACTTCCCTGTAGAGGGAGGCTCCTTATTAAAGCTTTGCCTCATTATTGGCTGAAAATGAAAGTAACTTTTTACAATCCTTACTGATTTCTTCCTAATGCTAATGCTTCCCCTTTATCACTTATCTGGGGAGTCCTTATTGGAACCTCGACCTTTCCTAGGTGGGTTAAAGTCTTGTGTCTCTGTTTGAGAACCACCTGGATCTGTTCATGGGAGGGCTATGGGAGTCAGCCCCATGCCCTGATTCATAGAAAAGGAGTGAAGAGGTAGGACTCAGCAAGAGTGGTGAAAAGGAGAGTCTGATTTATTTAGGATTACATCAGTGCTAATATACATATATCTAAGCTTTATGTAATGAGTTACAAATGCTTAAGTTTTCAGATTACTGTTACCACTGTATTCTAACAATAGTCAATACATCATACACAAAGGTATTCAGATAGTAGATAACAGATAATAGAATGTCTGGCAGATGTCCTTCAGATACATTTCTTAGAAGTCAATAATCATGATGAAATTGAAACTATTACCACTCATATGAAAGAGTGTTCCAAATCACTATTGATCAGAGAAATGCAAATTAAGACAACTCTGAGATACCACTATACACCTGTCAGATTGGCTAGAAGGACAGGGAAAGATAACGCGGAATGTTGGAGGGGATGTGGGAAAACAGGGACACTGATACATTGTTGGTTGAATTGTGAACACATCCAGCCATTCTGAAGAGCAGTTTGGAACTAGACTCAAAAAGTTATCAAACTGTGCATACCCTTTGTTCCATCAGTGTTTCTACTGGGCTTATATCCCAAAGAGATACTAAAGAAGGGAAAGGGACCTATATGTGCCAATATATTTGGGGCAGCCCTGTTTGTAGTGGCTAGAAGCTGGAAAATGAATGGATGCCCATCAATTAGAGAATGGTTGAGTAAATTGTGGTATATGAATGTTATGGAATATTATTGTTCTGTAACAAATGACCAGCAGGATGAATACAAAGAGGATTGGCGAGACTTACATGAATTGATGCTGAGGGAAATGAGCAGAACCAGGAGATCATTATATACCTCAACAAGGATACTGTAAGAGGATGTATTCTGATGGAAGTGGATTTCTTTGACAAAGAGATTTAACTTAGCTACAATTGATCAAGGATGGACAGAAGCAGCTCCACCCAAAGAAAGAACACTAAGAAAGGAATTTAAACTGCTTGCATTTTTGTTCTTCTTCCTGGGTTATTTATACCTTCTAAATCCAATTCTCCCTGAGCAACAAGAGAACTGTTCGGTTCTGCACACATATATTGTATCCAAGATCTACTGTAACCTATTTAACATGTATAGGACTGTTTGCCATCTGGGGGAGGGGGTGGAGGGAGGGAAGGGAAAAATCAGAACAGAAGTTAGTACAAGGGATAATGTTGTAAAAAAATTACCCTGGCATGGGTTTTGTTAAAAAAAAAAAAAGTTATTTAAAAAAAAGTCAGTAATCATGCCTTGTTCTAAATATTCTTGGTCCTTCTAACACCAAGATTAAATATCTCTCCTGAGTTCTCAGATCTGCTACTTGAAAGGGGGATGGAGAAGCCAAGCCAGACTTGATTAGTACAGTTCTCCAAAGAAAAAAGGATCTTATACTTTTTTCAGGTATTCCCTTACTGTCCGTAGCCCTTAATGGATATCCTTTCTCCACCCTGATCTTTTTGGGAAGGCTTCCTGTTCATCCCCATTACCAATATGCCTGCTCTTTGTTTTAGATAGATGCTAGTTATCATGTTAAGAAACAGCTCCAATTATTCATATACTTAATAGGGTTTTTACAGGAAAGGGTGTTGTGTTTTATCAAAAACTTTCTTCTCCATCTAATGAAGTAATTACATAAAAATCTTTTTTATATGTCCAATTATGCCTAGAGTTTTTCTAATATCAGACCAGTCCTTCATTCCTAGTTTCACCAGGACATATTTCATGATTTTTGTGATATATTATTGTAATCTTCTTGCTATTTTTCTTTTTTAAAAATTGCAACAATTTTCATTAGAGAAATTGAACTATAGTCTTTTTTGTTGCTCCTCTTCTTCAGGTATCAAAACTATGTGTCATGTTATGAATTTAATTTAGTTATTTTTTTCCCCAAATAGTTTATATGGTATTAGAATTAATTGTTCTTCAAAGTTTTGGTACAATTCACTTGAAAATCTTTTTGTTCCTTGGGATTTTTCCCCTAGGAAGATCATTAATAGCTTGTTCTAATCCTTTTTCTCCAATAGGATTATTTAAAGATTCTACTTCTGTAAATATGAGAAATTTATTGTTTCATAAACACCTATTTTATTTAGCTTATCAGGTTTATTAGCCTATACCTGGAAAAAATAGGTAGTAATTATTGCCTTGATTTTATTTTTCTTCTCTTTTTAAAAAATTCAAATTAACTGAGTGTTCTATTTTCCCCACAAAATGTGTTAGTTTATTATTTCAATTTTTTTTAACTTAATTACTCTTTCAATCCTTTCACTTTCAATTTTTTGTGGTGTTTTGTGGATTTTTATTTTGCTCTCTAATTTTTTTACTTTGAATAATCCACTGATCTGTTATTTCTGTTTTTATTGATGCAAGCATATATAACATATATACATATAGGTGCATATGTATGTGTATACACACACACACATATATACACACAAACATAGGTATATCTTCCCCCCAGCTACTCTTTTGGATACATCTGACAAATTTAGTAGTTTTCTCACTTTTTGAAATATTTAATTAAATTATTCATGGTTGCCATAGAATTAAAATGAATAAAGAATTCCTCAGTTCTCTCTCTGAAGATAAATTAGAATGAGTGAATTACTAATCTATGTTTCTAATGTTTTTTATTGAATAGAATGCACTTAATATTTCTGATTTTCTGCATTTGTTTCTGAGTTTTTATGCTGTCAATTTTATTTTATTATTTATTTTATTATGCTGTCAAAATTTTTTCTGAAGCTGTCATGTACAGGTGAAAAATAGACATACTCCTTTTTGTTTGCACTTAATTTTCTTTTCTTTATTGTGCCTTGATATCTCATAGAATCATTAAATTGTACTTGCCCCATTCTAGTTTTTAATTCCACTCTTTATCCTTGTAGTTATTGTATATCTCTTACCTCCTATATACCAACTATTCTACTTTAATTCTTCTTAACTTGCCTTGCTATTAATTAACCCTTTCTCCCATGGATACCTCCCTTATCTTATCCCTCTACCTTTCTTTCCCTCTTTATCTCATTCCCATTAATCTACATATCTTATCCCACTCTTGTTAATGTAAACACTCTTCTATACTTCATCTTTCCTATGCTACCCTTTTCCTCCCTCTTTATCTCATTGCCATCAATCTACACACCTTGTCCCATGGGATTACTCTACACATCCTTTTATATTCCATCTTTTCCTATTCTCTCTCCTTTCCCTCCTTCCTTATTTCTTTATAGATTAGATAGATAATTTTATAAATATATATATATATATATACATATATATATATGTGTATATATATATATATATATATATATAAACAGTTGTTTATTTAACACATTCCTGATGTGGTTAGGTTTTCAGAACTATGAGTCCTCTTCCTCACTCCAATGCCTCTGTGTCTATTCCTCCTCTGAATTTCATTTCTATAATGTAATTATTATTTTTACCCTCTCCTAGGCATTTTTGCTTTTTAGAATTAAACTCAGATCTGCCCCACTCTTTCTTTTGTATTACCCAATTATTGTTGTTAAATTTAAATATGAGGTACACATTTCCAAGTAAAAAAAAAAAGCAATTTTTCTATGTTAAGTTCATTGAAATTAATCTTTGATATTGGCAATATTAAATTTCCTCTTAAATTTAGGTTTGGTTGAAAATCCTGAAAATCTGCAAGTTTGTTGAATGTCAATTTTTTCCATTCAATATTATACATAATTTTATTAGATATGATATTTTTGGCTGCAGGCCTAGTTCTTTTGATTGTGAGGACATATTATTCCAGGGCTTGTGATCTTTTTTTTTGGTGGCTGCCGTTAATTTGTGTATAATTTTAATTGTTAACTCCAGCATGTTTGAATTGTTTTCTTCTTGTTTCTTGCAAAATTTTCTCTCAAAATTTGTCAATATTATTTTGTATTTTTTTACTAAGTATCTCTTTGAAATGGTGATCAGTGGGTTTTTTTCTATTTTTATTTTTCCTCAAGGTCTATTATTCCAAGAAAATTTTCTTGAATTGTTTCTTGCATCCTTCATGATATCATTTTTTTTTCTCAAATACAATAAAAAACCCTTTTTTCAATTTCTGTTGATCTTGCCTTTTCTAAATAAAAGTAATCAATTTAGCTTCCCACCCAGGACCTTCAGGCAGAACAGTTCATGTTTATGTGAGTATATATGTAAACAATCACCTCATAACTAGTGAAATTCAGGAATCCAGAGCTCTGGTGATCAGACAGTTTGGCCTCCCAGAAGAGACTAAAAGGAGTGACTCAACCACTCAGACTTCTTCTTTTTCTTACCATCCAAGAGGATCTGGCTACATCCAGACTTTCAGTTCTTAATTTTTGGCTCTTCTATCCAAGGGAGATGATAAAATGATTTTTCTAGCAGGGTACATAAATACACCTCTTTTTGTTATTGGGAATGATAACAAATGTGCTCCCCTATAGGTGGCAAACATTCTTTTCATTCCACAAAGGTGGATTTATTGTTCAAAATTGCCAAAGTAAAGTCTTCCTTTTAATATTATCACTTGTTACACATTTATTACTATTAACCTGCCTCCTGTACCTCCATGTATACATCTTACTTGACTTTCCCCTTGCAATGTACCATCAAAAAAGCACATTCTATTGCTTTAAGCTTTCTTCATATGGGAACTATTGCTTTCAAAGTCCTTGGATTTTCTTGCAAACATGGAATCTATGTTCTGTCTAGTTATATTTCTGTCAAATCAGTTATTAATTATACAAAAGAGTTAACATTTTAGGAAAATGAGTTTTTATTAAACAATGTTTGGGGAATTTAGGATTTCCATGGGCAAAAGATAATGGACACAGAGGTGTTCATGGAAATGGCATGGGTTCAATAATGAACAAGGTAATCTGAATAGAGATTAGGATCATGGTGAGGTGGTAGGAACATTTTAATCTTTCTTGCGTTAAGGAAGCAGCATAATAGGAAGTAGAAGGGAGTAATATTTTGGCATTGGTACAAGGAAAAAACTGACTAAACAAAAATTAGATATTATAAGAGCTTGCAGCATTGGATGAGAAGACAGTCTTCTATGAGTAGGTTAAGAGTAGAAATGAGAAAGATCTTAGAACAAGTTTAATTCAACTCAATAAATATTTATTAAACAACTGCTTTGTATAAGTTCCTATGCTCAGCATTGGAAAGAAAATGATTCAAAGTGATTATCTCTTACGTCAATGTGCTTTTATTTAAATGGAGATAATACAACAAATAATATGAGGTACAGTATGTTGGAGGAAAGCAGAAGTCTAGTAAATGTCTTGCAGGAAATTTTAAATGTTCCAATTAGTTCACCAAAAAGGCTTCAGTAAGGAAATGCCAAATAGCTAAGTTCTGAAGAAAGATTATCAACAGTCAGAGATAAGGAAGAGTATTCCTTTCTTATACTTTAAATATAGGAGATAAAAGAGTAGCATGTATACAACTTTCAGTGGAATATAAAATAATGAAAGGGAAGTAATATCAAGTAATGTTGGAACATTATTCCAAATGTACAAGATAAGGCTTTAAAAGGCAGGCTATGAAATTTATGTTTTTATCTTTAGTGCTTGGGAGAAATTTTCCAAATTAGCTGAAGATTAACCTATTCTAAGAAGACATAAAAGGGTACAAGAAACAGAAAATGAGACCTCAATGAAATGAGTGATATTTGCTAGTCTTTTGGAGAGAGGACTGAGCCACATGATTCATTTAAACTATTTCCTGTTATTGCCCTCCCTTCTTTCCTCCACTCTAGCTCCTTACTGGTCTCCAAATGCTGCAAACCCAAATCACCAGGCCTTTGTGTTTCCATATCTATCATATACATTTAGTCAGCTCCAGGGGCAGAGTGAATATATTTCCTGTGGGGCTCTTTCTACATTTGACACCTTTCCCAAATACCTTCTGTGCTGTATTCCTCCCAAAGTGAAAAACAGCTTTTGATTGATGTTCTGTACTGTCCTACAGGCATGGCTACACCAGGGAATAATGAAAATGAACCACATCCTGAAGATCCAGGAAGAAGAGACCTGGAGAACAAGTTAAAAGAATTGGGACTGGATGCCCAACGTTGGATACCTATACTGCAGGAACACCTGGGTGTGACCTCTGTTCAAGCTTTACAACATGTACAATACAAGGAAATCCTGGCACTAAAATCCCAGGCAAACCATCCTTGGGAGAAACAGGCACTGGAGAAACTTCTTTTGCTGTGTAACAGTCAGGGATCAGAGGAGATGAAAGAGAAACACTGGGAGCTAGTGAAGAAGAGACAAGAGCAGGCACAGTCAGCCCTGAATGATCTGAGGGAGATGCAGGCAGCAGGTAAAAGCCGTGAGGAGGTGATTGTGAGGGAGAAAGAAGAGGAGCTGAGGCAGGTCATGGAAATCCCAGCCAAATACTGGCCTCTCTCTGAGAAGCCCTTAGTGGAGGTCATAGAAAACATGGAGAGAAACCTCAGTCTCATGGAAAACACTCTGTCCCATAGGGAGAATCTTCCTGACAGGGAGCTCCTCAAAAGGGTGTCAGGTGGCCTAGCACTGCAGGGGATTTACCAAACCAACCACCCAGAAGACCTTTTGGAGAAGAGAGAAGAACTGATCAGCCTTCCAGAGAACTTCTTCCTGCTCAATCCACAACAGAGAAGTGGGATGGAAACAAAGGAGTTTTTGTCTTCTCATGAAGAGTCCATGTTTACCCAAAGCATGGAGATATTGGGCTTCAGTGTTAGCTTCTTGGCTAAGGGTGGAGGCTGGGGATTGAATCTAGAAACCAGCACCAAGGACAGCAGATATTCTGACTCCAGAGATGTCCAAAAGTCACACTCTGAGGAAACTTACTCATGCACCACCAAGTTCTGCTATATCCCACTGGCCTCCTGCCACTTTGCACGGGATCAGCTCCACCTTTCCAAGTCAGCTTTGCAAGAGTTAAAGCAGCTGGAGGATCTTCTGAGCTACTCTGATGGTGCAGAAAACCATTCCCTGCTGAAGCAGAGATGTGAGGCATTCTTTAAAAGGTTTGGCTCTCATGTGAACCAGGGTCCATTGCACTTGGGAGGAGTTTTCTGGTGGAAAGCTGTAGCTGCAGGTTTCAGGTCAGAGACACTGCGTGACGTGAAACGCCAAGCCTCAGAAGCACTTGATAGGTACATTGGAGGCAGCTACAGTGGTTTTGGGGTGACAGCTGCAGCCAGTGCAAATGTGTCAAACTCACAGTCTCAAATGAGTTCTCAGAATACAAGCTCCACTAATTTACAAACAAGATTAGAAATGTCTGTATACCAAACAGGAGGCCCCCCAGAGGTAGATTCTCTCCCACAGTGGAAAGCTGGTCTTGTGGCCAGTAACCACAGCTGGTGTATCATTGACCGAGGGTATCGGCTAGTGCCTGTCTGGGACATAATTCTGTCTAACCACAGACAAGATTTTCAGGATCCTCTTCAAGTGACTCGTTGCCTCACAAGCATTTACACAAACCTGACTGGCAGACATGTAAGCATCCAGGATGGAGAGGAGCTACTGAGTGCAGTGAGGGATGCCAGGTCATTAATAGAAGAAGTGAAATTCTGGGAAATCACTGAGCCTCAGGAGAAACTGATGAAACTGATCAATTTTCAGCAAAAGCTGAGTGAGAAAACCAGGAACTATAACATCTGGATTAAGATCTGTCTTACAGACCCAACTTTGCAGCAGTTCTTGGTGGACATTGTCAATTTTTGCAAGGACTTCCCAGTTCAAGAAATCAAATTAATTAAACACCATTTGCGCAGCCTTTTATATCCTCATGTCTATGAAGTGAAGGACTTCCCACAGAGACACTCAATTATGCAGTGGATTTTCCACTCAACAAAGAAGAAACAAGATATCCGTGTCACAGAGTTTGCTGATTTCATTCAACTCTTAGAAAAGGCAAAGAATGACCTTCTTGAAATCAATCACACCTCTGAGTACTTAGAAAAGTTAGAAGAAGCTCAAAGGAAGGCCACTTATGAGATCAGTTTGTCTCTCAGATCTTTTCTGAAGGCCTTAAAAGAGGCAGAAGAGTTAGCCATATATCTACTGCTCCTCTGCATTGCAGCTGGTGCAGGGTACAAGGAGGAAAGCCAAACCTTCCACTGTCTTCTTGGATATGAAGAATTAAATTTCCTATTATGTGAAATGAAAGAAGCCCATGAAAAATACCAGGGCCTTCATCAGAAATCTGAGTATAGGGCTCAAGCATTCCTCCTGTTCACAGGGCTCACAGTGACTCCAGGACCTATTGGTGTGTCTGCAGAAGAAAAGAAGCAACGTTTAGAGCTTATGCAATTTCACATGGGACAGTCATGGTCCAAAGAAGTGCATCATTTCCTCTTGAAACCGAGAGTCAGTCATGATTGGGAAACTCTGGAGAAAGACCTGAATTTGCTCATCAATGGAGAACATGAGGCTACAGAGAACTGTCTACAGATAGAGCAGGTGAAAAAAGAATTAGAAAGTGTCTTTCATGGAAAGGAAAATACCCAAGAACCAGAACCCTGTACCATCAAACAGCATGAAGTGATACAAAATTCTGACTTTCTAGACTTAGCCAAGAGGCTTGGGCTGGAGGATTTCTATCCAAGGAAGATGGGCCGAGCAGATTTCCATGTGATTTACAAGGCTTCTGTGCATGATAGTCTGCCAGACACAGAAAGACAATTGCCATTTTATTTCCTACAGAAGCTGTTGATGCTGGATTACCGACTGAGATACGTAGTGTGCAAAGATGATGGAGACCCAAGGGCCAGTGGGACACTGACTCTGACAAATCTTAAAGAGGACATTTCAGATCCTTATGAAGATTTGTTTGATGAGAGTGACACTTCTGTTCTCTTGTCCACAAACCGGCCCCACATTCACCCAATGGACACCCAGATGATGATTTTTCACTGTGCAGATGATTTCATGAGACAATACATTTCAAACAAACTGGCCATTTGTCAGTTTGCTCTCCCCTTTGTGGTGCCCAATCCCAGTTCTTCAGTAATAGAATTCCCACTGTGGTCTCTCAGCCAAATCAAGAGAAGCTGGAGAGAGGTGAAGAAATCAGGGAGAGAAGACACAATCATTAACTTTAATAACCAACTCATCTCCCAGGCACCCATTCCCATTGTGTCCTTTATAAGGGTTGTGAATTCTGCTTCTTCTTCCAAATCTCAGATCTTGAACTCTCTGCTGAGTAAGCACAAACACGATGTTTTTTTCCACCGTGACTGCCGAGGCAACAGCAAATCCTGCCTGTTAATGGGAGGTCTGGTAGAAATCTCCTGGTTCTGTCCAGGGGGGAGAGATGAGGACAGATTTGAAAGCTGTGTTGCCTTCACTAATCTGCATGGAGATGCCAAAGATCATGAGGCACAGTTCAGATTCCTGCAGGACATTTCTTCAGTCACAGTGGTCCTTGTATCTGTTTCTGATAAAAGTGAGAGCACCAGGAATGTGGTTCAGAACCTGTGGAATCAGCCAAACCTTTGGTTTGTTTGTTTGATGACAAAGAGAAGACTGTGGGCAGTGATGTTGGTGAGAAAGTGAGGATTGGGATCAGGAATAGAAATGAGGCTGAATTAATGGATGAACTCTCAGGTGTCATCAAGCAGTTGCTGAAATCTTCAGGTCCCTTTCTCACTCTGGAAGACTGTGCTGAAATTGCTCGCCAGCATGGCTTTCTTGTAGATGTGGACAGGAAGGAATGTCAAGAGGCCAAAGAAAAGGCAGAGGTGGTGATGGCCCTCATGGAAGAAATAAAATTGTCTGAAATGAAGGAGAAATTGCTGCCCTTCAAGGAGAACTTTGGCACCAGTGGTGTAAAAGGATAAGGAGCTTTGTCACCTGAGAGAGAAGGGAACTGCAGCCTTGAACAGCACAAAATTAAGATTGAGAAGAAAAGCAAGAAATAAGACAAGCACAGCTACAGAAAATATGTCCTCTCAATGACTTGATGATATCAGTTCTTGAAATCCTTTACTCTTACTCAGGGAAAGACAACAGCACCAAGCTGTACTTCCTTCAGTGGCTCAGTATGTTTATGGACAACTTGACCAGAGGTGAGTTGGAAAAACTCCAGAAGAGGTACAACCACTTGTGGTCCTTGGTGCTGGCAGAAACACAAAAGGAATCAGTGAATGTGTCCTTGAAAGATCACCAAGTAGAACTGGAGTCTGTCTCCAAGGACATCAGGGATTCCTCATTGGGTATTGAACATCTCCTGAGAGAGGTTGGCCAGATCTATGAAGCTTTGGAAGAAACATCACCACAAAGGTACACTTTGTCCTTCAACCTTCCTGAAATTGCTGCTGACCTGATGATTTCTGGGTACCCCTTGAGCTGATGGATGGGGATGCTTCCTATGTACCCCTGACATGGGTAGCAGCGGTTTTTGACAGATTAATTAAGAAAATTGGAGATGTAAAGATCTTTGTTCTTTCTGTTCTTGGCCTCCAAAGCACAGGGAAGTCCACTCTGTTGAATGCTATGTTTGGCCTGCAGTTTAATGTCAGTGCAGGGCGATGCACAAGGGGAGCTTACATGCAGTTGCTAAAGGTGGAGAAGACACTCTGGGAAGAACTGGGCTTTGGTTTTGTCCTTGTGATTGATACAGAAGGACTCCGGGCCCCAGAACTCACCTGTAAATCACAGAATCGGGATAATGAGCTGGCCACTTTTGTTATTGGACTTGGAAACCTGACCTTGATAATATATTTGGAGAGAACCTTTCCAGGAAATGGAAGGATATCTTGCAAATTGTTTCCAGGCCTTTCTGGAATGAAACAAGTGGAACTTTTTCCCGTTGCCTTTTGTGCATCAGAAAAGGGGAAATCACCGCCAAATATCAAAACATGGAAGGAAGAAGGAGATTGCAGCAGAGACCGATGAAATGGCAGCCACAGCCGCAACAAAGGAACAGTTGTCGATATCAGCCACTTCAGTGAAAGTTATCGGTTTGATGTTAAACGCATGTCCAATTCTTTTGCCCATCTGTGGAAGGGGATCCCCAATGGCCCCCTCCCAACCCCAGGTTATAGCCACAATTCCAGGAACCAAAAGAGGAATTTTCTTTGGCCAAAAAGGAATTTAGAGGCAGACTTTGATGGTTTCTGAGGTAAAAGTCCGATCCAGGATTTGTGGAAAGCCTTGTTGAATGAAAAATTTAATCTTCAGTTTTAGGAATACTAAGGTCATGGTCATGATCAAATTTGAGACTAAAACCAACTGACCTGGGAATCTAAAATATAAAGAACCCAACTGACCAATCAGACCAGAATGGGGAAATTCAGGATTCCCAAGAAGTTTGATTGAAAACGAATATTGGAAAATAAGTTGTCAGGAAGAGCTTCCAAACTTATTTTGATGATGATCCGAGAATGAAATCTTGATCCAGTGGAAGGGAAACTTTGAGAAAAACTAAGAAATCTTAAAGAAGAATTTTGTTTCCAGAAAGCATTAGAAAACCACTGATCTCCTTAGTTCAAGGAAAAGGTCAAGAAAACTGAAAAAGAAAATCAGAATATGAAAAGAGCTTTTTATTAAGAAGCAAGAGATGTGGCTCTTTTCCTATATAGGTAAAGAATTTAAGGAGGGGAGTTGGAGAAATATTCATTCCATTCTGGACAAAATGGGTCCATGAAGTATCCTCAAATTCTCCTCCCATGGAACATCCCAAAATTGATGTAGATTTGGAGAATGTTTTTCTGGACCATTTTAAACAGGAGTGCACTGGTAAAAGCAAACTTGGAGATCAGTGTTGGAAACATTTTTCCATTGATTAAGAGAAAATGTAAAAAAGAAGATTTGGAAAGGGTGTACACACCCCCGAGCAGAGAGGGATAAAGAGACAAGATGAAACTACCAAAAGATTACTGACCTGGTCATGATAACAATTGATTCTTAAATTGAAAAATGGAATGGATTATAAAATAAAAGTTATTCCCATCTACGGAAATTGATAGACAAGCACAATTGATTCTGCATCCGATGAGGCACGGTAACATTTACAAATGAGTACAAAAAGGATTTGTCCTTATTTTATGCTATAGAGCAGCAGCTTCTTTTTGCACAAGGTTCAAGAGAGCCCATGACCGTCATACCTAGAAAAAAGAGAGGAGGATTTCTTTCATGTGTTTTAAGATTTTCCAGGGCAACCTATCACAGGATTTGCTGGATTCCTTGGAGAAGCCTTTGTTTTCCTTAGATAAGCCATTTGGAAAAGATTTCCCTTTGACCTTGTTGGGGGACATTAGGGCTAACCTCCTGCTTTAATGGAAAAAGATCCAACTTTGAGAAACATATTCTCATCTTCCAAGGGAAGAAAATTTTGAGGATTATTAAATACAATTCATACACTAAAAAGAAATTTTTTGAGAAATAATTAAAGAGAGATCTTGCATATTGTGTGAGTAAACCTTGAAGAATTTTGGTAAAAACAAACTGGAACATTTTAAGAAACTATTTTCTGTTATTCATGAATCAACTGTAGTGGCTAAGGACCAAAATAATTTTGATCTGTGCAGAACAAAAAAATCTAGGTGTCATTTACCTTCCAAGAAAGAGCTAAAAATATTGAACACCAAGAGATAACTGAATTGAATTCCTCAAAGAAGCCATGAATAAAATTAGATACTGAACCAAAACATTGGGAAAATTGTGAAAAGATATTTCTAAGAAAATTGAATCTGACACTGACCATGCCTTTGATCAGCTTTGGCTTTAAGCAATGTCCCTTTGCCAATTTGACAAAAAGGTCACAAATCATTGTGAAGAACAGTGTCCCCTTACATCGTTCTGAGGTCTTGTTGGCAGATTGGCACAAGACTGATGAGTTTTCATGATTTCTGTACCACTTGAGGAAGGATGATGTTTTACTTCCAGATAGGGATCCATTAAGACTTATCGTCAGGCAGGTGGGAATATGCCACATGGAGATCACCCAGACACATCTGCCCAACCATATTGGAAATGGTTTGTTTGCTTCAGATCAGAATTGAAGAGAAGTACAAGCTCTATTCAAGAACAAAGGTCAGATTCCGAAAATTGGTTCAGAATACAAAAAGATGTGCTGAATGACCTGAATAAATAATGATTCTTAGGACACTAAGGAGCCAAATGGTTGTGAGAACTTGTTCTCTCAGGAATTTTTAAAGAGAATATTGGAAACTTAGCATTACAGACATAATGGAAAATTTTCGGCTCTGTATGATTGGTTTAAAAATTTTCAGACAGAGTAGACAATGAGAACCAAAGACTTGTTCTTAATTTGAGTTTTCAGTAATCAAAATATAAATTATTTATATAATTATTATTTATGGATGTTGGGAAAATTGTTGGAAAAATCTCAAAAGGAGCTTCAAAAATTAGAGTATCGGTTAGCATCAAATATCAATTTAAAAAAAGATGTATGACCTCCATCATAAAAGAGCATAATTTTAGAATATTATCAGAGGAATAGAAAAGATACCTTTCTTGTCTATTTTATCTTATACATACATTATATATCATTGAAAATATTTTACGTCTAAAATTAGCATGGATCTTAGAGGAAGCTTTTGCTCAAATGGGAAAAATCTTTTATATCAACTATTTATGACAAAGTACAAAAATAACTTCAAATACATAATATAAAAAGTTCCATTTTCTATTAGCTTGAATGTTGAAAGGATATAAATTCACAGTGTTTAAACGAAAATGTTTAAATTTTTAGTTACCATTAAGAAAATAATCCTGAAAACCACTACAATAGAAATCAGAATTATAACAACCCAGAAGTTTTACCTCATATCAATCTAGCTGGAAAGAATGACAAGAAATAAGAATTATCAAAAGGTTATTTTTAGGCAGTGGTATTGTGGGAAGGCAGAGTAAAGGTACAAGATTAAATTGTAATTCGGAAATATTTTACAAACTACATGAAAATACAACAAAACAGATAATATGAGGTTCAAGTCAATATGTATCCACACAGATTGATATTCATGGTTTATTCATCTCCCTTTCTATTTGAGTTTGATGTATTGTACCCAAGCATCAGTGTGTGGGACTTTGTATGCATATAACCATTCTGGAAAATAATTTAAAATTACACAAATTAAATGGTAAATATGTCCATATCACTTGATTCAATGATTCTGTTCAGAGACATAAATCCTGAGGTTGTCAAAAAGAAAAAAAGAAAGGTTTCTTTCAGACAAAAACTGTTCCAAAACCACTTTTTATGGAAGGAAGGAACTAGAACAAAATAAAGTCTATCAACAGGCAATTACTCAAATAATGGTGGTTTCAATATAGTGACATATTATAAAATATTAATTATTGATCAATCATTTATTTTTATTCATATGCCTTAATTACACATAAAATTTTGTTTTTATGAATCATAGTAGATTAAGAAGTATATGTAAGATTTTCTATAGGTTGACAGGACATTTGATTCCAGCTAGATTCCCCTGTTAACCAAAATCATCATTGCTATTAGATGTCTTTTTTCATTTAAGTTTCTTATTTCTATTAACATCCTTATTATGGATTTAAGTCATTGTTATTCCATGATCAAATATAAAGGACAACACCATGAGGATTTCTCACTGTCGAAATTCACCATCCTCATGAACATTGTCTCTTTCTGTTAATGATTGCTTTATAATATAGGCTTCTTCTTTGACAATGGAAAATCTCAAAACCCTGTAAACCCCAGTGAGAATCAACATCATGTACCTCAATATGGGATTCATGTTTCTCTTCTATTAACAAATTAAATGAAAATGCAATAAAACAGATAACATTAATAGATGTTTTTTACGTCATTATGCTTTCACATAGATTGATATTCGTTGTTTATTTGTTCCTTTTTCTACTTGAGTTTGACATGTTGTACCCAGTATTTCACCAATACACCAATGTACCAATACATTTTGATGTTTCTCATGCCTTTCTATAAAAGCACTCTATTATTTCAGTTCTGCTTCCTTCTGACAACTTGAACCATTATTATTATTTTTTTTTTTTTGGACAAACTTCTAGCCATGGCTAATAAATGGATTTTGTTTTGGTATCAGTGTCTTCATTTACAGATTTGAATCATGACACCATAATAGATAAAAATGATAATCATGCTGAATCCAGAGAAACATGAAAAAAGTTTTATCAATTGGTATAATATTCCAGATTTTTATATATGGACAATATACATGAAAAAAAGAGCAATTAAAACAAATCAAAATGAATGTTTGCAAATTACAGAAAAGATATGATATATGTCTACCTAATCTTTAGTAGATATGGGTGGGGATCCACAGGTATGTAATTTTAGATCATTTAAATGTATTTTTTGATTATTTGAATTTTTTTTTCTCTCTTCTTTTTCTTAAAAAAAAAAAAAATCCACAATAGTGGCGGCTAGGTGGTGCTAGCTTAGGAAAGGCAACTTTTTAGAATCTGTGTGGTATATAGGTGGCCATTCATTTCTTCTTAGAAGAATTTGATGTCCATTAACTACTGGTGTCCATTTTAGAAGAGCCACATGACTCCCTAAGTGATAATGCACTATGTCCAGCCATATGTATACAGAATTGTTTTTGTTAGGGTACTCCTTAACAAATGAATACTCCCAGTGATCACACAGTATTTTTAGCAATACAAATACAGATTTGTTTTGGTCCTTAGGAACTATGGTCCTCACATGAGTAGTAGAGAGAATGACTTTCTTGAGAAAACAGAAACTTTTGTTGAAATTGTTTTTTCATTTTCCCATTCACTCTATTTCAACCATATTCCTTGACATATATTTCAGTGTAATCTAAAAATAGTATTTGATTTTCCCCAATTATACATAAAGATAATTTTTATACTCCATTTTTATAAAATTTTGAATTCTAAATTTTTCTTCCTTCCTTTCTTCCCACCTGTCTTTCTAAAATGATTCCCAATTTGATATAGTTTTCATATATACAATCATGTAAAACATATTTCTACATTAGGCACAGTTGCAAAAAAAGAAACAGATCCAAGGAAAAAAAATACTGCCCCCCAAAAAAGGAAAGTGAAAATGATTTACTTCAATCTGCATTCAGAGCCCCCCCCCCCGACTTCTTTTTCTAGATTTAGATAACATTTCCAACATGAATCCATTGTAATAGTTTTGGATTATTATGTTGCTGAGAAGAACTGAATTATTCATGGTTGACAAATACATCGTGTTGATGTTACTGTGAACCAGGTTTTTTTTTTTAATATGCTCATTTCACTTTGCATCAGTAGGTACATGTCTTTTGAGTTTCTTTGGAAATTTGCTGCTTATTATTTCTCATTGCACAATATTATTCTATCATATGCCACAGCTTATTCAGCCATTCCTCAGGTAATAGGTGTCCCCTCAATTTCCAATATTTTGCACCATGAAAAAGGGATGATATAAATATATTTGCACATACATGTTATTTACCAACTTTTATGATCTGTTGCTGGGTCAAAGGGTATTCATGGTTTGATTGTCCTTTGGGCATAATTCTAAATTGTTCTTCAGAATGATATATTTCAGTAAGTTCCCAATTCTACCAATAATGTATCAGTGTCCCAATTTTCTCATATCCTGTTCAGCACTTAGAATTTTCATTTTTTTAGTTGTGTGGACCAATCTAATATTTCAATGTCATTCATAATTTTTAAATTTTGGAAATGGAATCTAATGTCTATAACTCTCTTTTGCTACAGGGATGAGATTATGTTTGTCCAAGTTGATTCTGTTGCCATGGAAGGCTAGCCACTTAGATCTAAATTCCCAGGCCAGGTCAAGAACTAGAGTTCCAGACAGCTTTAGGGAGGATGGTAGTTTTAGAAAATACTGTGATGGACATTGCACCTTGGTAGGAAATCTGAAAGGTCATGAGGCAGTCTTCTTTCTTATTTTTTATATATGTAACAATATTGTTTGTTCTCTTGAATGATAAATATATATCCTCAAATTTATCCATTGTTTTTTATACACACAATACACCAATATATATATACATGAAAAAAGAGAAAGAGAGACAGAGAGACAGAGATCAATTTTGTTTCATTTGTAAATGTTTACCTGGACTCATTGTTTGCCAACTACCTTTGTGACCATAGGCAGAGCACTTGACTCTAATCTTTAATTTCCTCATCAAGTGTTTGAAGTTGTGGATCTTTCACTTCCCATTCAGATCTTATGAAAACTTTCTACATATTGGTAAATGGATGAAATAACTTATCCCCAAATTGCATCTTTTTCTATTTATCCACATACAGCATTTTGCAATGTGCCTTGCACATAGTAAGTTTTACATAGACATATATATATAATATACATACACACATATGTTTATGTATATACTGATAAAGGATTTCCCAAAAATCTTGGTGCAGTGTTAAGATTTTTGCAGGGACAATTGATGTGTATACCTCAATTACTAACTGTTAGACTTTGGGCCAGTCCCTTCATCTTTATTTGCTTCAGCTTACTTGAGGGGCTATTTTCTCCATTCTTCATCCCTATGACCCTCACCTAAAAATAGACCAAAAGAACATGTGTGAGATGGTCCATATATTTCCCAGAATTTATTGGGCCATAATAGCTTCCTATGACCAGGTTTCAATTTCCCCAAATCACCACTGGTTTTTCTGTAGGTTATAATAACCTTGTTGCCATGGTTTAATCCTTTCAGTGGATTCCAAGTCTTCATTTAATATAGAAATGTTTTGCCATTTCCTTCTCTGGCTCATTTTACAGATGAAGAAACTGATGTAAACAAGGTTAAGTGACTTGCCCAGCTTCACATAGTGTCTGACACCATATTTGAGCTCAAGTCTTCCTGACTCCAGGCCAAGTTGTCTATCCATTTTTATACTTATCTGCCCTGGTGGCCTTTAATCAAACTCTGAGGAAGAGTCTTCTGATCTCTGTGCATTCTGGGAAAGGTAGTTCAGATTCTGTCAGTGGGCAGGCAGAATTCCCAGCAGCTCCATGCCTTTATCTGAGAACTATCAGACAAGTGGAGTGTGTCGATGTGGATAAGTCAGAGACTGCTGGTGTTCATGTCAGAGAAGTACATCCTCACCACAGGTGTTCTCTACCTTTGAGTCCCTACTGTATTATTTCTATGAGTGGCTCTTCTTTCGATTGAGCCTAGACATATTTTTGTGAGAATAAGCCCCAAGTTTATAGGAGAGCATTGCTCTATCCTTTCAGGTCTAATTATGTTGCTTCATCTTCAGACATAAAATTGTATAATTCTGCTTCCTTGTCAGCATCAAAACTAAAGGAGGATATCTGCCATCTATTCCTCAATATCCTTGATCAAAGGAAGCTATTGAATGTATTTCACCAATTATTGGCCATTTGAGGGAGCAACATGTTGCTGTTACCTGTAAATCCTCTTGGAGCACTTCTATCTTTTCTGTTCAAAAAATCCAAGCCAGGTCCTGATGGGGATCCTTGCAGCCAGTTGTATCCAACTCCACTTCCATCATGTCCTCAGTTCCCTGTGAGGCTGCCTGTTTTACTGTGTTAGATCTTTGCTCAGATTTTGTTTTTAGTCATTCTCAGTCACCACATCTATAGTTCCTATTTGACTTCCCCTGAAAGAACACACAATTTAGGAGGAATCGTGTTGCTCAGGAGTATGTAGAAAGCCCCAGTTTGTTTTTCTTAAATCTTACAACAGGACTTAGCTTCCATCTTTTAGAAGGATCCTCTTTGGCTTAGTACAGTTTTAATCTTAGTGGTATAAAGTATTGGATTCTGCTGAGATGAAAGCCATGACCTCCTTTAGCTTCATCTAAAGAATCTCATCGTTTTCAAATGAAAGGTGCAGTGGTGCCTTCACTGTCCAGGTGTATTTTAGTTTCATTCTGTTTGGAGGTGTTTAATCTGTTGCTCCAAAGCCTGTGTTGGCTCTTCAGGAACAGTTTGTACAACCAAAAAATATATACCTATAGTATTCTGGGAGTAGCCAGATATAGCTAACCATAGATTTCATATTTTGGTAAGATAACTAACTCTCCAGTTTCTCAAACCCCAGATTCTTTTAAAGAACCATTGCATTTAAGCCCTAATGAACATCTCATTGCCCCAGTAGACCTCAAGAAAGCCATGTTATGACTTTTAGCATTGGGGAAGCCTGGGTCACAGTAAATCCTTTTTTCTTTTTGGTCATGGACACAAAGGGTGACCTCTGATATATTGAAATTTTTGACCCTCTCTTTGCCTTGCGGCATTTTGGGGACAACCCTCTGCCTATGAACTGTCCCTACTACTACCCTGCTAAGAGAGAAGGCATTTGATGTAGTTTTAGGAGCTTCTATGAGTATTCACTGTCCCTATATGGTCAAAACTCTTTTGTTATGCCATTAGACTCAAACTTTTTCTAAACAGAGATTATCCAGACAGCCAGTTACTTTCAGAGGTAAAAACAGTATCACTTTCAAACATTGCTCCATTCTTAAGACAAAAGCACTACTCCCAGACATACCTATCTCAGGGGAGCCTCTCCATGATTGAACATACATGATACACATGGTCAAAAGACCCTACAGCCACATTTTATATACTGATGGTTCTTCATTTTTGAGGGTTGGCCTCTGGTACACAAGTATGCTGTAGGTTCTGACCATGACTCTGGTTGTACATCTTTGTGACTTAACCTTAGCATCCAAGCTGCCGAATTCATGACACTTACACAAACTTGCCACCTTGCTGATTGACATAGCATTAACAATCATTTATATCTATGCTCATCATACCTTTGGAGTTTGTCGTGCTGTGGGAATGTTAACTGCTGCACAGGAATTTCCTGTTTCTTCTGGTTAAGTCATTGTCAGTGTACTTCTATCCCTGAACTTCTGTCCTTTCTATGGCTTCCTTGTGCTCAGGTCATTGTCTATTCTCCTGCCAATACTAATGGAACTGACTGTTTTGGGAGGAAATAAGTTTTACTCTTGCTGTTACAAAATATGCTGCTCTTAAAGACCTCACACATGTCTTCCATCTTTCTCTTTCTGATAGTGTTGTTCTTTTTCTCTCAGTATCAAGGATAGTGAGGAATAGATGGCAGATATCCTCCTGTTGTTCTGAGATTGCAAAACGGAAACAGTATTTCCATAACAAGTAAGTATCTGGGGACTGTGTGACTGCAACAAAACTATATTCCTTCTTTGATGGAATCATCAGGTATATTTGTCTGCCAATATATGATGGTGGAGGAGGCATTTTGGCACAAAAGGAATTTTTAATAGTGTTAGAAAGATGTGGGTTGCTCTCAGTATTACCCTTGTTGCTGTGTGTTTGTGCTTCCTCCCTTGGCAGGCATTTAATCAATATACATTCCACAGCATCACTTTCAAGAGCCATTCTCTACTTTTACTCCTTTTGAGCACTTTTAGATTGGCTTAAGTCTAGTCATTAAAGGGTCTGCATTATCTTTGATCAGCTCACTGTTTGGGTTGAATTATTTCCTTATTCTAAAGCATTACAGGTTTTGTTCCTAAAATTATACTTCAAGAAAATGTAAACTGGTTTGACCTTCCTCCTTGCTTTGATTAAGACCAAAGATTGCACTG
Organism: Sarcophilus harrisii; assembly: GCF_902635505.1. Classification (NCBI taxonomy): domain Eukaryota; kingdom Metazoa; phylum Chordata; class Mammalia; order Dasyuromorphia; family Dasyuridae; genus Sarcophilus; species Sarcophilus harrisii. The sequence goes on from NC_045428.1 coordinate 537,328,291, forward strand.
ATAAAGTCCTCTCCCAAATTTATTCTTGCCTCAGGTTGCCTCCTAAGTTTCATAATTCATCTCATTGCCAAAGTTCAGGTCTGGTTGAACTTAGGGATCGAGAATTTAGAAACCTGACTGATTAAACTGGGCTATGAAACACTTTAATTGACCTGATGGACTTCCTGTTGCTTTGTTCTATCTTAGTAATGGACAGAATTACACTTTTCCTTTTAAAATGTTTTTTGACCACTTTCTTATAAATGTGACACATTTCTCCCTGGCATATACATTGTAACTGAGAGGGGATACTTCTGTTGCCTTTTATATTCAAAAACTCTGAAACAGATTGAGAGAATATCATGACAAGGGAGTTTTGATACAGATTGTACCTGTGCATTTTAGGTTATCTGATTTTTATTCTGGAGATAAAGTCTATATCAAGAATTTCCAATGAAGAAGAGAACTTCAGCCACTTAAAAAGGCCCAATCCAAGTATTCACTACCCTGACTGCAGTCAAGATTGGGGAAAAGGAAGTCCAGAATACGTTGTCCCCAGCTTGCCCCTCATATTTTCTTGATCACTTTGCTTTGTTGGCTTTCCACTATCCTGCTTGTTATCCTTTCTGCCCAGCCCACTCCTACAAAAGGAATGGGCAAAGGCTTTGTAATGCCAGAGAAACTGAGCAAGATAGAGATTAGAAAACAATTTAATAATTTATTTAAAGGGAGAGATTTACTGGGACCAAATGGATCCATGGTTTGGTCCCAGGACTGAATGAAATTATCATCTCCAAGAATCCAGCCCTGAATGTCAGATCCAAGATTTTTTAATAGGGTAACAAGAACAATGACATAATGGGGGAGGTACTTGGATGGAGATAACCTAATGGGGGGGAGGCATCTAGGATGACATAATGGGAGGTACTAGAGATGCTCCTGATATTCTAATGATGTCTAAAATGGCTAAAGACTTTTATCCCATCAAACATTAAGAGGGAATGATTATAGCCTAAGGTCTGAGATATAAGACCTTTACCCTAACATTAACAGGGAATGGTTATAACCTGAGGCAGAATAACTGAATAGGGTAATTAGGGAAATTGGGTTAGGATATTAAAGAAATGTGGCACAACAGCTTATTGCTGTTAGCAAATTGCATGTTGAGGTAGCACAGGCTTTGTATCATAGACATTTCATAGACACAGAGGAGAATTTCATAGACATCGGGTGTGTCATCACATACAGCAAAGGTACCATGACTCATGGGAAATTGTTCCTCTAACAGAAAATGGAACAAATCAATTCCCTCAGTAGGGAACTTTGTAGTTATAACTAACTCAGTGTATCTTGGAAATTCCAGTAAAAAGTTACTAAACTGGACAAGCCCCAGACCAGTAACCTTCACCTTCCTAAAGAGTGACTACAATGTGTTTAGGTCAATAGCTCTTGGAGAAACCTAGACTTAAACCACACCTTTTTTTTTGCTTTGCTGAGGCAATTGGGGTTAAATGACTTACCCAGGGTCACACGTCCAGCAATTTGTTTAGTGTCTGAGGCCAGATTTGAACTCAGGTTCTCCTGACTTCAGGGCTGGTGCTCTATCCACTGTGCCACCTAGCTGCCCCTAAACCACATCTTTTTGCTTTTACTTATTTATGTTTCTATCTATTCATTTATTACTTAGGACTAAGGACCCTATAATACCTTTGACTTTGGCAAGGCAATCAACTGTATCCAAAATCTTACTTTATTCAATATTACTAGAAGTTATAGAGATAACACTATAACTTTTTCATTTGTGCCAAATATGCTTTGTAATAATCACATACATAAAAAATATATAATAGTCATATGGACAAGGCTCCCTCAAGTATGTTTTCCTAGCAAACCTCACCAGTAATGGTTTAAATAGGCATAAGTTTAACAACACTTTAGTCAAGGAATTTACAAACAAATAGAGGAAGACAGCAAATACAAAAGGAGTTGAAAAAATTTGGGGAGGTGAAGTACCTTATGCTGGAGGCATGATAAAGTCCAATGGAGGGTAATCCAATAAGAAATGTGGAAAATGGTTAACAACAGATTGATTGCACATAGAAAAAGGGGATCAAGAAGTTGACACATCTTGAGATCATGACATGAGAAGATTGGTTGAGGTTAATAAGGATATTTATAGCCTTGGGGAAGAGCTGGGAATGTAATGCTGGAGAAACTGAGGCAGGATAGAGATTATAGAACAATTTAATATTTTATTTGAAAGAGAGAGGTTTACTGGGACCAAATGGATTCATGGTTTGGAACCAGGGCTGAATGAGACTATTGTCTCCAAGAATCCAGCAGTGAATGTAGGATACAAGATTCTTTTATAGGGTAACAAAAACGGGGACATAATGGGGGAAGTACTTGGGATGGGGATGACCTAATGGGGGGAGGCACTTAGGATGAGGATGACACAATGGAGGCAGGTACTGGAGAGGCTCTTGATATTCTAATGATGTCTAAGATATAAGACCTTTATCCTATCAAACATTTAGAGGGATAGTTATAACCTGAGGTAGAGTAACTGAGTAAGACAATTAGGGAAACTGGGTTAGGACATTAAAAGGGAACTGTGGCACAAAAGGGACTTGTAAATGTGTTCAAAGGTTAGAATGTCTTTCCTTTTTCTAATCAAATTAACCAAAAGTTTATCTATTTGTTGTTTTTTGTTTTCATAAAACCAACTCTTAATTTTATTTCTTAGTTCAATAGTTTTCTTACTTACAACTTTATTAATCTTTCTTTTGAGTATCAGAATTTCTAATTTGGTATTTAATTGGTGGTTGTTAATATGTTCTTTTTCTTGCCTTTTTTTTTTTTTTTTTTGCATGCCCAATTCACTAATCTCCTCTTTCTCTGTTTTATTCATGTAACTATTAGAGACGTAAAACTTTGCTTGCATCCCATAGCTTTTGGTATATTGTCTTATTATTGTTATTCTCTTGGAAGAAATTATGGATTGTAATGGGGTGAAGCTCGAGTTGATGCACTGAGGTCCCAAGCACATGAGGCTAAATAGTAATTGGACCATACTCTATTAATATATGTTTGGAGAAAGAATGGCCCCACCTACTCTTTGTGCAAGTTTTGAGGTGTTGTATGGGAAATGACATAGGGACGATTTTGGTTGGTGGAGAGAGAAGGGTGGAAAGAGATGCAGAGAGACTGCTGGTCGGGTTTGTGTCATGGCTGATCTCACTTTCTCTCACCATCCCCCTTCACCTCCACAAAGACTCCGGCTGATTTTAAATTACGCAGTCATCACACTTGGCGCCCAAGCGTGGGAATCAAGGACCCTACTTTCACTGAAGAAGTCTCCAGTGATCAGGCACTTAGGTGACTATTTTAATAGAAAAACGGGGAACTTATTTTCTTAAGGACTAAACTAGTAACCTTTCCTGGCTGAAATGGGACAGATGTTAGGAACGCCTCCATCCCCACCCCCCCTCCCCATCCCCACCTCCACCCAGAAGTAGCGCTATAGAAAGCATGCTTAAACTGATAGAAGGACAAGGGCTACTTATAACTTGGGAACAGATAGCTAGACTTCTGGGTACATTAAAACGCCTCGTCAATGCTTTCAGTGTGGTAAAGTAGGGCATTTGAAAGCTCAATGTTGGTATAGAGACAGAATGAGAAAACAGAGTGCGAGAACAAGAACCAATACAATGCAACAGAGGCTTCCATTGGGCCTCAGAATGTAGACTGATTCAGGGAAACGGGATGAGGGGCCCAGCCTTAGTGCCCCAGGCAAAAAACACTTGGGGTATGATGGCAGTCAATGCTACACCCAGTGAGTGCCTAGAAGTCCAGTACCCAGACATGAACAATCACCCAGGAAGCCATCTGATGGGAGAAAGGGATTGCAATTGGAGAGAATAGAGTTGTATGCAGCTAGGAAAACTGAGATACCTCCTGGAGAGGTGAAATCTGTTCCTCTCCAGCCTATGGATCCCTTGCCTCCGGCATAGTAGGCTTGACCATTTTACCTCCCGAGAGTACGTACAAAACAGTGTCCATCCACACACTGATGTGGGAAACTGGGGAATGTGTAGATAATATCCCAGTCACCAATACAGGCAGACAATGTGTGACTTATCACCAGGAGAAATAGTAGCATCAGGTTTACTCATACAGAATCCTAATAAGCAAGCTGGTGATAGTCGCCCAGATTCTGACTCCAGACACAATATCCAGGAATATACTGGACAGCAGCTGTAACAGCTGACCGACCTATGCTCACGATCTATATAAATGGCCTACCATTGGAAGGATTGGTAGACACAGGTGCAGATCATACAGTCATTAGAGGTGCCAACTGGCCCAGTCAATGACCAAAGATTAAAGCAGACGCCTACATGTCTGGCGTAGGAGGATCAATAGCAGCTGAAGTTAGTGCTACCCCTATGAGATGGACTTTTGAAGGCAAAACAGGAGTTTTTACTCCTTTTATAGTTGAAAAAATCCCCATCAATCTGTAGGGAAGAGATGTTTTACAACAATTAGGATTAAAAACGAGTACTTCGGTTTTTTAGGTAGGGCTGCTGTTGAAGGCCTGCCAATACTTTCACCAGTTCCTATCCAATGGAAAACTGATACACCAATGTGGACAGAACAGTGGCCCTTAGGTAGCAATAAAATTCAGGCCTTATTTGATATAATACAGGAGCAATTTGACCAAGGACACTTACAACCTTCTCTAGGTCCTTGGAATTCCCCAGTATTTGTTGTAAAAAAGAAATCTGGAAAATGGAGGATGTTGATTGATTTAAGAAAGGTGAATGAACAAATGGAAACTATGGGAGCTCTTCAGCCTGGACTTCCATCTTCTACTCAATTGCCTAGAGAATGGCCTCTTTGGGTTATAGACATTAAGGATTGTTTCTATTCTATCCATCTGGATAAGGAGTATATGAAAAGATTTGCCTTTTCAGTGCTCAATGTTAACTTAGCTGACATAAAAGATATGAATGGACAGTTTTGCCACAGGGAATGAAAAACAGCCCTACTGTGTGTCAAATGTATGTTGCTGCTGCTCTTACTCCAGTAAGGAAAGCATTTCCAAAAGTTATGCTATTACATTATATGGATGATATATTAGGATTTGCACCTGAGGAAGAAATGTTAGAAACATGTCTAAAAAAGACCATAGAAACACTAAGGAATTACAAATTGTACATAGCTCCAGAAAAAATTCAAAGACATGCTCCTTTAGATATTTAGGGTATGAAATATATTCTAAGGTGCATACAATACAAAATCTTTCCATAAGAACAGAGAAGCTAAATACCTTAAATGACTTTCAGAAATTCATAGGAGATATTCAATGGATGTGTCCAGTGTTAGGCCTGACTACCTATCAGTTACAACCATTATATGACATTTTAAGAGGAGACAGTGCTTTAAACTCACCATGCCAGCTTACAAAAGAAGCTCAAGAGGCGTTGAGAGAAGCTGAATTGGCTTTATTCAATGTGGTTGAAAGAGTCACTCAAAAACTCTTGGAAATATCAGTTTTTGCTACACAAGAGGCACCCACAGCAGTCCTTCATCAAGGAGACAGTGTGATAGAGTGGATGAACCTCCCAGCACAACCAGAACAAAGCTTTAATCCTTACCCAGTGCTTGTGGCTAGAATTGTATTAAAGGCCATTAAGTGAGCAGTATAATTATCTGGGACAAAACCTGACAAGATATACACTTTTTATACTAATACAGAAATTAATGTGTGCTGTGAGATCATCCCAGAGTGGCAAATTTTATTAGCCATGGCTCCAAATTTCACACATGGATCTCCATTAAAGATAACCAGACTATTACATAATTGGCAATGGATTCTTGAAGAAAAAGTTTCTAAAATTCCTCTTAAAGGACCAACTATCTTTACAGATACATCCAAACATAATATTTGTGCTGTATACTCTCATGACTTAACTATAAAGAGAGTAATCAGAACTCCTTTTAAGGAGTTCACTCAGCAGAATGAATTGTACGTGATCATTCTAGCTCTTACTTATTATCCAGGAGACATAAATATAATATCTGATCTGGCCTATTCAGTAGGTGTGGTACAAAGAATTGCCACAGCCCAAGTAAAATTTGCAGCCCCTAATATATATCAGCTCTTTAAGAAACTTCAAGAACAAGTGAGAAAGCATCCAGGTAAGATTTATATTTTGCATGTCCACTCTCATAGTGGACTTCCAGGTCCCATTTTTGATGGCAATTCAAAGGCAGATAGCCCTCTAACTATGTTGGTCAATACTCCTTTATTCCAAGAAGCCTGGGAATCTCATTTTAAATATTATCAGGCTGCTCGAGCTTTACGTTTACAATTTGGAATAACAAGAGAGGAAGTTAGGAGCATAGCAGCAGCCTGTACGGCTTGCCTTCCTTTCCACGCTCCTACACTGCCTCCAGGGAAGAACCCTCGTGGTTTGAGGCCTAATGAAATTTGGCAAATGGATGTGACCTATTATAAATCTTTTGGTCACCTGTCTTTTATCCATGTTGTGGTAGACACCTTTTCAGGATTCACTTTTGCAATACCAGCAGCAAAAGAGACAGCCCAAGTGGTCACTGAATTCCTCATAAAAGCATTTGCAATTATGGGTGTGCCACAAGCAAAAAAAAAACAGACAATGGTCCTGCATATACTTCTATAAACATTTTGCACACTTTTGAGCACAATATAAGATTTTACACACCACTGGCATACCTTTTAATTTTCAAGGACAGGCAATAGTAGAGAGGAGAAACAGAGACATTAAGATGCTCCTCCAAAAACAAAAGAAAGGGGGAGCCACAGGTAACCCTAGAGAACTTCTAAATCTAACCTTTTATACTATTAACTTCTTGATTTTTGACAAAGATGCACTGGCTCTGGCAGACAGGTTTTATAACCCACTGGAAGGGCAGTGTCCAATGCGAGCGGCTCCACTATCTTTAGATAATCCCCAGGTGATGTGGAGAGACCCAGAAAGTGGTGAATGGAAGGGACCAGATAGGCTAACTGCTTGGGGGAGAGGGTTTGCTTGTATCTCTACAGGTGGAGGAGGAATCATATGGGTGCCAACGAGCCTTATTTGGCTTGTCCATTGCAGAGAGACAGAGCAGACCCTTGAAACAAAGGAGAAGACCCAAGAAATAGCAGGTGGTTCTGTTGCTGATTTGTGCCCACCACTGAAAGAGCATGGCAGTTATGGCGTTTGACTGACTCATGGACATCGACAATTGTTAGGCTTCAAAACCCTTAGGAATCCTTGGATTCTCTGAAACATAAGATTATTGTAGGACTTGAAAGCCCTCAGGAATCATTGGATTTTCTGAGAAATGATAAAACTATTGCAGGACTTCAAAATCTGCTGGAATCGTTGGATTCCCTAACACATAAAAGGACCATTGCAGGATTTCAAAAACTTGGGGGGATCATTGGATTCCCTGACATGTGAAGCAATGGACAATAGAATGGCTTTGGACTATTTCTTGGCTGCTGAAGAAGGTGTATGTGTGACTGTTGTTTACATACCCTCCTTCTAGGACTTCTGGAAATCTTTTACAACGACATGTTGATTTATATTGTTATACCGCTACTTGTGTGTACAATTCATGTTTGTTACACCACATCGAGCCTGCACTGACTGTGGGGAGAGTCATCACTAATAGCCTCTGTGTTATTGCTATGTACTTGTGTAATACCTTCCATGCTGATGGGTTTGTGCATAATAAGACCCTTCAGCCCAGAAACCCGCTAGCAACTCCCACTTACCTTTGGTGCTTTTCATCTCCCTTCCTGAGATGTCAGGGAGGGCATGATCATCTCCTTTTTAGTGCTTTCACCTCCCTTCCTGAGAAGTCAGGGAGGGTGTGATCACTTCCCCTTGGGGGTTCTGACCTCCCTGAGGAGTCAGGGATGGCATGACCACCTGTGTTCTAAAACAAAAGAAAGCGGGAGATGTAATGGGGGTGAAGCTCGAGTTGATGCACTGAGGTCCCAAGCATGTGAGGCTAAATAGTAATTGGACCATACTCTTATTAATATATGCTTGGAGAAAGAATGGCCTCCACCCACTCTTTGTGCAAGTTTTGAGGTGTTGTATGGGAAATGACGTAGGGATGATTTTGGTTGGTGGAGAGAGAGAGGCCAAGAGAGAGGCAGAGAGCTGCTGGTCCGGTTTTTGTACAAGTAGTGGTCTGATCAGCCACATTCAGACATACAAACTTGACTCTAACACAGGTGATGTCATTTTGGTCCTCTTCAAGAATGAAGGATAATAATTAACCAACTAACCAACCAATTTTTTTCTGGAAATCTATGCTATATAATGGAAGTGTCTTGGTTCTTAATTTGGGGCATATATAGATAATTATAAGTTGGTTACAGTGTGCTTACCTTGTGATAAGAATATAAAACATTGATTGACCACATAATTGGATCTGGGGTATGCTTTAAAGATACTAGTCACACTCTGTCTTTATCTTGGTATAACTCTTTCCTATTTTCCTTTATTTCACCGAAAGGGACAATATTCTAAGTATAAAAGTCTCATGTCCTCTTCATCTGAGATCAATATTTGAGCCAGTAAATATGTGCCTTGATTCTTTGCCTCTTTGGATTTATTCTTTCCAAATTTAGTTGGAAATTGTAGATGACTATGATTTTGAGAAGATAAAAAGGCTGGTGTAAATTATATCAAGTATATGAGGACTCTGATACATCTATTCAGAAGTCTGAACACATGCCAGCATTTGTTAGAAGATAAACAGTGAGTAGTGAGATTTCCAAGGAAATTGCTTGATCTAGTACAGCAGTGGCAGAGATACAGATTCATCCATCTGTCATGCTACATTTGAAGATACACTTTAAAAAAAAATGAAAACGTTTTCATATCAGTCATGTTCCAAAAACAAAAACAAAACAAAAAATCTACGAAAGTGAAAATATGGTGTTTCAATTTGGACTGCTATTAGCTCTCCCTCCAGAGGTATGAACTTGGTATTGTGAATGACATGGAAAAACTGAATGAAGGATGTTTTTACTCTTACCATGAATCAAGGTGACATTAGTAAAGAGGGAGTCTCCAACTGTTGAGGCTTAGCATTTTCATTCCTTTTTTTTCAATATCTATAAAGTCTTTTTTTTTTTTTTTTTGCTGAGGCAATTGGGGTTAACTGACTTGGCCAGGGTCACACAGTTAGGAAGTATTAAGTGTCTGAGACTAAATTTGAACCCAGGTCCTCCTGACTTCAGGACTGGTGCTCTATCCACTGTGCCACCTAGCTGCTCCTTATAAAGTTTCTTTGTAAATGGTAATGAATTAAAAAGATCAAAATCTCAAAATGTAAACTAGGAAAAGGTACAAGTGGGGACATGATATGGGCATAAATCATATACAAATTAGAAGACACTGGGAAAAAATATACTTTTTAATTGTTTGGCTAAGTAGAATATTGATAACCAGATACAAATTGGCAAGGTTCATTAAAGATAAAATAGATGATGTGATTATATAGAATTTAAAAAGTTTCTGCATAGACCAAACTCACTTAGCTAGAATTAAAAGCAGAAAATTAGGAAGAAGTCTTTGTAATACATTTGTCTGATTAAGGTCTCATTTGTAAACATATATAGGGAATATATAATATATATGTATATATATATAAATTAAAAGAATAGGAGTCATTTTCTGATTGACACATAGTTAAAGATTAGAATCAATACTTTTCAGAGAAATTCATACAACCTATCAATTGCTCTGGTTCGGTTTTCTTGGGGTCTCTGGGAGCAGCCTTCATTTCAATTCAGTAATCTCCACGAGACTAGCCAGGTGTTAAAGTCCAAATTCCTTATTGTCTCCTTCAAAGTCTTGTCTCCTTGCCTGGGGCTTCAGCTAGCTTTTTCAGAGGCCTTCCGAAGTCTTGGTTTCAGTGGAGAAGTCCAGGAGGCCAGGCCAGCCACAGGAGTCTGACCAAAGATGGAAGATGGAATTGAATTTCTCCCCTTGGTTCTGAGAGCTTAAGCTCCTGCCTCCAGTTCTCCTCTTCTCTCCTTCTGATTCTGGCTGAGTTTGTCAGAGCTTATATGCATCTTGTAGAACTACTTAGTACTTAATATAGAGAACTATTAAGCACCATGTTAAACTAGATAACCATTCTCATCAATTCTACTGACTTTTAAGAATCCTTGTTTCAGCGTTCTGGCCCATAGCAACTAAGTCTATTTCTCAAGCAAATCCAGGAGAGGAAAAAAGACACATTTGCAGAAAATATCAATGACAATTCCTTTTTTTTTCTTTCTTTTTCTGTAGTGTTAAAGATTTGAAATTAAGGAGGTGTCCTTTAATTGGGAAATTCCTGAACATGTTACAGTATATGAATGTAATAAATTACGATTGCATTGTAAGAGATCTTGAGGGGTTTCAGAGAAAGGTGGGGAAATATTTATCACACATATAGCTCCATCACCACTCCTGCCCCTTCAACCATCCTTCTGAGGAACTGTCCGTATATTTCCCAGAATTCACTGGGGCTGTTAATGGTTCTTTGGACCACACACTATTCCCTAAAAACTTTTCGGCAGGTGAAAGCCTCGTGGATGTGGTTTAATCTTTTGAGTCGTCTCCAACTTCTCACTTAAGAAACAATCGTGGTTCGCCATTTCCTTCTCCAACTCATTTTACAGATGAGATGTAAATGACATACATACCTAGTAAGTTTCAGAAACCACAATTGAACTTGTCTTCCTGCCTCCAGGCCAGGTGCTTTATCCCCGGTGATACCGACCTGTCCCCTGGTGGCCTTTGGTTGAACTTTGACGAAGAGCCTTCGGGTCTCGGTGCATTCTGGGAAAGGTAGTTCAGATGCTGTCAGTGGGCAGGCGCGACTTCTAGCTTGTCCACAGGTGCTTTATCCCCGGTGATACCGACCTGCCCCCTGGTGGCCTTTGGTTGAACTTTGACGAGGAGCCTTGGGGTCTCGGTGCATTCTGGGAAAGGTAGTTCAGACGCTGTCAGTGGGCAGGCGCGACTTCTAGCTTGTCCATAGCTGAGAACTCACAGACAAGCGGAGGGTGTCACTTAGGACGGTCTGTGGAGAGGTCGGAGAATGCTAGTGTTCATGTTAGAGAAATTTCTCTCCCCCTTCTCCCCGCCACGCTAGGCTCGGCCCAAAGGAACTTGTGTGTCCGGGAATTTTGGGAATGGTAGTTCAAGTGGGAGAGGGACCGGGATGTGCACAGGCGCAGTCGGTCTCTGGCCGGGGGTGATCCTTGCCATTTCTTCCCGGGGAAGGCCGCCGCCGGCAGGTAAGGGAGAGAACGCAGTGGGGCCGCCGACATGGCGGAGAAGGAGAAAGGGCTTAGAGTCCGGGCGCTAGTGTTCTGGCGAAAAGAAGGTCGGATAACCCTTGGCGAAAAGGCTCCCCCGCGGGCTGCCCAGCGGAGGCTCCCGTGGTACTGGGCGGCCCGACGGGCGAGGCCGACAGACTTAGGATCTTGGCCCAGGGCCTGATATCTGGGGGACTCTGGGCCCCGGAAAGCCTAAGTGAAGTCACACACGAAGTGTCAAGACCGGAATCGGGACCCTGCCGGACAGAGGATGTCGGGTAGCGCCTAGAGGGGGCCAGACTTGGGCTTCGAGCGGGAGTCAAGGAGGGGACTAAATGAGGCAGCGACTGGTCTCCTTACTGCCCTGGACAATCCAGTTCCGGACTCGGAGTGTTTTCTCTTTCAGGCTCACCCTTTCCCCGATTCCCTTTTAGATCAGGCTAAAACTCCCTGCTACAGCAAGCCTCTCGGTACCTCCTTTGATGTTAGTGCCTTCCTCTGGAGACCATCTCCTATTTATCCTCCATATATCTTTTGGGAGCAAGGACTATTTACCCTTCATACATCATACATAGATGCTCAATAAGTAGGAATTGACTGATAGGAAAGTGACTTGAGAGTTCATCCAATCCAAGGGCTCTAAATTGTGTGTGTGTGTGTGTGTGTGTGTGTGTGTGTGTGTGTGATAAATCTCTTTTTGATAGTTGAGACAGTGCGCATTTATTAAGTACCTAGTATGTGCCTGCCTGGAAGCTACTTTGGAGTTCTAAATGATTAACTTTTTTTTTTTTTTAATTAATGAAATGGACTCCTTTAGCAGTCACATCAATAACATTTAAGTGCCTTCTGTTTACCAAGCACTGTTATCGTTAGGGGGATTCAAAGAAATGCAAAAGACAGTTCTTGCTCTCATTGATCAAAATCTAATGACAGGGATACTATGTAACAACTGTACAAACAAGATAATAAATTACAAAAGAAACCAGTTATATTGTAATAGTGGTCAAAAACCAAACCAAAACAAAAAACAAGTTTGTGGATTCCAGGTTAAGACCCCTCAGCTAATTCAAATCTCTCATATAGCTCAAAGTTATTCACTTGCCAACGGTCCCCCATTTATACTTGAGCAGTGATTTGGGGGAAAAGAAGAGTTATGTGGAGAGTAAAGATTGAAGGAAACTCAAGTTTTAGTTGAGGGTGAAGATGAGGAGGTAAAGATAGGGGATCCAGGACTGTAAGCCTGAGGTTATTGAGAAAATTGAAGGAATAGGGAAGGATAACTTTGGGTAAACTGCCATAGTATTGAGCTGAATTTACTTATCCATATTCTGCCCTCAGTCTCCTTTTACTTTTTACTTCTCCACTTAGTCCCTTTCAGTCTTCCAGTTCAGATATCTGAGGCTCATCATAATGCTCCCTGGGATTTAGGGACTCTGTTTTGGCCTTTCTTTTTATCCCTTATACTTAGCATAGTGCCTGGCTCAAAGTAAACATTAATGCTAATGTTTGTTGACTATGTTCTTTTTTTCTTTTACCCCTATGTTCTTTTTTCTTACATACAACCTTGCCCCCTTCCCCCCTCTTTTTTTTGATAGTTTTTAAAGTAACACATAGAATTTATTAGAAACTTATTTTTTAAAATACATGTAAAGATAAGTTTCAACATTTATTTTTGTAAAGATTTGTATTCTAAATTTTTCTTCCTCCCTTCTTTACCTCCCCCACCCAGCAAGCAATCTGATATAGATTAAATATATGCAGTTCTTTTAAGCATATTTCCATATTTGTTATGTTGTGCAAGAAAAATCAAAAGGAGGGAAAAAACCATGAGAAAGAAAAAGATAGACCGAAAGGTGAAAATATTATGCTTCAATCCACATGCAGTTTCCATAATTCTCTGTCAGATTCAATTAACATTTTTCCATCCCAAATATATTGGAATTGTCTTGAATCACTGTATTATTGAAAAGAGCCATATCTTTCACAATTGATCATCATAGAATCTTGTTGCTGTGTTCAATGTTCTATTGGTTTTTTTTACTTCACTCAGGATCATTTCATGTAGTTCTTTCTAGGCTTTTCTGAAATCAGGCTGCTTATCATTTCTTATAGAACAATAATATTCCATTACCTTAATATACCAAAACTTATTTAGCCATTCCTTAACCGAAGGGCATCCACTCAATTGGAATCTCACTCTTTAGCTGCAGCTCTTCATTTTCTTCCTCCTCCTCTTTATCACTCTACTAATTTACAATGTATTTCTTCCTCTCTTTCCAGCTGGCCTTCTGTATTCTTTCTTTCTGCCTTCAGGTCTTTGCTGTGGAGCTCAACCTGTTAATAATACAATAAGTTTGAGTGTGTAATTGCTTGATAGGATAGAAAGATTTGTGATTTCATTAATACATGCTGTACTGATTCAGAGCATCACCCCTCCATACTTTAGTAGATTTTTCTTCATGAATTGATATGATTAAAGAAATGCTATCATGTTATCACCAAACTCCAACGAAAAATCTCTTCAAACTTAGCTAAGCTGGTCCTTGAAATTTTTTTATTTTAATAGGATACACACACATATGTATATGTGTTTTGTCTATAAATATTTTTATATATTATATATTCATGTCCTCCTGCTCAAGTGCCTCACAGTGCTGTGATAAAGCAAAGTCTGGAAGGCTTTTCCAGTGGAATACAACTTGAGTTAGATCCTATCAAATTGGAAAGACTTCTGGTAAGAGCATGAAAATGAACTTTTTGTCTTTTGTTAGAGGGCTTCAGCTACAGCACTTTATGAAGAACTAAAGCATAGCAGGGATGCTACCTGCATTTCTGTAATGAGTATTGAACCAATGAAATCAGAAATCCTTGAGAGATTATGGGAATTCATTCATTAATATTGGCTGAAGAGCCAGAAGCCTTTCAAGAACGACCATGGTTCTGGTTCCTTTCTGAGAATACAGATTTAACTTCTAGGGGAAAGAATCCAGCTAAAATGACTTTTTTTTTTTTTTTTTTTTTTTTTTTTTTTTATCCCAGGTCACTGATTTGTAGAACCATGATGTTGCTAGAGCATAACTCTGGAGAGCAAGAATCAATCTTAGTGGAAATATGTGGTCAGAGACCTTTCACCAGAGCTTCAGGGTAGAGACTGAGATGAAGAAGCAGATCCTGGACTGCTTGTGGCAGAGGAATTAACTAACTCATCCTGCTCAGAGACACAAGACTTTGGTAAAATGTTAATAGCAAGGAGGGAATGAATGATTGTAGAGGACTTCACTGTAGTAGAATTGAAAGGTAAGAATTACAGAATGTTTGAAGGGAGTTAGTGGGGGTTGGAGTGGGGGATCAGGGAAGAGGCAGCCATATCTGTCTACTGTGAGAAAAAGATACATGATGGAGTGTGCTCTTCGTGGGGCATCTGTGCTAAATCCTAACTCAGTTTTTCTTCTTTTCTTTCCTTGTCCTTCTGTTTCTCTTATCATATTTCAAGCAAATACAAATGTTTGTCTGCCTCAAATCTGCTCATGCTATTTAGGCTGTGAGATGGTCCAGTTTCCTTTCTCCTATGAGACTGGTCTCCATCATATATTACCTTACTTAAAGAAGCATTCCTTTTTTGTGATCTAAACCCAGATGAGGTTTTAAGAAGGAACTTTAAGAAACAAAGGGAAAAATTAAAGTCAAACAGAAAACAAAATAAAAGCCTAATATCCCAAGAGAAAGGGAAGATGTTAAATACCTTACCCTGGAACAGTGGGGGAAAAAAAAGGCCTTTGTCCTACTGCTAAAATTTGCAATTTACTGAAATCCCTAAATCTTTTCCCTTTAAATATGATCTATCCACAACTTTTCAGAGCAGCTTTGTATATTTAAGCAAGATTTGCCTATTGAGAAAATCTAGAAGTTGGAATGGGGAAATTATTTGAGTAAAGATCAACAGAGTTGGAAGCAGAAGTGATAATTGTAATTGGAATACATCATATACCACTTGGTATATGATAGATGAGAAATTCAGAAAGCAGGTCAAACTTAAATCTGGTACAGAGATATAATGTAATGATATAGTAGTGATTTAGTTGAAGTTATTGAATTTAGTCTTGCTCTATGCTAAATACAGAGCAACTAATAAATTAGTTTTGAAGATCTAGACTGTAAATTCTGGAGGAAACAATGAGACAAATAACTGTTCTCATCTTGGTGATCTAACTGGCATCCTGAAGGTTTTTACAGAATATAAAATCCCATTTGACCTCTCTGATGGGGTAGACACATTTAATTCCTTAGAAAATTTAAATTGCTTTGAGTTTCTTGGTTAATATCTGGCAGGAGGCCTTTGAATATCACTACAAATGGTTTTCATCATGCCAAATTCTCTTCTGAGAAGAGTTTGCTAATTTAAAGTACTGGATCTCTGGAATACAAAACAGAAGCTTCTTCATGATAGATGGCCATATTATTCTCCACTTACATCATCTCTCCAACCAGCTCACGATGTTGAGCTCATACTAGTTCATGTATAACTATATCTGCAAAGGTACTGTTGCTGCAAAATATTGTTAGAGAGTTTACCCAGAGCACTGAAATGCTAAGTGATTAGCCCAAAGTTACATAGCCTATATGTGTTAGACACAAGATTCAAACAGAAGTTTTTCTGGCTCTGATGTTTGTAAGTTGGGAAATTGCCTTTTGTAAGCCCTTCGTCTAAAAGGTTTTGCCATTTTCCCCTTAAATAAGTTTTATTTTTACCTCTCAAGATGCTTTTTGTCTATACTTGTTCTTCATAAAAGCTTATGATATAAAGTAGATATTATAATTTTTATGGTTTCATGGCAAAGCTGTGCATTCTTGGTAGCTGTGAGACTTTTAATGCCTCATTCTATGACCTTTCTATCCAAACTTTTCACATTGCATTGTCACAGTGCAAATTTCCCAGTTTCTTGCTTCTATCTTATTCTTTTTCCCAGCCCAGAACAGCTCCAGTGGTTCTCAAAGTGTAGTCCAAAGAGTTGTTGGGATCTCTGAAACCCTTTCAGAGGGTCTACAAATTCAAAATCATTTTTTCTTTCTAATATAGTAAATAGCTATAAATATAACCCACGTGAACAAAAACCCTTTGAACAGATCCTCAATAGTTTTTTAACAACATGAAGATACTGAGAACAAAAGTTTGAGAACCACTGAGCTAAACTTTTCCCAGGAGCTATTCCTTAGAGACTAGAACATGCTAGACCAGAGACACTGAGGCAGATTTTCATATTGTCGAATGGATAAACTGAAGGTCCTATAGTTATCATTTGGATCTCAGTTGTAATATTGTTCTTAAGCTTAAGGTAGTTTAAGCCTCCTTTAGTTCGTTTTAATCACCGGGAGGCTCAGAAATGAAAGCATCATATTTAACTGAACAGTGTTATGGGCCAGAACTCTGAACTTGAATCAAGGAGCTAAGTCAATGGAATTTTATCAATTCAATCAAGACAATGGTTATCTAGTTTAGCATGGTACTCTAAGTTCAGAATGATTGATTTAATCTTACAACAAATAATGGTTTCCTAGAGATATAATGATTGGTTTATACTCAGTGTGGAGCATATAAGCAGGGACTGAGAGCCACAGAAGGGAAGCTCTCAGAAGCACAGAAGACAAGCCTACTATAAGCTCTCAAAAGACAAAAATTCATTTCACCTTCAGTCAAGCTCCTGGTGGCTGGCCTGGCCTGGCCTGGACTGCTGCACTTCCCTCACTAAGACCAAGGCCAGACTGAAAGGTTCTCCAGAAAGCTGCCCAGAATTAGGCAAGGAGACAATAAAGGATTTGGAATTTAACACCTGGCTGCTCTTGTGGTGATTACTGAACTGAAAGGAAGGCTGCTCCAGAGACCCCAAGAAAACCGAACAAGAGAACATTACATTTTGGCTCCTGTACATGGGACTAAGAACCTACATCTATGAAATTAGGGTGACTGCAAGAAGGAAACTTTGTAAAGGGCTAAAGTAGTATTCCAGTTAAAATGGGACAAATGTTTAGAAAGGAGATTTCTCTACCACAAGGAAAATTTGTCAAAAGCTTGGTTAAACTTAAGAAAAACCTAAGTTTGATTGTAACTTGGGAGCAGATCACTGAACTTTTAGAAACAGTACAGTATACATCTCCTTGGTTCTCAAAGGAAAAAGAATTAGATCCAGATGAGTGGAAATTAATAAGAGAGCAACTATATGAATACTACAGTGATAATGGACCTGATTCAATTTCCAAAGAAACACTTTATACATATAACTTAATACAACTGACTTTAAGGAATTATTTAAGTTATAGAATAAGGAAAAAGAAGAAAATGCAGGATGGGAAGGATCCAGATAAACTAGGTGAAAAGCATGAAGAATTAGACAAGAATGGAGTTAAGCACAATTCTGATAAAATTAAGGAGTGTGGTGCTTCACAGCAGAAGCCATTAGGGCATTCCCCAATCCCTGACCTACCCTTCCTCAATCCTTCATGGGTGGAGGGAGAAGGAGGAGGGGGTGGGACAGTGACACAATCAGCACCACCTACGAGCAGCCTATGACAAGATTACAAAAGGCATTAGTTAAAGCTAAAAAAGGACAGGCTATATCTGATTTGATAAATGCTCACCCTGTTATTGAAGAGTTTGATTCTTCAGGTCAACAAAGGAGAAGATACACTGCTTTTGATCTGGAAAAAATTAAAGATTTGAAAAAGGGTTGCACTCTTTATGGGGCTACATCGTCTTATGTTAAGATGATATTAGAAAATTTGGCTTATGAAATTTTAACCCTTAGTGATTGGAAATCCATGTTTTGAACCTGGACAAAATTTGTTGTGGCTTTCTGAATATAGTGAATTATGCAGGATACAAGCCCAACGAAACAGACGAACTGGAGTTAATATACAAATCACCTTTGACCAATTAGAAGGTAAAGATCAGTGTGTAGACGCTTTAGCATAGATTAATTACCCTATAGCAGCATATGAGCAAATTGCTACTACTGCAGTAAAAGCATGGGGGTCCCTTGCAGAACAAAAATATTGAGGGGAAGCCTTCACAAAAATAGAGCAAGGTCCCAGTGAACCCTTTGCTGATTTTGTGGGACATCTGCAGACAGCTGTCACGAGAACCATTGAAGAAAATATAGCTATAAGAATTATGATAAGACAATTGGCTAAGGAAAATGCCAATGAGGTTTGCAGAAGAATTATATGGGGACTACACAAGGATGTTCCTTTAGAGGAGATCATAAGCCACTATGCCACATTGGGCACAAATGTTTATTATACCCAGACTATGATGAACATGGGAAAACAAGGTCCCTCTTGGCAAGGGACTTAGAGACTCGCCAATGCTTTCAATGTGGAAATATTGGGCATCTGAAAGCCCAGTGTAGGTATAGAGATAGAGTGAGAGGACAGGGTGAGAGAATAAGACCCAAAACCCCATGTCCAAAATGCAACTGTGGTCTCCAGTGGGCCTCAGAATGTAGATTGACCCAGAGAAGTGAGAGGCAGGGCCCAGCTCCAAGACCTCAAACAAAAAACAGGTGGGGCATGATGGTAGCCGAGTTTATACCCAGAGAGTCTTTAGAAGTTCAGGACTCTGATATGATCAATCAGCAAAGAAGCAGTCTGATAGAAGAAAGGGATTACATGATCAATCATCCAAAAAGCAATCAGATGGCAGAAAGGGATTACAATTGGGGAGAATATAGGCTTTTAACCCCAACAGAAGGACAAGTGTCCAGTATGAACAGCTCCAATGTAATTGCCAAATGATGAGGAGAGATTTAGAAAGTGGTAAATAGAGGGGACTACTTAGGTTAACTGCTTGGGAGAAAGGATTTGCTTGTATCTCTACAGATGGAGAAAGAATCAGATGGGTGCCAATGAGCCATATTCTCCTTATCCATCAGAGAGAGAGATAAAACAGTGAAAAACCTTGAAACAAAGGAGAAGACCTAAGAAACATCTGACACTGAAAGAGCATGGCTGATAATGAGACTGTTGCAGAATTTCAAAACCCTCAGCAATCATTGGATTTCCTGAGATGAAAAATTGTTGATAAGACTATTGCAGAACTTCAGAACCATCAAGAATCATTGGAATCTCGGAAACACGATAAGGCTGATACAGGACTTAAAAATCTACAGGAATTATTGGATTCCCTACCACATGAAGTAATGGACAGTAAATTCCTTTTGGACTATTTCTTGGACTTATGGACATGTATAATTCCTCATGTTGATTCATGTTATTTGTTACATCACTACTAACCCGTGTTACCATGTGCTTATGTAATTATGTGTAATACCTCCCATGTTGATGGATTTCTGTATGCCTGTTTTAAGTGAGACTTTTCAGAAACCCGCTAATCTGATTTGATTTTCTATTTTCCTTTGGTGTTTTCATCTCCCTTCCTGAGACGTCAGGGAGGGTGTGTGATCACCTCCTTTTATGGTGTTTTCACCCCTTTTTTTTTTTTTTTTTGAGGAATCAGGGAAGATGTGATTACCTTTTTTGCTGTTTTCACCTCCTTGAGAAGTCAGGGAGAGTGATCACCTTATGTTCTAAAACAAAAGAAAGCGGGAGATGTTATGGGCCAGAATTCTGAACTTGAAACAAGGAGCTAAGTCAGTGGAATTGATAAAGACAATGGTTATCTAGTTTAGAATAGTACTCTAAGTTCAGAATGATTGATTTAATCTTACAACAAATAATGATTTCCTAGAGATAAAATGATTGGTTTATACTCAGTGTGGAGTATGTAAGCAGGGACTGAGAGCCACAGAAGGGAAGCTCTCAGAGGCACAGAAGACAAGCACACTAGAAGCTCTCAAAGCCAAGGAGACAAAAATTCATTTCACCTTCAGTCAAGCTCCTGGTGGCTGGCCTGGCCTGCACTTCCCGCATTAAGACCAAGGCCAGACTAAAAGGCTCTCCAGAAAGCTGCCCAGCATCAGGCAAGGAGACAATAAAGGATTTGGTATTTAATACCTGGCTGCTCTTGTGGTGATTACTGAACTGAAAGGAAGGCTGCTCCAGAGACTCCAAGAAAACCGAACAAGAGAACATTACAATCCAGCAGAGCCAACTCTTACATGATACTAATTTCCATCACTTATACCTCTAAATTGAGTTGCAAATTTAATTTCAGAGAACACAAGGGGGTTCAAGTTATTTGTTTTCCTGTAAATCCTATTTTCCAGATCTGGGTTCTGTCCTATGGTTCCCATTGTGAACATTGGGATAGCCTTAGATTCTCATATCCTAATGTTTGTTATTCTCTATCATTGATCATAAAAGAGGTAGACTGGTTCCTAGTTACTTGCTCTATAGAGACTGTATAAATTATACCTCACTGGGATTATATTATTGCTCTTGCTATATAGAGACTGTATAAATTATACTTCACTGGGATTAGGGGATATCATTCTACTGAGTTTGGGAGTTAAAGGGCAAAATTGGACTCTTTCATGACATTTTTATTCTCTCCTTACTTTAGTGTCTTAGAAATCTACTTTTCTCCAAGTTAATACAGAGAGGAAAAGAAGGAGCTAGAAATGACTTCTATTCTACTTTCAGCAAGATCCCAGGTGAGTAGATTTTCCCTCTAATTATCATCTCATTTATCAAAGTATTGATACACTCTTCATTCCTTCTTTTTGTATATAATAAAAAATAAAACTACAAAAATTAGAAAACAAAATAATGTAATTTTTGCATTTTATTTCTCCCCCTAATTCCTTATTCACATTAAAAAAATCTTTTAATCACATTTTTTTAACATTCATTTTTCCTTTGTCTCCTCACCACTCCTTGAGAAGGCAAGCAATTTGATATATAGATTATACACATGCAGTCATATTGGTAAAGTTTTCATTTGTCTTTGATCTTTTGTATTCACTCAAGTTCCCTGGGGATCAGAACATCAGTTACTCTCCCACCTAAGACTTCCTATTCTTAAAGTTGGAATTCTTAGATTACTGAAGCTGGAAAGGGATGTAGGGGGGATGTAGTCTTTTCTCTTCAATTTGACACATGAATATGTTAAGTAGCTTCTTCATGTTCATTGTGAGAGATTTGAAGTTCTATTTTCTGCTTCCTTTAGTAGTGCTTAGCGTAGTATTTTTCCCTCTTGACTAATTGTTTCCTCATTGTTTTTTCTCCACATATTTAGTCCAATATGGACTTAGTATTGAATTAAATGCTGTGAGGCTAACAATATTAGATTATCCTTAAATAGATATGTTGGGAGGCAACATGTATATAAACAAACACATGCAAGTAATACCATTTCTTGGAAAGTATAGATAATGATAATATAAAGGCACATGATTTGTTGCCGAGACTTGTGGCACAAACATGAGTTAAGTTTAGAAAAAGGAGAGATTCTCATGGGAGAGAGTGATCAGAGAAGGCTTCCAAAAGGTTGATAGTATTTATTTATTTATTTATATTATTATAACTTTTTATTGACAGAACCCATGCCTGGGTAATTTTTTTTTTACAACATTATCCCTTGCACTCACTTTGTGAGTGCACCTAGCTGTCCACCTAGCTGTCCCTATTGAAGGCTTCTTAACTGACCCTTCCAGATCTCTCCCCATGCTTGTACATCTTCCATACTCCTTCCACAGTTATTTCTCTTAACACATATATGACTTTACTTATTAAATTCCAGTGGCTCCTGTTTGCCTCTAGGATCAAATATCAGCTTCTCTACTTAACCTTTAAAACCCTTCACAACCTGATCTCTCTTCTTTCCTCTCATTGAATACTTTTTCCCTCACTACTCTCTATGATCTAGCCAGGTTGGTCTTCTTTTTCTTCTTCAACCCTCTATTTCCAGGCTAATATCTTTACGTTGGTCATCTCCTGTGCCTGGAATGTCACCTCTTCACTTCAGCCTCATAGAGTCTCTCTGTTCTTTCAGGAGTTACCTCACAAACCACTTTTTTATTGTTGCTATCACCCCAATTGCTTCCTCCTTCTCAAATTTCCTTATATTTAACTGTTTGACATTCATTTTCTCTTTATGTTCACCTTTCATTTATGTATTTGTCTCCTACCTTAGAATATAAATTCTTTTTGAGTAGAAGTTGGTTATTTGATTCTTTGTATCCCTAACCCTTACTTAGCTCAATGCTTAACATATGATAGGGCCTTAATTCATGATGAATGAATATGGAATTATGGTTGGGAAATGTAGGTTATGGTTGGGCATCCCAGTCAGACAGAAACATATAAACAAAGATTTGGAAGGGGGAGGGAAAGGATATAGCATCTGCTACTTGGCCTGGCACCATACTAAGCGCCACCCAGATAATATCTCATTTGATCCTTACAAAAATCCTGCTGGGTAGGTGCTGTTATTATCCTTATTTTACAGTTGAGGTTAATTGGCTTGCCTAGGGTCTCAGAGCTGTCTAAGGCTGAATTGAATTAAGATCTTTCTGTCTCCATGTTTAGGGTTCTACACATGGTGTTACCCAGCTGTTTCTCAGTGGAAAATATCTATAGTTTCTTGGAGCCAGTGATGAGACTGATTTGGCTGAAGTAGAGAATTTATATGTGGAATATGACTAAGGGCTTTGAATAATAGATAACTGGAATTTGTACTTTAATTTGGAGCATCCAAATGCCATTGATCCTAAGATCATGGATCTAGTAGTGAAAGGGACTTGGGAAGGTATCTAGTTCTACTCCCTCATTTCAAAGAGGTAGAAAGTAGAGCCCTGAGTGGTTTAGGTGACTTGGTCAGGTTCACAAAGGAAATACGTTTTCAAAATGTGATGTGAACCCAAATTCTCTGAACTCTTATTCACTGTCCTAGAATACCAGGGGCAACAGTTTTTTTTTTACTCTCTCACATTCTCTTTTTAAAAAGCCTTTATAAACATATCATGCATTATTTGATAGGTTCTTTGAAGACTCTGGTGCTGGGCCCTAGGCCTAGTTTTTCAAGGTCTCTACTTCTTTTTGAAACTGGTCACCAGGATTTCTGCCTTTTGCCTTTTTAAGCTCTTGCTTGTTCAGCCTGCATCTTCTGACTTTCTTTGGTCTCTGGGTTCAGAGAGTTTTAGTAGCTCTTCCCGATTGAACATTTTTCCCCCCTGCCTAGCCATAGGCCAAGTTCTTAAGTTTCCTAAGCAATTTCCTAGGTACAGCTTCTCTGGTCCAACTCGGCCCATTATGAATGTTATTTTCACTTGGGTGATCTAGAAGCAGAAGATCTGGGTTCAAATTTCACTCAGTGATGCTTTCTAGCTGTATGGCCCTGGCCACTGTCTTCAGCTCTCTGGCCTTAGTTCTTTATCATCAAGGAAGGCAAGGCAATTAGTCTAAATAGCCTGTAATTTCTTTTAGAGCTAAGCCTATCATCCTGACTATGGTCCTTCAGTAAGTCCTTCAGTTGCACAAGGCAAATAAAAGAAAATGGAAGTAAGGAAGTTGTGCTAAGAAGTTGACATTCCCAAGTGTGTAATTTTGGAAGTATATCAGTGTCCTGTGGTCAGAATGTACAAGGGTTTGCCATCTTGATAGAGAGACCTATGAAGGTAATGGAAATTAGGGAATTTTGAAGGGAGGTGAGTCATTGATATGGCTATTGAAGCCAATAGGATAATAGGGGATTACAGAATGGAGAGCCAGATATGAAACGGGTGCCAGTCATCTAGCAAGTCTAAAGAAAGATCTGGCTAAGTAATATCAGTATTTAAAAAAGGGGTTCCATTAAGAAGGTAGCATACATTTAAAGGAAAAACAAAAGTAAAAAAGTCATATTTTTAGAAAGAGAATGGAAAGAAACTAGAGATTCGTCATTTGAAAATGTTACTGAGAAGCAAGTAGCAAGCTGATCACTCTCATCAACTTCAGAAATACAAGGTAGAGGACACAGTCTGAAAAGCCTGCTCTTGTTAGTGAATTGAAAACTCCATGTGATGCAGCAGTACTTTGTGACAACTAAGAAAGCTTGTGTGCCTTACACTGTGTGAAAATAGGGCTAATGAAGAGGGTGGATTAATGGATCTCTTAGATCTCTGCTGACTTTTACAGATTTTTTTAGGTTTAAGTTTCTATTAGAGTTTCTTGAGTCAGTGCTGGAGATTCTCCAGCCTTGAGTATGAGACGACCTCAGACTGTATATTCATTTTTCTTTTCATTTTCTTCCTAAACATCTCAGATGAAGGTAAAGGTTGAACCACTAGCCTTTGCTATTAAGTCAGAAGAATGGAATTGTGCTGTTATCATTTGGCCCTGTTCTATGCTTTGATACTGAGAATGTATCATGAAGCTGTCAATTTCAAAACTTATGCATTGGTGGTGATTTTTTCCTTTGAAGTATTGATCTTGTTTATATCTTGAACCACAAGGAACCTCTCTTGTCAGCTGGGAAAACTCACAAGGGTTGTGCCTCTTTCAAGGCCTGGTTCAAATGCTACTGCTTTCCTCCAGAAGGGATCATAGGGGAAAGAGAGAATTAAAATGGTTCCTGGGGAATTGAAATCATCTTTGTGCACATGGTTCTTATGTCAGTTTATTTATCCCTAACCTCTCTCCTGAAGTATTATCTCACACTTCAGTTGCCTCTTGGACATCTTGAATTGGACCACCCAAAGAAGTCCTATACTCGACACACTGAACTCTTTGTCTTCCCCCCTAATACCTACCTTTCCTTCTGGCTTCCATAATGATAATAATGCTAGTTAACACTTACATAATGCTTACTTCAGGCCAAGTGCTATTGCTGATTGCTTTACCTTGATCTCTTTTGGTCTTCACTACAACTTAGGAGTTGGGTGCTGAAACAAAAAGAGATTAAGTGATTCCCCAGGATCACACTGCTAGTTAGTGTCTGGGGCCAGGCTTGAATTCAGATCTTTGTCTGTTGATGTCACCCAGGCTTGCAGTCTGTTGTTATCTTTACACCCTAGATGACACTCTTTCACTATCTATGGTCCTCAACATAACAACCAGGGCTTAATACAGTACCTGGCTTTAGCTTGATTCTGTGTAAAATAATAAATTGAATTATTAAGAAAATGATTATTTAGTAAGAGAAGCAATGTTCACCAATAATAAGCCTGACTTCATGAACAATATATAATCCAAAACAAATTTTATTTTCTTCCTTGGTCATCTGGAGATGATGAACAAGGGAATGCTATGGATATAAGTTCATCTAGTTTTTGGCCAAGTAGTTGAGAACGTCTCTTTGCTAACTTCGTAAATAAGGTGAAAAGATGTAGGCAATATAGTGCTATATAGATTCAATGAGACTGAATGACTGACTTCAAAAAGTAGTAATTAATAAATTGAAGGAAAGTATCTAGTGAAGTGCATCTCACTCTCCCCATGTCTCCCCAAGATTTTTCTAATAGGGTCTGAATTCAATGTTTTTATCTGATTCTTGGAAATGAGATTCTTGTTTTACTCTGCCTTGTCAATTCAGAAGTACAAAATTGTTCAGATGAAGTGTCATTAAGAGATTTGTGGAGTACATCTGGCATGGAGTTTACACAAGAGTTCAGGCAGGATCCAAAAGGATCTCTGTTGGCTAGAATTTTGGACTGAATCTAGGTAAATAAAATTCAGTAGGGATAAATGTAAAGTCTTGTACTTAAGCATAACAGATCAAAATCACAAGTAAAAGGTGATGGAAGCATGATTAGACAGTAGTTCTGAAAAAGATTTTGAGATTGGAGTAGATTACAAGTTTACTATGTATTGGCTATGAGATTAACTAGACTAGCAGCTGCTAGAATAGCTATTGAGATCTTGGGCTGCATTAAGAAGGGCAGAGCTTCTAGGCTTAAGGAGCCAATAGTCCCACTGGAGTCTGCTCTCATTAGACCTCATCTGGAGTGTGGTGTTCACATCTAGTTACTGTGGCAGCTATTGTGGTCAAATAGTAAGAGAGTATAGGTAAAGAGACAAGTTTGATTTATATCCACACTTGGGGGTGTGATTTGCATTATGAACTGAGGAAGCACGCAACCTTCCACGCAGTCTTTTGCCAGTGAAGTTTTGTACAAACCTTGTGCCATGTTGCAATGCACTCACTCCTCACCTCTACTTCTTGATATACTAGGCTCCTTTTAAGTTTAAGATCAGTAGGTATTTCCTTTGAAAGGTTTTTTCCACTTTCCCCATTTGTTCTCCTTTCTGTGTAGAATTTGCGCTCCCTCCTATGTCACATGTATTTTTTATATATACCTTAAATGTAATTATCTGCAAATATACTTTGCAAATATTCCAGTAATGGAATACAAACTCTTTTTGTGGTCAGTGACTCTTAACTTTTGTATTTGCATCCCTAGCACTTAGCACAATGCCTAGAGCAGAAAAGTCACTTAATAAATGCTTGGTGACTGATTGGGGTGTAGATTTTCTTTACTATTATTATATTTTGTTTTTTGTATCATTGTAAACCTTTCTTTTGTGAACTTTAACAAACTCAATGAAAACAGAGTCCCGTCTCTTTCATTGTTTTGTAGGTTGAAACCCACTTTGTTTGATACCATTATTGCCATTCCTGCTATTTTGTATCATCCTTGTATGATATATTTTAAACCAGTGTCTTAATTTTTATCTATCTATATCCTTTTCATAAAAACAAAAAAAAGAATTAATTTCTATTAGCCAAAATATTTATTGTATTTGTATCTGCTTTTCTCACTGTTCTCTCCTTTACTTATTTTTCATCCACTTCTTTTCACATAAACATAGAGCGTCTTGAAAGACACAGTTTTGTAACTTTTTTCTCTCTTTTCCCTATACTCTCTTCCTTGGTTTTTTTCTTCATATGCTCCTTTTAGTTCAATGATCATTTTTATGTTGATGATTCACAAATCTGTATAATCAACCTCAGTCTTTCTTTTGAATCCAGTCCCACATCTCTATTTATGGAATGTTTCCACCTATATAGCTTGTTGGTATTTCAAACTTAACATATCCAAAATAGAACTTAACGCTCTCCTCCTTCCACTGTCCTTGTCCCTTTATGCCACCATCCGCTCATGCAGATTTGAAAGTCCTCTCATGCAATTATACAGGCTTGAGCCCTGAGTCATTTTAATATTATCTCTTTCGATAAGCTATATAAGGTCTATCAATTCTGCCAATATAGGAGCTCCCACATATATTCCGATTTCTCTAATCCTATTGCCATAATAAAAGTTTGATCCTTATCATATCTTATCTGGGAGTTAGACTTATATATTTCATGTAGTTGCCAAAATAATTTTACAGGTCACTTTTGCTTCATGTATGGTATGATACAAATTGTTGGCCTAGTACTTGAGGCCAGCCACAGTCTGCTTCCACTAGAGCTCTAACCAAGAGTCTTTGGGTCCAAAGCAAGCTGTACAAAACATGTATTTAGGTGTGAGGGAGGAGGGAAGATAGAAGACATTGCAGAGATTCTGAGACATTGATTCCAGAATGATGCTGGAGCTCAAGGAACTTCTTTTGGCCAGCCAGATTGTAGCTTTCAATTGTAATTTTTTATCCTTACCTATTAGATATTTTCTCTTTGTTATTTCTCTTCTGATAAATAACTGCAAGTATTGTTGAGACTTTTTACATTTGACACCATTGTACAAAATCCTGGTCATTCTGACTTAGTGATAGGTCTGAGCTCTAATATGTTTCTAGCCTAGTTTCATTGTATTCTCCCTTTCTTATAACATATTCTAGTATGACTGGACTCCTCTCTTTCCCTTGAATTCTCATGCTCAATTATTCCAGTTGTTTTAGCTGTTCCTCATTTCTGGTATGTACTTCTTTTATCATTTCTACCTTTCAGGGCTCATTTTAGGTGTCGTTTTAACTTTTGTTTAACCTTGCTTGTTTCTTCTAGGTGATGACATCCTCTCCTTCTTTGAGTATTCCTTAGCATTTCTTTTATTTTTCTCTTGTATTGTATTTATCGTTGTGCATGCTCTTTTTCCTCCACTAGAACTGAGTTAATAAGAATACGTGACAAGAATACTTTGTACATAGTAATTAGGTAATAAATCTTCATTGAATATAAATGAAATTTGATTCTAGAAGTTTAGGATTAAAGTATATGATTCACTTGAGAGTTATGTTGAGAGTTGATTTGTCAGGAAATACTTAAACTAATTCCTTGCTACAGTGCCTGACACAAAGTGATACATACATATACACACACATACACATACATATACACACTATATATATAGTGTGTATGTGTATACCCATATGTCCCTACATATACATATATTTTTATATATGTATGTGTACACACACACACACACACAAACACAATTTCCCTAATATCTGTTGTGAGATACTGAAAACTTTCAGAGTTGTCAGAACCACTTCATAGATATGCTTTCAATTCTGTGTTTCCATGAGAGTCTGTGTAAGGGACAGATGATGATAGTTCTTGGCTGAATTAGAATTTATTTGTTGTTTCAGGAATCAGTGACATTCAAGGATGTGGCTGTGAACTTCACTCGGGAGGAATGGGGGCAACTGGATCCTTCTCAAAGGGACTTGTATAGGGATGTGATGTTGGAAAACTATGGGAACCTTGTGTCTATTGGTAAGGATAACTTTTCCTGATTGAGAACCTGTCCATTGAAGTGTCTTCTCATTCTTATTTCTAAAAGTTAAAAGACTTTTTGTTTTTGTATCTAAAGTATGAAAAGTACTTATACAATTTAAAATATTCACTAAGTGGATCTATAGGACATCTTCTAAATCTCTATGTCTGAGGAGAGTATTTTTTCTTTTTTCTCAGATGAAATAGCTTTGTACCATACAATCTAAAATTAGCAGCAAGTTCACTATACTGGCCTTGGGGCTGCACCTTGGCTACTTTTGTTTGTTCAAGCTTAGATATCCTCTAATACTCCAAAATGAATCTTAGTCTCTTGGCACATGGTGAGTTATAACTTAACGGCTATGATATCCTTGACCATGCAAAGATAGCATAATCACTTGTCTCTTAAATAGGGACTAGTATGAATGGTATAATGAGGGTTTAACTGTCTCTTATTCCCGATCAGTGAAATTGACCTTCCATGCAGAGGGGAACACTTATACAAGATGAGAAGACCTTGTGAAGCTTAAGACACATAACTCAAATTTACTCCATTCAACCTATTGGAACAAACTGTATAAGCCACTGAATTATAGTCTTTGGTTGAGATGACCTCGAGCATAAATAACCTCCAATGAAATAACCTAGATTAACCATCTAAGTATATTAATACCAGTAATTGATCCATCTCTTGAGCAACAGAACAAATTACCCCAGGGATAACAGCACAATCCTATTTGAGAGCCTATATCGAAAATTAGGTTTATGACCTCGATGCTCGGATCAGGACATCCAAATGGTGTAACCGCTATTAATGGTTCGTTGTTCAATGATTAAAGTCCTACGTGGTCTAAGTTCAAACCAGAGAAATCCAGGTCGGTTTCTATCTGTAAGTTCATTTATCCTAAATACGAAGGACAAGAGAAATAGGGCCAACATCCTACGAGCCCTTGAATCAACATATGAATACATCTCAATATCCTAATTCAACTCTACTACTCCCAAGAACAGGGTTGTTAAGATGGCAGAGTTGGTAATTGTCTAAAACTTAAGCCTTTATTCTAGAATTTGACCTTCTTCTTAACAAATGTTCACCCTAAACCTTTCTATTCTACAGAGTAGAGTATCCCCATCCTCCTAGCAGTAGTTTCTTACACTTATTGAACGAAAGTGCTAGGCTACATGAATTAAAAAGGACTAAACATCGAGGACCCTATGGTCTCTCTGCAACCATTAGTAGATGAATAAAACTATTTACCAAAGAACCCTCCAATTTCTTATCTCTTCCATCTCAATATTTATTCTTGCCCATTCTGCCTCTCTGTTGCCCTAACAATTTAAACACTAGTACCTATACCCTGTCATATGAAGTCATTTGAAATTTCTTTCTGAGTCTCAGTCAACTTAATAATTCCCCATACTTTCTTGGAAATAAATAAGAGAAGCTTTCATACTGTCCTCATATATACTCTTTTCCCTTAAAAGAAAGGATTAGGTTTGCTTTCTGAGAAGGTTGTCTATCCACAACATTTTCTACTTCTATCTCATGAGCAGGTCTTTCCAGGTTCTAAACAGAGGTGATCTCCCAGTTGGAGAGAGGAAATGCACCTGGATACCAGAGGAAGAATTCCCAAGAAATACTCAATAGGTGAGTGAATGATGGTCATGAGAAAAAAAACAACTCAGTCAGTTGTGACCAGAATCTTGGAATTTTGAATATAATCTTTCTCAGAGAATCTTAGGCCTATGGGTAAGATCTGGAGCTATCTAGCTCAAATTCTCTTCTGTTTTTCCTTTTTTACTTTGCTGATACCTGTATCCTCTCATATTTTCTTATCTTGGAAAAATGTTTTTTTTTTCCTTGTTAATTTAACAACATCAACAAAAACATTTGAATATATAAACAAAGAATAAGGCTTACACTTTACTTGGCAAATTTCCATTATATTTTATTTAAAAATGTATGTATCACTTAATATAGGAATAAAAACATGCTATTGACTTTTGTAAAAAAAAAAAAAAGCCATTTATTTTTGTGTCTTCTGAACTGTCTTCTGTGTATTTTTGTTTCTGTTGCTGTTATTGACAATGTATAGGAAAACCTCCTCTTACTTTTGTTTTGTATTTAAGACTACCAGCTTAATCTTTTTTTTGCTGAATCAGTTGGGACTAAGTGACTTGCCCAGGGTCACACAGCTGGGAAGTGTTGGTATCTGAGGCCAGATTTAAACTTAGGTTCTCCTGACTTCAGGGCTGGTGCTCTATCCACTGTACCACTTAGCTGCCCTGACTACCAACTTAACTAATCAGGGTGTCCATTAATTACCCTTATTACCTTGTCAAACCTCCTCTTACTTTTATTTTGCATTCAAGATTACCAACTTAACTAATCAGGTTGTGCATTAATTACCCTTATTCTTGTAACATAAATAGGCAACCTTTTTTCCATTTATACATTTCTTAGATGACACTCTTTAAGCCACTTTTCCACATAAAACATCATTGGAAATAGATTACAACCAACTTAAGTCCATCATACTTCTTTTCATTGCCTTTTGGATAGCTTTGATTTTTTAGATACTGTGGTATTCTAAGATTCACAACATAATCAGAAAAGCCTTATTTCCCCCTCTACCCACCATTGATATAAAAAGTTTTTTTTTTTTTTTTTAATGTAAGGAAACAACTTGGGATTCATAAAAGCATAATAGTCCACTTTTGTTCAGTTTATGACCCCCCTCATTGTCCTTCCTTGCCATGTAATGTACTGGTATAGTTAATAATTCTTTGGATTAGTCATTCAACTACTTGTTATTATACAGTAGGAACTTTTCATTCATTTTAAACCTCTGGTCCAAGATTATTGGGCCAGTATCTTTGGAGTAGTCATGGATATCATTGAAGAGATTTTCTGGTGTTCTCTAGCTTGTGTTTGAAACATCATAATATCATCTATAAATAGAAATATTTAGGAGATCTCATATGCTGAGGAACCCCTTCTCCATTTGGACCCTGCATGGAACATTCTACATGACAATGTCACATTCTTCATAACTCATAGTGATTGCTATCTTTACAACATTGAAGTCTGATATTCTTCTCTCGGTCCATAGAGTTCTATGTATGCCTCTATACTTTCTACCTTACTCTTGCTAAATATTCCATTCATTTTAACTGTGATACATAGTATTTCTTCTTTCATTGTTATCTTATTCCTTAACATGTACTCTGGATTCATTTAACTTACTTCATTTGGGACCTCATATTGAACAGTTCAGCTATATGTTACTGTCTATATTTGAATCCCTCTTGTTTTGTCATCATTCATATTATCTCAAATCCCATCTGTAGTTTATCTTAATCATTTGCTTTTTATTACTCTTATTCTTCTGTCGAATGGTGGTGGAAAGAGTCACAATGTCAACTGGATGTTTATACTAAATTTATGTTATAATTTCATCTGGGCTCTCAGTTATTGTTGTTCAATTGTTTTTCAGTCAGTTACGACTCTTCATGACACCATTTGGGATTTTTTTGGCAAAGATACTGGAATAATTTGCCTTTTACCCCTCTAGGAGACTTTCAATACCATAAGGTGCTTCTTTTATTCTTCCTATAATGATTATCTCTCTTCATCCAGTGGTTATTAATCTGCTTTCCTTTCTCAGTGCTATTCCTGACTGCCTTTGTCTCACTAGATTTCTTTTCTTTCTACTTTGCTTAGAGAGTGGAGGATTTCTGTTCTGACTTCCTTCATCTTCACTAATTCATAACTTAAAACCTCTCCTTGATCTCTACCTAGACTCCCCCTCCTTTGTTGAAATGTTTAAAGAGGGAGTGGGCCTATACTTTGCCAATGCCAATTCTTTTACTTGTGTCCTTAATTCCCTTTCCCTCATTTGTCTTTCAGGGGTGCTTCTAATCCATTTTTCTAATTCTTTTATTTTCAGTCCCCTATATACTTTTCCTTTGCCTATACACATTCTACAATCTTCCCCATTCTTAATTTTTACCTTAATCCCATGTCATCTCAAGGTATTATTTTGTGTCTTTTCTCTTATTTCAAACTTATATAAAAAAGTTTCAATACTTTTTGCTTCAATTTCTTCACTGTCCACTAATTTCTTGGTCTTTTGCATTTTAGTGGCATCTGGTTCCCAAATTACTGAGACTTAATTAACTCTTTCAAGGTTTTCGGGATTCTTGCTCAACTTTTTCTCTGGTCTATCCATAATTATCTTGACCTTTCTTAAAATTTTTTGACACTTTTCACTATTCCCTCCTGTAAATTTTCTCAATTTTGCTATCTTTGAGACTGTTCTTTTCATTTTCACTGCTTCCAGTATTATTGTTCCTCAGTGTCTTTTGCTACAAGGTCCTATAGGGCTTTATTTTGGGCCCACTTGTCTTTCTGAATTCCTGATCTTTTAGATTCAAGTAACATCTGTAAGTAGCTAGATCCTAAATCTATGTATCCAGGCTTGATCTCTTTCTTAGCCTTCAGCTTTACATTTTCAGTTATCTTGTGGACAGTCTGGAAATGAATATAGTGCTCCAGATGTGTAGTCTAAATAGGGCAGAGTATAGTGGGACTATCAGATTCTTAGAGCTTATTTTTTAATTTGAGTATAGTTGTTGACATTTGTCTATGTCTAATTGAATCTTATTTAGATTTGCTTCATTGTCATTGCCTAACAAGATCTTTTTGAGTCCTGACTGTAATCCTTTCTGATTTTCTTTAAGCTTAGTAATTCAAAACTGTGATAAAATTGTTAGTCTGCATTGAATTAAGAAGTGATTGAGACATTCCAATGGAAATCTCATTTCAAGCTGAAATTCTTTGAATGTTGCCATTCTACCAGTCCTAAATTCACTCATCTGGACTATTTATATTCTTTAGATATAGAATACCTATATATTATAGGTAATACCTACCTCCCAAGGTAGTTGTAAAGATAAAATGAGATAATATTTGTAAAAAGTTTTGTAAAATCTTAAAAACATTATAT
Organism: Sarcophilus harrisii; assembly: GCF_902635505.1. Lineage (NCBI taxonomy): Eukaryota > Metazoa > Chordata > Mammalia > Dasyuromorphia > Dasyuridae > Sarcophilus > Sarcophilus harrisii. The sequence goes on from NC_045428.1 coordinate 537,362,228, forward strand.
AAATGCTATCTAAAATCATTGTCATCTTCGTCATCATTATTACTGCTCCGACTGCCACTATTAACTACTATTTCTACTACTATTACTACTATTATTACTGCTACCCAAATAAGAATACTTTTCTTGCATACCTAATCATCTAGTCCTTGCTTAAGACTTTCATTTGGGTTCATTAAAAATTATGTGAGAGAAATCAATTGCTTTGCTAAAAATCTAGCTAAATTACATCTCTAACATTCCACTTCCAAAAAGAAGGTGAGATTAGTTTGATGTGACATTCTCAATAAAATTATGCTTCATGTTTGTGAATATTTTTTTCCTTTCTAGATGTTCAGTAACCATCTCTTTGATAATAAATTCTAGGTTCTTGTCAAGAATCTAAGTAAAACTTACTTGCCTAAGGGATATAACATGGGATTTTACAATTCTTTATTTTGGGATAAATTGGAGAAAAAAATTAGTCTTCTGTGGACTTTTCTGTATGAACTTTGCCTTAATTGTGTCTGCCAAATCTTTTAGTACCTTGAGATATCAGAGAACAATCCTTGCCTTTAAAATTATTAAACTCCTCAGTCTTATATCAGGTGAATTGATTACTCTTCAACAAAACAATTGGAAATTGTCTGTAACCTACACATCACTGGGGTCTTCTGAATATTCAGTTTTTTCTAACAGAATTCCTGCCTTTTGTTGTGTGATGAAGCTAACTTGTTCAGCCACTTTTGTATGTTATTAATCACTTCTAAATCCCTTCTAAAGCCCCAGTGCAAAGAGCAGTTGAGCATAGTAGAGGTTTGTAAATGGAAACTTATTAGAATAAAATTAATGGCTTTTTTTGTATTTCACCCGCCCCTTGTGTCAGTTTGTAAAAGCAAGTCTTCTAGATTCAGTGTTACTCTTTTCCTGAAGATTCCTACCAGTAAGGATTGTTATTAAATCTTTTCTTCTTGCCAAATAAGGCTAACTTGACCAACTAATTTTTCAGATTGATCATCATCTTTCTTGGTGGGGGAGAGCAATTTCCTTTCTTCCAGCACAGAGGATGAGCAAATATTGACACTTTTTCATTCTTTCAGATTTTCTTAATCAAGAGAGTAGGGGAGAAATCAAGAAGTCACCTTCAAGAAAGGACACTTGTACAGGAGTATCCCATCTAAAGAAAGACTCATAAAAGTTGTTTCCTAGGATTTCAAGATGAGAGAAACCTGGGAATGTGATATCAGGTTAGAAAGGCAGAAGGGCAACCAGGAGCAGCAATCCAGACATATAACAATCACTTATAGAAAAACCTTGAATAAATTGGTAGTATACAAATATAACACATTACAGAAAAATTCCAATCCCAAACCCATCTTCGTTCGAAAACTGAGAGATCCTATAGGCAAAAAGTACCATAAATTTGGTATTCTTCAACAGAAATTGAAACAATTTTCAGATTTAACTAAACATAATAGGTGCTCCTCAGATAAAAACCTTTGTAAGTCTACTAAATACAAAAAGACCTTTAACTGCCACTTAGATTTAATTCAACTTCATGTAACAAATCCTAGAGACATAAGTGTAAAAAAATGTGAAAAAACCTTTGATTAGAGGACAAACTTGACTGATTATCAGAGAATTCATGCTGGAAAGAAACCTTTTTAGTATCATAAATGCAGGAAAACCTTCATCTGGAGTGGATAACTTACTGCACATAAGAGAATTCACAGTAGAGAAAGACCTATTCAATATGATAAAAGTGGGAAACTCTTCAGCAATAGGGGAAGCCTTACTGAACAGAAGATTGATATGAGCAAGAAACCATTTGAACATAAGGATTGTGGGAAAATTTTCAGCATAAATTTATGCCTTAATCGACATCAGAGAATTCATACTGGAGAAAATCCCTTTGAGTGCAATGACTGTGGAATAACTTTTAGCCAAAAGGGAAATTTTACTGAACATCAGAGAATTCATGTAGGAAATCAACCTTTTGACCTTTTGAATGTAAAGAAGGTGGGAAGACTTATAGTCACTCAACATCCTTTTTTTTTAATCAATAATTCATGCTGGGCAGAAGCCCTTTGAATATAAGGAATGTGGAAAGCATTTAGCCAAAGGAAGTATCTCTCTCTCTCTTTTTCTTTTTTTTTATTTAATAGTCTTTTATTTACAGGTTATATGTATGGGTAACTTTACAGCATTAACAATCGCCAAACCTCTTGCTCCAGTTTTTCACCTCTTACCCCCCACCCCCTCCCCCAGATGGCAGGATGACCAGTAGATGTTAAATATATTAAAATATAAATTAGATACACAATAAGTATACATGACCAAACCGTTATTTTGCTGTACAAAAAGAATCAGACTCTGAATATTGTACAATTAGCTTGTGAAGGAAATCAAAAATGCAGGTGGGCATAAATATAGGGATTGGGAATGCAATGTAATGGTTTTTAGTCATCTCCCAGAGTTCTTTCGCTGGGCGTAGCTGGTTCAGTTCATTACTGCTCCATTGGAAATGATCTCATTGCTGAGGATGGCCAGGTCCATCAGAACTGGTCATCATATAGTATTGTTGTTGAAATATATAATGATCTCCTGGTCCTGCTCATTTCACTCAGCATCAGTTCGTGTAAGTCTCTCCAGGCCTTTCTGAAATCATCCTATTGGTCATTTCTTACAGAACAATAATATTCCATAATATTCATATACCACAATTTATTCAGCCATTCTCCAACTGATGGGCATCCACTCAGTTTCCAGTTTCTAGCCACTACAAAAAGGGCTGCCACAAACATTCGTGCACATACAGGTCCCTTTCCCTTCTTTATGATGTCTTTGGGATATAAGCCCAGTAGTAACACTGCTGGATCAAAGGGTATGCACAGTTTGATAACTTTTTGAGCATAATTCCAAACTACTCTCCAGAATGGTTGGATTCGTTCACAGCTCCACCAACAATGCATCAATGTCCCAGTTTTCCCTCATCCCCTCCAACAATCATCATTATTTTTTCCTGTCATCTTAGCCAATCTGACAGGTGTGTAGTGGTATCTTAGAGTTGTCTTAATTTGCATTTCTCTCTGATTAATAATGACTTGGAGCATCTTTTCATATGACTAGAAATAGTTTCAGTTTCTTCATCTGAGAATTGTCTGTTCATATCCTTTGACCATTTTTCAATTGGAGAATGGCTTGATTTTTTATAAATTAGAGTTAATTCTCTATATATTTTGTAAATGAGGCCTTTATCAGAACCTTTGACTGTAAAAATATTTTCCCAGTTTATTGCTTCCCTTCTAATCTTGTCTGCATTAGTTTGTGCAAAAACTTTTCAGTTTGGTATAGTTGAAATTGTCTATTTTGTGACCAGTAATTATCTCTAGTTCTTCTTTGGTCATAAATTCCTTCCCCTTCCACAGGTCTGAGAGGTAAACTATCCTGTGTTCCTCTAATTTATTAATAATTTCATTCTTTATGCTTAGGTCATGAACCCATTTTGACCTTATCTTGGTGTACGGCGTTAAGTGTGGATCAATGCCTAGTTTCTGCCATATTAGTTTCCAATTTTCCCAGCAATTTTTGTCAAACAGTAAGTTCTTATCCCCAAAGCTGGGGTCTTTGGGTTTGTCAAAAACTAGGTTGCTATACTTGTTGACTGTTTTGTCCCTTGAACTTAACCTATTCCAGTGATCAACTAATCTATTCCTTAGCCAATACCAAATGGTTTTGGTAATTGCTGCTCTATAATATAATTTTAGATCTGGTACAGCTAAGCCACCTCAAAGGAAGTATCTCACTCAGCATCAGAGAATTCATACTGTAGAGAAGCCTTTTGAGTGGAATGAATGTGAAAAACTTTCAAACAGCAAGGGTATCTTGCAGTACATAAGTGTATTCATAAAGCAGAAAAATCCTTTAAATGTGATGAATGTGGAAAAGTATTTAGACAGAGGGGAAGCCTTATTAAAAATCAGAGGATGGATGCTGGAGAGAAGGCCTTTGAATGTAGCCAATGTGAGAAAGGCTTCTGCTATAGGACAAGCTTTATTGAGTATCAGCAACTTCATAGTAGAGAGAAACCATTTGAATCATTGAATGTCTGAAAACTTTCAGTAAGAATTCACATCTTACCTAACATTGGAGAATTCATACTAGAGAGAAACCCTTTGAGTGTGCTAAATATGAGAAAGCCTTCACCCAAAAGAAAAGCCTTACTCAACATCAGATAATTCATTTTGGGAAATAACCCTGTGGATGTGTGTGAGAAATTTTGTAGTTACCAGAAAAACTTAAATGTTTTAACTAAATTTAATGTATTAAACAAGAATTCACACAGAAAGTATTTGAATTGTAATGATTGTGGGAAGGCTTTCAGCTATAATTTTTCACGTAATGATGGAGGAAAAACTTCATAAAAACATGATGTTAGGAAGCTTTTAGTACCATTAGCTTTCTAATGAAGATTCAGATTGAAGAAAAATGGTATGGATGAAATGTTGACAGGGAACCCATGGTGTGTATTTCTTATCAAGTATTAGAGACTTCATGCAACACATTAACAGTGGGATTGTAAAAATGTGGAATATGCTTCATTTATATTTATCATTTGCTAAATATAAATAACCAAGATTTTCATACTTTGTTATTACTCTAATATTCTTTGGTGCTTTATGAGAGTTTGTGCTTTGTACTATATGCCTTCCTGATAATACGCATTAGCTGCCATCAGGTGAAAGTAGGACTCAGTAGAAACGCACTTTTGTTACATCTGATAGGCTGGTGCAGGATTTGAAATAGGATCTAAACTACTAAATTAAAAAAAAATCCCTCTTTAACAGGAATATCATATATTTATCTGGAGTATCTGGAATATCACATAATTATTTAACTAGTTATGGGATGTTGTGGGCCAGAACTCTCAATTTGAAACAAGAATTCTTACAAGGTGCTAACTCAGTGGACTTGATAGAGACAATGGTTATTTAGCATGGTGCTTAACAGTTCTCTAATTCAGTACATGTACTTAGTACTTAATATAGTTCCACAAGATTCACACCTATGATAAGAGAGAATATAAGCTCAGACAAACTCGGCCAGAATCAGAACTAGGGAAGACAGAGAAGTGGTGGCAGGCTCTCCTCCTTTGCTTCTCCACTGAAATCAAGATCTGGAAGGCCTCCAGAAAAAAACTAGTTGAGCCCCAAATGAAGGAGGCAATAAAAGATTTGGACTATAACCCCTGGCTACTCTCGTGGTGATTACTGAACTGAAATGAAGGTTGCCTTCAGAGACCCCAAGAAAACCTCAACAGAGAACATTACATTTTAAAGAGAACTCTACAAGGGGATATTTTTCCTTTCCTTTTTTTGTTTTTGTTTTTATTCTAGAGTAATTATCGATGAAACAGACATTTGCTATACAGAATACAAAATGGCCTTACATGAAAATATAATCTATTATCCAGTTTGCTAAATTTAAAAATGCAAATTTTAATAAGGTCGTAACAATCAGCTTTTGTTTCTCTTTCTAAATCTGTATTTTGCTTTTTGTTGCTATTTTTGTTTTTGTTGTGGTAAAAGAGCTTCAATAATGGTCATACTTAGGAACAAACCTGATTTTATTATTCTGTACTGAAACTGAAACTTAAGTCATTATTGCCCATTGTGGATTGCCACACTCTATTTTGTTCTTTATAACAATATCCCTGGAAAATTTTCTTATTTATTCTTGTTTTTACAACTTCTAAGTCTATTTTTACCCTGTTTCACAATGTGAGCTGTCTAACGACCAAACTACAACAACTAGTACAGTCAGTATCACATTAATTGTAATTTACTTGATGTTAAAAAAAAATAAAATAAACCTGACCTTAAAGGTAAATAGCCTTATCAATACTTTGTATCTACCGCTTTGTCCATTTCCAGCAAATATTATATTAAACTTTGCTTTTATATTTTATTAATTTCCCTTTAATACTTTTTATTTTTCTTCTTTGAGTTATGTCCAGCATTATGTAGTACTAGAGTATATTTATCTACAACCATACCATATAATAGTTAGCAAAACCACTTCCCTACACTTACTCCTTATTGTATCAAGTAATTCAGCTGTATTCAACCTCCACACCATTTAATAAGTAGAATTAAGCTTCTCTATTAGCAAAGTAGCATCTAGTATAAACTAGAAATGTAAAAATATCCACATTCTACATCATATCTCTAAGTGCTGCCTGAAATAGATTAAAATGAAATTGGGAGATATGCTACCCATAGGATCCATTTCTCTCTATTTAAGCAAAAGTATCTTAATCAAGCTTTCAGGATGCTTTGGTTGCATTTATAGCATTACACCCAAAAACTCTTTGCTTCTTGAAAACAGGAAATGTTTTTTGTCTTTTTTTTTTTTTTTTTTTTTTTTTTGTATCTTTGTATGCTTAATTCTAGGACATAATTAGTAATTAAATGTTTATTGACTAACTGCTGATGTTGCTACTGTTTTCCCAGAACACAATTAAATCTTTTTAAAAAAGTATCTTCACATCTAATTATAATACCCCAACCATTTAAAATTAAATTTGAACCACTTTATACTGGAGAATGTGGAGAAAGCCACAAAGGCAAATATTAAGAAAATATTAATAAAAATGCAAAATACAACATGGCACATGAATTTAAATCAAGACTAATAATAATTAACACACAGTGCTTTCTATGAACAAACTAATGTGCTAAAAACTATAATTACTTTCTCATTTGCTTTGGGAATGCTGGGTGATAGGTACTGTTACTATCTTCATTTTACAGTTGAGAAAACTAAGATAAAAATGTTGAATGACTTTCCTAGGATTCCTTCCTCCCTCCCTCTCTTCCTTTCCTCCCTCTCTCCTTTCCCTCCCTCCCTCCTTCCCTTCCTTCTTCCCTTCCTCCCTCTTTCACACACACACACACACACACACACACACACACACACACAGAGCTAGTAAGTGCCTGAGGCAAGATTTGAACTCGGGTCTTTCTAACTGCAGGCCTGGCATTCTAGCCATTGTGCTACCTTAGCTCATTACAATAATTTAGTTACAAAATCCAATAATCAACATCTAAAAATCTTATCTACTACCAAGTTTATTAACCATAATTAGTTAATTTATTAGTCTCATTAAATATTTCCACTTAAGGAATTTTGAATCTCTTCTAGGTATGTACCTAATCTTACAAAATTTTACTGGCTGTTTTTAAGTGAACATTATACTCCAGACCCATGAATTGCACTTTCTTCATTATAAAAACAAAAATTGTGGATAATTCATCTGAAGTTTTTAACCTAAGGATAATATTTTTTGGATTCTGCAAAAATCCGATGTTATGGGTCAGAACTCTGTACTTGAAACAAGGGTTCTTACAAGGTGTTAAAAGTCAGTGGAATTGATAATTAAGAATCCTTGTTTCAAGTAGAGTTCTGGCCCATAACAGTCTCCCACTGTGTTTATCATACAAGTCACAGTGATCCTGAATTTTTGAGGGCAAGTCAGTGGACTATAGGTTCTAGAAATGGTTCAGATATACTCCTTTTGGCAGTTTATGTCTGTCTGAGGATCAGGCTAGCTAAGTGTACAAAGAGGTTAATTACCCTTCATAGAAGCTCCTAATAGCTGACACTGCTTTATATTGCTTTAAAGTTTACAAAAATGCTTCAATGTACATTTTGACATGTATAAACAACCTTGTTGAGCAGGCATATTATTTTTTCCATTTTACAGATTGGAAGCTGAGGCTTAGAAGTTAATTTTATTTCTCTATATAATACAGATAGAAAATGTTTGAAGCAGAATTGGAATCAAGTCTCCTTGACTATTTCTATCCAATATATGCTAATATTGTCCCTAACCAGTAGATAATATATTCTTTGACAATCGAAACCATGAATCTCAAGGGGAAAACAACAGCAGCAACAACAACAATAAAAATGCATAACAGCCCGGAATTCTGTGGGTCCTGCTTCCATAGGGATGGAAATAAAGTGGCATAAAAGGGAAAAAAGGGTGCCAAGCAGCAATTTTTATGTATAAAGACAAATTTAAATGGATGCTCTCAGTATGAGATCCTTGTTCTGTGGTTCAAATTCCATTTCATCTTTTATATATTGTCACATCCTTGTCACCAGCTGATTTTCTTTTGAAGATAACACGTCCTACCATACTGATATTTTCACCCATTTTGTGCCCTTTTAATTCAAAGTGTCAGTTGGAAATCATCATATTCCTTATTCCTCTATCACTTTCATTGAGGAATTTCCTTTGAGGCCCACAACATTCATTTGTATCCTTTTGTCCCATTCATTCTGCCAACCTTTTCAAGTATTCATCAGTAACTTTAGAATCTGGCTTAATCTTCCTTTTTAAAAATCCATCTACTATTATCAGATTCTTAAATCTTAAATCAGATTCTTAAATATGTTGCTGAGCTAACCATTTAATTTCCCAGATCATCAGTTTGCACATTTGAATGACATTCATCTTTACCCTTTTGGAGACACCTATATATCTTTATATCTTACCATCACTTGAAATTTCTTTCAAAATTCAGATTTGTGAATTCCAAATTTTTTTTTCCAAGACCATAGGATTTTGCCCCTCCCCCCCCCAAAAATTGCCTTTTTTGGATATGCTTTTCGAACCTCAAATTTGTTCCTTAATCTTCTGTGTTCTTCCAGTCCACATCCCTACTTTGACTTCTCTTTCTCCTTTAATAGCTTTGAGGCAGTACTTTAACAGCATTGCCCTCTATTCTTTATGACTTGAATCTCTGCCTTTTATCCTTTTTTTTTTGGTTCATTATTCTCAGTTCTGGTTTGCTTCCTACTTTGGCTTGTCCATTTTCTACTTTACAGATTTTAAGTCCAGGTGGGAAAAACATATAAGCTAACTAGGTGTGTAATTTTATGGTTTTGTAACATTATCTGAACCCTAATTGCTGCAACTTCAGTAACATTTTAAAAAATTTTTATTTATTTTTAATAATTATAACTTTTTATTGACAGAATCCATGCCTGGGTAATTTTTTAAAAATTTTTTTACAACACTATCCTTGGCACCCACTTCTGTTCTGACTTTTCCCTTCCCTCCCTCCACTCTCTCCCCTAGATGGCAGGCAGTCCCATACATGTTAAATATGTCACAGTATATCCTAGATACAATATATGTGTACAGAATCGAACAGTTCTCTTGTTGCACAGGAAGAGTTGGATTCAGAAGGTAAAAATAACCCGGGAAGAAAAACAGTAATGCAAACAGTTTACCTTCATTTCCCAGTGTTCTTTCTTTGGGTGTAGCTGCTTCTGTCCAGCATTGATCAATTCCGAAGAAATCTACTTCCATCAGAATACATCCTCATACAGTATCGTTGTTGAAGTGTATAATGATCTCCTGGTTCTGCTCATTTCACTCAGCATCAGTTCATGTAAGTCTCTCCAAGTCTCTCTGTATTCATCCTGCTGGACATTTCTTGCAGAACAATAATATTTCATAACATTCATATACCACAATTTACCCAACCATTCTCCAATTGATGGGCATCCATTCAGTTTCCAGTTTCTGGCCACTACAAACAGGGGTGCCGCAAACATTTTGGCACATACAGGTCCCTTTCCCTTCTTTAGTATCTCTTTGGGATATAAGCCCAGTAGTAACACTGCTGGATCAAAGAGTATACACAGTTTGATAACTTTTTGGGTATAATTTCAGATTGCTCTCCAGAATGGTTGGATTTGTTCATAACTCTACCAACAATGCATCAGTGTCCCAGTTTTCCCGCATCCCCTCCAAAATTCATCATTATTTTATCCTGTCATTTTAGCCAATCTGACAGGTGTGTAGTGGTATCTCAGAGTTGTCTTAATTTGCATTTTTCTGATCAATAGTGATTTGGAACACTCTTTCATATGAGTGGAAATAGTTTCAATTTCATCATCTGAAAATTGTTTGTTCATATCCTTTGACCATTTATCAATTGGAGAATGGCTTGATTTCTTATAAATTAGAGTTAATTCTCTATATATTTGGGAAATGAGGCCTTTACCAGAACCTTTAAATGTGAAAATGTTTTCCCAGTTTGTTGCTTCCCTTCTAATCTTGTTTGCTTAATTTTGTTTGTAAAAAGGCTTTTTAATTTGATATAACCAAATTTTTCTATTTTGTGATCATTAATGATTTCTAGTTCATCTTTGGTCACAAATTTCTTCCTCCTCCACAAGTCTGAGAGGTACAGTATCCTATGTACCTCTAATTTATTTATAATCTCGTTCTTTATGCCTAAATCATGGACCCATTTTGATCTTATCTTGGTATATGGTGTTAAGTGTGGGTCCATGCCTAATTTCTACCATACTAATTTCCAGTTTTCCTAGTAGTTTTTGTCAAATAATGAATTCCTATCCCAAAAGTTAGGATCTTTGGGTTTATCAAACACTAGATTGTTACAGTTATTGACTATTTTGTCTTGTGAACCTAACCTATTCCCCTAATCAACTAATTTATTTCTTAGCCAACACCAAATGGTTTTGGTGACTGCTGCTTTATAATATAGTTTTAGATCAGGTACAGCTAGGCCACCTTCATTTGATTTTTTTTTTCATTAATTCCCTTGAGATTCTTGACCTTTTGTTCTTCCATATGAATTTTGATATTATTTTTTCTAGGTCATTAAAATAGTTTCTTGGGAGTCTGATTGGTATGGCACTAAATAAATAGATTAGCTTAGAGAGTATTGTCATCTTTGTTATATTCTCTCGGCCTATCCAAGAGCACTTAATATTTTTCCAATTATTTAAATCTGACTTTATTTGTGCGGAAAATGTTTTGTAATTTTGCTTATATAATTCCTGACTTTCCTTTGGTAGATAGATTCCCAAATATTTTATGCTATCAACAGTTATTTTGAATGGAATTTCTCTTTGTATCTCTTGCTGTTGGATTTTGTTGGTGATGTATAAAAATGCGGAAGATTTATGTGTATTTATTTTGTGTCCTGCAACTTTGCTAAAGTTATGAATTATTTCTAATAGCTTTTTAGTAGAATCTCTAGTATTCTCTAAGTACACCATCATATGATCTGCAAAGAGTGATAGTTTGGTTTCCTCATTACCTACTCTAATTCCTTTAATCTCTTTCTCCACTCTTATTGCCAAGGCTAGTGTTTCTAAAACAGTATTGAATAATAATGGTGGTAGTGGGCAACCTTGTTTCACTCCTGATCTTACTGGGAAAAGTTCCAGTTTTTCCCCATTGCATATGATGCTTCTTCAGTAATATTTTATTAAATAGTTTACTAGGCATCATACATGACCTTTCTTTCTCTTAAGGAATTTACAATTTGCTATGTAATACAAACATCTTTATTTCATATTCATTAAAAAATATTCCAAATTTAATAAACACATTAATAAAAGGTCATTTTCATATGCAACTACAGATCTTTATTATGTATTCTTTTATCTTTTCATCTGATCTCTAAGCAGTAGGAGTAGCTCCTTGTCCATTTTAGCACTCAGTTTGTGAACTGACCTTGCCAATAATTCTCCTTTTTAAAAACTTTTTTCTGTTTACTGGCTTTTTCTCCTTTGCCTATATATATATATGGATTTTTATAGAAATATTTTGAGCAATTCAGAAATCACATAAGAAATCCCTTCTAGAAAAGAGTTTGGGATTTACTGGACATGAATATTAAGGCATATATGGTGAAAATGTGAAATTGATTATGTTCTAACAGGAAGTAACTGGTTATTGCTATGAATGTCATTTCTATATTAGCCATGAACAGTTAGATTACCAGTATATTTGATCAAAGATTAAAATCAGACTGAAGAAAAAGAATTAAAAATCTAGAATTTGTGGCACATAATTAAGGCATCTCTCCCCTGACTTAATTAAATGGAAATGGACAAAAGCACAGGCATTGACATAGTTGTTGAAGTTTGTTAAGAAATTCTTCTGTTTTGTTAAGAAATCACTATAGGAAGTCCAAAAGTGCTTAGAAGAATTTCTGCCAGTGATCTCCTTGCAAGGAGGGAAATATTACAGCCAAGAATAACTTGCTCAGATTAGTAAAATTTATTTTAAAATCTCATGAAGGATAATGGTAGATGATAATATTCTGATCTCTAAAAATAGAAGCAGGAGAGGAAAAGGTTTAAAGAAAGCTTACAGATCCAACTAAATAAAATCCAAGTACATTTAAAGAATGAAACTGAAATGAGTACAACAAATAGACTAACTTAGGGAAATATTTAAGGAGGATTAAATTTTATTTAATCCCTCATTCACTTAAATGGATATCGCATTTGCACCCAATATTGATGCATAAAGATGTAGAAGTAACTATTAAAGCAAACCAAAATAAGAAGAGCAGCTTGTACTAGAAAAAGTATGTTACAGGCAACTGAATTTTTCAGGGGTTGTAGGATTGATTCTCAAAATATTTTTAAAAGAGGATAGATAATAGAAGAAAAATCAGACCTTTTTATTACTTCAAAATATCAATACTAACCCATAAATCTACCTTTTCATTTCAGATATAATAATTTTATGAGTTACCTATATGTCAGTACAGAGCATCCTTGTTAAATGTGTGAGAAGGGAACAAGCAGACATTTTGCAAATATTCTGCATCTTTATCATTACAAAATTGACTAAACGCTATAGGAAATATAAGATTTTATAATGCCTATTGTTGACTATAAAATAATAAACAAAAATCCTATTTGACTTGTTATAGTGAAGTACTCTCCTAGAAGCTTTCCTTTAATAGATAGGTGCCTGCTGTGTTTGTAGCAAAATTATAGTAAGTTCTTTCACTGATATGACAACAGATAAATTTATTCAGATTTCTGATTATTAGTATTAAGTAAGACATAGAACAGGGAATAGCTTGCCTACCAAAAATGACACTCTTAATGGGGATATCTAACATAGAATCCAAGGGCAAGAGGAGCTCCTTGTAGATGTTAATCTCTTCTAGATCTGTTAGGATTCTTGTAAAGTGCTAAGTCAGTGGAATTAATGAGATAATTATTCTCTAATTTACATGTACTTAGTATTTACTATAATTGCACAAGATTCACACATTTAAGAGAGGATATATAAGGAAGAGCTCTCAGGGCCAAAGAAGAGAAGCCCACTAGAAGCTCTGAGCCTCAGCCAGGATTCAGTGAAGGAGATTCACAAGCCAAAGAAGATAGCTTAAGCTCTCGGAACTAAGGAGAGAGATAGGCCTCTAAGAAAGCTAACTGGGCCCAAGGAAGGAGACAAAACTTTGAAGGAGACAATAAAGGATTTGGACCTTAACTCCTGGCTGCATTTGGGGTGATTATTTTGAACTGAAACTAAGGCTGTCTCCAGAAGCCCCCCAAAAAACCTGCTCCCAGAGAATATTTTATTTTAGAGAAGAATATTACATAGATCCTCTTTTTGTAAATGATATTGTGATGATGGAATTAAGCCTGTAAACATTGATGTATATTCTAAGTCAGCTATAAATGTTGAAATGTACTATTTGTATTGAAAATCTCCCCCAAAAAACAAATAGGTAACAGTGGTCATTGTATAGATTATGATCTATATTTGAATGGACAACTCATAGTGTTTGTCCATGAATACAAATACAAATAGAGAGGCACAGTACCTAGAACTCAAGAGGAAAAGAATGGTCTTTGGGAATTTGTAAAAGTATTTTTCCAGATTCTGGGCTTCGGCATGGAACAAATGTTCGTGTTTTTATAATAGTAGTCTTTTGGTAATACTGTATTACTAATGAATATCACCAAATGGCAATTGCAAGGTTCATGGAAGGTATAAATGGGTTTTAATATGTTACTAATGAAAAATTATATAAATGAATAGAAAGGCATTTAATAATTTATTACCGCCCAGGTACTGTGCTAAATAAATAGTAAGGGTGCAAATAAAAAATTAAGGCAGTCTCTGTTCTCACCAAGCTTATGTTATAATGGGAGAGACAATACATAGAATATTATGTTGGTAAAGTAATGCTTTTTTGGTAAAGACAGTCACAGATATATAGTCAATGTAATGGTAGGACAGACAATTGACATGTGTTTTTCAGAAATTTGATTATAGTTCTGATGTCAAGAGATAAAAAGGTGACCAAGTCTATGCACAGTAGCATGTCTGGAATTAGCACAGATGAAATAGCGTAGTCAGATTTGGGGCTGGCTAGACATAGTGAGATCTGGCCAGTTTGGATAGTTTACCCCCAGGTCAGAAGGACCAAAATTTAATGAAGGCAGACATGATTTGCTAATCAAGTTTTTAAGTTAATAAATGAAGCTGGAAGATGTAGTTAATAAGCTGGATCAGATATAATAAACATACTCTTAATAAGGTAAAATTCAGTCATTTAGCTTTAGTACTTAATTGTCTATTGAACATCTTAAACTGGATATTCTATAATTAACTCAAATTGAGTATATCTAAAACAATTCATTATTTTTTTTCTCAAATACTGACTGTTTTCCAAATTTCAGAGCTTAATATTTCTGCCTAGGCATCATCATTATATCATATCATTTGCCCAAATTTGCAATCTTAAAGTCATCTTTTTACTCCTTTTTTTTACATCACTTTGCATATCCAGGCAATTGCCAGGTTTTGTTCTATTTATGTAACATCTTACATCCATTCTTCTCTATTTACTTAACATGATCACCACTCTAGTTTAGGTTCATCACCTCTTATTTGAAGTTTTTCATTAATTTTTTAATTGTCCTCTCTGCCTCATCTCTCTCTCCAATTTATCTTACACACAACTGTGCCATAGATTTTATTTTTCTTATTTTGAGCTTAATGGGGAAAAAAGAGGCTATATGAAACTGTGAAATTCAGATATACAAATTATTTAAAAAAAATATATATATATATATATATAATGAAATCATCATGTTACTTTCAAAGCTGTTTTCTGTGTACTTCTGACCTTAGTGAATTTAAAAATATTCTTGAGGAATTTTTTTTCTTGGCAACACCATTGCTAGCTTCTTCTCACTTTTTCCTTTCCCCCAAATGAGTGTGTGTGTGTGTGTGTGTGTATCTATAAAGTCTTTGTTAACTTGTTTACAGTTAAGTCAAATAAATCTATTCACTTGCCATGTTCAACATCGTATATTCATTTTCTACCTTGAGTTCATCATTGCTCTGTGAAAAAGTGGGTCTTCTAAAAGTTGTTATTGGACAGTATATTGATATGAATTCTTTAGTCTTTCAAACTTGTTTTTCTTTACAATTTTGTTGCTATGTAGATTTTTCTCTGTTCATTTCATTTTATCAATTTAGTTCATGTAGATTTACTTATATCTCTGAAACTCTACATCATTTCTTGTGGTATATTTCATGACATTCACATACAGTGTTTTCTCATCTTCTAGTTGATAGGTACAAATAGTTGTGTATAAGAGAGAGAAATGCTAAAAATATTTGTGTGTATAAGGTTATTTGGAGTATAGACCTAGTGGAGTTTTAAAAATATGTACACTTTAATGATTTGGGGATTATAGCTTCAATAGTTTTTCAGAATGATTGAACTACAGTCTACCAATTGTAACAGTACCAGTGTACCTATCTTCCCATGACCTTTTCAGTAATTATCAATTTCCTTTTTAAAAAAAAAAAATTTATTTTGACCAAACTGAGAGGTAAAACAATTAATTTCTTTCATTTAAATTTTTAAAAATATTAGTGATTTGAAATATTTTTTCTTATGTTGTTGATATGAGGTTATGAGGTTTCTTTAAGAACTGACTTCATATTCTTCATATTCATATTTCGAAAAGAGTGGTTGTCCAATACTGTATGACGATCAATTCTGATGGATGTGGCCCTCTTCAACAGTGAGATGAATTAAATTAGTTCCAATAGAGCAGTAATGAATTGAACCAGCTACACCCAATGAAAGAACTCTGGGAAATGAGTATGAGCCAGTATATAAAATTCCCAATTCATCTGTTTTTGTGCGCCTGCATTTTTGATTTCCTTCACAGGTTAATTGTACACTATTTCAAAGTCTGATCCTTTTTGTATATCAAAATAACTGTATGGACATATATACATATATCGTATTTAACATATACTTTAACATATTTTACATGTATTGGTCAGCCTGCCATCTGGGGGAGAGGATGGAGGGAAGGAGGGGAAAAATTGGAACAAAAGGTTTTGCAATTGTCAATGCTGAAAAATTACCCATGCATATAACTTGTAAATAAAAAGCTATAATAATAAAAAAAGAATGGTTGTCATTTTTATATATTTGAATCAGTTCCTTGCACATTTTTGATATTAGAATTCTATGAGAAACTTCCTGTAAACATTCCCTCCCTCATTTAACTATTTAATTTTTAATTCTATTTTAGTTGTATTGATTTTGTTTGTGATATTTATTTTCTATTTTACATAATCCAAATTGTTCATTTTATTTTCTTTTATCTTCTATTTATGGTTTTAAAAGGTTCTTTCTTCCTTGTCTATCTAACTTATATTGTGACTTTTTTATATCTCAATCATGCATTTATTTAGAATTTATTTTGCTATCCTGTGAAATGAGGGTCTGATGACTACCTAATTCCTCTTTTAGATTGACCATCATCGTTTCTGATGGAAGAAGCAGAGTTGAGAATTTTTTTTTAATAAAATTTTTTTTTACCAGAAGAAATATTGACACTATTTCCTTATTTCTTTCAGATTATCTTAGCCTGCAAATGAACTCATCTTCAAAGCAGACTAGTTGTATGGAAATAACCAAGGAAGGATTCAGAAAAGAAGTCACCTGGAATTCTAAAATGAGAGAAATTTGGGAATGTGATATCAAATTAGAGAGGCAAGAGAGCAACCAGAAGAAACAATCCAGACAAGTAATAAACACTCCCAGAAAAACATGTGATGATTATAATACATTGGTGGAAAGTTTTAGCCCAGGGTCAGTCTTTGTTCCACAACAGAAAGTTACTACAGGAAAAGGTCTCCTTAAATATAATCGTATCTCTTTAGGGAAAAAGCTTTCTAAATACAATAAATATAGGAAACCCTTTAGTTACCACTCAGACCTTATTCAATTTCGAATAACAAATTCTGGAGACAAATCATATATATGCCATGAATGTGGAAAAGCCTTCAGCCAGAGAAGATACCTTATTGAACACCAGCGAATTCATACAGGACAGAAGCCCCATAAATGTAATGAATGTGGAAAAGCCTTTATCCAGAGAGGAAACCTTACATCTCATCAAAGAGTTCATACAAGAGAGAGACCCTTTGAATGTAAAGAATGTGGGAAAGCTTTTAGTCAAAGGGGTCACCTTACTGAACATCAGAGAATTCATACTGGAGAGAAACCCTTTGAATGTAAAGAATGTGGGAAAGCCTTTAGTCATAGGGGCCATCTTGCTGAACACCAGAGAATTCATACTGGAGAAAAACCATTTGCATGTACTGAATGTGGAAAAGCTTTTAGCCATAGAACATCCCTTATTTATCATCACAGAATTCATACTGGGGAGAAACCCTTTAAGTGCAATGAATGTGGGAAAGCCTTTAGTCAGAGGGGAAACCTTACTGAACATCAGCGAATTCATACTAGAGAGAAACCCTTTGAATGTAATGAATGTGGGAAAGCTTTTAGCCACAGGGGTCATCTTACTACACATCAGAATATTCATACTTCAGAGAAACCATATCTTTGTAATGAATGTGGAAAAACTTTTAGTCAGCGAGGAAATCTTATTGAACATCAGCGAATTCATACTGGTGAGAAACCCTTTGAGTGCAATGAATGTGGAAAAACCTTTAGTAGAAGGGGATATCTTCCTGAACATCAGAGAATTCATACTGGAGAGAAACCATTTCAGTGTAGTGAATGTGGAAAAG
The DNA here is from genome assembly GCF_902635505.1 of Sarcophilus harrisii. Lineage (NCBI taxonomy): Eukaryota > Metazoa > Chordata > Mammalia > Dasyuromorphia > Dasyuridae > Sarcophilus > Sarcophilus harrisii. The sequence continues at coordinate 537,380,142 of NC_045428.1, forward strand.
CTTTTAGTCACAAAGGAAGTCTTACTGAACACCAGAGAATTCATACTGGAGAGAAACCTTTTCAATGCAATGAATGTGGGAAAACCTTCATCAAAAATTCGCGTCTAGCTCAACATCAGAAAATTCATACTGGAGAGAAGCCATTTGAATGTACTGAATGTGGGGCAATGTTCAGCCAGGAAGAGAAACTTATTGAACATCAGAGAAGGCATGCTGGAGAGAAACCTTTTGAATGTAAAGAATGTGGGAAATTCTTTAGTCGGAAGGGTTACCTTACTGAACATCAGAGAATTCATGCTGGAGAAAAATCATTTGAATGCAAAGAATGTGGGAAATTCTTTAGTCGGAAGGGTTACCTTACTGAACATCAGAGAATTCATGCTGGCAATAAATCCTTTGAATGTGGTGAATGTGGAAAAGCTTTCAGCCAAAGGAAATACCTTACTCAGCATCAGAAAATCCACACTGGAGAGAAACCCTTTGAATGTAATGAATGTGGAAAAGCCTTTAGACAAAGGGGACACCTCACAGCACATCAGAGCATTCATACTGCAGAGAAGCCCTTTGAATGTAATGTGTGTGGAAAAGCATTCCGACAGAGAGGAAGTCTCACTGAACATCAAAGAATGCATGCTGGAGAGAAACCATTTGAATGTAATGAATGTGGGAAAGCATTTAGTCACAGGAGCAGTCTTACTGAACATCAAAGAATCCATGCTGGAGAAAAACCTTTTGAATGTAATAAGTGTGGGAGAGCCTTCACTCACAGGAAATCCTTCATTTATCATCAGAGACTTCATAGTGGAGAAAAACCATTTGAATGTAATGAATGTGGGAAAGCCTTCAGTGACAACTCTTATCTTACCTTACATAAGAGAATTCATACTGGAAAGAAACCCTACAAGTGTAATCATTGTGAGAAAGCTTTTAGCCAGAGAGGAAACCTTACTGAACATCAAAGAATACATACTGGAGAAAAACCCTTTGAATGTACTGAATGTGGGAAAGCCTTTACCCACAGGAAATCCCTTATTTATCATCAGAGAATTCATGCTTGAGTGAAATTTACTGAGTACAGTAACTGTGGGAAATCTTTTAGCCACAGCAGATACTTTAATTCATACTGGTGAGAAGCTTTTTGAAAGTAAAAATATGAAAATCCTTTTGTCTATAAAAGGAAGCTTAATGAATATTAGAGGATTTATACTGCAATTATGATAATCCCTGATATTATCAGAAACTTTATAATATTAAAAAATTATATATAAGTAATGCATGTGGGAAAACCAGTAGTAACTGAAGGCTTAGAAAGCACCAGATAACTAATTATAGGAGAGCCTTCTGTTATTTACTTTAAAAAGTTTTAGAGTAGTTTATCCCTCATCATATGTTAGAGACTCCATATAAGATTATCAGTAGAATTGTGATGCCCTACATAGAATCGTTTTGGACCCAGGAAAACCAGAGTTCTAGTCATGCCTCAGACAGTTACTAGCTGTGTAACTCTGGACGAGTCACTTTATTGTTCTCAGCCTCAGTTTTCTCATCTGTAAAACAAGGATAGCACCTACCTCACAGGATTGGTGTAAGGATCATATGAAATCAAATAGGATAACATATAAAGTGTTTTTGCATACCTTAAAACATTATATAAATGCTAGCTGTATGTAATAATGTGGGAAATGCATAATGAAGCCCTGTCAGGTTTTTTTTTTCCTTTAGGGAAGGGAGAGAAATACAGACAGTTGTTGCTTTCCATATGTGTGCATTATGTAAATATGACTTCAGATGGGTGGGCAGCAAGTCCTCAGGACAGGGGTCCTCTCCAAGCACTGAAGCCCCTCTAGCTGTGAGAACTGTAAGCACTGAAGCAGCTTGGGTTGCTAGGACGTAGTTTCAGGAAGAAGGAGAAGTCTGCAGAAAGTAGATGAGAATTTTCTGTATTAGAGAATTAAAGATGGCAGAGTTTGTCACCTCTGAGGTCTAACTTTTCTTCCTATAATATATACTAGCTGCCATCTGATGGCTTAATTACGTGAATTAGTATAGCCAGCGTTTGCGTGCAGAAATGGGATCTAAATTACAATATATTTTTTAAACTATTCAGTAAAGTCACTGAAATATCATATAATTATATCTTTTGTATTCTTTAAAAAATAATCTAGTTATAGTTAAGACATAATCTTAAAGCATATTACATTGGAAAAGAACATCAGAGATAGCCTTAAAGGACCTGAATTAAAATTCCTCTGACATTCCCTCTGTGACATAGGACAAATCACAACCTCTCTTGTGACTGTTGGTTTGGTTTTTTTTTTTTTTCATCTGTAACCTAAGGGGGTTGGACTAGATGGTCTCTAAGATCCCTTCACACTCTATATCTATGATTGTTATAAACTGTTAAATAGAGTTTTCTCAATAAAAAAAAAAAAGCAAGTCAATGGTATCAAACAAATAACAAAAATGCCCTCTTTGATTTTATTTGCCCTTCAGAATTCTTTCTTTTGCATGATTTACCACTGTTGCTGCTTCTGCTGTTTTAATGTTATTGGAGAAAGCTCTGGACTAGGAATCAGAAAAAGGAGAATTCAATTCAAATTCCATTTTCTACACTTTTAAGTGGTGTGACCCTGTAAAGGTCATTTTTATCTTTTTGAGCTTTAACAGTTTTATCTTTAAAATGGGGTGATGATAATACTCCATAAAAGCCTTTCTCTGGTACCTTGTGCCATGAAGATCACCCTGATTTCTCAACAGGGCAGTGTAAAACAAAGTGATTTCTGACAGGTTATACAAAATTGAAAATACCTCATGACATACTTTAATCTTTCTAAGGTACAGTATGATTTAAGTATGTGGAGGATCACCAACAGTATTTTGGTAATTTGTTGATTAATTTTGTGGTCATAGTTGTTCACAAAACAAAGCAAAAATATAGCCCCCAATCTTGTAATTTCCCATTTGCTTCTAAAAGAATGGTGGCAAAGTCATAAAAAATGTGACAAACAGTTTTGACAATTTTTATGTCACATATAAACTTTAACTGTTATTGCTATTAATAAGAAATTATTAGTAATTAGCAACTTATTCTTTATCTTTTCTTCCTTACATTCCCACTCCTGGCACTGATATGACTTTTTCTTGAAGATAACACATCTCTCATCTCCTGAAATGCCTTTTTTCCCTTCTCCTTGTCTCCTAGTATAGTAAGTATTACCAACAAATTTCTCATTCTCCACATTTCCAAATTATCCCTTTGAAGTTCATGGTAATTGTATGACCCTAACCCAGTCATTCTACCAATCTAGTTTATATTCAGATGCACATTTCAGCATTTGACATATCTTATTCATCCCATTTTTAGTTCTCTTATCTTAGATGTTTAATACTCATATCTGAGCTTTGTTTTTTCCTGGCCTCTTAATTCACCAGTGCCCTCAACTACTATGACCTCTTTTCACTCTGTAGTCACTTCATAGAAGATAGTCTTTTTTTTTTTTTTTGCCTCATCATGAAAGCTTTTCCCCACATGCAAGTGCCTGAACTCTGACATTTTCCTTCTTGCTTACTAATTTGAGACTCAGATTTGAAAGGTTCTTGAGCAATAATGTAGTCCAGTCCATTCTTGAATAACAACTTTGCAGCAGGGCTCCATAATTAGGGATTATTTGCCTTTTCATTATTTTGGATAACTTTTTCAATTGGTTTCCTTGGAAATATATATATGTTTTATACTATTTTAAAATAATATTAAAAAAATAAATTGAGATGGGCTTCTTCAGATGCCAAAAGAATCTAAACACGCACACGTAGTGGTTATCATTTACTGTACAGGCAAACCCACTACTTTGTGAGACAATCCATTTAACCAATGGATCACTCTAATCATTAGGAAGTTTGTCCTTGTGTCAAGCCTAAATTTCCTCTTTGTGACTTTCATTCATTGGTTCTAGTTCTGGTTTTCTAGAGCCAATTATACTTACTGGTTTTAACCAGGATAATACCTTTGTGAGAGCCCTTCAAGTACTTGACCATTAGCATATTTCCTCTCTTTTTCTTAAGCTAAACATTTCCTCATCTGGCAGGAACTTAAGACTTTTAAATTAACCTTCTTGTTCATCTTCTTTGGACACTTTCAAGTATAATTACTTTTGCCTTAAAATGTGATTCCTGAGGGCAGGTGGGTGGCATAATTATATGAATAGAGTATCAGACCTGGAATCAGGAAGAATTAACCTTCCTAAGTTCAGATCTGGCCTCTGGAGAAGGAAATGGAAAGCCACTTAGTATTTTTTGCCAAGAATGCCCCAAATGGGTTCACAAAGAGTTGGACATAGTTAAAAATGACTGAAAAAAATTAAAACAATGCATTATATGTGATTTGACTGTCATATAACAATCATGCTATCATCATCCAAGGTTTAAATACTATGTCTCTTAACAGGTCCTAATTCGGTATTTAGTTTCTTGGAGGTTGTACCAGTCATAGTGTTTCCTAATTTGAAGCTTGAAGTCAACTACAAGCATCACTTATTTTTCAGATGAATTCTTTTTAAACAGTATTCCTCATTTTGAATTTATGAAGTTGCTTTTTAAAAAGTCCAAGACTTTACTTTATTAAATTAAATCTTTAAAAAATTCTCTTCATTCTATTATGTATCACTTTTCACTTTAAAACATTTGACGTTATCTCAGAATCTTAGGGGTGGAAGGGATCTCATAGGCCACTAATATCAAGTTCCTGGACAAGAATCTTCTAAGCAGAATTAATTTACCCATGGTCATCTTGTCTGTTTGAAAACCTTTAGAGGATGGGGTCACTTTGCTTTATGAAAAAAGTCATTCCCTTGGTATTGCTCTGATTTTAAAGAAGTTCTTTTTCTTAAATTTTATTTCTGTCATTTCCACGCTTTACTCCTCTGGGATCAAGTTGAAGATATTTAATCTCTCTTAATTCAGCCCTTCAAACATTTCAAAACAACGTTTCTTTCTTTCTTTTTTTTTTTTTTTTTTTGGCTAAATATCTCAGATGGCTTCAATCAGTTCCTCATCCATATACTATCTCTATTCGTTGTGGGTAAGTCACTTACACCTTGGTTTCCCCATCTATGAAATGGGAATAATAGCAACTACATTGAGTTGTTGTGAGGGGCAAATAAAATATTTTGTATTTTGTACATAAAATATTTTGTAAGCCTTTGTAAAACTTCAGCTTTAGGATTTGTCCTTCCAGTGAGTACTCTTTCTTGACTGATTACCTGGGAAGCTAAGTTGCATAGTGAATAGAGGACTGGGCCTAGAATTATGAAGACTGAGTACAAATCCAGCCTTACACACTAACTTTGTGACTCTTAACTATCTGCTTCAGTTTCCTCATCTATAAAATGTGCTGGAGAAGGAAATGGCAAATCCACTCTAGTATCATTGCCAAAAAAAAACCAAATGGGGCTATAAAGGCATACACAAATGAAATGACTGAACAACAACAAAGGGACTCTTCTACAGCACCATAATTTGAAAATGTCGATTCTGTGATGCTCAACTTATATTTCAGCTTTCACATTCATACTTCACTACTATTTATATGGAGCTTTGTTGGCAAGGATATATATATATATATATATATATATATATATATATATATATATATATATATTTGCTTTTTAGTATGTTATCCACATTTTCCATAACTTTCCTTTCAAGGAGCAAGCGTCTTTTAATTTCATGGCTATTATCACTGTCTGCACTGATCTTTGAGACCAAGAATATAAAATCTGACACTGCTTCCATTTCTTCCTGTTTCTTAGGCAGTGATGAGATGCCATGTTGCCATGATCAGTCTGATAATTTTTCCTACTTCAATTGAAGTCTGAATTTTTCAATAAGAAGCTCATAATCTGAGCCACAGTAAACTCCACATCTTATTTTAACTGGTTGTGGAGAGCTTTTCCGCCTTTGGTTGCAAAGGTTATCAATTTTATTTTATTAACCATATGGCGATATTCATGTATAAAGTCACTAAAAAGTATTTGCTGTGACTAGCAAGTTATCTCAACAAAGCTCCATTATTCTCTGTCCTGCTTCATTTTGTAATTTAAGGCTAAAATATTCTAATTATTTCTTTTTTTCCTATCCCCAATGTTGAATGTGACATTTTTGGGGCGTTATTTCTAGAAGATCTTGTAGGTCTTTACAGAATCGAGCAACTTTGCTTCTTTGGCATCAGTACTTGGAGCTGTGATAGTGAACAGTTTTCCTTGAATTTGAACAGTCTCATAATTTTTTAGATTATACCCCAGTACTGCATTTTCCACCCTTTTACTGACTTTGAGAACTATTCTATTTCTTCTAAGGGAATTTTGTCCAAAATAGTATATGTAATGATCACATAAATTAAATTCACTCATTCCTCTCCATTAAGTTCCCTGACATCCAAGATATTAATGTTTAAACTGTCTAGCTCTTGTTTGATCATATCCAGTTTATGCTGGTTCATAGAGCTTACATTCCAGGTTCCTGTGGCATATTGATCTTTCAGCATTGGCTTTTCCTTTCATCACCAGATAGACTTAGAGCTGAATTTCCTATCTTTTGCTGAGTGACTTCATTCTTTCTGGAGCTACTTGTAGTTGTCCTCTGCTGTTCCTTAGTAACCTGTTGAACATCTTCCAACTGATGCCAAATCTGTTACAATTTTAATACTGTTCATGGGGTTTTCTTGGCAAAGACACTGAAGTGATTTTCCATTTCTTTACTCGTTTTACAAATGTGGAAACTAAGGCAAACAGGGTAATGTGACTTGTTCAGTATCACATAGGTAATAAGTATGTGAAACCAAATTTATTTTAATTTGCATTTCTTTTTGTATTAGTGATTTTTTTTTAAATCATGTTTTCATGTGGTCATTTTTAGTTATTCTCTTGACAATCATTTGTTTGTGACATTTGACCCCTTAACTATTAGGGAGTGTCTCTTGGTATTATGGGTTTTGTCCTTTGTATTTGAAGAGGACCAAAATGACACCCCCATGTTAGGGTGAAAATACAGTATAGCTGATCAGACCAATACAAGCATTTAGCAATTGTTAACTTAAAAAAAAAAAATTAAAGCAAGTTTCTCTGACAAAGTCCTAATTTCTCAAACATAAAGAGAACTGAGTCAAATTTACAAAATAAGAGTGATTCCCCAGTTGATAAATGATCAAAAGATGTGAACAGTTTTCAGATGAAATAAAGGCATCTGTAGTTATATGAAAAAATGCATTGGAAAAATGATTGGAAAAATGCACATTAAAGCAATTCTGAGGTAGTACTGATTAGATTAGCTAAAAGAATAGAAAAAGGAAATGAAAAATGGTGGGGGGATGTGAGAAAAATAAGACATCATGCATTATTGTAGAGTTGCGAACTGGTCCAACCATAATAGAGAACAATTTTGAACTTTGCCAAAAGAGTTATAAAACCAGTGAATGCAGTTTGACATAGCAATACCACTATTACATCTGTATCCAAAAAGAGGTTAAAAAAGCAAAAAGGAAAAGAACGCATATGTACAAAAGTATTTTATAGCAGCACTTTTCTGTTGGCAAATAATTGGAAATTGAGGAAATGTTCATCAATTGGGGCATGACTCGGCAAATTGTGTTATGTAATTATAATGGAATACTATTGTGCATTAAGAAATGATGTGCAGGATGCTATCAGAAAAACCTAGAAAGACTTCCATGAGCTGATACTAAGTAAGATGTGCTGTGTACAAAGTAGTAGCAATATTGTAAGATGATCAACTGTGAAACACTAAGCTATTCTCAGCAATACAATAATCTAAGACAGCTCTGAAGGACTAGAGAAAGAACTGATGGTGTTTGAATACAGCTTGAAGCCTACTTTTTAAACTTAATTTTTCTTAAGTTTTTTGTTTTTGTTTTTGTTTTGGTCTATATTTTCTTCATAACATGACTTGTGGAAATATTTTGTGTGACTACACATATATAGCCTAAATTAAATTGTTTTTCCAATGAAGTGGGGTGATGAGGGAAGAAGGGAGAAAATTTAGAAGCCAAAGTTTTAAAAAACGAATTGTATTAATTGTTTTTACATGTAACTGGGGAAAAACAAAATACTAAATAAATGAAAAAAAAAAAGGCTGCTCATATACCCAGGGACTGACTGTGGCATCTCATTGTTGCTTTGGTCTCATGAAGAGGTAACCTTATGGCGTGGGTTACCTGTGTGCAATATTGTGGCTATAGCTTCCAAAGTATCCCTGCCTGTGGCCATAGGACTTTGAGGTAGGTAAAAATGGTCTCTTTCTTTTTTCCCTTGCCCTCTTCAGCAGTGTTTTGCTTCTCCTCAATCTGTCCTCCTCTTTTATGGCCCTTCCTCTCTTTATTATCCTTTCCCCCTTCTATTTACATTCTCCCTTCTATTAGCCTCCACCTTATCCTTTTCCCATTCTCTATTTCCCTGTAGGGTGAGACAAGTTTCTAAATATGTCTGATATCATCTCTTTCGAGCAAAATATGATGAGATTAAGGTTCAAACAATGCTTATTACCCTTCCGTTGCAAACATTTAATAGCAATCAAAACCAAAAATAATCTGTAATGAAAACACCACCTTTAAAACAATATTAAAACAACCAATGCATAATTTAAAAATAAAATTTGTGATGTCGGCATCTATTTTAGGGGATAGAAAAAAAAGGGAAAAAGAAGAGTGACTTCATTGGCTGTTTAGATTTTTGGCTGGGAGAAAGTTTGCTATCAATGGGACATTTTGCACATTCTGATTATCACTATCTTGTCTACTTTAGTTGGATGAAGATGCTGTATCCAGACATAGTGAAGACTATTTTTCTCACCCTCCAGCTTAGAGTTCATAATGCATTCCTATTATTTCCCAGAATAGGGAGGATTGTAAATACTAAGATCCCCAGATAACTTTTAGTAGAAGACAAGAGTAAAGGCCTATTTCATTCTTCCTTAATTTGGGTTTCCTTGCAAGATAAGCTCCCGTACAATTGGTATCTGAAATTATACAATACACATCACAATAAACATCAACATTAATATAATAATGATTAACTCAGAATCACAGATAATCACAATAATGCATTCTCACTAAATGAATATCAACAATATAATAGCCATAGCACAATACAAAATATTGCTCAATAGGCATCTTCTATGACTAAAAGTCTAAATTACATGAAGAATGAAAAAAAATGCTATCCACTTCCAGAGTATAAATTGACAAGAGTCTGAATGTAGCTTAAACTTTTAAAAGATTCTTTAAAAATAAACTTTTTAGGGGGGGGGGTCTATTTTCTTTTTACAATATGACTAACTATAAAATAGTGTTGCATGATTACACTTGCATAATCTATATCAAATTGCTTGCCTTCTTAATGAGGGGGAGGAGAAAGAATTTGGAATTTTAAAAATTATTGATGTTAACTGTAATTGGGAAAAAATCAGAATTTACAAATATAATTTATTTGAAGCATATAATACAAGCATATTACAAAAGCATAAAAGTACTCAAATATACATAAGAAATAGTAAAAAAAATTAAATATGCCTTTTATTTCTAGTTTCAGCAGAATGCTTATCACATATCATGTACTTAAAATATTTTTTGGTTAATTCATATCAATAAACCTACAAAATAAGCAAATATTCAAAATGCAAAATCATGCACATATAATGGTAAAGCTAAGCATAATTAACAGACTAATAATGGTAAAAGACCAGTATGTGAAAAATAGCAGTAAAATTTTAAAAGAACATTTCAAAATGGAAGCATACTTAAAGCACATAAAAATATGTCCAGCAAAAACATATGGAATTAAATGAAAGGCATAGAATGTATGTTTAAACATTAGCATTGCAATCTGGCTACATGTGTAAGCATTCACCAATTTCATCTGGGACATACAGGTTAGTTCAATTACTAGTCAGATTGTCATATCATTTCTGTGACCTTACTTTTCTCCTCTAACTATCTGTGCTAGTCATTGCTGTGGGGTCATTATATTCCTCATTGTGGCGTTGTATGTATATTCAGATATCTATAAAAATTAAGTGCTAGTGAGAAAATGTGTTTTCTGATTTTAATCCTCTTCCATAATTTGAATTGATAGAGTACACAGAATTTTCAAATATCTAAAGTCTGATATCTGATATTTGGTAACTGAGCTATTATCTAATTTAGGCAGTTTTTGTATCATTAGTGAGTATTCACTTTCACAAAGAATACACCAAGTTGAGCATCCTTCAGTTTCAACTTGCTCATCATGGAGTCCAAGTGTGTGTAGTGTTTTCTTTTGAATAATATAGATTGAAAAGCTGCTGGCCAATCTATATTGACCTTTTCCAGTCCATCCTACAACACACCTTGGCAAAACATTGTGACTGTTCCAAGTTGCAATGGAGATTTCATGTTGAAGAGGAAGAGATAACATGTTTGCAATAAAAAATAGCTTATGACAGATGATGTTATGAGGTCCAAATGCTTCTAAGGTATAAATTGATGTTATATAGTGAGAGTAAAGAATATCTAATGAATATTTCACATGATACATGGATACTTTATAATGTTTCACAACTAAAGGAAAGTATAGATCATGGTGAATGAATATTTCTGTTATTTCATGGCAAAGCATGGATATATTTCTTCAAGGATGAATAATTTTATTTGTTTGCCAAGACCAAATTGATGAAATTACAAATCCTTTGATATGTTTGAGGTAATCATTAAATTAATATAAATGAATGGGCCTAGCTAAAACTTAGAAGTCTTGAGAAGTTTGATTTATCTACTTGTTTGTGGTACTCTCTTGAAGTAAACTGCTAATCATTCAAACTCTACTGCATCTCCATTGGGCTGACTACTTTGTTCAAATAGCAAATCTATGCTTCCCAAAAAGGCTATGTTATGGAGAACCCACACAAGGCAAGCATGAGATGCTGGCAAAGGACCATCATCAGAGAAGATGCTATGCTCTATAAACAAAGTGTAATGAAATTAATTCAGATGCATGAAGTTAGAGAATCCACTCCAAATGCTCATAGAGAATATTTGTGTCTAACCTGTATTGGGCAGAACATTCTGAGCTCATAATTGGTTACCTACTTAGTCAGATACATTTTAATTTGACTCTAACATAATGATGTCATTTTGATCCTCTTCGAGAATATAGGACAACAACCAAGGTCTGGCTAGACTATGGTTTTGAAGTCAAATTATTGTTAGAAGGAACACTGTGCCATGTAGTGGGTGCCTTTAATAATTATGATTTTATTATTCCTAAATTGTAAATTAGGAAGAAAGCATAAAATTGGGGGTAGTAGATATTTAAAAAATAATATTTGTTTGTTAAGAGAACATAAGATGGCCTTGAAAAACTAGCAAAGCTATTTTTACAAAGTTCAAATGAACACTGGAGATAATTTTTTATCAGATATTTTAAGGCTATAACTTTCCTCTAATTTGTTGTATTTAGTTCTTTATGTGCTTTCATAATGTTACTGGTAGTGAATACTAATTAAAAACCTGAAGCTATTTACCAAATGAATTTTAAAAATATTTTCCCCCAATTAGGAAGTAAATAAGAGGAGGAGGGAGAATTGACATAGTGTAGGGTAGCAACAGCAAAAAATGAAAATAAACAAAAGAGATTCAGTGAAGCATTTTGGCAGGAAAATATGCAAAAAAAGAAGGGATATCAGACAGAACTAGAGAAGTGACATGACATATAGAAATTGCAGACTGAAAATATTTCATATTTAAAAGGAAGCCATACTGAATATAATAAGAGATCTATAGTTTGTTGTTCAGTCCTCATTTTTCTATTCTGGTAGGCATATGGCATTCCTTATATTATTTGATTTTAAGTAAGGCTTAATAGATCTTGAGAATAAATCAATAAAATAGCAAAAAGGACATGATTTAAAAGTGGATGAGTAAGGATTCAGGAGAAGAATGAAAAGCAGCAGAATATAATATGAAGAAAGAAAGATGGAGAAGGATCCAAATAAAAGTAAAGGTAGAAAGTCAGTGACACATGTGAAGGAAAGGGGTGAAGTCATAATCCAAACCAAAAATATTTATTGAGAATGTACTATGTGCAGATGCCATGCACTTGGAATACAAAAAAGGCAAAAAATCCCCTGCTTTCACGCAGTTTACAAACTACTTTGGGACACAATGTGAAAATAATTATGCACAAAAATGATATATACTCGATAAATTAGAGATAATTAACAAAGAGAAGGCAGTATTATTCAAAGGAAATCCAGAAAGGCTTCTTGCAGAAAATAGAATTTTGCCTGGGCCTTGACAGAAGAGAGAAAATTGTTGATATGGGGAAGAAGGAGTAGAGAAATACATGCATTGATTACAGGCAGGGAAATGGTCAGGGTTGAAAACAGATATATTTTGCTAGAGGAAAAGCAACTCATTGTGACTGAAATGTAAAATAGGTGGAGGTGAGTAAGGTTTAAGAAGCCTGCAATACAGGAAAAAGGCAGATTATGAAAGACTTTAAAGCCAACCAGATGATTTTATGTCCAATGTGGGAGAAGCAATAGAGTTTTTTTGACCTGAGTCGTGTGCCTTAGAAAGATCAATTTGAAAGCTGAGTTGAAGATAGATTGGAGTAAGACAAATAACCAGAGGTGATGAGATCTATATCGGGGTGTGGCATTATAATGCAACAAAAAGGAATGTATGAAAGAAATGTCACAAAGGTAGATTCCATAGCTTTGAACAATAAATAGTATGGGATTGAGAGAGAAGGGGGTGTGGAGGATGATACCTTGTTCCAATCCTGGGTGACTGAGAGGATAGTAGCACCTACAAAAATAATAGGAAAATAAAGATGAGAGACATTATTACGATGGGAAAAATAATGAGTTCAGTTGGGATAGCTTGAATTTAAGATGCTTTCAAAATATCCAATTCAAAATGTCCCAAATTCAGCAAACACATTAGACTAGGAGTCAGGATAGCTGTAAGGTTGTGGGGGAGGAATAAAGAGATCTGGGACTCATTAGCATAAAAATGGTGGATGAATCCATGGAAATTGAGATTACCAAACTAAATATTGTATATTCTTTGTATCTGAAGAGGACAAAATGACATTATGATATTGAGGGCTAGGCACAGTGTGTTTGATTGAGTGATAAGACTAATATGAGATCAGAATCAATGGTCAGGCACAAATAGTCCATATAAACATTTGAGAAAGCAAGTCTCTAAATATGGGCATTTCATGTTTCTTTGGAACTACTGTGATTCTGTTTTGCTCATAGATCATAGCAACTTCTTTGATATGGGCATACCATGCTGAGCCTTCCTGTGCTAACATCTCCCATGTCTCATAATTAATATTAAAGTTCTTTAAAAAGAACTTGAGAGTGTGCCCTTAGATCTTTTGACCTTTCTGTGCTTGTTATGTTCACACAAGGTCCTCCTTAAAATAGTCTCCTAGATAAACAGATGTTTGGCCTTTGTTCTCTGTGGCTTGTCCATCACAGCTGTACTCTCTGAAGTAGAGTTTTAATGCTTGACAGTGCAGCTTGAGAAAGGAAATTCAATATCCAGTACATCATCTTTCTAGATAATCTTTAGTTCTTCCTAAGCAATTCAAATAGAAGTAGCCACCAGAAAATCTCTGTAGATTTTCAAGTTGATAGACAGACTGATACCTCTTCTCTCCCACATTTTCTTTTGGAGCCTTCAATTATTGGTATAGCTCTGCCAATGTGTGCATTATCTATAATGGATATTAGTGCAGAGGTAAGTGAGATTATCCATAACTTTCAAAATTTTTCATTTGCTCTACTTAGTGATTCCACATATGAATTGTGCAATGTTGATTGGGATGAAGATCATTTGTTTTCTTGTTAATTGTCAGATTAAAATTAATACAACCAGCAGAAAATTGATCCATATTCTTTTGCATCTCAGCCTCACTGACTAGACTGAGAGCACAATCATCTACAAAAAAAGTTGTGCACTTTTCTCTCTTCACTTTTCTCTTGGCTTTTGGCCTTTTCAAGGTGAATAATTTACCATCAGTGAGGTAGGTGACTTCAGTGTTTTTTCTTTGAAGCTCTCTGAAAACATTGCTGAAAACATCAAGCTAAAAAGCATGGAAGCAAGTGATACATCCCAACTCCACTGCATTAATGACTGGAAATACACAAGAGCGTTGTTCTTTATCCAAAAATCATAAAGGCATACTCTCATAAAACTAGTGTACAATACTGATGAACTTCTCCAGGCGATCAAATTTCACCATGATTTTCATGGTGACAATATCAAATGTTTTGGTCAGGTTGATAAAAATTATGTATAGATCTTTATTCTGCTCTTGAGATTTCTCCTGGAGCTGTCAGGAGGCAAACCTCATATTAACTTCCTCTACTCTCTGTGAAGCCATATTAACTTTTGAGTAGATGGACTTCTTCTAGATGAAGGATCAGCTTATCAAGGCAAGAATCTTGTTAAAAGAAATATCCCTTTTTCATTGTCACAGGAAAATCTATTTCCTTTTTCTTTATAGAGCTGGACTATGGAGACCTCCTTGATCTCCTGAGGGATGACCTATTCTAGCCATATAACTCAGAAGATTTTAGTTAGCAACTATATGAGCAGTGGACCTCCTACCTTGTACAGCTTGGTTGGGATGGAATTAGGACCAAGTGCTTTGCCTCTTGAGAGGATCTTCCTTAGTTGGAAATTCAGCTAAAGAGGATTGACTGCAACATTAGTTGATCAAGTCTGTTACTGAGGTACAACAGTCTGTTACTGAAGTACCTCTTACTGAGGTATAACAGACCTTTCATGCTAACCTTTTAATTGTTTTTGTCTGGAAAATTATTCACCCTGTCTATATGGGTTCTGCTGCTCCAGATGTGGTTTTATACCAGCATTTAAAAGCTTTCACAAAAATTTTGGGGCAAGTTGAGTTGCTGCCTTTTCTCCTTCATCTTGTTTTTGTCCCCAGGTATCAATATTATTATATCCATCTTACAAATGATGATACAAGTGAATTGTTCTGCCTTATATAACAACTAAACACTTGTGGCACAATTTCTTTTGAGGTTTTCTTGACTCTAAAGTTCATAACTCTGTCTACTACATAACTTAACTGTATAGTATCAGGATTTTATTGTGGGGATATGGTCATTAATCTCTTCATTGTCTTCCTCCTTAATATCATGGCTAATTTGAGAAGTAGAAGAAGCCACGGGTTTTTTCTTTCTTCTAGGGATTCTTAGTGCTAACTGAAATACATTGTATAAATAAAATGCCTCGATGGAAATTGAATGAGGACCACATTCTCTGAAATGCATGGACATCTCTTGTCCAACCCGGGACCAGTTATCTCGAGAGATCTGCTCCTCCTCTACGAACCAAGGGGAGATGCAGTTTAATATACCCACAAATCTCGCTATCTGTTCCCAAGTTATAAGTAACCCATGTATTTCTATCAGCTTAATCATGCTTTCTATAGCACCACTCTTGGGTGGGGTTGGGGGCGGGGATGGAGAGTCTTTAGCTAGCATTTGTCCCATTTTAGCCAAAAAAAGATTACTGGTTTAGTTTTTAAGAAAATAAGTTCCTTATTTGTCTATTAACAATACTCACCCAAGTTCCTGGTCACCGGAGACTTCTTCAGTCCTTGGTTCCCACCGTTGGGCGCCAAATGTGAAGATCGTGTATTTTTAAATGGACAGGAGACAGGAATTCAGGTTAGGGGAAAACCGTCAGTCTTTATTCTCAGTGAAGAAGGATCAGAGGTGGAAGAGAATTGGCGATAGCAATGTGTGCAGCTGAGTCAAGAAGCTAGCTCGACCAGCAGCCACACAACCAGCAGCTCGGAGTCTCGAACCCAGGCCCAATCTCTCCCAGCTTCTCTTCCTGTCTCTCTCTCTGCCTCCACCCACCAAAATCGTCATTTCCTATACAACACATCAGGATTTGCACGGAGAGTGGGCAGGGACCATTCTTTATCCAATCATGTATATTAATAGAGTATAGCCCAATTACTCTTTAGCCTCACATACTTGGGACCTCAGTGCATCAACTCAAACCTCAGCCCATTACATTTATCCTATTCCAAAGAATCAAGATGCATTTGGGGATTTGAGAATCACTGACAATTAGAACAAAGGGACTACAAGCTGAAAAACAGGCAGACAGGAAGGTAGAGACATGAATCAGCCAGAAAATTGGCTTCCCAAATTGTAGATGCAATATTAAAACAGAATTCAGAGAGTAAAAAGATACAAACATGCAGACCAACAACAGTGTGATTTGGGTGGCTCTGGTCTCAGGGGATCTAATAAGTGTGAGATTATTCCCATGTATATATTGGACTCTCTGGTGGTGTCTGTATAAGACAAAAATTATATATCCACTGGCCCCTGCCATGATTACTATACAAAAAACATCAGGAAGAGAAATTATTAATACATATAGTGCATAATTAAATAAAACATCAATTGTAGCAGTACAATAAATTAAATCAATTCTTTCAGTGGTGTTATTGCTTCCCATTTGGGCTTTGAAATATAAAAAATAATAATAATTTGTCACCAGATGAAAAGTCCAGCACAAAAGACAAAACAGGGCCATACATTTTGGGACTCTGACTTTGAATTTTGACAACTTGGAGCTTCTGGGACTTAAAGTGATGGCTTGGAAACCACTTAGGAGGCTGGTGGTGCAGAGAGAAAGGCCTCGTGTCACTCGATGAAGGTAAAACACAAATTTACATCCCATATCATTTAGGAAATTGTTGAGCCCCAAAGTAACCATTGTCTGTGGGATCCCTTTGGAGAGAAGCACCAAATTATTGACAAAGGCCAAGTGGCAGAGAATCAAGTCAATGGGCCTCACTCTGAGACCAATGAAGAAGATGATGGTATAAAGGCCCAGGAGGAATGAATTCCCCAGAACACCAAATACAATCTGAAATAGAAAAAAGAGCCCAACTACCATGCCATTAAAAACCATTTTCTTTCTGTTGCTGGGAGATAAATATCTGTCAAAGCCAATGGATCCTTGATTTTTCAGAAGTACAAAGCGTAGAAGTTCTTTTTTGAGAGGATGAGTAACTTTACTTGTAAAACAGAAGTCACGACTTCTGGCCAAGATGGTGGCGAGGAGGCACACAGCTGTGTAAGCTCCGCATTTTCTCTCAGAATCCATCTCATTACAAGCCTCTGAATTAATGCCTGACTGAAAAAAAACCCCACAAACAGTTACCAAGAGAACACATCCTTGAGATTCGCCAGGAAAGGTCTGTTTTTGCTCGAGGGCGGGACGGTTTTAGATTGGGCACAGGCTGAGGACAGGCAGCGGCAGCAAGAGCTCGGCAGGCAGCTCACAGCCGAGAGACCGGAGGGGGTTGGGGTGTGATCTCAGCCGTCTCTGCGGGGAGAGCTCCACTACAGGATTAGATACTTTGCCCTGGCAGCAAGTCAGTAGCCCAGCAGAGAAGCTAATAACACTGGGGGTGAAGAATACAACCCCAAACAGCTGGAGTTCCTTGGGACCTGGCCACCCCTCCCCCACAGCGTCTCAGTACGTTCTCAGAGTCTCAGAGTGCAGGCGCAACACAGTCCTGCTAGAGCCTCGCTGCTGCCCCCCGCAGTCTGTAGAGGAAGCTCGGTAACACCACCCAGCCCCTCCCCGCAAAAAAAGCAGATTCCATTTGGGTTTTTTTTTCTTTGCTAGTTTGTCTCTGATTCTTCTCTGACAAAATGAGCAAAAAAAAAAGAAAAGGACCGTAACTATTGACAGCTTTTATACAGACAGAGAGCAGACTCTAAACCCTGTGGAGATAAAACAGATTATCTCCAGGTGAATCCTAAAGAGGAGATCATCTTTTCGAAAGATGAATCCCATAGAAGAATTAAAAAATCCAAAGAGCTAAAGAAAAATAGAAAGGAGAGGGAGGTTGGCAAAGGTCTGAAGCTTCCAATTTAAAGACAGAGTGGATAAAAAATCAAATCCTTGAAAAAATAGGATTAGGAATTAAAACAAAAATAGCTCACTAAAGAAAATTGGGAAAGGGGAAAACATTTAGAGAACAAATTGGACTTAGAAAAGATATAAAAAGGGAAAAAAAAATACTTCATTGAAAAATCAGAACGACAAATGGAATTGAATGGAGGAGACACAAAAAGTTAAGCAAAAGCAAAAAAAATCAAACAATGGAAAAAATTGAAAATTTTGGGAAAACAACAGACCAGAAAAAAAGGTTAGTAGAAAATCTGAGAATTATTGGACCCCCAGAAAAAATACGATGAAAAAAGAGCCTGGACATATTTTCCAGGAAATCATCAAAGAGAACCCCGAAGCTAGAAACAGGGTAAAATAACATTGAAAGGATTCATCAATCACCCACGAAAGGGATCCTAAAATCAAAACACCGAAATATAGTGGCCAAAGGCCAAACCCTCAAAAAAGGAAAAATGCCCAATTCTAGAAAAACCCAATTCAAATATAGAGGAGCCACAATAAGGATCCCCAAGATCTAGCAGCATCCACATTAAAAGATCGAAGGGCCTGGAATATGATATTCTAAAGGTAAGAAACCTCGGATGCAACCAAAAATAATTCCCAGCCAGAATGGCATCTTTTTGGGGAAGAAGATGGTCATTCAACAAAAAAGAATTTCACCTATTTTTTTAAAAAACCGAACTTAACAAGGGTTTATCACAAAATAGAACTCAAGAAAATCTAAAAATAAAAGAAATCTTGGAAACTATTTTCTTAAAAGATGTTAAAAAATACTTTAACCCTTGTTCAGAAATTAGAGGTGGGGAAAACAACAGAAAAAAGGGTAAAGGGGGGTTATATCTCACAAAGAGGCAAAGGAAACCCATTATATCGAGAGAAAAAATGGAGGGGATGAATTAATGGGTTTTTATCCATCAGAATTGGTTTAAGAGAAAAAATTTTAGACATATTCAATGGGGTGAAACTTTTCCCATTGAAAAAGAAAGGAAAAGGAAAAGGAAGGAATAAGAAGCAGAAGGTTAAATGAGGGAAAGGATAAAAGGGGGAGGAACCAAGGTGAAGAGGAGGAAAAAAAGGGGTGTGAAAATGTGGTCTAAAAGTTTAAAAGGGGGGAAAAGGGGAAAAGGAAAAAAGGGGAAAAGAGGAAAAAGGGTGATTTTAACCAAAATGAATGGGGAAACTCCCCCAAAAGGAAGGATTAGCAGAATGGATTAAAAAGCCAGAATCCACAAATGTTGTTTTAAAAAAACACCTGAACAGGAGACACATGCAGAATAAAGGTAAAGGACGGACAAAATCTACTATGTTTTAGGTGAAGTCAAAAAAACAGGGTAGCATCCTGATCTCAGATCAAGAAAAAAAAAATTGATCTAATTAAAAGAGATAAGGAAGGGCACATATCTTGCTTTTAAAGGGAGAAGTAATGAAGCAAATCAATATTAAAAATATGCACCAAGTGGTGAGATCTAAATTTTAAAAAGAAATTAAGAGAGCTGCAAGAAGAAATAGACAGCAAAAACTATAATATGGGAGATCCAACCTTTGCACTCTCAGAATTAGATAAACCAAAGCACAAAATAAATAAAAAGTCAAAGAGGTAAAAGAATATAGAAAAGTTAGAATGATAGACCTGAGAAAATGAAATGGAGAAGAAAGGGCACTTTCTTTTCAGCAGTTCGGAACCTATACAAAAAATAGACCATATTGACATAAAAACCCTTTAAACTCAAATGCAGTAAGGAAAATATAAATCAACCTTTTCAGATCAGATGCAATAAAAATTACACCAACAAAAGCCAGGGGAAAGTAGACCAAAAAAAATGGGAAACTAAATAATTTCATACTAAAGAATATTGGGAAACAGCAAATCATGACATAATTTCTTCACCCAAGAAAAGCAATAATGAGACATCAACCAAAATGTTGGGATGCACAAAGGGTAATAAGGAGAAATTTCCTTATCTCTAGAGGCCACTTATAAAATAGAGAAAAGAAGGTCAAATAATTGGGCTTGCAATAAAAAAATGCTAGAAAAGGAACAAATTAAAACCCCAGTCAAACACTAAACTTGAAAAAAAAAAAAGGAGAGATCAATAAAATTGAAAGTAAAAAAAACTGTTGAATTAATAAACTAAGAGTTGGTTCTAAGAAAACCAACAAAATAGATAAACCCTTAGTAAATCTGATTAAAAAGGAAAAAGAAAATCAAATTGTTAGTCTTAAAATGAAAAGGGAGAACTCACCACTAATGAAGAGGAAATTGCAGCTATAATTAGAATTACTTGCCCAGCTTTATGCCAATAAATTTGATAACTTAAATGAAATGGAAGAATATCTTCAAAAATATAACTTGCCCAGATTATCAGAGGAAGAAGTAAATTGGTTAAACAGTCCCATTTTAGAAAAAGAAATAGAACAAGCTATTAACCAACTCCCTAAGAAAAAATCCCCAGGACCAGATGGATTTACATGTGAATTCTACCAAACATTTAAAGAACAATTAACTCCAATGCTATATAAACTATTTGAAAAAATAGGGATTGAAGGAGTCCTAACAAACTCCTTTTATGACACAGACATGGTACTGATACCTAAACCAGGTAGGCTGAAAACAGAGAAAGAAAATTATAGACCAATCTCCCTAATGAATATCGATGCTAAAATCTTAAATAAAATATTAGCAAAAAGATTACAGAAAATCATTCCCAGGATAATACACTATGACCAAGTAGGATTTATACCAGGAATGGAGGGCTGGTTCAATATTAGGAAAACTATTAGCATAATTGACTATATCAATAACCAAATTAGCAAAAAAATGATCATCTCAATAGATGCAGAAAAATCATTTGATAAAATCCAACATCCATTCATATTAAAAACACTTGAGACTTTAAGAATAAATGGATTTTTCCTTAAAATATTGAGTAGCATCTATTTAAAACAATCAGTAAGCATCATATGTAATGGGAATAAATTGGAACCATTCCCAATAAGATCAGGAATGAAACAAGGTTGCCCACTGTCACCATTCCTATTCAGTATTATATCAGAAATTCTAGCTTCCATAATAAGACTTGAGAAAGAGATTAAAGGAATTAAAGTAGGTAATGAGGAAACCAAATTATCGTTCTTTGCGATTTTGAGATTGCACTTGAGATCACATCTTGAGATGTCCCACTATTATAGTTTTCCTGCCTATTTATTCTTACAGCTCTCTTAATTACTCTTTTAAGAATTTAGATGCTATCATATGTAATGGGGATGATATAATGGTATGCTTAGAGAACCCCAGAGATTTTACTAAAAAGCTATTAGAAACCATCCACACCTTTAGCAAAGTTGCAGGATACAAAATAAACCCACATAAGTCATCAGCATTCTTATATATCACAATAAAATCCAACAGCAAGAGATACAAAGAAAAATTCCATTCAAAATAATTGTTGATAGCATAAAATATTTAGGAATCTATCTACCAAAGGAAAGTCAGGAATTATATGAGCAAAATTACAAAATATTTTCCACACAAATAATGTCAGATCTAACCAAATGGAAAAATATTAAGTGCTTTTGGATAGTCAAGTGAGTATAAGATGACAATACTACCTGAACTAATCTATTTATTTAGTGCTATACCAATCAGACTCCCAAAAACTATTTTAAAGACCTAGGAAAAATAACAACAAAATTCATCTGGAAGTATAAAAGGTCAAGACTTTCAAGGGAACTAATGAAAGAAAAATCAAATGAAGGTGGCCTATCTGTACCAGGTCTAAAACTATATTATAAAGCAACAGTCACCAAAACCATTTGGTATTGACTAAGAAATAGATTAGTTGATTAGTGGGATAGGTTAGGTTCACAAGACAAAATAGTTAATAACTAACAATCTAGTTTTTGACAAATCCCCAAAACCCAGCTTCTAGAATAAGAATTCAGTGTTCGACAAAAACTGCTGGGAAAAGTGGAAATTAATATGGAAGAGTGTCAAAGCCTTCAGAAAATTAAAGAAATACGAGGATTCAGAAAAAAGATATTGGAATTAGCAATTAAAAGATAATTAATAAATTTGGCAGAAATAGTTTTAGTTTAACAATTAAGTTGGTTAGCAGACTGCAAAAAATTTACAAATGAGAGAAAAGGAAAAAAGAGATTCTTATTGTAAATGATGTTCTAATGGACTTTAGCCAAGAAAAGGAAGAGACAGAGAAGAGAAGTTAAGAGAAGTTAACTGTCATGGACACAATAAGTAAAGCTTTTTTTTTTAAGGATGGGGGGAGAAATGGGAGAATTCACAATCAAATTTTTCAATTTATAGTTGCAAAAGGAAGCAACAAGTAAATAAAGATTAGTGTGAGAATAGGAATACTAGAAGGGGCAAAATAAGGGAGAAGAATGAGACCATTCATGAATGTAGAGGGAATAGCTTTGCTAAGAGGACCATTTCTTCACATGAAAAAAAGTGGAAAAGGAGAGGGTGATAGAAATCATTTCAGTGATATAAGAAGAGGAGGAAGAGATAAAGGAAATATCTTGGAGAATGGTTCTTAAAATTTTCAGGTTAAGAAGATTCTCAGCCAAGAGGAATGGGCAAATGTAATCACTGGATTTTGGAAGAGGGATGAAAAGTTTTGGAAAAGTTGCCATGTTGAGTGGGACCAAACCATTTAGAGAAAAAAACCCACAAGATTATTTTTCTTGAGTGCCCAGTTGAGATTATGTAGCATAAATTTAATTTGGACACAATTGGTATGGTTTCATGATTTCCTCCAGATTTGTTAAACATCATGAGTGCTGCAAAGGTGGTGGATGGAGGAATTAAAACAAAACTGCAGCTTGACAATGCAAGATCAACGATAGGAGAACCTTTCAAGTAAGATGAGAAATAAAGTGATAAAATAATTAATAGAAATGGTTGCCCTCAGCAAGAGTACATAACTTGAGTAAGGAAATGAAAAAGCTAATATAATGGAATGGAACACCTCCTGGATTTGCAAATAGAGTACAAAAGTCCAAATCCTGTTACATTCTGTATGGCTTCCTCTCTGAACTTTTATGAAATTACCTGTATCTAAGTAAATATGTTCCTATATCTGTGGGAAGGAGCTATCAATTTGGAAAAGTTCTAAATGAGCAAGAGTTCTGGAGAGTTTGCTAAAATACTATGATCAAGAAGGAAAATGTCATATGGCGCTCCCTCTCCCCCATACACACAAAATATGGATACCAGCTGTGATAATTGCAAATTATTTGACATAGTTATAATGATAGGATGCAGAGGGCCGGAATTCTGGAGAAGTATACTTGAAACAAGGATACTTACAATAAGATGGTAACTCAATGTGATTGATGAGATGAGGTTCTCTAATTTACATATACTTAGTACTTAGTATAGTAATGTAATGGATCTCTAGTTCACATGTACTCAATATGCTGTAATTGTAATGTTCCGGTTAGCTTTCTGGAGGTCTTTGGATCAGCCTTCGTTTCAGTAGAATGATCACCACAAGAACAGCCAGATTATAAGGCCCCAATTTTTTATTATCTCCTTCACAGTCTGTCTCCTTGCCTGGTAGTCGGCTAGCTTTCTGGAGGCCCTTCAGATGGTCCTTGGTCTCAGTGGGGGGAAGCAGGAGGCAGGCCAGCCAGCTCCAGCCTCCAGTCCTCTGTCTTCTCCGAGTCTGTCTCTGAGTCTGTTGGATCCTCCTTAAATAATACTCTATTACAATTAAATCCATTCATCATACTGAGATAAGCCAATCTTTATATCACTAGGGAACCATTATTTGTTATAAGATTAAATCGATCATACTTAATTAGAGAACTATTAATCACCATGCTAAACTAGATAACCATTGTATTATCAATTCCTCTGAGTTAACACCTTATAAGAATACTTGTTTCAAGTACAGGGCTCTGGCCCATTACATTGTAATGATGTAATTGTAATATGGTATTCAAGGGCTGAGAGAACTGGGGACAATCAGTCAAAGTGAACAGATTGTGAAGGAGACAGACTGGAGACTCAAGTATAAAGACTTTAGACTCTATTCCTGACCATCCTTGTGGTGACTATTCTGGTGAGACCAAGGCCCGCCCAGAGGACGTCCAGAAAGCTAGCCCAGACATTACAATAGGACAACGATATGGAGTCATTTAGATTAAGTTGTGACAATGCCTGCTAAAGTTTGAGTATGGGAGTCCATAAGTGCTGTCAGAGAGAGTTCAGCAAGGGTCAGAAGAAGGAGAGCTGAATAGGAGTAGCTGTGCCATCTAGATGTGCTGGGATCAGCCAAATTTTGGAGGCTTGATGTTATGATAATTCCACATGGAAAGAAGACTCAGTGACTCGAGGCTTTTATTTGTTCCCTGTTATAGGGAATGACCTTTGAAGAGAACTTACAGGGAAGATGAAATCCATGATAAATAGATGTTGATAGAAAATACTTAGGTACCCTTAATGAATTTAAGTTACTAGATCAATTGAAATTATATCTTAGTGTTTGGAAAACAATTAATTGGTGGAAAGTGCTGTACTTGGACGATAGGAAGAGCTGAGTTCAAATATTGTCCCAAATGCTTAACTGCTGTAGAACTCAGGACTAGTCACTTAACATCTCTGTGTCTCAGTTTCTACACCTGTAAAACAAGGGAATTGAACAAAAGGCAACTATAAGCTCTAAATTGATGATATGATGAACTTTCAGATATAGTTGAATAATCTCAGTGATTTTGAAAGACATGGTTTTTGGGAGAAAGATTGTTTGTCTATAATAGAGCAGATATTATCCCATTTATTAAAATGAGGGGAGTAGGGAGCATTAAAGATGATTACAACAAAAATTCAAACGTGAATTATTCAAAAGAAAATCTGAAAATGTAGAGAAGGCAGCAATGATAACAAAAAATAAGCATTTCTTCATCAGGAACAGGTTTTATCAGAGAATTACCCTTTCAAGGGGTCTTAACCTGCAACTAACAAACATCCTTTATTTTTAAGAATATGTTGCTAACTACAATTCAGTAAAATTGCTTTTCTTTGTAAATTTATTTGTTATATTGTGTGCATTTTAAAAATTATAATGAGAAGATTGCAAAAGACATTCAACTCAACTAATATTTATTAATTACCTATTATGCTCCAGGCAATATGCTACATGCTGAGGATTCCAAGGAAAGTAGAGGAAAGAATATAAGTAACTTCTTTGAAGGAGCTGACAGTTTAATGGAGAGGCAACATGTAAATAAAATGTGTAGAAGACAGAGATATAAAAGAGAAAGTGAAGATGAATTTAGAGGAGAAGCACTACCATTGTGGAAAATCAGAAAACATATCTTAGAGGAAGGGGATTTAACTGAGGCTTAAATTAAGCCAAGGAATTCAGGAGATGGAGATGAGGAGAAAGATAATTCTAGGCAGGGAAGACTGTCAGAAAAAGCCCCCAAAAGGGAGGTGAATCTTGTTTGAGGAAGAACAAGAAAGCCAGTAACACTGAGTCACAGAAATGAATGGAAGGAAATGAGGCATAAGAAGACTAAAAAGACAGGAAAGGACCCGTTTATGAAATATTTTAAAAATTAGCTTAGCAGACAATTTCATCTTTGGTCCTGAAGGTAATAGGGAGTCAAAAAGAATGCTTTAACACAGTATGGTTTAGGAAAAAAAACATTTTCAAAGCTGAATGGATGATGGTCTGAAGAGAGTAAAGACTTGAGTGAGGGAGAATTAATCATAAGCAAAAAATTGCAATAGTCTATGTCAGAATTAATAAACACTTGCATCATAGTAGTGACAGTATCAGAAGATGAGGAGGGAATTGCATAGGAGAGTTGAGGGTACATTACATTCTCTCTCTCTTTCTCTTTCTCTCTCTCTCTCTCTTCCCTGTCCTTCTCTATCTCTGTCTCTGTCTGTCTGTCTCTCTCACACACACTACTTTATGAACCCCCTAATATAACATAATTTTCCTTTTTGAAAACAATTCTAGATTGTTACAGACATATCTCAACAAAATTTCAGCAATACATTAGAAAAAAGCAACAATAAAAAACCTGTACAATTTTTGGGGAAGTGAAAAAGAGGACTGAGATAGTTAACTAAGTATTTAAGAGATATATTGACCAAAACCAAAAACTAGTTCTTATTGATACCATATTAATGTGAAAGAGTTATCAGTGAAGAGTTGAAATAATTTATCTTTGATCCTATGTTATTGAACATGCACATGCATTAGTAGATTAAGGGACTAGATGGAATGTTTTTGAAGATTAAATAAGTACTGGGATTAAATGAGTACTGGGAAAGAGAGTTTCACTAGATGAAGTGTCCAAATATAGGAAGGTCATAATGGTATAGCACATTAAGTTAAATTTAATGTGAAGTAAATTAATAAGGTGAAATGTAAATCCTAATATTTGGATCCCAGAAATCAGCTTCTCAAATACAGAGAGAGATGGGTTGGTAAGACAATAGTTTATTTTGGGGTAGCAGTGGGGAATCTCTGAAGTTACTAGTAAATGGAGTGTCACCATTGGACAGTCAGTACTTGAATGGACATTCACACATTTTATGCAAGGACATTAAGAAAATGTCCATTATTTGGAAGTTATAAGTCAACTATACAATCTGCCCTGCTCAAAAACATCCATGGAATATTGCTTCAGTTCTTAGCTCATCATTTTAGGAAGGATGTTGTTAAACTAGAATTTCTACATGTGAATGAGCAAGATTGCTAAAAGCTTTAGTTCTTTGTTAAATAAGAATCAGATGAATAATTTGGTAGTATTTAAGCTGAGAACAAGAAGACTTATAAAGTATCTTGATACAAGGCCTTAAGTATTTTAAAGATTTTTGAAGAAAACAAACAAACCAATGTTTGTGTTTCTTTTACTTATATGTAGAGGAATTAATTTGGAGCAGTAGATGAAAGTTAAAAAGACACTATTTATATGGATATAAAGAAAAGTTCTAATAAACAACTACATCAAAACAAAATGGACTGCTTTGGGAAGCACTGTACTGTACCTTGGTGGGAATCTTCCTAGAAAGCATGTAGAAAGAAATGGTATTCTGTTCTCTTTCATTTCTGAAATTATTTGATTGTGTGAGTTTAACAAATTGAATCCAAAAATAAAGGAAAGTAGGTGGGTCAATTGGAGGTGAAATGACCAAATTGTAGAAATGGACAAATTATAACTGACATCTGGATTCTACCTCGAGTAGGTAAAAGCTAAGAGTAGGGTGACTTGCGGTGGGCTTCAGGTGGAAAGTATCCAAGGCCTTAAAAAACTTGAATGGTTCTTCTCCTCCCCTCCCCCCTTCCATTTGGAAATAAAAACTAGGAAAGGTAATTGCATTTCCTTGTACTATTATGGATAAAAGAGGAGGTAAGTTGCATTTGGAACATGTTTTAATAGTCTAAGCAATAGTGAATAGTGCATTACTGTGATGCTTTATCTTTAAAGGCATTTAGAACCTGGAAAAAATCTAAAATTTCTGCAAAGGTCTAAGGCTAGTTACAGAGTTTTGCCTTTGCCTTTATATACATCTAATGATGTATAGAGTTTTATCTACTATTTAAATGTAGATTGAATTTTAATGAGGAGACATATTAAAGTACACAACTTGGAGTAAAGATTTGATCTGATCCTCACTATGTGAACCTGAGCAAATCACTTAAATTATGTCTGCTTCAGTTTCCTCATCTATTAAAAGGAGATAAAAGGACAATCTACTTCACAGCTTTTCTAAGAGCATATGTGGTAGTACATGCAATATGCTTTGCCAAAACTTAATAGTGGTAGACATACATAAACAATCATTGATATTATTAAAATAACTGACATTTTGAATATTGAAAATTAAAACATCTGAAATTTCACATCATGCATATCAAATTAGAAAAGTATGACAAAAGTGGAAAAAATCCAATATAGAAGGGACTGCAGAAAATATATACAATGATGCATTGTTCTTGGAGCCAAAAACTTATTCAACCATCCTAGAAATCAGTTTGGACCTTAGTCTAGAGAGTTCTTCAACTAGGCATACTCTAACCTAGCAATAATTGTCCAAGGTCTATAGCCACAAAGGGAACAAAGAATGATAGGAAGAACTCAATGTACAAAAAGATTGATAGTTACTCTTTTTAAAAATAAGGATCTGGAATCAATGTGAGCCCATATCTAGGAAATAATTGGACAGAAAGAAAAGATGAAAGAATTCTAGTGGTGAATCAAAGGAAGGTGATAAAAGAAATCAAAAGCATAGTAAGCCCAGGGAAGGGATGTAAGACAGAGGATTTAAAAGGCATGGAATATTTAAAGCAGAGAGAATAGTTAGGGATTATAAACATATACTCACCATTCTTATCTTAGCTGCTGAGAAAGATGACAGGTTTGTGACACCCACTAAGCCAACAAGGAAACATCATATGTGTGTTTGTATACATGTACATGCTACCTATGAGTTAGTCTCACAAGGGGGCCATTTATAGGCTATAGGCGTTGTAGATGCTCTTATCTCACCTTCCCTAAAGCTATAATTGTCATGTCATCTGTAAGAGATATGATAATCTGACAGGATAATCAGGATTGTCTCAGATAAAGTTAACTTTTGTCCCTGGTGTAAATCATCATCAGGAATTGTTGTTGATTCATGAGAATTCCCCTCAGAGTGATTAACACATACTGAGAAAAGCTAAACAATTAGTCAGTGTATCATCTGGGGATGTCACTAAGGTAGGGGCAAAGACATAGGGAAAGGCAAAGACAGTGAGGTCTCTGGGCCTATTTCCATAGCTTGGCCTTGCCTCTTTGGGACAGAAGATTCATTCCTATTCCTTCAATATCACATGCCTATTCTTCTACCTCTGGTCTTACTTTCTTCTTGAGTTCAGAATCATTGAGAAGTTTTGAAGTGAACTTACATTTCTTTGCATGGAAAGGCAATTTTATGTTGTCAGCCAAATTTTTTATGTTTTCTAGCCCCTAGTGGACTTTTAAAAATACCTAATAATAGACCTAGTTCTCCTTTTTTTCTGAAATTTAGTCCATTTCCAGAAGAATCAACATTGTGTAGCAGTAAGAACATTGATCAAAGTGCCTGGGTTTAAACACATATTATGGAAGTTAGGAATTATGAACAATGAATGGACAGATGACTTGAACCTTCTTGACCTCAATTTTCTTATGTATAAAATTGGGAAAACATTCTTTTAAAGAGATATATCATGAGGTTCTCACGAGGAAAAGAGTCCAATGATTCCAGGGTAATATAAATATAGGAGCCATTATGCAAGATTTTTCAGGCATTTTGAAGCATTCTGTCCAGGACAGGATCTCCATGTCATCTCTTAAAATTCCATGCAGATCCAATTTCTTTATAACACCAATAAAAATACAAAAACATAGAGAATCTTTTTAATTTGTCAGAACATATTAAATATATGAGATTTAAGCTATTAAGAAACCTAAAGAACTTCTTTAAATTCAAATATAAAGTACGTTTGTAAAAGTGCTAAAATAGAGACAGTGGAGTATAATTGAGAGAGGATAAATTTGGAAGTCACACTGACTTCTGCTCAAGACTTGCCTCTGACACATATTAACTATGGGCAAATTGTTTTATATCTCTGGGAACTAAAATTATAAATTTGGGAATAATTGAGTTCTTCTTTTGGTAAAGCAAATTTCCTTCCCAGTTGCTAATTTGATTGACAACTTCACAGGTCCAACAAAGAGAAAAATATAATTGAAGACACTTAAATATTTCCAGGTTAGAATTTATATAGTAAAGATCATATCATCACTCAATTTAATCTGTAGGTTGAACACTTATCAAAATATCAAATAAATCTGTTATGGAATTAGAAAATCAAAAAGAAAAGGCCCATTTAGGAAAACATTAATTCGAGTAAACATATGTTAGAATTAAGAAAAAGGAAGAATTATACTCATTATTTAAATTATTTAAAAAAGCAATGATTAACTAAGCACTCTTGTTTGGGGAGTATACATGCTTAGTAGGTGGAAATCAGTTATGATATATCTAAAGTAATTTTAAATCTAAGATAAGGAGAGCAATATTAAAAACAAATGACTGTGAGAAAATCAAAGAGAGAATGTTGATGAATTTGAAAATATAGAGTTGTAGCTGGGAGATGTGGTAGACAAAAGGACATTTAATGCTGATCATTTGATTTAATAAATGCATTTGTTTTAATCATTATTCAACTAAAAAACAAAACTTGTTTACCAAGGTTGGCATGCAATGCACTCTTATAATCTAGCCACAAGTATTACTTAACAATCCCACAATTTGGAATGGTCACTTACACAAAGGAAATCTTGAAAGGTTAAGTTGAAAAACTCTCTAAATGAGTCTTCCCTCTCACCACAGCAATTCCAAGAAAGGGACAGCTACCTCTTACTCGTCTCCTTGAAAATACACCAGAGGAGGTTAGAAAATGAGGGAAGGAACATAAAAACATAGTAAATGCAATGCTAAGGAAGATATAAGTTTCTGGTTGCATAACACCAAATCTAAATGCTGAAAGAGAGGGGAGAGAAAGGGAGGAAGGAACGGAGGAAGGAATGGAGGAAGGAACGGAAGAAGGAAGGGAGGAAGGAAAGGAGAAAGAAAGGGAGACAGAGAAAGACAAAGAAAGGAAGGAAGGAAGGAAGGGAGGAAGGAAGAAGGAAGAAGGAAGGAAGAAAAGAAAGAAAGAAAAAGAAAGATGAATAGAAGGAGGGAGAGAGGGAAAGAAGGAAAGATGGAAGAAAAGAAGGAAGGAGGAGTAATGAAGAATATAGAAAAAGTTCAGTTATTATAATCTATGTCAATTCCTGCATCCATAATAAAGGGATGTGCAATATGGTGGATTGCAGTGGGGAATATTAGAGGGATTTCCGCAGAAATAGGGTCTTAAGGTGTAAGCAAAAAATATAGAGGAAAAAAAAAACATGTAAAAATGAATGCTTTGGGAAGTCGCGGGATCCTCAAAATAAGTCAGATAAGGAATAGAAGGGAAGAGAAACATAGCTGAGCCTTGTCTGTGTCTTTTTCTTTACTTTTCTTTCTCTATACTTAACATGTATTGGAACTGACAACCAATAGAAACAAACCAAGGTATAGAAAGATTAACAGATGGATAAATAGATATTTAGACAGACAGAGAGATCAATAGATAAATGCTTGTATATGTATATGTATATGTCGGATAAGCTTTTGATAAATTATCAAAAAATCAATAATGTTAAAACTTTAAAAGCATAGTAATAAATGAATTCCTTAATGTCAAAAATATTATTTATATGAAAACAAGAAATATCAAAATTTTTTGAGGTGGCATTTTATTTTATTTTATTAAAACTTTTTATTTTTCAAAACACATGCATGGACAATTCTTCAACATTAGCCCTTGCAGAATCTTGTGTTCCAATCTCCCCCCCTTCCCCCACAACAGTCCCCTAAATGGCAAGTAGTTCAATATATGTAAAACATGGTAGAAATACATGTTGCATGCAATATATGCATACATATTTAAACAATTATAGTGCTGCACAAGAAAAATCCAATTAAACCAAAAAAAAAAAAAAAAAAAAGAGAGAGAGAGAAACAAAATAAAATGCAAGCAAACAACAACAAAAAGAGTGAAAATGTTATGTTGTGAACCATACTCAGTTCCCATAGGCCTCTATTTGGGTGTAACTGACTTTCCATTACTGAACAATTGTATTGGTGTGAATCATCTCATTGTTGAAGAGAGCCATGTCTATCAGAATTAATCTTCTTGTTGCTGTGTATAATGATCTCCTGGTTCTGCAGACAAAGAAACGTACTTGATTTAACTAATCTTTATTAGTAAAAGAGAACAACAAAAGTTTCTTACAATTTCTCTACTAAAGAAATTGATATGAACTGATGCTAAGTAAAATGAGCAGAACCAGGAGATCATTATACACAGCAACAACAAGATTAATGAAGAGAGCAATGAAGATTGATACATATATAAATATATACATATATTTGCTTCTATTTTTGTAAAAAGTGTTTTATATGCTGTAAAAAGTGATTAATTTGGAAGCTGGAGTCCCTGATATTTTATATAATTTGCAGTTCTTTTTAACAGCATTTCTTTTGTTCCCTCTTTCTACTATAATTTTTTTTTTTAATGTAAAACAGGCTGGTTATTTTTTTGGATCCATTTTTTTTATCAGTTTGCTGTACTGAAGTTATATTTATTTTCAAGACATGTATCAATTGATTATATGAGTCTGCCAAAAAATAATTATGCCATTTGCATATTATAACATTATTTCATGTCTTGGCTTATGCTTATTTTCATAATCTTTTTGTCATTGTTATGACAAATTCGCGCTCTCTTTGGCAGTTGGGGTTAAGTAAAGGGAAGTAAGCTTCTATGTTGAGTCAAGACAGTCCATTTTAAAAACTTTATATCTATACTAAGGGAGGAGCTGAGCGGAACTTTGGCCCTCCAACTACTTGTTAACTAAAATCCTTTCAATTTGCTGAGTTTGTCTTTTTAATCAGGGTGAAGAGTCAGATAAAAATTTCTTCTGATGACCTAGCAAGTAAATCATGATACTTTTGGGAGACCCTTCTTCACCTGAGTGGCTATCTCATACACACACACACACACACACACACACACACAGAGAGAGAGAGAGAAGAGAGAGAGAGAGAAAGAGAGAGAGAGAGAGAGAGAGAGAGAGAGAAAGAGAGAGAGAGAGAGAGAGAGAGAGAGAGAGAGAGTCAGAAACATAGAGATAGACAAACAGACACAGATACATACACAGAGATATACACACAGAGAAATACACAGAAACTACTTTGGCACCAGGCTTTTGTCTTTCATGGGTCTGACTAGACTTCACTGGTGGCCACAGGCAGTCATGAAGCATTCAGAGAATTAAACACTCCAAACTCAGAAAAGAAAAAGCGAAAATAGCCCTGAACCCAAAATTCTATTAAAACATTATTTGTGCATCATGAAATGAAAGCCACT
The DNA here is from genome assembly GCF_902635505.1 of Sarcophilus harrisii. Classification (NCBI taxonomy): domain Eukaryota; kingdom Metazoa; phylum Chordata; class Mammalia; order Dasyuromorphia; family Dasyuridae; genus Sarcophilus; species Sarcophilus harrisii. The sequence continues at coordinate 537,413,214 of NC_045428.1, forward strand.
TGTGCAGGAAGTCAGATTAGTATAGGGATTTACCCAACATTATGTTTGCCAGGAATAGAGAGGATAAAGAGTTCTAATATCAATATGGGGTCAGTAGAACAAACTTCCTGCTGAATTCTCCTTAGGTAAGCTTTTAAAAGCTGAATGTCCAGGCCATATTCCCGAAACTCCAGGGATAGAACTCATCTTGGGTAATTATGGAAACAGGTTTGGATATATAATTTGCCTTCATGATCCTGGTCAGGTCAAAGTTTGAAAAGAAGTTGAAAAAAAGAGACAGGAAAAGGAAGAAAATCTTTTCTGGATTTTTTGAAATTGATGACATTATAAACTTATTAGACATGGAAAGAGTGGGGAGAATAGAAGGGTCTGGTATGCTAAGGTCCATGAAGCCATGAAGAGTTGAACACAACTGAACCACAACAATGATAACTTACTTAGAGGCTAAAATTTATAACTTAAATGTATTATCTTTATTGTAAATTTCCCAATTATGGTTACTGCTAAAATATTTTAATGGAATTTTGATTTTTGAAACAAGACTTAAGATTAATCACAAATAACACACAACTGTCACTCCTTTCTGAAGGGCAATAGAAAGAAGTTGATTGCAGTAATTCTCCAATTGATGAGCATCCCCTAAATTTCTTGTTGTTCCCTCTGCAAAAAGAATTGCTACAAATATTTTCGTGCAAACAGATTTGTTTTCTTTTTTTAAAAAAATCTCTTTGGATTGAACAACTAACATAAAATAGCAAGAGTGTGAAACTTTGGTATTTGGTGAAAGTTTTTAATATACACATGTGCATGTGTATACACACACACACACACACAAGCATACAGATGTATAATTTTAGTGTGATGACCGCGTATTTTAAAATCAGCCTGAGTCAGGAATTCAGGTTAAGGGAAAATCTTCAATCTTTATTCTCAGTAGAGATGAAGAAGGATCGGAGGTGAAGGGGGATCGCAATAGCAATGTGCACAGCTGCAACAGGAAGCCAGCCAGCAGTCTCTCCCTGTCTCTCTTCCTGCCCCTCTGCTTCCACCCACCAAAATCATCATTTCCTATACAACACATCAGGAATTGCACAAAGAGTGGGCGGGGGCCATTCCTTCTCCAAGCATATATATTAATAGAGTATGGTCCAATTACTATTTAGCCTCATGTGCTTTGGACCTCAGTGCATCAACTCGAACTTCAGCCATTTACATTTTAGCATTAGATATATGCCAAATATAGAATATAAATTTATTAAATTATAAATACATATAACTATAAATGTAATTTTTTTCAGACCAATTTTGAATTTCCAAATAACCTAAACTGCTAATTTAAAAATATAAATTCCTTTTTCCCAATTTGATGTTTTATAAATAGAAACATGGGTTTGAGATAACCTTTAATTCCTTTAATTTATTTTTGGCAAAATAAGTTTAAAATTGTATTAAGATTATTTTTAAAAGATTTTTAGAAAAAAGGGATTCCTACAAATTAACTCAATTGCTAGGTTACCTGGAGAATGAAAGGTTCAACATGCTATGTTAACCGTTTTTCCTTTTTTTTTTTTTTCTTGCCTTTTTTGATTTTTCTTCCCCAACATCATTTATAGAGAAATTGCATTTTAAAAAAATAATATACATGATAGCCAAAAAAAAAGAAAACAATAGAAATAATAAATATTTTAATCCTGTTTACCTTTCTATGCTTCTCTTGGTCCTTTGTTGGAAGATTATTTTTCTGTTTAGTTCTGGTTTTCCAATAGAAATGATTGAAAACTTTACTTCCATTGGAAGATCCCATCTTCTTCCCTTTGAAAGATGTAAAGGCGGAGCCAAGATGGCCGGGAGAAGACACCGCGACTTTCTAAGCCTTTTCTCTTACCCTTTTATCAATTTATATCGAGCCCAAAAATAGTCTTGACTCCACAATTGTAAAGATAAGAAGGTAGAACAACTCACTGGCCGGAAGAAAATCTGCAGTCTCCCCAAAAAGGTTGGTTCGGGCCAGGGGGGATTCCAGAAAGGGGAGAAATTGGGTTCCAAGGAGAGCCTCAAACCGAGGGTGAAGGCAAGATCCACAAAGGTGCAGCCCCAACCCCCAAAACTTTTCCTTCCCAAGGGATCCCCGGCAGGAGGATGCAACCGGTTGGTTCCGTTGGGTGGGGCCCGGCTTAGGGCCAAGAGGCCCCCAGGGCCGATTTGCATTACAGGAACATGGGCAGAGTTCCGGGCGGTCTGGGTTCGGTCCGGGTCCGCGGTCCGCAAAGTCCGCGGTCACTGCCAAACCAAGTCCCAAAAGAAGGCCCGGGCCAGTGACACTTTCAAATTTTAAGTTCCGGCCAAAGGGCAATCGCCCAACCCCACACCCAACTGGGCCTTGATTTCGGCCAGTTGAAAATCCACTTCCTGTTTGGGGGAAGGAAAACCTCACCAGAACTCCCATACCCTCGGACCAGAAATTTTACATCTTTCCCCGCTCCAGAAGGTGGTAACCCCTTGCCTAGGAACATAAACCCCAAAGGCTTTTAAAAACATGAATAAAAAGTTTGAAAAACGATCGGCAGCTTCCTATGCAAGAAAAGAGCAGGTCCAAAGCAAACCCGAAGGAACCCCAAACAGCAAAAACATCAGACTGTCCCCACATGATGCCCTAGAAGAGACCATTAAAAAGTCCAAAAGAGGTTAGAAGATAAATGGGGAAAGGGAAAGAAGCCTTAAAGGAGGAGCAACAACTTCCCTGAAATAATGGAAGGTTAAAAATTCCAGGAAGTGCAGGGAAACAAAATTTGGAATTGGAAAAAATAAAAATTCTTCAGGAAAGTAAGAATTGTGAATTGGAAAAATAAAGAATTCACCAGAAAGTGGGATTTTGGAATTGGAAAAAGACAAAAGAACCCTTGGAAAGTGGGATCCTTGAATTGGAAAAACAAAGAACACGCAAAGAAAGGGATCTTGAATTGGAAAAAGAAAAAATTCCTTAAAAAAATTAAGTGAATGGAAAACCAAATTCCCAGACCAAAACAAAAAAACCAAAAACCAAATTGGACATATACAGAAAAAGAAGTAAAAAAGCTAATGGAAAGAAAAATAATTTTTAAAAATTAGAACTGAACAAATAGAATCTAAAATTCATTGAGACAAAAGAATCAGTCAAGCAAAACAAAAAATGACAAACCGGAAAAACCATGGAATTATCCCTTGGCAAAAATGACAGACTTGGAAAATAGATCCAGGAGAGATAATCTTGGGGATTATTACCCTCTGAAAACTATGATGAAAAAAAAAGAGCCTAGATACCTATTTTACAAAGGAAATCCCAAAGAGAACTTGAATGTAATAGAACAAAATTAAAATAGGCATTGAAAAAGAACTTGAACACCCTGAAAGAAAACCCAAGATAAAAACCCCAAAGGAATATTGTCAAAATTTCCCAAAACCATCAGATTAAAGGAAAAAATTTTAAAGCCAAAAAATTTTAATTAGGTGCCACAATAAGGATCACCCAAGATCTGGCTTCCCCACATTAAAAGGAAAAAGGGCCTGGAAATGGTTTCGAAAGGCACAAGAACGAGATGCAGCCAAGAATAAACTACCCAGCTGTTGGAGCATTTTCTTCCCAGGGAAGAAGATGGACATTTAATGAAACAAAATGAACCAATTGTTTTGGAAGAAAAAACCAGAATAAACAAAAATTTGATCTCCGCCATAAACTCAAGAGATGCAAGAAAAAGGTAAAAATAACCTTGAGGAATTGGCATTTCTGTTGTGGATATACAAAAAAGAATACATGTAAATAGATTGAAATGAATAAAAAAAAGGGTAGATATGGAAAAAGGGATGATGGCAGAAAAGGTGGGAAGGAGGGATAAAAGAAAACCAATCCCCAAAAGAATTTAAGGGAAACTTACAATCTGGGGGAATTAGAGAGGGGGAGGAACATTGTGTGAATCTTACCTCAATCAGAGTTAAAAGAAAATAATTGACATTTGTTTTAGAGAAAATTCCTGGCCCCATTAAAACGGGGGAGGAAAAAAAAGGGGAAAAGGGGGGAAAAGAATCAAAGTGGGGGAGGGATTTAAAGAGGATAAGATCAGATACAAGAGGGGAATGTTTGGGAAAGAAGGGTTTGGAGGAAGAACAAAACACCAACTTAATTAATTGGATGGCAGGAAATAAATTTAGTAATTCCAACCGTAAATGTGAATGGGATGAATTCCCCTAAAAAGAGGAGGCAGATAACAGACTGGATCAAAACAAGGGAACCCTACAATATTTGTTTACAAAAAACACATTTAAAGCAGGGGGATACAAAGAGTAAAAGGTAAAAGGCCAAGCAAAATCCATTATGCCTTGGTGAAGTCAAAAGAGGGGAACCATCCTTATCTCGATCCAAAAAAGTAAAATTGATCAAAATTAAAAGGAGATAAGGAAGGAAAACCATCCCCAAAGGGTGATAAACAACCAAACAAATCAATATTAAAATATAATACCAAATGGTATGGCCTCCAACTTCCCTAAAGGAGGTTAAGAAAAGTTGCAAGAAGAAAAGACAACAAAAACTGTAATAGTAGGAGACCTCAAACCTTGCACTCCAAATTAAAAACCAAACCACAAAACAAATAAGAAAAGAAAATTAAAAAGTAAAATAGAATATTAGAAAAATTGGGTATGTTGGATCTTTTGGAGAAAATTGAATTGGAGATAAGAAGGGAATATACTTTTCTTTCCCCAGTTATGGAACCTATTCAAAAAAATTGACCATATCCAAAGACCCAAAATTAAAATGCAAGAAAGCAGAAAAGTAAATGCTTTCTTTTCAGATCATGATGCAATAAGAACTACATTCCAACAAAAAGTTGGAAATTCAAAAGTAAATTGGAAACTAAACAATTCATCTTAAAGAATGATTATGAAACAAATTATAGATACAATTAATTTTCCTAAGATAATGACAATGGATGAGACATCATACCAAAAATTTGTGGGATGCAGCCAAAGCGGTAATAAGAGGGAATTTTATATCCTTAGAGGTTACTTGAATAAAACAAGAAAGAAAAGATTAATGAATTCTTTGCAACTAAAAAAACTAAAAAAGACCAAATTAAAAAACCCCAATCAAATACTAAATTGGAAATTTAAAATTAAAAGGAAATTAAAAATATTGAAAGAAAAAAACTTTGAACTAATTAATAAAAAACTAAGAGTTGGTTCCATGAAAAAAGCCAAAAAAGATGTTTTTGGTTAAATCTGTTGAAAAAAGGAGGGAGGAAAATGAAATTAGTAGTCCAAAATGAAAAAGGGAGAACTTTCCAAAGGAAAGGAAATTGGAAATAATAAGGGAGTTATTTTGCTCCTTTATGCCAATAAATTGATAACCTAAGTGAAATGGATGACTACCTCCAAAAATACAGATTTCCCAAGACTAACAGAGGAGGAAGTAAATTTGGAATAGTCCCATTTCAGAAAAATGAAATAGAACAGGCAATTAAACAACCCCCTAAGAAAAAAATCCCCAGGACCAAGATGGATTTAATACTTGGAATTTTTCCAAACATTTAAAAGATCAAATTTGGCCCCAATGTTATAAATTATTTGATAAAATAGGGAATGAAGGAATCCCCACCAAATTCCTTCTATGACACAGACATGGTACTGATACCTAAACCAGGAGGCTGAAAACAGAAAAAAAATGACCAATCTCCCTAATGAATATTGATGCTAAAAATCTTAAAATAAGATATTAGCAAAAAAGACTACAGAAAATACTCCATGATAATACACCATGATCGGTAGGTTTTTAAGGAATGCAGGGCTGGTTCAATATTAGGAAAACCATCAATATAATTGGCCATGTTAATAACCAAATTAACAAAAACCATATGATCATCCTCAATAGATGCAGAAAAAAGCATTTGATAAAATCCAACATCCATTCCTATTAAAACACTTGAGAGTATAGGGTAAATGGACTTTTCCTTAAAATAATCAGCAGCATCTATTTAAAACCATCCAGTGAATCATATGTAATGGAGACAAACTGCAACCATTCCCAATAAGATCTGGAGGAAACAAGGTTGCCCACCATCACTGTTACTATTTAATATTGTATTAGAAACGCTAGCTAATGGCAAAAGGGCTGAAAAGAGATTAAAGGAATAAGAATAGGCAAATGAGGAAGCCAAATTATCACCTTTGCCGATGACATAGGTATACTTAGAGAAACCCCAGAGATTCTGCTAAAAAGTTATTAAGAAATAATCCACAACGGCAAAGGCTTTATAAAATAAACCCCATAAGTCATCACATTCTTATATATCACTAAAAAATCCAACAGTCAGAGTTAAAGAGAAATTCCATTTAAAGTAACTACTGATAATATAAAAATATTTAGGAACTATCTGCCAAAGGGAAAATCAGAAACTTTATGAGCAAAATTAAGACCCACTTTTCACACAAATTGTCTGATCTAACCAATTGGAAAAATATTAAATGCTCTTGGAAGGGGGAGCAAAATATAATAAAGATGACAATATTACCTAAACTAATCTATTTATTTAGCGCCATCCCAATCAGACTCCCAAAAAATATTTTAATGACCTTAAAAAATGACAACAAAGTTCATGTGGAAAAAAAAAGGTCAAAATTTCCAAGGGAATTAATGAAATAAAAATAAATGATGGTGGCTTAGCTGTACCAGATCTAAAATTATATTATGGAGCTGCAAAGACCAAAACTATTTTATTGGCTAAAGGAATAGATTGTTGATCAGTGGAATAGATTAGGTTAAGGGAAAAACAGCCAACAAATATAGCAACCTAGTCTTTGAAAAACCCAAAGATCCCAGCTTTTGGGAAAGGAGAACTTACTGTTTGATAAAATTTAACAAAATTGGAAACTAATATGGCGAAACTAGGCATTGATCCATATTAACGCCGGTACACCAAGGAATAAGGTCCAAAATGGGTTCATGACCTAGGATAAAGAATGAAAATTATTAATAAATTAGAGGAACATAGGATAGTTTTACCCTCAGAACCGGAAGGGGAAAGGTCTTTGACCAAAAGCAAGAACTAGAGATCATTACTGATTCAAAAAGGAAAAATTTCTATTATACCAAACTGAAAAGTTTTGGCCAAAACAAAACTAATGCAGACAAGATTAGAAGGGAAGCAATAAACTGGGGAAAATATTTTTTAAAGGTTCTGATAAAGGCCCCATTTCCAAAATATATAGAAATTAACCTTAATTTATAAAAAAATTGCCATTCTCCAATTGAAAAAATGGTCAAAGGATATGAACAGACAATTTCAGATGAAGAAATTGAAACAATTTCTAGTCCTTGAAAAAGATGCTCCAAGTCAATTATTAATCAGAGAAATGAAAAAGACAACTCCTAAGATACCACTAACACCTGGGTTGGGATTGGCTAAGATGACAGGGAAAAAAATGATGATTGTTGGAGGGACGGGAAAACTGGGACATTGATGCATTGTTGGTTGGAGTTGTGAACGAATCCAACCATTTTGGAGAAGTAGTTTGGAACTATGTTCAAAAAAGTTATCAAGCAGTGCATACCCTTTGATCCAGCAGTGTTTACTGGGATTATATCCCCAAAGAGATTTATAAAGAAGGAAAGGGACCTGTATGTGCACGAATGTTTTGGGCAGCCCTTTTGTAGTGGCTAAAACTGGAAACTGAATGGATGTCCATCAGTTGGAGAAGATTGAATAAATTTGGTATATGAAAATTATGGAATATTACTGTTCTGTAAGCAATGACCAACAGGATAATTTCAGAAAGGCCTGGAGAGACTTACATGAACTGATGCTGAGTGAAATGAGCAGGACCAGGAGATCATTATATACTTCATCAACAATACTATATGATGACCAGTTCTGATGGATCAGGCCATCCTCAGCAACGAGATCAACCAAATCATTTCTAATGGAGCAGTAATGAGACTGAACTAGCTACCAGAAAAAGAACTCTGGGAGATGACTAAAAACCATTACATTGAATTCCCAATCCCTATATTTATGCACACCTGCAATTTTGATTTCCTTCACAAGCTAATTGTACAATATTTCAGAGTCTGATTCTTTTTCTACAGCAAAATAACGTTTTAGTCAGGTATACTTATTGTGTATCTAATTTATATTTTAATATATTTAACATCTACTGGTCATCCTGCCATCTAGGGGAGGGGGTTAGAGGTGAAAAATTGGAACAAGAGGTTTGGCAGTTGTTAATGCTGTAAAGTTACCCATGTATATATCCTGTAAATAAAAGGCTATTAAATTAAAAAAAAAATAAAAAAAAAGAAAGATGATGCTCAATTTCACTAGGTAGTTGATTCTTGGTCCTAATCATGGTATTCCAGGCCCTCTGATGCTTGATTGTAGAACTAACAGATCCTGGGTAATCCTGACTGTAGTCCTCAATACTTAATTTGTTTATATCTACATTCTGAGGCCCATTGGAAGCCTTGGTTGCATTTTGGACATAGAGTTTTAGGTCTTCTCTCACCCTGTCCTCTAACTCTATTTCTATGCCTACATTGATCTTTCAAATGCCCCATTTTACCAGACTGAAAGTACCTATGAGTCTCTCTTGAAGTCCCTTATTACGAGGGACCCTGTTTTCCAATAATTTGCATCATAGCTTGGGTATAAAAGGCATTTGTGCCCACTTTAGCACAGAGTCTTATGATCTCCTCTAAAGAAGCATCCTTGTGTAGTCCCCATATAATTCTTCATAACCTCATTAGCATTTTCTTTAGAGAGTTGTTTGATCATTATTGCTGTAGCTGCATTTTCTCCAATAGTCCCTGTGAAAGCTGTCTGCAGATGTTCCACAAAATCAGCAAAAGGTTTATTGGGACTTTGCTCTATTTTTGTGAAGGTTTCCCTTCAATCTTGTTTTCCTGGGAGAGAGCCCCATGCTTTGATTGCAGCAGCAGCAATTTTCTCATATGCTGCTATGGGGTAATTAATCTGTGCTAAAATGTCTGCATGCTGACCTTAACCTTTACTTAGAGTTGTTAAATAGCCAATAAAAGTGATAAATAAGATGCATGTACAATAGTGGAAGAGAAAGCAGTGAGTAAAAGGAGACCTACTAACCAATGGGAGAACAATTTGGGTGACTCTGGTCTTAAGGCAATCATAGTGTAATGGTTGCCATGAAACTGTTGAACTTTCTTGTGGTATCTGAACAATGAAAAAAAAAAACATATGCAAATTCACTGATCCACATAGGTAACATCAGGAAGGAAGAATGAGAAATAGAGTGAAATATTAACTGAAATAAAACATGTAGTAGGAAATAAATGAAATCTTATACTTCAGTGATCTTTTTGTTTCTCTTTGAGCCTGTCACATACACAAGAATAATGCAAATTGTCAGAAGACAGAGTATCCAGAAGAAGAGACAGAAAGAATAAATGTATTTTTGTGCTTTGGTTTTGAAGTCTGAGAAATAGTAAAATTATATGATCTCTATAAGATTTTAAGTAGGTGCCTTAATGGTTGTGCATTTATGTTTAGGTGATAGATAGTTAGAGATAGATATTGTGTGTGTGTGTGTGTGTGTGTGTGTGTGTGTGTGTGTTGAGAGAGAAAAAGAGAGAGGGAGGGAATGTAGAAGGGGAGAGAGAGAGAGAGAGAGAAAGAGAGAGAAAAGAGAAACAAGCATTCAGGAATCTTTGAATTTACTATGTTTGAATTTCCTTTTTTCTTCACCTTTGGTACTGCTGGGAACTCCTTTCAAGTGTTGCTCCTTAATTTGGCATCTTTGATTTTGCTTGGGTTTTTAATCTCACTGAAATTTAAAATGGTGAGTAGACATCTCCTGTAAAGGATTTATGGATAGAGATGAAGAAAGAGTGAGAGGAAGGTTGAAGAATGAAGAAAGAGAGGATGAAGAGAGAACATCTGTCCTACTATTTCTGCTATGAAAATGATATTACCCTTCTTATACCAAGAGGCAGAATAATTAGAAAGGAGATTGAATAATATATAATTAGAAGCTATGGTCTATGAATCACTGAATTTGGAGTCATAGCATCTATATTGGAACTTCTCCTCAGCCCCTTATGATTTAAGTGATTGGTATTTTCAGACATCTTAACTATAAAGATATATGTTACATGCATATTTGTCATATATATATATATATATATATATATATATATATATATATATATATATTATCATTGCCACTTCCCATTGAACCATAAAATTTAGGGAAAAAGCATGGGAAATGTGTATGGTTCAGGAAAAACATTTGGCTTTTGGCATATTTGAAAGTTTTTGCTTGCATTTTAAGTTCATCATTTCTGTGGAAGGAGTTGAGCAGTGTGTTTCTTCTTCAGTTCTCTGAATTCATTATTTATCATTGAATTGAACAGAGTTCTAGAATCTTTCAAAGTTATTTCACATACAATCTTGTATAAGTTGTTCCAGTTCTATTCACTTTTTTCTGAATCAGTTTATAGAAGGTTTTCTAATTTCCTGGAAAACTATTACATTATTTATTATGTCAAAAAAGATAATTCTAATAACATAATCCTACATTTTTTCTTGGTATTTCTCAAAAGGATACTCTTTTAGTTGCCAGTTGGGTCTATTAAGGAATAAGCTTCTGCATATATTATTTACAAATAAGTTCCTTTTCCATCCCTTTGGAATATAGATCAAGTATTAGTGGAGAGTAGTTAAATGGTATGCTCACACAAATCATTGGAAGTACAATTTCAAATTGCTTTCTACAATAGTCAGATCTATCCATGGCTGGAAGACTGCATTATTGTTCCCAATTTCCTGCATTCCATGTAATAACTATCATTTTTCTCTTTCATTATATTATCACTGGTGAAAAGTTTGAGGTAAAACTGTATTTATAAATTAAGCTATATCAGAACTATCTCATGATCTTTTCCCAGAAACCCAAATAGTATTTATGGATATAGGAGTCACTGACCATTAGAACAAAGGAGCTACAAGCTGGAAAACAGGCAGCCAGGAAGGCAGAGATATGAATCAGCCAGGATGAATATTTCCCATAGTGAATATATAATCCCAGGAGAGAATTGATAGAGTAAAAGGAGACAAACATGATGACAAGCAACAGGATAGTGTGGGTGGCTCTGGATTCAGGTGAACCCTTAGGTGTTAGACTATTGCCATGTATATACTGAACTCTCTGATGGTGTTTGTACAAAATAAAAATCATATATGCACTGGTCCCCATCATGATTCCTACACAAAAGAATTCAGGAAGGGCGGATATGAACACATATAATGCAATATAAAATGAAACAGGAAAGGTAGCAACACAATAAATGTAATCATGACTTTCAGTAATGTTATTGCTTCTCTTTGGGCTTTTGAAATATGCAAGAATAACCCAATTTGCTAATAAATGGAAGGTCCAGCACAAGAGACAGAATGGGAAAAGGTACTTTGGGGCTCTAGCTTTGAGTTTTACCCACTGAGAGGTAGTAGGACTTAAAGTGATGGCTTGGAAGCCGCTCAGAAGGCAGGTAGTACAGAGAGAAAGATCTCGAGCCACTCTATGAAAGTAAAAGAGAAGTTTACATCCTACATCATCCAAGAAATTGGTGAGTCCAAAAATAGCCATTGTCTGAGGGATCCCTTTTAAAAGAAGCACCAGTTCATTGACAAATGCCAGGTGGGTAAGCAGGAGATCTATGGGCCTCAGCTTTGGACCAATGAAGAAAGTGATGATATATAGGCCCAGAAGGAAGGAGTTACCCAGTGCCCCAAATCCAGTCTGAGATACAAAAAGGAGTCCTAGTGCCATGTCATTAGAAATCATTCTCTTTTTGTTAATGGGAGATATGTAGTAATCAAAATCAGTCAATCCATACTCATTCAGAAATAAAAGGAGAAGATATTTCTTGAGATCAGGGAGACATTTGCCGTGTTCAGTACAGTCCCCATTCCTTCGAATCCCAAATGTCTTCTGAGGATGTTTGAAGAGTTATATGTATTAATACAGAATTAGGAGAAGAATTTGTTCAATTCAGTTACGAAGACAAGAACTTTGGCAGACTTTAGAACTGATCTACACAATAATAAAATATAAACATCAAAAACAGAAGGTAAAATATACTTTCCTTCCCACCCTTATTAATTTCTCTATATATTTACATATGCTGTAGTTTCTTTTCTTCTCTTTTCAGCATTTATTAATAGTTGTATGTTTCAGTCAAAGATCATACATATCTTAATCAATTGGAGTAATATTTCCAAATTGATTTCCAGAATAATTCAATCAAATTCCACCATCTTTGCATTATTTTTCCTCTTTCAGGATCTCCAACATTTGTCATTTTCCTCTTTCATTCTATTTGCCACTTTGATGGCTGTGAGAGTGAATCTAAATTCCTTTAATTTGTAGTTTCCAAAATTATTAATTCTTTAAATAGTTTTTCTGTGTGGCTGTCCTTCCTTTGGATTCTGGCCTTTGAAAACTGTCTGTTTGTCATCATTTACTTATTTATCTATTGTGAAGTGTATTTAACTTATAAATGTATATCAGTTTTTTAAGTCTTTGAGAGGAGACTTTTATCAGAGAAACATGCTGTAAAGATGTTTTTCCAATTATTTCTTTCCTTTCTAATTTTAACTTTATTGTTTTCTCTAAAATATTTCAATTTTATATAATTAAAAATGAAAAAATTATCTTGTCATCCTCTCTGCCATTGTTTTTTTTTCATGAACTTTTCCATTAGCCAGAATTTTAAAAGATAATTTCTTCCTTTTTTCTCTAATTTGTTTATGATGTAGCCTTTTATTTAGGTCATGTGCCCATTTGTGCTTTTTTTAGGAATATTTTCTTTTAGGTACATATTCCCCTCTGCATCTGGTACTCTACCTGGTTTCAATTGCATGAAACAAGATATGATTTCCATGTCTGGCCCATATCCATTTTATATTTCTAATCTCATATACTATACTGCTAACTCAAATCTTGATGACATTTTCTTCTTACTCTTTCCTCTAATGGAGAGTTGAAAAATGGAGTGCTAAAGTCCTTCCAATGCTTTCCTTTATGAAGGACAGAAATAAGACTATTTTAGTCATTTCACTCTGTATCTCTGCACTTTACTCTGCATGGTTTCAATTCCACAGAAAAAGAAGTCCACTCATGTTCCATTTTTCTTCCCTGCCTTATAACAACCTACTTTTCTACCTCTGATTCTTTATAACCATCTTTTATTGAATATTATCTCCCTACCTCTATCATTTTGCAAACTCCTCGAGGGCAAAAGGGTATCCTTTTTAATAACTGCATTCCCAGTTTTTAATTTAGTGTCTGTGACTTATTAGGTGCTTAATAGATATTGAATTGAATTACAGATTTAAAATGTGTTGATCTAAACCTGATTTCTGACAAACTGTTGTTCAGTTGTGTCATTTGTTATTATGAAATCATTTTTCCTTCCTCAAGTCACTTACCTTTGAGTTTATTAAACACAATGTTATTATGGTTACTTGCTTTTCTGTGATTACTGATTATATTTATATCTTGATGTCTTTATCTATTTCTCTGTCTCTCTTTATAAGTCTATGTCTATCTGTCTGTCTGTCTGTGTATCTATCTGTCTTGTCTCTCTTCTCTCAGTCTTCAAAATCTGTCAGATCTTTCTTGATTGATTATTGCATTGTAGTATAATTTGAAATACTGTAATGATACATGTATTTATTTTTCCATTAAAAAAAGTTTACCCTTGATATTCTTTTGTGTCAACAATAATTAGGGTGCTTATTTTGTACTTTTCTTTTCTGCTATATCTTTCTTTTATTTAGAAATTATTTATGATAAAAGTGGTAAAGAACATGAAGAACTAGACATTTTCTTTGATTCCCTTACCTTTAAAACATTTCCAGGGCCAGGACAGATAGTCATCTACTTTGTCCAGTCTTCAAATTATTGAAGCTCACAGACCACCAAGTAAGTACAGCGAGGGATCGCTTTCTCTACTGTCAAATATCTCTGTGGGGAAATCGTTGTTGTTTGTTCTTCATTCTTGAAGGATTAATGACTTTAGGAGAGTGATATCTTGATGTGAAAGTGGATTGGATTTAAGTGAAGCAGAGCAGTGCAAAATCTTCAATCTCACTCTCTCCTCCAGGATTCATCTCCTCCAGGATTCATCTGAGTCCAGTGGCAAGACAAAAATCAGAATGGCTCAAAATGACCCCCAATACAGTGGGAGATCTTTGACTTTTTAAGCTAATGTCTTTCCCAGGTGTCAGTTTGTTTGAGCTAACTCCAATTCAGTGATTTAAGGCTAGATAAGAAATGAGGGAAAAGATGGGAATGTTTGTGTGCTAAAAAAAGCAAAGAAACAAACAAACAAAAAAAACTGGAAAGAGAACATCCTTTCTGGCAAGAATAGAAACAAATGCTATTTACACTCACTCTGAACCATCAAAACCCAAATAATGACTTAAGTGAGCCTTGGACTGGGAGCTATCATTGGTCAATCTATGATAGCTAGAGTGATTTGGATTTAAGGCTTGGTCAAAAGCTCCATTTGAATCTCAATGAGCTTTATCAAATGTTCTTTTCCAATGCTCTTTTCAAAAAATCATAAATGAAACTACATGGGACAAAAGAGTTAACTAATTCAGTTTTGTTTTAAATAAAAGAATAAATAAGTAGGGAAGAAAAAAAGCTTGCCCAAAAATCCCCAGATATATCATGAGATTTCGGTAATCAAAATTTTTATTTTCCTTTGGACAAAGTATCCACATGTAAGGTTATGATTCCCAATGTGGACAGAGAGAGAGGTGGGAGAAGAAGAATAAAAAATAGGGAGAAGGGAGAGAGAGTGAATAATGAAAGGAGAAAGGAAAGAAGAAATGAGAGGAAGGGAAGGAGTGAAAGAAGGATAGAATGAAAAAAGGAAGGAAGAAAGGAAGGAAAGAAGAAAGGAAGGAACGAAGGAAGGAACCAACAAAGGATACTGAGTAGAGCTTGATGGTTTCCTCACCTGAGTGGGGTCTCACCAAGATTGTTAAGAAAATTAATCCAATCTCATTTTCAGTAATCACTTTTAAGAAACAGGACTTCAGAAAAAGAGAGAACTTTGAATTTCCCCAAATTTTTGGTTATTAATAATTATTTATCTCACTGCACAGCAATAATAAAAATTATTACAAAAAATTGATCTACTATGACAAGTTTCAACAGAGAAATAAAAGAGAGAACAGGGACTTGGAATACAAATGCACAGGAGTGAAAGTCTATGTAGAAGATTAAAAAGTAGAACATAGCAATATAAAAATAAAATAAGCACACTATACAAACAAAATGTACTGGTTATTATGATGGGAATCATAATTATAGATTGTGGAGACTAAAGATCATAGACTGTGGAGAATAATACCAAAGTACAAAAAACACAGATACTATAAGGCAAGAAATAGTACAACAGAATTGCTAGAACTTCTGAATATAAAAATACCAATTGAAAAAATTCATACTTTGTCTCCAGGGGGGAAAATCCCCAAACCTATAATCTCTAAAACACACAGTTGTTAAATTTAACAATCTAGTTCCGAAATCAGTTCTGCAAACAATCAGGACAAGGCTTTAAACATCATGGAAAGGAAGTACAAATTAGCAAGGCAATTGAGTATCTACCAGAAACTGAAGGGGGGAATGGGATGATGTGTTCCAAAGAATAATAGAACTCAGAGACAACCCAGGATAATCTACCCTACAAATCTGAGTTCAATCATAAGTTTAAAAAAAAGCTGCATATTCAATAACAAAGTGTCATTTAAAAGATTATTAGAAAAAATAAATTCAATCCAAAGAGATTATTTGCTTTTCAAATACTTGAACAACAAAAATGCAGGAAGAGTGCTCAAATAGATTGGCAATATAAACAGAGCAGAAAACCTAGTGAGAAACTTCTTCTTGAATGTAAACAAAATGATAGGGATATGGTCACAATTCAGTTGGAGGTACCAATAAAAAGATAGACCTGTGACATTAGAAACAGAACTTGGAAATATCTTGCTTAAATTAGATGAATATATATGTGGTGTTTATATACATTATATTTTATTATAAATTATTGTAGATAGAATTTACATTAGATTATTACATATAAAATATATAATTGTTTAAGGTGGGAGTACTTCAAAAATGGGAGGGTAATGAAAGGGAAAAGGCGGATAAAAATGAGTGTTAAATGCACAGATTAAATCAAAGTTTAGAAATGAGAAAAAGTTGAGTTCTGTAATCTTACTAAAAAAGTGCCTGTAAAGGAGTCGATGAAGAGATAGGGAGAAATATTGAAAAGGTGCAAGGAGAGTAGGGAAGCTTTGCTTTATGCTGGGTAGAGGTTTCAATGATAAAAGCTTTTATGAATCAAGTGTTGTTCTGAGAAGGGAGAAGGAAAATTGGTCCAGGATGTGGTTGGGGGATTTGGGACTTGAAAAGACCACTGGACTTTTTCAAACACAATAAATTCCATCAAAAGTAATCTGCTTGCTGGCTGCCATCAGCTCTTCACCTGCTTGTTTTTGTATAGGCTAATGCTCTTGGTTGGAATGCACTGTCTGCTAGCTTGTAGAATTTCTAAATGTGTGAAAGCCTCAGTTCAAATTTCTCCTCCTTTAAAGAGCCATGGATCTTGATGGTACAAGATAAGCATATATATATATATATATATATATACACACACACAAACATGCATGTATACATATATATATACACGCATATACCCATTTCTCCAGATGTATGTATTTAATACATGTGGAACCTATATATAATACATATGTTATATTTACTTGAGTTTATATGTGCTTTTTTTCTGCAAGCATCCTAAAAGCTGTCTTAGGTAAAGGACTGTTTATTTTATGCTTTTATATGCCCAGTAGATACTACATTGAAGAGTTAAGTCCTGCAGCGGATAAAATGCCGGCTCTGGAATCAGAATGATGTAAGCTCAAATTTGGCCTCAGACACAAGCTGTATGACCCTGGACAAGTCACTTAATGTTGTTTGCCTCAGTTTCCTCACTTATAAAATGATCTGGAGAAGGAAACTACAAACCATTCTAAGACCTTTGTCAAGAAAATGCAAAATAGGCTCACAAAGCACAAGACATAATTAACTGCCTAATCAATAAAAACAAAGCTATATTATACTGTGGCTCAATTTGAGGCTTCTTAGAAGCATTTTTGATTTGAAGGAATGAAAAACATTGGGAAAATTTAAACCATAAAGAGGAGAAGAAAAAGAAGATATTTCAAGAGAATCCTCCATTCAGAAATAAAAAACAGCCAACATCATCTTTTTAGAGCAGAACAGATAAGGATGATAAGATAGAAGCTTAGAAAGACAATAGAAAAGATACAAGAAAGAAAAAAAAGAATGCAGAGCATTAAAAATAAAGGTGGGGTCAGAGTTATTCACAGAAGAAAAGGGAGAGGAAAGTTTGTTACCTTTGGATCACTGGAGAAAATCCCAGATCCCTTTTCATAGACTTCTAGAGAATTTAAAAGAATTCTGATTTAGAATGAAAGACTGAAAAAATTCACTATCAGTCAATTCACTTTTTCTGATGTTTGTCTATAAAGATATACTTACCTCACTTAGCTTAGTCTTAGTTACTAGGGGAGAGATAAAATCTGTGAATACAGAAAGCTACATGCTACATATGCACTTGTCTGTGTTTAGGTGGACAGTACAGGAGGGGACTATTTATGGAAACTAGATTCTGTGAGCTCAGTTTCCCTAGAGCAGTAATTATGATGTCAACTGTAGAGAAAATACAATCTGACAGACTACGACTTTCTCAGATATTAACTTTTGTCCCAAGTGCAAATCATCAAAAGGAATTACTAAATGATTAAAGAGTATGCCTCTCAGTCTTGATTAACAAATAAAGGGACAAGTTAAAACCCTAGTCAGTGTCAACTGGGAGAAAAACTTTTGTGAGCTACTGTAGATGGCAGAACCTGGCAGGTCATGGATAGGGAGAAGCAGAAAACAAAGGTGAGAGGTTCTGAGCCTGTGTCCATGGTTTGGTCTTTTACCTTAGCAATCTAGATGGGTTCCTAGAAAAAGAAAGGTCTTTCACATTCCTGTCCTGTTTCTGATATTTTTCCCCTTCCCAGATTTAAAAATATTATGGATTTTTGGAATATCCTTATATTTTCTCATATGAAGAGTATATTCTACATTGTCTGAACAAGCCACCAAACCTCTTTTCCTCCAATATTTCTTCATCTCTACATTTGAGAAGTATTCTATATGAGAACTATATTATAAAACTAATATGAAAAAGATTGTGTATAAATATAGGAACTATTTTTTCAAAGGATTTCAGGTATTATGAAGTTTTCTAGCCATCAAAGCATTTCCCTCTTTCCCCCTGAAATTCCATAAAATCTTTTTTTCTTTCATATATAATAAAAGCTTTTTATTTTTTTGTTTTTGTTTGACTGGTTCTTAAAGTCTTATTGAGTCATTCACTTCCATTTGTTCAATTCTAATTCTTAGTGTATTATTTTCTTCACTTACCTTTT
The DNA here is from genome assembly GCF_902635505.1 of Sarcophilus harrisii. Lineage (NCBI taxonomy): Eukaryota > Metazoa > Chordata > Mammalia > Dasyuromorphia > Dasyuridae > Sarcophilus > Sarcophilus harrisii. The sequence continues at coordinate 537,431,795 of NC_045428.1, forward strand.
TTAGCTCCTTTTGTAATTGGCCAATTGATTTTTTTTGTTCATTGCTTTCCTTTTCCATTACACATATTTTGTTTTTCAGTGAATTGTTGTCTTTTTCATATCTCTGTTGTATGGCATTATATGCCTTTTCCATTCTTTCTTGCATTGATCTCATTTCATTTCCCCATTTTTCTTCTAATTTTCTTTTAAGATTCTTTATGTAATATTCCAAGTAAAGCTTGTGAAATGGTGACTAGCTAATGTCTCCCTTTGGAGCTTCTTCTAGAGCTGCTATGCCTTTAGAAATCTCAAGATTTGAGGTTTGTTCTCTCTCTCCATAAAAGCTATCTATGTTGAGAGTTCTTTTTTGTTTTTTATTCATTTTTTTTAAGGCTTAAGGTCTGTTCAATGCAAAGAAGGATAGCTGCTATAATTTGCTCTGGGGCAGTTCTGCTGATTGATTTGGGGAGGGGGAAAGAGATAATGGAGACTAGGTCTGGCATTCTTTCAGGGCTCAATGATTTTCAATTTGTTTTGGGTGGCAAATCTACAATAATATTCTATTGCATTCATATACCATAACTTATCCAGCCACTCCCCAATTGATGGGCATCCATTTAGTTTCAAGTTTCTTGCCACTGCAAAAAAGGCTGCGACAAACATTTTTAGCAAAAGTTGGTTCTTTTCCATTTTTTATAATCTCTTTGAATGTACAGACCCAGTAGAGACATAACTCTTTGGTCATAGTTCCAAAATGCTTCTCAGAATGGTTGGATTAATTCATAACTCTACAAACAATATATTAGTGTCTCAGTTTTCCCATATCTTCTCCAACATTTATTAGTATCTTTTCCTGTCATCTTAGCCAATCTGAGAAACGTGAAGTGGTACCTCAGATTTGGCTTAATTTGCATTTCTCTAATTAATATTGATTCAAAGCATTTTTTCACACGTGTAGAAATGACTATAATTTCTTTGTATGAAAATTGTCTATTCACATTCTTTGACTATTTATCAGTTAAAGAGTCAGTTGTATTCTTATAAATTGGAGTAAATTCTCTATATTTCTCAGAAACTAGGTCTTTATCAGAAACCTTGAATGTAAACATTCTTTCGCAGCTTTCTGCTTCCCTTCTAATCTGGGCAGTATTGGCTTTGTTTACACAAAACCCTTTTTATTCAATATAATCAAAATTATCCACTTTGTATTTCATAAAGTTCTCTAATTCTTCTTTGGTCATAAATTACCTCCTTCTCCAAAAATCTGAGTCTTTCTCTTTGTTGCCCTAATTGGCTTATAGTATCACTTTTTATGTCTAACTCATAAACCCATTTATACTTTGTCTTGTCCAACTACAAGATTAGAAATTTTGGGTTGTATGTTCCATAGTAATGTTAACCTTAACATCTTTAAAAGAGATGCCCTTCTAAACAAAGTCTACCTTGCAACTTCTTTATTTGTATGGAAAGCCTCACTATTCTTTATGTCACCCAGGTTTGTAATAGAGATTTCTTAATTCATCAAACTCCTCATTTTCCTCATCTAATCAGTTACCACCCTTCTCCATTCTATCTTTAAAATTCCATAATCCTTGATTTTTCCTGCACAGCATGATGAATATGGAAATGAATTTAGAAGAATAGTACAGGTTTAATCTATATTGGAATTCTTGCTGTCTTGGGGATAGGGACTGGGGAGAGAGGGAGAAAAATTTGAAACATAACATTTTGCAAAAGTGAATGTTGAAAATTATTTTTTCATGCATTTGGAAAAGTAAAATACTATTAAAATGAAAAAAGTATAAATCTCAAAAAAAGGTATTTCTTTTATTTATTTATTTTTTTTATTTTGTAAATGTAACCTCTTCTGTTGCTCAACCAAACTTTAGGAGATAGATAATGTTATCATTCCTCATTTTATAAAAGATAATACAGAGGCTTATGGGGTAGGGATCAGGGAATTGATAGACTTAAAAAGATACTAAGTTTTTGAGGTAAGAATTAAACATTTCTAAACTGCAGGGTCAGCACTTTTATTTACTGCATCAATTAGCTATATTTTATCAAGAATATATCAGGATGTGGGAGTCTTTATCCTTTTCCAAAGAGCCAAGTAGTACTGGGGACATTGGAGTCACTAATTAGAACAAAACATACCTGAATTCACTACAAAGGACATATGAAAGAAGATATCTGCATCCAGAGGGAAAAAATTATTAAATAGGAGTATGTGTAAAATAATCTTATAAATATAGATATCTAGGCATGTCTATATTTTTATATATCTATATCTATATCTTTCTGTCTAATGGTTGGTAGCCATCACTTGGGGAGGGGGGAAGAAAAAAAGAAAAATCATTATTATATAATTATTTTTATTATATATTTAAAAGAAATATCAAGTAGTACATAATAGATTTGCAGTTTCATGTGAAATCATCTTTTTTTGTTATAGTATTTTATAAAATGTTTTTTATGCAGTAAATTAAAAATCATTTTTTAAAAAAGGGCTACAAATTGTCAGTTTGCAATAGAGTTGTTAAATAGCCAGTAAAAGTGATAAGCAAGGTGCATGTACAATGGTGGAATAGAAAACAGTGAGTAAAAGGAGACCTACTAACCAATAGGAGAATAATTTGGGTGACTCTGGTCTTAAGGCAATTACAGTGTGATGTGCCATGAAACTGTCAAACTTTCTTGTGGTATCTATGCAGTGAAGAAAAAGACATACAAATTCACTGATCCACACGATGAATCTTACATAGAGTCAGGAAGGAAGAATGAGAAAAAAGAGAGTGAAATATTAATTGGAATAAAAAATGTAATAGGAAACAAATGAAATCTTATACTTAAGTGATCTTTTTGTTTCTCTTTGAGCCTGTCACATATGCAGGAAAAATGCAATTTTTCAGAAGATAGAGTATCCAAAAGAAGAGACAGAAAGAGTAAATTTACTTTTGTGCTTTGGTTTTGAAGTTTGAGAAAGAGCTAAATTATATGACCTCTATAAGATATTAGGTAGGTACATTAATGGTTGTGCATTTATGTTTAAGTGATAGATAGATAGATAGATAGAGATGTGTGTGTGTGTGTGTGTGTGTGTGTGTGTGTGTGTGTGTGTTGAAAGAGGGAGAGAAAAAGACGGAGGGAATGTAGAAGGGAGAGAGAGAGAGAGAGAGAGAGAGAGAGAGAGAGAGAGAGAGAGAAAATAAGCATTCAGGAATCTTTGAATTTACTTGTTTGAATTTTCTTTTTTCTTCACCTTCAGTACTGCTGGGGATTCTGCTCCTTAATTTGTCATCTTTGATTTGGCTTGGGTTTTTAATCTCACTGAAATTTACAATAGTGAGGAAACATCTCCTGTAAAAGGTTTTATGGATGGAGGTGAAGAAAGAATGAGGAGAAGACTGAAGAATGAAGAAAGAAAAGATGAAGAGAGAACATCCATCCTACTATTTCTGCTATGGAAATGATATTACCCTTCTTATACCAAAAGGCAGAATAATTAGAAAGGAGATTGAATAATGTATAATTAGAAGCTATGGTCTATAGATCACTGAATTTGGAGTCATAGGATCTATATTGGAACTTCTGGTCAGACCCTTGTGAGTTAAGTGATTGGTATTTTCAGACATTTTAATTTTAAAGATATATGTTACATGCATTTATCATATATATTTTATCATTGCCATTTCCCATTGAGCCATAAAATTTAGGGAAAAAGCATGGGAAATGTGTATGGTTCAGGAAAAAACATTTGGCTTTTGGCATTCCTGAAAGTTTTTGCTTGCATTTTAAGTTCATCATTTCTGTGGAAGGAGTTGAGCAGTGTGTATCTTCTTCAGTTCTCTGAATTCATTATCATTGATTTGATCAGGGTTCTAAAATCTTTCAAAGTTATTTCACATACAATCTTGTATAACTTGTTCTAGTTGTATTCACTTTTCTCTAAATAAGTTCATAGAAGGTTTTCTAATTTCCTGGAAAACTATTACATTATTTATTATGTCAAAAAGATAGTTCTAATAACATAATACTACATTTTTCTTGGTATTTCCCAACAGAAGGATACTCTTTTAGTTTCCAGTTTGGGTCTACTAAGGAATAAGCTTCTGTGTATATTTATTTACAAATAAGTTCTTTTTCCACTCCTTTGGAATATGTCAAGTATTGGTGGACAATTAAATGGTATGCTCACACAAATCATCTTGGAAGTACAATTTCAAATTGCTTTCTACAATAGTCAGATCTGTCCATAGCTGGAAGACTGCATTATTTTTCCCAATTTCCTGTATCCTATGCAATAATGATCATTTTTCTCTTTCATTATATTATACTTGGTGAAAAGTTTGAAGTAAAACTGTTATTTATAAACTAAGCTATATCAGAACTATCTCATGATCTTTTTCCAAAAACCCAAATAGTATTTGTGTATGTGGGAGTCACTGACCATTAGAACAAAGGAGCTACAAGCTGGAAAACAGGCAGCCAGGAAGGCAGAGATATGAACCAGCCAGGATGAATATTTCCCATAGTGAATATATAATCCCAGGAGAGAATTCATTGAGTAAAAGGAGACAAACAGGATGGCAAGCAACAGGATAGTGTGGGTGGCTCTGGATTCAGGTGAACTCTTAGTTGTTAGACTGTTGCCATGTATGTATTGAACTCTCTGATGGTGTTTGTACAAAACAAAAATCATATATGCACTGGTCCCCATCATGATTCCTACACAAAAAGCATCAGGAAGGGAGATTATGAACACATATAGTGCAATATAAAATGAAACAGGAAAGGTAGCAGCACAATAAATGTAATCATGACTTTCAGTAATGTTATTGCTTCCCTTTGGGCTTTTGAAATATTCAAGAATAACCCAATTTGCCAGTAAATGGAAGGTCCAGCACAAGAGACAGAATGGGAAAAGGTACTTTGGGGCTCTAACTTTGAGTTTTACCCACTGAGAGGTACTAGGACTTATAGTGATGGCTTGGAAGCTGCTCAGAAGGCAGGTAGTACAGAGAGAAAGATCTCGAGCCACTCTATGAAGGTAAAAGAGAAGTTTACATCCTACATCATCCAAGAAATTGGTGAGTCCAAAAATAGCCATTGTCTGAGGGATCCCTTTTAAGAGAAGCACCAGTTCATTGACAAATGCCAGGTGGGTAAGTAGCAGATCTATGGGCCTCAGCTTTGGACCAATGAAGAAAGTGATGATATATAAACCAAGAAGGAAAGAGTTACCCAGTGCCCCAAATCCAGTCTGAAATACAAAAAGGAATCCTAATGCCATGTCATTAGAAATCATTCTCTTTTTGTTAATGGGAGATATGTAGTAATCAAAATCAGTCAATCCATACTTATTCAGAAATAAAAGAAGAAGATATTTCCTGAGATCAGGGAGAAAATTGTCATATTCAGTACAGTCCCCATTCCTTCTAATCCCAAAATGTCTTCTGAGGATGTTTGAAGAGTTGTATGTACTAATACAGGACAAAATGAACAGAATTAGGAGAAGAATTTGTTCAATTCAATTACAAAGAAAAGAACTTTGGCAGATTTTGGAACTGATCAACATAATAATAAAATATGAACATTAAAAACAGAAGATGCAATATATTTACCTCCCCCCCTTATTAATTTCTCTACATGTTTACATATGTTGTGGTTTCTTTTCTTAGCTCTTCAGCATATATTAATAGTTGTGTGTTTTAGTCAAAGATCATGCATACCATAATCCTTTGGAGGAATAGCTCCAAATTGATTTCCAGAATAATTTAGCCAAAATTCACAACTCTACCATCTTTGCATTATTTTTCCTCTTTCAGGATATCCAACACTTGTCATTTTCCTCTTTCATTCTATTAGGCATGTGATGTCTGTGCGGGTGAATCTAAATTCCTTTAATTTGTATTTTCCAAAATTATTATTTCTTTAAATAGTTTTTCTGTGTGGCTGACCTTCCTTTGGATTCTGGCCTTTGAAAACTGTCTATTTGTTATCATTTACCTATTTATCTATTGTGAAGTGTACTTAACTTATATATTTGAATCAGTTTTTTAAGTCTTTGAGAGAAGACATTTATCAGAGAAACATGCTGTAAAGATGTTTCTCCAATTATATATTTCTTTTCTAAATTTAACTTTATTGTTTTCTCTAAAATATTTCAATTTTCTCTAATTAAAAATGAACATTTTTATCTTGCCATCCTCTTTGCCATTTTTTCATGAACTCTTCCATTAGCCATACATTTTTAAAGATAATTTATTCCTTGTTCCTCTAATTTGTTTATGATGTAGCCTTTTATTTAGATTATGTACCCATTTGTGCTTTTTTTAGACATATTTTCCTTTAGATACATATTCTCCTCTGCATCTGGCATTCTATCTGGTTTCAATTGTATGAAACAAGATGCAATTCCCACTTCAGCCCACATGTAGTTCATATTTGTAATCTCATATTCTATACTGCTAATTCAAATCTTGATGACACTACCTCCTTGGTCTACACTTCACTCTAATGGAGAGCTGAAGAGTGAAGTGCCAAACTCTTTCCAATGTCTTCCTTTATGAAGGACAGAAATGAAACACTTTTGATCATTTCACTCTGTATGGATGCCCTTTACTCTGCCTGGTTTGAATTCCACCGAATAAGAAGCCCACTCATGTTCCATTTTCCTCCCCTGCCCTTCAACAACCTGCTTTTGTACCTCTCATATTTTATAAAAATCTTTTATTGAATATTGTCTCCCAGCCTTCATCATTTTACACTCCTTAAAAAGGGCAAAGGGGTTTTCCTTTTTAATACTGAGTGGATGCCCATCAGTTAGAGAATGGCTGAATAAGTTATGATATATGAATATTATGGAATATTATTGTTCTATAAAAAATGATCAGGATGATGATTTTAGAGAGGCCTGGAGAGACTTACATGAACTGATGCAAAGTGAAATGAGCAGAACTAGGAGTCCATTTTACATGGCAACATCAATATTATATGAGGATCAATTCTGATGAATATCACTCTTTCCAACAATGAGATGATTGATACCATTTCCAATGATCTTATGATGAAGAGAGCCATCTATCCCCAGACAGAGGACTGTGAGAACTGAATGTGGTTCAAAACATAACATTCTCACTCTTCTTCTTGTTGTTTGCTTGCATTTTGTTTTCTTATTCATTCTCTTTCTTTCTTGATCTGATTTTTCTTGTGCAGAAAGAGAATTATATAAATATGTTTACACAAATCAGATTTAACATATACTTTAACATGTATAACATATATTGTATTGCTTGCCATCCAGGGAAGGGGGTGGGAGGAAGGAGGGGAAAATCTGAAACAAAAGGCTATGCAATGCTGAAAAATTATCGATGCATGTGTTTTGAAAATAAAATGGTTTAGGGGGGCAGAGCTAAGATGGCTAAGAGGACACACGTGTCTATCTAAACGCTTCCTTACCCTCAGACTACTTTTTTATGAAACAGCCTCGGAATTAGTACTTGACAGTCAAAACCCATGAATATTGGGAGTACAACACATTACCAACAGAAGATAATTTCAAAATTCACCAGAAAAAATCTGTTTTTGCTTGTGGCTGGGACTAGAGAGGTGCAGCATCAGGCTCTACCTACCAGAGAGGCAGACTCTCAGATAGTGAGAGCTTGAGAAACAGCTCATGCTGAGCATACTGGAGGGGGGAGAGGGGTGTGGTCTCATATACATAAAGAATACATGTATAATTTGGTTTTACTGTTATAATATGAAAAAGAAGATAGCGATGGAAAGGAAATTGTACCAGAAAGAAGGAAAAGTGGAGGTACTACATCAGGCAAAGGAAACCTATTATATCTGAAGGAAAAAAGGGAGGGGAATGAACATAGTGTGAATCTTAGTCTCATCAGAATTGGCTCAAAGAGAAAATATTAGACATATTCTATTTATAAATTTGTCCCACCTCATTGAAAAGTGGGAGGGGAAAAGCAAAAAGGAAGGAGTAAGCTAAATAGAAAAGAAAACAGAAATTTGAAGGGAAAGGTTTAAGGAAAGGGGAGGGACTTTAAGGGAGATGGGATACTAAAGAGGGAGGGCTATGTGAGGGAAGCAGTACTCACAAGTTTAATACTGGGCGGGGGGCTAAGAGGGAAAGGAAAGAGAAAAGAATAATCTGGGATTTACAAGATGACAGGAAATACAGAATTAGTAATTTTAACCATAAATGTGAATGGGGGTAAACTCCCCCATAAAGCAGAGGCAGATAGCAGACTGGATTAAAAGTCAGAATCCTACCATATGTTGTTTACAGGCAACACACTTGAAGCAGGGTGCTACATACAGAGTAAAGGTAAATGGCTGGAACAGAACCTTCTATGCTTCAGGTGAAATCAAAGGTAGCCATTCTGATCTCAAATCAAGCAAAAACAGAAATAGATCTAATTAAATGAGATAAGGAAGGGCACCATATCTTGCTAAAGGGTAGCATAGATAATCAAGCATATCAATATTGAACATATATGCACCAAGTGATGTAGTATCTAAATTCTTAAAGGAGAAATTAAGAGAGCTGCAAGAAGAAATGGACAACAAAACTATAACAGTGGGAGATCTCAACCTTGCACTCTCAGAATTAGATAAATCAAACCACAAAATAAATAAAAAAAAAAAAGTTAGAGGTAAATAGAACACTAGAAAAGTTAGGTATGATAGATCTTGGGAGAAAACTAAATGGAGACAGAAAGAGTACACTTTCTTTTCAGCAGTTCATAGAACCTTTAAAAAAAATGACCATATTTTAGGACATAAAGACCTCAAATTTGTCAAATGCAGAAAGGCAAAACAGTAAATGTATCCTTTTCAGATCATGATGCAATAAAAATTATATTCAATAAAAAGCCAGGGGAAAATAGACCAAAAAGTAATTGGAAACTAAATAATCTCATCTAAAGAATGATTGGGTGAAACAACAAATCATAAACACAATTAATAATTTCACCCAAGAGAATGACAATAATGAGACATTGTACCAAAATGTGTGGGATATAGCTAAGTTGGTAATAAGAGGAAAATTTATATCTCTAGTGGCCTACTTGCATAAAATAGAGAAAGAGAAATTCAATGAATTAGGCTTACAACTAAAAAAGGTAAAAAAAAAGAGCAAATTTTAAAAACCCAAACACTAAACTTGAAATTCTAAAAATAAAAAAAGAGATTAATAAAATTGAAAGTAAAAAAAAAAAACTATTGAATTAATAAATAAAACTAAGAGTTGGTTCTATGAAAAAACCAAAAATAGATAAACCCTTGTTAAATTTGATTAGAATAAGGAAAGAGGAAAATCAAATTGATAGTCTTAAAAATGAAAAGGGAGAACTTGTCACCAAAGAAGAGGAAATTAGAGTTACTTTGCCCAACTTTATGCTAATAAATTTGATAACCTAAGAGAAATGGATGACTACTTTCTAAAATATAGGCTTCCCAGATTAACAGAGGAGGAAGTAAATTGGTTAAACAGTCCCGTTTTAGAAAAAGAAATAAAACAAGCTATTAATCATTTCTCTAAGAAAAAAACCCCAGGACCAGATAGATTTACATGTGAATTCTAGCAAACTTTTAAAGAACAACTAACTCCAATGCTATATAAACTATTTGAAAAAATAAGGATCGATGGAGACCTACCAAATTCCTTTTATGACCCAAACATGGTACTGATACCTAAACCAGGTAGGATGAAAACAGAGAAAAAAAATTATGGACCAATCTCCCTAATGAATATTGATACTAAAATCTTAAATAAAATACTTGCAAAAAGATTACAGAAAATTATCTGCAGGATAATACACCATGACCAAGTAGGATTTATAGCAGGAATGTAGGGCTGGTTCAATATTAGGTAAACTATAATCATAATTGACTATATCAATAACCAAATTAACAAAAATCATATGATCATCTTAATAGATGCAAAAAAGACATTTGATAAAATCCATCACCCATTCCTATTAAAAATACTAGAGAGTATAGGAATAAATGGACTTTTTCTTAAAATAGTCAGTAGCATCTATTTAAAACCATCAGTAAACATCATATGTAATGGTGATAAACTGGAAATATTCCTAATAAGATTAGGATGAAAAGGTATTTCAAATCACTGTTCATAAGATAAATGCAAATTAAGACAACTCTGAGCTATCGCTACACACCTGTCAGTTTGGCTAAGATGATAGGAAAATATAATGATGAATGTTGGAGGGGTTGTGGGAAAACTGGGACACTGATGCATTGTTGGTGGAGTTGTGAATGGATCCAACCAATCTGGAGAACTATAGAATCATCAGTCAGACCTTCAAACTTTAGATTACTGAGCTGACAGCATTTAATAATCTAAATATTGATAACATTTAACAAGGATAAATGTCATCATTAAGTAAATATTGGATTGCACACACCATACTTATGCAGGTCACAGAGACATAGAAACAATAAAAAAATACAGAAGAAGAATTTAAACATTCCTGTAAGTTCTTCACTTTATCTCTCCATTCCACACATTGCCATCTAGGGCAGGAGATGGAGGGAAGGAAGGGAAAAGTTGGAACAGAAGTGTTTGCGAGTGTCAATGTTGAAAAGTTACCCATGCATATGTTTTGTCAATAAAAAGCTATTTAAAAAAAGAAAGAAAGAAATTAAACTGTACTTATAATATTTTTAAAAGGAAAAATAAAATCTGGAAGGAATAAATTAAAAAAAATAAAAAAGCTTTAAAAAAAAAAAACTTGATAAACTTTAAAGCATTATGTCAATGTCAATAATTATTAGTTTAAGGATAGATTTCAGGCCAAGATTTGCCTGAATAAAAATGTTTTATTTTTGGTAATCAGCGAACTATAAACATAATAAAGTTTATGTTTGCTTTCAAAAAATTACCTTTCATATTCTTTTGTTTCAATTATAATTGGTGTCAATTTTGTTCTTTTCTTTTCCTGCTATCTCTTTCTTTTATTTAGAAATTATATGTGGTAAAAGTGGTAAAGAAAATGAAGAACCAGACATTTTCTTTGATTCCCTTACCTTTAAAACAATTCCAGGGTCAAGACAAATAGTCATCTATTTCTTCCAGTCTCCAGACTATGAAAGCTCACTTAGACCACAAATTCAGTACTGAGATGGACTGCTTTCTCTACTGCAAATATCTCTGTGGAGAAATCATTGTTGTTGTTTGTCCTTTGCTCTTGAAGAGGATTAATGAATAACCTCAGAAGGGTGATATCTTGACTTGTAATTCAATTGGATTTAAGTGAGGCAGAGCTGTGCAAAGTCTCCAACCTCATTCTCTCCTAAAGGATTCATCTGAGTCCAATGGCAAGACAAAAATCAGAATGGCTCAAATTGATCCCAGATACAGTGGGAAATCTTTGACTTTTTAAGCTAATGTCTTTCCCAGGTCTCAGTTTGTTTGAGGCAACATCCATTCACACACATTCAGTAATTTAAGGCTAGATAAGAAATGTGGCAAGAGATGGTCTGGTTTGCCTACTCAAAAACAAACAAACAAACAAAATAAACAAGCAAAAAACAAACAAACAAACAAACAAAAAACAACCTGAAAGGAAAAGGTTCTTTCTGGCCAGAACAAAAACAATTGCTATTTACACTCACTCTGAGCCATCAAAACCCAAATAATGACTACAAGTGAGCCTTGGACTAGGACCTACTATTGCTCAATCTGTGAAAATAATAGTGATTTGGATTTAAGGCCTATTCAAGTATTCCACTTAATTTCCAGTGAGCTTTATCAAAGCATGGTTTTCTAATGCTCTTTTCAAAAAACCATAAATGAAACTACATGGGACAAAAGAGTTAGCTGATTCAGTTTTGTTCTAAATAATAGAATAGATAAGTAGGGAAAAAATCTAGTCCATAAATCCCAAGATATATTATGAGATTTCAGTGATCAAAATTTTTATTTTCTTTTGGGCCAAGTATCCACATGTAAGATTATGATTCTCAGTGTGGACAGAGGGAAATGAGGAAGAGGAAGGAGAAAAAAGATAAAAAGAAGAGGAAGGAGGGAGAGCAAATAATGAAAGAATAAAGGAATGTAGAAATGAGAGGAAGGGAAGGAGAGAAAGAAGGATGGAATGAAAAAAGGAAGGAAGGAAGGGAGAGAGGGATGGAGGGAGGAAGAAGCAATGCCATCTGGAACTATTAAGTTGTGAACGAAATGAGGTGAGATCTTTCAAGACAGTTGTGAAAATCGAGTAAGGCTTCAATCTATTTCAGAGTTGGAGTAGGCCTGAAGGACTTTAAGCATCAAGTCAAGGGCATACTTAAGTTCCCTCCCTGCTATCCCCTAAGGGCATACTTAAATCCCCTTGTTATCCTCCTATGACATCAGTGTCTTTCTGTTAGGTCAAATATAGGCAACTATGTACTTATTGGTCAAGTTCAATTTCTTGGGTAGTTCCCGTGTTTAGAATATAAGATCCTCAGCCAATAAGGATGAGGGTCAGTGGTGGATGGGGGTATAGGGATTATGGGTTAGGGATAAAAAGTGTTGACCCTGCCCCCTACAGTGCTTCCTCCCTTCTGCTCAATGGGTGGGACGCCCGATTCTCGATTCTGGAGAACGTATAATAAACTTCGCTTTGCTTCTAGATATTTCTCCAGCTTTTTTATTAAATGCTGTCTGAACCACACAATTGGATCCCCAGGGGGCAGCTACTACTACTCATAAATTAATGTTTGCTCTTCATAGTTGAAAAGAATCAATAATAGCAGGAGGGTCTTGTCTTGGCATACAAGTAAAATGAATTAAAGAGAAACAGAACTGGGTAAAATTATCAGCGTCACTGTCTCCTTCAGGGCCATCTGAATCAGTAGCAAGACACAGATCAAGGTAATTGGTGATGATCCCCACAGGAAAATCGGGAGCAGAGGGAAAGGGAGAAGACATGTATCTAGGCTTTAATGAGAACTCAGTGCAACCTACACGAATCTCTTTCCTCACAGACCCTCAGAATCCCAAACTTCAAAAACAACAAACATACAAAAATAGCACCTATATTACAGCTCTGGGCCATAAAAATGAGTGTAAGAGGTAGTAGAACATGACATAACTTATTGAATAGGATTGAGACATATTCCACTAAGTCTAAGAAAAATACCTGGTACCCAACTAGGGTCACTTCTGTCCAATGAAAAAGTCAGTTGGGATAAAGGCTCATGGTGAACATGAATTATCCAGTATTAGAGGAAAATGAGATTCTTTGTGAATAAGCACTAAGGAAATCAACATCTGAGGGGAGAAAGTCACAGAGTCACTATGTGAGTAATAGAGAAAATAGATCTAAGAAAATACTGAAACTCCCAAAGATCTCAGAAAAAAAAGAAAATTGAAAGACCTTGAATATAAATAGCAAACATAAATAATGGAAAATATTAATAACAGAAAGATATATCACCTTCACATTTAATAAATAAATTTAGGCTCCTATGTATAAATATGGCAAGACAAAAATAATATCCTATGACCAATGAGACATAACATCTATTGGAATTAGAGGAATATATGGAACCACAACATGCCATAATAGAATGGTTCAAAAGAGAAATGAGAATCATGAAAACAGAACTTTTATCCTGCTGTGTTATATAAAAGTTTGAGACATATAATTTCTGGATAATTTAATCATTTTATTAATAGACAGCATTTTAATAAAATGACCAGAAGCATTTTCAAATAACAAAAACAATTACAACAACAGTCTCATAATTTATATGTCCTTTGAAGAAAGAGTATTCTTGATGATGACAATCAACTCTGATTAAATAACAGTTAATGAGAAAATGACTATTACAATGAGAAACTGAGGATAACATTATGTCACAGAGAGACTACTCCTATAGGCAGACCACCCCCATTCAAAGAATTTATTATCACTCAACACTCTGTAGAGCATGATGGTTTCCTCACCTAAGTAGGGTCGGACCAAGATTGCTAAGAAAATTAATCCAACCTCATTATCAGTAATGACTTTCGAGAAACTGAATTTTTAAAATCAAGACTTTAGAAAAAGAAGAGAACATTGGTTTTTCCCAAGTTATTGGTTATTAATAATCATTTACTTCACTGCACAGCAATAATAAAAATTATTAGAAAAATTGATTTCCTATGACAAGTTTTGCCAAAGAAACAAAAGAAAGAATAATGACTGGAAATATAAATGTATAGAAGTGAAAGTCTATATAGAAGAAAAGTAGAAAACAGCAATATAAAAACAAAATAAGCTTACTATGAAGACAAAACATGTTGGTTATTCTGATGGGAAATGTAGCAACAGACTAAAGGTCATAGATTGTGCAGAATAATATGACAGAACAAAAAAAAAACAGATGCCATAATTTTGGAAATGATACAAGAGAATTGTCTAGAACTTCTGAAAATAGAAATACCAATTGAAAAAATTCATATTTTGTTTCTAGGGGAAAAAAATCCCCAAGACTACAATCTCCAAGACTGTTAACAACCAAGTTGTTAAATTTAAACAATATAATTCAGAAATCAATTCTGTGAATAATCAGAACAAAGGCTTTAAACATACTAGAAAGGAAGTACAAATAACCAAGGAAATTGTGTACCTACCAGAAATTGAAGGAAGGAATGGGGTGATGTGTCCAAAGAGCAATAGTACTCAGATTCAGTCCTATAAATTTGAGTTCAACCTTAAGTGAAAAAAAAAAAGGTGTGTATTCAATAACAAAGTGGCATTTGAAAGATTATTAGAAAAAAATGCAATCTAAAGAAATTATTACTTTTCAAATACCTTACAGGGGTCCTCAAACTATGGCCCATGGGCCAGATGCGAAAGTTGAGGACATTTATCTCCCTCACCCAGGGCTATGAAATTTCTTTATTTAAAGGCCCACAAAGCAAAGTTTTTGTTTTTACTATAGTCTGGCCCTCCAATAGTCTGAGGGACAGTGAACTGGCCCCTATTTAAAAAGTTTGAAGACCCCTGAGTCTTTGAACAACAAAAATTCAGGAAGTGCTCAGATCGATTAGCAATAGAAACAGAAAGCAGAGAAATTAGTGAGAAACTTCTTTCTGAATGTAAATAGAATGATAGGGATGTGGTCACAATTCATTTGGAGATAATGCTAAAAAAACAGACCTGGAACATTAGAGACAGAACTTGGAAATATCTTGCTTAAATTAGATGAATTATATGTGTGTGTGTGTGTGTGTGTGTGTGTGTGTGTGTGTGTATGTTACTTATATACATTACGTTTTATTATAAATTAGTATAGATAGAATTTTTATTAGATTATTATATATAAAATATATAATTGTTTAAGGTGGGTAATGAAAGGGAAAAAGTGAATAGAAAGGAATGTTAAATGCACAGGTTAAATCAAAGTTTAGAAATGAGGAAATGTTGAGTTCTGTGATCTTCTTAAAAGAAGTGCCTGCAAAGGAGTGGATGAAGAAATAGGGAGAAATATTGAAAAGGGGGAAGGAAGGGGGAAGCTTTGTTTAGTGCTAGGCAAAGGTTTCAATGATAAAGGCTCTTATGAATGAAGTGATACTCTGAGAAGGGAGAAGGAAAATTGGTCCAGGATGTGATCAGAGGGATTTGGGATTTGGGACTTGAAAAGACCACTTGTTTTTTTTTCAAACACACTAAATTCCATCAAAAGTAATCTATTTGCTGGCTGCCATCTATCCTCCTACTGCTTGTATTTTCATAGGCTAATTCCCGTGGTTGGAATGCACTGTCAGCATTTCTACCTTGTAGAATTTCTAATGTATGAAAGCCTCAGTTTAAGTTTCTCCTCCTTTGAAGTACCACAGATCTTAATGTTACAAGATAAGCTCATACACACACACACACACACACACACACACACAGGTGTGTATAAGTACAAAAACATATACATATATACAAACACTTATATACATTTCTGCATATGTATATATCTAATACTTGTGGAGCTTATGCCATATTTACTTGGGTTTATATGTGCTTTTTTCTGCAAGCATACAAAAAGCTGTCTTGGGCTGTTTATTTTGTGCCTTTATATGCCCAGTACATATTATATTGAACAGCTAGGTCCTGCAGTGGATAAAATGCTGGCTCTGGAATCAGAAAGATCTACACTCAAATTTGACCTCAGACACAAGCTGTGTTGCTCTGGACAAGTCACTTAATGTTATTTGCCTCAGTTTTTTCACTTTTAATTGATCTGGAGAAGGGAACTACAAACCACTCTAATATCTTTGCCAGAAAATACAAAATGGGATCACAAAGTATCATACATAATTAACTGCCTAAACAATAAAAAATACCTACTATATTGTGGTTCAATTTGAGACATCATAGAAGCATTTTTAGTTTTAAGGAATGAAAAACTTTGGAAAAGTTTAAACCATATAGAAGAGAAAAGAAGGAAGAAACTCCAAGAGAGTCCCCCATTCAGAAATAAAAACAGCCAACTTCATAATTTGAGAGCAGAACAAATCAGGATATTAAGACAAAAGCCTAGAAAGACAATAGAAAAGACACAAGAAATGTATTGAAAAAAAAAAGAATGCAGAGCACTAAAAATAAAGGTGGGAATCAGATTTATACACAGAGGAAAAGGGAGAGGAAAATTTGTCACCCTGACCTCACTGGAAAAAATCAGATCCCTTTTCATAGACTTCTACAGACTTTAAAAGAATTTTGATTTAGGTTAAAGGACTGAAAAAATTCACTCAGCCAATTCACTTTCTCTGATGTTTATCTATAAAGATATTCTTACCTCAGTTAGTTTAGTCCCAATTTCTAGGGGAGAGAGAAAATCTGTGAATACAGAAAGCTACATGCTACCTATGCATTTTTCTGTGCTTAGGTGGACAGCACAGGAGGAGGACTATTTATGGGAGCAAGATTCTGTGAGATGTTTCCCCAGAGCAATAATTATGATGTCACTTGCAGAAAACAATACAGTCTGACAGATTGTCTAGGACTCTCTCAGATATTAACTTTTATCCTAGGTGCAAATTGTCAAAAAAAAAAAAAAATTCTAATGATCAAAGAGGATTCCTCCCAATCTTGATTAAAAAATAAAAGGGCAGGTTAAAACCCTAGTCAGTGTCAATTGGGAGAAAAACTTTCTGGAAATACTGGAGATGACAGAGCCTGGCAGGTCATGGACAGGGAGAGGTAGAAAACATTGGAAGTCCCAAATGTGAGAGCTTTTGAGTGTGTGTCCATGGCTTAGTCTTTTACCTTAGCAATCTAGATGGGTTCCTAGAAAATTAAAGGTTTTTCACACGCTTATCCTGTTTCTGATCTTTTTTCCTTCCCAGATTTAAAAATATTATGAACTTTTGGAATATTCTTATATTTTCTGATATGAAAAGTATATTCTACATTGTCTGAATAAGCCACCAAGTCTCTTTTGCTGCAAGATTTCATTACTTGTACATTTGAAATGTATTCTAGGTAAGAACTATATTATAAGACTGATATGAAAATGATTATGTAATTTTTTATTATTATAGATTTTTATTGACAGAACATATGCATGCTTAATTTTTCAACATTGATTCTTGCAATCACTTCTGTTCCAACTTTTCTCTTCCTTCCCTCCACCACCCTCCCCTAGATGGTAGGCAGTCTCATACATGTTAAACATGTTAAACTATATCTTAAATATACTATATGTGTAAATATTTATACAGTTCTCTTGTTATATAAGAAAAAATGGATTTAGAAAGGTAAAAATTACCTGGGAAGAAAAACAAAAATGCAAGCATTCCACACTCATTTCCCAGCATTCTTTCTCTGGGTGTAGCTGGTTCTGCTCATCACTGATCAAGTGGAACTGAATTGGATCCTCTCATTGCCGAATATAGCCCCTTCCATCAGAATAGATCCTCATATATTATTGTTGTTGAAGTGTATAATGATCTCCTGGTTCCGCTCATTTCACTTAGCATCAGTAGATGTAAGTTTCTCCAGGCCTCTCTGTATTCATCTTGTTGGTCATTTCTTACAGAAAAATAATATTCCATAGCATACATATACCATAATTTACTCAGCCATTCTCCTATTGATGTTCATCCATTCAAATTCCAGTTTCTAGCCACTACAAAGAGGGCTGCCACAAACATACAGGTCACTTTCCCTTCTTTCATATCTCTTTGGAATATAAGCCCAGTAGTAACACTGCTGGATCAAAGGGTATGCACAGTTTGATAACATTTTGAGCTTAGTTCCAAACTGTTCTCCAGAATGGTTGGATCTGTTCACAACTTTATCAACAATGCATCAGTGTCCCAGTTTTCCCACATCCCCTCCAACATTCATCATTATCTTTTTCTGTCATCTTAGCCAAAGATTATGAAATTTTAAAGGCATAGTTTAAACATAGCAACCATTATTCAAAGGGTTTCAGGTATTATGACGTTTTCTAGCCATCATAGCATTTCTCTCTTTCCCCCTGAATTTCCCCCTGAAATTCCATAAAATCTTTTTTCTTTTATATATAATAAAAGCTTTTTATTTTTCAAAACACAAAGATACTTTTCAACATTCACCCTTGAAAAATCTTGTATTCTAATTTTTTCTCCCTGGCACCTCACACTTCCTCCAATACGCAGCAAGTAATCCAATATAGGTTACATTTGTGCAAGTCTTCTAAACATATTTCCACATTAATCATACTGCCCAAGAAAAATCAGATCAAAAAGGGACAAATGAGAAGGAATAAAACAAGCAAGTGAACAACAACAAAAAGATGAAAATATTATGCTGAGATCCACCTTCATTCCCTATAGTCTTCTCTCTGGATACAGATGGCTCTCTTCATCACAGGTCTGTTGGAATTGATTTGAATGACCTTATTGTTGAAAAGAGCTAAGTCCAGGGTGGCACCAAGATGGTGGAGAGGACATATGTGTCTTTCTGAGCTCTCTGTTATCCTCAAACTAGTTTTTATGAAAATCAGCCTTGGAATTAGTGCCTGACTGTCAAATCCCACAGATATTGGGAGTACAACACATTAATTACTAACAGAAGATAATCTTGAAATTCACTTGAAAAAGTCTGTTTTTACTTGTGCATTGGGATGGAATGCAGGCATAGAATCAGGCAGGTAGGCAGTGAGAGCATGGGAAACACCTCAGGCTGCACATACTGGAGGGGAGAGGGGTATGGTCTTCATAGGCTGAAAATTTGCGGGGAGAACTTTACCATAGTGTGAGTTACTTTGCTCTGGCAGCAAGCCAGTAGATCAACACAAAAACTATGAATACAGGGGTAAAGACTATAACCCCAAAATACTAGAGTCTCTCATGATCTGGCCACACCCACCCAGTAATGGGAGGGACTCAGTACAATCTCAGTGCATCCAGTACAGAAGCTAGATACTGACACCAGTGTGGATGCTAATCTCAGTTCAGACACTATTGTTATCTCAATTCTGCTTCATTGCTACTCCTGTTGTATGTAGAGGAAACTTGCTAACCCCACATTGCACTAAAAGCAGACTGCAGCTTTTTTTTTTTTTTTTTGTAAAAATGAGTAAAGAGGCACAGCGGGACTTCACTTTTTATACTGAAAGAGAGCAGACTTCAAACCCTGAGGAGACTAAAAGCAGATTGCCTCCAGATGAAACCCCAAATGATATATAACCTGGTCCACATCACACAAGGCTCTCATAGAAGAAATTAAAAAGGCTCTTTAAAAAAAGCTAGAAGAAAAATGGGGAAAAGAAAGAGAAGCTTTGCAGGTAGGTATGGATAAGATGTGTCACTCATTAAAAGATAGAGTGGTTAAAGAAACCAACTACCTGAAAAACAGAATTAGTGAATTGGAAAAAGAAAATAACTCCTTAAAAAATGAAATTGGTAAAATGGAAAAAAATTCCATAGAACAAAACAACTAATTTAAAAACTCAATTGGACAATTACAAAAAGTAATAAAAAAGTAAATGCAGAAAATAATTAATTATAAATCAGAATTGAACAAATGGAAATGGATGCTTGAGGAGACACCAAGAATCAGTCAAGCAAAACCAAAAAAAAAAAAAAAAGAAAAAAAAAAGAAAAAAAGTTCAATACCTACTTGGGAAAATCATTATGATAGAAAGAACCTGGACACTATTTTTCAGGAAATCATTAAAGAGAACTGCACAGATGTTATAGAAACAGAAAGTAAAATAGACATTGAAAAAATTCATCGATCATCCACTAAAAGCCATCCCAAAATCAAAAATGTAAGAAATATTGTGGCTAAATTCCAGAACTATCAAACTAAGGAAAAAATACAAGTAGCCAGAAAAAAAATTCAAATACATTGAAGCCACAAAAAAGATTACTCAGGATCTAGTAGCATCCATATTAAAGGACTGAAGGGCCTGGAATCTGATATTCTGAAAGACTTAGGAACTTGGTATGCAGCAAAGAATAACTTATCCAGCCAAAGTGAGCATTTTCTTCCAGGGAAGAAGATGGACATTCAATGAAATAGGTGAATTCCACTTATTTCTAATGAAAAAAAACAGAGCTAAACAAAAAGTTTGACTTCCAAATATAGGACTAAAGAGAAGCATACAAAGGTAAACAGAACTCTTGAGAACTATATTTCTGTTATGAGTATATATAAAGAATACATGTATAATTTGGTTTTGCTATTATAATATTTTAAAAAAGGATCTAGAGGTGGAAAGGAAATTGTATCAGAGAAAGAGAGAAGTGGAGGTATTACATCTCAAAAAGAAGAAAGGAAACCTATTATATCTGAGGGAAAAGACAGGGGGATAAACACAATGTGAATTAGTCTCATCATAATTGGCTCAAAGAAAAAATATTAGACATATTCATTTTATAGAGAAACTTGTCCCATCTCATTGAAAAGTGGGAGGAGAAAAGAAAAAAGGGAAGGAGTAGACTAAATATAAGGGAATACAGAAATTTTAAGGGAAAGGTTTAAGAAAAAGGAAGGAACTCTATGGGCTTGGGAGGGATCCTAAAGAGGGAGGGCTGCATGAGGCAAGTGGTGCTCATAAGCTTAATACTGGGGAGGGGGCTAGGAGGAAGGGAAAGAAAAAAGCATAATCTGGGATTTACAAGATAGCAGGAAATACAGAATTAATAATTTTAACCATAAATGTGAATGGGGTAAACTCCCCCATAAAGTGGAGGTGGATAACAAACTGGATTAAAAGCCAGAATCCTACAATATGTTGTTTACAAAAAATACACTTGAAGCAGGACATTACATACAGAGTAAAGATAAAAGACTGAAGCAGTATTCACTATGCTTCAGGTGAAGTCAAAAAAGCAGGGGTAAGCCATCCTGATCTCAAATCAAGCAAAAGCAAAAATTGAATTAAAAGAGATAAGGAAAAGCACTATATCTTGCTAAAGGGTGCATAGATAGTGAAGCAATATCAATACTAAACATATATGCACCAATTGGTATAGCATCTAAATTCCTAAAGGAGAAGTTAAGAGAACGGCAAAAAGAAATAGCAAAATTATAATAGTGGGAGATTTAAATCTTGCACTTGCAGACCTAGATAAATCAAACCACAAAATAAATAAGAAAAAAAGTTAAAGAGGTAAATAGAACACTAGAAAAGTTAGGTATGACTTATTTTGTATTTAATTTATACTTTAATATATTTAACATGTATTGGTCATCCTGCCATCTAGGGGAGGGGATGGGGGAAAGGAGGGGAAAAATTGGAACAAAAGGTTTGGCAATTGTCAAGGTTGTAAAATTACCCATGCAGATAACTTTTAAATAAAAAGCTATTAAAATTTTTTAAAAAAGCTATTAAAATTTAAAAAAAATTTAAATTTTAAAAAATTATTAATTAAAAAATTAAAATTAAAAAATTAGTTAGGCATGATAGATCTTTGGAGAAAACTAAATGGAGACAGAAAGGAGTACACTTTCTTTTCAGCAGTTCATAGAACCTATAAAAAATGACAATATATTAGAACATAAAGACCTCAAATTCAAATGCAGAAAGGCAAAATAGTAAATGCATCCTTTTCAGATCATGATATAATAAAAATTACATTCAATAAAAAGCCAGCAGAAAACAAACCAAAAAATAATTGGAAACTAAATAATCTCATCCTAAAGAATGGTTGGGTGAAATAACAAACTCTCTCTAGAGAACTCTCTAGAGGCTTACTTGCATAAAATAAAGAAAGAGAAATTCAGTGAATTAGGCTTACAACTAAAAAAGCTAGAAAAAGAGCAAATTAAAAGCCACAGTCAAACACTAAACTTGAAATTTTAAAAATAAAAGGAGTGATTAATAAAATTAAAAATAAAAAAAACTATTGAATTAATAAATAAAACTAAGAGTTGGGTCTACAAAAAAAAAAAAAACAAAATAGATAAACCATTATTAAATTTGATTAGAAAAAGGAAAGAGGAAAATCAAATTGTTAATCTTAAAAATGAAAAGGGAGAATTTGCCACTAGAAAGAGGAAATTAGAGCAATAATTAAGAGTTCCTTTTCCCAACTTTATGCCAATAAATTTGATAACTTAAATGAAATGGATAAATACCTTCAAAAATATAGCTTGCCTAAATAAACAGAGGAAGAAGTACATTGGTTAAACAGTCCCATTTCAGAAAAAGAAATAGAACAAACTTTCTAAGAAAAAATCCCCAGACCCAGGTGGATTTACAAGTAATTTCTAGCAAACATTTAAAGAACAATTAGGACTTCCTGCCAAGATGGTGAAGACACACATATCTATTTAATCTCTGTCTTGCTCTCAGAATATTTATTTCATAATAAGGCTTTGGAATTAGTGCTTGACTGAAAAATCCCAGAAACACAAGATATCCTCGAAATTTGCTAGAAAAGATCTGTTTTTGCTTGTGAGCGGGGATGGTTAGATCAGGCACAGACTGAAGGCAAGCATCAGCAGCGCAACAGAGAGTGAGAGTACAGAAAGTAGCTCACACTGAGCAGACCTGAGGGGGGTGGGGTGTGATCTCAGATATTTCCACAGAGAGAATTTTTTTTTAACCAAAATGTGCCTACTTTTCCCCGGCAGCTAGCCAGTAGATCAGCAGACAAGCTATAAACACAGGCGGTAAAGACCATAACCCTGAAAAGCTAGGGTCTCTTGAGACCTGGCCACACCTACCCAGTGTCTCAGCATGCTCTCAAAGTCTCAGAGCATACATGCATTGAAGCCATTGCTGTCCTGCTAGTGCCTCACTGCTGTTCCCTACAGTCTGTAGAAGAAGCTCAGTAATACTATCCAGCCCCCCAAAAAGCATACTTCATTTGTTTTTGTTGTTGTTGTTGTTTTTAGTTTGTTTTCTTTGATTCTTCTTTGACAAAATGAGCAAAAAAATTAAAAGGGCTCTAATTATTGATAACTTTTATATGGATAGAGAGCAGACTTTAAACCCTGAGGAGACTAAAAACAGAACGTCTCCAGATGAATCCCCAAAGGGGAATATGATCTGATCCTCAACACACAAGACTATCATAGAAGAAATTATAAAGGCTCTCACAAG
Source organism: Sarcophilus harrisii (assembly GCF_902635505.1). NCBI lineage: Eukaryota > Metazoa > Chordata > Mammalia > Dasyuromorphia > Dasyuridae > Sarcophilus > Sarcophilus harrisii. The sequence continues at coordinate 537,455,321 of NC_045428.1, forward strand.
ACAGTTAGAAGAAAAATGAGAAAAGGAAAGGGAAGTTTGTGAAGGGGATCTGGATAAGTCATCCCACTCATTTAAAGATAGAGTGGATAAAGAAATCAAATTCTTGAAAAACAGAATTAGTGAACTGGAAAAGGTAAACAATTCCAAGGAAAACAGAATTAGTGAATTGGAAAGAGAAAATAGCTCTCTAAAAAATAAAATTGGTGAAATGAAAAAAAAATTCCATAGAACAAAACAAATCACTTAAAAACTCAATTGGAAATTAGAAAAAGATATTTAAAAGGTGAGTGAAGAAAATCATTCATTAAAAATCAGAATTGAACAAATGGAATTGAATAACTCTAGGAGACACCAGGAATCAGTCAAGTATAACCCCCAAAAATGAAACAATGGGAAAAAATGTCAAATATCTTCTTGGGAAAACAACATACCTGGAAAATAGATCTAGGAGAGATACTCTGAGAATTATTGGATTTCCTGAAAAATATGATGAAAAAAAGAGCTTGCAAACTATTTTCCAGGAAATTATCAAAAAGAACTATCCAAGTGTCATGAAAACAGAGGTAAAATAGACATTAAAAGAATTCATCAGTCATCTACTGAAAGGGACTCTAAAATCAAAACTCCAAGAAATATAGTGGCTAAATTCCAGAACTATCAGACAATTGAAAAAATGTTATAAGCTGCTAGAAAAAAAAATCAATTCAAATACAGAGGAGCCACAATGAGGATTACTCAGGATCTAGCAGTGTCCACATTAAAGGATCAAAATGCTTGGAATCTGATATTGCAAAAGGCTAAGGAACTTGGTATCCAGCCAAGAATAACTTACCCAGCCAAAATGAGCATTTTTTTCCCCAGGGAAGAAGATGGACATTCAATGAAATAGGTGAATTTCATCTATTTCTGATGAAAAAAAGCGGAACTAATCAAACTTTTTGTTTGAGTCCAAATATAGGACTCAAGAGAAACCTAAAAAGGTAAAAAGAAATCTTGGGAACTATATTTCAGTTATAAAGATATATAAGGAACATATGTATACTTTTTTCTAGAAATTAGAGGTGGAAAGAAAATTGTACCAGAAAAAGGGTAAAGTAGGGGTACTACATCTCACAAAGAAACAAAGGAAATCTATTATATCTGAGAGAAAGAATGGAGGGGGATGAACATAGTGTGTATCTTACTCTCATCAGAATTGGCTTAAAGAGAAAAATATTAGACATTTGATTTACACTAAAACTTCTCCCACCTCATTGCAAAGTAGGAGGGGGAAAGTGAAAAGGGAAGGAGTAAGTTAAGTGGAAGGGAATACAGAAGTTGTGAGGAAAAAGTTGTGAAGAAAGTGGGAGGAACTCTAAGATGGGGGAAGGGATGCTAAAAAGGGAGGGCTGTGAGAAGCAAGTGGTGCTCAGAAGTGTAATACTGGGGAGGGGTGTAAGGGAGAAGGAAAGGAGAAAAGCATAAGCAAGGGTTAACAAGGTGGCAAGTAATATAGAATTAGTAATTATAACCATAAATGTGAATGGGGGAAACTCTCCCATAAAGAGGAAGCAGTTAGCAGACTGGATTAAAAGCCAGAATCCTACAATATGTTATTTACAGGAAACACACTGGAAGCAGGGTGATACCTACAGAGTATATATAAAAGGTTGGAGCAGAATCTACTGTGCTTTAGAGAAGTCAAAAAAGTAGGGGTAGCCATCCTAATCTCAGATCAAGCATGAGAAAAAAATTGATGTAATTAAAAGAGATAAGGAAGGGCACGATATCTTGTTAATGGGTAGCATAGATAATGAAACAATGTCAATATTAAACATATATGCACCAAGTGGTGCAGCATCTAAATTCTTAAAAGATAAATTAAGAAAACTGCAAGAAGAAATAGACAGCAAAACTATAATAGTGGGAGATATAAACCTTTCACTCTCAGAATTAGATAAATCAAACCACAAAATAAATAAGAAGGAAGTCAAAGAGGTAAATAGAATACTAGAAAAGTTAGATATGATAGTCTTTGGAGAAAACTAAATGGAGACAGAAAGTATACTTTCTTCTTAGTGGTTTGTGGAACCTATACAAAAATTGACCATATATTAGAACATAAAAACCTCAATTTCAAATGCAGAAAGGCAGAAATAGTAAATGTATCCTATTCTGATCATGATGCAATGAAAATTACATTCATTAAAAAGCCAGGGGAAAATAGACCAAAAAAAAAAACTGGAAACTAAATAATCTCATATTGAAGAATGATTTGGTGAAACAAAAAAATTGCGGACATAATAACTTCACCCAAGAAAATGACAATAATGAAACGTCATACCAAAATGTGTAGGATGCAGTCAAAGCGGTAATAAGGGGAAATTTTATATCTCTAGAGGTCTACTTGCATAAAATAGAGAAAGAGAAGGTCAATGAATTGGGCTTGCAACTAAAAATGCTAGAAAAGGAACAAATTAAAACCCCCCAGTCAAACACTAAACTTGAAATTCTAAAAATAAAAGGAGAGATTAATAAAATTGAAGGTAAAAAAAAACAGTACTGAATTAATTAATAAAACTAACAGTTGGTTCTATGAAAAAACCAATAAAATAGATAAACCCTTAGTAAATCTGATTTTAAAAAAGGAGGAAAATCAAGTTGTTAGTCATAAAAATGAAAAGGGAGAACTCGCCACTGGTAAAGAGGAAATTAGAGCAATAATCAGGAGTTACTTTGCCCAACTTTTTGCCAATAAATTCGATGACTTAAATGAAATGGAAGAATACTTTCAAAAATATAGGCTTCCCAGAGTAACAGAGGAAGAAGTAAATTGGTTAAACAGTCCCATCTTAGAAAAAAAAAATAAGCTATTAATCAACTCCCTAAGAAAAAATCCCCAGGACTAGATGGATTTACATGTGAATTCTACCAAACATTTAAAGGACAATTAACTCCAATGCTATATAAACTATTTGAAAAAATAAGAATTGAAGGAGTCCTACCAAATTCCTTTAATGACATAGACATGTACTGATACCTAAACCAGGTAGGTTGAAAACAGAGAAAGAAAATTACAAACCAATCTCCCTAATGAATACTGATGCTAAAATCTTAAATAAAATATTAGCAAAAAGATTACAGAAAATTATCCCCAGGATAATACACTATGACAAAGTAGTATTTATACCAGGAATGCAGGGCTGGTTCAGTATTAGGAAAACTATTAGCATAATTGACTATATCAATAGCCAAATTAACAAAAACCATATGATCATCTCAAAAGATGTAGAAAAAACATTTGATAATATCCATCAGCCATTCCTATTAAAAGCACTGGAAATTATAGGAATAAATGGACTTTTCCCTAAAATAATCAAGAGCATATATTTAAACCCATCAGTAAATATCATATTTAATAGGGATAAACTGGAACAATTCCCAGTAAGATCAGGAGTAAAACAAGGTTGCCCACTATCACCATTATTATTCATTATTTTATTAGAAATGCTAGCCTTGGCAATAAGAGTTGAAAAAGAGATTAAAGAAATCAGCGTAGGTAATGAGGAAATTAAATTATCACTCTTTGCAGATGATACAATGGTATACTTAGAGAACCCCAGAGATCCCACTAAAAACTATTAGAAATAATCAACAACTTTAGCAAAGTTGCATGATACAAAATAAATCCACAGAAATCCTCAGCATTTTTATACATACCAACAAAATCTAACAGCAAAAGATACAAAGAGAAATTCCATTCAAAATAGTGTTCATAGCATAAAATGTTTGGGAAATTATCTACCAAAGGAAAGTCGGGAATTATATGAACAAAATTACAAAATACTTTCCACACAAATAAAGTCAGAGTTAAATAATTGGAAAAATATTAAGTGCTCTTGGATTGGTCTAGCGAATATAATAAAGATGCAGTACTCCCTAAACTAATCTATTTATTTAGTACTATACAAATCAGAATTCCAAGAAACTATTTTAATGACCTAGAAAAAAATAACAAAATTGACATCAAAGAACAAAAGGTCAAGAATTTCAAGGGAATTAATGAAAAAAAATCAAATGAAGATGGCCTAGCTGTATCTGATCTAAAACTGTATTATAAAGCAGCAGTCACCAAAACCATTTGGTATTGGCTAAGAAGTAGATTAGTTGATCAGTGGAATAGGTTAGGTTAACAGAACAAAATAACTATAGCAATCAATAACTATAAAAATCTAGTGTTTGACAAACCCAAAGATCCCAGCTTTTGGGATAAGAATTCACAATTTGACAAAAACTGCTGGGAAAACTGGAAATTAGCATGGCAGAAACTAGGTATGGACCATACTTAATACCATACACCAAGATAAGATCAAAATGGGTCTGTGATTTAGGCATAAAAAATGAGATTATAAATAAACTAAAGGAACATAGATACTTTGCTTCTCAGACTTGTGGAGGAGGAAGGAATTTGTGACCAAAGAAGAACTAGAGATCACTATTGATCACAAAATAGAAAATTTTGATTATGTCAAATTAAAAAGCCTTTGTACAAGCAAAACCAATGCAAACAAGATTAGAAGGGAAGCAACAAACTGGGAAAACAAGAGTTGAATAAAAGGAGTAGATTTCAAAGGGTTATGATCTGTCCTGATCAATACAGATGAGATCACAAGTTTATCTAGCTACATCTCCATGTTTTCTTCCTTCTTTACACCTTAGATAAAATATTAAGGATTTCTTAAATTTAAAAGTCCAAAATAATGTATACATTCTTATACAAGTAGAGTAAAACCATTTATCTAATATTATCATTAAATGAAGTGTTCCACTTAAGTGAATGTTCTAATTGAAACAACTCACAATTTTTTTTTATTTTCACTTTTCTTCACTTCACTTTTCATAAAAACCATTCCAAAATATGTGAAACATATCCTTGACTTCTTAAAAAAATAGCACATTGAACAAAAAAGGGATTTTTCTTTACAAATCAATCATTATAAATATCGCTTATTATAATTCGTTGCAATTATCGATAATATCCTCAGCACCTAAAGACAGGAAGACCTATCTTCTTTTACTTTAAATCACCTAAAACTATTATGACTTTAGAGTGCTTCTGTTTCCATCAGCTGCCATGTGGCTGTTCTTCATTCTCAACTTTTTAATACAAATTGCTGTATCATCCAGGTTTAGGTATCGATATAAGATTTGTATTATTGAAAGAATTTGATACGATAGATACATTCTTTTCATATTTTTAAAAAGTTAAATAATGTTGAAAGTAATTATTCTTTAAATATTTGATAGAATTAATTCATAAATCCATCTGCTGTACAGTTCCCATTCTGCCATTTGGGAATTCCTTTTTCGACTGCTTTAAGTATTTTTTTGAGATTAAGTTATTTAAATCTCAATTTTTTAAATTTATAATTGAGACATTGTGTATTTTTGTAAAAAAAAAGTCATTTTTATTAAATTGTCAATTATATTGGCATATAATTGAGTAAAATGGTTTCTAATATTATCCTTTATTTCTTAAAAAAAGAACAATTAACTCCAATGTTATATAAACTATTTGAAAAAATAGGGATTGAAGAAGTCCTATCCAATTCTTTTTATGACACAGACATGGTATTGATACCTAAATCAGGTAGGATGAAAACAGAGAAAGAAAATTATAGATCAATCTCCCTAACATTGATGCAAAAACCTTAAATAAAATACTTGCAAAAAGGTTACAGAAAACCATCACCAGGATAATATACTATGGCCAAGTAGAATTTATACCAGGAATGCAGAGCTGGTTCAATATTAGGAAAACTATTAATATAATTGACTATATCAATAACCAAATTAACAAAAAATATGATCCTCTCAATAGATGCAGAAAAAGCATTTGATACAATCCAACACCCATTCTTATTAAAAAACACTAGAGAGTATAGGAATATATGGACTTTTTCTTAAAATAATTAGTAGCATCTATTTAAAACCAACAGTAAGCATCATATGTAATGGGGATAAACTGGAACTATTCACAGTAAGATCAGGAGTGAAACAAGGTTGCCTACTATCACCATTACTATTCAGTATTTTAGTAGAAATGCTAGCTTTGGCAATAAGAGATGAAAATAGATTAAAGAAATTAGAGTAGGTAATGAGGAAACCAAATTATCACTCTTTGCAGATGATATGATGGTATACTTAGAGAACCCCAGAGATTCTACTAAAAAGCTATTAGAAATAATTCACAACTTTAGCAAGTTGCATGATAGAAAATAAATCCTCATAAATCCTCAGCATTTTTATACATCACCAAAAAAAATCCAACAGCAAGAGATACAAAGAGAAATTCCATTCAAAATAACTGTTGATAGCATAAAATATTTGGGAATCTATCTACCAAAGGAAAAGTCAGGAATCAAATAGTGAGTTCTTATTCCAGAAGCTGGAGTTTGAGGGGTTTATCAAATACTAGATTGCTATATACCTTGATTATTTTGTTATGTGTATCTAGTCTATGCCTCTGATCCACTACTCTATTTCTTAACTAGTATGAAATGGTTTTGATGACTGTTGCTTTATAATATAGTTTTAGGTTTGGTATTGTTAAATCACCATTCTTGGCATTTTTTTTATTAGTTTCCTTACTATTCTTGATCTTTTGTCCTTCCAGATTAATTTTTTTATTATTTTTTTCTAGTTTCATAAAGAAATGTTTTAGCTGTTTGACTGGTATGGCACTGGACAAGTAGACCAATTTAGGCAGAATTGCCATTTTTATTATATTAGCTTGGCCCTGTATACAGTTTTGGGGTTTAGAGCAGAGATGACAGGCTCAAGGAAGCAACACATGACCCAGAGAAGTAAGCGATATCTGTTTGGAGGTTATAAAATAAATTTACTGATGCACATATCCTTGAAAAAGAATGTATGCTTTTATTTTAATAACCTTGCTGTATTAAAAAAAACTTTTTTATATATTCTGTATTGGGAATGAAATAAATGAGAGAGATTTGGAGATTTTCACTGTAACTACCTCTCAGTCTTCTTGTATCATTATCATCCTCTCACATGACACAATCTATTCTGCTGGTCAGAATTAGATTTCCAGCAGCCACTGGAATGTGGTTTCCAAATGTGAGGCACAAGAAATAAAGAAGCAGAGGTGCTCAAGAACCATTCCTGAGAAGCATCTTTGATTGAAAGTTCCTTCAGAACCCTTTATGTGGAGGAGAATAAGGAAGACCCCATAAAACTTTAAATTAATTTTTTTTTAGTCAGGGTAATTAAAATGGGCCAAATTCACTTCAAAGGGCTGAGCCAGGACACTTTTGAAAAATCATTAGTAAAATTGAAAAAGGAACAAGGGGTCAAAATAAACATGCACCAAATTAAACAGTTTCTAGGTATAGTTGAAAAAACTTCACCATTGCTACCAAAAGAGGGAACCTTAGATCCTAAAAAATGGAATGTAGGGAAACAGTTAACTGAATATTATACCCCAGTAGGACTTTCTGCTTTCTCTCCTCACATATGTTCCCTGTGTAACATCATTAAAATGTGTATGGGATATCTTGAAGATTTACAACAATGAAAGATGTTTGAGATATGAGGAAAAGAAAGATACTGATAAAAATCAAGAACCAGTTAAGACTCCTTTAATTTATCTGCCTTTCTCTAAGGAAAAAGTGTATGCCCTATCTAGTAATCCTAATTATGAGGATAAATAAACGTGACCTCCACCGACATCAGAAGGCTCTTATGTGCCAACAGCTGGAAGAATTAATGTCTCCATTAGAAAGGAAACTCATGAAAGCAAGAGAAAAGGGTAACATGTTATAATTTAGAGATTGTCACCTGTATAGTCATAGAAAGCTCTGACCCCAATAACCCAGGACAACAGAGGTGGAGTATACAACAGTTATATAAAAGTAACTATAACATTTATTGTTGCATTTTTCCTTGTTTTATTTACAAGGCTTTCCTTTATCTAATGCAAAATTGTATTCTACATGGGCCTGGGTGATACCCAGAATAATTACTGATAAACCTATTTCACAGGTTCTTAATGTTTTTACCAATGCTACTAAGCATTAGAAAGCAGCATGTTTTTGTCCTCTCAACCAAAAATATGTATATGATCCTCCTTTTGAGTCTACAAAACAGAATGAATTATTTGCTATTTTACAAGCTTTAAGTATTTGTTCTATAGACATTAATTTACTTTCTAACAACGCTTATGTTATTTTTCCTCTAAAGCATTTAGAGACTATACATATACCACCTTTGGGACCTAGAAGTATGTGCATGCATCAGTGGACACATTGGCTGGTTTTACTTATACTAAAACACTAGCAAATCTGAGAGAGTTCAGGCCATCAAATTATCTTTGTGATACTGCAAAATTCATGGGATTTCCAGTAATTAAAAAAAAAATAATTATAGCTTTTTATTGACAGAACCAATGCCTGGGTAATTTTTTACAACATTATCCCTTGCACTCACTTCTGTTTTGACTTTTCCCCTCCCTCCCTCCACCCCATCTCCCAGATGGCAAGCAGTCCTATACATGTTAAATATATCACACTATATCCTAGATACAATATATGTGTGCAGAACCAAACAGTTCTCTTATTTCACAGGAAGAATTGGATTCAGAAGGCAAAAATAACCCAGGAAGAAAAACAAAAATGCAAACAGTTTACATTCATTTCCCAGTGTTCTTACTTTGGGTGTAGCTGCTTCTCTCTATCATTGATCAATTGAAACTGAGTTAGATCTTCTCTTTGTCGAAGAAATCCACTTCCATCAGAATACATCCTTATATAGTATCGTTGTTGAGGTATATAATGATCTCCTGGTTCTTCTCATTTCAATTAACATCAATTCATGTAAGTCTCTCCAAGCCTCTCTGTATTCATCCTGCTGGTCATTTCTTTTTTTTTTTTTTAATTTTTTAAATTTTATTATTATTTTTTTATTTCATAGCTTTTTATTTACAAGTTATATGTATGAGTAATTTTACAACAATGACAATTGCCAAACCTTTTGTTCCAATTTTCCCCCTCTTTCCCCCCCACTCTCTCCCTTAGATGGCAGGATGACCAGTAGATGTTAAATATATTAGAGTATAAATTAGATACACAATAAGTATACATAACCAAACAGTTATTTTGCTGTACAAAAAGAATCGGACTCTGAAATATTGTACAATTAGCCTGTGAAGGAAATCCAAAATGCAGAGAGGCAAAAATATAGGGATTGGGAATTCAATGTAATGGTTCTTAGTCATCTCCCAGAGTTCTTTCGCTGGCCATAGCTGGTTCAGTTCATTACTGCTCCATTGGAACTGATTTTATTCATCTCATTGCAGAAGATGGCCAGGTCCATCAGAATTGATCATCATATAGTATTGTTGCTGACTGCTGGTCATTTCTTACAGAACAATAATATTCCATAACATTCATATACCACAATTTACCCAACCATTCTCCAATTGATGGGCATCCATTCATTTTCCACTTTCTAGCCACTATAAACAGGGCTGCCACAAACATTTTGACACATACATCTTTAGTATCTCTTTAGTATACTTCTTTAGTATCCCTTTGGTGTATAAACCCAGTAGTAACACTGCTGGATCAAAAGGTATGCACAGTTTGATAATTTTTTGGACACAATTCCAGATTGCTCTCCAGAATGGTTGGATTCGTTCACAACTCCACTAACAATGCATCGTGTCCCTGTTTTCCCACATCCCCTCCAGAATTCCACATTATCCTTTCCTGTCGTTCTAGCCAGTCTGACAGGTGTGTAATGGTATCTCAGAGTTTTCTTAATTTGCATTTCTCTGATCAATAATGACTTGGAGCATCTTTTCATATGGCTAGTTTCAATCTCTTCAACTGAAAATTATTCATATCCTTTGACCATTTATCAATTAGAAAATGGCTTGATTTCTTATAAATTTGAGTCAATTCTCTATATATTTTGGAAATGAGGCCTTTATCAGAACCTTTGACTATAAAAATGTTTTCCCAGTTTATTGCTTCCCTTCTAATCTTGTCTGCATTAGTTTTGTTTGTACAAAAACCTTTTCAATTTGATATAATCAAAATTTTCTGTTTTGTGATCAATAATGATCTCTAGTTCTTCTTTGGTCATCAATTCCTTCCTCTTACCACTTCCTCTGAGTGGTAAACTATCCTATGCTCTTCAAATTTATTTATAATCTCATTCTTTATGCCTAAATCATGAACCCATTTTGACCTTATCTTGGTGTATGGTGTTAAGTGTAGGTGACTGCCTAGTTTCTGCCATACTAATTTCCAATTTTCCCAGAAATTTTTGTCAAATAGTGAGTTCTTATACCAAAAACTGGGGTCTTTAGGTTTGTCAAAGACTAGATTATTAAAGTTATTGGCTGTTTTGTCCTTTGAACCTAACCTATTCCATTGATCAACTAGTCTATTTCTTAGCCAATACCAGATGGTTTTAGTAACCGCTGCTTTATAATATAATTTTAGATCTGGTACAGCTAGGCCACCTTCATTTGATTTTTTTTTTCATTAATTCCCTTGAAATGCTTGACCTTTTGTTTTTCCATATGAACTTTGTTGTTATTCATTCTAGGTCATTAAAATAGTTTTTTGGGAGTATGATTGGTATAGCACTAAATAAATAGATTAGGTGGTATTGTCATCTTTATTATATTTGTTCACCCTATCCAAGAACATTTATTATTTTTCCAGTTATTTAGATCAGATTTAATTTGTGTGGAAAGAGTTTTGTAGTTTTGCTCATAAAGTTTCTGATTTTCCCTTGGCAGATAGATTCCTAAATAGTTTATATTATCAGTAGTTACTTTAAATGGAATTTCTCTTTGTAACTCTAACTGATGAATTTTTTAAGTGAGGTATAAAAATGCTGATGACATATGTGGGTTTATTTTGTATCCTGCAACTTTACTAAATGTGTGTATTATTTCCAATAGCTTTTTAGTAGAATCTCTGGGGTTCTCTAAGTATACCATCATATCATCAGCAAAGAGTGATAGTTTGGTTTACTCATTGCCTACTCTAATTCCTTTCATCTTTCTCAACTCTTATTGCTAAAGCTAGCATTTCTAATACAATATTGAATAGTAATGGTGATAGTGGGCAACCTTGTTTCATTCATGATCTTACTGGGAATGGTTACAGTTTGTCCCCATTACATATGATGCTTACTGATGGTTTTAAATAGATGCTACTGATTATTTTAATGAAAAGTCCATTTATTCATATACTCTCAAGTGTTTTTAATAGTAATGGTTGTTGGATTTTATCAAATGCTTTTTCTGCATTTATTGGGATGATCATATGGTTTTTTAATTTGGTTATTATTATTATTTTTATTATAATAATTTTTTATTGACAAAACCCATGCCAGGGTAATTCTTTACAACATTATCCCTTGCACTTACTTCTGTTCCAATTTTTCCCCTCTCTCCCTCCACCCCCTTCCCTACATGGCAAGCAGTCCTATATATTAAATATGTCACAGGATAGCCTAGATACAATATATGAGTGCAGAACCAAACAGTTCTCTTGTTGCACAGGGAGAATTGGTTCAGAAGGTAAAAATAACCTGGGAAGAAAAACAAAAATGTAAACAGTTTACATTCATTTCTCAGTGTTCTTTCTTTGGGTGTAGCTGCTTCTGTCCATCATTGATCAATTGAAACTGAATTAAATCTCTGTCAAAGAAATCCACTTTCATCAAAATACATCTTCATACAATATCGTTGTTGAAGTATATAATGATCTCCTGGTTCTGCTCATTTCACTTAGCATCAGTTCATGTAAGTCTCTCCAAGCCTTTCTGTATTCATCCTGCTGGTCATTTCTTACAGAACAATAATATTCCATAACATTCATATACCACAATTTACCCAACCATTCTCCATTTGATGGGCATCCATTCATTTTCCAGTTTCTAGCCACTACAAACAGGGCTGCCATAAACATTTTGGCACATACAGGTCCCTTTCCCTTTGTTAATTTGGTTATTAATATGGCCAATTATACTGATAGTTTTCCTAATATTGAATTAGCCTTGCATTCCTGGTATAAATCCTACTTGGTCATGGTATATTATCCTGGAGGTGATTTTCTGTAGTCTTTTTGCTAATATTTTATTTAAGATTTTAGCATCAATATTCATTAGGGAGATTGGTCTATTATTTTCTTCTCTGTTTTCAACCTACCTGGTTTAGGTAACAGTACCATGTCTGTGTCATAGAAGGAATTTGGTAGGATTCCTTGATTCCCTATTTTTTCAAATAGCTTATATAGCATTGGGGCTAATTGTTCTTTAAATGTTTGGTAGAATTCACATGTAAATCCATCTGGTCCTAGGGATTTTTTTTAGGGAGTTGATTAATTGCTTGTTCCATTTCTTTTTTTGAAATGTGATTATTTAAGCAATTTACTTCCTCCTCTGTTAATCTGGGAAGCTTATATTTTTGGAGGTAGTCATCCATTTCACTTAGGTTATCAAATTTATTGGCATAAAGTTTGGCAAAGTAACCCTTTATTATTTCTTTAATTTCCTCTTCACTGGTGGAAAGTTCTCCCTTTTCATTTTTAAGACTACTAATTAGATTTTCCTCTTTCCTTTTCCTAATCAGATTTACCAAAGGTTTATCAATTTTATTGGTTTTTTCATAAAACCAACTCTTAGTTTTATTTATTAGTTCAATAGTTTTTTTTTTTTACTTTCAATATTATTAATTTCTCCTTTTAATTTTAGAATTTCAAGTTTAGTAATTGACTGGGGGTTTTTAATTTGGTCTTTTTCTAGCTTTTTACGTTGTAAGCCCAATTCATTGATCTTTTCTTTCTCTATTTTATTCAAGTAAGCCTCTAAGGATATAAAAAATTTCCCCTTATTACCACTTTGGCTGCATCACAAATTTTGGTATGATGTCCCATCATTGTCGTTATCTTGAGTGAAATTATTAATTGTGTCTATAATTTGCTGTTTTACCCAATCATTCTTTAAGATGAGATTATTTAGTTTCCAAATACTTTTTGGTCTATTTACCCCTAACTTTTTGTTGAATGTAGTTTTTATTGCATCGTGATCTGAAAAGAAAGCATTTATTATTTCTGCCTTCCTGCATTTGATTTTGAGGTCTTTATGTCCTAATATATGGCCAATTTTTTGTATAGGTTCTATGAACTGCTGAGAAGAAAGTATACTCCTTTCTGTCACCATTCAGTTTTCTCCAAAGATCTACCATATCTAATTTTTCTAATATTCTATATACCTTTTTAATTTCTTTCTTATTTGTTTTGTGATTTGATTTATCTAATTCTGAGAGTGCAAGATTGAAATCTCCCACTATTATAGTTTTGCTGTCTGTTTCTTCTTGCAAGTCTCTTAACTTCTCCTTTAAGAAATTAGATGCTATATCACTTAGTGCATATATGTTTAGTATTGATATAGCTTCACTATCTATAGTACCCTTTAGCAAGATATAGTGCCCTTCCTTATCTCTTTTAATTAGATCAATTTTTGTTTTTGCTTGATCTGAGATCAGGATGGCTATCCCTGCTTTTTTTACTTCAACTGAAGCATAATAGATTCTGGTCCAGTTTTTTATCTTTACTTCGTATGTATCTTCCTGTTTTAAATATGTTTCTTGTAAACAACATATTGTAGGGTTCTGACTTTTGATCCAGCCTAGTATCTGCCTCCACTTTATGGGAGAATTCATCCCATTCATATTTATGGTTAAAATGACTAATTCTGTATTTCCTGTCATTATAATATCCCTGGATTGTGTTTTTCTTTTTCTTTGCCTCCCCCCCACCCACATTGTGTCATGCAGCTCTCTCTCTTTAGGATCCCTACCTCCTCCCTTTGAATCCCTGTACCCTTCCCTTATTACTCTTTTTCATTTTCCCTTTTCCTCTCCCACTTTTTAATGAGATAAGAGATTTTCTGTAAAATAAATGTCAATTATTTTCTCTTTGAGCCAACTCTGATGAGAGTAAGATTCACACAATGTTCCTCCCCCTCTCTAAGTTCCCTCAGATGTGATAGATTTCCTTTGCCTCATCATGGGATGGAGTTTCCCTCTTTTTATCTCCCCTTTTCCCTTTTTCTGACACTATCCCCTTCCTAATTCTACTTCTCCTTTTTATGTTATATCAGTAAAATCAAATTATACATGTGGTTTTTTTGTATATCCACAACAGAAATACAGCTCTTAAGAGTTCCTTTTACCTTTTTCTGCTTCTCTTGAGTCCTATGGTCAGAGATCAAATTTTTTGTTTAACTCTGGCTTTTACCTTAGAAACAAATGGAATTCCTCTGTTTCATTAAATGTCCATCTTCTTCCATGGAAAAAATGCTCAGCTTAGCTGGGTAGTTTATTCTTGGCTGCATTTCAAGTTCTTTTGCCTCTTGAAATATCAGATTCCCGGCCCTTCGATCCTTTAATGTTGAGGCAGCCAGATCTTGAGTGACCCTTATTGTGACACTTCAGTATTTGAATTGTTTTTTCCTGGCTGCTTGTAATATTTTTTCATTAGTCTGATAGTTCTGAAATTTGGCCACAATATTCCTTGGAGTTTTTATTTTAGGGTCTTTTTCAGAAGGTGTTCGATTCTGGGAAATTCTCTTTGATGATTTCCTGCAAAATAGTATCTAGGCTCTTTTTTTCATCATAACTTTCAGGTAGTCCAATGATCCTCAGATTATCTCTCCTACATCTATTTTCCAGGTCTGTTGTTTTTCCAAGTAAATATTTGACATTTTTTCTAATCTCTCATTTTTTTTTTTTTTTTTTTTGGTTTTACTTTACTGATTCTTGATATCTCAATGAATCAGTCATTTCTATTTGTTCAGTTCTGATTTTTAGTGAGTTATTTTCTTCATTAGCTTTTTTAACTTCTTTTTCTATATGTCCAATTGAGTTTTTAAATTAGTTGTTTTGCTCTACGGAATTTTTTCCCATTTCACTAATTTTTTTAGTGAGTTATTTTCTTTTTCCATTTCACAAACCCTACTTTCTTGGGAATTCTTAACCTTTTCCAATTCATAAATTCTGTTTCCCTGCACTTCTTGGGAGTTTTTTACCTTTTCCAATTCACACTTCAGGAAATTATCGCTCTCTTGCATAGCTTCTCTTTCCTTTCCCCATTTTTCTCCTAGTTCTCTTTTAAGGTTTTTAATATAGTCTCTTCTAGGAGAGCCTTTTGTGTTGGGGAATCAGTAATTGTCTGGAGACTGCCTGCTATTAGTCTCTTCAAGGTTGAAAAGCTACTCTCTTTCTGTATAGAAGCTATTGATTATCCTTTTAATTTTTTTACTCATTTTGTTAAAGCCTGTAGGGTCTGCCTTCAGGGCCAGGAGCTTACCTGCTTCCTCTGCAGAGCAAGGATAGCTGTCCTGCCAACTGGCTACAAAGAGCAGTGAGGTACGGGAGTGCTCTGGGAAAGAGTTCCCCCAAGTAACTCAGGCTTGCACTGGGGAGCTGCAGAAGTGCTTTGCAAAGAACCCTACTGTGTGGGTTAATGACTGTCCTGGCACTAGACTCTGAGAAGTGAAAGGTTTACTAACCCAAGCGAAAGCCCTCCCTGGGGCTGTGCATATTAGCAGCTGAACAATGAATAGTGCTGCAGGGAATGGAAACATCCTTGCCCAGGGAAGCACTGTGAGCTGGGAAATTTTTATTGCCCCAGGACGAGCCCGGCACAGTGAAGATTAGAGGCTGCTCTGGGCTGTGGCCCCCTGACATGCAGATTTGTAATTGCCATCCGCAAAAAACCTGAATTGTAGAATTTGGCTGCAGGGCTGTGTTATGGGTCTGCCTGGTCATTTCCGGTTTGGGGTGGTTAAAACCAGATCTCATTAGATTCTGGTGTTTTTTTAGAGAGTACCCTGTCTTTGGCTTTAGTTTCTCTGCCAGTTTACTGCTTTATACTTAAGGCAGATCAGTTAGCCTTTGGGAGAGTTGTCTATAGCCTCAGAGGTCACCCCCACCCCTGGTCTGCTCCCAGATGCTAGTCTCTTTCTGCTTGCACTGGTCTGTTCCTAGTCTCTTAGGACAAACCTTTCCTGGTGATCTTCCAGATTATCTTCGGCTGGTGAATTGTTGTACTTCTAATCTTGATGGTTTTTAACCAGTCAAGCACTATTTTTAAGGCTGAATTTAATGTTGGTCATGAGGGCATGTGAGGAGCTTAGAAAGTCGCCTGTGCCTTCTCTGCCATCTTGGCTCCACTCCTGTATTTCCAGTAACGTTAAAAACTGATAATGCTCCCACCTATACTTCAGTCCCATTCAAAGCTTTTTGTACAGAGATGCATATTTCTCATGTTACTGACATTCCTTATGATTCACAAGGTCAAGGAATTATGGAACACCATCATAAAGACATTAAACACTTCTCCAAAAACAAGAACAAAAAAAGAATAATACAGAATGGAACACACCCTCATGATAGTTATCTTATGTTGTCTTCACCATTAATTTTCTGACATTTGATGACAATGACTTAAGCCCTGAAGACAAGTTTTATCTCCTACTGTCAGGGTCTCCTCAGGCACCATCCTCATTGTGCCCTATGATACAATTAGGGCCATGTGGTGAGACCCCAGCACCCATATGTGGCCAATATATTGTGTCACATATACCAGCATGGGAGGAGGCTTTGTTTGTGTTTCCACAGGTGATGGAGAAAAGAAATGGAACTAAACACATCTGCATTATCAGGGAGGAAGCAAACTTCCCACAAGATTCGACAGCTGTTACAGAGTCTCACCCTGCAAACTCATGAGCATTCTTACTGGCAGTGATCATTAGGAAAGAGAAAGCAGAGAAAAAGAGGCTTAAGTTCTTCCGGGACTCTGAAAATGCAGATTCAGACAACAATTGCTGCACAATACTTTCCTTTCCCACCATGGGTGAATATGGAAAATGTATACTGCTTCAATAGCCATTAATAAAACTATGGTTTCATTAGGTATCCTAAAATACCACCATGTAAGGACATTTCCACAATGGGTGTACTGCCCATTATGGAAGAAATGCTATAATTTACAAACCATTGTCACTGTGGACAGTCCTTTAGCAAATACACTATTTGTTTGGGGAGGAGATTATACAAAGCCTGATTTATCACACACAGGAACTAGTGGAGAATCTCATACAAATTCGAGATGGAAAAGAATTCCTCATCTTATAGAGGGCTTTTTCCAGTCTTTATTGGGTGAATGATAAAAGATGTGAAAATATCATTTATATTGGAGCAAGAAGATCCTCTATACAAGCTTGCATAAATTATCCTCAAGCATTCATTGCTACTAGAGATAAGGAGAATTATCTCTAAAACACAATAATGTATCAGAAATATTTAACATTACTTGCATAAACTGCTTTTTAACATCCTGCATAGATCATTGTATGCAACAAGTTATAATAATAGAAGAGCCTTTTTTTTGCTATTTTCACTTCACTGAATCATTCCTGGTATCAGTCAGCAGAAGAGCATTCATTACAAATGATATCTGATACCTTAGTGAAAAGGAAAAAAAAATGATTTGTTGGACTTTTATGTATAGGTATAAGCCTTCTTGTTACATTAATAATTTCCACTACTGTTTAAGCTGTAGCTTTGCAAACTAGTATACAATCTGCTGCCTTTGCTGAAGAATTAGCAAAAAAAGTTTCCATTGCATTTTGTGAACAGAAAATATAGAAAGAAAACAAAATCGATTTATTAGAAAAATTGGTATTGTATCTGGGGGATGAAATAGAAATAAACAACAGTTATCCCTCAGATATAATTACAGATATACATATGTTTGTGTCACACCCAAAAAGTATGATAATATTACTTCTAACATCACTTGGGATAAAATTAGAACATGCCTTGAAGGTATCTGTCATTCTTCCAATATTACATTGGATATGAGGGATTTAAATGCAATAATTAATAACATTGAACATAGCCAAAGACCAGGAATTGATCCTGGGAATGTTGCAAAAAAAATTATCTGTTTTGTTACACTTTGGACCAACTTTTATTATACTTGTGTTATTATTACTCTGCTTGTCAGGGTTATTGAGAGTGTTCCTTCTGCCTGTCAGTCAAATAAGCACCCAATTTCATTTAGCTTCTCTAAAACCATAACGGGGAATTGTTGAGAACTACACTTAAGTGTAGAACCCAGAAAGCCTGTAAAGGGTTAAAGGAGACTGGCTAATGGGCATATCAGTTTTCCAAATTCCCCATAGCTGTGAATCCCAGCAGCCATAGCTGTGAATCACAGCACACTAGAGAAGCTAAGGGAATGTTTTATTAAGGAATTGCAAATCAGCCTTTACTATTATCTTACTCTCTGAGCAGAGAGCTGAAAGAGCTCAAGAATTGCATTGTGATCTGAAACAGAAGCACTTAGTATTTCTGCCTTTTTGTATTTGATTGTGAGGGTTTTTGCTTTAATATATTGTCAATTGTTGTGTAGGTGCCATGAACTGCTGGGAAAAGGTGTATTCCTTTCTGTTCCATTTCAATTTTCTCCAGAGGTCTATCATATCTTGGTTTTCTGGCATCCTATTTACCTCCTTAGTTTATTGTTTATTTTGTGGTATATGGGATTCCAGGCCCTCCGATCTTTTATTGTAAAAGCTGCCAGATCCTGGGTAATCCTGACTGTTGCTCCTTGATATTTGAATTGTTTTTGTCTGGAAACTTGCATTAATTTTTTCCTTGAGATTACACTTTTGGTGTTTTGCAACAATGTTCATTGGGGTTTTCCTTGTGGGATCTCTTTCCAGGGTTGATCAATAGATTTTTTCATTTAGTATTTATTTTGTAGTTTTCCTTAATGACCTCATCTAGAATGCTATCCACACTATGCTCAAAAAGTTATCAAACTGTGCATATCCTTTGATCCAGCAGTGTTACTACTGGGCTTATATCCCAAAGAGATCATAAAGAAAGGAAAGGGACCTGTATGTGCACAAATGTTTGTGGCAGCCCTCTTTGTAGTGGCTAGAAACTGGAAACTGAGTGGATGCCCATCAGTTGGAGAATGGCTGAATAAATTGCGGTATATGAATATTATGGAATATTATTGTTCCATAAGAAATGACCAACAGGATGATTTCAGAAAGGCCTGGAGAGACTTACACGAACTGACGCTGAGTGAAATGAGCAGGACCAGGAGATCATTATATACTTCAACAACAATACTATATGATGACCAGTTCTGATGGACCTGACCATCCTCAGCAAGGAGATCAACCAAATCATTTCCAATGGAGCAGTAATGAACTGAACCAGCTACGCCCAGAGAAAGAACTCTGGGTATGACTAAAACTATTACATTGAATTCCCAATCCCTATATTTATGCCCACCTGCATTTTTGATTTCCTTCACAAGCTAATTGTACAATATTTCAGAGTCTGATTCTTTTTGTACAGCAAAATAACGGTTTGGTCATGTATAAAAAAAATAGAATGCTATCCAGCCTGTTTGTTTGGTCATGGCCTTACATCAAAACCCATAATCTGTCTGACTTCTGTGACCTGAGTGATAGGTATTTTCAGACTTGTAATTTTAAATTATATTTTACAAGTATTTAGCATGCATGTTGTGTCACTATGCCTTCCCCATGAGCAATTAAAAATATTCCTCACAATTCCTCAGAAAACATTCCTCACACTATCACTATATAGTTCAAAAGAATTTTTTCTGATCCTGAACATCCATGAAATTTTATGACTGCATTTTAAGTTTATAATTTCTATGGAAGCAGTTGAGTAGTGTAATTCTTCTTCAGTTTTCTGGATTCATGGTTTATCTTTGCATTGATCAAGGTTCTAGAATCTTTCAAAGTTGTTTTATTTATAATATTGTTGTATTCATTATTTTGTACTTGCATTTTGCTCTGAATTAATCCATAGAAGGTTTTTCAGTTTCTTGGAAAAGCACTACATCATCCACTACTTCAAAATAATAATCCATTTTTGTAATATAATATAACTTTTTAGACATTCATCAGAAGAAAAAAATTCCTTTAGTTTCCAGTTTGAAATTAATTTGGAATGAATTTTTAGATATATTTGTTACACAGGTATATAGGCCTAATATTCATATAGAGAGGTCAAATGGTATGTACAGACAATTTGGAAAGCACAGTTTCAAATTTCATTGTAAAATAGCCAGACCAATCCAAAGCTACAAAAGTGAATTATCTATCCTATTTTCTGCTCTCATGCAACAATTTTCATTTTCCTGTTTCATTATACTAGCCATGATGAATAATTTGAGGTAAAACTGCTGAGTTCTATCAGAATTGTATCATTGTCTTTTCCCAGAGTGCTAAGTAGCATCTGCGAACTTGTGAGTCACTGACTATTAGAACAAAGGAGCTACAAGCTGGAAAGCAGGCAGACAGGAAGGCAGAGATATGAAACAGCCAGGAGGAAGATTTCTCATAGTAAATGTATAATGCTAGGATTGAATTGAGAGAATAAAAGGAGACAAACAGGATGACAAGAAGCAGGATAGTTTGGGTGGCTCTGGTCTCAGGGGAGCCACAAGGTGTGAGTCTGATGCCATGAAC
The DNA here is from genome assembly GCF_902635505.1 of Sarcophilus harrisii. Classification (NCBI taxonomy): domain Eukaryota; kingdom Metazoa; phylum Chordata; class Mammalia; order Dasyuromorphia; family Dasyuridae; genus Sarcophilus; species Sarcophilus harrisii. The sequence goes on from NC_045428.1 coordinate 537,475,931, forward strand.
ATACTGGACCCTCTGACGATGTCTGTACAAAACATAAATCATATATCCACTAGTCCCCACCATGAATCCAATCCACAAAACATCAGGAAGGGAAATTGTAAGTAGATATTGTTTAATATCTAATGAAACAGCAGTTATGGAATCACAATAAATGTAATTTTTTCTTTTAGTGATGTTGTTGCTTTCCTTTGGGCTATTCATATATAAAAGAATCTTGTGATTTGTTAGTAGATGGAAAGTCCAGCATATGAAATAGAATGGGACACTGTATTTTGGGGCTCTAGCTTTAAATTTTGACCACCAGAAGCTTTTGGAACTTAACGTGATGGCTTGGAAACCACTCAAAAGGCAGGTAGTGCAGAGAGAAAGATCTCTGGCCACTTTGTGAAAGTAAAAGACAAGTTTACATCCCACATCATTCAAGAAATTGGTGAGCCCAAAAGCAGCCATTGTCTGAGGGATCCCTTTTAAGAGAAGCACCAAATCATTGACAAAGACGAGGTGGGTAAGAAACAGATCTATGGGTCTCATCCTAGGACCAACAAAGAAAATGACAATATATAGACCCAGAAGGAAAGAGTTTCCCAGGATCCCAAATCCAGTCTGAAACAGAAAAAAGAGCCCTACTGCTATTTCATAAGAAACCATTCTCTTTTTGTTAATGGGAGGTATATAATAACCAAAGTCAGTATGTCCACATTTATTCAGAAGCAAAAAGGAAGAAGATATTTCCTGAAATAAGGGAGATACTTCCCATGTCCAGTATAGTCACTATTCATTATCTTCCAAAACAACTTACTCAAATTGTCTTTTTATTAATGACAGGTATATTATTTAGGTGATTGTATTGATAGGGAATTTTTAATGTCTTTTGCCCTTCTTTTATAAAGGGTTCTTCCTTGAAGCACTGATTGCATTCTTCTTTGGTGAAAGAGTTAAAGTATGAGAATCCTAATAATACAGTATTATCCTAGTTGGAGGTACTGGTGACAGAGAAATGACTTGGTGGAGAATTTGATGTAAGGAACTCTTAAAGTCTTAAATCTACCACGTACAAATTTGTGTCAGGAGGAACCAGTCACTCAAGACTAATATTTTGTCTTCTCCATCTACAGAGTTCAAAGAAAAAGAATTAATATATATATTTCTACCTTGTTTCTGATGTGATTTTTAAAAAATATATTTCTGTCTCTTAAAGTGCACATATATTTATATTACAAATATTGTTATTTATATAACAAAAACATATATTTGGATTAAATATATATTTCCCTAAGATTTTTCCATAGTATCCTAAACTTCAAAAATTGAAAATAATCCTCCTATTGGGAATGACTAAACAGCTATATTATGTTACTACAATAGAATATTATTGTGTCATAAGAAATGATAGAGATGTTTTTTTCCCATGTGTTTAGGATTACTCTCTTTTTAATGTTTTTATTTTTAAAACATATTTTATTTTTTTTTGAAAACATACGAATAGATAGTTTCAACATTCAGCCGTGAAAAACTTTTTGTTCCAATTTTTTTTCTTCATTCCTTCTACTCACATCCCTAAATGGCAAGTAATCCAATACATGTTAAACATGTACAATTCTTTTATACATATTTTCACAATTATGCTAGACAAGGAAAATCAGATCAAAAGGGGAAAAATGATAAAGAAAACAAAATGAAAGCAAATAACAACAAAAGAGTGAAAATACTATGTTGTGAATCACAGTCCCCACAGTCTTCTCTCTAGATATAGTTGCCTCCCTCCATCACAATAGTATTGGTCTGAATCACTTCATTGTTGAAAAGGGCTACATCCATCAGAATTGATCACTGTATAATCTTATTGTTGCTATGTACAATGTTCTCTTGGTTCTACTCACATTACTTAGCATCAGTTAATGTAAGTCTCTCCAGGCCATACCAAAATCATCCTGTTGATCGTTTCTTATAGAACAATAATATTCCATAACATTCATGTACTTCAACTTATTCAACCATTCTCTAGCTGATGGGCATCCACTCAGTTTCCAGTTCCTTGCCACTACATAAAGGGCTGCTACAAACATTTTTTGCACATGTGGGTCTTTTTCTCTTTTTTATAATTAATAGGTAAGTTTCTAAAATTTTTTTGAAGAGTTGCAACTACTAATGCAGTGCAAAATTAGCACAATTAGGCAAAGACTTTATTGAATTCAATTATAAAGAAAATGACTTTAACAGACTTGAAACATCAATACTGGGGAGATGGAACCAAGCTGGAGAAGAGAAGCCAGGAAGTTATCCAAGACCTCCCCATTTTCCCTCAGGAATAATGTTAGATTTGGACGCTAAGTGGATTCTGGCGTCACAGAACTCAGGAAAATTTGTGGTGAAGCAATTTTCCAGCTTAAGATATCTTGGAAGGACTTCAGGAAAGGTCTGCCTCATTTGAGCAAAGGAATATTGCCCAATAACACTGAAATACTGAGAATATGGTGGGAGACTCTTAGCTAATATACAGACCAGTAGTGGATGGAGGATTTCCATCCTGGCTCAGTAAACCAATTGCTCTGTAGGTCATGTGTAAGACCTCCAACCCAAGAGTAACAAGTGATATCTAAGCCCCCAAACTTTGCTGAACAGGAAGGATTAGGTCAGATCATCAGAAAGCTTGCAACACTTATGACCCCAGCACAGTCTTATTGCTACTGTGTATAATATTCTCTCAACTCTATACACTTCATTCACCATTTATCAATTGGATTTTGTATTATCACTTATCAAATGGCTTGTATTCTTAAAAATTTGAGCCAGTTTTTTTATATTTTAGAAATGAGGCCTTTATCAGAAGAAAAACTTGTTTCCATCTTTTTACTTCCCTTCTAATCTTGGCTGTATTGCTTTTGTTTGTGCAAACAGCTCAAAATTTAATATAATTAAAATTACCCATTTTAAATTTCATAATGTCTTCTAAATCCTCTTTGGCTGTAGACTATCCTTCGTCCTCCCAGTATGCTGATAGTATTACATTTTATATTTAAATCATGAACACAATTCAAGATTATTTTGGTATAGGGTGTTAGGTGTTAGTCAATGCCTAGTTTCTTCCATAATATTTTCCAATTTTCCCAGCATTTTTTGGGTCAAATAACGAGTCTTTCCATTTATCAAACACTAGATATTGAAATCCTTCATTATTATGTCTCGTGTTCCTAATCTATTACATTGATCCTCTACTCTATTTCTTAGTCAGTGCAAAATGGTTTTGATAACAGCTACTTTATAATATGATAAATAATATAATTTAGATCTCTTATGGTTAGGCCACTTTCATTTGCATTTTTTCATTAATTCCCTTGATATTCTTGACCTTTTGTTCTTCCAGATGAGTTCTGTTATTAGTTGTTCTAGCTCTATAAAGTAATTTTTTGGCAATTTGTTATTGATATGGCAATAAAAAGTAGATTTATTTAGGTAGAATTGTAATTTTTATTAATTAGCTTGGTCTACTTGTGAGCAACTGATATTCTTCCAGTTGTTTATATATAAATTTATTTTTGTGAAAATTGTTTTGTTATTTTGTTCATATAATCCCTGGCTTTGTCTTGAAAGATACACTTCTAAACACATTTCATTGTCTACAGCTATTTTAAATTGAACTTGTTTTTCTATCTCTTACTGCTGAGCTTTTGTGGCAATATATAGATATACTAGGAATTTATGGGAGTTTATGTCTTGCAACTTTGTTAAAATTGTTAATTGTTTCTAGTACTTTTTTAGTTGATTCTCAAGGATTCTATTAATAAACCATCATATCATTTGCAAAGAGTAATAGTTTTCTTTTCTCATTGCCTACTCTAATTCCTTCAATTGTTTTTCTCTTCTAGTACAATATTGAATAATAATGGTGGTGATAATGGATATCTTTTTTCACCCTTGATCTTCTTGGGAATGATCTGGCTTATTCCCATTACATATATTATTTGTGGATGGTTTTAGCTAGATGCTGCTTATTATTTTAAGGAAAATCCATTTAGTCTTTTGTTCTCTGGTGATTTTTTTAAAATCAGCAATGAGCATTGTATTTTGTCTAATGCTTTTTCTATAACAAATGGGATATTCCTATGATTTCTATTAGTTTTAAATTGTCAATATGGTTATGTTGATAATTTTCCTGATAAAGAACCAGCCTTGGATTCCTCATTAAAATTCTACTTGTCATAGTGTATTATCTTGTTAAAACCTTGCTGTAATCTTTTTGCTGATACTTTATTTAAGATATTTGCATCAATATTCATTAGCAAAATTGGTCTATAATTTACTTTTTCTGTTCTGATGCTTCCTGGTTTACAAATATTATGTTTGCATCATAAAAAACCTACAGGATTTCTTCACCTATTATTTCCAAATAGATTTTCTTTAAATATTTATTATAATCCACTTTTAAATCCACCTGATCCTGGAGATTTTGTTCCTAAGGAGTCTATTGATGGCTTATTCAATTTATTTTTCTAATTTTTTCTAATTTATTTTTTATTTTTGTTAAGTTTTTAAAGCTTTTTATTTTCAAAACATATATATGGATAATTTGACAACAATGACCCTTGCATAGCCTTGTGTTTAAGATTTTCTCCTCATTCTCTCCACTCTCTTCCCTAGATGGGAAGCAATTCAATATATGTGAAAATTGGAAAATATATGTTAAATCTAATATGTATAAACATATTTATATAATTTTCTTGCTGCACAAGAAAAATCAGTTCAAAAAAAGAAAGTAAATAAGTAAAAAAAAAAATCCAAGCAAACAACAAGAAAAAGAGGGAGAATATTATGTTATGATCTACACTCAGTTCCCACAGTCCTCTCTTTGGGTGTAGATGGCTCTCTTCATAACAAGATCATTGATACTGGCATCAGTCATCTTATTGTTGAAAAGAGTCATCAGAATTGATTGTCATATAATATTGTTGTTGCTATGTACAATGATTCCTGGTTCTGCTCATTTTACTTAGCATCAGATCATGTAAGTCTCTCCAGACCTCTCTAAAATCATCCTTATAATCATTTCTTATAAATAATAATATTCCATAACATTTATAGACCATAACTTATTCAGCCATTCTCCAATTGATAGGCATCCACTCATTTTCCAGTTTCTTGCCACTACAAAAAGGGCTACCACAAACATTTTTGCACATGTGGGTCCCTTTCCTTCCTTTAAGATTTCTTTGGGATACAAGCCCAGTAGTAACACTGGTGCATCAAAGGGTATGCACAGTTTGATAACTTTTTGAGCATAGGTCCAAATTGCTCTCCAGAATGGCTAGATTCGTTCACAGTTCCACTAACAATGTATTAGTGACCCAGTTTTCCCACATCTCCTCTAACATTTGTCATTATCTTTTCCTATCATCTTACGCAGTCTGAGAGGTGGTATCTCAGAGTTGTCTTAATTTGTATTTCTCTGATCAACAGTGATTTAGAGTACCTTTTCACATGACTAGAAATGGTTTTAGTTTCTTCATCTGAAAATTATCTGTTCATATCCTTTGACCATTTATCAATTGAAGGATGGCTTGATCAATTTCTTTTTCTAAAATGAGACTGTTTATTTTATTTCTTTCTGTCAATCTAAACAATCTATATTTTCAGATTTCACTTAGATTGCCAGATTTACTTACATACAATAGAGCAAAATAGCTTCTAATTATTGTTTTAATTATTTTCTTATTTTGGGGTAAGTTTACTTTTTTCATTTTTGATACTGGTAATTTGGTATTCTTCTTTATTTTTCCTAGCCAAGATAATCACAGATTTAACTATTTTATTGTTGTTTTTCATAAAAATAACTTTTAATTTTATTTATTAGTTCAATAGTTTCACTACTTTCAATTTTATTAATCTCTCCTTTGATTTTCAAAATTTCTAATTTAGTATTTAATTGAGGGTTTTTAATTTGCTCTTTTAGTTGCTTGCCCAATTCATTGTTCTTCTCTTTCCCTATTTTATTCATGTAAGCATCTAGAGTTAAAGAAATTTTCCCTAAGAACTGCTTTAGCTAGATACCATAAGTTTTGGAAATGTGTTTAAGAGGATTGTATATATTTAACCTTTAAGAGACTGCTTGATCTTTTTGGGTAGCTAGGAAGTAATGGAGGGAAGGAGAAAAAAATTGTAACTCACAATCTTAAAAAATGAATGTTGAAAACTCTCCTTACGTGTATTTTACATGAAAAGTAAAATACTATTGAGAAAAAATAATAATTAATTCCAATTCTAAATAAACTGTGACATTCCATATGATGCTGATAATTAAACCATGAAGTGTCAAAATAAAGTTATAAAACAATTTTACTAATGAATATTCATGCAAAAATATTGAATAAAAGAGATCACAGCAATTAATCACCAGGATAATACAAAATAATCATATGGGATTTATACCAGAAATGCAGGACTGATTCAATATCAAGAAAACAATCAATATAATTGATCATATCAATAACTAAATAACAGAAATCATATGATTTTTTCTCAAAATATGCCAAAAAAGTTTGACAAAATAAAACACCCATTTCTAATAAATATTTTAGAGAACAAAGGAATAAATGGTATTTCCTTAAAATGATAAGTAGCATCTATCTAAAGCCATCAGGAAGTATTATATGTAATTGGGATAAACTAGAAACTTTCCCAATAAGAGGAGGAGTGTAACAAAGATTCCCAGTATTACTACTATTGTTCAAATAGTACTAGAAATATTAGTTTTAGCAATAAGAATAGAAAACTGAAGGAATTAGAGTAGGCAATGAAGAAACTAAACAATCACCCTTTTCAGATGATATGATGATATATTTAGGGAATTCTAGAGAATCAATTAAAAAACTACTTGAAATAATTAACAACTTTAACAAAGTTTTCTATATTTGTATATATATGACTTACATGTAACATATAATATAATATTGTGGTATAATTACCAATTCTTTCTTTTATAAATAGTACTTAATTTTTCCAAATACATTTGAAGATAGTTTTCAATATTCACTTTTGCAAAACTGAATGTTCCAAATTTTCTTCCTTTTTCTCCTCCCTCAAGAAAACAATTAATCTGATGTAGGTTAAACATGTGAAGACCGAATTAGCACCCTGGATACCTTAGAATCAGCATGAATTGGGATAAGCAAAAGCCCTTGATCTTTATTCTTGGTCATTTGGGGTAGCAGTCAGGGGAATGGACACAGGCATCTCCACACCTTCTTTCTCTTTCTCCACAGCCAAAAAGTAACTCTCACTTGTCTTACTTCACCCTCTAATCCCTCTTACAATTCTCGGTATATACCAACATATCAAGTCAGCACAGAATAGTGGGATGGGCCATTTTCTAAGCATATGCTAATAGAGTATTGTCCAATGAGTAATTATCCTTAAGTGCTCAATTGTCCAAGTGTATCTGCTCAGTTTCATCCCTTTACATAAACATATGCAATTCGTATAAACATATTTCCGTAACTATCATGTTGAACAAAATAAAATCAGATCAAAAGGGAAAAAAAAAAAAACCTAAGAAAGAAAAAAAAAAGCAAATAAACAACAAAAAGTTGAAAATACTATGCTTTGATCCACATTCAGTCTCCTTTGTTCTCTCTCTGGATGTAGGTGGCACTTTGCATCACAAATCTAAATAATTGTCTTTTCTATATATTACCACAAAAGTCTAGCAGCAAGAGATAGAAAAATAAATCCCATTTAAAATAACTGTTGACACTGTAAAATATTTGGGAGTCTACTGTCAAAATAAACCCAGAAACTACATAAACACAGTTACAAAACATTTTTCACAGAAATAAAGTCAGATCTAAACAATTGGAAAAATAGCAATTGCTCATGAATAGGATAATTAATATAATAAAAATGACACATCCCCTACCTAAATTAGTCTACTTATTCAGTTTCATACCAATAAAATTGAAAAAAAAATTCTTTTTAGAACTAGAAAAAATAATAACAAAATTTGTCTGGAAGGATAATGTCAAAATATCAAGGGAATTAAGAGGAAAAACACAAAAGAAGGTGGCTTATCCATACCAGACTAAAACTATATTATTAAACTGGCAGTCATCAAAACTATTTAGTACTAGCTAAGAAATATAATGGTGGATAAATGAAATGAGGTAAGTACAAAAGACACAAAACTCAATGACTGTAGTAATCTAGTGTTTGGTAAAGCTAAAGACTCCAACTTCTAGGATAAGAACCCACTATTTGACAAAAGTTCTTGGGAAAACTAGACAATAGTATGTCAGAAACTAGTCATAGAATAATGTCTCACACCCCACACTGAGATAAAATAGAAATGGGTTCATGACATAATGGGTTTAGACATAAAAGGTAATATTATAAGCAAATTAGGCTTACAAGGGAAAGTTTAGCTATCAGATCTTTGAGGAAGGAAGGAATTTTTGACCAGTTCAGCCAATATTAAAAGAGAATTTGAAAAATGGGAAACAACTTTTGCAAGCAATGTTTCGGATAAAGACCTCATTTCTAAAATATGAAGAGAACTGAATCAAATTTTACAGAAATTAAGTCACACCCCTGTTGATAAATGATCAAAGTATGTGAACAGATAATTCTCAGATGAAGAAATTAAAACCATCTGTAGACATATGAAAAAATGCTCTAGATTACTATTGATTAGAGAAATGCAAACTAAAACAACTCAGATCTTCATAGCTATCAGACTGGCCAAGATGACAGGAACAGAAAATGGTAAATGTTGTATGGGATTTGGGGAAATTGGGACACTAATACATTATTGGCCTCTAGCCATTCTGGAGAGCAATTTGGAACTATAACCAAAGGGCTATAAAACTTTGATTCAGCAGTATGACTACTGGGTTTGTATTCCAAAGAGATTATAAAAATTCAAAAAGGATCTACCTGTGCAAAAATGTTTGTACTAACTCTTTCTGTTGTGGTAAAGAATTGGAAATTGTATGGGTGCCCATCAATTGAGAAATGGATGAAGGAGTTTTGGTATATGAATTTAATGCAATATTATAATTCTATAAGAAATAATTAGCAGGATGATTTCAGAAAATCCAAATCTTACCTCAACTAATGATGAGTGAAGTGAGCAGAACCACGAGAACTTTGTACATAAGAACAGGAGGATTATGCCATGATCAATGATGATAGACTTAGCTCTACCTTAGGAAAACAATGATCCAACACAATTCCAATAGACTTGGAATGAAAAAATGCCATCTGCATCCAGAGAGAGAACTATGGAGACTGATTGATGATTTAAGCATTCTATTTTCATCTTTGTTGTGTGTTTTTATTTTGTTTTTTTTTTTCCTTTTTTTGATTTGTTCCCTTTTGTTCTGTTTTTTTTTTTTTTTTTTTTACCAACATGAGAATGTCTAACATGATTGTAAGTGTATAACTTCTATGATATTGCTTGCTCTCTTTGGGAAGGGAGATGTAAGGAAGAGAGGGACAAAACATTTATAACTCAAAATGTTACAAAAATAAATGTTGAAAACTATCCTTCTGTGTAATTGAAAAAAAATTAAATACTACTTAGAAAAAAAAAAAGAAAGCACTGTTGTACTACTGGTTCCAGCACAATAAGTGAGAGAACTCTCTGCCTCTGGAAAAGAAGTTTGAAACAATCTCCTAGAAGCAGAGGTCAGCTTTTAAAAATGAGCAGAATGTGATAGACTTAGCTCTTTTCAACAATGAGGTGATTCAAGTCAATTCCACTAGACTTGTGATGGAGATAGTTATCTGTATCCAGAAAGACTGTAGGGACCAAATGTGGATCACAACATAATATTTCCACCTTTTTGTTGTCTGGTTTTTTTCTTTCTCATTTCTTTCCCTTTTTGATTTTATTTTTTTGTATAACATAATAAGTGTGGAGATATGTTTAGAGGAATTGCCCATATTTAACCTATATTGGATTACTTGCTGCCTAGGGAACAAAGGGAAGGGAAGAGAGGGGAAAAAATTCAGAACAAAAGCTTTTGCAAGGGGGAATGTTGAAAACTACCTTTGCATGTATTTTGAAAATTAAAAAAAAACTATTATTATGGGAAAAATAAAAATAAAAGTGAGAAGAAAAGTAAAAAGATCTCTGGCCCTAGAAAGTTACTAAGAAGACAGGAAAATCAGAAAATGGGAGAGGATAGCAAAGGCAAAATTACTTTAGGTAAAGTCTCAAAGGGAAAATGACCTGTTTTCAAACTCAAAGGCTCTCTTGGAAAAGCTCAAAAAGATCTTAAAAGAGATGTAGAATGAAAATGGGAAAAAGAATTGAGAGCTATGCAGAATTTTGAAAGTTTTTTGGGAAAAGCCAATAGCTTGAAAAGTAAGCAAAGAGATTGACTGAAGAAAACAACTTCTTAACAAGTAAATTTGGCAAATGGGGAAAAACAGTTATACTGAAGAAAACAACTTGTGATGGTTCTGCAAAGATGATGTTATAAGTCAGTACATTTCAATTTCTCCTGCAAACAGAACAAATCTGCATCTCAGGACCAACACAGTCTGGTGAAGACTCGGGGCAGAACTGGGGTCCACCTAGCACAAACTAAGAAGATCTGAAGAAAGATTCCAGCCTGGAGATTCACCTGTGTGAAGGCAAATACCTCTAGCCCTGAAACAACAAGTCAGAGTTTGCCTGGAGCCTCAGCAGGAATCACAGAAACTACCTTTTCCCAGAGAGCATATAAATTCAGGGATCTGAGTCCAGAAAGACAAAGGAAAACTCTGCTGATTAGAAATGCCAGGCCCAGCAATGCTGCAGAGATGCAGCTCTGGGTGAGAAGGAACAAGCTCAATCAGGTGAGTGCAAAAGCAGCAGGGAAGGAATGTTACTGACTACCAATACTTGCAGAAGGGTGGGGCTTTTAATTTGGGGCTCCATGTCAGAGGGGAGAACTGAAATGAAGCTAGAGGTATCTCCGTACCCCATAATATGAGGTGCTTACACTAATACTTCTCATTTAAAAAAATGAATAGGCAAAGAAGAAAAAAAAAATCATTGAAATTTAGGGAAGACTGGAGTTCATCTTCAGAGGAAGTAAAAAAAAAAGCTTTTTCTATTCCAAAAAGTAATGAATAGCTCCCTGTCCAAAGAGAATTTATAGAAAAACTCAAAAAATAATTTAAAAATAAAATGAGAGACACTGAAATTGAAAAGCTTAAAAACCCTAAAATTCATGAAAAATAAGAACATTATGAAAAAATATTATTCAACTAGAAAAGGAGATACAGAGTTTTACAGATGAAAATAACTCCAAAAATTAGAATTGGGCAAGGAAAAGCCAGTGCAGCTATAAGAGATTAAGAAATAATAAAAGCAGAATATAAAGAATAAAAAATAGAACAGAATGTGAAACATTTGAAAAAAAAAAAAAACAACAGACCTTGAAAAACCGTCAAGAAGAGAAAATTTAATAATAATTGGACTACTTAAAAGCTGTGACCAAAAAAAAAAAAAAAAAAAACCAAAACACCTTGATACCATAATGCAAGAAGTAATCCAAGAAAATTGTCCTGGGATAGAGCACCAGCCCTGAAGTCAGGAGGACCTGAGTTCAAATGTGGTCTCAGACACTTGACACTTCATGGCTGTGTGACCCTGGACAAGTTATTTAACCCCAATTGTCTCAGCAAAAAAAAAAAAAAAAAAAAAAAAAAAAAAAAAATTGTCCTGGAGTGATAGAACATGAGAGGAAAGTAGAAATAGAAAGAAATATAGCAATTGCCAACTCAAAGAGATATTTCATGGAATATTATTTCCAAATTTAGAAATCCCCAGATAAAAAAGAAAATTTTGCAGGAAACAAAAATTTTTTAAAAATATACTAGAGCTACGATTAGAATTGTGCAAGCCTTATCAGCAACCACAGCAAAACACCACAGTTCCTGGAATCATATAATGAAAACCAAATGATCTAGCCTGTGGTCAAAAATATCATAGTCAGCAAAATTATTCATAATATTGAATAAAAATAATGAACATTCAATGAACTTACAGATTTTCAGGACTTTCTTTCAACCAAAACCCAACTCATTAGAAAATTTAAATGTAAGAGTTAATAACCAAAATTAATTTCAATAAACTTAACATGGACAAATTGTTTATGTTTAAGATTGATATCAGTAATTGGGTAGCTCAAAAGGTAGATTTATACAAGTGAGATACAGAGGAAGAATAGACATAAAGGCATTAGAGGAGAGAGGAGGACTTGTAGTTCTGAAAACCTACTCACATTTGGAATGGGTTAAATAGGCAACACTACATATATATATATATATATATATATATATATATATATACATATATATATAGTAACATCCTCTAAAACCTATAAAGAAATAAGGGGGAAGGAATGATTGGAGGGCAAAGCAAAGGGTGAGGGTAAAAGACACATGAAGAATTCTGTGTGTGTGTGTGTCTGTGTGTGTGTGTGTGTGTGTGTGTGAGTGCGTCTCTATTAAATATATCTGTGCTTAATTATAGCTTGTTTGGGGGAAGTGGAGGAGATGAAAGGAGAAAAAAGAATAAAGTAAAAGAAAATGTATACAGCAGAGAACAAAAGAACAACCTACAAAGAAGCAAAGAAAAGATGGACACTCATGAATATAATTTCTTCTACTATTATGTATCGTTTCTTGAACTGGAAATTTATTGTTACATATTTTGAATCCTTCCTGATGTTCTGCTGGGCACATGACAATGTTCTGTTCTAATTTGCTTTGTTTTACTTTTCTATCTTTCTTTTTTATTCTGTTTTTTGAATAAATAGACTCTAAAAAAGAAAATATTAAAAAAAAAAAAGAGAAAAACAGATAGAGGAAAGAACTTGGACAAATGGAAGTTGTGGAGGTTTTTCTTGGAGGCAGACTTAGTCTCAGTTGAAATAAATAATTATTCCAATATCACAGCCAGCTGGTAAAAATGCAAACGTTTATTTTTCCTTCCCAATTAGCCCGGTTAGTTGAGGCCTATCTCTCTGGCTGGCTCCAAGAGATCTTGCAGCTTTGTCCTTGGCTTCTGCCTCTGCTTTCTTCAGCCTCCAGCCAGTTCCGACTTGTGACTTCTCAATCTCCAGTCTGTCCCAAGCTCCAAGAGCTCCCTCTATTTATGTGATCTCCCAAAGGTTAACTCCGCCTTCTGGAGGGAGAGGGATTCTGGGTTATCTCCCAGAGTGCTCTCTGGTCCTGAGAGAGGTGTAAATTCAGACTAAGCCCTACATGTGTGAACTCCAATGAGTACTTAGATACTTATGAACTCTCTAAAGGTGTGAACACAAGCATTGTTCAATCAGTTCCACTTAGTATCTTGTTTCAAGTTCTGGCCCAAAATAATTCTTTCTAAGATTAAATTAACTCCAATGTCTTAACACTTTGTAAAGATTCCAACAGGAAGTGAATGACTCAAGTGAATAACATCAAGAATTAGTCAACAAAACAAAAAATGAAAAAAAAGAATAAAATATAAAATACTTCATTTGGAAAAAAAAAAAACCCACTAATCTGGAAAATAGGTGGAGGAGAGAGAATTTGAGAATTATTGTATTATCTGAAAGCCATGATCAAAAAAGAGCTTGAACAAAATCTTTCAAGAAAGCATCAAGAAAAACTGTTCTAATCTTCCAGATCCAGAGGAAAAAATAGTCATTGAAAGAATCCACTGATCACCTCCTGATAGAGACCCCAAAACAGAAATTCCAAGGAATATTATAACTAAATTCCAGAAATATCAAATCAAGGAGAAAATACTGCAAACTCCCAGAAAGAAATACTTCAAATATTGAGGAGCCACATTTAGGATTACCCAGGGTTGAGTAGTTTCCAAATTAAAGATTAAGAGGGCCTGGGATATAACACCTAGAAAGACAAAAAAGCTTGGACTGAAACCAAAAATCCCCTATCCAGCAAAATTGAGTGATATCTTTCACGCGAAAAGGTGGACATTCAGTGGAAGAGGGGATTTTCAATTATTTCTGATGAAAAGACCAGAGCTGAAGAGAAAATTTGACTTTCAAATATAAGACTGAAGGGAAGAATGAAAAGATGAATGGGGGGAGAACTATGTATTTTAAGAGCTAAAATATTTACATGGGAAGATGATACTTGTAATTCTTGAGAGCAATATCTTTGTTAGGGTAATTAGAAGCAGTATACTTAGAGAAAATAGATATAAGTTGACTTTAATATAATGATATTCTTTTTTAATTAGGGGTTGAAAAACAGCTGTACTAGAAGAGGAAAGGGGAAAAATAGGATGGCAGGAAGTACAGTGTTAGTAATTTATTTATGAATGTAAAAAACTCTCCCATAAAACTTCATAAAATGAAAAAAAAAAAACTCTCCCATAAAACACAACCAGATAGTGGAGCGAATAAAAAGCCAGAATTCTACAATGTTGTTTATAAGAAACATATTTGAAGAAAATAGATACATACAGAATAAAGGTAAAAGGCTGGAATAGAATAATATAATATAATGTACTCCAGCTGAAATAACTGCCCCTCCCCACAATTCTAATCTCAGATCAAGCAAAAGCAAAAATAGATAAAACTGCAAGAAATAAGGGAAAAAAAACTCTGTCTTGCTAAAGTATATCATAGATAATGAAGTAATATCAATATTAAACATATGCACCAAGTGATAAAGTATCCAAATTTTTAGAGGAAAATTTAAGTGAGTCGCAAGAAGAAATTGACAGCAGAACTATACAAGTGGGGATTCGCAACATCCCTCTCTCTGAACTAGATAAATCTAAACACAAAATTAAAGAAAGAATTAAGGAGATAAATAGAATTTTAGAAAAGTTAGGCATGATAGACCTTTGAAGAAAATTGAATGTGGATAGAAAGGAATATACTTTTTTTTTCCAGCAGTACATGCAGCTACACAAAAATTGACCATATATTAGGGAATAATCAAATGCAGAAAGGTAGAAATAGTAAATATATTCTTTTCAGATCATGCTGCAGTAAAAATTACATATAATAAATGGCCATGGAAAAATAGACCAAAAATCAATTGGATAATAAATAATACAATCCTAAAGATTGAGTGGCTCAAACAGCAAATCACAGAAACAACCAATACATTTATCCAAACAAATGAAATAATGGACAACATACCAAAACTTAGGGGATGCAGCCAGTTCTAAGGAGAAATGTTTTACCTCTAAATGTGAGCATAAATAAAATAGACAAAGAGATGATCAATGAATTGGGCAAGCAACTAAAAGAGCAAATTAAAACCTCTAATTAAATGCCAAATTAGAAATTTTGAAAATGAAAGGAGATATTAATAAAATTGAAAGTAATAAAACTATTGAACTAATAAATAAAACTAAGTTATTTTTATGAAAAAACAGCAAAATAGACAAATCTGTGGTTAATTAGATTTGAAAAAGGAAAGAATACCAAATTACCAGTATCAAAAATAAAAAGGGTGAACTTATCACCAATGAAGAGGAGATTAAAACAATAATTAAGAGCTATTTTGCCCAATTTTATGTCAACAAATCTGAAAATCTAAGTAAAATAGATGAATGTTTCTGAAAATATAGATTGCCTAGATTAATAGAAGAGGAAATAAAATACTTAAATAGTTCCATTTTAGAAAAAAAGAAAGGGAAAAAGGTATTAATGGACTCCTTAAGAAAAGAAATCTCTGGGGCCAGGTGGAATCACAAGTGAAGTCTACAAAATATTAAAAAAACATTAAATTCAAATATTATATAAAGCATTTGAAAATAATAGATGAACAAATCCTAGAAAAAAATTTATGACAGGTATGGTGCTGACTTTTAAACCAGGAAGGGCCAAATCAGAGAAAGAAAATTATAGATCAATTTTCCTAATAAATATTGAAAAAAAAATTAATAAAGAGATTACAGCAATTTATCAGCAGGATAATACACTATAACCAAGTTTAGTGAGTAATTAAAGCAGCAGGGCTGGTTTAACATCAGGAAAACTATAAGCATAATTAATCATATCAAAAATAAAACTAACAGAAATAATATGATTATCTCAATTGATACAGGAAAAACATTTGAGAAAATGTAATATCCATCCCTAATTTAAAAAATCAATCAAACAAACAATAGAGAGCATAGGACTTAATGGAATTTTCCTTAAAATGATAAGTAGCATCTATCTAAAACTATTCACAAGTGGCATATTTAATATGCGTAAGCCAGAGGCATTCCTAATAAGATCAAGGGTGAAACAAGAATGCCCATTCTCACCACTATTATTCAATATTGTATTAGATGTTAGTTTTAGTAATAAGAGAAGAAAAAGTAATTGAAGGAATTAAAGTAGAAAATGATGAAAGAGAACTATCACTCTTTGCAAAGGATACAATGGTATATTGAGAAAATCCTAGAGAATCAACTAAAAATTAGTAGAAATAATTAACAATTTTAGTAAAGTTGCAGGTTATAAAATAAAGCCACATAAATAATAGGCATTTTTCTATGTTACCAACAAAGTACAGCAGTAAGATATCGAAAGAGAAATCTCATTTAAAATAACTGTACAGAATTTAAAATATTTGGGAGTCTACCTTCCAAGACACAGTCAAGAACTATATGGACAAAATTCCAAAAGATTTTTTACACAAATAAAGTTAGTTATAAATAATTGGAAAAATAGCAAGTGCTCATTTTTAGGCTCTTAATATAATACTAATATTATGAAAATGACAATTTCCCATAAATGAATCTACTTATTCAGTGTTGTATTAATAAATCTATTTATAGATTTAAAGAACTAGAAAAAATAATATACAGAGATAGAAAATATAATATCAAAATTCATCTGGAAGAATAAAAAGTCATTAATATCAAAGGAATTAATGAAAAATGCAAATGAAGGCAGTCTAGTCATACCATCCCTAAAATCATATTATAAAGTGGTGATCATCTAACCTATTTGGTACTATCTAAGAAATAAAGTAGTGGATCAGTGAAATATGTTAAGAACACAAGACACAATAGTCAAGGATATAGTAATCTAATGTTAGATAAAGCCAAAGATTCTATCTTCCGGGATAAGAACTCACTATTTGACAAAAAAAAAAAAAAATTGTCAAGAAAATGGAAAATAGTAGCCATTGATTGACATCTAACACCCTATATAAAGATAAGGTTGAAATTAGAAATAAAGGGTAGTATAATCAAGACTTAATGTCCCCCCTTTTCTGATGAGTTTTTTTTTGGGGGACCTGAAATATTTTATTATCTTCCCATTTTTTTTAAAAAAGCAAACCCAGAAAAATTTAACATGTAATATATTTTATCATATATTATTGTAGTATATTTAATATAATAATGTTATTCAATACAATAGAATTATAATTACACATGATATAAACATTATATATATGTACACCTATGTGTATATGTATGTAAGTTCTCTAAGCAAAGTATTTCTAGGTTCTGTCTAGAATGCCACAGGTCTGTCTTTTCAGTGTACTTACACCTCTTTTTTGATTTTACCTCTATCTTTTTGTGTACATTTAGAAAGAAGTTCTTTACTGGTCTCACTGTTATTATTCTGTTACTATTGCTTATTTATTTGTTCACATCTTCCTATATTTTCACTTTCTGAGGTATGTAAGAAGCAAATAATATCTTCAGATTAAATTTTCTTTCTAAGAACCTTTCCAACGTCTCTGTTTCAAAACATTTGCCTTTTTTGCTAAACTTGGATTGACAGGATAGATTATCCTGAGCTCTCTTGCTCATCAGAAAATAACATTCAATTCCCTCTTTCAATTTCTGGTGGGTGCAGAATTATACAGTATAATTTGAATTTTGTTTCTTTTGTATTTGATAGCCTTTGTTTCAATATCTTACATTAACAGGTCTCTAACATGAATTACTCATGATTTATGTCACCCAGAATTGAAAATGAATGCTGTGGAGATTCACAATTCAGGCTGAAGAAGTCTGCTCAAACCAGGACAGATATTCATCTATTTCTTCACCTCTCCAGAGAGTGGAAGCTCACTTGAGCTAGAGAACCAGCATTGAGATAGGTTCTAAAGAATAATCAGAAACAGAGAAAAGAAAAAAGGAACAGAGAAAGGGAAAAGACATGTGGGTAGGCTTCAATTACAACTTAACACCACTGAAACCAATACCTTTTCACAGTGCCTCGGAGAACCACACTTCAAAAACAACAAACAGAAACAAACAGGTATATTGAGAGAATCCTAGAAAATCTAGGTCAGATCTGAACTGTAGAAATGAGGAATAAGAGTAGGACAACACAGAATTTGTGAAATGGGGCAGTGTAGCATTCCTCTAAGACCGAAAAGAGAGATGAAGTGTGCTATTTGCACTACTCAATTCAAAGTTTAGAAATGAGGAAAATGTGAGTCCTGTGGACGCAAAAAGAGAAAAGACTGATAAAGAATGAATGAAGAGGTAAGAAACAGTGAAAAAGTAGAGGAAAAGAGGGAGGTTGTGCTTTAGTTCTGGGCAGGAGTACCACTAATGAAGTCTCTGGTAAGTAAAGAGAGATGCTCTGGGAAGGGATATAAAGAATTAATCCAGGGTGTTAGACAATTTGTCAAAAAAAGATCATTTGTCTTTTTCAAGCACACTAGATTCCTGCACAAGAGGTTTACTTGCTGATCTCCATCAATTTCCCATCTTTTTATCCTTGCACAGTCTGATCTCCTTGCTTGGAATGCACTCCTATAATTTCTATAAGTCCTGAATGAGTGAAAGCCTTAAGTCAAGTTCCTCCTCCTGTAAAAAGCCCTTGATAGAAAAGATAATTCTTTTTAAAAATATATAATATATATTTATATATGTGTGCATATGTAAGTATGAATATATGTATGTTCATATATAGATATGTATTGCATATATATGTATGGATGTATATGTACATATGAAATAGATGTATAACATATATAATATGTATTTCATATTCATTTGGTGTACTAGTGCTGATTCTTCCAAGTATAATGATGCTTTCTTTCTAAAACCTAAGAAAGGGCTCTTTCCTTTTTACCTTTTTATGCCTAGTATTGGGAACCTAAGTGACATAGGGGATAAAATGTGAATCCTGGAGTCAGAAGAATCTGAGCTCCATTTTGATCTCAGATGCTTACAAACTGGATGACCTTGAGCATATCACAACCCTATTTGTCTCAGTTTTCTCATTTGTAAATTGAGCCATAGAAGGAAATTGACAATTCTAGTATCTTTGTCAAAAAAATCGGGTAAGAAGGATCAGGCATGAAAAATTGACTAAATAACACTGTAGGTCAATTTGAAGCATCTTAGAAGCCATCTTGATTTGAAATAATGAAAGATATTAAAAGAGTTTAGAGCCTATAGAAGAGAGGAGAAATATACACAACAGAGTCCCCCATTCGAAAAGGAAAAAAGCCATGTACATCATTTTAGATCAGATGAGAGAAGGGTGATAAAATAAAAATATAGAGAAATCACAAAGACACAAGAAATATATTGAAAGAAAAAAGAAAGCAGAGCATTAAAAATAAAAATGGAGATCTAGGTATGCAGAGGAGAAGAGAAAGATGAAACAACATTAGCCTGGAGATCACTGGAGGAAATCCCAGATCTCTTTTCACAAATTTATCTAGACTTCTCTCCTTTCTCAATTAAAGGATTCTGAATTAGACCTGAAGAAATCCATTGCCAACTAAATCCCTTGCTCTGAGATCCAAAGATAAAAGATACACTTACCTTATCTACTTTATACTTATCTTACTGTCCACTGCTAGTAGAGATGAAAGATTTATAACTCATCTGCTCCCTATGCATGGGTGTATGTTGAAGAGGACAGACCAAGAGACAACCATTTATGGGAACCAAATTGTGAAATTCTGCAAGCTCTGATTCCCCAGAGCTATAATTATCCTGTCACCCATGGGAGACAAGATAGTCTGACAGGTTGGTTAGGGCTGCCTCAAATACAGTTAATTCTTGTCTCAAGTGCAAATCATTGAAAGGAATTACTAATAACTAAGGAGAATTCTCCTTGGCCTTGACTAACAAGGGACTGGGCAAAATCCTAGTCAATGTCAGTTGGGAGAGAAACTTTCCTGAGCTGCTGGAGATGGTAGAGTCCTGCAAGATCAGAGCAAATTGAAGTTCAAAAAGTGAAGGCTTCCGAACTTGTGTCCATGGCTTAGTCTTGACACCAAGAAATTTAAACATAGTTCTAAAAAATAAGTCTTTCACATGCCTATACTCCTGTTTCTCACTTTATTTTCTTCCCATATTTAAAATTACTCATAGATTTTTGGAATGTTCTTGGGTTTTTCTTGGATAAAGGGAGGTTCTACATTGTGTACCCAATTCTTGAAGTCTCATGGCTCAAAGAACTTTTAAAAATTCTTCTTAAAAGACCTAGTTCTTCCTTTTACAGAAAAAAATATCTCATTTCCAGAAGAGACAATATAGTAAAGCTACCTCAAGTTGAACATGTGTTCTGAAAATTAATAATTATGTATCAACATGGACAAATAATGTGACATCTCTCCCACCATTTCTTCACCTGTAAAAATGAAAAGCATTTTATATAGAAGCTATAGTATGAAATGGACCAAAGAAGATTATAGAATTCTTAACACATAGTATAAGTATAGGAATCATTCATTATTCAAGGATTTCCAGGTATTATGAAGTGTTCTAACCATCACAGGATCTCCCTCTTACCCTTTGGAATTCCATAAAATTTGTATTTCTTCATAATAGCAAAAAATATTTAAACTGTAGAAAATGTATTTAATATAATGAAAGGAGATATTAGAAATCTGAGAACTTAGAGCACAATATTTTGCAACAGTGAATGTTGAAAATTATCTTTGCATGTATTTTGAAAAAAATACAATATTGTCAGCAGTGGTGAACTCAGTGAAATGTCACAAATCAGGTAAAGTAAGGCAAACATCATGAGGAAGCACAGAAGATGGATGATGGTGTCTTGAATTATTCTTTCCTTTAATTAGCTCTAATTTATGTTAATAGGAGAGATGAAAAACAGAAAAAGTCAGACAAGATTTGTTAATGGTTCTCCTACTCTTTGTTCCTTATTTGTCTGTGACTTTTTGGGCCCAATGACTTGCCATCCATCCCACTAATCTTTACATCTCTTCTTTTTTTTCATTATCTACAGATACAGGTTTTGCCTGTTTCTTTTTTTTTAATAATAGCTTTTTATTTTCAAAATGTCTCAGACCCAAATGGAAACTTCTCCCAATAACATCTCTTCAATTTTAAACAAATTTAGAATCACAGCTAAAACACTGTTCTGCTGCCTACACAATTGAATACTCCCAATTCTGTAACAGCTTAGATCCAGACTTACTAAATGGGGAGAGAACTACCCTAAAATAATTATCTTATATGTATTCTTGGAACTATTTTATTTTTAAAAATATCTTTTTATTTTCAAAATATATGCAAAGATAGTTTTCAACAATCACTTTTGCAAAACTTTGTGTTCCAAAATTTTTCTCCCTCTTTTCCTCCCATTCCCTCCCCTAGACAGCAAGTAATCTAATATATATTAAATGTGTGTGGTTCTTCTATACATATTTCCACTATTATCATGCTGCACAAGAAAAATCAGATGAAAAAGGGAAAAAATGAGAAAGGAAACAAAAAGCAAGCAAAAAACAAGAAAAAATGTAAAAATACTATGTTGTAATCTACATCTAGTCCTCATAGCCCTCTCTGGATGCAAATGGCTCTCTCCTTCATAAATCTATTGGAGTTGGTCTGGATCATCTTATTGTTGAAAAGAGCCATGTCCATCAGAATTGATTATTGTATAATCTTATTCTTGCTGTTTACAATGTTCTCTTGGTTCTACTCTTTTCACTAACCATGAGTTCATACAAGTCTGTCTAATCCCTTCTGAAATCATTCTGGGGATCATTTCTTATAAAACAATAATAATTTATAACATTCATATATCTTGACTTACTTAGCCATTCCTCAACTGATGGATATCCACTCACTTTTGAGTTTCTTGCCACTACAAAAAAAATTTGCACATGTAGCTACTTTTCCCTTTTTTATTATCTCTTTGGAATACAGATCCAGTAGAGACACTGATAAATCAAAGGCTATGTACAGTTTGATAATTCTTTGGGGACAGTATCTTGGAATTATTTTAAACAAAATTTATTATCCCAAGAAACACCTAAAGCAACCTTTTGAGTGCCCCAAACATTGGCCTATGGAGAGTACATAGAAACAATGTTCCAAGGACTATTTAAGACACTAGCTTCAACAGAGTGACATGTTCTTCCTTTTGCAGAAAAGAATATGTGCATTAGGTGAAATGCATGATTTATAATGTGTCAATCACCTTAGTCTTTACGTCAGTGAAACAGATGATGCACAAAAAAGGTTTTAAGTTCTTCACAATAATGGTTTTAGACTACCACAACATTCTCTCCTAGATGGAAAAGTTTATTCTGAGGCAGCCATGTTAATGTATCAAAAGGGGAGGATTAAAGAGTGAGAAGAGTCATTGTCCCTACTCTCCTGAACATGTTTCCTAATTTTTTTCCTAACCACTTAATTGCAGCCAATCCTATTAAGAAACAGGACCTAAAAGTCTCACACAACCCTATTGATAATTTACATATAAATATTAATACATGTTATAATATATATAATAAATATATAAATAATAAATAATGTATAGCAAACATAATATATAATAAATGCAATATATAAAATATAAAAATGTATAAGCAAATGTATTATAATATACATATAATATATAAAACATAATAAATATAAATATAAGTATAAAATAAATATACAAGCATAAATATTTATTATATTAAATAATTATTAATTACTAATTAATATATAAATATTATATATGTATGATACATAAATATAACTGTACAAATATATAATAGAATATATTTAATAATAAAAGGACTATTATAATTTTACCTTCTTCATTCTGAATATATCTTTGTTATTGTTTAAACACCCTCTCCCATTTTCCTCCTACTTTATGTTCTCTTCTCTAAAATCCAATAATGATGTGATAAATTCCATGACAGGACATTTTTCTGAAAATGATTATCTGAATTCTCTGTTAAAAGTTTTCTATCTTATATTGGAGGCTATATCCATGTCACCATCCTACATATTTTTCTAAAGAACAGTGGAAGCCAAAGAGAATTGTTATCCCTGTGTCTATATCCTTCTATGTTGTGCTTTGCTATTAAGGTCAATGAACCATGCTTAAACATCATATTAGAGAGATTAAAACTCTCCTACCTATAATAAAGGAGACTAAGGCAGAGTTCTGAACCAATGCCATTTTATGTTCCATAGTCTCTTTTAATGGAGTGGATTTTCCTCATGATCTGAGATGCTCTCTACTTCCATTTCCCTATTTTTATAAGGTTAGATATCCAGACATTCAAGAACAGATATTCCAAGGACAGAATAATTCCATCAATTATGATGGATATGATGCATGGTCTACAATAAGCAGAATGCTACGTCGACAGAGTCATGAGTTGGATAAAACAAGGAATATCTCCACAGAAGATGGACAGACTTCTTTCTCAGAAAGAGGGGTGGGGAAGAAAAGAAGAGAATTTGAACTTCAAAATGAGAATAGGATATTAAAATGTTTTACATGTATTTAATATTTATGAAAGAAACACAACACATATGTATAGACATGTGAATATTCATATGACAAAATTTGGGGGGTGAGTTTGTATCATGCTATAAATTAGTGTGAGAAATAATTCATTTAGATCCCTACTCTATTCCTATCCTTTAATCACTGTGCAACTTGGAAATGACTTTTATTTTTATAAATTTGATTCAGTTCTTTACCCAGCATATATCTGCAAAATATATTCTCTCTGTCTATCTGTCTGCATTGTTTCCTCTTTAACACATTTTTGATGAAATTTAGGGTTCAAAAACTACCAGCCCTTATCCCCCATCTAATTTCTCTGGGTAAGTTATTCCTCTCATACCTTATTCATGTAGCCTAATTATTCCTTTTTACCTTTTCCTACACAATTTTGATTTTTAGAATTACATCATACTGTTCTTCCCAAACTTTCTTTCAAACTACTTAATTACTAACACAATTTATCTGTTATTGAGTCTCCTGTAGTCTTTGATGTTTACCTTATGTTTCTCCTGGATCTTATATATAAATTTTCCTATTAAGTTCAACAAAATCCTTAAAATCTAACAATTTATTGAATATTCATTTTTCCCATTCAGGATTATGCTTTACTGGGTATGATATTTTCAGCCACAATTCCACTCTTTTACTCTTTGATATATAGTGTTCTAAGATGTGTGGGGTTTTTTTAATGTACTCATTTCTAGATATTATATGATTGTAATTGTGGCTCTGTCATATTTTATTAATTTTTCCTTCTTGCTCATAATACTTTCTTCTTGACCTGAGGGTTTCAGAATTTGGCTATTGATATTCCTGTAGGTTTTCCTTCTAGGATCTTTTTCAAGTGGTGATTAGTGGATTTTTTTCGATTTCCACTTTCCTCTTATGCTTTAACACTTCAGGACAATTTTCTTTTTCTTTCTTTGTGTGTTTTTGTTTTTCCTGCTAGTTCTTTTTTTTAACTAAAGCTTTTTATTTTCAAAATATATACATGGATAATTTTCAAGATTCACTCTTACAAAACCTTGTGTTCTAATTTTTTCCTCCCCTTCCCTCAACCCTCTCCTCTAAACAGCATGTGGAATATGTTAAACAATATGTTAAACATGTGCAATTCTTCCAGACATATTTCCACAAATATCATATTACACAAGAAAAATCAGATCAAAAAGAAAAAAAAAAAGAAAGCAAAATGTAAGCAAACAATAACAAAAAGAGTGAAAATTCTATGTTGTGGTCCACATTCAGTTCCCACTGTCCTCTCTCTGGGTGCAGATGACTTTCTTCATCACAAAACCATTGGAACTCGCTTGAATCATCTCATTGTTGTTGAGAGCCATGCAGGACAATTTTCTTTAATTATTTCATGTATTATTGTATCAAGATTCTTTCTTAAATTGTAGCTTTCCGGTAGTCTGATTATGCTTATGTCTTCTCTAGATCTGTTCTCTAGATCAGTTTTTTTTTCTTACAAGATGTGTCACTTTCTCTTCTACTTTTTCATTCTTTATATTTTGTTTCAATATTTATTGATCTCATAACTTTGCTGTTTTCTTGTAGAGGGCTGGAACTCTGGAGAAGTATACTTGAAATAAGGTGTTAACTCAGTGGAATTAGTAAGATAATTGTTCTCTAGTTCATATATCTAGTATGATATACTGATATAATCACTCTAGTTTGATATAATGATATAATCACTCTATATTGGCTTATATTCAGTATACTGTAATTTTGCAATTGTAATAGAGTATTTAAGAACTGGGGACAAAGTCAGACTTGGAGACAAAGACTGGTTGAGACTGGCAGACTGGCATACTGCTGGAGAAGACTGGATCAGACTGAGACTGGGTCAGACTATGACAAACACAGACTGTGAAGGAGACAATAAAAACTTTGGACTCTATTCTTGTCCATTCTTGTGGTGTCTATTCTGCTGAGACCAAGGCCCTTCCCAACGACTTCCAGAAAGCTAGCCCAGAGATTACAGTTTCCTTTGACCAGTTTTAGCCTTTAAAGCATCATTTTCTTTCTTTAGATTCTGGATCTCCTTATAAAGTTGCTTGAGTTTCTTTTCATAATCTATTTGTTTTTCTTGGTCTATAGTTTGTTTTCCTCACACTCTCATTTGATTTTTAAAGTCTTTTTTGAGTTTTTCTATAAATTATTTTTGGGAAGGATAATATTTAACATTATTCTTTGGGATAGGAGAGGCTTTTTTTGCTTTAGTATCCTGCTCTGAAGAACTCTGCTCTTCTCTGTTCCCAAAGTAAATTTTTGTGGTTGTGTTCTTTCTCTTTTGCCTGCTCTTTTATAAAACAGCAGATTGTTAGTGTAATCACCTCTAATCTTGGTTTATGGGGGATGATGCCACTGGTCTCATGTCCTACTTTAGTTCTCTCTCTGGACTGAAACCTGAAACCAAGACATCTTTCTTCTTGTAAGTGCTTACAGCTAGTAGTATCCCAGCCTCACTGCTTCTGCACACACTGGACCTGTGCTGGTTCCTTTTTGTCCAGGGTTCTGTTTAGGCAGCACAGCTGGGTCTAATATCCATTATTAGTAGAGGTTTCCTCAGTCTTTCCCTGTTCAGATGCCAGACTCCCATATTTTCTGCAAGATGAAAATTCCTGTGGCTGGGGTTGAGGCTACCTTTCAATCCAGCTATTCCCAGGACTTGCTGTTTCCATGGAACTAGCCTGAAAGTGTTTTAATTTCATATGGGCCAAAAATCCATCCTGTTATCTTTTTGTTTTTAATCTTCTCCAATCGTCTTAAGAGCTTCATGGCTTTGTCCCAACTTCTGTTTGTTTTTACTATTCTATAATTATCTTGATGTACTATTTTATCTTGATTGTGGTTGAAATCTGGGACAATTGGAATTTTCTAACATATTCAATCATTTTCCCAGAGAGTTACATTAGTATAATTTTGCTATTATTTCTTCCTGTAACTCACTTAACTTTTCCTTTAAGAATTTATATGAGATATCTGATGAAGCTCGGTGCAGGGCAGAGAGTTGTAGGAACCTCTTCTGGTCAGCGTAGGTCCTTCAGAAAAGAATTTACGAACCTGAAAAGTTAGACTGGCAAAAAGAAATTTATTGTTGGAACTGAGAAGTCAGCCTTTGGTAGGAAGACAGAGAGAGATAAAGTTCCTAGCAGAGAAATCTCAACAGAGAGGTAAAAAGGGGGGAGGGTAATCCTATTAGGGAAATAGGTGAGAGAGACAAGGAGGGGTTAATGCTGAAAAGAGAATGAATGCCTTCTCAATGGGCAGAGGGTCCTCACAGGCAGCTATGCCAAGGAGAGAGAAAGAGAGAGAAAGAGAGAGAAAGAGAGAGAAAGAGAGAGAGAGAGAGAGAGAGAGAGAGAGAGAGAGAGAGAGAGAGAGAGATATATTCTTCTCTTGCCTCCAAATTGCACCTTTTTATACTTTGAAAACTTGGCTAGGGGCTGGGAGCAGATTGAGTTGAAATCAGACTGAGATCTTCGCAAAATTGAATAGGAATTTTTCAATTGAATGAGTATGCTAGACTAATCTCCAACTCAATAGAGGTCAATAGAAATCTAGATCTCCAGTTCAGACTAAGGAGTAGTGGTCCTGTGTTATGGGCCACAATTTGAAACAAAGGTGCTAAGTCAGTGGAATTGATAGAGACAATAAGTTATCTAATTTAGCCTGATTCACTATAATTGATTTAATCCTACAAGGAGATGTTACAGGCTAGAACTTGAAACAAAGTACTAAGTGGAATTGAGGAGACAGTGGTTAAATCTAGTTTAGCACTGATTTAATCCTACAACAAATAATGGTTTCCTATTGATATAATGATTGCTGTTTACTCAGTGTGGGGCATATAAGCAAGAAGCTCTCGGGGCCAGAGAGACAAATGCACCAGAAGCTCTCAGAGCCTCAGCCAGAATTCAGTTGGGGAGATTCAGAAGCGAGAGAAGGCAGGCAGGTACTCAAGCTCTCAGAACCAAGGCCAGACTGAAAGGCTCTCCAGAAAGCTGCCCAGCCCCAGGAAGGAGATAATAAAGGATCTGGACTATAAGAAAGCTAACCAGACTTCAGGAAAGGAGACAAGACTTGGAAAGAGACAATAAAGGACTTGGACTTTAACCCCTGGCTATAGTCTTGTGATTACTGAACTGAAACAAAGGCTGCTTCCAGAGATCCCAAGAAAACCCCAATAAGAGAATATTGCATTTTACAGAGAATATTATAGTCCTGGACTCAACTAGTCCCACCAAGATAAACAGAATGACACCACTTTTTCATGATTCCCTGAGGCAGGCCTCTCCCAGGAGAATTTAAGGATCTCCTCCCCTTCAAGGAGTTTTCAAGTGTTTACCCCAAAGTAAGGACAGTTTCAGGGTTCCTCACATCATATCATGTGTTCCATATGTATTTAGTACTGATATTGCTGCATTGTAATATGATGTAGTTTTTTTCTAATCTCTTTTAATTAGTTCTATTTTTGTTCTTGCTTTGTCTGAGATAAGGACTGCTAATCCTGTTTTTTTTTTCTTTTTTTACACTCCAGTTTAGCATAATAGATTCTGTTCCAACCCCTTATCTTTTCTCTTTTTCTATCTCTCTGCTTCAAGTGTGTTTCTTGTAAACATCATATTTCTGGATCAACTCTGTTCTTCACTTTCATTTTATAAGTTCACCTCATTCACATTTACAGTTAGTGTTACTACCTGTGTATTGCTCTCTAACTCTTTCTTCCTTCTGTTTATCCTCTTCCTCCTTCTCCCCAGTGTCTTGCTTCTGTTTACCAACTCCCCTAATATTACCTACCCTTCCTCAGTCCCCATTTTCCCCTTTACTAAATCTTCTCTCCTCCTACTTCCTGGTTGGGAAAGATAGATTTCTATATTAAATTTGTTATATATATTATTTCCTCTTTGAGTCAATAATGATGAGAGTAAAATTCAAGTGATGTTCACTATCCAACCTCCCCTCCACTGTAACAGATGTTTCCCAGATTATGTGAAATAATTTACTCTATTTTACCACTCCTTTTCTTATGCACCCAGTGTACTCCTCTTTCATCCTTTATTTTTTTATGTCATTCCTTCTAATTCACCCTACATCCATACCCTCTTTGTATATTCCTTGTTGAACTATTATACAATTATTAAGAATTGTAAAAAGCATTTTCCCATGTAAGAATGTAAACAGTTCAACTCCATTGAATCCCTTATGTTTTCCCCTTTTATATGTTTATTCTTCTGTTAGATCTTGATATTAGAAGTAAAGCTTTTGGTTTAGTTCTGCTCTTCTTATGAAAGCTTGAAATCCTTTTATTTCACTGAATAATAATTTCCTCTCCTTAGACTATTATCCTTAATTTCTTCAGGTAGGTGAACCCTGGTTGTAGTTGTAGATCCTTTGCTTTCCAGAATATCATGTTCCATGACCTCTAAACCTTAAATGTTCAGCTGCCAAATTCTATGTAATTCCATTTGCGACTCCCCAATATTTGAACTGTTTTTTTCTGACCACTTGCCACATTTTTTCCTTGACTCAATGTTTGTGAAATTTGGTTATGACATTCCTTGAAGTTTTTATTTTAGAATATCTTTCTTAAACTAATCAGTGAATTCTTTCAGTTCTGGTTTGCCCTCTGACTTCATGATATTAGGAAAATTTTCATTTTTTTTGTTTTTTTTTTTTTGATAATAGCTTTCAGGTAGTATAGTGATTCTGTTTTCTAGATCAGTTGTTTTTCAAAGAGCTATTTTATATTTTCTTCCATTTTTCATTCTTTTAAATTGATTTGATTCTTGATGTCACATATTAGTAGTTTCCACTTGCCCAGTTCTAATTTTTAAGGTGATGTTTTTCTCAATTAGCTTTTATACTTTCCTTTCCATTTGGTCAGTTGTACTTTTTAATGAGTTGTTTTCATCAGCAAATTTTTGAATCTCCTTTTCCATTTGGTCAATTCTATTTTTAAAGCAGTTTTCCAAGCAGATTTCTCTTTTCCCCCAATAATTCTCTTGCCTCACTTTCATTTCTTTTTTTAAAGTTTTCTTTATTTCTCTCATGTTGTTTTTAAGGTACCTTTTGAGCTCTCCCATGAGTTCTTTCTGGGCTTGAGGCTATTTCCCATTTCTGTGGCCTTTTGCATTTCTTTTAAATTTGATCTCTACTCCCCAGGTGGATGGAGTACTATCTCAGCCTCCTTATGTCAGTGGCTGCAGATCCTGGTCATTTACCAAATGTTGCCTTTATGTTGTATTGATGCTGAACTCATAGGGATCATCATTTCTGATGATGGCTGAAGGAGTATTTAAGGGTTCTGATAAAGGCCTCACTTCTAAATTATATAGAGAATTGACTTAAATTTGTAAGAATTCAAGTCATTCTCAAATTGATAAATGGTCAAAGGATAGGAAGAAACAATTTTCAGATGAAGAAATTAAAACCATTTCTAGTCATATGAAAAGGTGTTCTAAATCATTATTCATCAGAGAAATGAAAATTAAGATGGCTCTGAGATTCTAGTACATATCTCTTAGATTGGCTAAGATGAGAGGAAAAGATAATGACAAATGTTGGAGAGGATATGGGAAAACTGGGACACTAATACATTTTTGGTGGCACTGTGATTGGATCCAGTCATTCTGGACAGCAATTTAGAACTCTGCTCAAAAAATTATCAAACTGTACATACCCTTTGATCCAGCAGTGTTTCTACTGAGCCTATATTCTAAGGAGATCTTAAAGGAGGGAAAGAGACTCACATGTGTGAAAATGTTTGTGGCAGCCCTTTTTTTTTAGTGGCATGAAAATAGAAACTAAGTGGATGCCCATCAGTCAGAGAATGGCTGAATAAGTCAAGCTATTTGAATATTATGGAATATTATTGTTTTATAAGAGATGATCAGCAGGATAATTTTAGAGAGGCCTGGAGGGACTCACATGAACTGATGCAGAGTAAAATAAGCAGAACCAGGAGATCATTGTACACAGCAACAACAAGATTACACAATGATCAATTCTAATGGACATTACTCTTTCCAACAATGAAATGAGTGAGGCCAGTTTCAATGATCTTGTGATGAAGAGAGCCATCTACACCCAGAGAGAGGACTCTGGAAACTGAATGTGGATCATAACATAACATTCTCACTCTTTTTATTGTTGTTCGTTTGCATTTTTTTCTTGTTTTCTTATTCTTATTTAGATGTTTGATTTGATTTTTTTGTGTGCAGCAAGATAATTGTACAAATGTGTTCAGATATATTTTATTTAACATATAGTTTAACATGTATAACATATTGTATTACTTGTCATCTAGGAGAGGGGATGGGAGGAAGGAGTGGAAAATTTGGAATGCAAGGCTATGCAAGGAGCAGTGTTGAAAAATTATTCGTTCATATATTTTGAAAATAAAAAAAGTTAATAAAAGAACACTTGATGAATCTGTCAAATGTAAGGAATGAGAAATAGCCTTCTGGGCCCTCCCTAGAGTGTCCAATGATGACACTAAACTAGTGATATACTCTCAGAAGTATATCTGCAGTTGACTTTCTAATTTGTTTTTCCTCTTTGCCTATTATCTTGTAAACACCTGTGTTCCCAAATGTTTAAAAAAGTTTCTCTTCCTTTGATCCTAATTGCTTCCTCCCCCAATTTATTTACCATTACTAAGGGGAATTCTCATCAATTTAATTTGTACTTGTGAATAAAGTTTACTTCTCTGACAATTCTGACCATATGGAAGATTATCATGTCGTATACAAATGACAAGATGATCACAGTGCCAGTGGAATTGAACTCAAAGTAATTATTCTAAGCAAAGTCTTAATAGTATTCTCCTATGTAGCACAAGAGAAGGTTGTCACAAGTGTACATACATGAGCAACATACATACAAACACACATATACATTCATATTTTTCAACGTATTTCAGACCTGTCTCTATCCCAGTAACAGAGACCCAATGAATGAGTGTATTTTTATGTCCATTCCTCAGCAATTAGAACTTGTATGCATATATCTTCAGAAGACAGAACAGATTCCAGAATGGTTTAGTTGTGGAAAATGAAAAATTTAGCAAAGCCTTTGGTACAGAGTCTGAGCTATTCCCCATTATCTCTAAAGCACATTGTCTTGCAAAAGTGTCTGCTCTTCCTCTTCTTTCTCTTCTGTGGAAGGATGAGACCTTCATCTTTACTTTTTTTGCTTTGGTTTCTTCTTCTCTTGTTGTCTTTCTCATCTCTTTGCTTTAGGCTCATTATAACTTCTGCTTCTCTTATGTTCTTCCAGGATTTCAGGGATGTCTGACTTTATCTCTTGTCTTTCTACATGGAGATCACTTTGAATTATGCAGTTTGATAAAAAGGTTCATGATGAACAGTAGAAAAATATAATTTTAATTTTAAAAAGAAATAAAATATTGCGTATGAAGAATAGAAAGTTTATCAATGTTCCTTAGTGACCATTTTTTCTATCAAAATTAGAATTTCATGTATTCACCATTGACTTTGCGAAGAAATGTTAGAAATTTTATTATGCTCTCCTATTACTATTGTACTTTCCATCCCAAATATTAAAGTTTTCATGTTAATCTCTATGGCTTGACTCTCTGTTTACTTCATTTTTTTCCCACTGCACTTGGCTGCTTGTTTTTTTTCTTTCTCCTCTTTGACTTTTATCTTGCCCAGATATCACCAAGACTTAAGTCAAATACCATATTTTGAAAAAAGAGTCAGTATATATTCAAAAATGCCTACTATTTATATTACATATATCTTATATTTTAATTTTGGGGACATATTATCTCTTCTGTTAGAATAGGCAATATAATTTTGCTTTTCTTGCTATCCACAACACTTAGCATGTTGCCCAACACATAAGTGCATAACAAATGCTCATAATAACCAAATTGTTTTTCTTAAGAATTTACTATATGCCAGGCATTGTGTTCACATGTGGGGATACAAAAATTATAAGAAAACCAAAACATGGTGCTTGCCTATAAGAAATCCACTTTTTTAATGGAGGAAACAACATATATATAAGTGTTTCAAGGCAGTAGGGAACAGTGAACTTGGAGGTAGAAATAATTCATTCATATCCTACCTTAGAAAATTAGTTCTAGAATCATGGACAAGTCACTTAACCTCTATCGACCTGTTTTTTCATCTGTAAAATGGTTTTAACTGTACCTAGATCACATAGTTGGGGTATATGTGTGTGTATGCACATATGTGTATATATACATAACACTTTGTACACCTATATATGTGTGTGTGTGTGTGTGTGTGTGTATGTATGTATGTATATAAACTATTCTAAAGTAAGTCTGCATAATACATACCCAACACATAGCCAATGTAAGGAAATCTAATGAGGAAGGCACTAGCAATGGGAGTGTATGGAAAGCAACATCTTTGCTCTAGGAAAGACCCTAGAAGGACCTCCTAAGGAAGGTGAGAATTGAGCTGAATGTGAAAGGAAGCCATAGCATCTATGAAGCAGAAGAGAGAAGGGAAAATATTTTAGGCATGAGGGACAGCCAATAAAAAGCATAGAGGTAGAAAAATGGGACCTTGTATGCATAGAAAAGCAAAAAGTCCATGCCATTTAATTTTAGGCATTAAAATGACTATATTATACATAAATTTAAAAGATTTAATAATTTTGTTATTCATTGACAGAAAGTAAAATTTCCTACAAAATCTTCTGACTAAAAATTTTGCATTTTAGATGCCTTTTCTGTTCATCACATTGGCAAGTTTATTTTCCAATTCCTTCTCTCTTGATAAAATGATAAATGGAGTGCATGTCATTACCAGGGTGATTGTTCTGTCCTCTTCCTTCCTTTACTATTCAGCTTTCCCTCACCTCTGCTCATTTCCATTAGTGCTAATAACTATTACAGTTGATGACTTATTACCCCAACTGTCAGTATAGGGAGAATCCCAAGACAAAACAGTCGTAGAAAATTGAGAGTCAATACATTGGATTATTTTCAGCTGTGTTGAGTCTACAGAAGGAAAGAGGAAAGTAAAACCTTATTTTCTCAGAATGGAAAGGAAATCCCCTTACGTATTATGGGAGATGGGGAAATATAAATCAGTAATGGAAAAATAAAGGGCTTCTGGAATTTCTATACAGCTGCTCTATATGTATGAAAACATATGAACACATGCAAAAGACATATACATGTAATCCAGTAAATTCAAAAAGTGCTGAATGAGGAAATACCAGGCTTTCTTTTTCTGTATGCCTGTAGACAGAGATGTCTATTATTATATAGCAGCATCATATCCAAAGATATAAATATGAATCCTATGGGATAGAGAACCTTATGGCCATTCATATATTGACTATAATTGCTCATATGATGTCCCGACCAAATGGTCCCTCTGTTATCTACACTTTCTATTGTGTTAGGAACTGATATTATCATGACTTTATAATTTAGCCATTTTGCAAAAGTAGAACTCAACCTATATAAGATACTGAAATGAGCTTCTAAGAAGACAAGAGTGAAACTTAGAAATTTATGACATTCAAATCAATACTTGTTTCAGTAGTTCATCTGGGAATACTGAAAAAGTCATTCCTAATAGTTCCCTAGATGAGAATCAATGTGAATTATGACCATATTATACATAAGTAATATCTTCTTCATCTCAAAGAATGTCATCAATCCCTTACATTACTCTCCAGTTAACTAGTTCTAATTGAAAGTGTCTCCCCTAAAAATCAAAAAATGATTTTAATGACATTGTCCTGAGAATTCTCTTCTTCTTGAAGACTGGTGTTGGGTCCTGTCAAACTCATTCTTTTGGTGCATCATCTTTTTATTAGTCACAGATCTGCAGGACCATAAACTTTCTTCTCACCATTCTGGCCTTTGTCAATGACTTGGGACTTTTCCTCAAAGAGCTCTCTCACATGATGGCTGTTAGAGGGCTTAACAATTTCCTGTGTGATGAGGAATGTTTTATTTTCAACAACTGGTTCAAGGACTTCCTCTCTACACCACCTACATCCTCTGTACATTCTGGAGCATCATCGTCAGTCCTATGAAACCATGTTGGCCAAAGTTCAAAGTCTCAGTCAGCATCCAAAATTTCATTGTTATCTTCTGTCTAGTTTTCTAAATTTCTATCTATTGACTATTTATGAAAGGACAAGGAGTTAGAAAAAATATATTGAGAAAAAAAAGACTTATGATTTGGAAGGAATTTAGGGACCTTTACAATTAATTTAAACTATGAATTTTTCTGAATTCGCAGCACATCTTCCCTTCAGACCAGGGAGAAAGCCCCCCCCTTTTTTTTTAACATTTTTTCCCATGGTCATGTAGGCTAATGTACTTTCCATAGCTTTCCTCACAGGTTAAAAATGTCAGATTGCTGTTAATGTAAAGACTGAGGTATACCATTAATAGTCTTGTGCTCTAATAACATTTCAAGGAACTGGGAACTCCTTAAGTTATAGTGATTTTGCCCAAATTTTGCTTTTTGTTTTCCTCTGAATGAATCACTGCTTTGTCTTTCAAGAATATGGATCTCTTCTTCTGCCTGTACTGCTCTTTATCTTTTTCCATCTTTCATCTTTCCTCTCTGACATATAAACACATGCATTTCTTTACAGAGATAGTAAAATTCTTTCTAAAATACCTTGCAATAAATTAGAAATGTCTCTCTAGTAATGCTCCAAGGCGATCATCCCTGACATAAAATTATTCTTATTTACTTCTTGTTGAAACAGTAGGAATAATTGAATCTAAATCTCTGCACTGTTTGTACAAGGATTTGCAGTACAGAGAGAATTCATTGGGGAAGACAGATTGAATAATGCTGAAAGAGCATTTTGTTTTGCTTCCCCCTTTTAATATAAGTTGCAAAGGATTTTATCTTTTTCTCTCGTTCTGTCCCCAGTTAATCAATAAGCATCTATTAAGTACTTACTATCTGCTAAGCATTTGGGAAACATTTAGAATATGATAAAGTACACTAATCACACCCTTAAAACTATTCATAATACCAAAAACCTTTGCTTTCCTAAAGGGAACTAGGAAGTTATTGCAGATAGAGTGCTGAGCATCGATTTGGGAAGACTTGAGTTCAAATCCAACCTCAAACACCCATCAGCTAGGCATCATTGGGCAAGCCTCAGTTTCTTCAATTATCAAATGGAGATCATTTTAGTGCCTATTTCTCGGTGTTATTTGATGAACCAAATCAGTTCCAATAGAGCAGTAATGAATTGAATCAGCTACACCCATTTTCCCTCTGGGAAATGAGTATGAACCACTTCATAGAATTCCCAATCCCATGTCCGCCTGCTTTTTTGATTTCCTTCACAGGTTAATTGTACACTATTTCAAAGTCTGATTCTTTTTGTACAGCAAAATAACTGTTTGAATATGTATACTTATATTATATTTAATTTATACTTTAACATATTTAACATGTATTGATCAACCTGCCATTTGGGGGAGAGGGTGGGAGGAAGGAGGGGAAAAATTGGAACCAAAGGTTTTGCAATTGTTAATGCTGAAGAATTACCCATGCATATATCTTGTAAATAAAAAACAAATAAATAAATTATATATATATGAAAAAATATATATATATATATTTATAGAAAGCTCCTCTTTTTTCTCTCCTTGTGTCATATTGCTTATTTGAGATAAGAGTGAAGGAGAAAAGCTAAACATATATACAGCCATATACACAAAGTATTTGGTATAGAAATACATTCAACTCAACAGAAAAACAAAAGTTATTAGGAAGAGGGGAGAATAAAAGGACAGGTAAATTCAGAGAAGGATTAATCACAAGTATAACAATATCTAAGTTTTTAGGGGTGAATATTAATACAGATTTTTAAAAAATAAAATAATAAGAACATGAGCTTGGAATCTAAATGAGAGGTTGAGGACAGGGTTGAGGAAGATAGTGGCATCAAATACATTGATTCTGAGCACCATCTTCTCTCACCACATTCTTCTCCTTTACAAAAATCAGCAAAGGAGCAAGAAGAAGAAAAAACCTAAAATAATAAGAGAAATACACAATAAATTATCATATTTATGACTATGAATGGAATGAAGTCCTCCATAAAGTAGATTAGGAAGCAGTAATCAACAAGGTATTACTTACACAAAGTTAAAATGGATGTCTAGGAATGAAGCAAAAATCATTATGTTTCAGCTGAACTTAAAAATGGAGTGGCAATTGTGATCTCAGATAAATCAACAGCAAAAACTGAGTTCATTAAAGAAGATAAACAAGGAAACATATATATGTATACAAATATACATATATATTTATAGAGAAAGATATATATATATATATATATATATATATATATATATATATATATTTGTAGTGAAGGTACCTAGAAAATGAATTAATAGCATTGCTTACTCTAGAGGTACTTAATGACATATCGTCTATATCAGGGGTCATCAAACTTTTTAAATAGGGGGCCAGTTCACTGTCCCTCAGACTGTTGAAGGGCCGGACTATAGTAAAAACAAAAACTTTGTTTTGTGGGTCTTTAAATAAAGAAAGTTCATAGCCCTGGGTGAGGGGGATACATGTCCTCAGCTGTTGCATCTGGCCCGCGGGCCGTAGTTTGAGGACCCCTGAAGATTCTATATGCTGAAAGGAAAAGCTAAATGACTTTTAGGAAGAAATAGATAATAAAATTATAAGAAAGGGGTAACTCAAAGTTTTTCTTTAAAACATACCTAAGCACAAAATAAGCAAAAAAGAAATTATGTGAATAGGATTTTAAAAAATTTAAAGATTATTTTCTCTGGTAATTATTAAGTAGGAATAGGAGAATATACATATTTCTCAGCTATATATAACTCATTTACAAAAACCCTATTTTTCAGGGTATAAATACTTTACAAAAAAGTGCAGAAAAAATATTAAGCACGTTCTTTTCTAATTCTAATACAGTATTTAATTAAATAAAAGGACCTCCAAAAGAAAGGCTTAACAATGAACTAAAAGCTAAATAATTTATTCCTAAATAATGACTGTCAAAGAGCAAATCATAAAAATAACATTTCACTAAAATTAAGGACAACATTGAGACACCATACCAAATTTTTCATGATGAAATCAAACAGTCCATGAAGGGAAATTTATATCTCTTAACATGTGTGTGTGTGTGTGTGTGTTTGAAAGAGAAAAAAATATATCAAGTAACTTACAAGGAAGAAAGAAAATCGGAGGAGAGAAAAGTGGACAATTTTTATTACAGATAATTTAAAAACTTGACATAAACAAAGTAAGTTCATTGAAGATATAAAGGAAAGTAGTTGGGCAGAAAAATCTTTGCAATATGGTTTTCTTATACAGGTTTGGTTGAAATATAAAAGCAGATAATTCATTAGCATATTAATGGTCAAAGGAAAGGAAAGAGTATTAAGCCTTTTAAATACACAAACAATAACAGAATTAGATTTAAAAAGGAAAATTCACACGAGTTTTAGAATTAAAGTGATGTGTGTATATTTATCTATAATACATATACTATATGTATTTTTTTAAAGAAAAAAATGCTACAATAATGAGATTGAAAGTTTCTTTTTCAGATCTTTTTATATTGAAATATTCAGGATTTTTGACAGTAAAACTCAGAATGTTAAAGAATATTATATGATCCCTACACTTCCCAGGTTCTCTTCTCTGCAATAAAGATCCATGACGCTATATATAAGAGAACAAGTTGGGTCCTGATCAAAGAAGAGACCTCAAGGAGTAAAAAAACCTAAAGAGAAGGGAAAGCAACAAGATGTCAGGCTTTCCATGGTGGCGAGGAGGTATCCTTACAACTCCATCACCAACAGTCCATCATGTCCCATGATTCCCCAAATCTGTACCCTCTCCATGACTATTAAAATTTTACTTTTCAGTTGAGATTGACATCCCTTTAGTTATTCTGATATTTTGTCTTATTCATGACTTAAAGAATAATTTTCTTCTAGTTTTCTATCATCTAAACTAATCTACATGACTTGACTATTTATTGATGTTTTGTTTGCTTGTTTTTGTGCAGTAAGCATTTAGTGAGAAGAAAATTAAACTAAGAACAGATAAACAAATTCCTTTTCCTTTAGAGCAAGCAAAGAAAGAAGCTTCCAAAGTGAATTCCTCCCCTCAAGACCATCATACCACATCAAACCTTAAGACTGCAAATATCTATTATGCCATAGATAGATATAATTTAAACACAATTTTCTTCTTGGAGTTAGGGAGTGGAAAAGTGAGCACCTAGATAATCAGCTTTCTTTTAATAGGTCATTCACAGGCCAGTTGAATACATATGACATATACCAAGTAAGTCAAGCACTTGGAGTGTCTATCTTATTATATTTCATCATCACCAACATGAATTAGGGAATCTGTGTTCAAATTCTGTGCTTGCTATGTGATATTGGGTACATTGCTCCATATCATTTTACCAACCTATAATACTATGATCTGCATAGCTTTCCCCATGTCCTTCAGTATTTCAATGAATATATAAGTTTTATTAAGATGAAAATTCTATACCTAATGCAATGTACAACCCAGCTACACCATCTCATCCCATGTGATTCTTGTCCATATATTCCCATACATCTTACATAGGGAATAGATAGACCCAATATTTCAGAATTCTTGTGCTAGGTCCTTTAATATTCCATAGATAAAAATTCAATATTTAGGCTATCTGTTATCCTTTGTTCAACTTTGAATAGTTGCATGATCAAGTAAGATTTATACCAGGAATGCAGGGCTGGTTCAATATTAGGAAAACTATCAGTATAATTGGCCATATTAATAACCAAATTAACAAAAAAAATATGATCATCTAAATAGATGCAGAAAAAGCATTTGATAAAATCCAACATCCATTCCTATTAAAAACACTTGAGAGTATAGAAATAAATGGATTTTTCCTTAAAATAATCAGTAGCATCTATTTAAAACCATCAGTAAACATCATAAGTAATGGGGACAAACTGCAACCCTTCCCAATAAGATCAGGAGTGAAACAAGGTTGCCCACTATCACCATTACTATTTAATATTGCATTAGAAATACTAGCTTTGGCAATAAGAGTTGAGAAAGAGATTAAAGGAATAGAATAGGCAATGAGAATTAGAATAGGCAATGAGGAAACCAAATTATCACTCTTTGCTGATGATATGAAAACCCTAGAGATTCTACTAAAAAAGCTATTAGAAACAATTCATAACTTAACAGCAAAACTATAATAGTGGGAGATTTCAACCTTGCACTCTCAGAATTAGATAAATCAAACCACAAAACAAACAAGATATCCTATGGCATAATAGATATTTGCAATCAAGGTATGATGTGGTATAATGTTCTTGGGGGGAGGAATTCACTTTGGAAGCCTCTTTCTTTGCTGGCTCTAAAGTAAAAGGAATTTGTTCATCTGTTCTTAGTCAGTTTAATTTTCTTCTCACTAAATGCTTATTGCACAAAAACAAGCAAACAAAACTGCCTTTCTGAATTTAAATTTGAGGTCTTTATGTCCTAATATATGGTCAATTTTTTTTAATAGCCTTTTATTTACAGGTTATATGCATGGGTAACTTTACAGCATTAACAATTGCCAAACCTCTTGTTCCAATTTTTCACCTCTTACCCCCCCCCACCCCTTCCCCTAGATGGCAGGATGACCAGTAGATGTTAAATACATTAAAATATAAATTAGATACACAATAAGTATACATGTATGGTCAATTTTTGTATAGGTTCCATGAACTGCTGAGAAGAAAGTATATTCCTTTCTGTTTCCATTCAGTTTTCTCCAAAGATCTATCATACCTAATTTTTCTAATATTCTATGTACCTCTTTAATTTAGCAAGATACCAAATAAACCCACATAAGTCATCAGCATTCTTATATATCACTAACAAAACCCAATAGTAAGAGTTACAAAGAGAAATTCCATTTAAAGTAACTATTGATTGCATAAAATATTTAGGAATCTATCTGCCAAGGGAAAATCAGAAACTTTATGAGCAAAACTACAAGACTCTTTCCACACAAATTAAATCTGATCTAACCAATGGAAAAATATTAAATGCTCTTGGATAGGGTGAGCAAATAAAATAAAGATGACAATACTACCCAAACTAATCTATTTATTTAGTGTATACCAATCAGACTCCCAAAAAACTATTTTAATGACCTAGAAAAATAACAACAAAGTTCATATGGAAAAACAAAAGGTCAAGAATTTCAAGGGAATTAATGGAAAAAATCAAATGAAGGTGGCCTAGCTGTATCAGATCTAAAATTATATTATAAAGCAGTGGTTACCAAAACCATCTGGTATTGACTAAGAGGTAGACTAGTTGATCAATGGAATAGGTTAGGTTCAAAGGACAAAGCAGCCAATTACTTTAATAATCTAGTGTTTGACAAACCCAAAGACCCCAGTTTTGGGGATAAGAACGCATTATTTGACAAAAATTGCTGGGAAAATTGGAAATCAGTATGGCAGAAACTAGGCATTGACCCACACTTAACACTGTACACTAAGATAAAGTCAAAATGGATTCATGACCTAGGCATAAAGAATGAGATTATAAATAAATTGGAAGCGCATAGAATAGTTTACCTCTCAGACCTGTGGAAGAGGAAGGAATTTATCACCAAAGAAGAACTAGAGATCATTACTGATTACAAAATAGAAATTTTGATTATATAAGATTGAAAAGTTTTTGTACAAATAAAACTAATACAGACAAGATTAGAAGGGAAACAATAAACTGGGAAAACATTTTTACAGTCAAAGGTTCTGATAAAGGCCTCATTTCCCAAATATATAGAGAATTGACTCTAATTTATAAGAAACCAAGCCATTCTCCAATTGAAATGGTCAAAGGATATGAACAGACAATTCTCAGATAAAGAAATTGAAACTATTTCTAGCCATATGAAAAGATGCTCCAAGTCATTATTAATCAGAGAAATGCACATTAAGACAACTCTGAGATACCACTACACACCTATCAGATTGGCTAGAATGACAGGGAAAGATAATGTGGAATGTTAGAGGGGATGTGGGAAAACTGGGACACTGATACATTGCTGGTGGAATTGTGAACACATCCAGCCATTCTGGAGAGCAATTTGGAACTATGCTCAAAAAGCTATCAAACTGCATACCCTTTGACCCAGCAGTGTTACTACTGGGCTTATATCCCAAAGAGAGTTTGAAAAAGGGAAAGGGACCTGTATGTGCAAGAATGTTTGTGGCAGACCTCTTTTTAGTGACCAGAAACTGGAAACTGAGTGGATGCATTTCAGTTGGAGAATGGCTGAATAAGTTGTGGTATATGAATACTCTGGAATATTACTATTCTGTAAGAAATGACCAACAGGATGATTTCAGAAAGGCCTGGAGAGACTTACATGAACTGATGCTGAGTGAAATGAGCAGGACCAGAAGATCATTACTTATTTCAACAACAATACTATATGATGATCAATTCTGATGGCCATGGCCCACTTCAAGAATGAGATGAACCAAATCAGTTCCAATAGAGCAGTAATGAACTGAACCAGCTACACCCAGCGAAAGAACTCTGGGAGATGACTATGAACCACTACATAAAATTCCCAATCCCTCTATTTTTGTTTGCCTGCATTTTTGATTTCCTTCACAGGCTAATTGTACACTATTTCAAAGTCCGACTCTTTTTTATACACCAAAATAACTGTTTGGATATGTATGCATATGTTGTATTTGACTTATACTTTGACATATTTGGCATGTGCTGGTCAGCCTGGCGTCTGGGGGAGGGGGTCAGGGAAGGGAAGGAAAGGGTTGGAAGAGGGCATTTGCAACTGTCAATGCTGGGGAATTAACCTATGCATATATTTGTAAATAAAAAGCTATAGTTAAAAAAAATTTAAAATAAAATAAAAAAATAATAGTGATAATAGATAAATATCTGGTATTTATGTACTACTTTAAGGTTTATCAGCTGGTTTTTGTAAATAATTTCTATTTTAAGAAGTATCCACATCAGTCGTGATCACTTCTAATTTAGTTAATCTTCACACTTTCTAGGACTTTTATATATTCCTCTCAAATTCCTCCTCTACTTTGATGTGGGGTCTTCTTCCATTAGAATATAAGTCACTTGTGGGTATGGGTTATTTTTCTTTTTGCTTGTATTTAGCACAGTGCTTTTTATATGATAAGCACTTAATAAATGACTAAGGACAAAAGAAAAATAAATGATAGTCAAAATCAAAATTTCAATATTAGATTTCTTTATTCTGTTGCAGCAATTTAGGGGGATTAAAGAGACCCACATAAAAAAGTCAAATAATGCCATGATGCTAAATGCAAGAGCCTTTTATTGGGCACATTTTAACTCTACATTTGAAGGCTTGACAATTGAGGACACTCATGGATGAAAAAGCAAAACTATGAGATAGGAGATACAAGGAAAATTTTAAGTATAGATCATGGCTTAGTTGTGATAATCTGGTTCACAGCAAGAGATGGAAATGAGTTCAGTGATAATCATCTAAACAAGCTTTTCTTTAGCTTTGATGTTTCTCCTTTAACTCTTCCTAAGAAGTGTGGCTTTCCTATAATTCTTCCTAAGTAGCTTGGGAATTAGTTAGGATTCTGATTTCTTTGCCTAAGTAACATATACTTCCCACAGGGGCTACAATATCTACTGATATAAAGTAGGACAGCCCACCTTACTGGGGTAGCCTCCCAACAGTGCAATATTCTGGAATTCTCAAAGGAAACAGTGTCTCATTTGGAAGATAAGGGAAAAGTAAATGCTTAGGTTTCTAGATACATCAATATCTATGTCTATGTATCTGCATGTTTGTGTGTTTATTTGTGCCTCCATGAATGTGTTTATGAATGTGTTTGTATACATATGTGCCTATGTTCATCACACAGAATCACAAAGCTTTAAAGTAAAAAAAGATTACACTGTGGTGTTCTCTTCTTTTCTAAAATAATATGATGGTTCTCTAGGAGCAGGTTTCTTGGGGAGGTTTTCTGGAGGCAGCCTTAGTTTCAGTTCAGAATACTAATCACCTCAAACGCAGCCAGGGATTTAAGTACAGTCTTTTATTGTCTCTTCCAAAATAGCCCAGTTAGTTTTCTTAGAGGCCTATCTCACTCCTTGGTTCTAAGAGCTCTTGCAGCTTGTCCTTTGTCACCTAGTTTCTCTGAATCTTGGTTCTCCTCTCCTGAATCCCCAGTTCTGCCTGACTGCAATCTCTAGTTTGTCAATCTCCTTAACTGACCGTAGTCCAATCCAGACATGAACAAATGTTACAACACCTGCCATACTTTGCCATTCAAATATTCTTTAAAGACTTGTTTTTGGGGAGGGAACTTACTATTTTATAACGCATTCTTCTTTGGGAAAGCTATAACCATTAGGAATTTCCTTTTTATATCAATCCTAAATTTTCCTCTTTGTTGCTTTTACCCATAGTTCCTGTTTCTGCTCTTTGGAGCCTAGTTGATAAATTTAATCCCTATTCCATAGGATAGCTTTCCAAAGACCTGAAGACAGTTGTTATCTTTCCCTATGCTTCTGTTCTTCAGGCCAAACAACTCTGGCTCTTTCAATCAATTTTCATCAGCATGGACTGGAGGTCTTTTTCTATTTTGGTTGCTTTCTTCTGAACATGTTTTACATTATTAAATGTTTTTTTTTAAAAGGCAGACTCAAAACTGTGTCCATGATCCAAATGTGGTCTAACTAGGAAAGTTTACAATGGAATTTTCACCTCATTGCTCCTCACAGCCATGTCTCATTTAAGGGAGTGCAGAGATTTACCAAATTCTTTTTGTAACTGCCATAATATACTGGTTGATTTATATGGAGTTTACAGAAAAAAAACCACATCAAAAAATCAAAATCTAGATTTTTCTAAATTCATATCTAGGCCTGATTCTTTCATTTTACACTTCTAAAGTTTGGACTCAGACACTCCTATCACATTTTATTTTACTGGATTTATTCCAGTGTCCTAACCTGTTCAAATCTTTTTTGAATTCCAACTCTATCATCCAATGCATTAACTATGCCTACTATCTTTGTGTGATCTGATATTTATAATTTGATATATTTTAGTGATTATATGTCCAAATATATATAGATATATATGTGTACATACTTTGTAT
Organism: Sarcophilus harrisii; assembly: GCF_902635505.1. Taxonomy (NCBI): domain Eukaryota; kingdom Metazoa; phylum Chordata; class Mammalia; order Dasyuromorphia; family Dasyuridae; genus Sarcophilus; species Sarcophilus harrisii. The sequence goes on from NC_045428.1 coordinate 537,520,835, forward strand.
CTATATCTTAGTTATTTGTGTATGTATTTGTCTCAATATCTCTTTTTGTATATATATATATGTATATATATATATATATGTATGTATATATATTTGACTGTGATCATGTATATCTGTGAGTATGGCTGAGTCACTGTATATTTATGTTTGTATGTTAGGAGAATAAAGTACCAGTTGAACAAAGAAGGTGATGAAACATGGGATAGAGTGGCTGTGAACAGGGATAGGGTCCTAGTCGCAGAAAAAGTTGATTCTGCTATATGGATCAGGAAGAATGTGGGATCAGACCCTGTAGAATAAAAGCAAAATGAGAATGCCTCTCTAGGACTTTTGATTGTGTATTTACAACTAAGAACTAATGCTCATGAAAGTTTATGGCAACTTTCAGAAATTGGTGGTAACAGAAGCATCAACTATTTTCTTAGAAAATTTCTCTTTTAAATTTCTATAGTTCTTGGTCATTGTAATTTTCATTTCATTCATTCTCTTTGTTAAGATCATCACCTCCTTTTTTAGTGGCAGTGAGATTCGGATGTTGAACTTTAACTCCAGATTCTTTTCATTCTCTTTCTCTAGGAGCCCATGGAGAAACTGCACAGTTCCTGACGTCTCCTGTTTCTCTATTAACCCCTTCAGATTTTGTCTTTCCCTGTCAGAAATCTCTTCCAGCAGGTAGAACATGGCATTGAAGAATTCTTGGAAGCTAAGATGTCTGAAACTGTACATTAGTGTGCCACTGAGCCTTGCTTGGGAACCATTCACATTCAGGACTGAGGAGACATCCACTCCATCCAAGCTGTGTCTCTTCAAGTCTCCCTCTGTAAACAGGATCTTCTGCCTCTGCATGCCTTCTGTGGCCAAAGAGCACAAGCCTCGCAGGACAGCATGCTGAGTGGGCCTGGATAAATTTTTTCCAGTTGGCAGAAAAGTGGAAATATAAGCCATATAGATATCAGTCCTGTTTTTGAGGTCCTTGGTGGGAGACTTGCCTAGTTTCAGCCTTTGTTTCATCCAGCAGCAGATGATCCAGCATATTAGCGGGGCATGGCACTCATCAGAGATAGCCTTGTTTGTCTGCACAAAATCAAAGGCCTTCTTTGCCAGATCATCATCCATGAAATATAAAGAAAAATATTCTTTCTTCTGCTCCTGGAAGAAGCCTAGTACCTGGACATGGTGTGAACACACCAGCCAAGGCTCTAATTTCTCCAGAGTTGGTGGCCTGATCGTGATGAGCAGGGTTGACTGTGGTAGCAGCTTCTTTTGGATTAAACTTTCCAGGAGAACATGCACAGGATCTTTTTCCTTGACTTTAGAATGGAAATCAGAACTTTGTTCAGCAGAAAGGAACTGTAGCTCATCAAGGTCATCCAGAACAAATAGGAGCTTTTGTGGTTGCCTGAGAATGTCAGTAATGGGAGCATTGTTGTTCCCACACAACACGGTGATAAGATGATCCACACTGTTTTCTCTCAGAAGGCTCACCTCTTGGCAACTAATGTAGAAGACATAGTCAAACCTGCCAGTGTACAGGATGCCAGCTGCCCAGTCCTGAACGACCTTCCTAGCAAGGGTGGACTTTCCAATGCCTGCAGGCCCCTGTAACACTACAGTTTGAAGATCATGGGGTGTATTTATATCAAAATCAAATAGAGTTTCAAGACTGATGCTATTTGAATTGTATTGACTTAGAGATTCCAATTGAACCTGGAGGTACCTTTGACTTGGCTTGAAGAAAGCTTCTTCTTTATCCATATTCCGCAGTTTTTTTCTCATGTAAGCTAGGTAGATGTCTCTGTAATCTAATCAAGTGACAAAATATCCCACATAAGAGACACAGGAGGATATTACATAAGAGAGGAGCTTATCTTGGAGACAAGAGTTCATTCCCAACAATAGGCAGAATCTTCTCCCCAGCTCTATTCCCAACCCCAACTCTATTCCAGTCCTGCCTCCTTCCCTACCATAATAATGTATTTCCACTCTACTACCCCTGATGTTTCTAGCTGTCAAAATATATTAAAGCAGACAATTAATGGAATTTGTATTTTATCTTTTATTACCACAGAAGCTGGGCCTCCCTCAGCACAGGCTATGAATCAGGGTGATCAAAACCCTTCCTTAATCCAGTTCTAATCAGGATTTGAATATGACATGAATCCTTCACTAATTTTCAATGATATTATTTTTATGCCCAGCCTATGGTATCAGACACATGATTATTAAATAGAGCTGGTCACATTCCTAGAAAAAAGGCTAGCTATCCTAACCATATAACCCATTCACTTTCCCAAAGCCTTAATCAAAGCTCTCAATAGAACACTTACCTTTTCTTTCTGAAATAGGAAAGTTCTCTGTGTCTGTACCTGAAAGAGAGACACAAAGACATATTGAGACAGAAACACACACACACACACACACACACACACACAAATATAGACACAGGAAGAGAATGAGATCTTTGCCTTGCAAACTGAGAACAAGGGACCTCAGAAGTCAGCTACTTCAAATCATTTTTTTTTCTTTTTGCAGATGCAAATACAGATTTTGCAGATGAAAAAAGTGAGGCTGAAGAAGATCAAATTATATATTTAATTAATGTGGACAAGAACTATGCAGTGGGGGAAGGTCAAACATTGACTACAGAGCTCAGGTACTTTCTACTAAATCATGCTGCCCTCCCATCTCCTTAGGTTACAACAGGACAAATTCCATTAACTCTATTCATGTTAGAGAAAGCAACAGAGTAGAGTCTTCTGGGAAGAAACAGTCTTATGGTACACTAGTGGTAAATTGGAAAGTGATAATTGCAGCTTAAAGACAGGCAAGGCCTGATCTGCCAAACAGACAAACTGAGTGGTGTGAGTATGGAGGTAGAGGATCATTATAGAAAACTCCCAGTCTTCCTTTTGACAGCCGAAATACTTTCTCAGACAGATTTAGACTAGGGCTAAATTTGGCTAAAATGGATATTTGTACCTAGTTTTACAAGAATGTTGCAGAGGGAGGAATATTATACCCAAGGAAGAAATATGGAAAGCTGAGAAAAAGAGCTATTATGTATCCCTTTGGTACATAAGAGTGAGCTCAAACTAGTTTATAAGAACAGATTGCTAAATTTTTAGGATCTACAATTACCCTTGCAAATAAAAAATTAGACTTTGAATTATTATTTCCTGCTTATCTAGACTTTAAAAATGATGGAGAAAATATTAATATAGCAAATTAAATTTAAATGTGTGCTGCATACCATCTTAGGGATGAGGAGGACAGTGAGAGAGAGAATTTGGAAATCGTTTTTTTAATGTTAAAAAAAGTTTTAGCAAGTTCTTGGGGAAAAACCAAAATATTATTTTAAAAATTCCACTAATTGGGGTTGATTTCTCCTGAAAGGGGCATTCCCTTTCAAAAATATTTACGGGGTTCAGTGAATCTTTGGTTATAGACAACAACTACTGGCCATCAATTTATTGATTATTAACTATCCTAATTAATAACTTGCTTATTGATTACCCCCAACATTGTGTTGTGCATCATTTTATTTTGGGGGGAGGGAGGAAGAGAAGCATATATGGCTATTTAATATTTATCAGCAGAGCCACACATCACTCTGTCTTTTACTACTAAACACGAAAAAGTTGGCTACAGTCAATGTTTCTATTTCCTCTCTGCTCAGTTTCTTCTCAACTTCTTGGAAAATACCAACATAATATCTGGCGTTCACTGGATTATTCCCCTCATCTTTCATGCCTATTGAAACTGGTATTCCTGGTCTTCTTTGATTCTTGCTGTTAAGATTATTTTAAGATATCTTTTCACTGAGCTGGGCTCCAATCTTATGGGTCCTAAAGGAGGTGTTAAATTTAACAAATATCCTATTTTTTTCTCCAACTTTCTTCTTGAGTTTGTCTGCCTAGGTAAGATTGATTTTTAAATAGATAAGATACCAATACCTTAATACAAAGAGTAGTTATACTAAGTTATTTATTATCTCTGAAAAGGGGGGGGGATTGTTTTTTGAAGAAAAGCAATATATAGGCCTATTGTGCCTCTGGTTTTATTGTTTCTGCTCTCAACATTATCTGCTTATATCTTACCTTTTCATTACTCCACCATATAGCTTTTCTTGGCCCCAGTGACTAGCCAGGTACCTTACTTCTACTTGCTGATCCTCTCCCATCTGGTTTCTTACATCCACATACTGCTGCTGCCACCCCTCCTGCTACCTACCCCACTCACATCATTTTTTAGTTCTACTGCTTCCTAATTCAACCTCTTTCTCTAGTCCTTTATTTACTAAACTGGCATCCCTGGAATCTGATTAGCCCTGTTAATCATCTTATCTTGTCTCAAATTACAAGTTTAGTTGAAGGAAAAAAAAATGATTAATGATCAGGTACCAGTCCCAATAGGCAAGACACTCACTGGAATGTTGTCATTCTGGGACCCTGGAAAAGGTATTACAACATAATTCAGGAAACTTAATTTACCATCAATTACTGCTTCTCCAAGAGGTTGTGAAACTGGGTCTTCTTTTTGTGGCTTTTTGCTGGGATCCTCTGGTCCCTGATCATCCTTGTCAGAATCTTCTGTTTTGGGGGATTTTACACCTGCAGAGAAAACAAAGTAGGTAATAGAGACTCTCAGGTTCTTCCTCAGTCCACTTGGTCAAGGGCAACTAGGGAGACATGCTGCTCATTTGATTGAGGAAGCAGATATTCCCAAATGTAGCATTTGCTATTCTACTCTATAATCCTGCTTTTATCCTGGATAATCTTCATTTGATCACTTCCAAAGATAGGACCCACAAGCTGAAGAAGACAGGGAAGCTGACCTCCACTGTTTTATTTAGCAGGGAAAGCACCAAAATCAAAATCATACAGGCTATGGATTGTTGGAAGAACAAAACAAGACAAAACAAAAGAGTTAGAATGCTGAGAATGAAATGGCATATTATAAGCAAAGGCAGTAGAATGAGAGGAGCAGAAAATGAGTTTACAAATGATGGGAAAACAATGTTTTGTTTTGTTTTGTTTTTTACAAGATCTTGAGAGTATGTCCTCATCAAAAACCATAGAATACACATACAATCGACTGACTTCCTCCTGTTTCATTCTTCTCACCCCCCATATACACACTGAGCTTATGTGGAATCCTCTCTCTCCTTGCCCTAGTCTCTTCTGAGATTCAGGAAAAAAAGAACAGACATTAAGTAGCATACCATGGCCCTAAGCATTAAACTTCAAAAATGTCTATATGTCTAGAAGTTCAAGACATAACAGAGAAAAAAAAAACTCTAGCTCTGCACAAGACAGTCTGCAAACTAACATTTATTAAATACCTACTGTGTGCCATGTACTATGCTAAGCTACTGAATCTGTGTATTCTGGAAATGAGGAGTACAAATGGGTTAGTTATAATGAGGGATTTTTTATTGGCACACAGACTGATTCTCTCATTGCTTCATCCTATTTTTATGGGGCTCTTCGGCATAAAGAGGTCAAGGCTTAAATAAGGACAGGTTGGTGACTTGCTGATAGAATACTAGGCCTGGAGTCAGGAAGACTTTCACTAAAATCTTGTTTAAATCTTGTCTTAGACAGTAACTGTGTGCTGGACAAGACACTTAACTCTGTTTGCCTAAGTTTCTTCATCTGTAAAATGAGCTGGAGAAGGAAAGGACAAACTACTCCAGTGTCTTTGCCAAGAAAATCCCAAATGAAGTCCAGAGGTATTGGTTGCAACTGGAATGAAGGCTGGAATTTGGACAAAGGAGATATAGGTTTATATGTATTTTTGCTTCTTGAGTTCAGGGAATATTTGCTTTTTGTCATTTTATCCCAAGCACCTAGCACTATGCCTGAGACAGAATAGATATTTTAGAAATGCTTTTTGAATTGCACTATTTGTAGACTTGAAATGTTACTTTTTATTCTAACCAGCTGAATAATCTCTGGTTAATCATTTAATTTCTCTGAGCCTCAGATTATCCATCTATAAAATATGGAACATAATTTGGGGTCAGAAACTTCACTGGATTGTGAAGAAAGTGTTTGCAAAGCCTTAGGCAACTATATAGAATGAATGTGAGGCTTTATTATTGGCAGGGTTTTAGGGAATATAGGATAAAATAAATCAGAAAGCTTACCTGGGTAGTACAAGCCCTGAGAAAATAAGTTCTAAGAAAAACAGCTGACATTTAAACTGTGTTTTTTTTTAAATAAAGTATGAAAAGTGTTGCATATACATTATCTCATTTAATGCATCTTCAATTCAGATATCCTGAGAATGAATCCCACTGATTTTTCTTCATATTGAACTTTGATTCTCTTCTGATAAGACTTCAAATCAAATATCTCTTTTATAAAGGAATTAACCAAAGGGTAACCAGAATCTACAACTAAAAACCAAATATTAGTTTTGGTTTTTTATTGCTATTTTTGTTGTTTTCCATCTCTCAAGAAAGAAGAATGAGGGGGAGAACTTAAATGGCAGGTAAGGCTTCTAGTTAGATCTGTTCTTACCTTTCTCAATGGCTTGCTCCAGCTTTTCAACCAGATCTCGTTGGTTTATGATTTCAAGAACTGCCTTGGTCACTTCTACTGCGTAGTTTACCCCATAGTGCCTGATCAGTAATTCTGCCAAATCCACAGGCTGGGCAGAATGTAGCTGACTCCGGGGCAGAGGACCAAAATCTTTCAAGGGAGGGTCTTCTAGCTGGAATTTGAACTTCTTGAGTTCTTCTTCAATAAGATCCTCAAGGATGTTCATCAGAATATTTCTTGGAGTGATCCCCATGATTTCTGGTCAGAAATTGGAACAGAAAGCCCTGGCATTGCCAGAAAAATATGAGGAAATAGACATAAGCTTCTTGTAACAAAAGCAGGATGAATATAATAGATATAATACACACATATACATATATAATAGTGATTAGCTATTATATAATAGCCTATGTCCCCAAAATTATATTGTGTTTACTTTATGTGTTTCACATTTACTTCTCTGCATAAATGTTATTATACACACATGGTTGTTTGATTTTTGTTTTGTATTTTCAGAACTTAAAGTATCTAGTGGATTATAGTCTATAATAAATGTTTGTTGAAAGCTATGATATATGATAGTGATGATTTCAGGAAAAAAAACTGAAAAGACATAAACTATGCAAAGGGAAGTGAACAGAATCAGGAGAACACTGTACACAACAACAGTAATATTGTCAGCTGAAAAATTGTGAATAATTTAGCTATTCTCAGCAATACAATAATCTAAGACAATCCCAAGGTACTCATAATGAAGTATAGTATCCATCTTAAATGAAAGAATGATTTTGTCCAAATACAGATGGAAGTATACTATTCTTCCTTTGTTTTTACTTGTTTTTTCTTTATTTCTTTTTTCCTTTCTTTTTTTCATTAATAATATTTTATTTTTTCCAACTACATATAAAGACAGTTTTCAACATTTATTTTGTAAGATTTTGAATTCTGAATATTTTTCTTCCCTTTCTTTCCTTCCCTTTCCTCAAGAGAGTTAAGTAACCAATATAGGTTATATATGTACCATCAAGTTAAACATGTTTACCTAACAGGCATGTTATGAAAGAAATAACAAAACAAAAGGGAAAAACTATGAAAAAGAAAATAGCATGCTTTGTTCTCCATTCAGTCTCTAGTTCTTTCTCTGGATGAGTATAATATTTTCCATCACAAATCTATTGGAATTTTGTAGACAATTGTAAAGCACAGAAATTTTGGAGAAATATGCTTAAGGCTCAATATGATTAATTTAATCCTAGAACAAGATGTTAACTCAATAGAATTGATAAGACAATGGTTATCTAATTTAGCATGTGAGTTATCTAGTTCAGTATGATTGATTTAATCTTACAACAAATAATGGTTCCCTAGTGATATAATGATTGGTTTTTACTCAATATATTGTAATGATGTAATTATAATAGAGTATATAAGCTGGGGACAAACAGTCAGAGACAGATTTCAAGATAGAGGCCATCCTGGTGGCTCTCCTGACTTCATCATTTCTCCACTAAAGATCTAGGACCTAGGGCTTGTCCTGAGATCCTCCAGAGAGCCTGTCTGGACATTATATTTTAAACACCCCGGTGTGGGGGCTCTAGAAAGTAAAAGTACATTTTACCACCCAACTTGGGGGCTCTAGAAAGCAGGACATTCCATTTGGATGTGCAGACTGCTGACTGGCTGATTGACTGAGACTGCTGACAAAGCCTGGGAGACTGAAAGAGACAATAAAGACTTTGGACTTTATTCCTGGCTATTCTCATGTTGATTACTCTGCTAAACCGAAGGCTGGTCCCAAGACCTCCAGAAAGCTAACCAGAACATTACACACAATAAAAAATATTTGGACATCTACCTGCCAAAACAAACCCAGGAGTTATATAAACACAGTTTCAAAACATTTCTTACATAAATAACATCAAATGTAAAAAATTGGAAAAATAGCAATTGTACATGGATGGTAAAGTTAATATAATAACTGACAATTCTACCAAAATTAATCTACTTTTTTCAATGCTATACCATAAAATTGCCAAAAATTCCTTTTTACAGCTATAAAAATAATAAAAAAATTAATATGGAAGAACAAAAAGTCAAGAACTTCAAGGGAATTAATGAGGAAAAAATGCATAAGAAGGTAGCCTACCAGTAAAGACCAAAAAACTATTATAAAGCAGCAACAAGCAAAACCATTTGATACTGGCTAAGAAATATAGTGGTAAATTAGTAGCATAGGCTAGCTACACAAGGCATTACATACAGTCAATGACTATAGTAATCCACTATTGACACCCAGAGACAGTATGACTACTTTGAAAATATGTTTAAAATAATTGTATTTAACCAGTATCAGAATGCTTGCAATCTTGAGGAGGGGAAAGTAGCAGAGAGAGGGAGAAAAAAATTGGAACTCAAAGTCTTACAAAAGTTAATGTTAGAAACTATCTTTACATGTAATTGGAGAAATAAAATGCTTATTTTCTATCTTTCCTTTCTTCCCTTCTTTCTCTTTCTTTTTATCTTTCCTTCCTTCCTTTTCCTTTTGTTCCTTCCTTCCTTTTCCTTTTGTTCCTTCATTCCTTCCTTTTCCTTTCCTTCCTTCCTTCCTTCCTTCCTTCCTTCCTTTCTTTCTTTCTTTCTTTCTTTCTTTCTTTCTTTCTTTCTTTCTTTCTTTCTTTCTTTCTTTCTTTCTTTCTTTCTTTCTTATCAGAAATCCAGATACAGTCTGACCAAGTCAGAATACAGTGGGGGCCAGCATCTCCCTGATTTTAGATGCTATACATCCTTTCAGTCAATTCAGATTTCATTTTCTCTCTTGACATCCATATCACATTGCTAAAGCTCAGTTTACTTAAAAAGTCCTAGATCTTTTTCAAATGAACTGCTGTGTTCTTCTGAAATACCACTCAAAGTCATGTTATTCATTCCAATTGACATTACCTAGTCAAGGGAATCATTATCTTTCCAAATATACTTGAAAAAAATCTCCAAAATTCAAAGTCTAAGTGATTTCTATCTTGATAAATGACTTAATATCTTATTTGTCCTGAGCAAATCTATGACAAAAAATCATAGAGCAGTTGTTGATCTGCACCTATAAAATTATCCTGTCATTTGGCAGTGAAATTAAACATCCTAAAGAAAGCAAAAGAATGGGAGGGGAAGAAGGGAAAAGACAAAAGACAGAAAGAGAATGAAAAAAAAAAAGGAAAGGAAAAGAAAGTTAGGGAAAATGGATGTGTTGAGCAAAACATGAGTTGAATATTGGACATGAGTATTAGATTTATATACCTGTGAGTTATCAAAGATAATACAAGCAGGTCATTTTAAATGAAGAATCAGAGCGTGGGGAAGAAATTAAATCAGACACATTAAGGATTTATTCATGAAAAGGAGCTCAGTGTAATAAGATCCCTAAATTCTATGATTCTTTTAGTAAAATATAATGTAAAGTGATTAGTGTTGTTGAAGAAGAGGTCAGAGCATAGTCTTGTTGTATATTTTTGTGAATGGAACAGAGAAGATGAACAGAAAATTAGTGTCTCCATTCTGGTCTTACTTTTAGTTAAGGGAGAAACAGGTACCAAAGTTTAATGGGGGTGATGGGAAATGTGCAGACTTCTAGACTTTGGGATTGGTGCAAATGTCTTTTCCTTCGTTCTAATTATCCTTTTGCTCTGCACAGTTAGAAGGAATACTTATTCTCACATAATAAAGAATACACAGAATAGGAAAGAAGACCTTGGGGTCATTCAGCTTCTTTATCATTACTATCCCCCTTAGAGTTCACTCTTATTAGCAATTCTGGAGTAGAAAGACTCAGCTTTTTAGACAAATAAAAGATGAAGAAGGAAAATGGCACTCACCACTGTGGGTATGTCTCTCTCCCTGTGTTTCTCTTTGTCTCTTTTCTTTCTCTCTTTCTTTCTCCCTCTCTCTGAAAAACTGGTCCTTCAGATTGTAGATGGGAAGCTATCACTAATATAACACTGCAGTAGTGAATGGATGGAAGGCAACAGAACACACATTATTTAAAGAGTGAAGACTATAAAATTAGCATATCACCCCAACCTCTCATTCTGACCTCACCCCCCCTTGACTGAGCCACTCCTATCCCAGTCATGCTGGGACTAAGAAAAAAATAGAAATCTATTCAGGAACATATTGCACAACTAATAGAATAAAGTTGGATTGTAACAGTAAGAATATGAATATACAGAATGACATCTTCTATTTGTATATTACTTCATATTTATATTACATGTGCATGAGCACATACACAGACAGATACCCGCATGGAATTCCCCATTTTACTTTCACTAAATTTGACTCACACACCCATGAACATGTACACACACACACATACACACACACACACTCACCCACAATTCATGGAATTCCCCATTTTACTTTCACTAAATTTGACATGGAATTTATTTTTGACTTCTAAGATTCTGGTCATCTATAATTCATTTTTATTGATTATGATCAGTTTTAGAATAATGGTAACTCCTCTTTATTTTATCTTTTGAAAGACAAAAAAAAATTCAGTTGCTCTGCTTTGAACAAAGACTTCTAGCAGATATCTGAATAACAGAAATTCACCATTGTAACTATCTATAATAAAGGGGATGGGTATTTATTTGTTTTCCATAGTAATGAAAATTAAATTGGAAAGAATGAAACAAATTAGAAAACTGGTACCCACAAGGACAAGAGTGGTTGCTATCTTCCCCCAAAAGAATATAAACTCTTTAGGGACAGGGACTGACTTTGTAATCAGGGATAGTAGCTTGAAATTTGAAAAGGAAATAAGAATATATATATTTCTCAACTGTGTGCAGCACCTTTACAAGAAATAACTATTTTTTCAAGGCATAGATACAAAAAATGCAGAAAATTATAAATAGTAAATACATCCTTTACTAATGCTAACAATAAGTACTAAATTAAATAAAGGGAATTTTAAAAAGGATTAAAAATGAACTGCAAACCAAACAACTTAGTCCTAAAGAATGGATAAGTCAAAGAGTAAATCAGAAAAATAACAGATACTTTCACTAAGAATAATGACAATACTGAGACCACATACCAAGTTTTTTTTTATGATGAAGCCAAATAGTTCATGAGGGGAAATTTATATCTCTAAACATTTCTATATAAAAAAGGAGAAAAATATGTCAAATAACTTACAAGGAATAGAAAAAATAATAGGAGGGGGAATGGACAGTTTTGATTACAGAAAATTCAAAAATTTGGCATAAACAAAATCAGTGTATTGAAAATATAAAGGATAGTGGTTAATTTGGCAGAAAAATCTTTGCAATATGGTTTTCTCACAGATATGTAAACAGAGAATTATTAATGGTCAAAAGAAAGGAAAGAGCATTAATAAACATTTTAAATGCATAGATAAGAACAGAACTAGATTTAGAAGGACAATTAGGACACTTTTTCAAACTAATGTGATATGTGTCTATGTGTGTGTAAATGTAAAGTATATTTTAAAGAAGGAAAAAAATGCTGCAATAATGAGATTCAAAATTTCTCATAGAAAATGCTTTTTCAGATCTTTTTTATATTGAAATGTCCAGGTTTCTTGTCAATGAAATGCAGAATGTCAAAGAATATCATATGGCTCCAATGGCTCCCAAGTTCTTTTCTCTGCAGGACAGATCCATGACAGTATATATAAGAGGAAAATATGGGTAATGAAGCAGCTAAAGAGAGGGGAAAGAGACAAGGCATTAGGCATTCAACAGTGGTTAGGAAGTATCCTTAGATATGGGACAACCAGCACTCTATCATGTCCAATGAATCCCTGAATCTGTATTTCCCCCAAGACTATTAAAAATTGACTTTACAAATGAGGTTGCCAGCCCTTTGACTATATTGAGGTTTTGTTTTATTTCTGACTTAAAGAATCCACCTTCTTCTGTTTTCTATCATCTAAACTAATCTACAGGACTTGCCTGATTCTGTTTTATAATTTGCTTTGATAAGTATTTGTTCCTTATTGATGTTTTGTTTGTTTGTTTTTGTGTGATAAGCATTTGGTGGAGAGAAAACTAAGCTGGCTGAGAACAGATTATTAAATTACTTTTCCTTCAGAGAACCAAGGAAAAGGGTTTCCAAAATGAATGCCTCCAAGAGCATCATATCCTTAGATACCCTTAGATTGTAAATACCTAATATGACATAGATGGATATAATTTAAATTCAATATTCCTCTTGGAAAAAGGAGAGTGAGAGTGAGCACTTATCCATCAGCTTTCTTCTCACTCCTTCCCAGAGACTGAGTTACAGTTATCTAAATATCAATTCCTACTACATATGAATCATTCAGGATTCCTGTATCTCATTTTCATCCTTAAAAACAAATCCCATACCTTTTATAATTTGTCAGTAATTTTTTACCTGCTCTGTCTGTGGCATGGGGCTTGAAAAAGTGGCTGGTAGGAGGCAGAGCCAACATGGAGAGGAGACATATCCTTTTCTGAGCTCTCCCCATGTCCCTCAAATTTACAGCAAATCCAGCCTCTGAACTGGTTTTGGAGTGACTGAACCCACAAATGTTTGGAGTATAACAAATTTCAAGCAGAAAATAATTTGGGAGATCTCCAGAAAAGGTCTGTTTCAATCAGGCATGGAGGGAGGTGGATTGAGCACACAGTCGAGGACAGGTGGCAGAGTGCAGGCAGGCCACAGATCCAGGGCAGTGTGGGCTCCACTCATTGGAAAATCTACTGGGAGGAACCTACAGCAGTGTTGGCTACTGTCTTAGTTGCAAATCAAAAGATCAGTAGATCAGTTGTAAGATATCCAACATAAATAAAAAAGGAAAATATTAAGCCCCTAAACCTCAGAATATCATGGGACCTGGCCATGCCTACCCAGAACCAGAAGTTAGTCAGCACTGACTCAACATATCCACTGTCACTTGCAGAGCAAGCTTGGATAATCTCCCCTTTGCCCTAAAAGCAGACTTCATTTTTTTAAATGAACAAAACAGCAAAAAGAATTATGAACACAGATAGTTTTTATGGAAGAGAACAGATTTCAAACCCTGATGACATTCAAAGCAGATTGAAAATGAAACCCCAAAGGGAGATATGAACTGGTCCCAGTCTTGAAAGTCTCTCTTGGAAGAATTCAAAAAGGATCTTGAAAGAGAGTTAGAGGGAAAATGGGGAAAGGAAATGAGAACTTTTCAAGAGGTTGGAAAAGGAAACAGAAATTATCTGAAGAAAATGACTTACAAAATAGATTTAGTGAAATGGAAAAAACCTGTAACTCCTTACAAAATAGATTTGACAAAATGGAAAATGAAAACAAATCCTTAAAAACAGAATTTGTGAAATGGAAAAAATGCAATGAACAAAATACCTCATATAAAAATTCAGCTGTTCTGTAAGAAATGACCAACAAGATGAATACAGAGAGGCTTGGAGAGACTTACATGAACTGATGCTGAGTGAAATAAGCAGAACCAAGAGATCATTATACACTTCAACAACAATATTATATGAAGATCCATTCTGATGGAAGTGACTATCTTTGGCACTGAGAGGATCCAAATCAGTTCCAATTAATTAGTGATGAACAGAACCAGCTACACCCAGCGAAAGCACACTGGGAAATGAGTATGGACCATAATATAGAATTTGCATTCTGTTATGGTCCAGAACTGTGAACTTGAAAGAAAGGATTCTTACAAGGTACTAAGTCATTGGAATTGATAGAGACAATAGTTATCTAATTTAGCATGGTTCAGTATGATTGATTTAATGCTACAATTGAAACAAGGTACTAAGTGGAATTGAGGAGACAGTGGTTAAATCTCGTTTAGCATTGATTTGATCCTACAACAAATAATGGTTTCCTAGTGATATGATGATTGGTTTGTACTCAATGTACAGCGTATAAGCCCTCTCAGGGCCAGAAAGGACAAGCACACTAGAAGCTCTTGGAGGCTGAGACAGATTCATTCCTTCTTCCACCTTTGTTGTGGCTGGAGGCTGAAGCACAAACCCTTGGAAGTTGGGGAGATTCAGAAGCCAGAGAAGTCAGGAGAAGCTCAAGCTCTTGAAACCAAGGAGAGAGATAGGCCTGCAGAAAAACTAACCGAGCCCCAAATGAAGAGACAAGACTTTAAAGGAGACAATAAAGAATTTGGACTTTGGACTTTAAACCCTGACTACTCATGTGGTGATTACTGAACTGAAACGAAGGCTGCTTCCAGAGACCCCAAGAAAACCTCAACAAGAGAACATTACATTTTAAAGAGAATATTACAGCATTCTTTCTGTTGTTGTTTGCTTGCATTTTTGTTTTTCTTCCCAGGTTGTTTTTATCTTTCTAAATCCAATTTTTCTTATGCAACAAAATAACTGTATAAATATGTATACATATATTGTATTTAACATATACTTTAACATGTTTAACATGTATGGGACTGTCTGCCATTTAGGGGAGGGGGTGGAGGGAAGGAAGGGAAAAGTTGGAACAGAAGCTTTTTCAAGGGTCAATGTTGAAAAATTACCCATGCATATGTTTTGTCAATAAAAAGTTATAATAGTAATAAAAATATTTATACCTTTATTAGATTTACATTTATATTTACCACGTTTAATATATATTATATTACTTGCTATCTGGGGGGGTGGGAAAAGGGGTGGAAACTGGAACACAAAGTTTTGCAAGGGTCAATGGTGAAAAATTAAATCTTGCATATATTTTGAAAATAAAAGCTTCAATAAAAAAGAAAGAAATAGTAGCTGGCACTGAATAAGCATTATATAAATGTAATCTATTATTGTTTTTACCATTAATATGTTACTCAAAGGCCAGTTGAATACATTTGATACATGCCAAGACAATCTTGTTAGATATAACTCTATATAATGTCATAACTCTATATAATGTCAAACAAAAACAGTCACTTGCGCTGTCTATCATATTATATCTCATTTTCACCAACATGAATTAGGGGATCTGTGTTCAAATCCTGTGTTTATTAACTATGTAACATTGGGCACATTGTTCCACATCATTTTGCTTCAGTTTTCTTGGGTAATATGAAAGGTGTGGATAGTCTCTAACATATCTGCCATTCTCCACATCTATAATACTGTGATCCACATAGCTTTCCCCTCATCCTTTTCAACAATATATCAACAGATCTATGATTTTATTAAAATGATCACTCTATATCAAATGCTTTCTATAACCCAGCTACATTATCTCATCCTATATGATTTTTGTCCATATATTCCCATAAATCTTCCACAGGATATAGACCCAATATTTTAGAATTCTTGTGCTGAGTCTCTCTTTTAATATTCCATGGGTAAAAATGCAACATTTAGGCTATAATCCTTTGCTTAACTTTAAATGGTTGCTACAAAAGATTGTTCACTCTCCTCTGTGAGACAGGAGCCAGGAACTTCCTGTTTCCATGCTTTCTATTTTCCCTTTTTAGTAGTCCTACCAAATGCACTTCTACATATGGCATGCCAGATATATGGGCTTCTCCCTGGATGTTGCAGCTATTACTGGACTCAGTGACTCAGTTATAAACCTCAGCCCTGAATCACTAAGGAATCACTTAACCTTTTGAAGTTTACAAAGTAGAAATCTATCCTATTCCATTTCTGATATTCATTCTTCTAATAACAGGAAGGAATAAACACAGCAGAGACAGAAGAAATAGACACTATGTGCTTTAAGATTCATGATATTTGGATAGGGAAAAAAATTCACCCATCTAGCTGCTTTCAGGGTTTTGCCTGCTCAAAGGCGCTGTGCTTGGCTGTTCATACTGCTCCCACATTTGTTCTTTTGTTGTAGGGTAGCAGGGTAATGGTCTACTGGCTCTGCCTCAACTTTCATTCTCTTGCTTGATTGCCATGAAAGGAGCAAGAACCTGCAATCTTCTCTTCATTTAACATCTAAAAGAGACCTGCTGACAGTTAGGGTCCTTTCTTGGTTCCCTGCTTTATGGAGCCCAGCAATTTGGTGGCTCAGGTCCTCCTTTTCATCCTTTTCTTCCCAGGGGGCCCTATAGAATTAATTCATCGTCCTATTTATGTTTGCTCCCCTAAAGATGTTCTGACTGTAGACTGGCCTTATAAAATAATGGTGATGATAGATAAATAAGATTTTTATTTATGTATCACCTTAAGATCTGTAAAGTAGTTTAGGTAAAACAAAACAAAACAAAACAACAACAACAACAAAAAAAAAAACTTCCATTTCATGAAGCATCCATACCAATCATGATGACTTCTAACTCAGTTCACTTTCACACTTACCAGGACTTTTCAAAATTCCCCTCTACTTCCTCCATTTTGATGTGGTCTTCCTCCATTAGAATGTAAGCCCCTTAAGGGCAAAGATTATTTTGCTTGCATTTGCTATTCCCAGAATTTAACACAGTGCTTGACATATGGTAAGCACTTGATAAATGACTTGGAACAAAAGAAAAATAAATGACAAATAGTCAAAATAAAAAATTCGTATTAGAGTTTCTCATTCTATTGCAGCAGTTTGGGAGGATTGAAGAGATCACCATAAAAAGTCAAATCATACAGTGATGATTAAAGTAAAAAGTTTTTATGTGGCACATTTTACTTTACACATTTGAAGGCTTGATTATTTAAGAGAACATTTAGGGATGAAAAACAGAACAAAGAAACAGGAATAACAAAGTAAACTTTTAAGCATAGGTAATGACTCAATTGTGATAATATGAATCACACCAAAAAATTGAAATGAGTTCACTGATGGTCACCTAAACAACCTCCTCCTCCTTCACCTTAATGCTTCAAGCTTTGGCTCTCCTGGGGACTGTGCCTCAGAAGCATGGAAATTATCTAGGGTGCTGATCCCTACACCAAAACCACACACTATTTTTCTCACAAGAGCTAGGGTATCTATTATGATAAAGCAGGGCAGCCTACCTTACTGGAGTAGCCTCCCAACAGTTCAGGATTCTGAAATTCTCAAAGAAACCAGGAGACAAGAGAAAACTATTATAGATACAATATATGCTCAGGTATCTATGCATATCAATGCCTATGCCGATGACCATACCTATGTATATGTCTATGTACCTACATGTTTCTGTGTTTATTTGTGCCTTCATGAATATATTTGTGAATGTGTTTGCGTACATGTGTGTCTTTGTTCATCATATAGAATTCCAAAGCTGCAAAGATGACAAGGGTGACACTAGACAGCTAATCTAACACCTGCCATAATTTGCCATTCAGACTTTCTTTAAAAACTTTCAGTGAAAGGGAACTTACTATTTTATAACCCATTCTTCTTTGGGAAAGCTATAACCATTAGGAATTTCCTCTTTATATCAACCTTAAATTTTCCTTACTGTTGCTTTTACCCATAGTTCCTGGTTCGGCTCTTTAGAGGCTAGATGATGAATTTAATCCCTATTTCATAGAATAGCCTTTCAAAGACCTGAAGACAGCTGTGTTTTTTTCCCCATGCTTCTGTTCTTCAGATCAAACACCTATGGCTCTTTCAATCAATTTTCATACAACATGGACAGGAGAGGCCTTTTCCTATCCTAGTTGCTCTCCTCTGAATCTGTACATTATTAAATGTCTTACTAAAATGGCAAACTCAAAACTGGGCCCACTGATCCAGATGTGGTCTAACTAGGGAAGTATACAATGGGATCTTTACCTCTTTGCTCCTCACAGCTATACTTCACTATGGAATCAAGGTATTTACCATATTTTTTTTTTAACTGCCATAATACATTGGCTGATTTATAGTGAATTTACAATAAAAATAAACCAACAAATAAAACCAGATTCCTTCCAAATTCTTATCTAGCTATGACTCCTCCATTTTATATTTCTAAAGCTTGAACTCAATGCTGGTTGATTCATATTGAGTTTCCAGTAAAAACAAACAAACAAACATTCAAGCACCAAAAAATCAAAACCTAGATTTTTCTAAATTCAGATCTAGCTATGACTCCTCCATGTTATATTTCTAAAGCTTGGACTCAGAGGCTCTTGTTACATTTTATTTTATTGGATTTATTCCAGTGTCCTAACCTGTTGAAATCCTTTTGAATCCCAAGTTAGGATTTGACAGATTTTGTCACCCAATGCATTAGCTATGCCTTCTAACTTTGTGTGGTCAGCTAATTACATAATTTTATATATTTTAATGATTAGATGCCCAAAGGTATGTATATGTGTTTGTACATATATATGTGTATATATATATATCTTTCTATCTGTATCTTATATTTGTATGTATGTAAAATGGAAACACTGGGCCTAGTTTTGCAAAGATAGTGCAGAGGGAGGAATATTACCCTCAAAGAATTTCAAGAAGACTAGAAAGCAGAGGAAAAGAGATATAGAGTTCTCCTTCTGGTATGTTAGAGTCAGATCAAATCAACTTATGAGAACAGACTGTTAAATTTTCAGTGTGAGCAACTGCCCTTCTAAACAAATACTATAAATCAGACCTTGAATTATTGTTTTTCTGATTATTTGGACTTAAGAAAGTGAAGAAAATGTTAATGTAGAAATTGGGGAAAACCAAAATATTATTTAAAAAATTCTACCAATTAGTGTTGAATTCTCCTGTGAGGGGCATTACTTTTCAAAAAAAAAAAAATATATATATATATATATATATTTAAGGTGTTAGTGTTTCTCTTAGGAGTCTTTTGTTAGAGAGAGAAACTACTGATCCTCAATTTATTGATTATAACTAACTTACTTAATACATTGCTTATTAATTAACCCCAAAGTGTGCTATGCATACTTTTTTGAGGGTAGAGGGGGAGAGAAGAGACAGCTCTAATTATTAAACATTTACCAATATAAGCACTCATCACTCTTCTCTCCTTTACTACTAAACATGAAAAAGTTGCTTGCAGTCAATATTTCTATTTCCTGCGCTACTTAGACTTTTCTCAACCCCTTGAAATACACAGGGGCAATTGAGATTAAGTGATTTGCCCAGGTCACACAGCTGGGAAGTGTTAAGTGTCTGAGGCCAGAATTGAACTCAGGTCCTCCTGACTTCAGGGCTGGTGTTCTGTCCACTACACCAACTGGCTGCCGCCGATTGTTTCCCTTTTGTCCTTGTATCCCAAGTACCGAGCAGTGTGCTTGGCACATAGTAGGTATTTTACAAACTATTATTGCATTTAACTATTTGTGTCCCTAAAATGCCAACTTTTACTCTTACCAGCTGAATAACCTTTGTTTAATCATGTAATTCCTATGAGCCTCAGCTTACTCATGTGTAAAATATGGCATCTAATTTGGGGCTCAGATATCTCACAGGATTGTGAGGAAATTGCTTAGAAAATCTGAGGCAACCATATGTAGTAAACGTGAGACTTCACTATTTCAAGTTGTGGTAGGGTTCAGGGAAAGTAATTCAGGAAAAATCAGAAAGGTTAACTAGTTACTGAGAAAATAAGTCCAAAGAAAACAGCTGACATGCTAACTGTTCTTTAAAAAAAACGTTTACAAAATGTTTTACATATGTTACCACATTTAATTCATCCCCTTTTCCTGATGAAGTAACTGAGTATCAGATAGTAATCCATGGTTTCACAGCTATTAAGCAGCAAAAGCAAAATTTGAATTCTAATACTCTGAGAATGAGGCCATTGATTTTTCCTTTATACTATTCTGCCTTGAAATTTGATTTTCCCCTACATGACTTCAAATCAAATAAATATTTTTGTTTTATAAAGGAGTTGACCAAAGTGTAACTAGAATCTCCAGCTCAGAAAAAAAAAATTGGATTTTGAGTTTTTGTTGTTCTTGTTGTTGCAATGAGTTGGGGACCCTAAGTGAGAAATAAAGCTTCTAGTCAGATCTGCCCTCATATTTCTCAGTGGCTTGTTCCAGCTTCTCAACTAGGTCTCTCGATCATTGATGATTTCAAGAACTTCTTTGCTTACTTCTGCTGCATAGCTTACCCCATAGTGCCCTTTCAATAATTCTGCTAAATCCACAGGCTGGTCATAATGTGCCTGGCCTAGGAGCATGAGGCCAAACTCCTTCAAGGGAGGATCTTCTGGATACTTTAGAATCAGCAGGACTCAGTATAAGCAAAAGTCCTTGAATCTTTATTCCTCCTTTCATTATTATACAACCTTCAAATATCCACTAAATTGGAGGAGACATTTTTTCATGTGAGTAGGAATTTTTATGCTATTAGGTGACTAGCCAAGTGCATCAAGGGAAGCAGGGACCAATGAAGGTCCAAAGTCATCTTTGTTGCCTTTTAAGGAAAACAAGTGCTTAATTTAGAGGAACAGCAACTTTCGTTCTGTCATAATCCCTGCTAAGGTGCCAGTGAACAGAAAAAATACCTGGTCTCTGGGAAAGGGAAAAGAAAAATGATTAGAAGTGTCAGAAAGAAAACAAGCCCACTCCTTGGGAAAGTAGGTAGAGAATGAATCAGGTTGCAAGGAAATAGAAACCAAAGGCTTTTCTGGCACATATACCTGGATTACTCTGAAGCCACAAAAATCCAAGGGCTTGACATAGTCACAAAAATACTACACCATTGCCCAACATCCAAACTGAGAAGACAGATTTATGAGAAGATAATCATCAGGGAGTATCAGCATATTAACTGATACAACTTGTTGCTATAAATATCATGTGTTTGTATACATCCCACACAATGTGTCACATGTGATGTGTTGTATGTATGTAAGTTGTGTATGGCAGATCCCATTGTGCATTTAAGATCTATCATGCTGTATGCACATAGAGGTTTATATGTGTGTGTATGTATGATATTTATGGTCACAAGTTATATCAGACACTTAATATGTTGATATTCCCAGATGATTGTCTTCTGATCTTATATCCATCTTCTCAGAAATTGTCTATATAATGTAAAAATATTATTATATAATTTGGCAAATATGTAATATTTATGTAAACATGTCAAATCCTTTGGAATTTTGTGGCTTCAGAGGAATTCAGACATATGTGCCAAAAAAACCTTTGTTTTATGTTTGTTGGCAAACTGACTCCTACTCTATCTCCTTTCCCACAGATGGCATTGACCTCTTTTCTTTCTGAAACTTCTAGTCTTTTCAGTCATGGTCATGACCACATTTGAGATTTTCTTGATAAAGATACTGAAACAGTTTGTCATTTCCTTCTTCAGTTCATTTTACAGATAAGGAAACTGAGGCAAAAATAGGGAAGTGATTTGCACAGGGTCACACAGTAAGCCAGCTTTGAAGTCATGAAGATTAGTCTTCTTGATTCCAGGTCTGGGCATTCCATGCACTGCATTACCCGCTTCTATGTGTATGTTTGCATGCATGTACATATACACATGTATACTAATATGTATACAGGTAAACTATACACATACAGGTATGTGTATGTGTGTATATCTATATCTGTGCATGTGCTATGTGTATACATAATTGCATATATAAACATATATGTGCATACTTTTTATAGGATCAAATATAAAATCATTTATTCGACATTTAAATAATCCATAACTCAGCCCCTTCCCACCTTTCCAGTCTCACATATTGTGCCATTCTGTATACTCTATGATCTACTTACACTGGTCTATTTGACTTTCCTTGCATGTGGCACTCTACCTCCCACCTCTGAGACTTTTTCCCTAGTGTTACTCCTTCCTGTAATGCTCTTCCTCCTATCTCCCTCCCTTCCCTGGCCTCCTTCAAGGCAGCTCAAACTCTTTTTTCTTCAAGAAAGACATTTTTACTCACTAATCCCAGAATCTTCCCTCAGAGATTACCTTCTAATTACATTGGATATATCTTGTATGTACATAGCTGTTTACAAGTTGCCCCCATTAGAATGGGAGCTTTCTTTTTAGGGCAAAGACTATTTTTATCTTTCTTTGTATCCCCTCTACTTAAGCACAGTGCCTAATGCATAGTAAATTTAAGAAATACTTATTGACTGAGAAAATAGGCCTGGATCCCAGAGAGGTCTTAAGTAATTCCATGGAAAAGGCTTACATGTCCCCATCTCCCAAGGCTCATCTATTCTGGCAGATATTTAGCAGGAAGAAGTAGACTTGAAATTCAATCAACAGGAAATTCCTCCTCCAAAGGGGGTGTATTCACAGAGCAGCTTTGAATGCATCCCATTGTTTTAACTTCTACTTTTAACTAATTATATTAGTATGAGTAGGCTTGAAGTTTGTGTAGGCAAATGAGTTTGTGGGAATGTGAAGGTGGGAGGGAACTTGTCTTTCTTTAGAAATATAGATATCTGATTCCTGTGAAAAGGTATTAGCTCACAGGATCTAATACCTGGAAATGAAACCAAGCTGAAAGTCAAAGCAGCTGAGAATTAAGGTCCATTTTATTTTGTCTCTGAAATATTGTGTGACTTGATTAGCCTCAGTCTCTCACCTGAGCGTGAGTATATCACCAGCTGCGAGCATTTTAAACTTGATGTTCCATCGCACATAAACAATTCAATGTCAAAAAGAGAATGCACTAATTTCTTTCAAACTTATCCTTCTTTTAAACTTCCCTTTTTCTTTCAAGAATCACCATTCTTCTAGTATTCCATATTTATAACCTCAACATTATCCTCATAGTTTTGATGGGATATAAGAGTGCAATCAGACTTTCCCCATAAATTGCCACCAAGAGATGGGACAAGTAGTTGAACCCCACCAAATGATGAAGTATAGGGGTGCTGGACCCCCAAACATATTAGGGTTTCAGGACTTCCAAATATTGGGGGAAAATGTTGATCCTAAGAAGGGACCCCAAAAAGTTGGGATTGTGGACCAGTGTCTTAAGGTGTCACAGAAGAATTTGTAGGCTTGAACCCATATTCAAGTCAAGGGGCAAAGTTTATTATAATTGTAATGCCAATTGAAGTGGACTAAGTTCTAAAATAATTTTGCAAGAAACCAGGAGCAAGGAGACACATTTATCCAATTCTTCATGTCATTTATATGCTAATTATGGCCTTGAGGTAAAACTGAAGAGTGGTCTGAGGATTTTGGCTATTACTGACCAACAGATTTAGGACTATCCTAAGGCCAGAAGAACCACTGACAGACAGATTGTTAGAGTAATAGCACTCTAAGGTTAGAGAGTCTCAGGATCATTTATATATCCTCCTTAAAGTCTAAGGGAAGAAATATCATTATATTCCTAGGCCAGAAGACTTTTACAATCCTTGATGGACAGATTGTTAGAACAATAACACTCTAAGGTGGGGGAGGGAACCTTAGGATCACTGATTCTAAAGCCAGAAGATTTTAGAATCCTTGACATTGTTAGAATAGAAGCACTCTAAGGTCAGGGGGATCTCCTGACTGTCATTTTCCCTAGAAGCTATACTCCCATCATTTTCCCCCTCTCAAGCAGTGTGAACTCCAAATTCATTTGGGACAAAGGGACAGAGATCTCATCTTCTGGAGCTGCTTCATGTTGATAAGGGGAATAGAGCTGTCCCTGCCTAGTGGGGTCCAGACTGAGTAGGGGAGGCACATGACTTGAAGATGGCAGCAGCAGCATTCAGAGGGATGTTGGGTGTCAGAATCAGTTAGCCAATGGTTTTTGGGTTGAACAAATAGTTGGAAGTTCATAGCTTGGAATCTGAAGGAAACAAGTCTCACAAGTAAGTTAAAAATGCAGGGGCCAAATATGAGCAAAAAAAGAATTATTAAAAGTGGAGTTAGTATGGGAGTTAACAGTACTAGGAACCCTACCTAGTGGAAGACTGGGACAGGGGAATAGTCGAGGCTATCATAAATGTTTCATCCTAACAGCTTTTCCTAGAATAAGTACCAAAGAACATTTCCCAAAATCTATGCTTTTGTCTCCTCAAAGGAATAGGGATAAAGGGTAGAATAGTAGTATTATACATAGTGAAAGAAGTGCTCAGGTGACCTAGAGTGCAAGCACCATGATTAAAAGGCATTAAGCATTGGTAGAGAGGATGACATGTGGAGTGGAGATAATGATTAGTTTTTTGTTTTCTTTTTTTTGCTGAGATGATCAACATTTTCTTTTATTTTTTTAATCTTTTTCCTTTATTAATTTTTTAAATAACTTTTTATTGCCAGAACCCATGCCAGGGTAATTTTTTACAACATTATCCCTTGCACTCACTTCTGTTCCAATTTTTCCCCTTCCTCCCTGCACCCCCTCCCCCAGATGGCAAGCAGTCCTATACATGTTAAATATGTCACAGTATATCTTAGAAACAATATGTGTGTGCAGAACCGAGCAGTTCTCTTGTTGCTCAGGGAAAATTGGATTCAGAAGGTATAAATAACCCTGGAGGAAAAACAAAAATGCAACCAGTTTACATTCATTTCCCAGTGTTCTTTCTTTGGGTGTAGCTGCTTCTGTCCATCCTTGATTAATAGAAACTGAGTTAGATCTTCTCTTTGTCAAAGAAATCCACTTCCATCAGAATACATCCTCATAGTATCGTTGTTGAGGTATATAATGATCTTCTGGTTCTGCTCATTTTACTCAGCATCAGTTCATATAAGTCTCTTCAAGCCTCTCTGTATTCATCCTGCTGGTCATTTCTTACAGAACAATAATGTTCCATAACATTCATATACCACAATTTATCCAACCATTCTCCAATTGATGGGCATCCATTCATTTTCCAGCTTCTAGCCACTACAAACAGAGCTGCCACAAACAGATAATGATTAATCTTAAATGAGTTTGATCTCCTTTAGCAAAAACCTCTGAGCCTTTTCAGTTTTACATGGGAAGGCTTTTACTCAATTACTCAATTTACTCAATTACTCAATTACAATTTACTCAATCAACAAAAACCAAAAGCAGTTTGAAACCCCTGAGAGGGGGTATATGTGTAAAATCTATTTGTCAGTCCAACCTGGGTGTATACCCCTCCAGATGACTTCAGGAGAAGAGGGGTTTAACAGTTCTTTCAGAATTTACATTGGCACAAACTGGACAGACCTGACAGATCTGTTTAATTGTTTCTATGAGCTTGTGAACAGTGACAACAGGTTTCACAAGAGATTAGAGAACATTTTTTTTTCCCTGAATGAGTAGCCTGGTATAGGCCAAAGAATAGTTTGCATTGGTTGGCTTGGGGATTAGAAGTTGGCCTGAAGATGTTTGAAACCACCTAGAAGGAGAAAGGGTCTACCCCCTTTCTTTAGCAAGGGCTTGTTCCTTGCTAAATAGTGTAGGAGTCAGGGAATTAGGGAATTAAAGGTGCCATGATAAGGAGCAAACAGGGAGCAACATGGACAGCTGAATCTTCAACCCTCTTTTCTTTGGCCTAAAGTGAATCTCTGCTCTTGTGTCCTTCACAAAATATAACAGAAACCTCTTTAGGTTTTTTGGACAACTTGCAATAATTGTAGAATTTCCCCTGCATATTTAATGGAGGGATTATTTAATATTATTATTATTATATTTATAATAACAATTATATTATTATTTTAATAATTATATTGTTATTATTTATTACTTTTTGCTGGTAAAAGTTCCCTTTCTTTCCATATAGCCCCATGAGCATGCAAAACATGAAAGGCATATTTTTGAGTCTGTATAGATGTTCACTCTCATTCCCTTCCCCAGTTCCAAAGCCCTACATAGGGCAATGAGTACAGCTTTCTTGGCAGAAGTCCCAAGTTGGCTGATTAGCCTCCAAGGTGCTATTGAGGATCACCACAGAATAACCTGCCTTTCTTTCCTTATTTTCAACAAAGCTGGACTCATCTGTAAACCATTCATCATAAAATTTCATTCAAAATATAAAGAGACACAGTGATTGAAGTTAAGTGATTGAGAATTCCAAAAGATGAATTCTTTAGTTTAAATGTGTGAAGATATAGAATACTGGAGCAAATAGAGAACACAATTTTTTTTTATTTGTATATGAAGAACTGGTGAAAGTTTAGATTAATAACTGGAGAAATATGTACATTGGAACAGTTCTATAATGGTAGAACAAATACAATTTATCTAATCATTAATAAAAGATGAAAATTTGGTTATAAACCATAAATTAATATTTTAAAAAAGTTTTATTTTTGAAATGCACATTTCTTTCTGAATCATGTTGGGAGAGAAAAATCAGAACAAAAGGGAAAAAATAGGAGAGAGAAAAAAAAACAGAAAAAAAAACAATGTATGTTGATTTATATTTAGTCTCCATAATTCTCTTTCTGGATGCAGGTGGAATTTTCTATCCAAAGTTTATTGGGATTACCTTACATCACTGAACTACTAAGAAGAGCCAAGTCTTTCATAGTTGATCAGTGCACATTCTTGCTGTTACTGTGTATAATGTATTCTTAGTTCTGCTTCTTTTACTCAGGATCAGTTCATGTAAATCTTTCCAGGCCTTTCTAAAATTAGCTTGTTCATAATTTTTTATAAAACAATATTCCATTACTTTCATATGGCTTATGTTATTCAATCATTCTCCAATTGATGGAGCATCTACTGATTTTCCAATTTTTTGCCAACAAAAAAGAGCTGCTAATTTTTTTTTTTTTTTTTGCACATGTGGGTCCTCTTCCTCCTTTATGAGTCCCTTGAGATACAGACCCAGTAGTGATACTGCTGGATCAAAGGATGTGCACAGTTTGATAGTTCTTTGAGTATAATTCCAATTTGCTCTCCAGAATGGGGGCATCATTTCACAACTGCCCCAACAATGCATTAGTGTCCCTATTTTCCCAAATTCCCTGCATCATAACATTATTTTTGCTTGTCATCTTAGCCAATCTGAGAAGTATGAGGTGGTACCTCAGAGTTGTTTTAATTTGTATTCCTCTCATCAATAGTGATTGAGAGTATTTTTTTCATATGAATAATGATGGCTTTAATTTTTCCGCCTGAAAATTGTCTGCTCATATCTTTTTGCCCTTTATCAATTGGGGAATGACTTGTATTCTAATAAATTGGACACATTTCTTTCTATATTTTAGAAATGAGGGTATTATCAGAAACACTGTTATAATCCCCCCCAAGCTTTGTACTTACTTTTAATCTTGTTTGTGTTGGTTCTGTTTGTACAAAAACTTTTTTAATTTAATGTAATGAAAGTTGTTCGAAGATAATGTTATGATGGAGGGAATTTGGGAACATTATCTATTCCACTGATCTATTTCTTAGCCAATACCAAATGGTTTTGATGACTGTTGCTTTATAATACAGTTTTAGGTATGGCATTATTAAACACATTTTTTTGTATTTTTTTTCTGAATTCCCTGGATATTCTTGACCTTTTGTTTTTCCAGATGAATTTTGATGTTATTTTTTCTAGTTCTATAAAATAATATTTTAGCAGTTTGATTGGTATGGAAATACCAATGGTATTTATTGTATGGCACAACAAGCAGACCAATTTAGGGTCAATTTTATTGTATTAGCTCAGCTTACTCATGAGCAATTGATGTTTTTCTAATTGTTTAGATATTGTTTTATTTGTGGGAGAAATGTTTGTGCAATTTTGTTCATATAGTTCTTGGGTGTGTCTTGGCAGGTAGACTACCAAGTATTTTATTTTGTCTATAGTAATTTTAAATGGAATTTCTCTTTTTATCTTGCTGCTTGATTTTCCCAGTAATATACAGAAATGTTGATGATTTGAGTGGATTTATTTTATATCCTGCAACTTTGCTAAAGCTGTGAATTGTTTCTAGTATGTTTGTGGATGATTTTCTAGGATTCTCTAAGTATATCATCATATCATCTGCAAAGAGTGATAGTTTTATTTCCTCATTACCTATTCTAATTTCTTCCATTTTTTATTGCTAAATTCAACATTTCTAGTACAATGTTGAATAATACTGGTGAGAAAGGTTATCCTTGTTTCATCCCTAATATTATTGGGAATGTTTTCAGCTTCTCTCGATTATAAGCACTGCTTGCTGTTGGTTTCAAATAGATGCTGCTTATTATTTTAAGGAAAACTCCTTTTATCTCCATGGTCTCTAGTGTTTTTAATAAGAATGGGTGCTGTATTTTGTCAAAAAGTTTTTCTGAATCTAATGAGATTTTTATATGATTTCTGTTGGTTTTGTTAGTGATATAGCTGTTTATGACAGTAATTTTGCTGATATTGAACCAGCGTTCCTGATATAAATCCCACTAGGTCATGTATTATCCTGCTGATAAGTTGTGGTAATCTCTTTGCTAGTGTTTTATTTAAAATTTTTGCATCATTATTCATTAGGGAGATTAATCTGTAATTTTCTTTTTGTTTTGGCTTTTCCTGGTTTAGTTATTAGTACCATATTTGTGTCATAGAAAGAATTTGACAGTTTTCCTTCTTCACTTATTTTTCCAAATAGTTTACATATTATTGGAATTAACTGTTTAAATATTTGGTAGGATTCATTTGTGAATCCATCTGGTACTGCAGATTTTTTTTCCCTTAGGGACTTCATTAATGGCTTGTTCAATTTCTTTTTCTAAAATGGGATTATTTAAATAACTTATTTCCTCTTCTGTTAATGTGAACAATTTATATATATATGTGTATATATATATATATATATATATATATTATAGCTTTTTATTTACAAGTTATATGCATGGGTAATATTATAGCATGGACAATTGCCAAACCTTTTGTTCCAATTTTTTCCCCCCTTTCCTCCATCTTCCCCTCCTCCCCCCCGCCAGATGGCAGGTTGACAAATACATGTTAAATATGTTAAAGTATAAATTAAATGCAATATAAATATACAGGTTCTAACAGTTATTTTGCTGTACAAAAAGAATTGGACTTTGAAATAGTGTACAATTGGCCTGTGAAGGAAATAAAAAATGCAGGGGGATAAAAATAGAGGGATTGGGAATTCTATGTAATGGTTCATAGTCATCACCCAGAGTTCTTTCCCTGGGTGTAGCTGGTTCAGTTCATTACTGCTCTATTGGAACTGATTTGGTTCATCTCATTGCTGGAGATGGCCATGTCCATCAGAATTGATCATCCTTCTGACTCCAAAGCTGGTGCTCTGTTCATTGTGTCATGTAGCTGCCCTGGGGCAACCAAATTTTGATATAATTTTCCATTAGACAGTATCAAAAGCTTGGGTCAGAACTACAAATTTTTACAAACTTCTATTATGCGGATGAAATTTTTATTTTTTATATTTTAATTATTTTATTTTTTTTAATTTTTAAAGCTTTTAATTTTCAAAACATATGCACAGATAATTTCACATTGACTCTTACATAACCTTGTGTTTCAGATTTTCTCCTCCTCCCCACTCCCTCCCCTAGATGGCAAACAATCTAATACATGTTAAACATGTTAAAATATATTAAATCCTATATGTATAAACATTATACAGTTCTCTTGCTGCACAAGAAAAATCATATATATATAAAAAAGAAAGTAAATCAGTAAGAAAACAAAATGCAAGTGAACAGCAACAAAAAGAGTGAGAATACTATGTTGTGATCCACATGCAGTTCCCACAGTCCTCTTTCTGGGTACAGATACTCTCTTCATCATAAAATCATTGGAACTGGCATCAATCACCTCATTGCTGGAAAGAGTCACATTGTCATATTATATTGATGTTGCTGTATACAATGATCTCCTGGTTCTGCTCATTTCACTTAGCATCATTTCATGTATATCTTTCCAGTCCTCTCTGAAATCATCCTGTTGGTCATTTTTACAGAACAATAATATTTCACAACATTCATATACCATAACTTATTCAGCCATTCTCCAAGTGATGGGCATCCACTCATTTTCCAGTTTCTTGCCCTTACCAAAAGGGCCGCCACAAACATTTTTGCACATGGCGGTCTCTTTCTCTCCTTTAAGATCTCTTTGGGATATAGGTCTAGTAGAAACACTGCTGGACCAATGGGTATGCACAGATTAATAACTTTTTGAGCACAGTTCCTAATTGCTCTCCAAAATGACTTGATCCATTCACAATTCCACCAACAATGTCTTAGTGGCCCAGTTTTCCCACATCCCCTTCAACATTCATCATTCTCTTTTCCTGTATGACACTTTTCTTGAAGTTGTAGGGCAGCAAATATCTTATCAATTGTATCTTTACCCCTTCTGAAGCTACACCAGCTCCCAGGAGAAAGATGACCATCTTAGATGTAAGATCAGCCTATCAAGGACAACTCTGGCAAGAATTTTGCCAGCAATGGCAAAGAGAGAGCCCCTGTGATTGTCATATTAATTTATTTTCTTCACCTTTATAGAAATGGACATCAGAGGTACCCTTGAACATTTGAGGCATGACTTCCTCTTGTATCATTTTGAAAATTTTGGTCCACTTTTCACTTGCCCCCCATCTTATAAATCTAAGTTGGAATAGAATCATCACCTAGTGTTTTGCCACATGAAAGGAGCCTAGTGGTATTTAAAACTTGTTCAGTTGAAATTTCAACTAGGGAGTGATTGAATTCAACCTGAAGTAAAGCCTCAATGGCTTCAGCGTTGACTGATGACAATCTGTCAAGAACATTATGGAAAGTGTTTAAGCTCATCTCTCTAGGATAATATCCTTATCACTAATTGATGTAGCTCTATCAGCATCAAGTAGCTGAAATATACCATGGATCTCTGGCCCACAAATTGCCTTCAGTGCATCATAAAAACTCTTTGACTTGTTACTATCAACATAAAACGGAATTAAATTTGCCTTCTTAATGAATCAAGAATCCTGCATCTTTCATCATCATCATCATCATCATCATCATCGACCTGCATGCAAATTTTGCTTGTACTTTACTTTGATGGAATTGAATACAACTATCCTGCTGGTATACCCTGTGGAGTACTTGTTTTTTTCATTTTGCAACTTCTGAATTTCACCATCATTTTTACCAACCCAGTCTTGACATTTGTGTGTGTTTTGACTCAGATGGACAAATAAAGTGCTATACACCAAATCTCTGAAAGCTTTCCACTTATTTTTTGCTCCACTGATGTCAATTGTGTGTTATCTGTCTTATCCTATAAATTAGCAACAAATAGTTTCCTCTCAGAGAAGAACTCTAAACTGTTGAAAAAAATCATCTGGTAATCTTTTTGCCTTAGAGCCACCACTTTTGTTGAATATGAATATTCAGCTTAGAGAGGATAAGTTTATGATAAGTTCAGCACTCTGCACCATGTATTGTCTTCATCACTGTCACATCCTGTCTCTTATCCTTATAATCCATATAATCCATATCTCCATATAATCATATGATTAATCATATAATAAACATAAATGCCAATGTTTTCATCATGTTTTATTGCATTTAGGTAAGGGGAAGATAGTGTTGGTGATGAGGAGGATATGAGAGAAAGTCTTCAATAGTAAATGACCAATATTGTTGGTCTTTGCCACTCCATTCTTCCCAAGGACTCCCTTTCAAGTCTAATAGTCTTACCCTACTCTAGCATTAAAGTCACTCAAAATTATAAGCTTATAATCTTTTGGCACATTGATGATAAGGGTCTCCAGATTTTCATAAAATTTTTCTTTGGCTCATCAAGGTTCTTCATGGTGGGAGCATAGGCATTGATGATACTATCATATATTTCCCTGCAAGTGGCAATTGCATTGTAATGAGCATGTCATTCATTAGTAGGCATCCAAGCTTGTTGACTAGATTACTTTTGATCGCAAAAATCTTCACATTGTTCCTCTTTACTGAAGCCAGTCTAGAAAACCATGTATCTAGTTCTGACTTCAGTAAGCTGATCTTCATTTGCCTTCCTTGTTTCATTCAGGGCTGTTGTTTGGATGTGATGCCTTTGAGTTGTCTTACAACAGCAGTTGTTCATCTTTCAGATCTACTGAATTTTGTGTTGCCTATAAGTGTGTGCACATTCCATATACCAGTGTTGAGTAGAATCAACTTTGCAAAAGTTTTTTGAATATTTTTTTATTGTTTTAACCCAGGATGGGATCCCCATCTGCTGTGATAATAAGGTAAGGGTTGCATAGCAGATAATTTTGGGAGTACCTTTTCTAGACCCTTCCTCATACCCAGAGGTGAGCAGTGTGATAATTAAACGAGTTGCTTAGATACTTAAAGGGCTGCTTCCAGTGAGAAGACAACCCTATGGCCTGGGCTGCCTGTGCAGGCTTGTGATTATAACTCCTAGTGTATCTGCACCTATTACTTCCTCACTAATCCATCAACACAGGACTTTGAAATAGGTAAAAAAGGTAAAATGGTAAGTCTTTTGATTCTTGCATAAAGTGAATTTAAGTGAGGCAGAGTTGTATAAAGTTATCGACCTCACTCTTTCTTCCAGAATCATTTCACTCCAGTCCATCTGTCCATCACTGGACAGTGATGATACTGGAAGAAAGAGTGAGATCAGTCACTGTCAAGTCAACTGGTGATCACTCAAGATGCAGCAGATGACCTTAGTGTCTTCGATGTGTAACCAAGCTCTAAGTTCTCCACAGAGTCTGCTTCAACTGCTCTCATGGCTATTGAAATATATTGTTTCCATCTACCCATTCCATCAGAGGAAGTCTTGACATGATTGGGGTAAACACCCCCAGGGTTCAACATAGAATTTGAAACCCCTTGATTACCTCAACCTGGTTTAGCCTGTTTGATGAAATGTTTTACTGGGGTGTGGCCACTACATGCTACAGCAAAACAGCCACAGCTTCTTGGAGCTACAAATGAGAGTTTAAGTAGATCAGGTAGAAACCAAAGATGAAAAAGCAGTCATCCTGAAAGGGCTCAGCCTCTCTCACACCAGAGGTACTAGTCTTCACTGAACACATCTTATACCCCAAAGAAAATTTACAAAGGTGACAAAAATGAAAATAGCAAGTGATAGAGGGACTATAGGGAGAAAAATACACAGATATATGAATGTGTATATATATATATATATATATATATACATGTTTAATGGCATGGTTTAAAACAATGGAGAGCTATTTAATAAGATGAAAGATGAGAAATGTGTCATAAAACTGATACACCAATTTGATAAAATAGGTCAATATTGTTTTCTATGAAAGCTAGACACACACTCACACACACATATAGACTCTCTCTCTCTCTCTCCCCCCCCTCTCTATATATAAACAAATGCACACACATACATATTATACATACATATACATTCACATAAATGTTTGGAGTTTTGTGGGAATAGGTATATGTGTAATATAATATATACAAATATACATACACATATTATATGACATATTCCAATGTATCTATAATCTATGACTATGATCTATTTTGACCTATCTATGACATCTAACCATGACCTTCGGTAAGTCACTTAACCCTATTTATCTCAGTTTCCTGTGTAAAATGAGCTGGAGGATTGGCAAACCACTCAATTATCTTTGGGAAAAAACCCACAAATATACTCAAATAGGGTCATGAAGAGTTGGACATGACTGAAACTAAAAATAATTGATAAATGCTATATTTCACATCACATCATATAACACACACATATACATACATGCACAATGTATGTGTTAGTTTGCCTATTTTCTCTGTCATTTAATATCCCCATCTTTTATCATCTTTGGACATTTGCTGGGTAAAAGAAAATATCTCAAAAATGTTTTAATATTAATTTCTCTTAGTGATTTGGGACATTTTAAAAAAATCTATGTACAGCTAAGTTCCATGATTAAGTCACATTTTTAGTAGGAAGATAAAGTCTTCTAGTCTACCTCCTCACTAAATATTCATCAATTACAGTTGATTTCTAATGTCAAAAACATCTTCTTTTACAAGGGGATTTAAAGAATTCACTCTCTCCATTGGGAGTCTTCTGGTTTCTAAGAGAAACCACTAACCATCAGTTTATTGATTATAAAACAGCTTAATTAATATTCATTATTAATTACTCAGCAACTTTTTCTTTCGGGTCTTTCATTCATCACAGGGGAAATCTAATCTGTGTTTAGAGTATAAACAGAATCCAGCCTTGGGAAAGCTTTTGCCTGGGAGAAGAACCCTTTGTCCTTGATCCCTTCCATTAAATTTTAGGGCAACCCAGTTGATGCCCTAACCCAGTTAGGGCAGAACCCAGTTCTGCAACCCAGCAGAAACTAGTTCAAAAGGTCTGGATGGAAATGGATCCATCTGTTCAGATGCCTTAAGGCTGCTGAGTCTCATGATGAAGACAAGTTCTTAGCAGAAGCTGAAGACTTTAGACCACCTATTCCTTAATCACTTGGGGTTGAGTTTCACTTTTGGTGGGGAGGAAAATGTTTACATTAGAGTATGCATCCAATTATCAAGATATCAAGAGAAACCACTTACTCCCTATTGATTACAGGTTCACCTAATTTATAGATGGATTATTAATTGTCCAAAAAGTCTGCCTCTCAGGAATTTTATTTGTCCTTGCTAGAGCTCTAAGAGAGTTACCTGAAGAGTGCATTGTCCCTATTAAGTCTACTGAGGTGGAAGCTACTCCTGAATCAGTTGTAAGTCATTGACAACTGTTTTCTTAGTTCAATCACAGGGACCAAATGACCAGCTGGCAGCCTCTGGTCACATATCCTCTTTAGTTCTTTAGCCTTAAAATCAGGTTTATTTAGAAAGATTGACTTATGTATTTGCAATAACCATTATTAAGAATTCCAAAAGTAAATGAGGTAGTTGAAAGAAAAAAAGGAGAATAATTAATATCAAACAGTAATTAATATCAAATCTTTAAATTGTTTAAGGAACTTTACGCTAGCTAGATAGGATATAAGTATTTAGCTAACCTCTTACCAGACCAGACAGACTCAAAGGAATTAATGCCACTAGAAATAAACAATAACAGGTAGGATTAGCTAGCAAGAAAACTGGTGAAGGGGAAAGGAAACCACTGAGGCAAACCAATAGCACTTTTTAAAAGGGTCCATGACTCCCTTTAATGAAGTGGACTTCAGATCTTTCTCATGATCTAAGATGCCTCCTTTGCCAGGTTTGATACCCAACATTCAGGAAAGGCAAAGTAAAATACAAAATCCCACTCCTGGCTCTCTAGAAAGATCTGAAATAATGTATCAACATGGATGGTCACAAAACAGGCAAAGCAAGGATCCTCTCCATTGACTAAGTAGTCAAAAGATAGTCATCTTCACATATTGGGCAAGAGAAAGTAGTCTAGATATACAAAAATAAGTTGGAGGAATTTCCAAAGAATCAAGACGTCCCACCTACACTGATTTGGTACATGAAATTTGAGCAAAACAGGATGTAGATATCTTTATCAGCATTTTTTTGTGGTTGCACAAGCGAGCATCATAATTGGTAAACAAGTGGTAGACGGGAGTTTAAAGTTTGAAGCCTATCATAAAGTTCTTTTGTAAGAACTAATCTCATCTAATTATCCTTATATGGTTTATGTAAAATTATATATAAGATGTTTCTTCTTGTGTAATTGTTAGGTGACTTACTAAATACATATTACTAGATGAATATATCACTAATAACTGCTAATAGTTATCACCCTTTATGGAATCACATTAAACTGATAATACTGTTTGGAAAGAAGTAGGAACCCAAATGAATTATTTCTCACAACAATTTTTATTAATCACCTACTATGAGCTAAATGCTTTATAAATTTTATCTTATTTGATCTTCACAACAGCTCTAGGAGGTAAATGCTATTATTTCCCCCATTTTATAATTGAGGAAACTGAGGCAAACAGAAATTAAGTGACTTGCCTGTAAACACACAGATAATACTTGTGGTTATATTTGAACTCAGTTCTTCTGAAACCAGGACCAACACTCTTATCCACTATGTCCACTCATTGGTAAATGAAGATAAGTTTAACTCAATATAGAGACCAAAGGACATAACATTTTTCACTCTCTCTCATACAGGGGGACTTTTTAAAGACTAAGCTTTATATTTCCTACATGGTTAACATGGTTCCAAGATTTTGATAAATATTTCAGATGAGTTGGGAAGATGGAGTATAAGACAATGCTTCAGGGGATGGGGTATCTCAAAGATTGTTTTAAAAAACTACCAAAATACACATTTGTTTATGAATTAGAGGATTTGGTATTTGGCTAAGTGATTAAATGGAAGTAAGATGCTAGTCACTGGGTCCCTAAACATGAAGAGGGGAATAGATGATAGAGACTTGGGTCAAAGGCAGAAGAAAAAATGACCTCAATCCATTACTGCCTGAGAACTTTGAAGAGGGGGTTGTGCTAGTGGTAATAGAATGTAGTATTTTTGGCATATTGAGAGTGGAACCAGAGTCAGTCATGTTACAGAATGAAACACTTGTATATTTTCTGTAGTACATGAGCATAAAAAAGTTTTCCAAAGAAGTCATTTATTTATTTCTTGATTATCTAGGTATGTTGGATGTCCAAAGTACCACCATCTTTTCCCACTAATATATAAGATGTGTATTTTTGATATATTAGATCCAAGTTATAATCATCAGTATGGTGAAACCTATCCTAGTGTCATGATGTAGAATCTCTTCTGATTCTGGGAAAGATCTGCATGCATTGCAACATCACTGAAATAAATAAGTTGCTAGTTTGACAGTCTTTAGCATGTGCTTGCAGAAGCTATTTTGATAGTTTGTAGAGAGTCACCAATAATGGGGGAACTCTGGGTGAGGTATAAGATCCTTCAGCCCAGAGGGAACTTGCTGACAATGTCTGGGTCAGCTCCCCATCTCTCCTAAGGGCTCTCAGCCTTCCTGAGAAGTCAAAGGGCAGTGACAATCTGTGTGGTGATTGAAGCAGAGTAATACAGGTGGCAAAGAATCATCTACATACAATAGTAAATTGTTTATGTGGTCCCACATGCACAGTATATAGTTAGTACTTGCACAGTGTAGCTATGGTTATATAAGGATATTAGTGTATATAAGGCTGAGAGAATTCGGAATAAACAGACTCTGTGTTTTGACCATCCACTTGAGTTCTGCATCATCACCCCTCTTCTAAGACCAAGGACTATTGGGAGCCTCAATCTCTAAGCTGATTGGCAAAGTCCAGCACTGAGATTAAATGTGCCCAGCACTCACACAGAAACAACATTTCCTTCTATGATTCTCATTAGTGGACTACTACTTCTTATATTATTTATAATTGGCTTGATTACAGCACTAAATATTATCTAAAAAAAATCTGGTGACAAGGGGAATTTGGGCAAGTTAACTAGAAATGATTCCACATGCATATTCTGTCCTAATAAAACTAATCTCTCACTGAGACAAATGATAAAGGAGAGAACACCATGGAAGGCATTGTCACTATGGGAGAGAATCCAAAGATCTAGGAAACAATGATGTTTACCAGTTTAGACTCAGGAAAGATCAGTATGTCTAGGAACCAATAAATGGTTAAAGTATAACTAGGAATTGCCCTGAATTAACTCAGCTTACCCATGAAAAATTGTTTGTATCTAACTTTGTTTGTCTGATGCAATCATATTTTGATAAAGTACAGAGACAAGTGAGGAAAGAGATACAGAAACAGAAGGCATGGGGCCAATGGCTCTAAAGGGGAAGGAATGCAGTCAGAGATGGGAAGGAAGATAGGGAAGAGAAGAAGCAGACAGATAGACTCAAGTAAGTCTATCAGAGAAGGAGGCAGAGAGTTTCACTCTGTAAGAAAATATCAATTTATATAACCAGAGAGTTAAAACATGGGAGAATTAAAATGCTATCTTGTGAACCACATTCAGTTCCCACAGTCTTCTCTCTGGATGTAGATGGCTCGCTTCATCACTGAAAAATTGGAACTGATTTGAATCATCTCATTCTTGAAGAGGGCCATGTCCATCAGAATTGATCGTCATCATAATCTTGTTGCTGCCATGTACAATGATCTCCTGGTTCTGCTCACTTTACCTTGCATCAGTTCATGTAAGTCTCTCCAGGCTTCTCTAAAATTATCCTGCTGGTCATTTCTTAGAGAACAATAATATTCCATAACAATTATATACCACAGTTTATTCAGCCATTCTCTCATTGATGGGCATTCATTCAGTTTCAGTTTTTTTTGCCACTACAAAGGGGGCTGCCACAAACATTTTGGCACATATAGGTCCTTTTCCCTTCTTTAGTATCTCTTTGGGATATAAGGCCAGTAGAAACATTGCTGGATCAAAGGGTATGCACAATTTGATAGCTTTTTGAGCATAATTCCAAATTGCTCTCCAGAATGGCTGGATGCATTCACAATTCCACCAACAATGTATTAGTGTCCCTGTTTTCCCACATCCCCTCCAACATTCCGTATTATCTTTCCCTGTCATTCTAACCAATCTGACAGGTGTGTAGTGGTATCTCAGAGTTGTCTTAATTTGCATTTCTCTGATTAATAATTACTTGGAGCATCTTTTCATATGTCTAGAAAAAGTTTCAATTTCTTCATCTGAGAATTGTCTGTTCATATCCTTTGACCATTTATCAATTGGAGAATGGCTTGATTTCTTATAAATTAGAGTCAATTCTCTATATATTTTGGAAATGAGGCATTTATCAGAACCTTTGACTGTAAAAATGTTTTCCCAGTTTATTGTTTCCCTTCTAATATTGTCTGCATTAGTTTTGTTTGTACAAAAACTTTTTAACTTAATATAATCAAAATGATCTATTTTGTGATGAGTAGTGATCTTCAATTCTTCTTTGGTCACAAATTCCTTCCTCCTCTACAGATCTGAGAGGTAAACTATCATATGTTCTTCTAATTTATTTATAATATCATTATTTAGCCTAGATCATGAACCCATTTTGACCTTATCTTGGTATACAGTGTTACGTACGGGTCAATGTCTAGCTTCTGCCATACTTGTTTCAATTTTCCCAGCAGTTTTTGTCAAATAGTGAGTTCTTATCCCAAAAGCTGGGAGCTTTGGTTTTTGTCAAACACTAGATTACTATAGTCATTGACTATTTTCAGACTAACTTTTACTGTGCCACTTTGGAGTTAGTTCATTAATGTTAGGATTCTTACAAGGTGATAAGTCACTGGAATTGACAGAGACAATAATTATCTAATTTAGCATGGTACTTAACAGTTCTCTAGTTCAGTAATGTATTTAGTACTTACTAGAGTTCCACAAGATTCACATCTTTAAGAGAGCATATATAAGCTGGGATCCATAGCCAGGATGCACTTCAGGAGATTCACAAGCCAGGATTCAGTCAAGGAAATTCACAAGTCAGAGAATACAAGCCCGCTCTCAGAGGAGGAGACAGATTCATTCCATCTTCCGCCTTTGTGCTGGCTAGAGGCTGAAGCTGGCAAAGGAAAAGAACTAGCAGCAGGAGCTCTTGGAACCAAAGGAGAAAGATAGGCCTCTAAGAAAGCTAACTGAGCCCAAGGAAGGAGACAATACTTGAAAGAGAAAATAAAGGATTTGGACTTTAACTCCTGGGTGCATTTGAGGTGATTATTGACTCTGAACTGAATTATTGAACTGAAACTGAAACGAAGGTTGCCTCCAGAATCCCCCCAAGAAACCCACTCACAGAGAACATTATATTTTAGAGAAGAGAATATTACACATTAATATATTGAAATCATTTTAAAATTGTCAACAAATTTTAACAGTAGCATTCTCATATCATCTCAAAATTATCAGATCTTTGGTGCTATCTGCTGGTCATACTGCTAATGTCTGGAATTTGTCTGAAATTTTACATATCATTGGACCAAAGGCCTTGACAGTAAAGACCAGATTGTTCCCTTGATACAGTACTTATTACTAGTATGTAATTTTTGACTAATATATAATACAATTCATATATTATGTTCCTTTTTATTTTTTAAATAATAGCTTTTTATTTTCGAAATACATGAAATAAATGAAAAATTGTTTTCAGCATTCATCCTACAAAACTTTGTGTTCTAAAATTTTCTCCTTCCTCTCTACTCACTTCCCTGTCCCCTACATACATGCTTCTTTTTCTTCGGGATGGTCAGTATATAACTTTCAGGTACTCTTTTATAATGTCCCCGATATTGTCCCTTTATGCCTGCTACTCATAAATTTACTTCTGGGTGAGGTCAGGGAAACCAGAACAAAACATAATTTCAAAACATACATGGCAATGAGAAGGAGGAGGTACACTTTTTGGCAATTATTGTTGCATCTGGACTCTCCTTTTGTTGCTATAAATAAAATACCTTTCTCCTTTGAGGGTCACTTCATATGATAGTTGTTTTGTGTTATTATGTCTTGACCACTATGCAGTTCTTTTGGCCTTATTTCTATCTCTCTTTCTCAAGAAAGTCAAAACCTCACAACTTTTACTCTAACAATTTATGGACTTCAGTATACATAGAGACATGCCCTTCAGCCACCCATGCTCTCAATTCATTAACCTCTTCAACTGCCATTATCTGTACTTTCAATTTCAAGAATTGGTCATCCTACATAGGGATGACCATAACCACCACCCATTATTCAATCAATCCAACAGCAAACATTTATTACCTACCTTATTCCAGAATTATGTTATACAATAAAAATACAAAAACAAAATATTTCCCACTCTCAAGAAATTCATATCTTTTCTTGAGAAGTAACATGCACTAATATAAGAACATATAGAATAATTATAAAATAAAGACAATGTAATTTAGGATGGGATAGCAATAGCAACTGAGGGTGGGTACCGAAAGTTTTTATGTAGAAAATGTGTTTGTGCTGTCTTGAAGGAAATCACATTAACATCCCCTCTGCTAGTGTCTTCCTATCACCCTCTCCAATACCTTGCACTTATTTTTTCTGTGCTGTATATATTTATATAATAGAGGTAGTCAGGGAAGTTTCCTTGATTTACTGTCTGGTACCACTATGGACAACCTTATGGAGCATTTATAAGAAGGATCTGAATAATTTCCAGTAACACATGAACTCTGATTTCTTATTTAAAGGATTTTGTGGGTTAGGACAGCTAGGTAGTGTAGTGGATAGAGTGCCAGGCCTGGAGTAAGGAAATCTTATCTTCCTGAAATCAGATCTGCCCTCAGACACTTTTAGCTGTGTGACTCTAAACAAGACACTTCACACTGTTTACTTCAGTTTCTTCATTTGTAAAATGAGCTAGAGGAGGAAATGGGAAACCACTCCAGTATCTTTGACATGAAAAATGGGCCACCAAATGAGGTTAACAAAGAGTCAGATAAACTGTAAAATAATTGAAGTGAGTTGATTGATCTGGGGAGGCAGGATGGGTTGGACAGCTCAGAATGTGATTGCTCCCTATGCACAAATTGAGAAATTGTTGCAGTCCCAGGTCCTGGACTTCAGCCTGAGATGTCCCTTCAAACACCCAAAGGCCTCCACATTAGCCTGCAGTTCCCAGGCACTGGCATGGTTACTGAAGCAAGAAGAGAATGATTGTGTATGGAGTAGAAACCTGAGGCAAAGCCATTGATCTTTGAAATAAATTTGGGAAACTATGCTCAAAAAGTTATCAAACTGTGATACTCTTTGATCCAGCAGTGTTACTATTGGGCTCATATCCCAAAGAGATTTTAAAGAAGGGAAAGGGACCTGTATGTTCACGAATGTTTGTGGCAGCCCTTTTTGTAGTGGCCAGAAACTGGAAACTGAGTGGATGTCCATCAGTTGGAGAATGGCTGAATAAATTGTGGTATATGAACATTATGGAATATTATTGTTCTGTACGAAATGACCAGCAGGAGGATTTCAGAAAGGCCTGGAGAGACTTACATGAACTGATGCTGAGTGAAATGAGCAGGACCAGAAGATCATTATATACTTCAATAACAACACTATACGATGATCAATTCTGATGGGCGTGGCCATCTTCAACAATGAGATCAACCAAATCAGTTCCAATAGAGCAGTAATGAACTGAACCAGCTACACCCAGGGAAAGAACTCTGGGAGATGACTATGAACCACTACATAGAATTCCCAATCCTATTTTTGTCCGCCTGCATTTTTGATTTCTTTCACAGGCTAATTGTACACTATTTCAAAGTTCGATTCTTTTTGTACAGCAAAATAACGGCTTGGTCATGTATACTTATGGTGTATCTAATTTATATTTTAATATATTTAACATCTACTGGTCATGCTGCCATCTAGGGGAGGGGGTGGGAGGAAGGACCACTACATACAACCACTACATGGAATTCCCAATCCCTCTATTTTTGTCCGGCTACATTTTTGATTTCCTTCACAGGCTAACTGTACACTATTTCTGATTCTTTTTGTATAGCAAAATAACTGTATGGACATGTATACATTTATTGTATTTAACTTATACTTTAACATATTTAACATTTATTTGTCATCCTGCCATCTGGGGGAAGAGGTAGGGGAGAAGGAGGGGAAAAGTTGGAACAAAAGGTTTTGCAACTGTCAATACTGAAAAATTACCCATGCATATATTTGTAAATAAAAAGCTATAATAAAAAAGAAAAAAATTTGGTCAAAGTTGTGGGGTTCCATTGGAGGGAAGAGAAAGTGGTGGTGGAGATTGAAGATAGCCAGACTGAATTTGGAAATCAAACATTATACAACCTGAATGAGTTGAATAGCTTATCCAGTCAATATTTCTAGTCAATTATTGTTAGGTCTGGACTAGCTCTCTGGAGGATCTTGGTACCAG
The DNA here is from genome assembly GCF_902635505.1 of Sarcophilus harrisii. Lineage (NCBI taxonomy): Eukaryota > Metazoa > Chordata > Mammalia > Dasyuromorphia > Dasyuridae > Sarcophilus > Sarcophilus harrisii. Next base: position 537,563,980 of record NC_045428.1, read on the forward strand.
ATCAAGTCCTTTGCAGAGGCCCAGCCTCTGCAGGATGTCCAAAGGAGCTGAGCAGGAGGAATAGGGTCAGCATCAAAGAAAGACAGGAGTCATGGGGTAGCTTAAATGAGGAACAGATGGAAGTAATGCTTCTACTTCCTTAGGCTCCTTCAGGCTTTATTTTTGTACTGTATCATGATCACTCAATTTTCCTGATTACATATACATTTCCTTAGGTCAACATAGTCTTCAGACGTGTCTGACTTATTGACCTTTATCTATTACTATATTTGACATTTAATACTTGAGTAAGTTTTTTATGTTTAAATGTTAATTATTGATTACACAAAGCTAATAATGAAAGGTAAATGTTATACAAGGTTAAATGTCAGTGAATTTTGTTAGTTTACTTAGGTCTTCTTTGTCAATCCTATGGATAGTTTGATCACACATATATTGTATCTAAGATATACTTTAACATGTTTAACATGTATGAGACTGCCTGCCGTCTAGGGGAGGGGGTGGAGTGAAGGAAGGGAAAAGTTGGAACAGAATTAATTGCAAGGGACAATGTTGAAAAATTACCCATGCATATGTTCTGTTAATAAAAAGTTATAATAAAAAATTAAAAAGTTAAAAAAAGAAGTAGAATAGTTGATCAATGGAAATAGTTGATCAAGGGAATAGGTTAGGTTCACAAGACATAATAGTCAATGAATATAGTAATCTAGTGTTTGGTAAACCTAAGGATTCCAGCTTCTGGTATAAGAACTCACTATGTGACAAAAATTTCTGGGAAATTTGGAAAATGGTGTGGCAGAAAGTAGGCATTGACTAGCACCTAACATCTTATGCCAAGATAAGATAGAAATGGGTTCATGATTTATACATTAATGGTGAAACTATAAGCCAATTTTGAGAACTACTTTTGAGTCTACTTCTAGATATGGAGAGAAGAAGGAAATCTATGACCAAAGAAGAACTGGAGAACATTATGAAATGCGAAATGGAAAGTTTTGATTATATTAAATCGAAAACTTTATACAAACAAAATCAATGCAGCCATAACTGGAAGAGACACAGAAAAATGGGGAAAATATTTTTATCCAAGACTTCTGATCAAAGCCTCATTTTTAAACTATAGAGAAAATTCACTCGTTTGTAAGAATATAAGCCATTCTCCAATTGAATTGTCAAAGAATATGACCAGACAATTTTCAGGTGAAGAAATTGAAACCCTTTCTAGTTGTATGAAAAAAATGCTCTAAATAACTATGGATTAGAGAAATGCAAATTAAGATAACTCTGAGATGCTACCACTTCTTAGTTTGTCTAAGATGACAGGAAAAGATAATGATAAATGTTGGATGGGATATGGGATAACTGGAACACTAATAAGTTGTTGGTGGAGTTGTGAACTGATCCAACTATTCTGCAGAAAAATTTGGATCACAAAGGGCAATCAAACTGTGGATACCCTTTGATCTAATACTGTCTCTACTGGATCTGCAATTTAAAGAGATCATAAAAAAGGGAAAAGAAACTACATGTGCAAAAATATTTGAAGCAGCCCTTTTGTGGTGGCAAGGAACTTATTGGATGTTCATCTGTTGGGAAATAGCTGACTAAGTTATAGTATGTGACTATAATGAATATTATTGTTCTGTAAGAACCAATCAGCAGGATGGTTTCAGAAACATCTGAAGAGATTTACATTAGAGACTAATGCTAAGTAAAATGAGTAGAACCAAGAGAACACTGTACACAGCAACTACAAGTGTATGTGATGAACAACTCTCATAGACTTGACTCTTTTCAACAATGAGTTGATTCAGGCCAATTCCAATAGACTTGTGATGGAGAGAGCCATATGCATCAAAGGATGATGGGGACTGAATGTGGATCACTATATAATATTTTCACTTTTTTTTGTTTTTACTTCCTTGTTTTTTTTGTTTCTCATTTTTTCCCTTTTAATCTGATTTTTCTTGTGTAGCACAATAAATGTGAAAATATGTTTAGAAGGATTACACATGTTTAACCTAAATTGGAAAACTGGCTGTCTAGGGGAAGTGGGTATAGAGAAAGGAAGTAAAAAAATGTTCTTCAATGGTTCAGTGATCTGAGGCAACTCCAATAAACTTTAGGTAGAAAATGTCATCTTCATGCAGAGAAAGAACTATGGAGATTGAATATAAAACTCACTTCTTTTCTTTTTCTTCTTTTTTCCCCTCTCTTGTGGATTTTCTCTTTTGTTTTCATTCTTTCTCCCAATATCATTCATAAAAAAATGTGTATTTTTTCCCTTTTGATCTGCTTTTTTCTTCACAACTGTGACTAATTGGGAAATATATTTTACATGATAGAACATGTATAATCTGTATGAAACTGCTTGCTATTTTCATAAGAGGAAAGGGAGGGAGAAAAATTGGCAACTCAAAATCTTGCAAAAATGATTGTTAACAATTATCTTGACTTCATAATTGAGAAAAATAAAATAACATGTCAAATAAAAGAAATGTGGATTTTTAAAATGAATATACATGTATAACCAGGAAAAAGCAAATGTGATTATAGTCTTCCTCCTCATAGCTACCATGGTTTTACCCAGGGAGTACCCAAAGAACTCAGAATACCCACTTCATTTCATAATTTCATAAATTAATTATCAATTCAATGTGTTATAGAAGGTACTCTCATTAATGGAGAGAGGAAGCATGAATGCAATGTATTCTGGATGGAACAAAATTCTGTGAGTGGAACGTTGAAGAGAAATGAGAGAAAGGGATCTAGTATAAAGGAAATTTGTACTCAGAGTTCTATTGTTTCACTAGAAGAATATTGATCTAAAAAGATAGGACTTCAAATTTTGGGAAATGCTTAAACAAAATATGGTAGATGAATTTAATGACATATCATTGTTCCAGAAGAAATAACAAAAGAAATGGATTCAGAGAAAAGTGGGAAGATTGTACGTATTAATGCAAGGTAGATTGAACAGAACCAAAAAATAAATCATATAAAAATCTAGCATCGTAAAAATAATTATAAAATAAAACAGAATATTGAAAGACTTGAGAACTCTGAACAATACAATGACCAATCATAACTACAGAAGACTGAGTGATGATGAAGATTCCCACTTCTTGGCAGAATAATTATTGACCCTAAAATGAGATATGAGAATGTAACTTGGTCATGAGATTCAAAAGCCTCCAGGAAAAAAATCCTAATTAAATAACTGGTTATTAATATAATGAAAAAATAATCTTTCCTTTTATATTTTACTATTATTGTTAATTATTGCTAAGTTACAATTATTAGAGAGCAACTAAGTGTAATAGGGGATAGAGTGACAGGCTTGAGTCAGAAAGACTTATTTTCCTGAATTCAAATCTGACTTCAGATACTAACTCTGTGACTCTGAGCAAGTCACTTAACCCTGCCTGCCTCAGTTTCCTCATCTGTAAAATGAACTGGAGAAGGAAATGGCAAACCATTCCAGTACCTTTGCCAAGAAAACCCCAAATGGAGTCACAGAGTCAGACATAATTGAATAACAATCATCAGGTCTCTAATCTGGTGCTTTCTTCGTTCTCTGAACTGTCTACTACATTTTTGCTAATCTCAAAGTTCATAGAACAATATAGGAGTGGGCCAACCCAGGAAGGTGGGGTGGGAAGAAGTATGCTCATACACTTTTAAATTTAACCTATATTATTAAGATTTCATTTCTGAAATATAAATGCTCAACCTGAAAATTTAGCAGTCAGCTCTCAGGAACCAGTTAGTTAACTGTCCCCAGCAAATCCCTTGGGAGCAGCAGTAGGCAGGTAGCCCATCTCAAATAATCAACATGTGACTTGTGGGAAATTTTTCTCTGGTCTGATCTTTCAGTTCTTCAAAACAGACCAGGATTCTGAAATTAAGCAAGAATATGAGGGAGCAAGGGGAAGAGGGAGTGGATGGATAAAAGCCCAGGCTACTGTATATGATATCCTATTTTCTCCAACTCCTTATACTCTGTCCCCATCAAAAACAAACAAATAAACAAACAAAAAACATTTCACTCTCCTGAGGTTTTATGCATTCAGAAAACCAGCAAGCCAAGGAATGCTTGGGTTCTTCCACAAGGTCCCCAGGGTAAACTGTTACTAAATTTGTTTACCATTTCCTACTTCATTGTCAATTTTTTTGTTGTTTGTTACTACTATTTCTATTAGTATGACTGTGACTACTATTATGGTGAAGATAGGTATTACCCTCTTGTGGATAAATTCCAAACTGCAGCCTTTACTGTTGCATCTTAGAATTGTTTTTTAAATTGATTTATTTTTACATAATAGTCTGGAGGTTAATTGAATGGTGAGAGCAGCAGGAGTTCTTCCTTGTGACCAGAATAAAATGTTGAAGTTGACTGGTGAGTTTCTTCCCTTTCTCTTTTTAAAAAATCATTATTTTTGTTTATGATTTCTAGAAATGAGACTATATTCAAGACATATATTTCCCTCTTGTGGAGAAATTGTGAATTGCAATACTTTCTGTTAAAACAGATTTGTTTCCTTTTTTCTTTGCTTTTTTTTTTTTTTTTAAATGGTTTGGAAGTCCATTGAGGAACAAGCAAGGGATTTCAGCAAGTATGCTTCTTGGTGCTCAGATTAAAACACTGAAGTCTATTGGTGAATGAGCCATTTCCTCAACACCTTAAAAAAACAAATCAAAACCAAAACAAAATTCTTCAATCAACTCCTCAATTTCATTTATTTTAAAATTTCCCCTAAAGTACATATTAAGAAAACATTTATCATTGATTTTAAGAGATTCTGAGTTGCACTTTTTTCTTCCCTTTCTCTTCCTTCTTAAAGTGGTAGACAACACGATATAGGTTATACATGTGTTATCGTGTAAAACATATTTCATATTAGTTACACCTATGAAAGAAGAAACCAGATCAAAAAGAAAAAAAACATGAAAAAATAATAAAGTGAAAAAGTATGTTTTGATTTACATTCAGAGTTCACAAATTCTTTATCTGGATGTGGATGGCATTTTTTTTATGAGTTCTTTGTACTCATTTGAGATCACTGCATTGCTGAGGAGAATTGAATCTTTCACAATTCATCATCACACAATGTTGTTAATACTTTGTACAATATTTTATTCATTTTGTTCATTTCACTTTGCATCAGTTTGTACAAGTCTTTTCAGGTTTTTCTGAAACCTGCCTGTTCATCATTTCTTATTGTACAATAATATCTTATTACATTTACATACTACAGTTTGTTCAGCCATTCCCCAATTGATGGGTATCCCCTCAATTTCCAATAAAAAAGGCTATTATAAATATTTTTCCACATGTGGTTCCTTTTCACTTTTTTATGCTGTCATTGGGATATAGACCTAGTAGTGGTGTTGCAGGATCCAAAGGTATATACAGTTTGGTTGGCAGTTGGGCCGAGTTCCAAATTATTTTCCAGATTGGTTGAATCATTTCACAACTCCTTCAACAGTATATTAGTGTCCCAATTTTTTCACATCCTCTCCAATATTTATATTTACTTTTTTTGGTCATATTATCCAATCTGATAGGTGTGAAGTGATACCTCAAAGTTGTTTTAATTTGCTTTTTCTATTCCTATGCCTATGGATAGCTTTAATTTCTTCACCTGAAAATTGCCTGTTCATATCTTTTGGTCATTTATTAACATGAGAATGGCTTATTTCCAAATAAATTTGACTTAAGTTCTCTATTTGAGAAATGAAACCTTAATCAGGGACACGTGCTATAAATATTGTCTCCCAGGTTTTTGCTTTTTTTTCTAATCTTGGTTGCACTGGGTTTTTTTTTTTTTGTGTGTGTGTGTGTGTGTGTTAGCAAAAACTTCTTAATTTAGTATAATTAAAATTATCTATTTTATATCTCTTGAAGCTCTCCTCTTGTTTGGTCATGAACCTGTAACTCACTTAAATTCTTCTGTAAGTATTTGAATGCACAAAAATAAAAAAATTATGTCAGAAACTCAGCATAGACCTACATATCACATCCCATACCAAAATAAGGTCAGAATGGATGTGTGATTTAGGCATAAAGGATGATATTATAAGCAAATTAGTAGAGCAAGGGATAGTTTACCTATCAGATCTTTGCAGAAGGGAGGAATTTATGGTCAAATTAAAAATAGAGAACATTATGAAATACAAAATGGACAACTTTCATTACATTAAATTAAAAAAGCTTTGCACAAACAAAACCAATACAAACAAGATTAAAAGGGAAGCACAAAACTGGGGGAAATTTTTTACATCTAGCATTTCTAATAAAGTTCTCATTTCTAAAATATATAGAGGATTTATTCATTTATAAGAACATAAGCCATCTCCAATTAATAACTGATAAAAGGATATGGACAGACAATTTTCAGATGATGAAATTAGAGCCATTTATAGCTGTATGAAAAAAAAGTTCTAAGTCACTATTGATTGGAGAAATCAAATTAAAATAATTCTGAGCTAATATTTCATACTCCTCATATTGGCTAATTTAACAGAAAAAAAATGATAAATGTTGGAGGAAATGTGGGAAAACTGGGACACTAAATGCATTGTTGTTGCAATTGTGAAATGATGCAACCATTCTGGAAAGCAATTTGGAACTATGCCTAAAAGGTTATAAAACTGTGTATACCCTTTGATCCAGCAGTACCACTATTGGGTCTATATCCCAAGGAAATCATAAGAGAGGGAAAGGGACCCACATGTGCAAAAACATTTGAAGCAGTTCTTTTTGGGGTAATAAAGAATTGGAAAATGAGTAGATGTCCTTCAATTGGGAAAGAATGAATAAATTGTGGTATATGAAAGTAATGGAATTTCATTTTCAATAAAAAAGTGATTAGCAAGTTAATTTTAGAAAAGCATGGAAAGATTTATAAGAATAAATGATAAATGAAACAAGCAGAATCAGGAAAACATTGTAAACAATAAACAACAAGATTGTGTGATCAACTATGACAGATTTGTTCTTCTCAGCAGTTCAGTGTCCTAAAGCAATCCCAATAAACTTTGGGTGGAAAACACCATCCTTATCCGGAGAGAGAATTATAAAGACTGAATGTAAATCAACACAAACTATATTCACTTTCCCCCTCTTTTCTTTTACTTTTTTTCTCTCATAGTTTTTCCCTTTTGTTCTGATTTTTATCTCCCAACGTGATTCATAAGGAAATATGTTAAAAAAATGTATATAACCAAAAAATGTTGTTTTTACATGTAACTGGGAAAATATATTTTTTAAAAAGTTTGGATGTGTATAATATTTAGTGCTTTTATGTTCATTATCATTGTTACTTCATTGTTTCTGATACCTTTTAGAAAGATGTAATTTTCTTCTTTAAATCTTTTAATTAGGTATATTTTTGCTTTTGCTTTGTTTGAGATCAGGGTTACTATGCCTGCTTTTCTTTTAAACTTCAGCTGAAGCATGATAGATTCTGCTCCAGACTTTTCCTTTCCTCTGTGTGCTTCTCTTGACTTCAAGTGTGTTTCTTACACAGAACATATTGTAGGAATCTGGTTTTTAATCCACTCTATCCACTTCAGTGTTATGGAAATGGATTGCATAGTTATGATGACTGTGTATTTCCCTCCAACCAATTCTTCCTCCTATTTGTCCTCTCCCTCCTTTTATATATATTTTTTGCACTACTCTCAATTATTTTCTTATTTTTCCTTTATTTCTCTTACTTGATTTTCAAAAATCTCTTTTGAGCTCTTTCATGTCCTGAGCCCAAATTTTATTTTTCTTAGAGGCTTTGGATGTAGGAGCTTTGACTTTGTTGTCTTCTTTTGAGTGTGTTCATCATCCTTGTCATCATAGTAACTTTCTATGTTCAGAAACTTTTTTGTTGTCTGCTCATTTTCCTAGGCTGTTACTTGGCTTTAGCTTTTGTTAAAATAGGGTTCTGTTTTTAGAGTGGAGTGTGTATTGCCCCAAACTTCAGGGATTTTGTGCAACTGTTTTCAGAGATCCTTCTGACCACAAGCCCTCTTTTCTGCCCTGGAACTATTGGGAGTGTCCCTAACCCATTATAGCTATAAGATTTAGTGTGTTAAAGCAACAGAATCCTATTTTGCTGACGTAGGGTTGGGGCTATACTGGGATTGTACCTTGGACTCCTATCCTGTTGCCAAAGACCTTTTCTGCTGACTTTTAAAGTTCTCTTTGGTGTCTTTGGACTGAGGCTGGCATGGCCTGCACTAGGACTGCACACTGGACTGCCCTTTTGGTGTAACAAATCCTTTTTGCTGACCTTTTAAGTTGAATTTGGTTGTAAAATGTTCTACTCCATCTTTTTGGGTATCTGACATGCTAACATTTGTTTAGAGGTATTATGTAAAGAAATTTGGAGAAGTTTGAGGGAGAGCTAGGTGAGTTCCTGCTTTTACTCTTCTGTCTTGACTATGGCTCCTCTCTCTCCTTTTACACTTTTCCTCTTTGACCAGTGTTTTATTTCTCTCTACCACTTTTCCCGGTATTTCCTCTCTTCTATCAGTTCCCCTCTTTATCTCCTTCCCTTCTACTTCTCTGTCAAGTAATATAGATTTATATATTCAACTGATTGTGCATATCATTCCCTCCAAGAATCAATGTTGATAAGAATAAGGTTGAAATAATGACCAATGCCCACTCTTCCATCTTTACCTCCATTATAATAGGTTTTTTGTGTCTCTTAATGTGAAATTATTTCCCCCTATTCTATCTATACTTTCCTTCTAAACCCAGTGTACTCTTTCTTATCCCTTAATTATATTTATTTCATTCCCTCAAATCCCCCTTATACTTGTACCTTGACCATATACATTCCTTCTAGTTGTACTATTAGACACACAATTTTTACAATTTACAACTATCATCTTCCCATATAGGGATATAACAGTTCAGCTCCACTGAATCCTTTTGTCTTTTCTTTCCCCTTTTTAGGCTTTCCTTGGGTCATAATATTGAAAATCAGTTGTTGTTGTTTTGAAATACTTCTATTTCATTGAGTTATCATTTTTTCTCTTGATTCTTGGTTGTAGTTATGGCTCCTTTGCCTTCAAGGATATCATGTTCCATGATCTCTGGTCCTTTAAAATTACAGCTTCCAAGTCCTGCATCATTATTTTGTTTTTGGTTTGCCAATGTTTGAATTGTCTCTTTCTGGCTACTTGCCACATTTTTTCGTTGACCTAATACTTCTGTAGTTTCTTTTTCAATAACAAACTACATTTTCTTCTTTTTTTTCATCCTTTTGGATTTGTTTGATTGTTTTAAAATTTCTTCTTTATTTTTTTCAATCTCCATAGTTCTTTCTCTAGATGGTGTTTTCTATCCAAAGTTTATTAGAATTGCCTGGGACCACTGAATTCCCGAGAAGAACCAATTCTATCATAGGAATCATCACACAATCTTGTTGCTGTGTACAATGTTTTTCTTGTTCTGCTTGCTTCACTGAACATCAGTTCATATAAATCTTTCTAGGCCTTTCTAAAATCAGCTTGTTCATCATTTTTATAGTAGAATAATATTCCATTACTACAGGTATTTTCTACATTTACTACATTTGTAGTAAATGTATTCATTTACTACAGTGTATTCAGCCATTCCCCAATTGATGGGCATCTACTCATTGTCCAATTCTTTGCTACTACAAAAAGAGTTGCTACAAACATTTTTGCACATGTGGGTCCTTTTCCTTTCTCTAAGATTTCCTGGGGATACCAACCCAGTAATGGCACTGCTGCCATTATTGTATGTACAGTTTTATAGCATTTTGGGCTTAGTTCCAATTTACTCTCTAGAATGGTGGGACATTTCACAATTCCTCCAATAATGCATTGGTATCCTAGTTTTCCCACATCCCCTCCAACATTTATCATTATCTTTTCCTAGCATCTTAGCCAATTGGAGAGGTGTGAGGTGGTACCTCAAAGTTGTTTTAATTTGAATTTCTCTAATCAATAGTGATTCAGAACATTTTTTTCAGACAACTATAGATGGATTTAATTTCTTCATCAGAAAATTTCTTGTTTATGTCCTTTACCCATTTATCAAATGGGGAATGACTTGTATTCTTATAACTTTTATCAGAAACACTGGTAGTAAAAAAGATGTTTTCCCAGCTATGCACTTCCCTTTTAATCTTGTTTCTGTTAGTTTTGTTTGTGCAAACCCTTTTTAATTTAAAGGAATCAAAGTAGTCCATTTTATCTTTCATAATGTTCTCTAGTTCTTCTTTGATCATAAATTCCTCCCTTCTCCAAAGATCTGATAGAAAAATTATTCCTTGATATCCTACTTTACTTATGGTATTATCCTGTATGCACAAATCATGTGCTTGTTTTGATCTTGTTTGGTTATGCAGTGTGAGATGTAGGTCTATGCTGAGTTTCTGATATTATTTTCAAGTTTTCCCAGCAATTTTGTCAAATAGGGAGTTCTTATTCCAGAAGCTCGAGTTTGGGGGTTTATCAAATACTATAGGCCTTGACTATTGTGTTGTATGTATCTAATCTATTCCACTGATCCATCTCTCTACTTCTTATCCAGTACCAAATGGTTTTGATAACTGCTGATTTATAATATAGTTTTAGTTTTGGTACTGCTAAAGCACCATCCTTTGTATTTTGTTTATTAATTCCCTTGATATTCTTGACCTTTTGTTATTCCAGATGAACAAGTCTGATTCTATTACCTATACTGGTCTTTAAATATCACTCACCCCCATTCAACAAATTCCTGTTGTTTTTTATTATCTCAGGATTTGGTGTTAAAGCCCTTTGGAATGCATCTTCTGTCTCTATTTCCAGTCTTTTTACACTTCCCAGATTAACAGAGGAGGAAGCAAATTACTTAAATAGTCCTATCTCAGAAAAAGAAATAGAACAAGCTATTAATCAACTCCCTAAGAAAAAATCCCTAGGACCAGATGGATTTACATGTGAATTCTACCAAACATTTAAAGAATAATTAGCCCCAATGGTCTATAAATGTTTGAAAAAATAGGAGATGAAGGAGTGCTACCAAATTTCTTTTATGACACAGACATGGTACTGATACCTAAACCAGGTAGGTTGAAAACAGAGAAAGAAAATTATAGGCCAATCTCCCTCATGAATATTGATGTTAAAATCTTAAATAAGATATTAGCAAAAAGACTACAGAAAATTATCCCCAGGATAATATACCATGATCAAGTAGGATTTATACCAGGAATTCAGGGCTGGTTCAATATTAGGAGACTATTAGTATAATTGACTATATTACTAACCAAAATAACAAAAAACACATGATCATTTCAATAGATACAGAAAAAGCATTTGATAAAATCCAACATCCATTCCTATTAAAAACACTTGAGAGTAGAGAAATAAATGGACTTTTCCTTAAAATAATCAGTAGCATCTATTTAAAACCATCAGTAAACATCATCTGTAATGGGGATAAACTGGAACCATTCCCAATAAGATCAGGAGTGAAACAAGGTTGCCCACTATCACCATTACTGTTCAATATTATATTAGAAATGCTAGATTTGGCAATAAAAGTTGAGAAAGAGATTAAAGGAATTGTAGTAGTAAATGAGGAAACCAAATTATCACTCTTGGCTGATGATATGATGGTACACTTAGAGAACCTCAGAGATTCAACTAAAAAGCTATTAGAAATAATACACATCTTTAGCAAAGTTGCAGGATACAAAATAAATGCACACAAATCATCAGCATTCTTATATATCACTAACAAAATCCAACAGTTAGAGTTACAAAGAGAAATTCCATGTAAAATAACTATCAGTAGTATAAAATATTTAGGAATCTATCTGCCAAGGGAAAATCAGAAACTATATGAGCAAAACTACAAAACACTTTTCACACAAATAAAGTCAGATCTAACCAATTGGAAAAAATATTAAATGCTCTTGGATAGGCAAGCAAATATAATAAAGATGACAATACTCTCTAAACTAATTTATTTATTTAGCGCTATACCAATCAGACTCCCAAAAAGTATTTTAATGACCTAGAAAAAATAACAACAAAGTTCATATGGAAAAACAAAACAATTTCAAGAATTTCAAGGGAATTAATGAAAAAAAATCAAATGAAGGTGGCCTAGCTGTACCAGATCTAAAATTATATTATAAAGCAGCAGTTACCAAAACCATTTGGTTTTGGCTAAGAAATAGACTAGTTGATCAGTGGAATAGGTTAGTTTCAAAGGACAAAACAGTCAATAACTTTAATAATCTAGTGTTTGACAAACCCAAACCCCCCCAGCTTTTGGGATAAGAACTCATTGTTTGACAAAAATTGCTGGGAAAATTGGAAATTAGTATGGCATTGACCCACACTTAACACCGTACACCAAGATAAGGTCAAAATGGGTTCATGATCTAGGCATGAAGAATGAGATTATAAATAAATTAGAAGAACATAGGATAGTTTACCTCTCAGACCTGTGAAGGAGGAAGGAATTTGTGACCAAAGAAGAACTAGAGATCATTATTTATCACAAAATAGAAAATTTTGATTATATCAAGTTGAAAAGTTTTTGTACAAACAAAACTAATGCAGACAAGATTAGAAGGGAAGCAATAAACTGGGAAAACATTTTTACAGTCAAAGATTGTTATAAAGGCCTCATTTCCAAAATATATAGAGAATTGACTCTAATTTATAAGAAATCAAGCCATTCTCCAATTGATAAATGGTCAAAGGATAAGAACAGACAATTCTCAGACAAAGAAATTGAAACTATTTTTAGCCATATAAAAAGATGCTCCAAGTCACTATTAATCAGAGAAATGAAAATTAAGACAACTCTAAGATACTACTGCACACCTGTTAGATTGGCTAGAATGACAGGGAAAGATAACGCTGAATGTTGGAGGGGGTGTGGGAAAACTGGGACACTGCTACATTGTTGGTGGAATTGTGAATACATCAGCCTTTCTGGAGAATGATATGCAACTATTATCAAAAAGTTATCAAACTGTGCATACCCTTTGATCTAGCAATGTTACTACTGAGCTTATATCACAAAGAGATTTTAAAGAAGGGAAAGGGACCTGTATCTGCAAGAATGTTTGTGGAAGCCCTCTTTGTAGTGGCCAGAAACTGGAAACTGAGTGGATGCCCATCAATTGGAGAATGGCTGAATAAATTGTGGTATATGAATATTATGGAATATTATTGTTGTGTAAGAAATGACCAGCAGGAGGATTTCAGAATGCTCTGGAGAGACTTACATGAACTTATGCTGAGTGAAATGAGCAGGACCAGAAGATCATTATATACTTCAAAAACAATACTAAATGATGATCAATTCTGATGGATGTGGCCCTCTTCAATAATGAGATGAACCAAATCAGTTCCAATAGAACAATAATTGCACCAGCTATACCCAGCAAAAGAACTATGGAAAATGAGTATGAACCATTACATAGAATTCCCAAACCCTCTATTTTTGTCTGTCTGAATTTTTGATTTCCTTCACAGGCTAATTGTACATTATTTCAAAGTCTGATTCTTTTTGTACAGCAAAATAACTGTATGGACATGTATACATGTATTGTAATTAACATACACTTTAACATATTTAACATGATTGGTCAACCTGCCATGTGGGGGAACGGATGGGGGGAAGGAGGGGAAAAGTTGGAACAAAAGGTTTTGCAATTGTCAATGCTGAAAAATTACCCATGCATATATCTTGTAAATAAAAAGGTATAATAAAAAATAAGAATAGCAGCTCTTTTCATGGATTGTATATAAAGAAAAGTAAGAGAATATTTATAAAGGATTTTACAAATCTTCAAGTGCCAAAGAAATGCTATTTAGAATTACATTTGCTGTCTCTCTTAGTTTTCTGATGATTTATTTTTTGCTTCTCTACACAAATCCCTTTATTACTCACAACTGCTCTTTCTTTTATCAGAATTTACATTGAAGAATATGTTAAAATCCCAGAATCTACACGCAATTTCTTATTCCTGATTTTTTACTTTCTCAAGTCTTGTGATTCTACTTTTGAATCATCTCTCACAGGGCCATCTCCAATTATTTTGATAGATGTCTGATCATTGGACCCAGATGTCTCTGGAGGGAAAAGTGAGGTAGGTGACCTTACACATACTTGCCTCACTTAAATCCAATTTACTTGCATGTCACTGCATCACCTCCCTGACAGCATGGTCTTCTTTGAGAACAAAGGACAAATAACAAAGAGAACAAAGGACACTATATAGAGTCATAGTTAATTTCAGAGGCAGGATTTGAACCCATCTTCTTTACTCCAAAAGTAACCTTTGACCCACAGTTCCACATTGTCTCTTAGATGCAGTGAAGCTGGGAGGAATAGTTAGTACTTTGGTTAAAAAAATCAGGATCTTAGAAATATTTTGACAGGCTGGAACCATGGTTGAAATATCTAAAAAAAAGAATAAAAATAAATGTGAACTCTATATTTGGATTTTTTTTAAATCAGGTTCCTAAATAAAGGATCAGATTTGATAATATGATTTTTATGAAAGGGGTCCCAATAGAATTCATAAAGAAATGTGTATTAAAAATAAAATAAAATTTTAAAAAAGAGGGGAAAAGGGCATGGGTTTTTATTGGATTTGGAACTGGATATGAACCCATAATGTAATATAGAATTCAAAACCTTATTAAATTTACTGGAAATAATACATAATGGTTTTCATTCATCTAGACCTTCTCCAAAGCAGATATACTCTTTCTCTGACTTAATAGAGAAGATCTGTGGAATTGCTAGAGGCATTAATTACCCAGGGTCATAGACTAAATAAGTGTGAGAACCTGGGGATAAAAGACAAATTGTCCAGACTATGAGCCAAGAATTGTTAATCCACTTTACCCCATTACCTCTGATTCCATTTAGGCTGCATTAGTTGGAGCATAGTGAGCAAGAGGGAATAGGCAATAATTCTATTCCCTTCTCTACAAACCAGATCATATTTTAGGAAGAACATTGAAAAGATGACACCATATATAGAGGACTAAAAGAATAAAGAGACACAAAATCAAGGGGTTGAGTGAACAATAGTAATAATTATAATTGTTTAGGTTTCTAAAGTGTTTTACTGTGGCCAGTTTGTTTTCCTCACAACTCTAAAAGGTATTGGGAATGAATGTTTTATCCTTATTTTATAGATTCCAGTGAATATAAAATTTACATACATAGTCCAAATCTAACAAAACATAATAGTTATGTTTTAAGTTATAGAGTGTGAAAATTTTAGTAGTTAAACTTAACTCATGTGTATATAGGTATACATATGCATATATATATATAAATGAACACTTTTTTTAATTGGAACTGTATCTGTTTTATTTATGTATAGTTATGTAGTTTGACAGTACACATAATTACTTTTCTCAGATTTTAGCTTCTTTAATTTTATTTCAATTTAATTTTTTTTATTATGCAACCTAGAACCAATGGTTCATCTGATAGTTTGTGGGAGTCCTTTAGAAATACAAAAAAAGTAAATAAATGAAATAATGCTTTATTCTATTTCTCAAATTTTTTCTTGAAACTAGCAAGATATTTTATAAGTTATTTTGAAAATATAAATGGATTGTAATTTTAAATTCCTGGTTTATTTTCCTGTTGAATTCATATTCCTGAAGATCATGAATCATTATATTTACACACAAAAAGGCTCTAATATGTACAAATCATGGTTCATGATCTTTATACATGATAAGGTTTTGTATTCATAGATTTAAAAAATAGCTTTTTGTAAATATTATGGTTCATGATGTCCATATATATGTAGATACATATACACATATATGTGTGTGTGTGTACATGTGTATGTGTAGTCATAGGTAGGCAGATAGATATATAGATGGAATGCAAGAAGAATGGTGAGAAGACTTGAAATTTCATGTAAAGATTGGTTGAAAAAACTAGAGAAGTGATGTGATAGTTGCAGAGAAAAGAACTCTGAATTTGGAGTCATATACTGCCTCTGATACTACCTGTGTGGTAATGGACTGGCCATTTAAGCACCTTGAGTTTCTTCATCCTCAAAATGGGCATAATATCATCTCCAATACTCTGATGGCTCTGTTTGAGGCTTCAAATGGAATGAGATGTATCAAGTCTTTTGTAACCTTAAATCATAATATTTTATGTATTATTATTATTATTATCACTATTACTTGTAATAATCAACTCAATTCTATAAATTGCCAGTATTATAACTATGACTGAGTCAAGTAATTTGAACTTCACTTTCCTTATCTATAAACTTGTACCACTTGACTCATAAAGTTATGAAGGCAGTACTTTATAAATATGAATGTGATTTAGAATTATGTAGGATGACCCATCATTTTTTATGCTGGTGATTAGTGTTTTTTTTTCCTTTTTCTAATTAAATTAACCAAAGGCTTATATATTTTGTTGGGGTTTTTTTTCGTAAAACCAACTCTTTCATTAATTATTTCAATAGTTTTCTTTCATTTTTCATAATCTTTTCTTTGAGTTTCAGAATTTCTGATTTGATGCTTAATTGGGGGTTTTTAATATGTTCTTTTTCTACCTTCTTTAATTGCATGCCCAATTCATTGACCTCCTCTTTCTCTACTATATTCATGTAGTTATTTAGAGATATAAAATTTCACTTAAGAACTGCTTTGATTGCATCCCATAGATTTTGTTATATTGTCTCATTATTGTCATTCCTTTAGATGAAATTATGGCTTGTTCACATGATTTGTTGCTTGACCTACACACTCATTAAAATTAGATTATTTAATTCCCAATTGATTTTTAGTGTCTTTCCCTGCTTCTTTATTGAATATAATTTTTATTGCATTGTGGTCTGAAAAGGAAGCTTTTTTTGCATTTGATTATGATGTTTTTATGCCCTAATACATGGTCAATTTTTGTGTAGTTGCCAGGTACCTCTGAGAAAATGGTGTATTCCTTTCTGTTCCTATTCATTTTCCCCCAAAAGTCTATCATATCTAGGTTTTCTAGGATCCTATTAACCTCTCTAATTTTTTTCTTGGTTATATTGTGGTTAGATTTGTCTGATTCTGTGAGGAGAAGGTTGAATTCCCCCACTAGTATAGCCTTGCTGTTTACTTCATCCTATAAATGGCTAAAATCTTTTCTAGGAATTCGACTGCTCTACACTTGATATATATCTATATATCTCTATATATAGATATATATGTCATTACTACTTCATTGTTCAGATACCCTTTATGAAGATGTACTTTCCTTCTTATCTCTTTTAATAAGATTTCTTTCTACTTTTGATTTATTTATATAATGTCTGGGCTAGTTCTTTGGATGGCCTCAGGATCAATCAGATTCATCAAAGATGAATCCTGGACTCTGGAGTCTGGAGCCTGACGTCTTCTCTCATGCTGCAGCAGAGAGCCTCTAACTCTGTCCCTCAGCCCTCCAATCCTTGCATATGATTACCTCACCACAACATATTCAGCAAGCCCTAATCAGGAGGAGAGCCATCACAACACCATATTATCTAAGTATATGTTTATAGAATCATTCTCACATTGAGTAGGTACTTAGCCATTAGCACTCTACTGTCTTTAGATTCAAGTACACATTTTCAGAATTCCAGCCCTCTACAATATGAGATGAGAATTACTACCCCTGTTTTTTTTTTTAATATCTTAGATGAAGCATAGCAAATTCTGTTCTAGTCTTTTACCTTTACTTTGTATGTGTCTCTCTATTTGCTACCCTTTTATGAGAGAGGACATCCCATTCACTTTCTTTTTTTATATATAGCTTTTTATTTAGAAGATATATGCATGGGTAATTTTTTAGCATTTGACCCTTGCAAAACCTTCTGTTCCAACTTTTCCCCTCCTTCCCCTTACCACCTCCCCCAGATGGCAGGTAGACCAATACATGTTAAATATGTTAAAGTATATGTTAAATACAATATATGTATACATATCCACACAGTTATTTTGCTGAACAAGAAAAATCAGACTTAGAAATAAGGTAAAATTAACCTGAGAAGAAAATCAAAAATGCAAGCAGACAAAAACAGAGGGATTGGAAATGCTATGTTGTGGTTCACACTCATTCTCAAGAGTTCTTTCGCTGGGTGTAGCTGGTTCTCTTCATTACTGAACAAATGGAACTTATTTGGTTCATTTCATCATTGAAAAGAGCCATGTCCATCAAAATTGATCATCATATAGTATTGTTGTTGAAGTATATAATGATCTCCTGGTCCTGCTCATTTCACTCAGCATCAGTTCATGTACGTCTCTCCAGGCCTTCCTGAAATCCTCCTGCTGGTCATTTTCTTACAGAACAATAATATTCCATAATATTCCTATACTACAACTTATTCAGCCATTCTCTATTTGATGGGCATCCATTCAATTTCCAATTTCTAGCCACTAGAAATAGAGCTGCCACGAACATTTTTGCCCATGTAGGTCCCTTTCCCTGCTTTAAAATCTCTTTGTGATATAAGCCCAGAGTAACATTGCTGGATCAAAGGGTATGCACAATTTGATAACTTTTTGAACATAGTTCCAAATTGTTCTCCAGAATGGCTAGATGTATTTACAATTCCACTAACAATCTATCAGTGTCCCAGTTTTCTCACATCCCCTCCAACATTCAGCATTATCTTTTCCTGTCATCCTAGCCAATCTGAGAGGTATGTAGTGATATCTTAGAGTTGTCTTAATTTGCATTTCTCTGATTAATAATGACTTGGAGCATCTTTTCATATGGCTAGAAATAATTTCAAATTCTTCATCTGAAAATTGTCAATCATATCCATGGTTTATTAATTGGAGAATGGCTTGATTTCTTATAAATTAGAGTCAATTCTCTATATACTTTGGAAATGAGGCCTTTATAACAACCTTTGACTGTAAAAATTGTTTTCCTAGTTTATTGCATCCCTTCTAATCTTGTCTGCATTAGTTTTGTTTGTACAAAAACCTTTCAACTTGATATAATCAAAATTTTCTATTTTGTGATCAGTAACGATCTCTAGTTCTACTTTGGTCACAAATTCCTTCCTCCTTCACAGGTTCTTCTAATTTATTTATAATCTCATTCTTTATGCCTAGATCATGAACCCATTTTGACTTTATCTTGGTATATGATATTAAGCGTGGGTCAATGCCTAGTTTCTACCATACTAATTTCCAATTTTCCTAGCAGTTTTTGTCAAATAGTGAATTCTTGTCCCAAAAGCTGGGGTCTTTGCATCCCATTCACTTTCACAGTTATGATTATCAGCTCCATATTTCCCTTCTTCCTATTTTCTGCCCTGTATATATTTTTGTTCTCTCTTCACACCCTATCTTAGTAGTGTGTTTTTTTTAACCATTCCACTCACTGTTTTATCTTCTATCACCTCACCCCCTCTTCTCTTACCTTTTCCCCTAGTGTTTTTGCCCTGCCTTCTATCTTGTCCCTAACATTTCTTTGTCTCCTCTAACTTCTTTATAGGGTTAGATAAATTTCTATACTCAACTGAATGATTATTTCCTCTTAGAACCAAAACTAATGAGATAAAGCTTCAGAAAATGCTCACCTTCTTTCCTTTTTTTCTTTGATTGTAATAGTGCTTTTGCAGCTCTTCATGTGAACTAATTGTCCCATTATATCTCCTCTTTCCTCTTTTTTCAAATGCTGACATTTTCCCACATTTTAATGTCTTTTTCTTTGATGTCATTACATGAGTCCATTCACAACCACACCCTCAGTCCTTGTGGTGTCCCCCTCTGTCTGCCCTAGTGACATATACAGTTCACAGGTTACAGATTTTGTTTTCCCAACTAGTGATATAAACAGCTTAATCTTTAAATTATATATGTGTGTGTATTTCTTCCATTTACCATTCTAAACCTCTTGAATACTGTGATCTCTCCCATAAAATGGAAGCAAATAGCAAAGTGGATTAAAAAGAAGCCTACAATATATTATTGACAAGAAACACATTTGCTACAGAGACACACATACATAGTAAAAAGCAGGACCAGAATTTATTTATTACGCTTCAGGTGAAGTAAAAAAATAAAGGCGGGGGTAGCAATTCTCATCTCAGATAAAGCAAAAGTAAAAATAGATTTTATTAAAAGAGAGACAGAAGGAAAGTACATCTTCATTAAGGGTACCATCAACAATCAAGTAGTAATGATATTAAATGTATATGCACCAAGTGATAGAGCAGCCAAGAGAGTATTTTAAGCCAGTTACAGGAAGAAATAGATGGCTAGTTTAAACTAGTGGATCACCTCAATTTTCCCTTCTCAGAATCAGACAAATCTGACCACAAAATAAACAAGAAAGAAATTAGGGAGGTTAATAGGATCCTAGAAAATCTAGATAGGATAGAGAGAAAGGAATACACCTTTTTCTTAGCAGTACATAGCACATATACAAAAAATGACCATGTATTATTAGAGCACAAAAGCCTCACAATCAAGTGAAGAAAGACATAAATAGTATGTGCTTCCTTTTCAGACCACAATTCAGTAAAATTATATTAAATAAAAGGGCAGGAGAAACTTTATGAGCAAAATTACAGACCACTTTTCACACAAATTAAGTCTGATCTAACCAATTGGAAAAATATTAAATGCTCTTGGATAGGGCGAGCAAATGTAATAAAGATGACAATATTACCTAAACTAATCTATTTAATTTAGCGCTATACCAATCAGACTCCCAAAAAACTATTTTAATGACCTAGAAAAAATAACAACAAAGTTCATATGGAAAAACAAAAGGTCAAGAATTTCAAGGGAATTAATGAAAAAAAAATCAAATGATGGTGGCTTAGCTGTACCAGATCTAAAATTATATTATAGAGCAGCAGTTACCAAAACTATTTGGTATTGGCTAAGGAATAGATTAGTTGATCAGTGGAATAGATTAGGTTCAAGGGATAAAACAGTCAACAAATATAGCAACCTAGTCTTTGACAAACCCAAAGATCCCAGCTTTTGGGATAAGAACTTACTGTTTGATAAAAATTGCTGGGAAAATTGGAAACTAATATGGCAGAAACTAGGCATTGATCCATACTTAACGCCGTACACCAAGATAAGGTCAAAATGGGTTCATGACCTAGGCATAAAGAATGAAATTATTAATAAATTAGAGGAACATAGGATAGTTTACCTCTCAGACCTGTGGAAGGGGAAGGTCTTTATGACCAAAGCAGAACTAGAGATCATTACTGATCACAAAATAGAAAATTTCGATTATACCAAACTGAAAAGTTTTTGTACAAACAAAACTAATGCAGACAAGATTAGAAGGGAAGCAATAAACTGGGAAAATATTTTTACAGTCAAAGGTTCTGATAAAGGCCTCATTTCCAAAATATATAGAGAATTAACTCTAATTTATAAAAAATCAAGCCATTCTCCAATTGAAAAATGGTCAAAGGATATGAACAGACAATTCTCAGATGAAGAAATTGAAACTATTTCTAGTCATATGAAAAGATGCTCCAAGTCATTATTAATCAGAGAAATGCAAATTAAGACAACTCTAAGATACCACTACACACCTGTCAGATTGGCTAAGATGACAGGAAAAAATAATGATGATTGTTGGAGGGGATGTGGGAAAACTGGGACATTGATGCATTGTTGGTGGAGTTGTGAACGAATCCAACCATTTTGGAGAGTAGTTTGGAACTATGCTCAAAAAGTTATCAAACTGTGCATACCCTTTGATCCAGCAGTGTTACTACTGGGATTATATCCCAAAGAGATTATAAAGAAGGGAAAGGGACCTGTATGTGCACGAATGTTTGTGGCAGCCCTTTTTGTAGTGGCTAGAAACTGGAAACTGAATGGATGTCCATCAGTTGGAGAATGGCTGAATAAATTGTGGTATATGAATATTATGGAATATTACTGTTCTGTAAGAAATGACCAACAGGATGATTTCAGAAAGGCCTGGAGAGACTTACACGAACTGATGCTGAGTGAAATGAGCAGGACCAGGAGATCATTATATACTTCAACAACAATACTAGATGATGACCAGTTCTGATGGATCAGGCCATCCTCAGCAACGAGATCAACCAAATCATTTCTAATGGAGCAGTAATGAACTGAACTAGCTATGCCCAGAAAAAGAACTCTGGGAGATGACTAAAAACCATTACATTGAATTCCCAATCCCTATATTTATGCACACATGCATTTTTGATTTCCTTCACAAGCTAATTGTACAATAATTCAGAGTCTGATTCTTTTTGTACAGCAAAATAATGTTTTGGTCATGTATACTTATTGTGTATCTAAGTTATATTTTAATATATTTAACATCTACTGGTCATCCTGCCATCTAGGGGAGGGGGTGGGGGGGGTAAGAGGTGAAAAATTGGAACAAGAGGTTTGGCAATTGTTAATCCTGTAAAGTTACCCATGTATATATCCTGTAAATAAAAGGCTATTAAATAAAAAAAAAATAAAAAAAAAATAAAAGGGCAGGGAATGATAGACTAAAACATTTAGAAATTAAATAATCTCAGTCTAATGA
This sequence comes from Sarcophilus harrisii, assembly GCF_902635505.1. Taxonomy (NCBI): domain Eukaryota; kingdom Metazoa; phylum Chordata; class Mammalia; order Dasyuromorphia; family Dasyuridae; genus Sarcophilus; species Sarcophilus harrisii. The sequence continues at coordinate 537,586,550 of NC_045428.1, forward strand.
GTGAGTGGGTCAAACAACAAATCATAGAAACAATCCATAATTTCACCCAAGAGAATGACTATAACGAGACAAGATACCAAAATCTATGGGACGCAGTAAAGACAATCGTTAAGGGGAAATTTTATATCTCTAAATAACTCCATAAATATAGTAGAAAAAGGGGAGATCAATGAATTGGTATTCAACTAAAAAAGCTAGAAAAAGAACATATTAACTCCCCTAATTAAACACCAAATTAGAAAGTCTGAATCTTAAAGAAGAGTTTAATAAAATTGAAACTAAGACAACTATTGAAGTAATTAATGAAACTTAGGAGTTGGTTTTATGAAAAAACCCAACAAAATAGATAAGCCTTTGGCTAGTTTGATTAGAAAAAGGGAAAAGAAGCATAAATCATTAGCATCAAAAATGAAAAGGATAAAATTACCACCAATTACAAAGAAATTAAGGCAATAATTAAGAACTATTTTGCCCAAATGTATGGCAGCAAGTCTGACAATATAACTGAAATTGATGAATGTTTACAAAAATATAAATTGCCCAAATTAACAGAAGAGGAAATAAATTACTTAAATAATCCAATTTTAGAAAAAGAAATTGAGCAAGCCATTAATGAAGCCCTAAGAAAAAAAATCCGCAATGCCAGTTGGATTCACAAGTGAATTTAACCAAACATTTAAAGAATAATTAATTCCAGTTCTATGTACATTATTTGGAAAAAAAGGTAAAGAAGTAGTACTGCCAAATTCCTACTAAACAACAAATATGGTATTGATGCCTAAACAAAGAAGAGCTAAAACTGGGAAAGAAAAATTATAGATCAAACTCCCTAATGAATATTGTTGCAAATTAAAAAAAATATTAGTAAAGAAATTATAACAGTTTGTCAGCTGGATAATAAACTATGACCAATGGGGATTTATACCAGGAGTGCAGGACTGGTTCAATATCTGGAAAATTATTACTATAATTGACCACATCCGTAACAAAACCAACAGAAATCATATGATAATCTCAATTTGTCAAAAAGTTTTTAACAAAATACAGCACCTATTCATATTAAAAACATTAGAGAGCATAGGGATAAAGGGAGCTTTCCTTAAAATAATAAACAATGTCTATCTAAAACCTACAGCAAGCATTATTTGTAAGGAAGATAAAATGAACACATTCCCAATAAAATCAAGGGTGAAACAAGGATATCCATTTTCAAACTGTTATTTAACATTGTACTAGCATTATGGCTTTAACAAGAAAAAAAAGAAATTAAAGGAATTAGAATAGGCAATGAGGAAATAAAACTATCACTCTTTGCAGATGATATGATGATATACATAGAGAATCCTAGAAAAGCATACAAAAACTTACTGGAAACAAATGTTGCAAGACATAAAATAAACCCACACAAATCATCAGTATTTCTATATATTACTGACAAAGTCCAGATGAGATAAGAAGAGAAATTTCACTTAAAATAGTTGTAGATGCTGGGCTTATATCCCAAAGAGATCTTAAAGAAAGGAAAGGGACCTGTATGTGCAAGAATGTTTGTGGAACTCTCTTTGTAATGGCCAGAAACTGGAAATTGAGTGGATGCCCATCAATTGGAGAATGGCTGAATAAATTGTGGTATATGGATGTTATGGAATATTATCGTGCTGTAAAAATGACCAACAGGATGATTTCAGAAAGGCCTGGAGAGACTTACACGAACTGATGCTGAGTGAAATGAGCAGGACCAGGAGATCATTATATACTTCAACAACAATGCTATATAGTGAGCAATTCTGATGGACATGGCCCTTTTCAACAATGAAATGAACCAAATCAGTTGCAATAGATCAGTAATGAATTGAACCAGCTACACCCAGTGAAAGAACTTTGGGAAATGAGTATGAAGCACTACATAGAATTCCCAATCCCTCTATTTTTGTTAGCCTGCATTTTTTATTTCTTTCACAGGTTAATTGGATACTATTTCAAAGTCCAATTCTTTTTGTACAGCAAAATAACTGTATGGACATGTATACATATATTATATTTAATATATACTTTAACATATATAAAATGTATTGGTCAACCTACCATCTGGGGGAGGGGAGAGGGGGAAGGAGGGGAAAATTTGTAACAAAAAGTTTTGCAATTATCAAATGGTGAAAAATTACCCATGCATATATCTTGTAAATAAAAAGCTATAATAAAAAATAAAATAAAATAGTTGTAGACAAAATAAAATATGTGTGTGTATACCAAGACAAACCCAAGACCCATATGAACATAATTTTGAAACACTTCACATGAAAATAAATTCATATCTAAACAATTGGAAAAATATCAATTGCTCATGAGTAGGCCAAAAAATAAAAAAGACAATTCTGCCCCAATTACTCTACTTGTCCAGTGCCAAACCAATCAAATTGCCAAAAAGTTATTTTATAGAACTAGAAAAATGATAATATTCATTTGGAAGAACAAAAGGTCAAGAATATCAAGGGAATTCATGAAAAAAAAAATATAAAGGATGGTGGCTTAGTAGTACCAAACCTAAAACTATATTGTAAAGTAGTAGTCATCAAACCATTTGGTACTGGATAAGAAATAGAATGGTGGATCAATGGAATAGATTAGATACATACAATACAGTAATCAAGGCCTATAGTAATCTAGTATTTGATAAACCCCCAAACTCCAACTTCTGGAATAAGAACTCACTATTTAACAAAAATTGCTGAGGAAACTGAAAAATAGTATCAGAAACTCAGAATAGACTTACATCTCACACACTATACCAAAATAAGGTCAAAATGAGTACATGATTTGGGCACAAAGGATGATACAATAAACAAATTAGATCAAGGAATAATTTACTATCAGATCTCTGGAAAAGGGAGGAATTTATGACCAAAGAAGAAGTAGAGAACATTATGAAAGGCAAAATGGACAATTTTGATTACATTAAATTAAAAAGGTTTTACACAAATAAAACCAACAGAAACAAGATTAAAAGGGAAGTATAAAACTGGGGAAAATCAATGTTTCTGATAAAGTTCTCATTTCTAAAATATACAAAGAACTATCTCAAATTTATAAGAATTGAAGTCAGTCCCCAATGATAAATGGTGAAAGAATATGAACAGACATTTTTCAGATGATGAAATTAAAGCCATCTATAATCATATGAAAAATTCTATAAATAACTATTGATTAGAAAAATGCAAATTAAAACAACTCTGAGGTAGTACTTCATACCTCTCAGATTGGCTAAGATGACAGAAAAAGATAATGATAAATAATGAATGGGATATGGGATAACTGGGTCATTAATGCATTTTTGGTGGAGTTGTGAAATTATGGAACCATTCTGGAGAGCAATCGGGAAGTATGCCCAAAGGGCTATTAAAATGTTCATGCCCTTTAACCACCACAAAAAGGGCTGCTACAAATATATTTACACATGTGGATTCCCTTCCCTCTTTATGATCTTTTTGGGAAAAAGACAGTAGTAATACTGCCAGATTATGCACAGTTTGATAGCCCTTTGGGCATAGTTGCAAATTGATCTTTAGAACAGTTGGATCAGTTCAAAGTCTATCAAATTTCCCAGTGGCAGCAGTGCCACTACTGGGTTTGTATCCTAAGGAAATCATAAAGGAGGGAAATGTACACCCATGTGCAAAAATGTTTGTGGCAGCTCTTTTCATGGTAACATAGAATTGGAAAATTAGTAGGTGTTCATCAATTGGGGAATAGCTGAACATGTTGAGGTATATGGAGGTAATGGAAATTATTGTTTTATAAAAAATGATGAACAAGTTGATTTAGAACAGCCTGAAAATATTCATATGAACTAATGTTGAATGAAACAAATAGAACCAGGAATATATTGTACATAATAACAGCAAGAATGTACAATGATCAAGTAAGAAAGACTTTCTTCTCAGTGCATCAGTGATCCAAGGCAATCCCAATAGACTTTGGACAGAAAATGCCATCTGCATCCAGAAAAAGAAGTAAGGAGATTAAATGTAAATCAGCACTTACTTTTTGTTTTTTTTCCTCTCTCATGGTTTTTTTTTTTTTCTTGTTCTCATTTTTCTTTCCCAGCATGATTCATAAAGCAATGTCTATTTTGCTGGGTAAGAAATTATTAGCTGGAAACTTCTATTTTTTGCTTTTTGGAATAGGTAGTAAATGTATGAGACCAAATTTGAACTCAGAAAAATACTTCTTCCTGATTTTAGGCCTTCAGTCCCAGCACTTAACTCACTGAGCTGATTAGCTGAATATATATGTGTATATTGACACATAAATATATATGCATGTTTATATGTATATATTTAAAAATCACTATGACAAAATAGAATTTGTAATTACAATTTATGAGAACTAGTATATTGATTATATTAAAAGCAAACTCATCACAAATCAAATTATTATATCAGCAGAAAGAGGAAAAAATTGGTATTTAAAAAATAGTATGTTATTTTCCAGTTACACATGAAGACAGTTTAAATATTCACTCTTTATAAGATTTTGTATACCACATTTTCTCTCTCCCTTATTCTTCTCCTTCCTAAGATGGCAAATACTCTGATATCTGTTATACATGTACAGTCATGTTAAACATATTTCCACATGAGTTGTGTTGTGAAAGAAATATCAGAACACAAAGAAAGACATACATACACAAAGACTGAAAGGAGATCATAGATAATCTGGAATTGTCAGTAGTACACACACACACACACACACACACACACACTGAAAAAATATTTTTCAATTTGCATTCAGACTCCTTGGTTCTTTCTCTAGATATGGACAGCATTTTCCATCATGGGTCTTTTGCTGTTGTTGGAAGAGCTGAGTCTATTGTATTGCTGAGAAGAGCTAAGTCTATCATAGCTATTCATCACATAATGTTGCTATTGTTACAATCTTCTCTTAGTTCTGCTCACTTCATTCAGCATCAGTTCATATAAGGCTTTCCAGACTTTTCTGAAATTTTCCTGTTCACCACTTACAGCACAATAATCCCATTACATTTATATATCACAACTTGTTCAGCCATTTCCCAGATAATGGTCATTCCCTCAAATTCCTGTTCTTTGCCACCACAAAAAGGACTGCTACAAACATATTTACAAACACATGTAGATTCCCTTTCCTCTTTATAATCTCTTTGGGGAAAAGACAGTAGTAATACTGCCAGATTATCCACAGTTTGATTGCATAGTTGCATATTTGAGCTCTAGAATAGTTGGATCAGTTCACAACTCCTCCAACAATATTTCAATTTCCTTTATTTTCTTCAATATTTATCATTATCTTTTCCTGTAATATTAGCTAATCTTACAGTTAAGGTGGTACTTCAATGTTGTTTTGATTTGTCTTTTAATCAATAGTGATTTGGAATATTTTTTCATATAACTATAGAAAAACCTAATTTCATCAGAAAACTTCCTGTTCATGTTCTTTGACCATTTTTCAGTTGGGAAGTGACTTGTATTCTTATCAATCTGACTTAGTTCATATTTGAGAAATAAGACCTTTCAGAAACAATGGCTATAAAAATTGCTTCCCAGACTTCTACTTTCCTTCTAATCTTGGTTGTACTGATTTTATTTGTGCAAAATCTTTTTAATAATGTAATCAAAACTATACATTTTGTAATGCTCTCTGTCTCTTTTGGGGTCATAAGTTCTTCCCTTCTCCAGACATATCTGCCAAACAAACTATTCCTTGTTCTCCTAATTCATTGATGGTATCACCCTTTCTGTCTAAATCATTCCAACCATATCTTGTTATATGATGTGAGATGTTGGCCTAATTTGTGCCATGCTATTTTCTAGTTTTTCCAGTTGATTTTGTCAGATAGTTCTTATCCCAGTAGTTGGAATCTTTGGATTTATCAAACAGAAGATTATTGTAGTGGTTTGCCACTATGTCTTGTGCACCTAATCTATTCCACTGACCAACCAGTATTTCTTAGCCAGTACCAAACAGTTTTGATGACTACCAGTTAAAAATATAATTTAGATCTGGTATACTTAGCCAAGAATACTCTATGCTAGAGACTCTACAAAGTATAAGCAAAGAACAAGGTTTTTTAATTAGAATAAATGGTATGTCTTAAACCCACAGAGAGTATTGTTTTCAATGAGTAAATCTGCAACTTTCTCAATAAATTCAGGAGTAAAGCAAAGGTGCCTTCTTTTCTCCTGTTACTTAACAAAGTTCTAGAAATGTTAGTGATATAAACAAGACAAGAAAAAGAAAGTAAAGGTACAAATACAAACTGTCTTGGATATTTTTAACCTGGAAAAAAGAAGATATTGAGGATTATAAAGACTATCTGGAATTTGAAAGGTTCTTGTAAAGGACTGAGATGGAAAAGTGATAAAACCTATTTTTGTATATTCTTTCTTACTCAGCTTGCTATCTGATCCTAAATCTGATGATTAGTACTCAGAAATATTTTGGTATTGGCTAATAAAGTTCCTAAAAACTGAATTTCAATAGTTAAATATTATATATATATATATATATATAACATTATATGATATATAATTAAAGGATATTATATAATGTGGTGTATAAAATTCTGAGGTAAGATTTGGGATATGAAAAATCAACTTATCTATTAGGTCAGTAAATAATAATTGAGGTCAATAATTTTTCCTGATGGTCAATATTAGGAATCCCTAGACTACCTTAAGGTCAATGTTTTCTTTCTGACAAGGACCTCTCCCCAAAAGTGAAAAGCAACCCTAATTGGTGAACATTTAATAAAGAGATCTCAAGTCATCCTAATTGCTTCATTGTTGAGGGAGAAAGTAAGCCGAGGATAAGGCCTGGTTATGATATTCAGCAACTTTTAGCAATTTGAAGTAGAAAAACCATTCCATTTTGCTTTAGTTTCTCATTTGTGAGTTTCTCATTTGGGTTGCCCCAAATTCTAATGAGGGGAACAAGGATAAAAGTTCATGCTCTCTGGGGGAGGGTCTAACACAAATCCTGTCCTGTTTATAAAGTAAACAGAATCCTGGCTCCTACTTGGGTGGTGCTCAACCCAAACTAGTTAAGGAGTAGACCACTTGGGAGGATCTGAAATACCATGACATTTCTCATCTATAATGCTGTAGGAAAGGTTTCTCTTTAAACCAGTACAAAAAATGGCCTTTTATCAGAGAAGCATTACAAGTTAATATTAATAGTCAAGTTAAATATCATTAAATTAATTTTTCTCAATATTATAATCATATATTATGATGTATTATATGTTTATATTATTTATATATCTTGAATTTCAAATGCTTGAGAGAGATTTGATATAAAGATATTTTTCCATTCAATTCCTTTCCTTCTTTCCCTAGGGTTTTAATTATATTTCTGCAGAAACTTAGTTTTATGTAATCAGTTTTCTATTTTCTCTTTTGTAATTAATTTTACCCCTTATTTGGTTAAAAACATATGTACCCAATGGCCATCAATTGGGGAATGGCTGAATAAGTTATAGTATATGAAAGTAATGAAATATTACTCTTCTATCCAAAATGATGAACAGAGATTTTCGAAATTCCTAGAAAGGTTTACAATTGATGCTGAGAAAAACAAGCAGAAAGAGGAAAACATTGCACGCAGCAACAAAAAGATTATGTGCTGATCAATTATGATAGACTTGGTTCTTTTCAGCAGTTCAGTGATCTGAGGAGATGGATGTAAAATACCATCTGCATCCAGAGAGAGATTATAGAAACTAAATATTGATTGGCACATACTATTTTCACTTTTTTTTTTCTCATGGTTTTCCCAATTTGTACTGATTTTTTTCCTCCCAATATGACTCATATTGATGTGGTGCAGTTCTTAGGGAAGATATAGCAATAACCCCTGAGGGAACCCAGTCTTGGGTGTGTTCCAACCCTAACATTGGTGGGGTATCTTTGATCCTAACAATATGAAGATATGTAAAAAAAATGAATGTACATGTATAACCTAATTTTTTTTTTTATAAAAAGAAGGTGCAAAAAAGAGCATATAACTGTGAGAGGTAAATGATCTTTTCTAATTTTTATTGTATGATCTTTGATATTAAGATTGTATCCATTCATAATACTTTATGTAATATGATGTAAGATATTAGTCTAATTTAAGCCAAACTACTTCAGTTTTCCCAATAGTTTTTTTAATTAAATAGGTAATTTATGCTTTTTTTATTTTATCAAATACTAGGTTAAATTCCATATTTTTTTTCAATTTCAAGGTAAAATCTTGTTTCCTAGATTTTAAACTCTCAGATATGAAGCTCACTGGACGTACCCTCCATATTTTGTGGTAAGGAACATTGGTCTTAAACCATGAACATTCATAATGGAAAGCTCCTTTCTCAATATACAACTAATTTGTTCTTTTTTGAGAACTAATGGATTTACTGAAGCTGAGAGAAAGTTTACTCTCTGTGGCTCACCTTCACAAAAATCAGACAGTAATTCATTGTCATTTATGAATTATGCTATTGTCAAGGACATCTAAGGTGACAGTCTCTTGATATATATGTGTGGGGAGAAGACTATTTATTCTGGTTGTACTTAAGTACATAACAAGTATAATGGGTAGTAGCAACAGAAAAACTAATTTAGGTTAATGTAAAAAAAAAGTTCTCTAAAAGTTAGAGACCTTTGGAAGTTATATGTTATCGCTTAGTTTTCCAGAAAAAGGTTGGAGAGTAAATGTTAGGTGCATAGTAGATAGAGCACTAGGGTCTGGAATCAGGAAGAGCTGAGTTTAAATCCACTCTCAGATTCTTTCTAAATCTGTGATCCTGTGCAAGTCGTTAAATTTCTGCCTGACTCAGTTTTTCAATTATCAAATGGGGATAGTAACGTCACCTATGTTCTATGGTTGTTATGAGGGTCAAATGAGATAATATTTGTAAAGTGCTTGGTGCATCGGAGGCACTTAATAGATTGTTTCCTTCTTCTTCTTCTTCTTCTTCTTCTTCTTCTTCTTCTTCTTCTTCTTCTTCTTCTTCTTCTTCTTCTTCTTCTTCTTTTTTGAGGTATTAGGTGAAAGATTTCTTAGTTACAGATTGGACTAAACTGCCCTCCAGAGTCCCTTTCAACTCTAAGATTCTGTGGTTCTATGACTAGGTGTTATATATTCTGATCATTCAAGGATGGGAAGTACTTTTCTAGAAAATAATGAGGTGGAGGTAAGTAGCTGCATTTCAACAGTTGTAAGTAAATGTGGACAAAAGATAATGAGTTGGAGAGAATATTGGAAAAGAGGAAAAGCAGTTCCTAGTTGTGTACCTGCTTTATCGAACTAGACAACACAATCATCCGTCATCTTTTTCCACTCAGTTTCCTGTGCTTTCTTGAGAAACAGAGAGGGAAAGGACAGGAAGAATGGGGGAAATTACCTCAAAGATATCTTACACAATTCTTGAACCCCATTCCCATCTACATTCATTCAAAGAGGTACATATATACACATATACATATATATGTACATATGTGTGTATTATATATTTACAATATACTATATATAATTTTATGTATATAAATATATATAATACACATAGTCAATTGGTGCTAGAAATCTATCTTATTCAACAGGGAAGAAGGAAGGGAAGGGTGATCAAAGAAAGGGAGAGGTGATAAAGAGGTTAGGTAAAAATTTATCAATTTTGATATCTTTTTCAAAGAATCAATTTAAACTCTGTTTTCCATTGCAACTAGTTCTTAGTTTCACTTTTTTTCTCTTGCATGCTCATTTTGAGATGTTTATTGTTTTTCAAATTTTTAAAATTATATATTCAGTTTATCAATCTTATCTTTTCATATATTTTAATATATTCAGAGATATAATTATTCCTCTAAGGGCTAATTTAACTATATCCAATAAATTTTTTATATTGCCTCATCTTTATTCTTCTCTTTCATATGCCAATTAATTCTATAATAAAAGAAGGCAGTGGTCAGAAGAAAAAACAGATCTTGGAGAAGGAACAGATTAAAAAGAGAGAGGAGGATAAAAGAGAGGAAGAAGAGAATATGGAAAGAAATATATTCATGACTGTGTATGTGAATGGGATGAACTCATCCATAAAATGGAAGCAGACAGCATAATGGATTATAAGTCAGCATTGAATAATAAATTGTCTACAAGAAATACATTAGAAACAGGGAGATACATATACAGTTAAAAAAAAGGGGATAGAGCAGAATCTCTTACGTTTCAGTTGATGTCAAAAAGGCAGGTATAGTGATCATAATATCAGCTAAAGCAAAAGCAAAACTAGCTAATTTAAAGACAAGCACTAGAAAAATATTAATGAGTATGTTTTGTTCATTGTGTCATTGTTATTGTTTTGGGAGAGTGGACTGTTAACATTTACCTGTATACCACTGCATTTATTAAACTTGACTATGAAAGAAAAGAAATATTGGATGACAACTTGAAAAGAAGACAATTTCAGTAAAGATTGATCCAGTTACAAGGAAAATATTCGTCTCATAAAAGGATTTGTTAGCATGCTTTATTTATTTATTTTTAAGCATAATTTATGTAGTATAAATATTAATTGCTCTTTAAATCTTTTGTAGAATTTGCTGCATATCTATCTTGTCTATAGGTTCATTTTTCTCCTGTAAATTTTTCTATAGCTTTTCATTGATTTTTACAACAATAATAAAAATTAGTACTTTTGTAGCATTTTTAGAGTTGCAAAATGCTTTACAAATATTATCTCATTGGATTGTCACCATAATACAAGCAGGTGGATGGTATTTTTTTAATTTTTAAAATTTTTTAAAATTTATTTTAATAATATATTATTTTGCATTTACATTTAAAGAGGGTTTTCAACATCCATTTTTTTCAAAGATTTTGAATTCTAAAATTTTTTATTCTCTCCCTCTTTCCCTTACCTCTCTCCCTTCCTCAACACTGGCAAGCAATTTGATATAGGTTATGTGTGTACATTCATTTGAAACATATTTCCATATAAGTCATGTTGAGAACATTTCTCTTAATGCCAATAAAATGGTTCAAAAACCAGGAATCAGTCATAAAACCTTGAAAAATATTATCTCTCTACTTTGGCATCCAATGCATTCTAAGTATGTTTGTTCTATGTTACAATGGAAGTAGACCTCAATTTGGATTATGGCTGACATTACTATAAGTCCCTTACAGTTTTACAAAGTACTTCACATATATTAATTCATATATCCTCACAACAGTTCACCTCCACCCATTTATTTACTCCTAACGAAAATAAAAAGACACACTATGCAAAAATTTATATTTTATTTGAATTCAAAAAATTTAAAATAGCTTTCAAATTCAGGGAAGTACCATATGCCAGGACACCAGGGGAAAAGCCTCATATACAGAGACAGATAAATTAACACATATATACTTCAGACAAGCCAAGGGGATGTGTAGATTACATATTTACAATCCGGTTATTTTCTGTAAACCATATTTATACATTTTATTACATTTACAAAAAAGGGTTCCACTACTTTTTACCTACAATAATGAAAAAAAATTACATTGTTTCTTATTTTTTCAACTGTACAAACTTTGTTTCATAAAAATATATCTCTGTACAAAAGAGTTTTTTTTTTCTTTTTCTTTTTCTTTTTTTTTGTTTTTTCCCCATGGGCTGGAGGTGTGCAAGTAGTGAGTTTGGGTGGTGATGAGGCAGCCACAAAAAAAATCCCTTAAGTGGTTCTAGTTACTTGAGGAGATCTTGGCTACCCATTTGCAAATGAATGATTTCTCTCCTCTGCCCTTTCCCCTCAGTCTTCAGAGAAAATTCCAAAAGTGGGAAAGGGGAGAGGAGAGGATATGAGATGGATTATTTGGAGAAAAGAATGTAGTGGGAAAAGGGGTTGGGGACTGGGGACAATACAGCAGCCAAGTAACTTTCTGCATTTTGTTCAAAATGAAGAAAAGCAGAAATATAATTGTGAATGAAGTATCCTTGTCTAATTCCTTGGGCTGCTGTGATGACCCAGATACTGTGCATTATCACTAATGGATGCTGTAGTTAGTGCCAATGTAGAGTTTTCTCCTGGCTTTGGTCAATCTCCACATTAGGTTGTTGTTAGAGATTTCTAAGAGTGTTTCTCATTGACAAGGCTCAGAGAGGTATCAAATCTCCCAACCCTTATTCACACTACTGGAATTTAACAATAGCTAATCTTCAAACACATAAAATTTAGAGATGACAAAGCTGCATATTTCTATTGTTATTTCAAGATTTAATGTGACCTAATAATTCTGATTACTGCTAAGATTTGTGTCCAATGTTGGGATTTGCTGGAAACTGAACCTTAGAATAAGTACTATGTGTATACATACACACACGCACACACATATGCTTACAGACATATAGGTTCATACATGCAGAAATTGGCCTACCAGAAAATTAGCAGTACGGACTTTCTCAATTTAGGACTTTTAAATTAATTCAGCTTAAAAAAAATCTTTTAAAGTCATAAAAAGAGTGAGTTCAAAACAAGTTAATTTTATAAAGCTATTTTTACTTTTGCTGTTAAACTGATAAAATAGTGAAAATATTTTCCAAGTCCTCTTTTAATAAGATTAAGAATATGAGAGGCTTATTAACTTAACTTCTTTGTGTAAAAAAAAAGTCCCAGAAGGCTTAGCTCCCTATGCTATTACTGAGTGTACGGCCAGAATTTTTTTTTTTTTTCATTGATACAAACACACACCTGCTCAAATCTTGCCCTCCAACATGGGTAAGAGAATTCTGTTTCTAACATTGTTTTGTTTCTCCATTTGTTCTTCCCTGCCTGGATCAAACAGCCAAATTTAGAATCTCTTGGTATATCGGGAACTGTCTGTTCCTCTGTTTTCTTGGACCCCAAACTCTGTTTTACTGCCTAGATCCATGGTGTCTGCCTATTGTTCCCTGCCTTTGTGAGGCTCCTGATTCCCAAATGCTTCTCTCTCTGAATCTGCTATTCTCACTATACCTCCCTACCTAATCAATTACATGGCCTCAACCACGGTGTATCTTAGATCTCAGTGGATCAGTAATCTCACTGATGTGAGTTTCTATTCATCAGTGAAATCAAAACTAATCTATCTATTTTATTGTTACTGTGCAATTATTATCCATGTTTTTCCCCCATAAATATTCCTTATCAGACCTCTTCTAAATTCCTCCTCAACTAGATTTCTAGGTCTTAGTTTCTCTTGGCTCATCTTATCTGTTCTTACTCATGACTCAATATACATTTTGAAATCACTAGTTTGGAGCCAGTGAAACAAAATAAGTATTTTTCATTATCCCTCAGAATTTTCTTCAGACTTGGCTGACTTGTGACTTCCATTTTGCAGATCAATCTATTTTCAAATTGATGATTTTTGCCCCTAAATCATGATATATAGGCATAGGTGTTTGGTAAGTGAGAGGAACAATACAATACTGCTATCTGTGGTAGAGAATTTTAAACTTTTGCTTCTTGATTTGCTGGCTTGAATCTCTCTGAGATAAAACTGATATTTTTTTTTCCTTTGCTATCTTTTTTTTCCAATAAAAGATGTGGCGCATGACATTTTCTTAGCTCCTTTGGTCACTTCTGCAGGACTCAAAAAATTAGAGGAGTATATTTGTGTGTGTGTATTTGTATAAGCACCCAATATTCTGTTCATTTTTTCTCCATAAAGGTTCTTGCCTCTTCTTGTTTTCTCAATCCTTGCCCCAAGGAATGGGTTCAAATGCAGGGTTTGATGAGTTGAATCTCTAAGATGGTGAGGTGAAGGGCCTGCAATTCCAGCAGCAGCAGTAGCAGCAGCAGCAACAGCAGCAGATAAAGACAAGACAGATGATGGTGATGTTGCACACATTGTTAGCTCAAGTCCTGCCCTGTGAAGAACTATAGGTGAGGTTGAAGAAGAAAGACAAGAAGTAAAACATATAGTTTAGTTATATATGTAACAATCAGCCATGTTTCACTTGCCTCCACATTTATCCCATTCTTAACCCTTGCACACTTCTGAGGAAAACAGAAGATATTTAAGAAATGGAGGAAAGGGAATTCAAAATTTTGGCTTGAAGAATTTATATTTTAGTTATGATATATAGCTCATTTTCTTAACCTTGATACTAAAATACCTCTATACCTAGAAAGAAAATGCTGTGGGAATTCTATTTCCAAAAAAATTTTTTATGGTATCTAAATCCCAATAATGCATAGATATAGCTCAACCATGTTCTTCTCAGAGGACAATAACTTTAATGCTGCTCCTAGACTGTTAATACTGAAAGGAGAGGTTGGGGGGAGGGAGAAAGGAGGAAAGGAAGTCAGTGCTGGAAGAGGATTGCAAGTAGGATTAGTAAATAATAGAATAATAGCATTTTTAGATGGAAGAGGTCTTGGTGATCATATAAACCAATCTCTTATATGAGTAAACTGATGTCTAGAAAAGGAAAGAGAGCTGCTCATGCTCCCATGGCTAACAAGGTTAGGATTTGAAAAATTTTAACCCAGGTCCTCTGATTCTAAATCTGAAATATTTTTCACTACCAGGAGAGTGGGAAAAAATTGAAACATGCATAGACCATCACTGAGGTAAAGTGTAGAGTTTTTATAAGAAATTTATTGCAGGAAAGGAGAAGGAGGTAAAATGATAGAGAAAAGCCAGGGAGTTACCTGAGCTCTCCCCAGTTTTACTTGGAAATAACATAAAATCAAGCTTCTAAATGGATTTTTGGAGTGATAGTACTTACAAAAAGGAGATATAAAATTTTTTGAGCTTTAAGATAACAGGTTTCAGGAAATGTCTGTCTCACTGGGTAAAAAAGAAGCATAGCCCAGTATAGATGGGGTCTGCACAAGCCAGGAGGAGGCTCTTCATCATAGCACAGAGCAGAAGCTCAGATCATGGCTCAATAGGTCAGGGGCGCATCAGATCAGATGTAAGACTTTCAGTGTTGGCACAGAAAACAAATTGCCAGCCCCAGGACCATGACGCCACAGGGATGGCGAGACTGAGCCATGCCAGTGAAGAGGGCCAACTACTAACATCTGAGATTTTAATCCAAAAGGCAGTGACAAGGCCACTGGACCCCACTACAAGAAGCTTAGGAAAGTATACTCTGTGTCCCAGGAGAATAGTTCAATTATACAAGTCACAAAATAGGATAAAAATGAGACGGGGGAAAGAACCTTGACTTTAGAAAGCCAATATGGAGACAGGCAAGATCAAAACACAAATTTAGAAGAGGACAACAAATGTCAAAATGCCTACATGTAAAGCCTCAATGAGGAAATGAATTGGTTTCAAGACTCAAAGCTTTCTTAGAAGAGCTCAAAAAGGATTTTTAAAATCAAATAAGAGAGGTAGAAAAAACATTGGGAAAAGAAATGAAAGCTATGCAAGAAATAGGCAATAGCTTAGAAAAAGAAAGACAAACAAATCAATTTCTTTAAAAATACAATAGACCTAATTGGGGAAAGGGGGAGAATCCACTCAAGAAAACAAATAATTAAGTAGAATTAGCCAGCTGCAAAAGGACATATAGAGTTCATTGAAGAGAATAATTCTTTAAAAAATAGAATTGGGGTGACAATTAAGTGGCATGGTAGATAAAGCAATAGCCCTGAAGTAGAAGGACCTGAGTTCAAATTTGACCTCTGACACTTATCACTTCCTTGATGTGTGACCTTAGGCAAGTCACTAAGTGACCTCAATTCCCTCAGCAAAAAATAAAAAAATAATAAAATTGAGCCAGGGGAAACTAATGACTATGAGACATCAAGAATCAGTCAAACAGAATCAAAAGAATGAAACAATAGAATAAAATATAAAATACTTCACTGGAAAAACAGTTGACATGGAAAATAGATTTAGGAGACATAATTTTTAGAATTATTGGACTACCTGAAAGCCATGATTTAAAAAAAGAGCTTGGAAAGCATCTTTCCAGAAACCATCAAGGAAAACTGCTCTGATATTCTAGAACATAGAGTATTTAATAAAATAATTCACTGATCACTTCCTGAAAGAGATCCCCAAATGAAAACTTCAAAGAATATTGTAGCCAAATTTCAGAATTGTCAGGTCAAGGAGAAAATACTACAAGTACTCAGAAAGAAACAATTCAAATATCATGGAACCACAGTCAGTATTACACAAAACTTAGCAGCTTCTACATTAAAGGATCTAAGTGCTTGTAATATCATATTCTAAAAGACAAAAAAAGTTTAGATTATAACCAAGAATCATTTACCCAATGAAATTAATTATAATCGTTCACAGGAAAAAGACATTCAATAAAATAGAGTATTTTCAAATTTTCCTTATAAAAAGAACAGATTCTGATAGAAAACTCATTCTTCAAAAACAAGACTTAAGAGAAGCATATAAAAGGTATAAAGTGAAGAAAAAACAAACACATTATTCAATAAATTTAAATTGTTTACATTACTACACAGAAAGATGACATATATAACTCTTGAGGAATGTAACTCTTGAAACAAGTAAAAGGAGTATAATAGACAGAGGTTTGGGGCATGGCATGACTTTGATGTGATGATATAAAAAAAATTAAAGAGTGCAAAAATGAATTGTAGTAAAAGGAAAGGAAAGAGGGAGGCAGAATAGAGTAAATTATATCACATGAAGAGTCACAAAAAACTGTTACAGTAGAGGTAAAAAATGAAGAGGATGAACATTGTTTGAACATTACTTTTATCACATTTGGTTTAAAAAAGAAATAACATACAAACTAATGTGAGCATAGAAATTTATCTTACCCTATAGAAAAATGGGAGGAGAAAGAGGAAAGAAAACGGAAACAAGAGGCTGAGAGAAGGGAGAATATTGAGGAAGCTGTGGTTAGAAGTAAAACACTGGTAAGAAGAGAAATGGTAAAAGAGAGGAGAAAAATATAAATGGGGAAAAATAGGTTGGAAAGAAATAAATAGTAATAATAACTGCGAATGTGAGTAGATGAACTTTCCCATAAAAGGGAAGTAGTTAGAAGAGAGGATTAAAAATTAGATTCCTACAATATGTTGTTTACAAGAAATGCATTAAAAAAGACACAAACAGAGTAAAGGTAGAAGGCTGGAGCAGAATCTATTGTGTTGCAGGTAAAGTAAAAAAAGCAGGGGTAGCAATTTTGATCTCAAGACAAGCAAAAGGAAAAATAGATCTAATTAAAAGACATAAGGAAGGAAAGTACATCTTGTTAAAAGGTATTATAGGATGAAGTAATATCAATATTAAAGATATATACACCAAGTTGTATGGAGTCCAAATTCTTAGAGAAGTTAAGTGAATTATAAAAAGAAATAAAGAGTAAAATTACACTAGTGGGACACCTTAACTTCTTCCTCTCAGAACTAGATAAATCTAAACACAAAATAAATAAGAAGTCAAGAAGGTGAATAGAATTTTAGAAAAGTTAGATATGATAGGTCTCTAGAGAAAAATAAATAAGGATAAAAAGGAATATACCTTTTTCTCAGTGATACATGGCATCTACACAAAAATTGACCATTATCAGGGCATAAAAATTTCACATTCAAATTCAGAAAGACAGAAACACTAAATAACTTCTTTTCAGATTGTGATTCAATGAAAATTACATGCAATAAAGGGCCATGAAAAGATTAATCAAAAATTAATTAAAATTAAATAATCTATTCCTAAAAAATGAGTGGGCCAAACAAATCATAGAAACAATCAATAATTCTATACAAGAGAATGACAATAAGAGACAACATATCAAAACTTATGGGATGCAAACAAAGTAGTTCTAAAAAAGAAATTTTTTTTATCTCTAAATGCTTTTGTGAATAAAATTGAGAAAAATCAGATCAGTCAATTGAGCATGCAATTTAAAAAGGCAGAAAAAAACAAATTCGAAATCCTCAATTAAATACCAAGCTAGAAATTCTAAAAATCAAAGTAGAGAGAAAGTTAGAAAACTACTGAACTAATAAATAGAACTAAGAACTGGTTTTATTTAAAAAAAAAAACTCAATAAATTAGATATATATTCTAGTTAATTTGATTTTAAAAGGACAAGAAAACCAAATTAGCAGTATCAAAAATAAAAAAGGCAAATATGCCACCAAATAAAGAGGAAAGTAATGCAATAATGTTGATTTTAGATTGATGATACTTATTATTTAAAGGAAAACTCCATTTATTCCTATGCTCTCTGGTGTTTTCTTTTAAATAATAAGGAGCATCTATCCAAAACCATCAGCATTCATTACATATGATGGAGCTAAGTTAGAAACATTTTTAATAACATCAGGAGTAAAACAAGGATGACCAATATCACCACTATTATTCAATATTATACCAGAAATGTTAGGTTGAGCAATAAGAGACGAAAAAGATATTAAAAGAACTAGAATAGCCAATGAGTAAACAAAACTAATTGCATAATTTATCTGGAAAAACAAAAAGTCAAGAATATCAAGGAAATTAATTTAAAAACATGGAAAGAAAGGAGGTCTATAGTACTAGATCTAAAACTATATTATAAAGTAACAATCATCAAAACTATTTTTAGTACCTAAGACATTAAATGGTAAATCAGTGAAATACATCAGGTACAGAAGACATAGCAATATGTGCCTACCGGTTGATAAACCCAAAGACCACAGCTTCTGGAATAAGAAATTACTACTTGACAAAAAACTGCTGGGAAAATTGGAAATTAGCATGAAAAAATAGGTATTGATTAAGATCTAATACTTATACCAAGATAAGGTTGAAATAGACACATGATTTAAACATAAAGGATGATACTCTAAGCAAATTAGAAGAGTAAAGAATAGTTTACCTGCCAGACCTAGAGAAAGAGGAAGAATTTATGACCAAACAAGACACCAAGAACAATTTGATATGCAAAATAAATAATTTTGACTACATTAAAGTAAAAAAAAAGATTAGAAGGAAAGCAGAAAGCTGGAAAATAATTTTTATAGGCATTGTTTCTAATAAAGTCTTCATTTCTAAGATAAGAGAACTGAATACAATTTATAAGAATATAAGTCATCCCCTGATCGATAAATGATAGGATATGGACAAGCAATTTTTAGATGAAGAAATTAAAACTATCGACAGTCATGGAAAAAAAAATGCTCTAAATTACTAACAATTAGAGAAATATAAATTAAAACAACTCTGAAGTACCACCTTATATCTATCAAGTTGGCTAATATGACAGAAAAGGGAAATGATAAGTGTTGGAGAAAATGGGGGAAACTTGGAACACTAACACATTGTTTGAAGAGTTGTAAATTGATCCAACCATTCTGGAGAATATTTCTGGAACTATGCACAAATGCTTATATAATTATGTATCCCCTTTGATCCAGCAATACTATTACTAGGTCTGTATTCCAAAGAGATCATATATGAGAGAAAAGAACCCATATGTGCAAAAAATATTTATAGCATTTCTTTTGTGATGATAAAGAACTGGAAATTGAGGGAAAGCCCATCAACTGGACTATGACTGAAATAATTGTAATATATAAATATAATGGAATATTATTGAGCTATAAGAAATGATGAACAGATGGATTTCAAAAAAAAACTTGCAAAGACTTACATGATATTGATAGTGATAGGGATATTGATTGTGTATACACAATCACAACTATACACAGCAGCAGCAATATTCTGCAATGATCAACTATAATTGACTTAGCTCTTTTCAACAATATAATGATTCAAGAGAATTCCAAAATAATCAAGATTTAAAAAATACTATCCACATTTAGAGAAAGAATGTGGAATATAAATACAGATAGAAGCAAATCTTTTAAACTTTTTGTTTTGTTTTTTTTTTTTTTGTTTTTCATTTCTCGTGGTTTTTGCCTTTTATTATGATTCTTCTTTTACACAAGTAATTACATGAGAATTGTGGAAACATTTAACATGACTGTTCATGTATAACTTATATCAGACTGCTGTCTTGGGGATAAGGGAGAGAAGGAAAGGAGGGAAAAATTGAAACTCAATATCTTATAAACATTAATGTTAAAAACTGGAGAAAAACGGAATCTAAGTTCTGTATGGTTAATTTTTTTCCTGCTCTTATTTGCTTACCTTTTGCCCAACTCTTTATTGAATAAATTATTTCTCTTTGAATTCAAGCAATATCTAGTGTTTAATCAAGGCATGCATATGTAAAGTGTTTTTCCTAGGCTTCTGATGAATCAGGATTATGACTGTAGCACTTGTGTGTTGGGGATCCCTGAACTGAGTCCAATCAGAAAGAATTCAGGGAATAAAATGCTAAAGATTTTATCCTATATGGGGTACAACTTAAGTCCTACTTGTCAAAGCTGATTCTAGAATCACCAAATGGAAAGGGTAAATAATTGCAACATATAATTTAAAGTTTTTTTTAACCCCACTCCCCAATTTTGTCTCCTTCTTCAGGCTTCTTTTCTTTCCCCACTTTAAGTCCAGAATCTGCTCTCTAGCCTCCTCATGTTTGACAACATATATTCAATATTTCCTCCATGAAACTATGAGAATGTTCATTTTACCTAAACTTATTTTATGTGATGCATATTTACAACTTTGGAAACATAGGTAGCATAGAGCCTGAAGTCAGGAAGTCTCTCCTTTCATTCTGTCTCATTTAAATACTAGCTGTATTATGGTTAAAACATACATTTATTATTGTAAATTTCTTATTTGTCATTATACTGCTATAAATAACCTCCATGAAATTGTATGTTCAATTATATAGATGACTTGACAAATGTAATTGATTTTAGATTTACTGCTTATTGTTGGGTTTCTTTGTGCTAAAGTGCTAAAATTCATTATGATAGTTAAAGGGGTACCAAGATGGAAAGGAATTATAATGTTTTTACTTGGTAAATGGAAGCTGGCTAAACAATGGATGAAATATATGTTGGAACCATTGGGTCTGGAGGAAAAGGAATAACAATAAGAAAAAGCTACAATTTAAAAGAAGGGGCTAAGTGTCTAAGGAACCTGATAAGACTCCAAAAATAATTCTTGGAGGAAGTCTGTAAAAGGAGAGATGTAAAAGAAGCAAAGACAAGTAAATGAAGATGAATGCAAAAGAATGGTACAATCCTGCAAGAACAGGATTAGAAAAACTAAACCTCAAATTAATTTTGTAAAAAATGCTAATGGCAAAAGGAGCTTTAAAAATGGTTGCCAAAAGAAAAAGGAGAGAGATAAACTTAATTTTTAATTTAATAGGATGACAGCTGAAGACACAAAGAAAATGGAAATACATAATTCCATTTTTTTTTCTGACAAGGAATTTAAAAATTCCTATATCCAATAGTGACCTTTCAATTATTCCATCTTTCCCTAGCTTTCCTACCTCTAACTTTATTCTTCATCTTTAATGTGACTTCTAATCACACCATCACCCAACACATTACAGGCTATCAATACTGCTGCTGCTTTAGCTACATATTCATATTCTCTCTCTCTCTCTCTCTCTCTCTCTCTCTCTCTCTCTCTCTCTCTCTCTCTCAGCAAATCTTCTCACTGTAGTGAAATGGTTCAATTCTATACTATACCCTAATTCTTACCTTGTCCTGTGATCAATAATATATCGCCCTGGATTATTTTTATCACTTAACTTCTTCACTCTGATTAAATTGCTCAGGAGGAAACCATGAAAAAGCAGCATGTGTCCATTGGAAATTTATCTTGTTTAATCTTATCTGTGGCTTACTGCAGCAAAGAAATCTTATACCCCATTCTCTATCCCATACACCACCTTGACTGCTGTAAGTCCCATTAATCCTCAGTCTTCCCATGGCTCCGCATTCCTCATCCTCTTTGCTGAAGATCTACCTCCATACTTCAAAAAAGTAGGGCTATTTGCCGAGTTTCCTTTTTAATTCCTTCTTTTCCTATCATAGGCTTCTGTAACTTTATTAATTATACCTAACCTTTAAATAATGTTTTAATATTGTTCAAATGCATCTACTGCTATATTTTCCTTCACTCCAGTTTCTGATGAAGAGGTGGCCCTTCTTGCCAAAGCCAACCCATCCACATGTATCCTTGATCCCATTCCTTCTTGTCTTTATAGGACTTTTCTTATTATAATTCCAACCATCTAATCTTCAATTTCTCATTTTCTACTAGTTCCCTTCTTGCTGTCTACAAACATGCTCAAGTCTTACTCATTATTAAAATAACATGAGAGCCTATCATCCTTGCTATCATTTTAGCTTGCTTTCTGTTCTCAATTAAACTCTTTGGGAAAAAGTCATCTTCTACAAACTCTGTCATCTGATTGTGACCTTATCATCCAGTAGAAACTGTTCTCAAGTTTTCAATGATCTTAATTGTCAAATCTAATGATCCCTTGTCAATCCTAATCTTTATAAACCCTATAAAACTATTTAGTTTTCTACCCTCTTCGGGGTTTTGTGACAATGCTTTCTCTTGTTTCTACTTCTATACATCTAATTGCTCCTCCTCAGTTTCCTCTGCTAGATTTTTATTTTCCTACCCCAAGGATCTGCTGTAAGTTTTTTTCTCTCTATTCTCTGTCATTTGGTGATTTCATGAACTCCCATAGTTTCAGCTATCATTTCTATGCAGATGGTTCCCACATCTATATAAATGACCCAGATCTCTTTCCAGTCTTGCATTATCTACTACTTAATGGACATTTTTTATTTAATATTCTGTAGGCATCTAAAACTCAACATGTCCAAAACAGAGCTAACTTTAGTTTTCTTCAAGTCTAACCCTCTTCCAAATGTCCCAATTACTCTTGAGAACTCCAGTATCCTTGTCATTCAGATTTTCAACCTTAGTTTCCTACTATAATGTTTTCTCTCTTTAACTCCATCCATTCAGGTTTAATCTGATCATTTCTTCTCCTTCCCAGTAGGGTGCTATTTCTGCCATTTCTTCACATTACCATCACTTAGCATAGTAAGCACCTATTTGTTGAATTCTAATAGAATAGAATAATATTCTTATATAATATTAGTATATAATGACATTCTATTCTATCTAATCTTAAGATCACTGTTCTTCAACATGACACCATGACTTTTTTGGCAGAGATTTTGGAGTAGTTTGCCATTTCCTTCCCCAAATCATTTTATAGATTAAGAACTGAGGAAAACAGAATGAAGTGGCTTGCCTAGGGTGACAGAGCTAGTAAGTGTCTGAGATCATACCTGAAGTCATAAAGATGAGTTCTCTTGACTAGAGACTTGAAACTCTACCCATAGTACCATTTACCTTTCCTAATAACAAATAACAACAAACAAATGTAGAACGAGAATCATCTCAAGTCCACTTAAGATCACTCTTCTCATTACCCTGAAGGGAAAAGAGTTAACATTCTATGTTCTAGTATCCTTTCTTTCCCTTATTTCCCATGGAATCAGATATTTGATGAGAGGAGGAAGTTTCTTTGATTACTTTGAGTCAACCTAATCAGCTAAGAGAAAACCCATGAGAGAGGAATGGTTAGAGGAAGTGAGTGGTTTTAAGAGAATATTCTGAAAGGGTGTTCCCAAAGGAGTCAGTAATTATTGCTCCATTAGAAGAAACAGAACATTAGCTTTAGTCTATTTAACTATATTGTAGTATCTTCTTTGTTCAAGATTCTTACAAATTTTATTTAAAAATATCTTGTCTGAGGTCAAGAAGGAATTCTGTTGATCTGGACATTAAATTCTCTAAACCAGAAACACCTAAATTTGGAATAATGATAAATTATGGTTTTTTAAAAGTGTTATTAGCAGACCTGTATTTATAACACAGAGTACCATATCATACTACTTCTCTTTTCCCCCTTCCCCCCAATTCCCCTATATACACTTTGGAAGTTACATTAAGAGAGGCAGAGAATGCATAATAAGTGGAGGAACAGCCCTGCTTTGTTCTGTAGTGGTGAAACAACACCTGGAGTATTTTAGCATTTTAGTAAGAACACTGACAAACTGAAATACAGAGGTCCAGTTGGATGAGGAGGAGGCTAAAATGTGCTTTATGAGATCAAGTAAAGGAAATAGAGATGTTTAGCATGGAAAAGAAAAAATATAGGAACCAACAAAATTATGGCCTTCAAACATCTGAGGCGTAGTCATAAGAAAGAAGGGATAAGGATATCTATGCTGTCTAAGATGGAATTTGTAATGTCTTTGCCCCCTCCTCGATTAGGACCATGGTTGGCTTGGAACTAAGAAAGTAAATGAACAAAGAAAGGTATATTGGCTTAGGGGATAGGGAGAGATGTTGGCAAGATCTGAGAATGCTATAGAGCTTTTGCTATAAAAAAAAATAGGCCACAGATGTTTGAAAAGAAAAACTCTGAGAGTGAAACTGCTTGCCTTGGACATGGTAGATTTAGTGAGATCCCAGGCTTTTCCCTTATTGTCTGAGGATAAGACCAAGATGAAACAAATAGAAGAAAACAAGATTTTCAGGAAGTCAAAACAAAAATGGTGTGACAGACTGGACCCTGATGAAAAAACAACAATTTTATTATTCCCCTGATTAAGTATTGGTTATCTCTTCTCTAATTAAGATTCAACTCAATTTGTTTGCCATTATGGGCCAGGTATAGATAAGAGTCTTTCCCATTCAACTCAAGGCTGAAGTTAATGCCTGACTTCTTTGAAGAGCAGAGAGGAAATACAAGAGCAGTTATGTTTCGAAATCTCTTATCATAACCTTGTAGCCAGCTTCAGGTATCTCTCTTTGGCCCTATGCCAAGGAAACATTATATGAAAAATATAGATTAAGACATAGGTGTTATGTTTATAATATTTACAGAAGGCCCAGAACCAAGAAGGACAGGGAACAAACTAGATTACAGTTGAAACACAAAAAGATCTCAATAACCTAGAATAATATACTAATTCTGACAAGTGAATTTGGATAGCAATAATCATAAATTGGAAATTTTTAATAAAAATAAAGATATTTTGTGCATCTAGATGGAAGGTATTATCCCCCTACAGTTATTCATGAGTATGTATGTGTGTGTGAGAAGGAACTTTTTAGTAAGCCTCATAGGGTAGGCTGAGAATTTTCTTTCTCCCCCAATTCCCCTCTCACCAGCTGCCGAAGATGGCACTCTCCTTGGCAACAGCAGCAGCACAGTGCCTGCTATACAGCTGTGCATACTGTGCTGACCGTGAACTCTGCCTCAGGAGCCATGATGTCTGTGGGCTGGAGGTTGCGGTCATACATGGGGTTTTCAAAGGTGGCCCGGACATTGGTGTTCTCATGGCCAGCATAGCCATTAAATGGGACTTTGGGTCGCCGTCTGTAGGGAAGGAAAGACAGATGGAGAACAGGGACAGAGAAGTAAAGAGAAAGTATCAGATCACTTGTCTGCAGAACAATGCAACTGTTTTGGTTATGTGATTGAGATCTGGCTGAGAGATGTAGGGCATCTTCCTAGGCCCAGATCACTAGCTGCATCTTTCCCCAAGCCTCATACCTGTGTTTATAAAGATAGAGCACGAAGCCAGCGATGATCAGACCAATGAAAGGCACGAGGATAGCTGCGGCTACCGAACTGCTGTTGGAAGCCAAGTGACGGCCAATGGACTCGGAGTCTGTCTCTAGCCGGCTGAGGTCTGTAATGGTTTAACCCAAAGTCACAGTCACAGTCATAGTCAGAGCTGGGGTAGAGCTGTTGCTAGAATATTATTCAGGCATCTGGTATAAGGAAAACCCTGCTTGGTGCGCTGAGAAAGCTCAAGTCCTTTATTAACCACCTACCTTCCTGACCATGGCCCTAGAAATACTCTGAAGGGGTGCCTGTGGTTCAGGGAATTCACAAATCTAAGCTAAGTGAGAACTTTATTATTGACAAAATTATAGATTAAAGTCCCTAGTGCTAATTTGAAAAGGGTTTTGACTTGAAAAGGTCAAAATTTGTTTTCCTTCTTTACTAGGGCACCTCTACCTTGGCCATTATTCTGATGATATAAGGTATGTCCCCAAACACACCCCCTATTCTCTTTCTCCTTCCCCCCATTCCAAAACATATAAACACATTCATATTCATGACCCTTAGATGGGACAATATGTCTTCTCAATTCTGCCCTGCTCAGTCTATAACTGAATCATTAGGTCTAGTCTGGGTATGTTGAGGAACAATGACAATTCAATTCAACAAACATCTATGGAAAACCTACTAAGTACAAGGCATTATAGTTGCTGTCCTTGGATAAGTTATGTTCTTCTGGAAAAATGTGCCCATGCAAGCATATAATATAACGAGGAACATCCGAATAGTCAGAGCTGTACAAATGAAAGCCCTATAAGGAATGAATATTGCCTACTTACAAAAGCCTCAAGCAGAGATGCTGCAGCTAAGGGATGCACCAAATGTGTTCTGGTTCAGGGAAAAGTTGAACTAAATGCTCTTTCAGTTTTCTTCTACATCATATTCTTAGATTCTATGTTTTATCTCTCCAATGAACAGATAACAGACTTGGGTTCTAGATGTCAGTATGAGACCTAAATCAAATTTTTATGAAGAGTTATGTAATAACACACACACACCTCCCTGAGAGAATAAGACAAAGAAGGTGTGGACTAGAATGCATTTGCTGCAGACCTCATGATAAAGAGTGATCAGTCCTTTGGTAAATTTTTTGCTTAAGATCCCAAGATTTTCACAGTACAACTCCAAGTGATGAGAGCACTCCCAGGTCTTTCAGGGATACACACAGAAGTATGCTGGAGCTAGCTCAAACCATCTTGTGAAAGCAGACAGTTAAATTTTCAATGTGAATATTTACACCACAGAAATCAGCAAATGTCACAAAATCAGAACTTAACTTGCTGATTAGTTGGCTGTCTAGACTTAGGAAAGTGCTAGGGAAAATGTTAATTATGAAGATTAAACTGTTAAGTACACATTTTTTCCTCTGAAGATCTGGTTGTTAATCATTTACCAGCATCCTACTGGACTCATATCATGGGAAGTCAGAAAAACTGAAACATGGGGAAAGCTTCACTGCTCAGCAACAAAGAGGCCCCCTCACTTTCTTCTCTGACAACATATCTGGTATTATACTCATAGAATCAGGACCAATTTAATGCATGTAAGCTCAAATACCTGGTTTTTATAAGCTAATAACAGGAAATGCTGATGGCTAGATTAGGACTACCAGCAAAAACTGAGTATCTCCATACTGTCCTCCGCCTTGACTGGGGCAACAGCTGTAAAGGATGTTGGAAATCATCCAGTTCAATTTCCTCATTTCAGCTTATTAATTTCTCTCAAATTGCTCTCTCAAATGTCACCAATGACCTACTAATCACTATAAAAAAGTTGAACTTAATCATCAGCCTTCTTGTTCTTTCTACAACATTTTTTACCACTGTTGAGTGTCCCCCTTCTTTTGGCTAAGTTCTCCTCCCATTGTCCTACTTCTCCTTTTGACTTTTTAACACTTTATTCATTGCTGACTCATGAAAGTGACTATTCCCTAATATTCTGTACTCAGCTCTTTCTCCTCTTTACTTCCCTTAGCAGTACAATTCACTCACAACCAACTGTCATCTTAATACAGAACATTCCAAAAGCAGACTATTTCCAGTGCTGACCTTCTTTGGGATATTTACACTTCTGACTGTGACTTCTAAGACTTGTGGATTTTCAGAATGGGAAGGGTCTCAGTGATCATCCTGTCTAAACTACACAAAAAAAAATCCCCATCAGAACAAATCGAATAATTGATTATTCCTTTGTCTGTCTTCTGGACTCTACTTTCACATGCCTTCTAGATATTTAGAACTGGATATCCCCAGATATCAAATCTGGGGATCAATCAAATCCCCAATCAAATATTATCCAAAAAACCACACAGAACTCGCTATCTTTCCCCTCAAACTACTCCTCTTTCTTACTACCACATTCTTTCTTGAGGGCACCATCATCCTTCCAGTGACTTAGGTTTCCTGCCTAGGTTTTCTGTATTCCTTAGTCTTTCTTACCCATGTGTCAATCAGTTACTAAGTATGCTCAATTTCACCTCCTGACCATTTCATATATGTCTCCTCAGTATTTACATAGATTTCATTTAAGTTATTGGGATGCCATTACCCCCCATTTTATGGAGAAAGAAATTGCTTTAGTATTTATAAAATGTATTTAATGCTTTAGTATTTACAAAATTCTAATAACACACAGTCCCTTGCCCTCATGGAAACCAGTCTTATTGGAGGATATTATACTTACATGATAACAGTAACAATAATAATAATAATAATAACTGGGTCTATTTAGCATTTTAAGGTTTATAAAATGCTTTACTCATCTTATTTCATTTAAGTTTCACAACCAACCTTTGGAGATAAATCCTGTTATTTTCCCTATTTTGTGGATGAATAAACAGAGCCTGAAAAAGGTTATGATTTTCTCATAGTCACACTGTATTCAAATTTAAGGTTTCCTGATTCTGAGTCCAATACTATCCACAATGCCAGCAGCTGATTCACATAAGTATAATTATGTGTTCAGTGCAGTCCAGGAAAATGATGGCCATTGCTGACTTGAGACTGAAGGAAAACCTCATGGAGGAGCTCACTGGCTTTGAAGTGGGATTTAAAGGATGGGTAGGAATACAGTGAGGGGAAGCAATGTCACAGGGAACAAACATAGCATTAGGCAGGAATGAGCCCAGTACAATCTAACTGTAACCATGGAATATATAGAAGCAAGTAGTGTGTGAGACAAGGCTGGAAATATTGATCAAGTAACACAAGGAGTATCATAGTTGGTTGTAAACAAGCACAAATCTTCTGGTTCCAAGTCCAATACTCTATCCACATTGCTATGGTTGTTTTTTATGCTACCACCTGAGTACAGGTCTTCATTTCCAAGCAACTAGAAGACTACTATTGCCTAGTACTAGTTCTTTCTAAGTCTATTTTTCTCTTCTCCTCATCCAATCTTCATATTGCTAGCAGATTAATCCTACTCTTGTCATATAATTCTTTTGCAAAAAAAAAATATGAGTGTCTAATGCCTGCTGAATATCAATTGATTAATCAATTTGTATTTATTATATTTCTATTTTATATTTATTATATTTAAATATGTGTATATATTTATATACTTTACATATATTTATGAGGACATAAAGGAAAAAAAAGTCCTTACTTTTGAAGAGTTTACAATCTAAGTTGGAAGTAATATTATCTGTCTATACATATACATTTTTATGCATTGTATTCATGTACATGAGTGTGCAAAAGGAAGGGAAGGAATCATATTCAAAACAGGTATAAGATGATTTGAAGCTAGGAAGATCAAGAAAGACTTCATTTTTTGCATGACTTAATATATATAACCTATGTCAAATTGTTTGCCTTCTCAATATGGGGAAAGAAGGGTAAGAATCTGCAACTCAAAATTTGAAAAAACAAAAAATTACTTTTACATGTAATTGGAAAAAAATAAAATATTAATTTTTTAGTAGAAAAAGAGAGATTTCATATAAAAGCCTAAGACAGCTGACCTTTGAAAGAAACTAATTCTGTGAGTCCAGGGTAAGGAAAGAGCAAGCTAAGGGAGAGTGGAGGAACGTGCATGGACATGGGGGATGCAGTGCTTCATATGAGGAAAAGTGAGCAGGCCAGTTTGGCTGTGTAATAATAACTGCTCACAGTTACAGAGCTTTGAGTTTGTCAAGTGCTGGACATAGATGCTCTTATCTGATCCTCACAACAACCTTGGGAGGAAGGGGCAAACTGAGGTCTTTCTGACTTGAGCATTAGATATACTTCTCTGAAGGGGAATTATGTAGCACATGTATAGAAAAGGAGATTGGGACCAGGGGACCAGAGGACTGTGGAACAGATCCTAGAGATAATGGAGAGCCACTAGAAAGCACATCAGATCTACATCATAAGAAAATAAGGAAGAGTAAAGTTTGCATTTCCTGGATTTGCATTCAAAGCCTCCATAATCTTCCATAATCCTGTAAACACTCTCTCCCCTTATCCCCCCCCCCCCCCCTACAATCTTTCCACACCACTCCCTTCTGTGAATTCCATGGCTACAGTAATGCTCATTCCTGACTAATGCAACATGTTTGTTCCCTAGGATCCTGCTTCCCTCACTGTATTCCTATGCATCCTTTAAATCCCACTTCAAAGCCAATGAGCTCCTCCATGAGACCTTCCCTCAGCCTCAGTCAGTAATGGCCATCACTTTTCTGGCCTTCACAAAACACTTGATTATACTTATATGAGTTAGCTGCTGGCACAATGGACAATATTGGATTCAGAGTCGGGAAATATTAAATTTGAATATAATGTAACTATGAGAAAAATCACAATCTTTCTCAGTCTCAGTTTACTCATTCACAAAATAGGGAAAATAACAGTATTTACCTTCCAGGGTTGATTGTGAAGCTTAAATAAGATGAGTAAAGCACTTTTCAAACTTTAAAGGGCTAAATAAACCCTAGCTATAATTATGATTATGATTATCATGTAAGTATAATATCCTCCAGTAAAACTGATTTCCACAAGGGCAAGGGATTATGTGTTATCAGAATTTTAATACTAAGCATAAAATACATATATGTGTAAGTGTGAAAATACATAGATTAAATGTCTGTTTTAAATGAGTTAAATTTAAAGTTGAACTTAAATTCGTTTTTTGGACAACCAGCTATCATTAAATTGGATAGGCTTTTCACCCCTATTGCAAAATCATCTTACTATTTTGCTACATAAATGAGTTTGTTCTGATATGGATACCTATAAATTAAATACATATATATGAATAACATATTGCAGGTATTTTATTATATTTGTTAAACTGAATTAACCTTATAAATTCTTCCTCCTGATTCAGTTCTCTTATCTACCACATCACACTACTTCTGTGTATATTCTATCAGGCCATGGCAGAGTGAAATGACAGGGAAGTTTCTCTCGTCACCTACAGCATGTATTGGAAATTCAATTAATAGGATTTGGGGAAAAATGTGATTCTTGTGAGAATGATGCATTGATACAGGCATATATAATTTGCCCTTCCCTGATCTATGCTCAAGTGTGGTCTAACAAACTTTTCTTACAAACAAAAATTCCTTAAACAAACTTTACCAATTCTCTGCAGGCCAAAATGCCCGAAGTCCTGGCCCCGGACAAAGCCCTGGTATACAAAGGTGCCTCCTCCTGAGGATTCTGAAGAGACCTGCAATGTGGAAGGGATGAAGGTGGGTGAGGGAAAGGAGAGGGGAAGGAAGGGAGAATCAAGAGAAAAGCCAAATGGTTTGGAATTCCTCCATATTCAATCACACACCCAAATCCACACATTCACACTCAGCCATTCTTAAAATTTAAATTAATATACATACACAGATGTATGGACACAGGCACATATTTATGCAGGCATACAGACATAAATATAAAAACAGAGACCCAGAAACACATAGATGTGCTTATGGACACAGACAGGGAGACCTATTTGTAATAATTACATGGTTCCAGGCAAACAGATTTAAAAAAAATAGCACTCATTTTTTTCTATTCAGTTGTTTTAGTCATATCTGATTATTCATGATCCTATTTGGGGTATTCATGGCTAAGATACTGGAGTGATTTGCCATTTCCTCCTTCAGCTCATTTTACAGATGAGGAAAGTGAGGCACACAGGATCATATAACTAATAAGTGTCTGAGGCCAGATTTAAATACAGAAGATGTTTTCCTAATTCCAGTCCCAGTGCTCTATTTACTGCACCATCTAGCTAATACACAGACACTGACATAACCAGGGTCAGCTAGGTGGCACAATGAATAGATTGCTAGATTTGGAGTCAGGAAGCCTCATCTTCTGAGCTGAAATCCAGCCTCAGCTGGGTGACCCTGAGCAAGTCACTTAATCCTGTGTGTCTCAGTTTTCTTATCTATAAAATGAGCCAGAGAAAAGTATGGCAAATCACTGCAATACATTTGTTATGAAAACCCCAAAAAGAATCATGGAGAATCAGACATAAGAGAAAAAATCAACTGAACAACATAGCTAAACTCACACAGATTTATACATTCAGAGCCATGTGGTACACTTTCCTCTAGATATACACATACATGGACACCCCTTTCAAATACACATTTAGCAAAGATGTGATGATAAAACTAAGTGATTCCCTTATTCTTGTGGTCAAACCCGGTTTTCCTTCCCCTTAGAGAAACTGGATGAGTCTGGTTTAGTCCTAATGTCCCTCTCCATCATGGACCTTTACAAAAAGTTGCTAGAAATGTTGATCCCTAAGATATCTTGGGGGCAGAAGACAAGGCTGTGCTACTCTTGGTGTCCCTGAGTTAACAGCCAGGATCAGCACCGTTATTCAGTGTTAACAGCCTCAGACAATTCTGACTCCTCTGCCAATGGGATCCCGTTTTGGCTCTTGACCCTGTGTAGCACTGCTCATTTCATTTCCAGGGATTAACTTTACAGTTTTGCACAGAAAGCCCTTTATATAAACTACATGCCCTCAAAGTACCATCTTCTGAACTATACTCATTCAGAAGGCCATAGGTAGCCATACCAACTGTTCCCTTCCCCTGCCACAGTTCAGGCTGTGGGGTTATGGAAGAGGATATTGTGTTTCACCATCTCCCTGGAAGAATTTAAGTCTGATGGCTGAAGGCTCAAAACGGAGAATTTAATGACTGAACAGGAGTTCTCTTTTAGAGATCTTGTATAATGGGACTGTGCCTACAGGTACACTCTTCCACTGCCACATTTCTTTAGCTTTGTAACCATCATGCCTTTTAATTTCTCCATTTGAAACATTATACATTTAATTTCTCCATTTGAAACTATATTTTTGGTTTGAAGTCCAGAAAGATTTACTAATCTTTCCCAGAGTTAGGCAGGGGGATGAATACTGAGAACTCTTCCTAGATGTAAGATTCATGCTGGAAAGAAGCCCTTTGGCTTCTACAGACTGGGAGTCAGTGCAGTTTGCAATGATTCAGATGGAAGGGTCCTTAAGCCCAACTCTCATCTTACAGATGAGGAAATGGAGATCCAGAGAGAAGTAATTTGCTTAGAGTCACATAGACCTAGGTCTGTGAGCCAGATCTTCCTGTATCCTAGTCCAGAGGCCACCAGCTCTATTATGCTACATCTTAGAGGTTCTCTTTCTCTTTCTCCCAGGAGAAAGTCCAAGGGATCCCAAACATTAGTAGAGAAAGTATAAGTAGGGGAAAGAAGAAAGTAAGCTTTATGATGGGAAATTAGGGAAGATATTACTGGACTTACGTGACCATCTAAGGCCCAATTATCATCCTTGAATTGGCTCACAGATACATCCTTAGGGCTCATGATGTGATAAACCTGGAGGAGGAGATGGAAATCTTCTTTCTTGTAAATACCTAGAAGAGAAAGATGAGTTGAAATATTTCAAAATCTGTGTATATGGGCGAAGTACAGTCTTGCATGTATGATCATGTCAAAGGTGTTTATGAGCCAAGGCAGGTGTATGTATGATTGAGTATGAATGATGATTGTGACCTAGATATTAGCATTTGTTTGCAAGTATAGATACATGCTGTGATAATACACGATCTAGACAAATTGGACTTCTCTGCTGTGCTGGCCCCAAATTCCATCCTTTTCTTTTGTCTTCAAGCCTGAAATGTATGCTTTCCTCACATAATTCCTCCCTTTCTTAAAGAGTGGCTCCAGTACCACCTTCTGCATGAAACCTTTGCTGATTCCTCCTCCACTTGTTGGGATCCTCCCTTGAACTTGTGTATTTCTTCTTTTTACTTTAAATATAATAAGATAAATACTTAGTGACTATCCCATTCAAGCATGAACTTCTTGTGAGAAGAGATTGTTTCATTCTTTGTATTTATATTCCAGCATTATGCTAGCATAGCATACGGACTGCACAAATAGGTGCCAATCAATCCATTGTAGAACTGTGACTGTGCATATGATTATCCATGCAAATGTAGATGTGTGCATACATTATTGTAGGTTTGCAAGTTTAGGAGTATGGATCTATATAATTATGCAGTAGTTAAAATGGCAAGTATTAATGTATGTGTACATGCATATTTGTAACCATGGGGGTGACAGAAATAGATGTATATGAGAATATATAAATATGATCATTTATGTGAGTGTTCAGGTATGTTATGGGGAATTCAATTCTTCTATAATCTATATGTAGATACCGAATTCAATATCACAGCTATTAGAAAGAGATAATGAGTACAAATAAAGAGAAGACACAAATCATTTATATTTGTAAGGTTTACTATGTAAAAGATTTGTCTTTCAAATGGGCTTTACAAATCATTTATATTTGTAAGATCTATTATGTGAAAGGTTTGTCTTTCAAATGGGCTATAAAAATTAAAAAAAGCTTTAAAATAAAAATAAAAAGCTTTAAATGAAAATAAAAAGCTTTAAAAATTAAAAAAAAAAATAGAATAAGAATGTGCCTGTATCATGTGTTGCTTTTAGTCATAAAAACTAAAGAAATGGTTTGATCTATTCATGATCCCAAAAAAGTATTGAGATTAGGGAAGAAGGAAAGGTCTCCTGCTTGTAACACTGATTAAGTTCTTTGAAAGAAGAACCAGGAGGATTTCCAAAACAAGATTATGGAACCAGGGAAAGGAGAGCAATATGGACCAGTTCAATGAAATCTCATGAGTAAGGGTGACATTAAGTTATCTGAGCAGGAAATTGATCTCTCTTGGTTAGGCAACTGCTTGTGGCCAGGAAAACTTTTCTGGGAAAACTGCAATGGAAGACTTAGAAGAATACAATGAGGCCAAAAAATCCACATGCAGATTGGCATATGTATAATATAATTATCTTTTTTTTTTTTTTTTGTGGCTCAGCTGCTGGGGAGTCCTGAATACTGGTATCCAAATAAACATGTATGTCTAAAACACAAAGCAACAGACAAAGTCACAAAGACACACAAATGTACATACAAAAACTCTTGCTGACATAATGTACTTGTTAAAAGAGTTATATAACACACACACACGCACACACACACACTAAGAATTACAGGTATGTTTACATGCTGATACATATATATGTATATATATATATATATATATATATATATATATATACCCCCTTTCTCCACTGACAAAATCATATCCAAAAAAAAGCATGCTCATCATATTCAGAAAAACAAACAGTAGCTCTTCCTGATTAGAATACCTGTATTTCAGCCTAATGTAACACTATTTGAATCACTACTGAGACCAATGCAAATACCTTCAGATGGCTGACTCTGAGACTAATTATACATTCATTCCCCACCATTATTTCCGATTAAGGCTGCTTCTTCCTTACCTGACATATGTAGTTCAACCCTATCTTGGTCTATGAGAGTGGCGTTGACCTTGCCTGTGGCTGACTGGAAACCCATCACTCTCAGTATGGCTGGATGTCTTTTCCCCTTGTATTCATAGGACCCTTTCCACAGGGAATTCTTGGCAAACACATCTCCAGGAACTAAAGGTGTTAGAAAAGAGAGAAGAAGAGGTGTTTGTTCAGTGCAGAGATCAGATGAAACTCAAGCTTTGCATCCTCCATATAAACAGCAAACTCTGATTTGGGACTTAATTGTGGGGAAAACAACTAGGCTCCCAGTTTGCTTATATCATGGGAACAACAGGAAGAGTTCCTCCATTCCTTTGAAGCACTTAGAGCTCAGTGGGAAGAGACAAAAAAATGGCATTAATACTGTCATTTTAACATAATTGATGTGAATGCTCTTTGAAAAAGAAAGAGATGCTGCTGTGGATGTTGCTGGTTTTATGTTTCAGGTAAATTATGTCCATCGTAATGAAGTAGCCTTCCTGGGAAAATGCTGTGGCAGGGATCTTGTAACAAAAACATTATTCATATCTATACAGCACTTTATGCATTTATTGCCAAAGCTGAGTGATTTAGAAAGCACTTAGAACTGCCAACTTCTCAAAGGTTGTCCGAAATAGGATAGATTTCTAGTAATATATGGATGAAGTAAAAGGAAATAGAATTAAGCAAGAGGATCACGGGAACATAGAATTTAGAGCTGAAAGGGTCTTAGAGATATATTAATCCTAGTTCCTCATTTTTCAGGAGAGGAAACCAGCCCAACGAGTGACTTGCTCAAACTAATAAGGGAATAAAAATGGCACAACTAGGATTTGAACACAGAACTAAATTCAGTGTTTTTGGATCTAGACAAATAGGAGGCATCTTTCACTTCTCTTAAACTTCAAGTTCATTTGGGATAGAGACTATTTTTTGATTAAATTCCAGTTCTTCCAGTATCTAGCCCCATGATCTTCAATGTTTGTTGAAAAGGAAAGAAAGATTATTTCCCAATTTGATTTTTTTCCTTCATCTATAAGGTCTTTGTTTTCTACTAAAATTCATATTGATTTCATGGGCCATGTGCATTATCCCTAAAGAATTTCTTCCATAACATTCAAGAGAAGTGGTGATCTAAGGCCTGAAGTTCCAAGAAAGCCCATTCCATTTTGGGGAAACTCTTGATTTTTAGGAAGTTTTTCCTGAAATCAGGTTTAAATTTGTCTTTCTATAACTTTAATCCTTTACTAGAGTTTTTTTTTTTTTTTGCTACAACTAGAACAAGTTCATTTTTTTTTCATGTTCCAGTCCTTTAAATAGAGAAAGACATTACCATTGTTACCTCCCTTAATCTCTTTTCTAGCTTAAATATCTATTGTTCTTATAATTAGTTCTTATAAGGTAAGAATTCATGATCTCACACTATCTTAGTTGCCTTCATCATAGCTTATTAATGTTTTCCTTCCCTAAAATATGGTTTCCAAAATTGAATATTAAAACAAAGCACAATAGTTCTTGGATTCTATGCCTAATTATAGTCTAAGAGTAGATTCATCTCCTTGTTTAGGCTACTGTATCCTATTACTGTTTAGTATTGAATATCCAGTATGTCCTCCTCTCCCTAAAGAACTTTTTTTCATTAATTGCTGTCCAACCATGACTTTTCCAACCTGACTTTTCAACTTAAATGTAAAACATTTTGTCCAACTGAATTTTATCTTATTAGATTCAGCTCAATGTTCTAGTACTTCAAGATCTTTTTGGATCCTATCATTCTGTGTATTTGTCTTCTCTTCCAGCTTTATGTCATTTACAAATTTGAAAGGATGTAACTTATCCCTTTAAATTACTTATTTAAAAAAATTTGAACGCATTTCTTGAGCAATTCCAGTGGAGGCCTCCTGCCAAGTTGACAATGAATTTTTAAACTCTTCTGAATCTGGAATGAGGAATTTTTTTCAAATGCTTTGATAAAAACGAGGTAAATAATATCTATGATGTTGCCTTCATCTAAAAGATTAACTATCATGACATAAAAAGAAATTAAAATGGTGTACCAGGACCTATTTTTGAGTAAACAAATTTGGTCCTGGAAATAATTATACCTTTTTCTAGATGTTCACTAAACAACCATTTGTTGTTTTGCTGTTGCATCCTAAAACTTTTCCAGGAATTAAAATCAAATTCATTGAATTAATTTTCTGAAAATCAGGAAAATTTTTTTGCTTTTCTTCAGTCCTATTCTCTTTCCCCTGTATCCTCCATAATCTTTGAAAGGCTCCTATGATAGGGAACTAAGAAACCAGATCTGTTAGATTTTTTAGCACTCAAATATATACTCCATTTGGACTTAAGGACTAGAGCTACTCAAAGCTTTATTCTCTTTATGTGCTCTTATAATCTTTGGAAACTCCTCATTAACCTTATTTGTTCTACTTTCCATTTTCCAATTCAAGCATCATGGCAGAAAGAATAAAAATTAAACAACTATGCTTCGACTTTGTCACTTATCCTTCTCCTTTCCTCTAAGTTTTAGGGGAAAAAACCATCTTTTTGTCATTTTTGTCACTCTGGTAAAAAAAAAAAAATTTGTTCACTTTAATTTGTCTGTTACTCTTAAAGGACTTGTATTCACCCATCGTTATCTGCCTAGCTTCCATCTTCTGTTATATGTTTGTTTTTTATTTAAATCAACTAATGGTTTCTCTAGAAATCTACTTTGGTCTTTTCAGATAATACCCCTTTTTCTTTCCTCAATGAAATATTTTGGATTTTAAAGATTTTATTATGTTTTCTTAAGGTTATTCTTGAGAGCTTTCTGTATTTCCTGGCTAACTATCGAGTTTTAGTACATGTGATCCCACCTGACCTGTAGAGAGCCAACTATAAGTCCTTTGGAAGGCAAGGAGAGATTGCTTGGAGAACTTTAGGAGACTTAGCAAGGCCAATTTCCCAACTATTAACTTATATCTGAACTCCTTTGGAATATTTACTGACAGTTGACATGACCAGAGTGCATTTTTGAGACAATATGCTTTAAAAAATGAAAATAAATAACAGGATGGACCTTCACTAATAGAACAAGGAAATGTCATGGCCTTAGTTATACTTTCTGTGATTTTCTGGTATTTGTGTAATGTATAATAGAGAAAAATATGTTTATAGTGGGGTATAAATGGGACGCTGTAAGAAATAAAGTCAGTTCAAGATGTAAGCTTGAACTCATCTGGCCCCATTCATATTTATTTCACTCACTGTTTCATGCCAGTTGATGGCATACCACTTGATGAATCCTTTGAAATCTATTCTCCTAAAATCTACACTACATGCCAGTTTATGCCTAATCTCCCTCTCCTTTTCTATCATGAATTCTAAAATGGAGTGGTCCTAGGGTCCCATTACTTCTACTCTAGAAACTTATTCCTGCTTCTTGCATCCTATACTTTTTGAAGAATGAATTATCATTAATGCAAGTTAAGAAATTATCAGTTACTCTGCTCTGGAAGTCTCCATCATTGCTTTATACCACCATGATTGTCCTTCTCTCTTCTTCTTAAACTTACCAACTACCTTTTTCTGTCAAGGTATTCTAGTGATGATTTTGTTTCTATCTCCACCCATCTGCTTATACTTCTCTTCATCTCTTCAACACTTTTCTCTGAATATATACTTGCATAAGTAAATCTTCTCAATATAAAGTTTTGTTTGGCTTTTATCTAATTTATGTCTTTTGAATGAAGCATAGTTTTTCCAGATTATATTGCTGTCATCAGTATTCATTCCATATATTTTCAGTGATGTCTAAATCAACATTGTTATCTCTAGTTCTCCTTACTTGTTACCCATATTCTATGAATGTACATATAAACACCTGATGCCATGGGTTATACTGCTGATTTCTTTCTTGCACTGTGGCTATAATTATCACTATTATTTCCATTGTGATTTGTGGTTCCATATTGTGACTACTGTTTATAATATGTAACTTGGTAGACATCCATGATCAGTTTTCTCCCTTCTCCTTTTATTTCCTATAGCAATTATTGCCTGCTGACTGTAAAATCTTCTTTATGTATCATTAAATCATGTTTCTCCTCTGCTTATAATCTTCAGTGACTCCCCTCTGCCTATAGAATAAACTTCATACATTTCTAAAATCTGGCTCCAACACAGCTTTCTTAGGATTTCAATGGACTCTCTTCCATGTACTTTATGCTCCACATGAATAAAACCACTCCATTCCTCATTCTTATCCTATCCTCCTTAGTTTCCCTGTCTTTGTACATGGTACTCATTCCCAGGCACTTCCAACTCTACTCACTCCTTCTTCTCCTGCAAGGGCTGATGAGGATACCACCTCTTCTGTGAAACTTTCTATGAAAACTATACTTGCATTTCTCATTTCAAATTTCTCATAGGAGGGCATCTACTTTACCCTCATCACTTTTTGTTTTATATTATATTTCTGAAAGTATCTTATGTTATTTTTGGAAAAATGTATACTTTGCATCAGGTTGTAAGTTTTTTGAGGACACAGACCGGGTCCTATTTCATTGTGTCTAACATAGGACTAATTATACCACAGATTGAGTAATATTGTAGAATTGAATCTTAAAATAGAAGCTCTAGTAAGCTTACTAGTCTTATACAATAATACCTTCTTTAGCTTGGTCTATATGTCAATTTTAGATAAAGAGATTCCAAGACTGGTTCTGGAAAGACAGAAACATAAAACAATGTATTAAATGGACACTCAAATGTCCACAAACACTTTTGATGTGCTCAAGGACAAATGTCCAACTATAATATTATTTTCTGCAGGTTAAGAATAATAGGGAGGAAGACATGTCAGTTGGACTCAAAAGGGGTGGGAGAATAGCTTGTTAGGATGAGATTTCTTAAAGAAGAATTAAGATCAAGGTTTTGAGTTCTGAAACAAATGAGTGACCCACCCCAACTTCATCTCCAATCTGGGAGACACCATGGGAATAGAATTTGGATTGTCACAGAATCCTGGAAACTCCACTTCTCTCTTGTCTAGCTGGTTAGCAATTTGGATTAATTAATCTAATTAAGTGAAAAATTAATTTTTCATGCTAAAAATTCTATATAAAGCTTCTACCATCTCTAGCCCAGTTATTTGCAACTAGTAGGCAATAACATTTTTGGATTGGATATAGCTGTAGTTATAGATACATACCTGAAGCTTTGGTAATGGGTGGCTCTCGGGGAGTACTAATGGGCCTTCCACTGGGCCGAACCTCCGCTAAATAAGAAAATCAGAAAAGCATCATACTGGGTTTTAGTCATCCTGTATTTTCTCCAGTTAAAGAACATTGTTATCATCATATATAGGAATATTCTACAAACACCCTCAGTTCCTAATTAATACGTTAAAGCTATATTATCTAAGAATTTCTTCTCAAATCCTTTGTTAGCTTATTTAATATTTCCAATCTATGCAGTTTCTTAGGATATATGATCTCTAATTTACTTTTAAAGTAATAAATTTTTGTTCATCTTAAAAATGTTTCTTTGAAGCCATAAAATGAAGGTAGCCTTCTTTATTTAAATCTATGCAAGGAAGGCAGGACAAAAATTATTCCCATTTCAAAATCATTTCAAAATCAAAATTTCAAAATGGTAACATAACTTCTTTACAATTTGTTGCAGTACTGAAGCTCAAGGGCTATATTAGGATTAGATATATGCATTTGTTAATTTGCAAATTTTCCCTGCATAAAAATAACAATTAAGTCTATCAGATTTGGTGGTGGATATCAACCTAGTGAAGGTGAAAACTCCCTAAATTAGAGAGGCATGATATGATAAACTTATAAGGAAAACTGAGAAAGGGGTGAGGTGGAGTCAGGTAGGAAGACAACAGGAGAAAGGTGTCAGGAAGGAGAGAGCGGGTAACACTGTTTAAATACAGCAAATGAGTAGAAAAGAATAAGAACTAAGAAAAGACTATCAAATTGGATGAGAAATTGTTAGTAATTTTGAAGAGAAAAATTAGTTGAGGAGTAAGTTTGGAAGCAAGGCTGCAAAGGATTGAAGAGTGAGAGCAGAGGAAGTGGAGATAGATGATTGACTACAGATAGCTTTTTTAATGAATTTGTCAGAGAAGAGGAGAAGAGATAGAGCATCATCTCATAAGATGGTAGGGTTTAATAAAAGTTTTATGAGGATAGGGGATATCTGGGAAAAGTTCTGTTCAGCTTGGAATACTTCCTGGATGTAAACAGTATGGGTTTGAAAACACTTTTCCCCAGTCCAGGACTCTGGACCTGCACAAAACAAAACAACCTAGGAATTATTCTGAATGTAGTTCAATTATAACCATTTGCAAAGCTCCCCAACACTCTCCAATCTCTACAACTTCCTGCAGAATTCCTTCGGTCTCTTAAGGCAGAGTTGGTAGAAGTACCCTTATGTTATCTTTCTGAATCTTCAGAATTTGAATTTGAATGAATTTGAAGCTACCATAATCTGGATTGTTGAGTGAGGAAACCCTCAGAGAATTTCCAGTGTCTTTTGGAAAACAAATTTCAGATATCCCCTACCCCAAACCCTACCTTAACCCAAAATCTGTACTCTGAAATGTCTAAGGTAGTTTTTGTGCTGGCTTAAGGAATAAAGATTTAATTTGCTTTCCTGTTCCTTGCTCTGTCTGCTGCTGACATGACTGAAAGGGACTATGGATGGATAGATGCAGTTATAAAGGGGCTCAAATAATGCATCATCTAGTATATTTCTTAGATTCTTATCCTTATGTCTTATTTTTATATTTCTGTCTCCTGAAGGGTAGAAAAATTCTGGGAATAAATGTTTCTTTTATCCTCCTTATATATACTCATTTTCACAAAGTTCCTCCTCACATACATACTTCCTTCTAGAAACAGTAAGACCATTGGGCATATATATGCAGGCTCACCCAGGCAGATAGGTGGCTTCCCTGTCCAGCTGCCATCAGCCTTGCAGGTACGATGCTCAGAGCCACCTTTGAGAGAGAAACCTGACTGGCAGGAGTAGATCAGGGTGTAGCCCATTGAAGGCAAATCCAGGGCACCCACATTGGCATGGGTAGGTGTCTCTGGCTGCTTACAGTGATGTGCTGGAAAAGAGGAAAGAGAATGTAAGCACCTGTATCTGATAAAGTCCTTGAAGATTACTTCATCCATTTCCTTTTTCCAAGGTTTTCTCCCTTCCCAGAAAGCTGAAAATTTGTCTTTGTTAAATCTCTCCAGGAAGACAATCCCATCTCTTCCCTTAGACATCTTCCTTGGTTACAAATGGTCTTTACTCATTATAAGGCAAAATGGTGCTAATATGGGTATTTTTAAGGTCATCTAAGACCCTTATGAACACTTTAAGAAGAAAAAGAGCAGTTATGGCCTTATTTCCTAAATCCTCTCTTTAAAAATCTGAACTCCTGATAGCTATTATTTCATCAGGCCATAGATAAGTTCTCCTTGATGTGTGATTAAAATTTATTGTGATTTAGTTTAAGATTACTTACGGACACAGTCTGGTGGAGTTCCACTCCAAGTAAGGTTGGGGAGGCAGGTTCTAGTGGTAGAGCCTTGCAACAAGTAACCTTTTTGACAACGGTAAAACACTAGACTTCCAACCTGGAATAAGAACCAAGTAATTGATAGCAACAAACAGAAGGTCTTCCCCTCTCATATTCACAACTCCCATCAACTCCCTTCTATTTAAACCCTGCA
This sequence comes from Sarcophilus harrisii, assembly GCF_902635505.1. Lineage (NCBI taxonomy): Eukaryota > Metazoa > Chordata > Mammalia > Dasyuromorphia > Dasyuridae > Sarcophilus > Sarcophilus harrisii. The sequence goes on from NC_045428.1 coordinate 537,629,659, forward strand.
TTACTCTTCAATATCTGCTCATCACCTTCATCCTCATCTGTTCTATTATCCCTCTCCATCTATACTATACTTTCATCATTAACCCTCTCTATGTACCACCTATTACCCTCCATTTGTCTCCATTATTATCACTTTTATATATCTTCCATCATCATATTCCATCTGTTCTTTCATCATCAGCTTGCTAACTGTGTTCCATCATCAACCTTCCCTCTATCCAATCATCATCATCATTACCATCTTCCATCTTTTGCATCATCATTCTATGTTTTCAAAATCAACTGTCCAACTATTTTCCCATTATTATCCTCCATCTGTCTTTCATTATCAGATTTTCATCTATCACTAATCTTTAAGCCTCCAACTGGCTTCCCCAACACTATTCTTCACCTTTCCTCTCATTATCACCATTCATTCAATTTCTTGGCCTTATTACCAATGTCACTTCTAATTAGTCTAAAATCTGCTTTCTCTACCCTTCTCTAGCAATTTCGAATAGGAAGATGAAAACTAATCATTCTCAGTTTCTAAAATTCCATCAGATTCCTTTCCCTAAGCTATTGTTATCCCTAACAATGTCTTTATTTGGTAATTAACACTTAGTAGTGGCAGATGGATTATGAGGAAGGAGTTGATCAATTTAGTATTGATTTTGTACAATTACCTGGTAGCCTTGGGAATTGTTCTGCATTCCAAACTGGGGTACTCCAGGGTCTGTACACATGGTAAGAGCTGGATCTAGGTTATAAAAATAAAAAAATAATCCACATGAAGAATTTGGAAGATTTCCTCTTCCTACTTGGAAAAAAAATTCAAAGAAATAAATACAATTATTGACTTCCTCAGCTTTTTGACTTTTCTTCCTATTGAGTCTATATTTCCAACATTGCTCTAACCATGCCTATTTCATTCTCTCTTCATAGAAATAAGATATTTCTCTAAATATTAAGGCCCAGAAGTGGTCAAATGAAACCTTGCTTAAGGCTTCATACCGTATCTGTGAGACAAGTTTTTCTAAAATTCCTACTTGCCATTTGCCAGAGAAGTATGGTTGTCTAGTTTTAGAATATCTTCTTACCTATGCAGCTGGGCTGGGTTCCACTCCATGTCCCATCTGATTGACAGAATCTTCTTGATGAGCCCACAAGCACTAGTGGGGGTGGGCAAGAGTATGAAACAGATGATCTATAAGAGAATCCCCGGTCCTCTCTCCTCCCATAGGGTGGGACTCCAGGATCTCCACAGAATACAGCTAAAGAACCAAAGAGACAAGAATATTATAGTGACTATCCAGAAACTAGACATCTTAGTAGTTAGAGCATTAGGTCTCAGGTCAGAAACACTTAAGTTTAGACACTTATTAGCTGTGTGATGCTGATACTTAATTTTGTTTGCTTTAAACTACTGGAGAAGGAAATGGTGAACTATTTCAATATCTTTGTCAAGAAAGTCCCAAGGACAGTATTAGATTAGAGTCATAGAGTCAAACATGACTGAATGAATAAACAGCAATAACTCTCCAGAAACCTGATAGCTATTCTAGTGGCTTTATTGTAGACTATCATCCGCATGATTGGTCTGGCCACCTTTAATACTGCTCATTCTTTCTACTAATTGCTTTTTGATTAATTCCCTATTAACACCTGGTATGGAAGATCAACAGACAGCTTAGTTTTACATGTTTCTTTTCTTCTCAGCACTTAACAAGATCATAGGATATTATCTTAAGTAGGAAAGAAATTAACTGTATTAGGACCACCATACCTCCCATACATAGAAAGGACAATAGAAACTATTGGGCTGCAGCAACAAATAGAATAGGTTCTTCCCGTGAATAAAAGGCCTATCTCTACAATCTCTTTTAGGTCTAATATGTTCCAAAGTCCTTTCTGGCTCTAGCATTTTATAAGAAGCCAAAGAAAGAGAATAAACCCCAAGATGCAAAGTAAGAGTTCAATCACTAAGAACTAATTCCCTGGGAACATGCAGATCAGTAGTAACACATACTTCTCAAACTCCTTTGGTAAAATGCCATAGTTAATGAGCAACCTAGGGATTCCTGGACCTGATCCATTTGGCACATTCCCAGATAAAAGAAAATGATCACACATTAAATTGGGCTTTCAACTATATTGGATAGTGAGTGTGCGGCAAGCATACTTTTTTATGCTTTAAACGTTTTTATTATTTATGTCACAATGAAGTATTTCATCAGGTAACTCTTTTCCTCCTCTCTGCAGAGCAATAAAAACAAAAGTACTTTTCACAGAAATGTTATCCTGATGTAACCAACTGCCAAGCTAAGACAGGACAAAATGCATGTATTCAAATTATTGAAAAAAACAAAAATAAAAATGTAATCTCATACTAATTGTACAATTCACGACTATAAGATATTAGGGATATGGTTTGTTTTAGAGCTAAGAAAAAACTAGGAAGTGGGGCCTGCTGTTTTAAACGCCTCTTTTACTACTACCATGTTCAGTTGAGGTTTTAGGCTTAATTCCAGATAAAGCATTACACAAGGCAAAGGTGACAAAGGCAAAGAATAAAAAGGGCAACAATGAAATATTCAAAGTTTTACCCACCCAATTTATGTGTTAGGACAATAATAGAAACTTTAGGCTAAAGAATTCTAGGGAGATCTTCAGGTCCTGCAGCTAAGGATCTGAAGTGAATACTGCCATATAATTTCCTGACACATCCAACTTATGAGTATGGAATAGCCCTTAGAAAAGAAGCACATCCTTTGTCTCTTTTCTAATTCCTTCTATGATTCCAGACCAAATTCTTATCTACATTAGGTTAAAATATTTCCAGTTCTCTTTTTTCACATAAACATTTTAAGATGTTGACTAAGAATTTCCTCATCTTAAAAAATAATGAATGGGCTAATTTCAAAGAAGACTAAAAAGATTTACATGAGTTGATGCTGAGTGAGGCAAAGCAGAACCAGGAAAACATTGTACACAGCAACAAGATTGTGTGAAGATCAACTATGATAGACTTATTTCTTCTCAACAATTCAGTGATCCAAGGCAATTCAATAAACTTTGGATAAAAAACCCCATCCTCATCCAGAGAAAGAACTATGGATACTGAATATAGAGCTACACATACTATTTTCATCTTTCTTGTTGTTATTTTTCTCATGGTTTTTTTCACCTTTTGTTCTGATTTTTCCCTTCTAAAATGACTCTTATAGAAATATGTCAAAATCAATGTACATATATAATCAAAATAATTTTTTAAAGAATCTCTTCATATTAAAGTATTAGGAGACAGGGAAGGAATAAACATCTTTGCCCAATAGCTTTCATGGATCAGTTAATTATGGCCTGTGGGCTAATTATGGCATACCACCTATTTTTCTAGAGTTGTGAGCTAAGAGTAGTTTCTACGTTTTTTGAACAATAAATTATTTTATTAAAAAGGTAAAACAAAAAATTCTTATCTTCTAGATCATATAAAAAGAGTCAGAAGACCAGATTTGGATCATGGATTAGAGCATGTCAATTCCTAAATTAAATAATCTTTGAGCTTCCTTTTAAAGATAAGAAACTGCAATTCTAGTATTAAATGATGCATTCCAGCAGAGAAAAGCTTAAGCATACTGAGTTGGAGGGTGACCTACACCATATCTCAGCAAAAATTCCTTCTAGGAAGAGGAGGGTTCACTAAGCTTCTAATTGAAGACTTCCACTGAGGAAGAATCCACTACTTTCTGAAGCATCACAATCCACTTTGGGACAGCTATTTATGAAACAGTTTTCACCAACATCATTCTTAAATTTGCTCTTTTGCAAATTAATCCACTCAAATTAGAGAAATGAAAAGTAAGGTAATTCTGCCTCATAGCCAGTAGAATATCAAAGATAATAAACATAGATAAAAAAGAAAAATGACAACATGTTTGAGGGGATATAGGAAAATAAGATCATTAGCATACTGGTGTTGAAGTTGTGAATTGGTTCAACATTTATTATTATAAGTACTTATTAAGTGCCTACTATGTGCTAGGCACTGTACTAGGTGCTTTACCTCATTATCTCATTTTATCATCATGACAATCCTGGAAGGCAAATGTTATTGCCATTTGACAGGTAAGAGGCTAAGTGACTTGATCAGGATCACATAGCTAATTAGTATCTGAGATCAGATCTGAACTCAGGTTTTCCTGACTTCAGGCCTAGCAATCTATTTACTGCACTAACAAGTTGCCATTAGATCCTGGAAACTAGTGCCCACCAATTGGAGAATGGCTGAACAAATTGTGTCATATGACTATAATGGAATATTATTGTACTGTAAGAAATAGTAAATGGGATGGTTTTCAGAAAAATCTGGAAACATTTTTGTGAACTAATGCAGAATGAAATGAACAAAACTAGGGAATTTATACAATAATATCATAAAGATAAGCAACTTGGAAAAATTTTAGGATTCTGATCAATATAATAATCCACCATAATTCCAAATGACTAACAATGAAGCATTCTACCCACTCCCTAACAGAAGTGATGTACTCATGATACAATTTTAAAATGGTCAATATGAGACTTGTTCTTTTTATGTTACAAATTTTTCCATCACTACCACTGATTGGTGCAGGAAGGTGAAAGGAAGAGAAAAAAATGCTTGATAAAAAGTGAGAGAAATGATTATTTTAAACCTATATTAATAACCAATCAATATTGTGAATTCATGGATTTTTCCCTTTCTATTTCTTCATTGTCTACTAGGTCAAAGTGGCTTCTGAAGGGATAGGATATTGAGCTTGGATTAACATTCTTCTCAATTGAGATCCCATATACTGGGATATATGTGACTTTTCTAGATCTCTCAGGTGGGAGTGGTCTGGGTAGAGACGAGTAAGAGTGACATAATCAAAATAATGCCCCTCCCTCATTAGAATAAACCCACATCTCATTATATTGTTAATTCTCTCAATGATTTTTAATCAATCAGAGTTGATTTCTACCTGTTGGAAATACCCACTCTTCCAAGGATATTTAAACTCACAATGGCCCCCAAAATTTGTCTTTTGTTTACCAGAGAAAGCCAATGATAATCATTTTGTTAATTATTTCCTAGCTATAATTTAAAAATTGATCATCAATTGTCCAGAAAGTGTGTCTTTGAGACTTTTCATTCATCATAAAAGAAAATAAAATGTAATTTTTAAAAGATGATATATTAATTTGCTCCGAATCTAGGAATAATCAAAACAAGTGCCATTTCTCTCTAGATGTTCAAATAGTTGGAATTAACTATCACATCTCTCCTATGTTTTGTCACGAATAGAGAGAACCTTAAAATCTTCAGTTCTTTAAGCAGTATTCATATCTCAAAGATCCTTCAGCATCCTCATCTTTCCTTGGACACTCTCCAGCCCATAATTATCCTTCTAAAATTGTTCCTGGAACAGAACACAATGCTCCAGATATGGTCTGACCAGCACAGGATTCAGTAGGACCATTACTTCCCAAAGAAGGTCACCTGGATTCTTCGTACATGAGCACAATTCCTCTCTGACACCCACTTACGGAAACACTGGGGCAGCTCTCCACTCCAGGAACCATTGCCTTCACAGGTGAGCACAGCAGGTAGAGAAAGTTGATAGCCTTCCAAACAGGCATATGTCACGCTTGAGCCCCACATGAAATCGGATCCCACAATTTTCCCATTAGGAACAGGAGGGGGTGCCTTGCACAGGATAGCTGCAAAGGAAACCAAAGGTGTTGATTCTTAATGATTTCCCAAGGGAGCCATGCTCCATCAGAGCCCATTAACCACATAAATAACTCTAGCTCTGCCTCTGGGAACTCATGACCTTCTGCTTTTAGGGAATCCATGGTATTATAGAGAACATAGTTCCCATCTTCAAAGACCTTCCAGTATAATGATTCACATAGTTCTTAAACTCAGAGATAAAAATCAGGCAACAAATGCTCTCACATAGACCAGGCAAGTTATTCTCAAAAAGTTAAGCTATAGAATTAAGTGCACAGAGATTCTGGCCATTGCTATTTTATCCTTTCCAACAGAGAAGCAGCAGTATAGCATTCTTCTTAGGTGACTTTTCTGGAGTTTTGAAAATTAATGCATGACAATTATTTGGTTATCATTGGGTTAGGATGCAAGCTAACAGAGATGATGACAAAAGCTCACATTTGTAGAACTATCCAGTACAAAGTACTTTAATTGACCCTTACAACTGCGCTGAGAAGTAGATGGAGTAAGTATTGGTACTATTTTACAAATAATGAACTGATGTCCATAAAGTGAACTAATTTGCTCAAGGTCACAGGGTTAGTAAATGGGAGAGCAGACTTCCAATTGAGCTTTGTCTTTTGATTCCTAGGGTAAGGTTCTCTCTATTGTACCATACTGACAAGATGATAAAGAGCTCAGAGGCTTTTTGATTAAGATTCAAAGTAAAGTATTCTTGCTCCACATTTCTGCTGACCTTTGATCTGAAAGACTCCTACTGACCTTTACCTGTTTTGAATTCTTAAAATATTTTCTGTCTCTAATGCTTCTCATTGGCTGTTCCTATTAGTTGTTTCTCCCCTCAAATTCTGACAATTCAGGACAATGTCAGGGAGGTGGTAGATTCTTTAGGGATGGCAATTAAGGTCCAATAGCCAAACAAATATCACCATTTGTATTTGTCTAACCCTAGAGCTAAGAATCACTCCAAAAACCAAACTAGCCATAGTTTGTGACTCCCTGCTTTAAATAATAGGCTACCATGTGATAGGTACCAGTGGCAAAGAAAACTGAATTAGCCAGCTCCATCACTTGATGGCTGTATGAGGTTGGGCAAGTCACTTACTTTTTCTGTTCCATAGTTTTTTTTATCTATAAAGATTTGAATTTGGACTAGATGATTAGTAAGCTTCCATAGAGATCTAACTTTCAACAATTCATAATTTTCTACAGTCTAGATTTTACTTAAGAGCTAACATCTATATAAGACTTTATACATTTTATAAAGTAAGTACTTTACATATATCATGTCAACTATAAAATAGCCATGGCAGACATTCTTATTCCCATTTCACATACAAAGAAACCAAGATTCAGAGAAGTTAAGTGACTTTTACAAGATTACAGAGCTAACAAAAGCTATCATAAAAGGCTAGAAATTGACCTTTAGCAACTTCTAAGTGCTCTCCCATCCTGCATCCCAAAAGCAGGCAGAATAATTCTACACAGCTCCACATTGTAGAGAAGGTAGTAGAGGAACAAAAAAAGGCATCTGCATAAATTGCCATGGCAAGAATCTGAGATTTCAAATGCCTATTTTGTACTAATTTCTCATTGATTTTCATTTGACAAAGGATTTGTCAAGTTATGAACCTCCCACCAATTCAAACCCAAGAAGGAAGTCTCATATATTTATTCTTCTGTCCCCCTTCCTTTCCTCTCTTCACAGATATATGGGGAACAAGTCTCAAATTTATATCCTGTCCTTCCCTTCATCCTGCTACCTCTCCACCCCACTATACCTGAGGACCTCAGTTCTCACCTTTGCACACTGGCTTGGTACCATTCCATACTCGGTCTTTTGTGCATCTCAACACAGATGCTCTGTCAAATTCCATCATATGTCCTGGAACACACTGGTATGTTACTGTCTTGTTGTATGTGAAATCACTACCTAGTCTGATTCCATTAGCTGGAATTCCAGGATCACCACAGTTAATAACTGGAAGGAAGGGATGAAAAAGTGGTAATTTCCAGCAAAAACTAGACAGTTGATATCGCTTTCTCAGTACTTGATCTGCACATATCCAACAATACACATTTATAGATATCTTACACAGTCCAGATATGTGTGTACACATATGTTCAGAGGCACATGATGTGGTAAAAGTTCATGTGTACAGATGTATGCATAGGAAACTGCCCAAACATATTCATCCATGCACATACACCATATTCTATTGCTCACATCCAACCATATATCCAGACATTTATTACACATATCCAGATTTATATACATACAGTCTAGTAAATGTACACATTCTAGATGTATACATACCTACCTCCAAATACATAGTCCAGATGCACATGAGATGTACATGTACATGTGTGAACAAATATCCATGTACATAGTCCTAGGGCAGACATCTAGACATAAATGCAAATAGCCATGTCCAGATGTACACATATACTAGATATGCACAAAGTTTAGTACAGATTCACATATCTAGATGTATATACATATATATGCACACACACACACATATATATATACACACACAATTGGTATATATATATATATATATATATATATATATATACACACACACACAATACAATCCAGATACTCAGCACATATTGAGATTGCATACACATGTTTGTGCACATATATATTCATGTGTCCAGGTTTATACCTATACTGGTCACAAGTACAGATGTACATCTATAGAGGGACACTTGTAAACAGACATACATTAGTAGACATATAGATGTATAAATATGGTATATACTTTCACTTATGTATAGATATATATCGCATAATACATATGTGAGCTTACACTATATATATGTAGAATATATTAAATGAATATTAAATAATAAATATTAAATAAATTAAAATATATTAATAGATAAAAATTATAGCCTTATACAATATAGTTTACATGTTTATATACACATATAATGAATGTTTGTACTATTATAAATACATGCAGATATAGAGACATACATCTGTACAGATTTCCTTGCTTAGCCAACACCCTCACCCCTCCACAGACACATTGTATTCACATAGAGCTCACCTGTGCACTCTGGGGAGCTCCCAGTCCAGGTGCCATTGACGGAGCAGTGTCTGCTGAGCAGGCCTGTTGCATAATAACCTTCCCGACACTCATAAATGATTGAGCTGGAGAAAACCAAGCCATCATTAAAAACCACCCGGGCATTGCTTGGTGTTCCTGGGTTTCCACAAGATAGCACTAGAAAGACAAAAGAGCAAAAGTAATTTAATGTTTCACTTCCCACAGAGAGATCATAGTATAGCTTGAGAAGCTTAGAACTGCCCAGAGACGGATTAAAATCTGATAGAGATAGACAAATGGTATGAACCTCTCCTTCATCACTGCTTTAGATATCAACATAAACAGATCTAGTTAGGAGTGAGGATGTCTAACAATTCTGAACAACGGTTAATGGAAGGCTGGGAAGGAAAGCCAAATTCCACCATGATCCTTCTAGTCTAAATGCCACTACATAGACCCTGTAGATATATGTTTATATGGAGGTGACCATTTGTGTACATATAGAATAGTTTGTTAAATAGTGCATGTAATATGTGGATACATTCCACAAATTTGTCTAAGGTACCTACTACATACAAAACAACTTGTCCTCGGAAGAACACAAAGATAAATGAAATATATTTCTTGCCCTCAGGATGTTTATATGCTAGAAAGAAAACAGATAAGATTATGTTGCTATATAACTATATATCAACTATTGTCTTGTTTTCTATTTTGTTTGTGCTGTTATCTTTCCAAATGGATTAGAAGCTCTCTCTGGACAATCTATCAAAAGACATTTATTAAGTACTTATTATGTGCTACTGATATATTAAATGTAGTTCTAATATTTAATAAATATATGTTGAATGAATGTTTGCCTAATTGATTAGAAATATCAGACTGGATCAAATTGGTTTTTGTCTCTGAAATTGGTTGTCAATGTATGATACTCTTGCATTTAGATAAGGAAAGGATCTCAAACACCACCTAATCCTACTTCCTCATTTTACATATATAAAAAGAAGACCTAGAAAAGTGAAGGGCTTGCCCAAGTTCACACAGCAAGTAAGAAGCAAAGTCTAGATCCAAACATTAGGTCCTCAATCTGTCAATCCAGAGCTTTATCCATTATACTAAGCCTCAATTTACATCATAGGTTAGAGGGGCTCCAAATTGCCTCTTAAAAGCTTGTCATGATAATATGGAAATATGTTTTTCAATACTACACATGTATAACCTATATAAAATTGTTTGCCATCTTATAGGGAGGGAGAGAAGGAATTTGGAGCGCAAAAATTTAAAAACAAATGGTAAAAATTGTTTTTATATGTAAAAAGGAAAAGTGAAAATATTAAAGATTTTTTTTTTTTAAAAAAAAGGTTGTTTTGGACCTGCAAATTATAAATTTATTTCTTTGAGCCCTTTTTAGTCTATGCCATTTCCTAGAATCCCCAGAATTCCTATTGCTAGTTTAAAATATGATGTGTGTATATATGTGTATGTGTGCATAAATAAATACTTATAATACACACACACCTATACTTACATACTTAGCACACACACACACAGAGTAACCAACAATTATTATTTTTTTTGCTTTGAAACACCAATCTGCCACAGACTTGGTCCTGTCAAAGGAAAAACAAAGTCCTAAAACATTTGGAGTAGTAATATTTGCTAGTTTCAATATCGTCACTTTTTGAATAGTATTTTTTAGTTCAGTGCTTCTATTACCAATGGGTGTTCTTGCATTATAGCTTTTATTTAGATATAAAAAAAAATCAAGAAGCAGCTAGATAGAGAGGATTCTGGGAAGATGCCAGAGTAGATTATAAAATTCCAAACTCTTCAGATTTTCCCCACAAACAAGATAAAATAGCTCTTCAGAGGGAACTAGACCAGTAAAAATAAATAAAAGTTGGTGCAGAACAATGGACCTCCTGGAACAACCAGAATGATACCAGGATAGAATCTGGCCCCCAGGAAGGGTAAACACCTCCAGGCTAGTTCCACTGAAACCATACTGCCTTAGGGCTAGCTGGATTTAGAGGTAGCTTTAGGCACAGGAATTTGTATCTCTCAGTGAGGGAAGTCAGGCATCTGAGTTAGGAAAAATTGAGGGAACCTCTGCTAATAAAGTTTGTTAGGCCCAATTGTGCTGCTGAGAGGCAGCCCTGAGCCAGAAGGAACCAACACATACCTGGTGAGTGCAGAAGCAGTGGGGCAAATGTGCTGGTTGTGAGCTCTAACAGGACAGAGTTCTGGGGTTCAGTTCCAGGTCTGAGGGGGAGAACTGAAGAAAGACCTTGGGACAGAGGCAACATTCCCCACACCCCAGGACTGAAAGTGATTACAATAATAAATTGCTAGAATTTTTTTTAAATGAGTAGGTAAAAGAGAAAGAACCCAACTATAAAAAGTTACTATGAGAATAGAAAAAAACTGAAGTTCATCTTCAGAGGAGGATATTGAAGCAAAACAACAACAAAAAGCTTTGCTACCTTCAAAGAGCATTGTCAAAAGGCCATCTACCCAAAAAGAATTCATAGAACTCAAAAAAAGACTTTAAAATTCAAATGAGAAAGATTGAGGGTAAAAAATTTAAATAAGAACAATCCAAGAAAACCAAAAAGATTATAAAAAGGAACTCAACCAACTGAAAAAGAAATCTAGAATCTTAAGAAAATGACTTCTTAAAAATTAGATTTGGACAAGGAGAAGCCAGCAAAGGTATAAGAGACCAAGAAACAATAAAATAAAATATAAAGAATGAAAAAGTAGAAGAGAATGTGAACCATCTCATAAGAAAAACAAAGTGATCTGGAAAAAAAACAAGAATAATTGGACTATCTAAAAACTGCTATTAAAAAAAAGATTCTTAATATAATAATCAGTAAAATGCAAACATATACACATACATTTGGAAAGCTATAAAAATCTCAATTCAAATAGAAACAAGAAGACAAGGGGAAAGGGTGGAGAAGAGATAAGAGACTTATGCTTGGAGAGGAGGTATAGGTTAACTGGAGGGCAAGGTAGCAGGTAGAAGTAAAATAGAGGAGTCAAGAGGGATAGGAAGTAAGAGATACAGACAACATAAAAAATTATAAATAGTAAAATGTATTAGGTAATATAAGCATAAATAAATTAGGTAATATAAAAATAAAAGGTAATAATCATGATTTTGAACAACATTAAAGCTAGAATAGATTTAATCAAAAGAGAAAAAGAGAAAAGCTACACTATATATGTCCTTCCTCAAACCTGTCTGACTTCTGTGGGCAATTTGATACAAGGGTTGAAGAATAATGGAGGAAGTTGCTTAGCAAGAATACCAGTTCAAGTGTCTTATGTCAGCCATATGAATCAAAATTGTTTTAGATTATTTAAAATAACTAGACAGTTTAAGGCTGGAATATTGTTCTGGTGTAAGAAACAACTAATTGGTAGTTTTAGAAAAATATAAAAAACTTGGACTTATGAAAGAAGATGTTATTCACCTTCAGAGAAATAGAGAACAAACAAGCATAATATGGTCTTACATAGATATACATGCATGCATGTGTATGATTACAGATATCTATGTGTACATAATGTACATGTGTATGATTACAGATATATGTATGATTATGGATATCTATGTATATGGATGTATAGATGTTTGTATGTATGGATGTGTATTAATATGTGTGTCTACATAGCCATGCTTAAATTCAGGGGTGGAGGGAAGGAGGAAGGGGAAAAATAAAATCTGCACAACAGAGAACAAAAGAAAACTTACAAGGAAGCAAAGAAAAGATAGACAGCTCTAAATACAATGTGTGATATTTCTTATATTTAATAATTTTTCTTGAAATGGAAATATTCTGCTGTGTACATGGTAATTTTTTTTCCATTTTTCTATTTTGTATTTTAGTTTAAAATTAATTATCATTTAAAAAAAATAAAGGTAGATCTGGTACATAATTGACATGGAGCAATTTTTTGTCAGGTTAGAAGTACTATTCTAAGGGTACAGTGGCTAGAATGCCTGACCTGGAGTCTAGAGAATCTGAATTCAACTCCAGCCTCAGATTCTTACTAGTTGAGTGAACCTAAATAAGTCACTTAATTGCTGTTTGTCTTAGTTTCTTCATCTGTAAAATGAGGTTAATGATGGCACCTACCTCCCAGTGTTGTTATAAGGATGAGATGAGATAATAATATAGAATATTTGGTACAATTCCTGGCATAGAGTAAACATAATATCAGTGTTAGTGTTTTTATTACAACTTCCAATTCTGTCCAAGTGAAAAAGGTGATGAAGACAATGATAAATAAGGCATATACATTTGATGATCTCAGACCTCTGGGTATGGATTTTGATTCTAGAAAATTTATTTTCCCCAAAAAACTAGAAAAGTTGGTGGAAAGGGAGGGAAAGATAGGAGTACTTTCACTCAAATATTTTGCCAGATATTCATATTCCTTTCTTATTTCTTGATGAAAGTTCTGCACTTGGGTAATAAATTTAATGGGACAATTTTGAGAAAGGGAATGGAGAAGGTGGGACAGAGCAGGCAATGGGAAGAACATTCTATGTGTTACCTTCACATTCGGGCTGGGTACCACTCCATGAGCCATTGACACGGCACGTCCTCTCTGATGACCCTCGGAGCACGTAACCAGGTTCACAGCTGAATCGCATCAGACTTCCAATGACAAACTCATCTCCCAAACGAATGCCATGAGGTGGGATGCCTGGATCCCCACAAATTCCCACATTGCTACCTGTTGGTCAGAATTAAACAAATCCACCATATTAATATGGTGTAAGAAATATGGAATAGTGGAGATACGAAGTAGGGAAGTTAATTTCTGGGATTATGGCTAACAATAACAAGGCATGTGAACTGGGAAAATTTGGGACATTCACAGGACCAATTTCAAGGTAAGGATATTAATTTCCTTTACAATATGACTGTTAAATCATCTCATGTTATTCCAAAAGAATTACTTCATTGCTGCATAGTTAATATTGGTGTATATCTACCACAGAGGCTAGGTAGAAATCAGAAAGAAATGCTCATGGCCCTTGGGGACAACCCAGCTATTTGTAATACTAAAGAAAAGGGTTATAAAAAAGGAAAGTAAGCATGAGAACTTCATGATCAAAACTGCACTAAAATTTCAAATGCAAAATGTAGCTTCAGGGGCTTCAAAATATATTTTTAGTTCATCTAGGTAAAATTCTAAGATTTTAATGTCTTCCTCTAAAATTCACTACAACAACAAAAAAAAATAAATAAAAGAACCCCAAATCTAGCCAAAAGAATATTTCTCTTTAGAATCTTTCACTAATGATTAGTCCATGGTAGGTATCATCCCTTCTTCCTTTTTCACTTCTACTGTTCAGGTATATTTAGCAGCATTCATTCAATCAACAGGATATTTACTGAATACTTAGTACACTATCAAAAATTAAATTCATGACTAATGGACAGAAGATGAGAAAAAGACATCATAGAATTTTGAGTTGGAAAATACCTCTGAGGACATAGATAACTGATATTTATAATGTTTTAAAGTTTGCAAAGTACCTTAAATCCCTGCTCTTCTTTAAACATCTCAACAACCTTGTGAGTAATAGGGATGTTATAGGTTTTCCTATATGTATTCCTATATGTATTTTGCAGATAAGGTAATTGAAACTTTAAAAATCTGAGTGACTTACTCATGCTCATATTGTTGCTACTCAGTGTTACAGGGATATTTTCCTAACTTTAAATCCAGCATTCGAATTATTATGCTACCCTACCTTTCTCTGAGTCAAAGCAATTGGTAATGAAGACCTGGCCTCCGGGGAGTAGGAGCAGAAACAGAAAGGGATAGTCATGAATGTGTTGAGATGGAATGAATAGAACTTGGTGACTCACTTACATGTATGTTGAGAAAGCAATGAGTTTCTTTGAGGGTGTTATCCCTGTCAGTAGAAGGAGCCTATGAGAATTGTTGTAGCCAAAGAATTTATCATCTTTTAAGATGATGGGGTTGAACCAGATGACTTCTAAGTTACCTTCCAGTTCTACATCTATAATCTTACAAGTGTCTGAAGTCATGAAGAAAAGTTATGTTTGTATTATGTTTTTATCCAGAGAACAAAAAGGGTTTGAAGGAGCTTAATGGACTGGTGTAGGTAAATCTGTAGAGACAAGATTCTTGCCCCAGGATAAATTTCCTTGGGTAAGATAACATTTTAAGCCACTTAGACTTGAGTGTGAATGAATTGATCAGATTTTTTCCTGGAAGTGGAGCTTGATAAGGAGATGGGATAAGTGAAATGTGATCAAAGTCCTTGATGGGGGCTTCATTTCCCACTTCAGGTATTGTGGAATGGCCTTAGTCTCTGAATGACCTGTAAAGCATGCTGTGTGTGTTCCTTCCACTCAGTTCTCCAAAATTTCCATTCCATAAAATAAATACTAGATCTTATATTCTTGCTAAGCAGCTATCTCCTCTATTATTCTCTAATCCTTGTATCAAATAGCCCACAGAAGTCAAACTGGTTTGAGGAAGGAGAGAAAGGAAACCAGAGAGAATGAAAGATATAAAAATGATAAGTGGGTGGGTAACAGAAACCCTATCTATAGCTGGATTGTTTAGAGACGTCTAAGGGAATGAAGTACAATCCTGAATTTCTAAGTCCTATAAAAGACAATTACTATAATTGACAGCACAATGTGATTGAATTAGGTTTTCTAATTAGTTTTAATGAACTTTGGGCGTCTTCTTTCCTTTTGCTTCACTCAAGCTTTGCATAGGCCAATAAAACACAAACAATTTTTCACTCTTCCCAGGCTCTTTTCCTATGCTCATACCTGAGCAATGTGGTAAAGAGCCACTCCAGTGTCCATCCAGCTGGCACATGCGGGTAGCATTGCCAATCAAAGTTCTCTTGCCCAAGCAACTATAATGCACAACTGATCCCACGGTGTAGCTGTCCCCTGAGATCTGGGAATGGGGTGGAGAGCCAGGATGACCACAGGAGACCACTGGAAAAGGATAAAAAAAAGAATCTAGTAACCCTCAATAATCACAGCATTTGTAATAATTGTAGAGACAAAATCTAAGTTTCCCAGAGAAAGAAATAATACAATTCTTGGAAATATTGGGGATAAATGTTATTTAATATATACAACATGTATCAATATACTTTTCTTTTTTCTTTGCTTGAATGGTTTGAAGTTTTCCATATATTGACTATGTAACTTTCTCCTAGATAATTTACAACTTTCCTATGGAAATGTCATTTATATTTAACAAGGACAGCTCTTAATTTTACTGAACAAGGAAAATTATGTTCTTCAAATAGGGAAGAAAATCATCACAGAAATCTCAAAGTTAAAAGGGATCTCATAAACCACTGAATCTAATTCAGATTTAATCAGGAATCTATTTTAGAACATCTCTAATGTCTAGACTCTTCAGACAGAGTTCATCCAATAAAGATGAGCCCATACAAAGGCAGCTCATTCTATTTTAGTTTATTAAGCCTAAAATTGGGCTACTTTGTCAACTTACAGAGACACTGGGGGAGGGATCGGTCCCAAGTACCATCCCCTTGGCAAGTCAGCACATGTGTCCCAAGTAAGTAGTAACCATGATTGCACTGATAAGACACAGTGGTTCCAAAGCTGAAACGGTGGGAGCCACTTGACTGGATATGCCGGATGCTATTTTCTTGATGTCCAGGATCTGTACAGTTGATGACTACAAACAAACAATAGGGAAATCAAGGCATTACAATGGAAATGAGAATTTCCTCCCAAAATAACAAAAAGGTAGAATAGCAAGAGGCCCTAAGCTGAAAATGAGTAAGGGTAGTGGTGTTAAATTCATATGGCATAGGGGCTATTAATCCATACACAAGGATCCTTGCAGCTAAATATTTGATTTAGAAAATCATATATTAACATTATCTTTGTATTACCATATTTTTATTTATTATTTTGTGAAATATTTCCCAATTAAATTTTAATCTTGTTTGAATAACACTTGGGAATGTTGGGGTCTTTGACCTTCCTCTCACCACTCCATCAAAGTAATACCTCTGAGCAGGGAGGTGCTTTCTATGTAGAGTGGTCCAGTGATAAGAAAAGCAGTTTCTGAGCAGTGACAGAAGACTCGAGGTCAGAAGTGACAAGAGTCTTGGGTGAGTGACAAAGAACCAAAATTAAGAAAGTGTGACAAATGAGAGAACTGTTTCAATGATTTTATCAGGACTCTTTTACATTGTGTTTCTTCCAGAGGCAATCTTTGAAAAGATCAATTTACAAGTAGATGTTTAAGGGTGCTAGAGAAGACCTAGGCAACCAGCAAGTCACATTTAGAGCAAGTAACAAGATGCTACTCCCTGACAAGAATGGGGGAAAAACTTCCAAAGGCAGTAACAATAACACGAGTTTACAGCGAAATAAGTTTGTACTTGGGAAAGGTGACAGAAGAGAAGAGGCAAAAAGTGACAAGGGACTTGGTGAGTAACAAACAACCAAAAATTAAGAAAGTATGACAAATGAAAGGACTGTTTCAGTCATTTATCAGGACTATTTTACATTTGTGTTTCTTCTAGAGGCAATAGATCTCTCTTCATTTGAAAAATGTTTTAAGTTCTAGGAAGGTATTCTTGCATTGTAGTCCTTTTGGTAATTTAGTAAAATTTATGGCTCCTTTCTCACAATACTTTTAAATAATAAAATAAAATTTTATTGCTTTGGGATTACAAAAGAAAAAATATATACTGAAACACAATACTCAAACTATTAAGAGGTGAGAAAGGGGGAAAAACCTAAGTTTATGAAATCTAGGTTAGGAATCCCTGATCTAGCAAAATAATTTCCTCTCTAATCTTCAGTTTACCAAGAAAGTAAAGCATTACTCATGAGGCTTAAAGAAATGATCAAGAATAAAAACAAAAAAAAAATTAATGAGGCAGAGGAGAATCCAAAATAGTGTTAAAAGACTGGAAAGTAAGAGAATGTGACAAAGAGAAAGAACTTATAAGTAACTCATTTATTGGTGCTCAGATTGGAGGTCACATGGTTTATTAGTTGTACAATTCACATTAGAACTTAGGTCTTCTGACTTCCAAGAAAATGGTCTTCCCACTAGGCCATGAGATTCTTAAAGAATTCATTGAGATAAGAATAGGGTTTGAGTGGTCACAATTTAGAAGACTTTGGAGAAAGAGGGAAGCTAGATATTAAGAAGCACAACATGCCCTGTCTTCTTACTGCTGATAGAGCTGGAGTAGATGAAGTGACCAGGGAAGTACTTCAAGCTTATGCCTTTAAATTTTAAACATTAAAGAACAATTGGTAGGATGAAACATAACTCATAGCACCCAAATTACATTTTTATTTGACTGAAACGGTTACTGAATAAGTTGTTAAGTGTAGATGCTGGTTTCTAAGAAGCATTAAGCCACTGGGGTAGAAATAACTTTCCAGAAGAGATACATTTCCACTTATCTCCTATTGTGTCCCTTTAAGTGACAAATCCTATATAATGATAACAACACATTCCTAGAGTACTTTAAAGTTTCCTAAGTTCTCTCCTCTTGGAGGAAGCTAGTTTCCTTGGTGGATAAAGCCCTGGGCCTGGGATCTGGAAGGTTCAAGTTCAAACCACTTCAGACATTTATTAGCTATGGCATTCTAGGCTAGTCATTCAATCTTTTTGCCTTAATCCACTGGCGAAAGAAATGGCAAATCACTCCTTGCCAAGAAAGTTACTACAAAACAAAGTGCTTTCCTCATAATTGCCATAGGAAATAGTTAATGAAGATATTATCCTTAGCTGCTGGAAGGCAGTTGTTGGCCCAGTGGAGAGAGTACTAGACGATGAGTTTAAATTTGTCCTTAGATACAAATTAGTTATATGATCCTGAGCAAGTAACTTAACTCTTCCTCAGGTACTTCATCTATAAAATAAGGACAATGATAAAACCTGTCTTCCAGTTGTTTAGAGGACCAAATGAAATAATATTTATAAGGTGCTTAGCATAGGCATATAGTAGGCACTAGATAAATGCTAGGCATTATTATTGTTGTTTTTTATTCTTATATTTTATAAACTGAAGGTCTGAAAAGTTAAGTGATTTGTTTAAGATGACACAACCATATAGGATTTAAAACTAGTTCCCTTAACCTCAAGTTCAACATTCTAGCCACCATATACTATTTTCTCTTCTATTGAAGGAGCTGAAGGAAATGGCAAATAGTAAATTTCTAAAAGGCCACAAGATGGGGATACTTCTCCATAGAAATTCTCAATTCTCCCTCCTCCTTTCTCTCTTCCCCCCATCTTTTTGTCTGTCTATCTCTGTCTCTGTTTCTCTATTTCTCAGTCTGTCTCTCTTTGTCTCATTCCTCTGCTCTCCTCTCCCCTGCTTCCCCTCCTGTCTCTTCTCTCCTAGCATCCCCTCTCCTCTCTTCTACTCTCTTCTCTCCTTCAGCCTCTCCTGTTTCCTCTTCCATCCCCTCTCCTTCTGTCTCCTTCCCTCTTCTCATTACCTCTCCTTTCCTCCCCTCCGATTCTCTCTCCTTTCCCCTCTTCTCCTTTCTTCTCTTCTCTTCTCTTTTTTTGTCTCTATCTCTGTGTCTGTCTCTCTATATATTTATCCCTTCCTTTCTCTCTGTCTTTCTGGTCTCTCTTTCTTCCTCTCAATCCTTCCTTCCTCTCTATTCTTTAGGTGAGTGTCTTTTTGTTGTTACCTTAGCCTTCATCTCTCTGGCACTCCCCCCCCCCTTTTTTTTCTTACTCTTTCCAGCATGCATTTTTCTTCCTTAATTGATCATAATCACAAAACTCCTGCAAATATTTTAAATCCCTTTCTTAAAGTAAATCCAAGTGAACAGGACCATCATACTTTGTTGTTTTCCTATTTTAAAAAGACAAAAGCTAATTTTCTTTCTGTTGTGGATCCGTGGGCCTCAGTGTAAAACAAGCAACACTTTGCTATCTCTGGTCCTCTTCATTCAGTCAAACATTAATTAGGGAATTATTATAAACAGTGTTCTAAGCTAGGCACTGCATATGTGGAAGGGCTTTCAGAGTTCATCTACAACAATGCTGACAAAAGCCTATTCAACATGAGCAATGAAAACCTCCACTGAAGGGAACTTACTACTCCAAGGGACAATCATAATTCTATTTTAGGACATTTGGAAATGTTAGGAAATTTTTCTCTACATTGAGCCACAATCCTCCTCCATTCCCTGACTTTCCCACCATTGCACTTAAGTTTCATGCTTAACCTTCATGGTCAAGCATGGCCAAGCAGAACAAGTTTAATTCCTTTCCCATATGACAAAAATTTGGATACCAGAAGATATACTATATATCAAATATATGTTTTTATTAAGCACATATGGGGGTGAAGGGCTGCCCAGACAATTATTATCTCCCACTTTAAAAAGGTAACAGGATGCTACTCTGCTAGGGTGAGAACACATTTCAACTGTTCAATCAATCATAAACTTCCAAGTAAGTGTGAAAAGCCATCAATCAACTGAAATATCTCAGAAAGCCACTGGATAAAGCAGGCTCTGTAGAAGTCTGTAGGAAGCAGATCATTAATAAAAGTTTGTTGAATGACCATCTGAATGAATGAATGATGAAAATTAAAGAAACAGAGAGTTGTCTGTCTTGTATTGAGGGCCTGGAATCCACATCAGAAGGAAAACTAGCTTTTGTCTTTTTAAAATATAAAAGTGCTCCTGTATAAAGGTTCAATTAACCTGGATTCAATAAAAGAAAGCAGATGTTGTCTAGGTTTTTTTGGCTTGGTTGGACTTGGTCACATCTCATGGGATATGTATAAACCAAGAGAGTGTGCCTAACAAAAGCTTCCAGCCATGTCTTGACAAGACTTTAGTTTCCTTGCCTCCTCTTTATCCAGAGAAAATATTGTGAACTGCACAGGATCAGAGGAGTTGGGAGGATTTGTGTTTTTCATTAATACCCTAAAGTATCCCAAATAACTGGCTGGCTGCAGTATCTGAACTGAGAGCCAAGGATAGACTGAGCAGAATAAAAGCACATTCAAGGATCTACAGGAAGCCCAGAGAAAAAGCTATATTATTACTAGGAGAACCATCTTGGGGACAGCTCAGGAAAAAGTCTTCAAGAATTCTGCCACCTGTACTTTAAGATCACTTTCTCCTGGCCTCTGTATATAATGTTGGCAGAGTGTGACTTTGGAATGTATTATTATATATGAAGTACATTGCCGCAGTAATTAATTGTTTATAGAAAGTAATTAACTCTCCCAAAGAGATATCAACAATTAATTAGATTGGGCAGGAGAGGAAGAAATGAGTATGCCAGAAAGACTGATGCACTTCAGAAAGACTTCTCTCAACCTCTTCAGGGTTACCCTTAGACTCTTGGGGCTAAAACAAAAAAGAAAAAGAAACAGAACTCTGGCGTAACAATATTTTTAGTCATATGGGGCTGGGAGAGTAGCTCCAAAGACGGTGTATTACAAGTCCCCCTTCTTTCCCAAATCTTTTCACTGATTCCTCAACTGATCTTTGTATGACAGGTCTTGATTTCCTCCCCATCCTAGTCATTTTTCTTGACTTATCAAAGACTTTTGCCAAAACTTGATGTGGAGTTAATTTAAAATACCCCCAAAGGATCTGTGACCTCACAATAATGAGTATTCCTTATAAGCATGTCAATAGCCATCTACTGGTCATCCTGCCATCTAGGGGAGGGGGTGGGGGAGTAAGAGGTGAAAAATTGGAACAAGAGGTTTGGCAATTGTTAATGCTGTAAAGTTACCCATGTATATATCCTGTAAATAAAAGGCTATTAAATAAAAAAAAATAAAAATAAAAAAAAGCATGTCAATAGCAGCACATTCATGACTTCTCATCCTATCCAACTTTGATCCAAGTTCTTCTGTATAGCCTCTATAAAGAGGGTCCACCAAATATTTCATATTTTTGAGGTTACCAGTGCAGTCTGAGTTATCATCTGTTATTCATTGTGCCTGATACCTATCTATCCCATCTACTTTTCCAGTCAAATAACTGTAGCATGAATGTCATATGCTAAACCCTAATTACATTCACTGCTGTCCCTTCATTGCCATTTGGGTAGTTTGTAATTTGGTTTCTTTGGTGCTTTGGTATTGAATGATTAATATCACTGTAGTATCACCAGAAGAATGAGGTTATTAAATAGATGGGATTTTGTTCTAGGGAGAAGTTTGGGTTCACTGAAAATGATGTGCAATTTTCTAAATGAAATCCCTCCTCCACTATCCTTCTCTTTCCTCCTCCAGATCCAGTTCACTATTCTGCACAGTCTGTCCAAGATAAATATGTTGAGTGATTTGCTCCATGGGCTGTATATCTGTATCAGGATCTGCACAATAGGCATTCTGCATCCACTTTTTTTTCCTAAGTGGATTATTAGTCCAAACTCTACTGAATAAATATGTCTCTTTTTGAATATTCTACAGCATTCTAGGGCTTGAATGTAATCACACAATGTCAACTGAAATGATTATTCAATAATCATCTGATGAATATCAAAGAAAATATAAAACAGGAAAATATATGCTTGAAAAAGGGATTTACTTGGTCATGGATGCTATCTAGAACACTATTCAGAGGAAAGATCGATTTCCTATAAACAGTGTGATGCCTGAGATCCTCCTATTTATGGTGACAAAGAGAATTGAACATGATTAAAATAACCTTGATATCAGTTCTCAGGGAATTTACAATCCAGTGGGAAAATAAGATAAACAGAAATAATTGTCACATACATTAGAATAAGATAAACTAGAAGATCACTCTGGAAATGTCAATTCTAATAAGTTGATGAGAAGAATCTTATAGAAATGATGTTTAAAAAATGAATAAGAAGTCAATTTGGGTTTAGCAAACAGGTATAGGAAAGAGATAAAGAAAAATGTAGGGCCAAGAAAAGAGGGAATATATTTGATGAACAGAAAGTTCATCTACATATATACTACACAAACTAGTGCATTTCATTTCAGCCCTTGTAGCCAGTAAGGGCTACAAATGCACTTACCCACAGTAAGGGGGAGAAGTCATTGAGAAATCAGTACTTATCACCATCAGAAGCAACTGCTGCTCAGTTGCCACCAACAGGCATATAGGTGGAAGGACATTTGGAGTAGCATCACTCCCTAGAATATCAGTCCTGCTTCCAGCCAAGCCCTGACAGCCATCATCCAAGGAAGCAATACCTATAAAGAAGGAACCAGTCATTCCTACCAACCGCAGCTAATGGTCACCTGCAGGGCAGAAAAGACAGCCTGGGTGAAACATTAAGGCACCCTGAAGGCAAGACAGGAGGTAGCATGTGCCAGGCAAGTCAAATCATCAGCACCACCTTAATCACTGAGATCTCCCCTCAGACTCGAATGGAGGCAGAATACCACTCTGAGCCCAGGAACCTTGGGAATAGCAATGCTGACAGCATAGTGTGCTCAGCCATTATCCTGGGAAGTAACCCCTGTGGAGATGCAAGCCTGCAACTTCCAGTATAGTTGCTACAGTCATGTCTCCTGAAAACCCAGAAAAGAAAGTTTTTGTCACCAAAGTCCTTGGCCCTTTCTAATGGTTCAGCATTAGAAAATCAAATCATTTTATCAGTGTAATTGACATTAAGGAAGAGGCAATTACTATCACCTTTGATGCTATACTTTGAGACCTGGAAGACTTTTCCATCTGATTTGTAGCTGCAATCTTCCATATGTGTTGTCTTTCCTACCAGAATGTGAAATCCTTGAGGGTGGGGGTTTGTTTTACTTTTCTATTTGCAGCCTCAGTGCAAAACAGAGTGCTTTGCACACAATAAATGCTTAATAAATGCTTTAGTCACTCATTCATTCATTTATTTTGACTGTGATATGGAACAAATGAAAAAGGGTTGTGTGAATTATGTCTCAAAAAAGCTAAATTTTGCACTATCTTTAATAATATCCCACTATATAATCTGGTCTTTATTTGAGCAAGGAAGTGATACATTAGAACAGTGCATTAGGAAAATCAATTTAGCAGCAAGAGTGTGAAGGAGACAGGTCAAGAGGTTAATAACAACAGAAAGAGTTTGAACTAAGGTGTTATCAGTGGGAATTGTGAGAGAATGGTTGAGAAATATATACTGAAGAGACTGTACCAGCCAAACAAAGAAATGTCCCTCAATCTTTCCAAAAGATATTAGTAGCAATTCAGTCTGAGATCAAAACTGCCTGGGAATTAAGAAAGATTTTGACCTCATCCACAGAAGTACCCAAGACTCTTCACAATCAGAGGACGTGGTCAAGTGGTAGAGAGCTGGCCCTGGTATCCATCAGAGCTGGATTAAGATCATATCATTGACAGATACATTACCACTAGATAAGTTATCCAGCCTCTACTAGCCTGCAGCAACACTTGAAGGTTTCAGAGAAAATACTTACTTCATTGGCAGAGGATGTTCCTCATTGGTACATCCTTATACTAAGAAAATCATACACACACACACACACACACACACACAGACACCCCAAGATTCTAGGATTGGCAAAGATATGATAAATGGCTTGGAGAGGACAGAACTGAAGATGTGAAGACTTTTTAGGAGGCTAAGACTGTGCCTTCATGGAAGACCTTTTTTGTCCTTGTGCCCCAGCAATCTAAGAGGAGTCAGGTTGTATATATCAGGCAGGAAGACTTACTTCTGCAAACAGGCAGTGCGTTGCTCCATTGACCGTTGGCCAGGCATTGGGCTCCTGAAGGTCCCTCTGCTACATACCCCTCATTGCAGACAAACTTCACCATGTCATTGAGATTAAATTGACTACCCTGTGTGTTGCCATTGGCTGGATTGCCTGGGTGTCCACAGGTAATAGCTGCAACCAAAATAGGAGAAGAATGCCCATGATAGCTCTAATTCTGAAAACCTGAGTTCGCTGGGATAGAGTAGAATAGGATGTTAAAAATGGGTCTTCTGGATATGTATGTGTGAGGTAGGTTACAATATAGAACATGGCCATCTTACTCTTCTTATTTACTTATGTCTACTCATCTTACTCTATACCTAAAAGATAATCAAGAATGAGGGTCTATATTCCAGGAGATGGGTAAAATCAATGATATGCTATATTCCATAGTCTTAAGTTGGAAAGGATCTGTAATGGAAAATAAAATTGGTAATTGGACAAAACTTGCCTTTGAGTGCTCCCATCTTTGTTTTCAGGGTGTGTTCCATCTTGGCTAACATATAATATTGTATTATTGATAACTAAATGTTAATCAATTACTCAAGGCATGACTGTGTAGGCAGATTTGTACTTTGAAAGTAGATTCTTGATATTATAGAACCTTTAAAAGCCACAAGAATGAAGTTATAATGGTGGAATAACAGGTAATTAAAGGAAAGGTATTAAAACTGCAAAGGTATTAAAACTGTATTAAAACCAGAGATTCTCTTCTTCAATGTTTCTAAAAGAAAGACACGTGAGATTACATGTCTTATTCCCCTCCATACTACAAACCACTTTGCCTTGAATGGAAATACTTTCTGTCCTTATCTTTCATGATTACAAAGGAAAACTATTATCATACTTACGCACACAGAAAGGGGTCTTCCCTGACCAGCGATGGTCCTGTTGACAGATACGCACTGACATTCCAATTAGGCGAAAACCAGGGTTGCATTGGTATACTACACTGCCCCGATAGCTATAGTTTTCACCATTAATTTGTCCATTGACAATTAGCTCAGGGGTTCCACAGTGTCCAGCTTTGGTAGGCGGGGTTAGGAAGAAGGAAATAACAAAGAACAATTAATCCATAGGGAATGAGAATGCCTAGCAATTCTTAGGAAAAGGATATTCTCTTCCTTTCTTTGTATATTGGGAATAGGAAGGGAGAGAGGCTAGAATGTCCTAGGGAAGAATTCCAATAAACAATAACCACGTGGTTATCACTAAGAGATTAGCCAGCTAGAGGTTACCCCATGCTGTCCAATTAATTCCAGTCAATAGCTACCTCAGGAGACAACATTGAAAAAACCATTAGATTCCCAGAAATAGGGAATTCCAAGGTGTTTCAATTTGCTAGATGATTCTGAGCAAAAAAATTGCCCTTTCTTGGCACAAGGTGGGAAATAATCACTTTTCCCTTTCTGTCTCATAGAGATCCTTTTCCTTAGCACAACCGTATCTATTGAATATCTACGATTTTCAGAGCTGATAATTGTGAGAAAAGGTTGTGTTAAATTTAGCAAATATTAAATTCAAAGCAAGCAGTTACCTTGTAAATCATTGCTTAATAAGAAATGATAAGACTGAATTCAATCACCAACTAGTTATGTGTGTTTCAACATGGCCTAAAGATATATATACATATATATATATATACACATAGATGGATAGATATAGATATAGATATAGACAGATCTATACACACACACATTATAGTGCTTCAAGCTCTTTAAGAGACACAATTCTCTTAGGACATGTGGTTATTGGTGCTCTTTAAATTAAATAGAACTAATCTCAAATGAGATGTCCTGTCTATCTAAACAAAATCACCATTCCATGTATATCATACTCCCTTCTGTACCACTTGGCTTATGTCATCACATACATAGTTTTTAGCAACTTCTATTCTCTCAGCTGATAACTATAAGTTATCACAAGTTTTTCAAAACATTGCTCTAAAACACACCTTATTCAAGAAATCTTATGCTATAAGGATCCCTCCTTTACCAGGATGTATATGTTTTGCTTAACTTCACCAACACAGATTGTAACCCTTTTGTAATTTAATAGATGGTCTTCAAGAATTACAGCCAAATTCCAATAGACTTGTGATGGAGAGAGCCATCTGCATACAGAAAGTGAACTGAAGAGACTGAATGTGGACCACAACATAGTATTTTCACCATTTTTGTTTTTGTTTTCTTTTTCATTTTTTTTCCTTTTTGATCTGATTTTTCTTGTGCAGCATGATGAATATGGAAATATATATAGAAATATACTTGCAGTCTAGGAGAAGAGATGGGGGGAAGAGAGGGAGAAAAATTTGGAGCATAAGTTTTTGAATGTTGAAAACTATCTTTGCATATATTTTTAAAATAGAAAGCTATTATTACAAAAAAGAATTATGGCCAAAATAATCTTCACCCCATGGATGCCACGATGATGAACTCCCCTGTCTCTTTGTAGCTGTCTGAATAACTAGAAGAATTTGGACTTGAACCCAACTGTAGCACTCAATCAATTCTGCTTTATGGTCCTCAGAAAGAAAATGAAGGGAAAAGGACAGTCTCTTTTGCCTTCAGACCGGGAAGATTACTCACCAAGACAACGGACTTCAGAGCTACTCCAGAGGCCATTGGCCATACACTCTCGTACCCGTGAGCCCACCAATGTGTAGCCTGAATTGCAGGAGAAAATAGCTGTTGCACCATAGACAGACAGTGTTCCAATACGATGCCCATTTGGGGGTGTTGGGAGGTCTCCACAAGAGATGACTTAAAAAAAAACAAGCCAAAAAATGTAAAAATTTTGGATGACAGAAAATTGAATAATTTGAATTCTGTGAGAAATCTTGTTAGCTGCTGTAGGCCCAATATAAGTTTGTTTGTTTCTGTTTTGTTTTGTTTTTACCCCAATGGTCATCACTTTGAAGTTTACTGATAACTTGAAAGTTTTTTTTTTAAAGGAAGGAGATTATACCATGGGATTTCATATTGCACATCTTAAAGTTATTTCTTGTGCTTTTCTGTCTACAATAATACAACTGAGGCAGCTGTGTACTCACCTACTACTCTCCTCCAGGGTTCATATTAACCTCCTCTCCTTATTCTAATGAGTTATAAAGTAGATGACAAAATATACTAAAAATAACATTAACTAAAACTAGGAGAGATATTATTTAATAAAAAGAGATTTCATTAGGAGCCAGGAGTCTCTTTCACAATCCTGAGGTCAAGAAACATAGCAGCCATGATCAAAGTGACCTCTCTAATCTCCACCAATGCAGATTCTTAGTTTTCAGGGAGAACTGTGTATATTTCCTATTTATCTTGTATATAATTTGCCTGTCCTTATTTGTTTACTTGTTGTCTCCACCAAATAGATTTTGAGCTACTTAAGGACAGGGACTATTTTTTGACCCTTTTTGTATTCCTAGTGCTTAGCACAGTATCTAGTCCATAATAGATGCTCAATAAATGTTAATTGACCAACATCTTTTCCCCTTACTTTTCTTTCTTCTCAACCCCCACCTCAGGCTTACTCTGGCATGTGGGCAGGGAATCGCCAAGGCTCCACTTGCCATCAGCCTGACAACGGATGACTCTCTGACCAGTGTAGTAGTAGCCAGGGTCACAGATCAACATCAACTCTGCATTGAACTGGTACTGGGTCTCATAGGTCAGTCGCCATCGTCCATGTTCCACGCTGATGCTGCTGACGTCTGGGCAGCTCACAGCTGTATAATCCCAAGTAAGAGAAAAAAAATGCATATTTGTATCCTGAGAGATTCTGATTTGGAGACTAGATTCCCTTTCCCTTTCTGCCATGAACTCACTGTACAAATCTGGAGAAGTGACTTCTTGTTTTAGACAGCTTTGGGATCACTCTAAAGCAAGAGTCCTCAAACTTCGGCCCACAGGCCAGATGGAGCAGCTGAGGACGTTTATCTCTCTCACTCAGGGCTATGAAGTTTCTTTATTTAAAGGTCCACAAAACAAAGTTTTGTTTTTAGTATTGTCTGGCCCTTCAACAGTCTGAGGGACAATGAACTGGATCCCTATTTAAAAAGTTTGAGGACCCCTCCTAAAGAATCATTCTTTCTTAGTTCCCACATATTTTTATTAAGAATTAAAGGTTGATAACCTTCCTATACATATATTCATGCTAGCCCCGTGTTTAAGTTGTTATTTCACCTGGAAGTTTCATTCTATTTCTCTTTACCATCCTATCTATGTTATTTCCATCATTAACTCATTGCCTCCATGAAGACTGTCCCACATTACCTCTATGTGCTTCCCCCCTACCCCCATCACTTTCTTACTGTATATCTCCCTTGAGTTCTTAGACATTTAAGAGACTTACTCACTCACCCACACACTGCGGGGGGATGTTGTCATTGCTCCACATTCCAGTCTCCAAGCACTCAGCGGTTGCCTCTGTGTTAAGCGGCAGGTGCAGACGAAAACCTTCATTGCAGCTGTACACAGCCTTGGTCCCTACTGTATATTCCTTGCCAAACACAATTCCATTCTTGGGGGACTTAGGAATTCCACAGGAGAGGGCTGGACAGAAGAGGAAAATAGAAGCTGCTGGGTTCTGCCAGGTTTAGTTCCCAAGTGTGTCTCTGCTTTCACCTCCCAGTTCATACAGATAAATCAGGTATGTATCCTATAAACAAGAGGTGTCAAACATGCAACCTAGAGGTCATCTGTGACCCACAACTCTTCTCATTGTGACCAGATCCATATCTGGTCTTGGAAAATCAACAAAATAAAAACAAATATAATAGCGCTCAGATGTTAACTTGTAGTTTTCTAAGTCAATATGCTGACTGCAGGAATCCTTATTTATAAGTGAGTGGCCCCTATTTCTATTTGAATTTGAGATCACTGCTCTAGACTGATGGGAAGGCAGGGTTGTCCTGCTGCCATTGGATAGAAAAATAGATAGCCTTAACTGAAGCTCTCCTGGAATTAAGAGCTTTTGGAATTCAAAAAATAATATTAGGACAAATACGGCAAAGACCTGCTCAAAAAGAATCCATTCATACAGGCAAAGAATGCTGTAAATCTTAAATGCTTTAGAAATGTAATCTATTTTCAACATTATTATTGTTGTTGTTCATAAGAAATAGAAATCTCAAGGTCCTTGATATTTCACTTTAAAACCACCTTAAAAGCATCGGCTTCCAAGGAACTAGGGGGAGGTTGGTCGTTTCCATTGGTAATATATTACGCTAAAATTGACAATTAACTATGATTTACTGACCAATTTTTAGCTTACCAGATGATTCCTTTGCTTTTTCTCCATATATCCAATACTTTTTTACATTTATTAAGTGAGTACTATGTATCAGCCATTGTACCTTATGAATCATCATGTTCATCAACATAATGCTTTTAATTGTTATTATTTGTCCTTTTTTGTCAAAGGAAAATATCTGAAACAATCTTAAGAAGGATTTTTAGAGTGACTAATGATTTGGGAGAACGAATGTGGGAAACAACATTGGCATTATATATCAGTTTTATCATTTATCACACCAATTTAGAACTTTTGCAATGATGCCTCACTTCTCCATCTGTAGCTTGAGATAATAGCTGTAAGACAATTGATGTAAAATATTGCCTAGTATTCAAATAATAAGGATCTTGATTCCATGGCTAGCCTATAACTAGTAGTTTATTGTACTGGTTCAGAACACAAAAACAACCAACAAAAACAACAATGTCGTTTTGATATGTGATTCAAAATGTTCATTCCCATTGCTATTTAAATCTGTGCATTAAATAAATATTTTTTAAAATTAAAAAAAAAATCCATTCATTCACTTCAGCATTCAACACACATCAAGTGCCTATGTTAGGCAGAAGAGGCATTGTACTAAATACTTGGAAAATTAAAATTAAATATAACCAAATAAAATGAATAAAATTAAGTCTAATAAAATCACTGTCCTTAAACAACTAGTACAGGGGAAAACACACACACACACACACACACAGAGAGAAAGCAAGATATAACAAGTACATAAAATAGCACAATGTATTATGCCATATCAGAAAAAGAAAAGATCTTGTCTAACTAAAAAGTGGAGGAGATTAGGTTGCATAGAAAGAAGCAGTATTAAAGCTGATCTTGATATAGAGGCAAAATTTCAATAGAAAGCAATGAAGAAAATAGTCTAGACACAAAGAACAATGTAAGCAAGATATGGAGGTGGAACAAAGGCTCTAGCTTTTTCCTTAGTCCTTCCTAATGCCAATCTCTTCCTTCTCTGAAACCCTGCATTTTCTGTATCAAACATATGATGCTTATCCGTTAATAGCCTTGTTCTTCAAAAAGTTGCCACTTATTGCTACTTTATATTTCCTTCTCTACTCATCATTATGTGCTAATGTCAAAATATTTTGTTTCCCAGAGCTAAGGCCCAGCAAGCAGATTGTGCCCTAAGTTTGGTATAACAACAATCCTTTGTACTCCACATGATCTCACCCTCTGGCAAAGTGTATTTCTTTGACCAGCATTCAGTGTTCACTGAAGGAGGTCCCTCTACTTCCCTGGCATTTGAAAGCCAGAAGCAGGTGATCCATTACATGTTTTGACATGCTCATAACCCCTGTTTCTTGTGACTTTTCTTGTAAACCAAATCAGATATTGCCACACCAGCTCTAGTTCTATACTCCACAAGGCTCAACAACCCTTAAGGTTTATTATCACAATCAACCTGGAGACTGTTCCCACAGGACTCAGAAATGCCTGCAGTGTTCATGCATTGTCCCCTGCCATGAGCACCCCTACTCAAGACCTAAGTATAATTGTGTCATGATCCAGTCTACCTTTGTTCCAACATGTTAAGCCCTCTTTCTCAAGACGACTTCCATTTGCAAGCAATTTCCTCACTTTAACCATCTGTTTGATCCTTGACTCTGTTATTTCTATCTGCTGTTTAGCTCTAGCCACTCACAGGTTAGAGTCAGGTTCCAGTTTGGTTGACACTACATAATTAAGGACCAAATCTTTATGTTCCACTTTATGAGGTAGTTTCAGAATAAAGTCAGTTCTCTAAATAAAGCCATTTGGAAGATCCTTTTAAAAATCCCTCTTAATGGGCTTAGTCACTTTTTTTAAAGTTAATTTTTAGGGGTGGCTAGGTGGCACAGTGGATAGAGCAGAGCACCAGCTCTGAAGTCAGGAGGACCTGAGTTTAAATCTGGCCTCACACACTTAACACTTCCCTAGGCAAGTCACTTAACCCCAATTGCCTCAGAAAAAAAGTTTTCTCTCTATATTTTAAAAACTCTAAAAGCATGTCAATAAAAGGTCAATTATTAGAATAGATATGAGAATTGTATTGTTCATTTCTAGATATGATTCCCTGAAATGCATCATTGTAAGATAGATGTTTCTTTAAACTAAATTCTGCCCTGTTTATTTTGTAGAAAAGAACAAGTGAGAGGAAAGTAGTAGAAGTTCTTGGTATAAGTTTTTGGAAGTGTCATGGACTAGTTTCATCTTCTATAAAGAATGCAAGGTTTTCCCAGACTTTTTTTTTTATCAGGATCCATGATGAGACAATGAGGTAAGAACAGGCAAGGTTACTAAAGATTGTGAAAAAGAGTAATTTAACAATGCTCATTTGTTGTTCATATTCCTTAAGTCTAATAACAAGCAACTTTACCTGAAGTCTGAATAAATTGAAGTAAAAGAAGAATGAAGGGGTCCCTTAGTCTACTTTTTCATTTGATGATACCCTATTTGTATCTAATCTTTGAACTCATTACCCATCAGTTCATTACAAGGCATCTCCTTGAGACCTACAAATATGCCCAGATCTTCCCCTATCTTAAACACACACACATATACACACACAACCCAAAATACATATACATATACAAACAAACCTTTCTTGATTATATCATTCTCTCTACCTATGTTTCCATCTCCAATCCCTTTCAAAGCCAAACTACTAGAAAAAAGTTTTCTGTACTTGTTATCTCCTTTCATTTCTTATTCTTCTATTCCTTGTAATTTGCCTTTTAACTCAATGGCTAATTAAAACTTCATTCTCCAATGTTAGCAAAGATCTTTCTCTTTTAAAAAAAATTCTCAATTTAATAACCTTCTAAAGAGAATATTTTCATCAACAGAGAAACTCATATCATTTACTTAAAATATACATAAATATTCTATTTTCTACTTTTAAATATTCTACTATCTTGTCTGTGATTCCTTCATTCCTCTTCTGTCCATTAAAAATATGCTATATTTGGTGGATAATTACCATTGCCCCCCACTTTCCCCTGCTCTTTAACATAGAGAAAGGAAAGAAAATCCTTTAGGAAAGCAAACCTAAACACTATGTACAAAAATTACATCTTTATTAGAAGGTAACTAAAATGCTTCATATCAGTGTTCTGATGACAAGGCTAGTTACTGCCTTGATCAGAGTTCTTAAGTTTTTAAATTGTTTTTCTTTATAATGTTGCTGTCCTTGTATAAACTATCTTGGTTCTTCTCACTTCATTTTGTGCCAATTCAAACTACCCAGAATTCTCTTACATCATTATTTGAGTCATTTCTTATGACCAGCACAATAATATTCCATTCCATTTTATATTTATATACAACAGTTTGTTTAGCCAATTTTCCAGTTGTCTAAGAGACAATTTAAGGCACTCCTTAGATTCAAATTATTTTCTTTTAGTACTCCCTTTAGTACTTAGTCAGGAAGTATGCTTTGCTTGTGACTATTTCCTCTCCAGAATTATCCTACATCATAATCTCTATTCCCATGTTCAATTTTTCCTTGTTGAATTTGATGCATTTAAGTACTCAATTGGTTTTGCACCCCATACACATATGTATATGTGTGTAATCAAACTTCTTTTGAGATAAAAGTTGATGTCAACGAATATTCATTTTCCCCACTCCTTCCTTCATTCCATTTATTCTTTACATATACCCAATTATGAAAATATCAAGTTTCTTGTCCTTCTTCCTCTTTTCCTCACTAGTGTATTTCTTTTCTCCTCTTTTTTCTCCTTCTTACAACTTCAGACTAGAACCATTACATTCCCAGAATCTGTTTTTTCTTATTTAATTCCTTTAATAACCTTTGAAGACATTATCTTCCCACCTATTAGAATGTTAGAATCATATTATTAATATAATTCTTTTCAATTGCACAAAGAGGTTTGATTTTTTTTGGTTTTCTATGGGTTATTGTGTTTGTATTTCAAAACTCTATATTTAATTTTGGTCTTTTCATCAGAAATGCAAGTCCTTTATTCCATTAAGTATCCACCTATTTTCCTGTAAGGTTATAATCATTTTTGGGAGGAAAGTTACTCTTGGTTAAAAGCCTATTTTTTTGCTTTTGGGGATATTGTACTACAATAGTGTTTCCCCTTTTTAGAAGATGTTACCATAATTGATATGTAGTCCTCACTGCAGCCTCTTGGAATTTGAACTGATTCTTTCTGGATGCCTATAGCATTTTTCCTCTGATGTACAGCTCTCAAGTTTGGCTATGATATTCCCAGGGCTTTTCCTCTTGTCTTTAGTAGAAGCTTTCAGATATCGTGTGATCCTGACAATAGTTCCTTAGTATTATAACTGTTTGGCTATGACAGTATTGGATCTTTCCCTTTTGATGTTTTTTTCAGGCAATAATTTGTGAATTCTATCTATACTTTCTTCTCTGATCTAACAATTTTCTATTCTGATTAATTTGTTTAGATTTATTTCTGACAAAGTCCAGGCATTTTTAAAATAAAGTCATGATTTTCATGAGTTTCCTGATTTTCAGGAAATCCTTAAATTATCTTTGACATCTTTCTGAGGTCAATTGTTTATAACATTGAACAGATTAAATTTCCTCTATTTGTTTCAATCTTTTTGATTTTATTCTAATATTTTTGTTGTCTTATGAAGTCATTAATTTCTGTTTGATCTATTCTAATTTTGATGGATTCTATTCCTTAGATGAGATTTACTACCCCCAAGCTTTGTATTCCTTTTCATTTTTTTTCCTCCTGGGCTTTTAGCTCATATTTTATCTCTTGATTTGTTTTGTCTAGGTATTCATGTAGTCCTTGTAAAAATGATTTTCCCCCTCTGAATCTCTTCTTATAGTTGTTATAGAATTAGATTTGCAGTAATTTTTGATAGTGGATAGTATGGAAATTTTTAAAAAACTTCCTCAGTTCTCCAGATTTAGTTTTTTAATAGGGGGTTTTTGTCAGGGCTAGGTTCCACCCCGACACATTTTTGGATGGGTTGATTTGTTCTTACTCTTTATCCTCTGAGTTCTCATGATGACTTCCTCTTCTTGACATTTGGCTCACTTGGATCTTTGGGGTTTCAAGCCTGAATCTTCAAGGAATCTCAAGACATTGTTTTAGAGATCCCAGAACTCCTTGCCTTGCATTATCTTGGTCTGAATATTAGGATATTATCTCCTGCTACCTCAGAACACAGAGCTTTGCAGTATGCATTTGTCATTTTTTTCCTGGTTCCACTGAAGGGGAAGGGCTGAGAGACATAAATGATATCCTTGATTATTACTTATTGGTTTTTGGATGCTTTTTTGCAGTTCTAGGGAAGACTATACTTTCCTACTTAATTTAAAAAAGAATTGTTTGGTTTGGTGTAAACCTCAGGGCTTTGCTGGACTTGATATGGAGAAACTGTCTTATCTACCTTTGGTTTAGACAACAGTGTTCATCTATGAACTCAGTTTTTAAATTTAATGATTTTTTTCTTCTTTCTTATCCTTTTTATTTTTGTAGCATTCAACAATGTTGACTGTCCCTTTTTTCTACCTTCTACATGTAGTTTTTCTGTCTCAGATTTCTTTTCTGGGCCATCATTTATGTTCCATATCCTATATATGATTTTTAAAGCCCTTCACAGTTTAGTTTCAATTTATCTTTCTGGCCTGACTTTATCTTATTCCCTGCTTCATTCACTCCACATTCCAGACAAATTGGTCTATTGACTATTTTTTGTTTACGAGATTCTATCTCCCATCTCAATCTCTTCCCTCTGTCTGGAGTGTTTTCACTCATCACATCCACCCTTCTTGGAATCCCTTTATATCTTTTCCAGGCCAAGTTCAACTACAAACTCCTATTCTACTCTTTTAGTTGGTAGTGTTTTTCACTAACTCCATCATGAAATTCATTTACATTTCCTTATCATATATTTTGTAAACAATTATGTCTGATTGTTTCCCCCAACAAAACAGAAGTTCTTTAAAGGTGGGCAAGATATTTGTTTGAATCTAAAGTGACCAGTATAGTGATTGATATATAGGGAACACTTAATACATGCTTATTTTATTGAAATGGAGCTAAGAGAGTGAATGTGTAGGATAAAAAGCCTGAAGGAATCTATACCTGTGGTATACAGCAAAGGTAAATGATTCATAAAAAGATTTAACTTATTACCGTGGTTTAATTGGCATTATACTTTGATCATCAATTTGGTAAATATTTTTAAGTGCTTGCTTATAAGTATAAAACACATTAGTAGTATTATTAACACAGAGACAAAAATAAAATCATTTTAGCCCTGAAGAAATTAAATTCTTCTGAGACAAACTAAGCATAAGGATAAGTAGAGACCAAATAATTCCTGTGGCAAGGAATATTAGTGACTGGGGAAGATCAAGATAGACGTTCTGTAGGAAGCAACATTTGGATTGAGCCAGGAAAGAAACTAGAAATTCTGTGATGCAGTATATTACAGATATGGGAGATTTACGTAAAGAGTGGCCCTTTTGGAGGACAAGTGTTAATTCCCCCTTCTTCTTCCTGTGATTTGAAGTCCATTGAATTTAGGGTTCTTGAATATATCATCATTGTCTATGACTTTGTTTCCTGGTGTTTCACTTTAGGCCTTCAGGTTTCCTCATGATAAATATATATTGTTTTATATAATTCTGGTCTATAAGGGGTTTTCTTGTGTTAAATTAAGATCCATACTTACTTTTAATGATTGTTCCTGCCCCAAATTGATTTTTCTATCACTATTTTTTCCTGTGGAATGAAATACTACATCATCAATTGCTTATTAGAAGACACC
Organism: Sarcophilus harrisii; assembly: GCF_902635505.1. Taxonomy (NCBI): domain Eukaryota; kingdom Metazoa; phylum Chordata; class Mammalia; order Dasyuromorphia; family Dasyuridae; genus Sarcophilus; species Sarcophilus harrisii. The sequence continues at coordinate 537,666,295 of NC_045428.1, forward strand.
ATCCAAATAAGGTATCGACATTTCTTGTATAATTCACAACACATTGGACTTAATACATGCAAAGCAGAACACATCTCCTCACCAATACCAATCTGGCCTTCCTCCAAATCTTCCTATTTTTGTTGGTAGAAAATTCCAATAACTCATATTTATAACTCAAAGCATCACTGACTCTTCTTTTCCTCTCATCACTAATAATCAAATACCAAATCCTATGTATTATACTCTACAATATTTTTTATATATTCCCTTTTCTATACTTATACCACCACTAATCTAGAATTCAGTTCATCTTGACCTTATCTGGACTATTGCACAAGATTTCTACTTTAGCTTTCTATAGTGACTCTTTTTTCTAATCTATCCTACAAAAAGCTTCCAAAATTTTTCTCCCTAAAGCATAGATCTTACCATAATTTTCCCTGTTCAAAAATCTTCAGTGCCTTCCTAATTGTTGTCTTGAGAATAACATGTAAACTTTCCTAGCTGGAATATAAAGTTCTTGATGATCTTGTTCTAATCAAATTTCTGTAGTATTTTTTTTTATCTTTTCTATTCTTTTAAAAGTATCTTTTTATTGATATTTTATTTTTTCCTACATCACTAAATTAGCCCATTGATTCTTCCCCTTATTCCTTTCCAGAAAGCTATTCTATATGACAAATGAATTTTTATTGGAGTGGGAAAGAAAAAAAAAAATCAATGCAACTGAAAGATACATTGAAAAAGTCAGAAAATATGGGGAATGAGTAATAGAGTCATCCTACATCAACAAAAAGGTGAATTGGGGGGTAGTGTCTTCTCATCTTTTCATTTGAGTCCCACTTGATTTTTTTATAATTTTGTTACATTTACTTTTGTCTTTTTTGCGTTGTTGTTCCATTTCCATTATTATACTTATTGTGTATGTTTCTTCTTGCCTCTGCTTACTTCATTGTGCATCAGGTCACATAGATCTTTCCATGCTTCTCTATGTTCATTATACATAATTTCTATTTATAATACACAATACTCTGTAATGGGCTGAGGCTTGAGTTGATGCACTGAGGTCCTAAGCACGTGAGGTTAAATAGTAATTGGACTATACTCTATTAATATACATGCTTGGATAAAGAATGGCCCCGCCCACTCTCTGTGCAAGTCCTGATGTGTTGTATAGGAAATGACGATTTTGGTGGGTGGAGGCAGAGAGACAGGAAGAGAGGCTGGGAGAGATTGGGCCTGGGTTCCATGCTGGTAGCTGCTGGTCATGTGGCTGCTGGTCTAACTAGCTTCTTGACTCAGCTACACACATTGCTATTGCCCATTCTCTTCCACCTCTGGTCTTTCTTCACTGAGAATAAAGACTGACGATTTTCCCCTAACCTGAATTCCTGACTCCAGCTGATTTTAAAATACGCGGTCTTCACAATATTCCATTACAATCATGTACCATAATTTGTTTAGCCATTCCCTAATCGATAATCACCTACTTTATTTCTAATTCTTAGTTATCACAAAATGTGCTACTATAAATATTTTGGAATCTATATACTATTTTTCTTATGAATGGCTTCCATAGGATATGAATAAAAGTTCTTATTTAGGCTCTTGATATTTTTGTCACTTTATTGATATAGTTCTCAATTACTTTCCATAATGGTTGTACTATTGGACAGTTTCACCAACAACATATTAGTGTCCCTATCATCCCACAATCTCTCCAACATTAGTTGTTGCCATTTTCCCCAATTTTCACAATGTGAAGTAAAATTGTAGGGTTGTTTTCATTTGTGTTTCTTCTATTATTAGTGATTTGAATCATTCTTTCATGAGGTTGTAGATATTTTGTAGTTCTTTTGAGAACTGTTAAATCATATCTTTCAACCATGTATCTATTACAGAATAAGTATTAATCATATACTTTTCATTAATTTCTTACATATCTAGGATACTAAATCTTTATCAGAGAAATATGATACAAAGAATTTTTCCCACCTGACTAAATCCCTTCTTATCCTGGGTGCATTAATATTTTCTCTAGAGAGGCTTTTCAGTTTCAAGTTTCCTCTTCTGCTGTAAATACAGTATTATGTTCCTTCAGTTATTTTATTTTAATCTTTTAAAAGTGGCTCTGTTCCCACTGGTCCTCTTTGCCTCACTGAAGATGCCCTCTTCTTGATTCATATCCCTTTCTATTTAGAGTTTTTAATTGGTTTCTTTTTATCTCCTCTTTTTCTTTGGCTATATATGTCTTCCTCCTCTTATTTCCTTTCAGCCATGTAAATTATCCCCTTTTCTCGTTTCCTTCACCTAGTCCTGCTGCTTAGTTTTTAAATTTTAGTTTTACCCACTTTCTAAAAATGATTTATCTAACTCTTGTTACTATCTACTCTTTCTGTTTACTCTAGACCCTCATTTTCTGATTCATGACCCCCTAAAATAATTTGGTTTCCTCTTCCTCTGTGTTCTTCATACAATCTGAGCTTACAAGATATCCATTCTAGACTCTCTCCTCTTAGTGTTTCCTCACATAGCCTTGGAGGGTTTCCCCATGGATTTCTCTTTTCCATTTTGCATCACTTTCAACATAATGTCAATGATTTCATAGAAGTCTATCTATCATAGAAGATACTGCCATATAATAGGACTGCTCCCTTATTCATCCCTGATTATGCAGCTCACCACTGATCTATACCTTCTCTTGTTGATCTCATTTTTTTCCTTTTTCTATAGGAGTCTAGAAATCTCCTTCCTTTGTCTATGCTCTCCTATTCCTCCCAGTGGTAGTTGCCCTCCAGAGTTCCAAACAACGAAGACAAGTATACTTTTGAAGCATCAAATCCCCCAGGTATATAGTGAAGTCCTCATCTCTCTTCATCACACAGATGTGATTTCTCTTTATCCACAGAAGCATTCATCAGTGGAATCCCTCCTAGCTCCAAAGTAAAACCTCCTTTCCCTCTTCCACTTTTTAATCTTTCCATCCCCTTCTCATCTACCACTCAATAAGTTCTTCTCTTTCTGAGATCACAGAGATCATCCTCCCCTCTTTGCTGGTTCTTTATTTGACCCTTATGCACAATTCAATCTTTTCTATTCCTCTGCTCTCCTTTCTCTCTCTTGTAAAATAATCTCACAAAAGAAGTCTTCACCTTTAGGCAAGTTGTTCCCAGGTTCTATACATAATACCCCTTCTTTAATGTTATTATTATTTTTTTTTTTTACCAGAGTTCCATGTTTACTACTATTTCCCTGTGTACATTTAGAAAGAAATCTCTTACTGGTCTCTCTGCTTTATTCACTCCTCCAGAGTTACTATTGTTTGAGTTGTTTAGGAGACAAATAATAGCTTCAGCTCTAGTTTTCTTTCTAAAAATGCTTCAAAGTTTTCATTATTATTTTGGGGCTATATGGTTAAGCTCAGATATGTAGGACAAGTCACCTAGTTCCTGAGCATCTTGAGTTCCATTACTCTTTGGAATACATCATTCTATTCCTTCCTCCTTTTGATAGTTAGTGCAGAATAGTTTTATATTACTGCAATGGCTTTTTTGGTATTTGAAACCTTCCTAATGACTTGCAGAATGTGTCATTTTTAATTGAAATCTTTACTCAGATCATGTTAAGTTCAAAGGTTACAAATAACATTTCAATGGCTTTGATACTAAAAAAAAAAATCAATTCCCCATGTAGGAATATAAATAGTTTAACCTTATCAAATCCTTTATATTTTCTTTTTCCTGTCTAATATCTTATACTCCTCTTTAGACCTGTATATGAAAGTCAAATATTTTATTCAATTCTGTTCTTTTCATCAGGAATTTTTAAATATCTTCCATTTCATCGAATGTAAATCTTTTCCCTGAATGATTATCCTCAGTTTTGCTGGATAGATGATTCTTGGTTGTGGTTCTAGCTCTTTTGACCTCCAGAATAGCATATTCCAAGCCTTCTGTTTTTTTTTTTAAAGTTGAAGCTATTAAATCTTGTATATCCTGACTGTGACTCCATAATATTTTAATTGTTTCTTTTTGCCTGCTTTTAAATCCTTTATATGAGAGGTCTGGATATTGACTTAAATATTCCTAAAGTTTTCATTTTGGGATCTTTTTCAAGAGATGATTATGGATTCTTTCAATTGTTATTTTTGCTCTTTTGTTTTAGACCATAATGTCAGTTTTCCTTGAAAATTTCTTGAAAGAGAATGTTTAGGCTCTTTTATTTGATCATGACCTTCAGTAGTTCAGTAATTCTTAAATTATCTCTCCTAGATCTATTTTCCAGATCAGTGATTTTTCCAAAGAGATATTTCATTTTTTTCTTTTTTTAATTCTTTTTACTTTGCTTGATTATTTCTTGATGTTTCATAAAGTTGTTAGCTTCATTTGCCCAATTTAAAGCTTTAAGGAATAATTTTCTTCAATGAGTTTTTGTGCATTTGTACAATTCTGCTCTTCACAGCATTCTTGTGTTCACTGGATTTTTATGTCTCTTTTATCATTTGGCCTATTCTGTTTTATAAGGTATTTTCTTCCATATCTTTTCGTATCTTCGTTACCAAGTTTTTTAACTCCCTTTTTCATGATTTTCTTGTATTACTTTCATATCTCTTCCATTTTTCCCTCTACCTTTCTTACTTGATTTTTAAAATTCTTTTTGAGTTTGTTCATGGCCTGAAATGAATTCATATTTTTCCTTGCAACTTTTAAAAGGATACAAGATACAAAGATACAAAAGATACAAGACTTTGTTGTCTTCTTTTGAGTGTGTGTTTTGTCTTGTCACCATAGTAACTATCATCAGAATTTTTTTTCCTGTTGTTTATTTATTTCTAGACTATGTCTTAACTTTTAATTCTATGTTAAATTGGAACTGTGCTTCCCAAGTTTAGAGGACACTGTCCTAAGTTTCAGATTTTTTGCAAAACTATTTTCAAAGGTAATTCTGGAGATCATTAGGTTTTTGGTTCTTCCAAAATGGTAAGATCTAGGGAGAGAGATATTTGCTACTGTCCTATACTGTGCCCTAGTTTGTGAGTGACCACAAGCACTCTTTTCAACTCTGGAAATGTGATAAAGGTCCCTGTTCCTCTGTGGTCACAAGTTCTGTTGTGCCAATGTTCCATCTTACACTGTGAGTATGACCCAAGTAGAGGTAATGAAGCAGAATCCTATCCCTGGTGCCAGCTGAGGGATCTCTGTAAATCTCTGATGTATTGTCAAGTCCCTTTACCTTTGTGGGCTGAGAGGTCAGGAAATTGTTACTGCTAGCATGAATTCAGTCACCCCAAGGCCTGTTTCTTATTTATTGGGTTCTTGTTTATGCTGGTGTGGCTGTACTAAGTTCCTCAATAAACCTCTAGAAAAGACTTTTCCTGTTGACCTTCCGAATTGTCTTGGGCTAGAAAAATGTACACTCTTCTTTCCTGGGTTCTACCAAGATAGAATTTATTTAGGGTCATTATTTAAAGATTTTAAGGGATTTGGGGAAAAAGTCAGGTGACTCACTGCTTTTACTCCTACATCTTGGTCTCCAAGTTTAGTATGTTTTGCTAGCCTAATGAACACATTTTCTTTTAATAGCATTGTTTTTTTTTTTGCCACCTTCTAGGTTGTCCTTTAATTTTGTGTCTTACGTGCCCAATTTAGTATTCTCTTTTTATTTCTTCAGTGAGGTTTTCCATTGAAGATTTTAGTTTTTCTATTATGTTCATAAATTTTGCTTTGCAGGACATAATTCTGCTCTTATAATTTTTCTTTTTCTTTTATTATTATTATTTACTTTATGAATCATGTTGGGAGAGAAAAATCAGAGTGAAAGGGAAAATTCATTAGAGATATAAAAAAAAACAGAAAAAAGAAATTAATATAGCATATGATGATTTACATTTAATCCCCTTTCTTTTTTATTCTGAAGGCAGATGGCATTTTCTGTCCAAAGTCTATTGGGATTGCTTTGGATCACTGAACTACTGAGAAGAACCATGCCTTTCCTACTGATCATCACACATTCTTGCTGTTACTGTGTACAATGTATTCCTGGTTCTGTTTGTTTTGCTCAGCATCAATTCATGTATATCTTTCCAGTACTTTATAAAATCAGCTTGTTCATCATTTTTATAGAACAATAATATTCCATTACTTTCATATACCACAATCTGGTCAGCAATTCTCCAATCAATAGGTATCTATTCATTTTCCAATTCTTTGCCACCACAAAAAGGGTTGTTATAAACATTTTTACACATGTGCGTCCTTTCCCCTTCTTTATGATTTCCTTGGGATACAGACCCAGTAAGGGCACTGCTAGGTGAAAGGATATGCACAGTTTTATAGCCCTTTGGGCATAGTTCCATATTGCTTTCCACAATGGTTGGATTATTTCACAAGTAGACCAACAATGTGTTAGTGTTCCAATTTTCCCACATCCTTTCCAACATTGGTCATTATCTCTTGCTGTCGTCTTAGCCAATATAAGAGGTATGATGTGATATCTCAGAGTTGTTTTAATTTTCATTTCTCTAACCAACAGTGATTAGAGCATGTTTTCATATTATTATAGGTAGCTTTAATTTCATCATTTGAAAATTATCTGTTCATATCTTTAGACCGTTTATGAACTGGGGAATGACTTGTATTCTTATAAATTGACACAGTTCTTTATATATTTAAGAAATGAGAGCTTTATCAGAAATACTGGCTATAAAGATTTCCCCCCAGATTTATACTTCCCTTTTAATCTTATTTTTGTTTTGTTTTGTTTGGGCAAAACTTTTTTAATTTAATGTAATCAAAATTGTTCAGTTTACCTTTTATAATGTTCTCTAGTTCTCCTTTGTTCATAAATTCCTTCATTCTCCAAAGATCTAATAAGTAAATTATGCCTTGTTTCCTAATTTTTTATTGTATCAACCTTTATGCCCAAATCATGTATCCATTTTGATCATATTTTGGTATGGGGTGTGAGATGTAGGTCTATAGCAAGTTTCTGATGATTTTCCCCGTTTTTCCCAGCAATTATTGTCAAATAGTGAGATCTTATTGCAGAAATTGGAATTTGGGTATTTATCAAGTATTAGAGTGCTTTAGGCCTTGATTATTGTATCATCTGTATCTAATCTATTCCACTGATTCACTACTTTATTTCTTAGCCAGTACCAAATGGTTTTGATTACTGCTGCTTTATAATATAGTTTTATGTTTGGTACTGCTAAGCCACCATATTTGTATTTTTTAAAATTAATTCTCCTGATATTCTTGAGCTTTTATTTTTCCAGATGGATTTTGTTATTATTTTTTCTACTTCTATAAAATAATGATTTGGCAGTTTGATTGATATGACACTTAACAGGTAGACCATTTTAGGCAGAAATGTAATTTTTATATTAGTTAAGCCTAGCCATGAACAATTGGTATTTTTCTAATTGTTTTGATCTGACTTTATTTGTATGAGAAGTGTTTTGTAATTATGTCCACATGGTTCTTGAGTTTGTCTTGTTGTAGGTAGATTCCCAAGTATTTTATTTTGTCTACAGTAACTTTAAATGGAATCTCTCTACTTCTTGCTGATGGACTTTGTGAGTAATATATAGAAATGCTTATAATTTGTGTGGGATTATTTTATATCCTGCAATTTTGCTAAGGCTGTGAAATGTTTCCAGTAGATTTTTGGACAATTTTCTAGGATTTTCTCACTATGTCATCATATCATCTGAAAAGAGGGATAGTTTTATTTCCTCATCGTTTATTCTAATTCCTTTCATTTCTTTTTTCTATTTTTATTGGTAATGCCAGCATTTTTAGTACAATGTTGAATAACAGTGGTGAGAATGGCATCCTTCTTTCATCTCTGATCTTATTAGGAATGTGTCCAGTTTCTCTCCATTACAAACAGTACTTGCTATAGGTATTAGATAGATACTGCTTTTTATTTTAAAGAAAGCTTTCTTTATCCCTATGCTCTCTTGTGTTTTTAATAGGAATGGGTGCTGTATTTGTCAAAAGCTTTTTCTGCTTCTATTGAGATCATCATGTGATGATCTCATGTGATGTGTTAGTTTTTTATTAATTAGGTCAATTATGATAATAATTTTCCTGATATTCAACCAGTCCTACATTCCTGGTATAAATTCCAGTTGGTCATGGTTTATTATCCTGCTGATAAGTTACTGTAAACTTTTTGCTAATATTTGATTTAAAATTTTTGCAACAATATTCATTAGGAAGATTGGTCTATAATTTTCTTTCTCTGTTTTGGCTCTTCCTGATTTAGGTATCAGTACTATATTTTTGTCACAGAAGGAATTTGGCAGCACTCCTTCTTTACCTATTTTTCTAAATAATTTATATAATACTGGAATTAATTATTCTTTAAATGTTTGGTTGACTTCACTTGTGAATCCATCTGGCCCTGGAGTTTTTTTCTTAAGGAATTCATTAATGGTTTGTTCAGTTTATTTTTGTAAAATGCGACTAAGTAATTTAGTTCCTCTTCTGCTAACTTAGCAATTCATATTTTTGTCAATATTCATCTATTAGATTGTCAGACTTGCTGCCATATAGTTGTGCAAAATAATTCCTAATTATTGCTTTAATTTCTTTTTCATTCATGGTAAGTTCATCCTTTTAATTTTTTATGCTAGTTATTAGCTTGCTTTCTTTCCTTTTTCTGATCAAATTAACCAAGGATTTATCTATTTTGTTGGCTTTTTCATAAACCAACTCTTAGTTTTATTTATTAGTTCAATAGTTTTCTTAGTTTACATTTTATTAATCTCTCCTTTAATTTCAGAAACTCAAATTTTCTATTTAATTGGAGTTTTCAGTTTGTTTTTTTCTAGCTTTTTTTAGTTGCATGCCTAATTCACTGTTCTCTTCTTTCTCTATTTTAATCATGAAGCTATTTAGACATAACAAAATTTCCCCTAAGAAGCGCTTTGGCTATATCCCATAGGTTTGGGTATGTTGTCTCATTGCTGTCATTCTCTTGAATGAAATTACGGATTGTTTTTATGATTCGTTGTTTGACCCAATAATGATTGGGTTGATCTATTCATTATTTAGAATTAGATTATTTAATTTCTGATTGTTTTTTTTAGTCTGTCTTTCATTGGTCCTTTATTGAATATAGTTTTTATTGTGGTCTAAAAAGGAAGCATTTCCTATGTCTGCCTTTAGGCATTTGATTGTCAAGTTTTTATGTCCTCATATATGATCAATTTTTGTGTAAGTGTCATGTACTGCTGAGAAAAAGGTATATTCCTTTCTGTCCCTATTCAATTTTCTCCAGAGGGTTATCTTATGTAGGTTTTCTAAGATCCTATCAAACTCCCTAATTTCTTTCTTGTTTATTTTATGATTAGATTTGTCTGATTTTGAGAGGGGAAGGTTGAGGTCCTCCCCTAGAATAGTTTTTCTATTTCTTCCCATAACTGGCTTAAAACCTTCTCTAGGCATTTGCCTTTTCTACCACTTAGTGCATATACATTTAATATCATTACCACTTTATTATTTATGATACCCTTTATCAAGATGTACTTTCCTTCCTTATGTCTTTTAATAAGATTTATTTTTACTTTTGCTTTATCTGAATTCAGAATTGCTACCTCTGCATTTTTTACTTCAACTGAAGCATAATAAATTCTGTTCTAGCCTCTTACCTTTTCTCTGTAGGTAGCTTTCTGTATCAAATGTGTTTCTTGTAAACAATATATTGTAAGAATCTGCTTTTTTAATTCACTCTGCTATTCACCTCCATTTTATAGGCGAGTTCATGCCATTCACATTCAGTTATAATTACCAGCTCTGTATGTCCTATTTTCTCCCCTGTTTACACTTTAGATTTCTTTCCACCCTCTTAGGCATATGTTTTTATCCACCTCATTCACTACCTTATCTCCTATTATCCCTCCCCTTTCTTTTAGTAATTTTTTTAACTCACTCCATCCATGTTCTTATCTTCTATCAACCCTTCTCCCTTTCTCCTACCTTTTTCCCTAGTGTTTCTGTCCTTTCTTGCATCCTGTCCCTCTCGCTTTTCTTTCCTTTTTTTCCTCTTACTTCTTTCTAGCATTAGATAAATTTCTAATCCCAACTGAATGATTAAGTTATTCTCTCTTAAAGCCAAAACTGATGAGATCAAGCTTCAGATAGTGCTCTTCCTCCTTCTTTCTTTCCCTGGATTGTAATAGGTGTTTTGCACCTGTTCGTGTGAACTAATTTTGTTCTTACACCTTCTCTTTTCTTTTTTTCCAGTACAGACATTTTCCCACCACTTAATATCTTTTTCTTTGATATCATCACATTAGAGTCCATTCACAACCACACCTTCTTTCCATATGAGGCCTCCCTCTGTCTTCTCCAGTGACAGATACAGTTCTCAAAGACTTATAGACATTGTTTTCCTATTTAGGGATGTAACCAATTCAAGCATTAAATAAGAAACACTTTTCCTTCTGTGTATCTTTCTGTGGTTCTCCTGAGTCCTGTGTTAAGTCCTGTAGATTAAGTTTTCTGTTTAGTTCTGTTTTTTTTCCAATGGAATGATTGCCTCTTACTTCACTGAAACTCCATTGCCACCCCTGAACAATGATGCTGAGTCTCGCTGGGTAGTTAATTTTTGGTTGTAACCCCAATTCCTTTGTCTTTTGGAATATGGCATTCCAAGCCCGCCAATATTTTATTGTAATAGCTGCCAGATCCTGGGTAATTATGAGTGTTGTTCCTTGAGATTTGATTTTTTTTTTGATCTGGCAGTTTGCAAATACTTTTTCCTTGAGACTGTAGTTTTGGAGTTTTGCAACAATGTTCCTTGGTGGTTTTCTTGTGGAATCTCTTTCCAGACATGATTAACAGATTCTTTCAATGAGTATGATTTCCCCTTCTGTTTCTACTATTTTGGGGGCAGTTTTACTTAATGACCTCTTGTAGAATGTTATACAGGCTCTTTTTTGTGTTATGGCCTTCAGACAGGCCAATATTTTTAAAATTGGGATCTATTTTCCAGCTTAGCTGTTTTTTCAATGAGATATTTTACAGTTTCTACCATTTTTTTCATTCTTTTCAGTTTGCTAAACTGATTGTTGCTGTCTCACAAAATCTTTAGTTTCTATTTGCCCTGTTCTAGTTTTCAGTTGTAATTTTCTTCAGTTATGTTTTGCATATATTTTTCCATTTGGTTAATTCTACTGTAAAAGATGTTGTTTTCTTCAGACGTTTTATTTCTTTCCTTTTCTAAATTGTTGACCTTCTCATGCACATCTCTCATTTCCTTTCTCATTTTTCTTCTACTTTTCTCATTTGCCTTTTAAAGTCTTTTATGAATACTTCCAAAAAGGCTCTTTGGTTTTGAGACCAGTTCAAATCAGTCTTTGAGATTTCCTTGGTGGGCTTTCTGTCCTTGTCTGAATTTATGTTTAGGTCTGCCCTGACACCATAATATCTTTCTATAGTCAAGATTCTTTTCTGTTACTTGATCATTTTCTTTCCTTTTCTTTAGGTGTTTTGTTTTTTACTTTTAAGGTTGAGCTCTGCTTCTGGGATAAAAGTGGTGATGTCTCAAGCTTCTTATGCAGCTCTGAGCTTGGCGTTGGTGTTTACAGGGGGTAGATTTGCCTGCTCTTTTTGAGAAAAAACCTGGTTTCCTAGAACTTGTCTTCTGAGCTGTGATTAGAAGCCTTCCTACTGATTTGCTCCTTTACTGAGTCAGGACTGTGGGTCTTAGTTGCTTGTTTTCCCATACTCTATCTGAGCTAGACCAAATAACCTTTTCACTCCAGTGACACTGACCTTTCTTGAAGTTTTTTCAGTCTATTTTGAACTGGAGAGTGGTTTCATTCCATCAGACTCTGTTCAGAGACCTGGCTTCATGTGGTTTTCGAAACTGGAGAGCTCAAGCAGCTTCTTTGGCTTTACTTCACCATCTTGGCTTCACCCTCAGAAGTACCATTTTTCTTTTAAATTATAGGACAAGCATGTTGTGATTCCATGTGTTACTTAAATTCTAAAAAAGTTCTCTGTTTTATCAACTGTTGGATCATTTCTCTTCATTTTGCAGTATGTAGTCATAGATATTTAAATTCATTTATTAGATCTAGAAGCCATATTTCTTTTACTTTTACTGTTTTTTCCTGTTGCTTTTTATCTGTATTCAAGGTCTATTAGTTTTTTTCTTCCTGAAATCTTTGATATTTTCAGTCTTTTTTCTCCTTTATTTTCCTTATCAGTTACTTCCTGACTCTCTCTCCTTTGATTACAGTTTTCTCATCTTCACCTCAAACTCTAAAATTTCTTTAATGTCTTAATTCAGGTGTGACCTATAATATGCATTTTTTGGTGATTTCACCAGTTGCTACTGCTGTATCCCTACAATGCTTTGTATTTACTGTCCATGTTATATATGCTCCCCAACCTCTGCAGTAAACAATAAACTTCACAGAGACACTAAACTTTTTCCATTAAATTCTCAGCTCCTATTCACCTGTAGGTTCTTGAATAATTATTTGACTTCTTGGGATTCTCTTTTTCCTCATTTGTAAAATTAGAGGGTTGAACTGAAATTATTTCCCAACCTATATAGTTCCTAAGGTTTGTATTCAGTTCTAAATTCTATCATATGATTATCTTAAAATGTGTTGTCAACTATAAAAATATCCCTAAATTTGAATCTGAGAAATATTCCTATTAATAGTTTTAAGGAAATAGAAACTTATAGCCTTTGATAGCCCTTTGGCAATCTTCTTAAAATTGGGTACAAGGAGTACAAAGAGAATATTGGCTGGTTCCCATGATAAGGAAACCTATAGTTTGGGCTGATACAAAGCTCCAAGTAAAGATACTACAAATCATGAACTTGCTCTGTGGTAGGATTTGGGAATCTGGAGAAATGTTATTTAATACCCAGGGGGTAGTATAAGTATGATAGTGTGTGTCTCGTCTATGATCTACTATGATTTGCCACGTCATTCATGGTGGAAAAAAGGAATGATAGGGAAGTTCTCTGCTCCCCAAATGGTCAGTTATCCACTATGGCAATTTGCTAAACTCAAGTATATTTTACTCTGTTATGTTAACACATATGTTAACATGTTATGTTAACACATAGAGAAATATATCTACATGCAGACACATACATGCATTGCCTCTCACTTCTATAATGGCTTATACCACTTACTATTTCCATTTAAAGTATCTGGCTGCAAATGATAGAAACAGGAAAACCTAGGACCCTGTATTCTTGGCATTGTCTTTGAAACTTTACTATTTTTAATATTCCCAACATATTCTCAAATCTTGCTGCTTATACTTCTACAATATCTCTAATCCGTTATCCAGACTGTGGTCAAAGTAATCTCCTATAAATGTAAATTTGATTATGTAACTTCCTTACTCAGTAACTCCTGTGCCTTACCATTTTTTCCTAGAATAAAATATAGACACTAGTTACTTTTAAAGTCTTAATCCCAACCTATCTTTCCAGCCTCATTAAGATTACTCCCCTTCCTGTAATCTGTAATTGGCCAAATTGTCCTCTCTGTTTGTCACATTATATTCCATCTCCTAATTCTCTTCTTTTGTGCTAATATGTTCCATACCTGAAGTATAGAGAAGAGTATCAGGCCTTTCTGGTTCCAAAATTCCTAAAGTCCTCTCTTCCTATCTATATGATATTTAACAACTTTGTGTATGTATATTATGTATACGTATATGCATATATGCTATGTATATGTATCTGAAAGTCATAGTGTAGTTTTAAGCTGATATATAAGCTTAACTTGATATTTATGTTGCAGATATTTTATATGTACTTGTTGTCTAGGGATTATTTCCTTATTTAATCTTGTATCATCAATAATAAGTATGATGTTTGTTACATAGTAGGCACTTATTAAGTAAAACAATTATTGACCAACTGATACCTGTGAGCCAAAAAGGATGTCCTTGTTACAACATCTAAATCTTTGGATGGACTGATTGAGAAACTGTAGATCTAGATATCAAATGAGATATCTAAGTGATCTCTCTCTATCATCACTTAAAGAAACCACATATTACCCAGGAATCACAACCAGGCACATTTTTGCCAAGTCCTGGAAAATTTCTAATCCATTTAATATGAAGAAATCAGTATAGCCGAAAGTTCTAGAAATGAGATTTTTAAAATGGAAGACTCTGAATGCAGATTGAAGCATACTATTTTCACTTTTTTCATGGTTTTCTCCTTTTGTTCTGCTTCTTCTTTCATAACATGACTAATATAGAAATGCGTTTAACATGATTGTACATGTATAATCTATATCAGATTGCTTATTCTTGAGGAGAAGGAAGGGGATAAAAGGAGTGAGGGAGAAAACTTTGGAACTCAAAATCTTATTTGAAAAAGAGTGCTGAAAACTATCTGTAATAGATATCTGTAATTGGAAAAATAATAAAAATATCATTTTTCAAAATGGAAGACTCCAAAGTTTTGAAAAGACAAGAACATGAAAGATTAGAGGGGTAGGAAAAAAATATGATTCAAAAGAGTCTGTGCTCACACTTTTTCACACTATTGTATAGCATCATATCAAAAGCTGGTGCTGCAGAAAATAGTAGTTTTGGCAGACTGGGTTAGGGGAGAGTAGAGTCTAGTAAGGGAAACAAATAAATGTGACAAGAATTGTGATACTTCTAATATCTAATAAATGAACTCATTTTTAGTTAATGTATAAAGGGGCTCAAGTGAATGTAAGGGTTGTTATGGGCCAAAACTCTGAACTTGAAACAAAGGATTCTTACAAGGTACTAACTAAGTGGAATTGATAAGACAATGGTTATCTAGTTTAGCATGGTGCTTAATAGTTCTCTAAATTCAGTATGATTGATTTAATCTTACAAAAAATAATGGTTTCCTAGTGATATATGATTGGTTTATACTTAGTGTAGAGTATATAAGCTAGGAGCCTCAGCTAGGTTGATTGAGAGGCAAAGAAAACAAGAGAAATAGAGACAGGAAGTTAAGCTCTTGGAGTGAAGGACAGAAAGATTTAATTTCACTTTCGGTCAGGCTCCTGATGGCAGGCTCTCCTCCTTAGTTTCTCCACTGAAACCAAGACTCCAGAAAGCTAACCAGGCCCCAGGAAAGGAAATAAGACTTTGAAAGCGACAATAAAGGATTTGGACTTTGACACCTGCCTATTCTTGTGGTGATTACTGAACTGAAATAGGCTGTTCCCAAAGACTCCAAGAAAACCAAAGAGAACATTACAAAGAGTATTCTTTTTTGGAGCTCTATATAGTTTCGGAGTGATATGTCTTCTCTATTGTATGTTATTAATTTTTTCTTCTCAACTAGATTGCAAATTACTTGGAGGTACCAACTATGTCTTATTTTCCATATCTCCCATAGTGCTTAGCACAAGGTTAAGGATATTCTGGTACTCAACAAATATTGAAAAGAGTTACAAAAAACAAACATGCAATAGGATATTCTGTCATCCCAAGTCCCTTGTTCTCACCTTGGCAGAGAGGAATGGCCTCATTCCACATGTAATAGCCCTGGGGATGCCAGGAGCATATTGCCTTGCTGTGTCCAACCAGGCGATAGCCAGCATTGCAACCAAAATGGATTGACCCCCCAGGATGGGTGCTAGGCTGGCCAAGAATAGAGCCATGCAGTGGAGGGCTTGGAATACTGCAATAGGGAGCTGAAGGAAGAGACAAAAAGAGAAAGAAAGTAGAACTATCTTTGGGACACAGATAAAGCTTCAGTATCTTGGCATCCCAGCAGAAGGGCTGCTTGTCATCATCAGGTACAATCAAAGAATCGGTCAGTTACCTTAAATGAACTAATGGGTCAATTTAATCCAAACAGTGAAGCTAGTTATGCTGACATAGCCACAGTTACATTCAGTAACACAAATTAATTCAGTTCCCAAATAGCCCAGGGCAAACAGCAATTTAAATAGGTTAGTTGCAAAGTTGATTTTTTTGGTGAACTTTGGATTTTTATTTGTAATGGGTCTAAGGAAGGAGGCAAGGAGAACGAGAATGTGTGAAATCCATAGTATACTAATAGTCACACTTGAGTCAATAGCTTTTGTTGCTTTCCCTTCAAGATTTTCCTCAGATATACTCATGACAAGCTTGTGGGTCCTTGTTAGGGGAAGATGACCAAAAGGCAAAAGATCACATACTGTCTTTCATTTCCTCCTTCCTTCCTCTTTTATCCTTGTCTAGGTCACTTTGATAGAGCCTGAATCTGGATGGATTAGGAGAGATATAAAGATCATAGTTGATGGGTTGTCATGTGGAAGAGAAATGACACCTTGTACTGCTTGTTGCCAGAGGGGAAGCTACAGAAAGGTAAGACTATGCCTAATGAAGGGGAAAAAATCAGAGCTGTTCAAAATTGGAATGGTCTGTCTTTGTAGCTATTTAGTTCCCCAAATTGCAGAAGGTTTGGGAGCAGAGACTGGGTAACTTAGTTTTACAGAGAATTCATGATTCAGGTAGGGATTATATTTAATTATCCCTGAAGTCTCTTTCACCTCTAAGATTGAATGATTCTTAGTGATAACACCCTCTGTTCTCCCCAATGTTCTGACCATGCCTGATGGTGGCTCTATTTTCTATCTTACTTATGAATGAATAAGAATTGCAAAATTTAAGAACTGAAAGAGACTTCAGATGTTTGATTACTCCAATTAGTACCTGACAAGAATCCTCTCAACACTATACCAAATACAGTCAAGATACATACTTAAAAACACAACTATTAATAGTAACACATATATGAATATGCCCATCAATTACTTGTGTAGCTTTTATTAGTTAAATACTAATTAGCTCAATTCCTGCTAAATGAGTTCACTGATACACAGAAGCTGTCTACTTGACGTAGGTGCTAAGAGTTCAAAATTAAAATAATTTAAAGTTATTCTTTGGAAAAATCAATAAAAGCCTATTCTTTTTTGCCCTTGGAATAATAATTCACTGATACAAAGCTGTCAAGCTCTCTCTTTTTGATAAAAGATCTATCAAGTTTGGAGAAAGATAAAATGCCCAATTTGGTTTTTTTTTTTTGGGGGGGGGAGTGAGGACAGAAAAAAATGAATCAACAAAATGTAGCAGAAAGCCTAATAGACATGGAGTTAGGAGAACCTGGGCTTGAATTCAACTTTCTTAAAAGTTAGTCACTGTATAGACAAATGCTTAACATTTTTGGGTTTCTACACCAACAAATTGGTGCTAATAATAACTAATAACAATAATAATAATAAACAATTGGTGCTAATAATAACCAATAATAATAATAATAAACAACAATTGGGGCTAATAATACCTGTAAGGTAATGTATGTAAGGTAATGTAAGCTACATATATTGGTTATTTTTCCCCTCTCAGGCATGCTTGAAAGCCATCTCTTTACAGACTCATCTGGTTCTTACCCAGGCTACTCTTATCTTACACTTATCTTCAAGGGTTTTGGAAAGGCAGACTGGCTTTAAATAAATTAACATTGAAGAGAGCTGGAGAAGTCCCCTTCCCTCACCCTCCAGTTCTAAAGTATCTCTACCATATCTAGTTTTTTAGGCCTGAAATAAAGCTAACAGTGATTTCATTTGTGGTGTTTGTCTTTAGGGACTATATTAAAAACCAAATACTTTGTGAGCAAAAGTACCATTAGGTATTACCAGATAATTTTTAAACAATATCAATGTAATTTTCTAAGTAAAGTTCAATGGATATGGACTGCAAAAAAAATAATGACAGGAAATGAGATATCTGGGAATATGGGATAAGGAGTATCAGGAGGGGGTATTATGCTGATGTCACATTTCACAAGGCAAAAGGTGAGGGTGAGGATAATTCATTTATCTCAGAGGGACTCTTTCATCATTCTAGACATTCTAGTGGAAGGAGAGTTCAAAGGGAAAACCAAAGGGTTAATTTCTTGACTTGGACTTTTACTCCTATACTTACCAGCATAGCGAATCTTAAAGCCCTTCCGATTGTAAGCATGGTCAGAAGACCAACGCAGGTACACATTGTTTCCTGAGCTGGTGACAGTTAGGGGTGCTGAGTAATTCCCACTCAAGGCTATCAACAATGGACTCTGACCTGAGGGACCTGAGAGTAACAAGGAGACATGTACATAGTAAGGCTGAAAGAGGCATAACAGAATCATCTTGACTAAAAGAGTAAACGATTAAAAAGAAGCTTGACAACTTCTTAATCAATTCAATGAGCTTTACTAGCCACTGTAGCCCTTCTGAGTGTCCTATTCCCTTTAAAGTCCTCCTTTAATAAAGGGGGATCAGAACCTTAACCTAAAGGCAGTCTATAATGAAGAACACCTTTGAATTAGGGGTCTTTGGTTTTTGTTTTACATCAACTTGTTGATGGCTTTGCTTATTCTGTTCGATTCTGGATTTCATCTCTAAAATTAAAAAGAAAACACCTTTCTTCCCTTTCAAGCCAATTGTAAGCATCACCAAAAATCAAAAATTAGAAGAGTTTAGAAAAGTACAAAACTTAAAAAAACTTATTATATAAATTATTATATAAATGTTGATCATTATAATCATCATTTAACTCCTGGGTTATAACATTGTTCAGTATTGCTATTCATCTTTGTGGCATTCATGTATCTCTTCCTTAACTTTTAGCCTCCTAACAATGAGAGAAAGCTGGAAGGCACTTTTTATATTGTAGAAATAGGATGTATTACAATTATTAATAAAAATAATGAATTGTTTCATGGATTGCCATAGTAAAAGAAATTGTCAACTAGTGGCCATCCTACTGGTGATGAACCTCTCCATATTTAACAAGCTGGTTCTTAGTGCAAAAGTCAATCTGTCACTGACACTATAAAAGGGCAATTAAAAGATACATGATGAATTCACATAAGTGTCACCACATTCTATAACATGATATATGAGCATTAAGTTGCAAAAGAGACATCACCAAGGTAATATATGATTGAAAAGAATGCCAGTCAGTGATACAATGAGATCTAGGAATAGAAGGAAAGCCCAAATATTGCAATGTACTGCGTCCATACAAAAGATTAAAAATAAGGGCTCTAGAACATTGAATAGTTCTCTGGAAAATGAATGGAAGAAAAATAGCAAGCTTTATAAATAGATTATGATCTGCCTCAAGTAAGGAGTTCCTGTATTTGTGAGATCAAAGATCCACTGAAGACTTATAAAGAGGAACATAATTGGAAAATTCTTCTCATTATAAAATATCTTGTAGGACATGTATAAATGAGGTACTGATTCACTTGAATAAAATACATGGCTTTAGTGGGACAAACACCTCAGGGAAAAGCTTGCTTTCACAGGGCGATCACAGAGATAGAGACTTCCCCTCTCCCAACCATCCCTGGAAATGTTCTGACCCCTTTTCAATTGTCAAAAATATGGAAACATCTTGAAAGGATGAGATGACATTCCCTGCTGCTCCTATGGAGCTAGAACAAAATGGCCCTTCCCTTCAAGCTCTGAATGCCTATCCCCTCCATCTGTCCCTAACCCTTATAGTAACTTACCATCAAAGATTTCAAACTCATCGTACTGTTTTTCGCTGAGGAAGTACTCCACTGTGAGGGAGACATTGTAGCCAGGCTCTACTCTCACTACCCAGGAACAGGTCTGGAACTGGGGGTAGCTTCCTGGGTAGCTCTGACTAAGAATCACCCCAGTAGAGTCTGTCAAGAGTTCATCCATTGGGCAGCGCACTTGGTAAAAGAAAAACAAAACTATTAATAGCAAGACATGAATACCTATGAATCCTTTGTATAGTCCTTTGGATTTATTCTCTTAATTGTATGGCAATTAAGAGAATGGTAGGAGTTGGAGGGAAGACATGGGTGTGAGAAGCTCCCAAAGGGCTTATCGTCTCACAATACTCACAAGTGCAATTAGTTTCCCCAAACTTATTACATATCATACCAGACAATAATCCTTGTTATTGATGAGCTTCTCTAAATATTAATTTTAATAGGGACTTTTTCTATGGCCACAGAGTAGATTACACACTTAAGACTGTGTATCCATCTGGCCAAGAATATGGTGGGTCTTACTGCCTGACCAGTGATATATGTGACCTACAGAAGTGGAGGAAGTTCTGAATCCGATAAAAATAAAATATGAACAGGATTTTAGAACTGGAAAAGTTCTCAGGAGGGAGGCTATCTTGTCGAAGACATACATGAAAAAAGATTCCCTTTTCATTATATCTGATGAGTGATCATCCAGCCTTTGCTTAAAATCCTCAAACAAGTAGAAATGCATTTCCCCTTGGGCAGCCCTGTCACAGTAGTGAAGTATGAAATAAGTACCCACAGTAAGTATTATTGCCTGTCTCAAGGTAATGAGGTTCTTGTACCATAAAGTTTCATCAATAGGTCTTGACTATCTCTACTAATGGAGAGAAGTAAGGCTGCAGATTATTTATAATAGTTGCTAATTTAGAAATACCTTCTCTGTGCTTTTGGAAAGCACTGCATCAAAGTTGTTAGCAGATTTCCTTTCTTAATGATATATTGAGAGAAGGTTCATGAGGAGGCTCCTATAAGATGCAGGTTAGCATAGGGAAACCAGCCTAGGATTAAGAATCAATTCCCCAAACATCTTCACAGTTAAAGGTTCTGATAAAGGCCTCATTTCCAAAATATATAGAGAGCTGACTCTAATTTATAAGAAACCAAGCCATTCTCCAATAAATAAATGGTCAAAGGATATGAACAGACAATTTTCAGATGATGAAATTGAAATCATTACCACTCATATGAAAGAGTGTTCCAAATCATTATTAATCAGAGAAATGCAAATTAAAACAACTCTGAGATACCACTACACACCTGTCAGATTGGCTAAGATGACAGGAAAAAATAATGATGAGTGTTGGAGGGGATGTGAGAAAACTGGGACACTGATATATTGTTGGTGGAGCTGTGAACGAATCCAACCATTCTGGAGAGCAATCTGGAATTATGCCCAAAAAGTTATCAAACTGTGCATACCCTTTGATCCAGCAGTGTTTCTACTGGGCTTATACCCCAAGGAGATACTAAAGAAGGGAAAGGGACCAGTATGTGCCAAAATGTTTGTGGCAGCCCTGTTTGTAGTGGCTAGAAGCTGGAAACTGAATGGATGCCCATCAATTGGAGAATGGTTGGGTAAATTGTGGTATATGAATGTTATGGAATATTATTGTTCTGTAAGAAACAACCAGCAAGATGAATACAGAGAAGCTTGGAGAGAATTACATGAACTGATGTTAAGTGAAATGAGCAGAACCAAGAGATCATTATATATGTCAACAATGATACTGTATGAAGATGTAATCTTATGGAAGTGGATTTCTTTGACAAAGAGACCTCATTCAGTTTTAATTGATCAATGATGGACAGAAGCAGCTACACCCAAAGAAAAAAACACTGGGAAATGAATGTAAACTGTTTGCATTTTTGTTTTTCTTCCCGGGTTATTTCTACCTTCTGAATCCAATTCTCCCTGTGCAACAAGAAAACTGTTTGGATCTGCACACATACATTGTAATATACTAGGACATATTCAACATATATAGGACTGCTTGCCATCTAGGGGAGGGGGTGGAGGGTGGGAGGGAAAAATTGGAACAGAAGTGAGTACAAGGGATAATATAAAAAAAATTACCCTGGCATGGATTCTGTCAATAAAAAGTTACTATAATAAAAAAAAAAGAATCAATTCCCCTATAATCCACTAATGGCAGAAGCAAATATTTAAAAGCTGTCTACATTTCAGTTGCTCCTGGCCACTGGCCTTCTCCTACTTTCTCCATGTACAGCATCCATGCAACATAAGCCTGCTTCTCTTTGAGCTCTTACTCAAAGTGCCTTGGATATAGAAGCCATAGACTTGAATTTATACTTTGATCCACAATGGGCACTATTTGTAGGAAGATATATAATGTTTTGCTTTGAGGAGGAACAAGCAGCAAATATGGAGTAAATGAAAGATTAGTTAACTTATAAATTATATTTTATGAGAAGTTATGACAATATACCAGGTTGACACTTTCAAGACCTAAAAAGAGTATTTGTGTTGAGAGGTAACATAATCAATTTCTTCCTATCAGATTCAGTTCTCAGGAGAAGAGAATTTCATTTACAGTTATGCCAAAATTAGTCAGAATTTAGAAATTTGGAACTAATAGTCAACTAGTAGCACAGTCTGATTCTCAGGAGAGGAAGGCTGAGGCTCCTTTACATTTAGAAGAAGGTCATAATCATACCTGTCTACTCACTTACATTGAGTGGGAATTTAAGCTAAGCAATTCATCAGTTATGATTTTCCATCCCCCTCTTGATCCCATGGAAGCTAAAGAAAAGGTAGGGTAATCAGCTGTCTCTATAGACTTTTAGTTCATTGGTACTAGCAGTCAGGGTTACTTTGTGAAATGAATCTAACTCTCATAAACAAGTACTGCATGGCTAATGTCTTAAAACTCTATACTGAATAGATAGAGATTTGGGTTCTAAAGTCTTCACTGAGAAGTACCGAACAAAAACTCCCTATTCAGATTAAACCCTCAAGATAATCTCAGCATCTCCTCCTGCCAATATTCTGAATTAATGTCATGGGGATTTCCCATATAGGAATCTGGGGAATAGAATAATTCTTGGTAGCTACCTTCACAAGTTGGAGGTGGTCCTTCAAACTGAAGATGAGTCCCAAGTTTGCATGTCAGGATTTCACTTCCCACGAGGGAAAAACCAGGAAGGCACCTGTATCTCACAATGTCCCCTGAGAAAGAGAGAACAAGCCTTCTCTAGAGACAAAGCCAGTGAATTTCCTCATTACAGGTTAACGTAGCATAGAATCTTACAGCTGAAAGCGACCTGAACTCAACTAGCTAGACCAACTCATACCTAAATAGGAAGTCCCACCTATTACTATACCCCTGTCAAGTAAGACCCCAAAAAGAAGAGGAATCCATAAACATCCTAAGGCAGCCCATTTCACTTTGGGAGAGTTGGGATTCTCAGGAGTTTTTTCCTTTTAACAAATTAAAATCTGCTTCTGTGTACCTTTGTTCCATACCCTCTGGATTTGCCTTCTGGGGCCAACAGAACATGCATTATTCCTCTTTTATATACTAGTACTTCAAATACTTGGAGATATATATTATCCTCTCTCCCTCCCCAAATCTTTTCTCCAGGCTACACATCCCATTTCTTCAATTGATTTCATATAATCTATTCTCTAAACCCTTCCATTTCCTGGTCATTCTCTAAACACACTCCAACTTATTAATGTCTTTTCTAAAATGTGACATCTAGAATTGAACATAATATCCCAGACAGGGTCTGACAAGAGTGAAGCAGAGGAAGACCCCCCTCCCTTGTTTTAAACCCTATTTCTTATTAATACCATCAGAGATGGCATGAACTTTATGACTGCATGTCGCTCTGCTGACACACATTGACCTTATAATTCAATGAAACTCAGATATTTTTCAGAGTAAATATCGTCTTGCTACTTCTTCCCAAACTTATACAGTTGATATTCTGTTTTCAAGAATAGGACTTGACATTTATCCCTATCAAATTTCATCTCATTAGTTTTGGCTCATCATTCCTTCCTGTCAAGGTATTTACTAATACAATGTATTAGTTATCTCTTTTAAATTTGTGTCACCTGGATCAAATATCAATTCCATTGCTTGGCATTTAAAGCTTTCCCCTATCTGGCTCTAACTTTTCCAGATCCATTACACATTATTTCCTTGTATTAATACCATAGTTCAATAAAACTGGCTTTACTGTTCCACATACATGATATTCCATTTGGGTCTCTATGCCATGGCACTGGCTGTTTCCCTTGTGTGGGAAGCGAGTGTGATGGGAAGTGATCCTCATGCCCTGTTTTAGAATTCCTTCAATTCCTTCAAGAATTCCTTAGTTGAAGTACCTCCTTTTGACATAAAGTCTTTTCTGATTCTCTTAGCTTCTAATGCCTATACAATCTCTCCCCTCCAAAAAATCACTTTTATCTATTTTTATACATCTGTATGTATGCAGGTTATTATTGGCAAGGCAGTAAGTAACTTAATAGAAAGGCCTTTTTTGTTCATCTTTGAATCTTTACCTCCTATGAACACTTAAGAAATGCTTCTTGATCAATCTAAAATTTTAAAATACTTTATGTATTCCTTCATGCAAGTCATCGATAAAAGAGTTGAACAGCATAAGGCAAAACTCACATCTGTGTAAGACTCCACTAGAGATTTTCCTCCAAACTAACATTGATCCATCCATAGCTACTCTTTGTTCAACTATTCAGCCAGCCCCAAATTTACCTTTACATCATGTTCTAAAGGATAGCACAAGAGATTTGACAATTGCATACATAGTAGGGATTGGCAAATATGTAATAATCTTATTTTTGTACATTCTGTGAGCTAAGGATAGTTTTTACGTTGATATTCAAGTTTTCTTTTATTTAAATAAAACTTTGTTTTATTAAAAATGTAAAAACCGTTCTTAGGCCCATTCAAAAACAGATGATGGGTTGGATTTGGCCTCTATTGAAGTTTGTCCACCCCTAAAATATATAGGTAGAAAGAAAATGAAATTAGTCCAGTATAACTTTTCACAATGAAACTTTGCTTCACTCTGTCATGCCTGAAATATTAAAATGACTTCCTAAATGGTTGCTCTGTCTCATCTTTCCTCATTCCAATCAATCCTTAATACAAGTGATTTTCCTAAAATGCAAGTCTAATAATGTCGTTTCCTTACTTAAAAACCTTCAATGCCTTCTAATTCTCTCTTGTATAAATATATAAATATATCTGCTTGGTAAGCTGGTCCCACCTATCCTTCCAGTTTTATTACACATTATTACTTTTCATACAAATTATAATTTAGTCAAATTGGTCTTTATTCTATTCCTCAAATATAAAATCTTGTTTCCCTGTCTCTGGATTTCTCCCATGGCTTCTCTTAATCTCCAGCTTTCTTGATGGCTTAGTTCTAGGACCACCTGCTACATGAAATTTTTCCTAATTCCCTTAGCTACTATTATTATTTTTGAAACATGTATATATGCTCATGTTGTCTTCTCTGACTAGACTAAAAACTCCCATTGCTTATTCCCATTTCCCTCAATCCATGCCCCCCATGCCCATGTTCCAGTCTAAAGCTACCCACCTTCTACTGCGTTCTCTGGAATGCCTGTTCCATACTGTTCCATAGGCAACAAACTTGCTTTCATCTTAAATCTTTTCTTTTCCCATTTCTTCCATCTTCTGGCTCTCACTGTGACCTGGCTCTCTCCTGATGACACAACCTCCCTGACTTCCTCTTCTAGCCCTGGCTAGTCACTTAACCTCTATTTGCTTCAAGAAAAAAAACTATTTTATAGAAAACATTTCTCTCATTCTCCCTACTAAGTGCTCGAAGATGGAGAGTGGTAATATTCCTTCAGCTTTTTCCTCTGCTATTTTCACTTAGTAACTTCTCTTCCTCTGAAATTCATTCAAGTCACATATACTATCTATTCAAAATTTCAGAATCTGTTATTCTAACAAACTCCAAGAACACCCCCTTTCCCTCAATATGTTCAGTAAGTAGCTCAATTTTTCCTTCTCAACTCCTGTACTCGTACTAGGAGACTTCAACATCAACAAGTCACTTATCCTCAATTTTCTCATCTGTAAAATAGAGATCATAATAACACCTACCTTCCAGGATTGTTGTGAGAATTAAATGAAATAATATTTGTAAAGTTATTAGTATAATGCTAGGCATATAGAAAGTGCTATAAAACATTTAGCTATTATTATTATCCCACTCCCCGTCTTTCAAACCTTTTTATCCTCATTTAAATTTTCCATGACTCTTCTTGCTTCAACTCTCAGTTGAGACTCTCATAATTTGTTGAAAAAAAATTAAGGGGATTCACCAATTTTTCTCCCCTCCTCATCTTATATCATCCAGATACCTTCTTCCATTCTTTTCTTTCACTCTTTCCCTCATATGCTGAAGAATCCCTTCTCCTTGCCAAGGCAAATTCAGTCTTATACACAAGTGATCTCATGCTTGTTTTCTCCAGTAGATCCACACTTTCTCTCTTATCTTCAATCTCTTCCTGATTGCTTCTCTACACCTATAAACATTCTTAAGTCTCCACAATACTAAAAACAAACAAACAAACAAAAAAGAATATCTCCCTTGATCTATTCATCCAATTAGCTATTATCCCATATCTATCTTCACTTTTATGACTAATCTTCTTGAGAAAGCCATCCATAATATATTTTCCTTTATCTTTTCCTCTCACACTTTTCTTGGCTCTCTATAGTCTAGCTTTTGACTTCATTATTCAACTGAAATTGCTCTCTGCAGAGTTACAAATTATTTCCTAATTTACAATCCTAGTAAGTTTTTTTTTTCCAATCCTCATCTTTTTTTGACTTCTGTAACTTTTGACATCATCAGTTACATGCTTTTCTCAGTTACACTCTTATCTTCAGATGTTTAGTCTTTCCTGGGTCTCCTAAGTATTTTCATTATCCTTTGCTGGATCTTTGTCCATGTCCTATCTACTAATCTGTAGGTGTGCTACAGGGTTCTGTTTTGGGACTTTTTTTATTCTCCCTGAATACTATTTCACTTGGTGATGTCATGAATTCAATTATCATCTCTATGATGTGATGATTCTCAAATGTGCCAATCATGTCCTAAACTTTCTATTGAACTCCACTCTCTCATCTCCAATTGCCTATTGGATATCTCAGATTGGATAATCACAGATATCTTAAACTCAACATTTGAACTCATTATTTTCTCCTGAAAATCCTCCCCTCTTTTTAATTGCCCTAATTTTGTTCAGAGTACCACCATCTTCTCAGTCACTCAGGCTTACAACATGAGCATCAACCTTGACTCCTCATTTTCACCTAACACATCTAAATCTGTTGCCATTTCTGTCTTTGTAGCATTCCTTGAAGTTCCTTTTTTCTCTCTGGCACTGCCATCACTCTGGTACACACCTTTTCACTTCAAACCTGGATTACTGTAACAGCTGCTGGTTGGTCTTCCTGTCACAAGACAACTCCAATCTATCCTCCACTCAGCTATGAAAGTGATTTTTCTAGATCACAGATCTGACCATGTCACCTCCCTATTCAATAAAATCCAATGGCTCCTTATAACTTCCAGAATAAAATACAAAATCTTCTATTTCTTTATTAAAGCTCTTCATAATTTGTTCCCCCTCCTCCTATGTCACACATATATCTTTCCAGTGTTCTTACATATTATGCCATTATATCAGCACTCTTTCAACCAGATATAATAGCCTTTTTGGTGTTCCTCAAATAACATTTCATTTATAGATTATTCTCTGGCTGTGTCTCTTGTCTGGAATATATTCTTTCTTTATTTCTGTGTCTTAGCTTCTCTGTTTTCCTTCAAGTCTCAACTAAAATAACACTTTCTATAAGAAGTCTCTCCCATATTTCTTTCTTTCTAGTACTTTCCCTCTGTTGTTTTCATTTCAGTCTGTATATAGCTCATTTACACATAGTTATTTGCATGTTGTATTCTCCATTAGATTCTGAATTTCTTCTCAAGAACATCTTTTTGCCTTTCTTTGTATTTCCTGCAATTAGCACAATATCTGGCACATAGTAAATGCTTAATAATATTTAGTGACCAAATGACTTTCTTTTTTTGTCTTGTAGTCTTTTTTTCCAAAACATAACAGTGCCAGGCATAATAATTATACTAAAAATATTCATTATTTGATTGCTTCCTTTACCTCCCCAACTGAAGTGATCTCTCATCAACTAGACTTTGAATTCATTTTATGCAAACAGTGTATTTTGATTTATATCACATTATCCATAGATAGATCTTCTCTCCCTTGAGTTCATTTTATATTTTGAGGGTTGTGACTGCTTATTATTTAATCTTGGTATGAACTGATCTAATGCTTATTGCAAAGTGCATTATAATAGAAGGCACTTTAATAATGTTTACTGAATAAATTAATTTGTTAACTAAAAATGCCCAAATCATAAGAATTCTCAGCAGGAATACCCAATGTGACCATGCAAAAGACATGCCTCTTGAATACCCATAAAGAGTTTAAAAATCTCCTAAATAAGCAGGCTGGCCAAGCTTTGTTCAGAGAAAATAATTCTCCTCTGTAGGAGTTTGCAGTTGAGTTCATTTCTTCCAGAAAGCCCCTCCCCTGGATGTCTTTGTTTCTAGATGCTCCCAAGACTAATATGACTGAGCAAAGCTTCTCTGGTTCTGGCTAAAACACAGTTCAGGAGATGCTACCTATGTTAAATTCTTCATTTTCAGTGATGACTTCAGCATTGGGGAGGATGGTTGGAGGAGGACACTTGGAGAGCTGATAAGCTGAAAAAGGGGGAAAAACAGCATGTTAGTATATGAAATTAATTTAATCAGAATTTGAGACACTTTAAAAAGGACACCTTCAGCCTAATAATTTGCTATTTCCTTAGAATTAAATTTTAAACAACAAGTTGTCTGTATCATAACATAAAAATAATTTGAACTGAATGTGAGATTGGGAGAAACATGTGGTAAACATTATAACTAAAACATCATATGCATGGAATTCCTTGTAGAAATTATCTCTTCCAGGTTCTGAATCTTCAGTAGATTGGCTAAGGCAGTCCTTTTTTTTCCAATAGAATTTTTCCAATTGTAGGAGCTAAACTCTGAATCAACAAGACATGGTGATCCTTATCATACTGATGTATGTGATATGTGGCTGCTAGAACATGGTGATTCTGCACTTAAGATCATGGGTTCAATAAGTACATAGACCAGCTAATTCTACTCTTTTCCATGGCTACAGCTGAGGAACCTCACCCTAGCCAATTGTTTTATATATGGACTAAAACCAGGAAATAAAAACTAGCACATGACTACTATTTCTACTTCTGAAGACACAGCTCCAAACTTCAAAATCCATCAACCGTGTGGAAGGAGGACCTTCTTCAAATTTAAAAGTTTGTATATTTGTATCATATTTGATATGATACACATCATATTTGTATATGATATTTGTATCATCAAATAACACAATGGAAAGAACACTGAATCTGAAACTATCAAACGTGGGTTTTTACCCTGTGTAAATCTGGGAAAGTCCCTCTATCTCTTTGAGGTTTGGATTCTCTATCTATCTATCTATCTATATGCAAAGCAAAGACTGGCTAGTAAAGGGGTGTAATTCAGAGATTAAGAGTTCCCAAGTTATAGTTTGTGAACTTAAAATATTCTTATTTATATTAATGATATAAATTATTAATTATGTTATATTAAATATTGCAATATAATGGGTTTTCTTTGTAAGCTAGTATTGTTTATTTTTGCATTTGAAATATGATTCTAAGAAGGAGTTCATAGGCTTCATCAGGTTGCCAAAGGGTTCATGATAACAAACTGGTTTAGGCTTATTGCCTTTGAATGTATGAGGATCTGTTTTTCCTGATGGGTCAGAGAGAATATTCATGATATTTGGCTAGTTTCAGTCCAACATGTAGGAGTTTAGCTCCTACAATCGGGAAAATTCTGATGAACATACTTCCTGGCATGAGTCACTGAGGGGATGGTACTTTGGTGATGAAGTACCTTCTAACTAGTTGAGAATCTAGAACTAAGGGTGTATAAATATAGTTTTACTTAAGTAATTCCTTGAGAACTTCTCTGGTAGATTTTAAGTAAGGAATATTGTTTGAATTTAGAGGAGATGTCTTTGTGACCTAGCACTGCAATATCTGAGACATGGATTTACCCAGTGGTTATACCATATTTGTAAGAAAACTTGATGAGACCAATGCCATATAGAAAATCTAGGAAGTCCAGAATGCTGGATCCAGAGTCAGGATAATCATAATTTAAATCCTTCTTTAGCATTTCTTAGGTATATGACCAAGCTACTTAGCATCTCTTAGCCTCAGTTTCCTCATTTGTAAAATAGGGAAAATATAAGCATTTGTTTCACAGAGTTGTTGTGAAGAACAAATGAGATTATACACAGAAAACATTTCTCAAACCTGAAGTGCTTAGAAATCGCAAAGTATGAACTCATTCTCCTCAGAAATTTAGGTGATATAACCAAAAATATGTTCCTGTAATATATAGAGTAAAGCTTATTGATGTTAATTGGCTAAATGGAATTGAGGCATTAGTCACTAATGGCTAAAAGTGTTAGAATATATAGGAATGGAAGGTTTAGTGAAAAGACATTCTTAAACCTTCAAAAATACCTGTAGACCCTAAGGAGGAAATGCAGTCTTCCTTGTTTTGGAGGAATGAATTCAAAACACATTCTGCACTGAATTAATTATTTTCACAGTCACTTTGAGATCATTTTCCAGAGTTGCTCTAATAATCCAATCCAATTTGACCCCCAATTTTTGTTTTCTCCCTTCATGATATGAATGAAATACAATTTGATTCTGTTTCTCTATAAGTAAATAATTATTTTTTAAAATAAATTTTAATAAATTTAATAACAATTAATACAACTAAATCAATATTTTTGTGGGATGAAACCAGTAATGAAGATTGCAGTTCTTATTTCTGTTGTGCTTAAACGACTTAATATGGCTAAGCTGTGATAGTCTATACCTAATGTTTAATACATAACTAACAAGGCCAATGAAATGAGGTCTTCCTCTTTTATAACTAGAAAATTATAAGAAGTATCTCATAGGGAACAAGGAAATGGGACATTACTTTTTTGCCATTTCCTTGTCACATTCTTCCTTGTCCTGGTTCTTGTAAATGAGGTGAAGGATTCGAAAGCTAACTTTGCCATAGGTTCTCACTGACACTTGTACTGAGTGGATCAAAGTCACAGATAGATATAGAGAAAAGAATTAAAATTCTGTATTCAATGATCCTCCCATGTCTTCTAAGTATAATTCTCCAGATTTTCTTCTATTAACTTTGGGGCTCATCAGACATACATCTATCTTTAGGTGAATGTCTAATATGTCTACTTAATAATTTGTCTTTGTTACTGGACCAGAAGCTATCTGTTTTGAACTCTATCACCATGGACAAATCACTGAGAAATGCCTTGCCATCAAGTCATATTTACTTTGCTATGTTAGTTATCTTCTCCTTAAGTCATTCTTCCAGGGCTCAGCTTACCTCTCAATTATGAATATACAAATTTTAATATAGCTTCCAAAGCTGATGTTTTCTGTGAAACACAAATGCTTTCTGAAGTTTCATTAAAACACTACAAAATGGTAGGACTATGAGTGACAAGGCAATTATGAATAAGGATATATTAAATAGAAAAAATAAGAATTAGGAAGCTATCCCTGAAAGACAAGAGCATATGTCTTTTTAAAAGTGTTCAAACTTTATCTTAAATACTGCCTCCTTGCTGAAACCTTCCTCAAATACTCTAGCTCAATGATATATTAGTCATATTATACACTATGCCAAAAAAGGCATTTCCATTTCTTTTATTTACCATTAAATTTACTTCAACTCAACATTTATTAATTACCTATTAGGTGCAAGGAACCACATTTGTTTCTCATTGTGTCTACCGACTTCTGAAACAAAATGCCCAAGAACTCAAGATAGTATATTGTCTCTTCTCCCAGAAACCCTATTCCTGGAGTAGATACATAGTGGGCCAGAAAAGACTTATTGAATCAAATGGGCAGAAACTAAGATATACTGAAAAGAGAGTAATAAGGAGGTTAAATTCATGGGCAATTGGAAGAGATGACTCAAAATAATAGAAATGATGATGGAGAAGAACCTGAGAAAACAAAACTAAAGGGAAGGGCTCTCTTTCTTCATAAACTTTAGGTCTGTGTTCTCAAGATATATATATTTGAATAACTCAGGAGTTTCATCTTGTTCATTCAATATTTCTATCTCTCTATTGGGTAAGAGGAAAATTTGTATTCAGTATCTTCAGGGAAGGACAGAGAAATGTGCTGGGAAAAAAAAAGACATTTTAAAAAATAACCAAAACTGTATTTCCAATATAGCACCCTTCCTACAAAAGAGGAATATATTCAGAGATGGAAACTAGACAAATATATATGTTTGGTCTGGACTTGTTCCCAAATTCATACTAACTTTGAGAAAAGTGATGAAATTCTGCCTCTGGGGCAAGAAGAGAATCAGAGACTTAGACCTGGAACACAATAAAGGATTATTAAGACAGAAGTCAGAACAGCATCCCTATTAGATTATGTAAGCTAAATTTTTCTACTATGGGCTGAGCTGCGCATAGTATGAACATGACTAGGATGTCCAAGAAAAGCCCTAAGAGCCAGTGATACTACAATGAAAACCAAGCCAGATCAGAGTCAGACAGTATCCAGTGGAAATTCTGGAATGAAAGTCTGCTGGAAAGTGATTGAGAGATTCCCTGCCTCTGCCTCCCCATTATAAACCAAAAGTGGGAATGCAAGCCCAGAGCCACATACCTGTCCTTCTCTCCACTTTGCCTTTACTTACATCCAAATGGAAAGTAGGATGAAGGCAAAGCTTTCTTCTAAAAATGTGTTTCTTCTTTTCCTCTTCCATTTATAGCTGCAGAATATGCGGCAATGTTTAGAGTGTTCAATTTTTTAACATGTTGCGACACTATATTAAAAGCTAAAGTTACTTGAATCAGTGCCATTTCTGATTACTTAAATGAGAACAGTGAGATGAAGGAAGGAAGGGAGAACAAATTCAAAAAGGAAAAAAAAAGGTTTAAAATATATAGTTTTTGAAACCCAATTTGGATTTTAACAGTGTAAATTGGCCAGGGGTTCAAATCATATATTTAGCTGAGACTAGATAGCATTATAGGGAGAAATGGGACAATTTTGGGAGCTACAACATTCAGAGATGTTCAAGTCAATGATGGTCCAGGTGAAAATTGCACCTCTGCAAAGAGAAAGGGGCATAAATTGCTAGGAGGGAGTTCTTCCTCTACCGAAGGTAAAGAATTATTAGCAGCTCACCCTACATTGTTTTTTTAATGGGTTATACCATCATAGGTAGCCAAAACAAATCTATTCAGTGCTCTTTCTACTCACATGGACTTTGTGCAGAGATAAGAGCATATGGCCTCACTCCAGTATTGCTACACTGTAGACCTGCTCCCAAATGAAAATTCCTTGGACTGACGAGTGAAGAGAAAGGTATATGGATAGGCTAAGATTTTCAAGGCCATGTAAGTGTATACACATGCATAAACATGTGCACTGTACCATATCCAAGCATGCACATTTAAAAATGTCACACACACACCCTAGTAGAAACTCAAAGTCCCAGATTCACTATATGTTTTACAGCTATCAACTGTTTTCTTTTCCAGTTTGTTCACCAGTCTGTCTATAGGAATAATCTCATTCTTTTATGCTCATCACTCCTTCTCATTTCTGTAATAATGATTTACTTGAAATTGAGAAACACCCATATCTCTCTTCTTGGCATCCAATTTGGCTTTTGTCTAACTCTCAGACTTTTTTTTTTACCCACAAACACCAATGAGGGAGATGTCAGGAGGAAGACCTGCCTGCCAAGGCCAGGAGTAGGGTTCATAGCCAGGTTTCTTGTCCATAGTTCTTTAAACTGATGGGAACACAAGTAAGTCCTTGCTAACACGTGTTAGGGTGAGAATATAGGTAGATAAGGGAAGGGCAGGGATGCCATAGAATGCAGGAAGCAAAGAGAGCACAAGAAGGGTAGGAAGAATAGAGCAAAAGTAGAGTAAAACAAATGTAGGATCTGTGACCACACCAAATTGGCATTTAATATGCTTCCTTCCCCTCTCTTGTACTCCCAACACATGTGATTGATAAGACCTTAAACTGAGAAGTATCTAAGGAAACCCTCCCCTCTCAGAGAATTCAGGCTAACAGCTATTAAGAAGTCAAGGAGTATGAGGAATGATTTTTTAAAAAGACCATTGGATTTATAAATTAAAAGAACATTTTTAGTTGAGTGGTTAGGGTCTGAAGCCAGTTTGCAAGGGAATGAAGGCTATAAAAGGAAGGTGGTAAGTCAGACAACCAATTATTAAAGTTTGGCAATAAAAGGATGAAAAAGAGGGGACAATGGCTTGATGGAATAGACAGGTAAAGTAAAGGTCTTTTAAAGAGGCAGACCTGGGGGGGATGTTTTTAGGCTTTGGAGAGGAAAGGGTGAAAAGAGTGAAACTGAAGCTGGGGAAACAAAGAAGAATAACACAATCTGGAAGAAAGGGCTGAGAGGTTTATGTAAAGCCATTTATCTCAATTCTGGTGTGGTAAATGGGGCAAGCAAGTGGAAGTCAGGAAACATGGACTCCAAACACTTCTACTAACTAGCTATGTAAAATATGGGCAAGGTAGTTTATTTATCCAGCTCCAAATTTTCTCACCTATAAAATATGGAGGTTCTTAATGTTTTTTGTATCATGAATACCTCTGGGAACTTGGTGAAAATAATGGATACCTTTCCAAAGTAATATTTTTGAGGGCCTAAAATGTATAGTGGTAAATAAAATCAATTATACTAAAACATACTTATCAAAATATTTTAAAAACAAGTTTAAGAACCAGAGGACAAGAATCTTTGAAGTAGTTATCTCTTAAGGTCTCTTAAAAGTCTGATATTCTAAAATAGTATGGAAAAGTCTTGCTTCAGGGAAAAAAGGAATGTCAAAAATACAAAAAGCCTTAAATATACAGAAATCTACCTCTCAAGTCCTACCCCTGTGCATTGAATCATGCAGTCAATGTGGCGTAAAGAACATTGACGAAGAATTAAAAAGATTTGAGTTATGGTCCTGATTCTGCTGGGCAAATCATTTACATTTGGGTCTCCATTTCCTTTTTTTCCATAATGGAAATAATATTTATATCTAGGTTATTCTGAGACTCCAGTAGGATAATGGAAATGAAAATTTTCACATGCTATCCTGTCACTGTTAATAATCCTTTCTGTATGATCCAACCAATTTCCTTCCAGTACATTTGCTACCCCTGACCTTTGGAATTCTCCAGAGATCATATGAACAATCAAAGAATTGTGCACACACATCTTTCTACTGTGCATGCTGGAGGACTATAAACTTCTACTCTCTATGTTCTTCTATATACTAACATTCCTATGCAAAGATAGTGGGAACAAATTGTGGGCAGGCTTGTAGAGAATATTTTTACCTTTATCTTCATGAACATCTCATTGTCACTAAATGTGTAGGTGTAGTTAGATCTAATCCAGGCTGCTTGGTTCCTTCTGATCCATTTTCTGATACTGCTATTATCCTAACAATTTGGGTAACATAGGTAGGCATCTTTTAATACTGACTGAATCTTCCAGCTATGATCTCTGCCTGGTGGACAATGTTTGTTGTGTAACTGCTATGTTTTTTTTTTTTTTATCATGGTTCATTTCAAAATCAAAATCAAACAAATCAAATTGTTACTACTACAATGAAAAAAAAATTAGACAATAAAATGATTGCCATCTTCCCAAAATAAGCCAATTTTTAATACCAATATTCTATTTGTGTTGTAAAATGAGACCCATGGGACAGTATTAGTCTTCATAAACTCATAAAAGAATAAAGAGACATGTATCAATGGATTTTAAGATAAGAAATAAAAAATTATTAAGAACTGGACTAAAGTATATAATAAATTATAGGGAAAAATAGAGTGGTCATGTATCAAATGAGAGAAATAACTAATAAATAGCTTGAGTGCTCCACTGATATTGTGAGAAGCCCTTCAAAACAACGGATGGACACTTTGAGGAAAATTTAAGGGAGGAGATAGACAATAAAAGTATGGGATGATCAGGCATACAGCACTGGGTGTAATATCCCCATTAATAAAATTGCATATCCACCTGGGTATTAAAAATGAATTATATTTATACACATACTCACACTCATACAATACTAATAATGATCCATTGCAACTTTGTGGTGCTTTGTAGTTTCCAATGTCCTTTCCTGACCCTTTTTTTTTTCACCCATTTCTCATAAGATCATAACTAAATATAAATTAACAGTCTGAAGCAAAAATAAAAAAAAGTGAAGGCAATTTGGACACTCTTAATGGGAACACAGTTTGTGGGAATGGGAAGTGTTATTTGCTTTATCACCTATTACAATTGGATAGCTCTGTAGGTTGTGTTCATTTCTGGTAGAAACAGTTTAGGAATGACATTGATAAGCTGGAGAGGAAGACAACCAAGATGGGGAAGTACCCTGAATCTATGTTATATGAGAATTGGTTGGAAGAAGTAGGGATGTTCAATTAATCTATAAAGAGGAAAGAGGGATGATGGCTGTCTTCAATTATTTGTCACATGGCACAGAGGTCACATAGAACAGAGGGCAAAGCCAGGAGCAATGTGTTGCTAAGAGGTATATTTAGGTTGTGTGTGTGTGTGTGTGTGTGTGTGTGTGTGTGTGTGTATGTGTGTTTTGAGAGAGAGGAAAGCAGGGGTTTATCAAATTTTTTTGATTAGGAGTCTCTATCAAGTCCGTCTTGATAGGAGTCCCCTTATTGGAGGTCTCAGAGCAATTACTATATGAGTATTTATTTTGTTTCTTTGTTATACTGAGGCTTCATTTTAGTATATGGATTGATCACTTTTTTCCAACTTAAATTCTGTGTGAGTGGTTGGGGAGAGATTC
This sequence comes from Sarcophilus harrisii, assembly GCF_902635505.1. NCBI lineage: Eukaryota > Metazoa > Chordata > Mammalia > Dasyuromorphia > Dasyuridae > Sarcophilus > Sarcophilus harrisii. Next base: position 537,702,968 of record NC_045428.1, read on the forward strand.
ATTTCCCTATCTGATAACTCAGAAAATGAGCATCTAGCTGGAGCTGGTATGTGAGATTTTTTTTTTTTAAAGAAAAGAAAAAGAAACTTCTTATTAATTAGGACTCTCTAAGAGTAGAATGGACTGTTTTGTTAGGATTCCCCTCATTGGAGATCCCAAAGCAGAACCCATATGAGCCGTTTGTTTTGTTTGTTTGTTATACTGAGGCTTCCTTTTAGTATATACTAAAGCCACTTTTTCAACTTATTTTCTATGAGAATGATTGGTGAGAGATTAATTTCCCTATCTGACAAATTGGGAAATGAGCATCTCATCCAAAGTGACACAGCAAACCAGTGGTAGAGCTGGGATTAGAACAGATGCCTCCTGATTTCAAGTGCAGTATCAACAAACTCTTATTCACAGAAACATACAGTCTTAATAAACCCTCATCCACATGCATATGCACACACTATACATGCACACTCCCATACACACATACATACATACAGAGGGTGGGGAAGGGAAGGCACTTACCATTTATTAAGTGACTATTATGTGCCAGGCACTTTGCTAAGCACTTTACAAAGATTTTCCCATTTGATCCTCATAACAATGAAGTGAAGTAAGTACTTTCATTTTATATTTGAGAAAACTGAAGCAGACAGAGGTTAAGTTACTTGCCCAGAATCAAGACAACATCAAAATGTCTGAGGCTGAATTTGAAGTCAGGATACTGACTTCTTAGGCTGATGCTCTACCTACTTAGCTACCTAGAATAAACTAGGGCAAACAGGTAGAGCCATCCAACAAGAGTTTTAAAATGTTTTTTTTTTTTTTTTTTACCAATTTTTGAAGAGTAACATAATTAAGAGACATATAACTTTAAAAACTGGTGGCTGTGTGTGTGTGTATGTTATATGCATGTGAACGTGTGTTTATTAAGAGTCTGTTTTTCTGTGAATAAAAGTCACTTAGATATTGCACTTGAACTCAGGAAGCATCAGTTTTTAATTCAAGCAACCACAAGAGGGAGACAAAGCCTGATTCTAAAAAACAAAACAAACCAAAAAGAAAAAAAAATTAATTTTCCTGCCCAGGATTTTCCCACACTGTCTATTGCCTGCAGGTCCCTAATGACTAATAAAACCCTAAATCATCCCTATGAGATAGATAAAAATACTCATAGTTTCTTTAGATAGGCTCAAACACCAAAGAAAGTAGTGGGTTTGTGAATAGCCATGAAGACTACGATGGGACCCTGGACAGCCAATATTTCAGACAGTGACTGACCCTGAGGAATAAGCTGTCACATATTATGATACAGATATGAGGTGGTATACTTATCCCTTAAGGACCTCTCAGGGCTTGAATTATATATATGAAACAACTTGACAGATCCTCTTAGGCACTTTTTATCCCCTGCCCAATCCAATGACCAATGGGTCTTGACCATTGACACCCTGTCCACACACAGGGAAGATACTGACCAGAGAAGGCAATGACGAAGATCCCACCCACTGCTGCATCGCTGTGGAATTTGAGCAGGACCTGGTTGGATGAGCTCTGGGTTATTTTCTTGGCCGAGCTGCGGGTGAAGACTCCCAACTGGGGAGCTGTCTGCTGGGGCCCATCCCTGTCAGCCAGAAAGAAGGCTGTCAGTGTGATGTCAAGTTTATAATGGCTGGCCCCGTGGGTGCCTCCCAAGAGAGATCTGGTGATCGTTTAAATTCTTTTCTCACTAAACAACATCATTTCCCAAAGTGACTCATGGTGGGTTTAGAAAATCCAGTTTCATGAATTTCTTTGTGGTGCAAAATTAATTTTCTATGTCTGGTTAGGAGAATTCCAGTCTAATCTACATTCATGTGAGCATTCTCTGTCTTCTTCATTAATATCTCTCTGTCACTTCCTTTGGCATCACGATCAAAACAGTTTCTCTAAGAAGCTTTTTCTGATTGACCTTATCCCACACAGACTATACCTTGATACTTTATTTTATAGTATTATTTTTATTATTCATAAGGATTAGGAGAATGTCATTAATGTCTTCCCATTTCCCTGATATCCTGAAAGGTAAAAAAATACTACCCCCTCATCACCCTTTAAGTTTCCCTGCTGGGAGAGAAAACTCAGTTTCTTCATGGAATGAAAAGAATACTGGATAAAGCCAGAATTAGGATGAAATCCCAGTTTTGTTGCTTAGTACTTGAGTAGCCTATGGCAAGACACTTAATTTGACTGTGTTTCAATTTCCTTGCTTATCTAAAGAGGGACTATACCTAATGATTTCTAGGATTCTTTCCAGGTCTAGTTTTTGCTATTCTTCTATACTCCTAAGAGATCACTTCATTGATTAGGAAGTCAGATAAAGTAAAAAGAAATCCTGCTACAGGAAACTCATTGAATCCTCAAATGAATGTCTCAGGGCCTCATTCACTTCTATTTTCAGTGCCATGGACTCTAGGGAGGACAGCAGGGACTACCTGGATTCCTGAATCAGTTAGGATTTTTCGGGGTTTTTTAATTTGTTTTTTGAGGGAAAGATAGGATAGCTACTCTATTAGGTCCTCCTATCCTTTCCAGGAGACAATTCCATATTCTTCCAAACCCATTCAACCAGCACCCTTGAAATAACTTATAGTAACAGTATTTTCTTTGCTAATAGAGACAGCTCATCTAGCAATAATTAATTTGACTTGGGGATACATACACTGAAGAGTCTGTGTTGGTATGGGTAGATGAGTGAGAGGGGGCTAGCTAATTAATCAGACCAAGAAAATATTCTCAAATTATTAGTAAAATGATCTTGTAGACCCTAGGCTATCCTGTATATGGATTGGGGAAAGCTGAGTTTGAAGGGAATGCTATGCATAGATAACACCCCAAGTAGATATAGGACTGCTAATAGGAACTTTCCTTCCCACATTTAAAACCCCTTACCAGATAGTGATGAAGTCATTGTCCGGCTCCATCTGCAGCAGGCTGAAGTTGAAGTGTATACCATGACCAGGAGGCACAGTGAAGAGCCAAGTGCAATCCTGAGAGTTGGGATATGGGTTAGGGAAACCAGGGGAGTAGACAGTGCCATTGTATAAGGTGATGTTCCCTCCGCAGGGGACTGTCAGAGTAGGAAACAAACAGAAAGAACTATATTAAGAGAGTTCCATCAAACTGGAGGACTCAGGAAGCCTTCCATGCGCCTGTCCATCTATCATTTCCCCCAGTGCAACTAGCTGTCCCTTAAAGAGCTCATCTGATAGTGGGGAAATAGGGATGGGGAAAAAGATCCTGGAGGGGGATTATTCTAACAGGCCCCATCCAGGCCAGACCCCTCACTCTCCCAGTACAGCCCATGCTCATTCTTTCATTCATGCTGCCCCTCCCACCTGGAATGAGAGGCAGGAAGCATGCTAACACAAGAGTGCTGGCCTTGGAATCAGAAGCCTGGGGTTTGATTCCCAGCCCCACCACTTACTAGCTGTGTGAACTTGAGCAAGTCATCCCAACTCTCTGAGCCTCAGTTTGCTCATCTGTAAAAAATGAGGATAATAATACCTGCCCTGTCTTTCTTACAGAGTTGTAAAGATAATGTTTGGTAAATTGCATACCACTAAATAAATGTGAACTATTTTATTCTACATCTTTCAAATCTTATCTTTCCTTTAAGAACCAGTACAAACCCTACAGACTGTGGGAAATTTTGCTGACCAAACAACTTCACAGAGATCTCACTTGTTGCTGGACCTTTCCTAGAAACATGAGGCACACTACATAGCACTAGAAATCATCTTGAGCTATGGGTCTCTCCTCAGCTCTACTGTGAGCTCCCCTAACAATATGAATGGCAGAGGAGAAAGAATCTTAGAGATCATTTCATCTAACTCACATCTGTCTGAAAAGGAAAGCCGAAAACAACCACACAAAGTCGTCAGATAGCTTTAGCCTGAAGCCTTCTAAGGGTACCACTTGCTGAAGGAACCCATTTTACTTCTAATAATCTCTAAAATTTAAGGAAAATTTCACCTAAATTAAACTGAAATCCGTTTCTTTAAAGTTCCACCCACTGTTCCTAGATCTACTCTTGAATGCTAAATCTAATCCCTGTTCTGCATAAAAGCATTTTTTATAGCTTGAAGACAACTATTACACCTTCTCTAAATTGTCAGCCTCTCAAGCTAACCCATCCTTTTATTTCATAGTTCTAATTTGCAAATGTTAATTCTAAAATAAATTCAAAACTAACGACAATATTTTAGATGTGATGCAATAAGGAAATAGCCAAACAAAACCACTATTTCCTTTGTTTTAAACATTAAATTTCTATTAATATAACTGAAGATAATTTATTGGCTGACATGTCACTAATTCACACTGAATCTGTTATTTGGTAAATCCTTTGATCTTTCTTGGAGGAACTGATTTTCAGTCACATTTCCTTCATCCATATTTGTGTGGAAGATTTAGACTTCAATGGGAAACCTTCTTATGGTTTAAAAAGATCCAGTGGTTGAGTTTCCCAGAAAAGCAGATTTTAACTTGATACAAGTAAAAAATTAGTTATAGCTGTCAAAAAAAATTGGAATGGGAGAAAACTATGTTTTTGTTACTAGAATTCTTTAAAAGAAAGACAAATAATTACTTGGGAATGCTGAAGAGAAAGCTCAAGTATAGGCTGGAAAAGATGACTTCTGAAGACATTTGCATTTTTCAGATTCAATCTCTATTTTGTAGTCAAGAAAATGAAGACTCAGAGATTAAATGGCAGGCCCACAGTCACAGCTAGTAAGTGGCGGAGCCCAGGTTCAAAGCCCATCTTTTGTATCCAAATACTGCATTCTTTCTACTCCCACTGCCAAAGGGAATGTCTGTTTGCACTATAATCATGTGCACTCAGCTGTTTTGTAAAATCTATTTTAAAAATATGCAGTTTCTTAAATTTTCAATGTGTGCACTCTCCATGGCTCATTAGAACAGAGTTTCCCATAGGGTGGAGGTACAACTCTACATTTACACTTGGAGATTCTGTACAGTGTACTCCTACTGTGCCACTGTCCACACTGTTATCTAACAGTACCTACAACTGCTCTTCCCTCAAAACTGGACACCTACATCAGCCTCTATAAGACTATGAAGGAATCAATCTCAGTTTCTTACTAGATCCCAATCACTGTCATTCACTGCCTCACCCTGAATGAATAATTAGTTGGCCAGAAATATTGACTCTGTGATAAAGTTGAGCCTGAGGTCCAGGATCATCAGTGACACTGCTTATGAGAAATGATTATTTTTCTTAATCTATTAACTTTAACCTCTTCTTCTCGTGTTCTCTCAATCTCAAAATCTAATCATTTGTCAAATTTTTGTCATTTCTACCTCCATAATATGCCCCATTCCTTCCCTTTCTCATTCCTTACATGACTACCTGCCTAATTCAGGCCCATATCATCTCTTACCTGGACTGCATTCCAATAGACTTTCAAAGTTCTTCCTTTCTTGAGTTTCTACATCTATCGCTCACCATCCAACATATATTCCATGAAGTTTTTAGATACTGTCCTAAATCACAGTTCTGACCATTTCACTATCTTATTTAAAAAAAAAAGTCTTCAGTGGCTCCTGAAATCTTTTAGGATCAAGTCTAAACTCATCTCTTCGACTTTTAAAATTCTTCACAACTTGACCCTAAACTATCTTTCCAACCTTAATTTCCTTGTTACATTCTGCAGTCACCAGACTAGTCTTCTAACACAAAATATTTCTCTTCTCATTTCTTTGCCTTTGCATTGACTATTGCATATCTAAAATGTACTCATCATCCCTCTGCCACTTAGAATTTTCTGATTCCTCTCCCCTCATCTGCTTTTCCCCTCAAAATTACCTGGTATTTAGAACATATTTTGTATATTTATGGATGGATGGATATAAGTCTATGTATATGTACATTGATAAATATATGTATATAACTATATTTTACATATAGATATGTATTTTGAACTATATTACATATAGTTTTTATGTCCGTGCATTAATATAAATATATAGACTCATATCTACATTATATTTATGTAAAAATACACGCACATTTTCTCCTCACATAAAATGTACACTCCTTGTAGCAGGCAATAGCTGTTTCATTTTTGCCTTTATACCTTCAATAGGAAATTAATAAATGTTTGTTGATGGAATGAACTTTCATCATCTTTGAGCAATTTTCAGCATGGCTTCAAACCTACCAGATATATCATGGGGAACAGATATACATAGGATATACTTTGCTAGTTACCCTTTGGGGATAGGAGGTTGGAACCACAATTCCATTCAATCCAATCAGATTCGATTGATCAGATATTTATCAAGTGCCAAAAATAAAAACAAAACAGCCCAGATGTAGAGGAAAGGGTACAATATATCCCTGAGGAAGTAAACACAACATTGTTTCAAGAAGGGAGAAGTGCTACTAACTTGGACCATGTCCAAGAAGACCATGTAAGAGGCTGGGCTGTGAAGGAAGTCAGGGGCTCCATGTGAGGACATTTTAGATATGGGGAACCATTGGAGCACAAACATACAGGTGAGAGACTGGCTAAAGGAATATCTTGATAGGTCAGTTTTACCTAGATGAAAAATGTATTATAGGGAGTAGCAAGGGAATAGAAAGATAGGTAGAAATGAGGTTGAGGATTTTGTATTAGAAACTATTGACAATTTTTAAATATGGAGGTAATAAACTCAAATCTGTGTTTTATAAATAAATATTAACTTGGCAGCAACTTTATGGAGGAAAGACTGGAGGGGAAAATGTTAGGACAAAGGGAAATCTACTAGAATGTTATTGCAAAAATTCAAGGAAGAGAAAAGGAGGGTCTTAACTGAAGGAGAGCTGTGTAAAAAGAGAAAAGAAAATGCATGTGGGAGACTTTGTGAGAATATGGTCAACTATACTTTGCAAGTGATTAGATTTTGAGCTTAAGAAAAAGAGAAGAGTCAAGGATAACTCTAGGATTGTGAAACTGAATGGTAATATTCTCTAATAGAATATACAGATAAACACAACATGAAGGAAAAGGCAACTGCAGGACAAGACCCTTGTAACTACACTTCCACTGCTAGGAAGATCCTACATTGCTTCTTTTTTTCTCCCTTCTTATATTTACTGTCTCTGACAAAGGAATTATAACTCATCTAAAGTAACTAACACTAGAAATATCACAACTTCTTATGCATTAAATATATTGGTAAATTACAACTGGTACCAAAAAGGAAGTACTGTTACTATCCCTGGTACTTAAACCATATTTACTTCCTTGTATTCCTGTGATTCAGGTCTTTGGCTTTCTCCATTTTACAAATAGCACCATACCTTCACACCTGGGCAGAGGATGATCCCAGTTCCGATTAGTGCCATGTAGGCAAGTGAGCACTGGGTGGCCAATCAATTGATATCCTGGGAGGCATTCAAAGGTCACTGACTGTCCAACATTGTATCCAGCTCCTCTCACAATGCCATTGGCAAAGGGTTCTGGGTCTGGGCATTCTTGGAGCTCGTAGGCTGAAAATGAAAAGGAAAATATGTTAAGTTACTTCTGCTGGACTGTATCTTTTAGATTTGCATCTATATAAAAGTTGAAGTGTTTTCTTCTGATATTAGAGGGACCATGAGTGTGAGAAGAGAGATGGAACAGAAGACCTTTGATATCTATTCTAATATATTGTAAAGTTGTATCTCTATGCTCTTATGTCATGCTGGAACTCCTATTTTGGATGAATAGTTCTTAAGTCAAAACTACTATAGTTGCTAGGAATTTCTTTCAGATGCTTGTGAAGACTGAGTAACCATCTTGGATACCTTAGAATCAGCTGGAGTCAGGATAAGCAAAAGTCCTTGGTTTTTATTCTTGGTCTTTAGGGGTAGAAGTGAAGGGAATGGACTCAGGATCTCCACGACTTTCCTTTTCCATCTCCACCACCCAAGTGCCTCTGGCTTGTCTTACTCCAACCCTTAATCCTTCCCACAATTCTTTGTATACACCAAAAGATTGAACCAGCACAGAATAGTGGGAAGGACCATTTTCCAAGCATATACTAATAGAGTATTGCCCAATCAGTAGTCAGCCTTAAGTGCTCAGTTGTCCGACCTCAGTGCATCAACTCAAGAGTTTCAGACCTTTACAGATGCTTAGAATAATCACACTGTTTTGTCAATCTGTTATGGAGAAAAAAGTAACTAATCAGTGAGTCTAATTCTAGTATAGCTGATAATAGGCTGCCTCAGGGGAAGTTCACTCTAGTTTCAGAACACTTTTCATTTCTTTTCTGAATTTCCTTTACTAAACTTCATGGATAAACATCAGGGATCAGTACTTCCTCACTGGTCCACACCTAATTCCCCAGAATAAGCTAAGTGAATCATGATTTTCATTCTTCCCCTTGCACAACCATCCCATACACAAGAGCAAAGTATTTGTCTCAAAGTCAAAGTCAAACATAGAGTAATAAACACTTGTTATCCGTTTCCACAGAACAAGAAAATTTAATTTTGTCAAATTATTGGCATGCTTTGTTGTTAAGTCTGTATTCTTGTTCCTTTGGAATAACCTGATTTATCCTTTAAAGCCCAATTCTGAATACTTCCTCTTCTAGTAATCTTCCCCTGATCCCTTCAATCCCCTTTAATGAACAAAATAGTGTTATTTTGCATTATAGTGGCATGTATTATTTGAAGGTGATAGAATTTTAGTCAAATCAACTTTAAGTTCCATGATGGCAGGGATTATACCTCCTTCAACTCTATACCTTTTCCAGTACCTGACATGATACTCTGCACATAGCACAACAAAAGTAATATCTGCTGAACTGAAGATAATTGAACTAAAATCAAAGGAGTGGAAATTACAGGGAAACCGATTTTCTCCTCCCTCACCCCCATTTCACATGATAAAGTGACTTTACTTCCCACCAAGGCTCTCCCTTCTACTTGATCAAGTGATCCCATTTTCAACTGGATTCAAATTGGATTCAACAATCCAACAGATTGCTTTCTCTTTCATGCCCACTCTTCCACTTACTTTCAATCTCCCCTTGTTTATTGACTTATTTCCGATGGCTTACAAACATGCTAATATCTCCCCCATCCTAAAATAAAACCCACACTTGTTCTTTCTATCCCCAATAATTATCATCCTATATCTCTTCTGCCTTTTGTAGCTAAACTCCTTGAAAAGGAGTAAGTAACCTAGAGTAAGCTCTTCCACTTTCTTTCCTCTAATTCACTCTTTAACCCTTTATATTCTGGTTCCTGATCTTTTCATAACCTTGATATTCCAGCTTAAATCCTGGACGGTTTCCAATACTAATCTTTTAGTGGCCAAATCAAATGGTCTTTCTCAATCCCCATTCTCATTGACCTTTCTACAGTCTTTAACACTTTTGATCACATCCTCAACAGCCTCTTCTCTCTAAATTTCTGAGACATAATTCTGTGATGACCACGTATTTTAAAATCAGCTGGAGTCAGGAATTCAGGTTAAGGGAAAATCTTCAATCTATTCTCAGTAAAGGTGAAGGAGGATAGGAGGTGAAGGGGGATTGGAGGTGAAGGGGGTATTGCGATAGCAATGTGTGCAGCTGAGTCAAGAAGCTAGTCAGACCAGTAGCCACCAGACCAGAACCCAGCCAGCCATCTCTCCCCGCCTCTTTTCCTGCCCCTCTGCCTCCACCCACCAAAACCGCCATTTCCTATACAACACATCAGGACTTGCACAAAGAGTGGGCAGGCGCCATTCTTTCTCCAAGCATATATATTAATAGAGTATGGCCCAATTACTATTGAGCTTCTCATGCTTAGGACCTCAGTGCATCAACTCGAGCTTAAGCCCATTACATCATTCTCTCCTACATATCTGAATGGTCCTATTCTGTATCTCTATCTGTATATTATCCTCCAGATCACACCCTCTAAACTGTAGCTCTTCTTCAGGGTTCTGACCTATGATCTTTTCTCTTCTCCCTCTATCCTACTTCATTTGACGATCCCATCAGCTCCCATGGATTGAAATACCATCTTTATGCTGGTGATTCTCCAATCAGACAACACCATTTTCTCCATCCTTCAGACTTGCATACTACGAGTTATCTGGGATTCCTCTCTCTTATCCTTCATATCCAAGCTGTTGCCAAAATTTGGCAGTTTCACCTTTGAACCATCTCTTGCATATACCTCCTTCTTTTCTTTGACACTGCCATCATTCTAGTGCAGGCACTCATCATCACATATCTGAACTATTATAATAGGCTTTTTGCAGAATCTGCTCGCCTCAAGTCTCTCCCTATTCTAATCTACCCATTATTTAGTCATTAAAGTGATTTTCAGAAAGTAGAGACCTGCTCCTATCATTTCATACCACTTTAAAAAATTCCAGTGGCTCCCTATTGCCTCTAAGATCAAATACAAAATGCTCTGTTGGGTCTTCAACACCCAGCCTCTTCCTACCTTTCTAGCCTTCTTATAACTTACTCCCCCAAAGGTACTCTTCAAACCTGGCTGTTCCACAAGTAAAATACTCCATCTCTCAGGTACAGTCATTTTCATGAACTGCCTCCCATGCCCGGATTGTTCTCCCTTCTCCCCTCTGAGTACTGATTTCCTTGACTCCCTTTTAAATTTCACCTAAAATGCCCTCTTTCATTGGAAGTCGTCCCAATCCCCTCTTGATTCCACTACCTAACCTTTATTTTTCTATTTATCCTGTATATAGTTTCTATTTATCCTGTATTTCATTTATTTTACTCACACATACACATATGTATATAGATGCATGTATATACACACACACATACACATAAATACGTAGCCTTTGTTTTGTTATCATTTTCATCATCAACACTTAGCATAGTACCTGGCACATAGTAAATACTTAATAAATGTTTATTGATTGTTTGAATTAATTGACTTCTGAGGTCCCTTTTAACTCTGTGTGTCTGTAGCTGTGATTTTATTTAATCTTAAAATCACCTCCAAATAATAAGAAACTGGATAATCCTAAACTTGATCATGTAGCCAACGAAAGCTAAACTAAGGTTCCATATATTCCAAACTATTTAACTCTCATCTTTTCAGAGTCCAAGGTCAAAGAGTCTGGGAGAGGAAGGATAAGATTGTGGAGAAAAAATTCCCTAACTACCTACTATTTATCTCCTGATTCCATGTTTTTTTTCTCTTTGGATAAGGTCTCACAGGTAGATTATCCTCAATTCTGTGACACACAAAACCTTTGAGGGTTTCTTAAAAGTTCATTTCATTAGCCTGGACAGAAAACCAAAATTTATGTTACATAATGTTAGGGCAAATGCAAAGCCCTCCATTCTCCAGCAGGCTTAAAGTATTATTCTGTCTTCTACCAGACCTGACAATTCTACCTTTAGAGTTTTTAATGGATCAATAATCTTTTATATTTCTAGAGTACTTTAAGTTTATAAAACATTGCCACAGTTGTATTCCCTGTGACTCCCACAATAATCCTCCATTTGGAAGGCAGGGTAGAATATCTATTTCATAGATTATAGAATTGGGGAGATTAACAGACAATGGCATATCACTGGTAAGTAACAGAACAGGGAATAAAATCAAGTTTTTTTTTATTTTTTTTTCTTTTTCTCCCCAACCCTCCTTGAATCTTTCTCATTCTTATTATTCTCCTCTTCCCTCTGAAATATACTAAACTAGAGTTGGTAGGGGAGAGGAGTAAGGAGGAGGAGGGATAAAGTAAAGGTGATGGAGAAAAGAGGGAACATTAATTCATTCTCTTTACCTTGATATTCCAGCTTAAATCCTGGACGGTTCTGTGAGTGGTCACTGTGAAAATAGACTGTTGTCTCATGAGATGTTGAAAGCAGGGAGCCTGGCAAGTCGTTTCCGCTGAATTTTCCAATCACATGGCTAGTTTCATAGGGCCCATTTCGAATTTCAATGAAGTCATGATTGGGCTCAGAAGAGAAGTTCAAGAACTGTATATGAGCTCCTAAAAAGGAATCATCAATAGATAGGCTCATAGGCTCTATAATCATTATTCAAAATTCCATTCCAACCCATCTAATTTCTGTTACCTATTCCTGTTTAAGCCAAATGTCAGGACTCACAGTAAGTATCTTATCAATTGATTAATAACCTAGATACTCCCATTCTTAAGCATCCTGACATTTGCTATTGGTATTTATGTTCTAGATTTGTGGCCTCTCTCCAGGTAACTTTTTCTTTTCCATCTGATGCTTATTTGCTTATTATATTTGTCTGTGATAATCATCAAACCCCTCTGTACTGATATAACTATAGTGGGCAACAGGGAACCAATGTGCTCAAATATTCTAGCCATCATTTCCAGCAATGGATGCCTAACTGTGGAGGTACCCTACTCTATATCCTACATTCATATAGTTCCAGGTTCACACAAACTACAAGTTCCCATAATAGAAGGAACTGAACTAGTCATTAGTTCCCTCAAATCCTGAGCCCTGAGAAATCTATAACAGAGATCTAGTGCCTTTCACCCCAACTAAGAGTCTAAACCTAAGCAAATATCCAATATACTGATATTCTGGATATATCCAATATACTGATTATACCATTCTTATATAGAGAAATAGTATTCTCTAAGCTTATTTATTATTTATTTCTATATACTTAATTCTGCTCTCATTAATCAACCAAAGAATCCAGGGGTGATTTCAAACTATACCTACACCAGTGTATGACAAGGACCATGAGAAGCCGCCTGAAGCTTCTCTTATATGCATGAGGTGCTAATTACTCACACTGTGTGAAATACAAGCCCTCTTCAGTTCAGCATAATGATGTTATACAAAAAACTCTTATCAGCAGGTAATGTTCAATCTATTCAAAATAATTCAGCAAATATTTATTAAGTGTTGGCTTTACTAGGAATGTGAATAGAAAGGAAGACAAGGACAAATGATCTGACTTTCAGTAAGTATGAAGAGTAGGAAGTAGGAAGACACTTTTTAAGTGCTTTATTGATACCTTTTACTTTTAAATCAGCTCCTTTCTGACAAGACCCTTTATAATACAGAAACAATTAAACAAAGTCAGACAGAGAGAGGGTGGGGGAAGGAACAGAGGGAAGAGAGAGAGAGAGAGAAAGAGAGAGAGAGAGAGAGAGACAGAGAGAGAGACAGAGAGACAAAGAGACAGAGACAGAGAGATACAGAGAGAGACACAGAGAGAGACAGAGACAGAGAGAGACAAAGAGAGAGAGAGAGAACAAACTTCAAATATATATATATAGTTCTTAAGTTGTTCTCTGGGACCATGATGATGGTTTACAATTAAATTATGTTTAGTCTTCTTTCGTTTTTCATTTGTTTATATTACTGTAGTCATATGGGCAAATTATTTTCCTATTCATGCATACTGCACTCTGAATCAATTCACATGAATCTTTAAAAGCTTCTCTGAATTCTTATTCATGGTTTCTCAGAGCATAATTCCCATGACATTCAGATGTCACACTTCTTCAAAAAAAAGTCTTTTGTCCCAAAAATAAATTAAATGCTGTTTGAGATTATTTTGATATATATAGAACTTTTCTTTCTGTCTTTTATCTCATTGAGGTATAAACCTAGTAGTAGCGCTGTTAGTTCAAAAAGTATAAACATTGTGGTGACTTTTCTGCCATAATTCCAAACTGTTTTCTACATTGATTATGTCAATGCATAGTTCTAACAATGTTTTATTATGTTTGATTTTCTATCTGACAATTTCTATCTTTTTAACACCTTATACATAATTTTGCAATGGTCTTCATTAAGTTTAAAATGTTTGTATTTCTGCCATTGTCAAGTAATTGTTATCCATGTTCAAAGTTCAGGTTGGCCTTCCTCCTAGACAAGGGGCCTCAAGGAACACCTTTCTAGTCTCCAGGTTATCAAGGACAATTAATCGTAAAATTATACATAATCAAAAAATTTTACAGTCACAGGCCATCTAACTCCAAAGGGAATCTTTATTGGCATATCAAAAAAGTAACAATTCAAGCTCTGATTGAGTACCTCCAATGAGGATGAAACCACTACATATTGAAACAGCCAAATTCCATTTGTGGATAACTTGAATTGTTAGAAAAATTTCCCCTCATAATAAAATTAATTTCTCTTTTTTTCAACCTTCATGTATCACTCTAAGTTCAGCCTTCGGTATCTAATTAGAAAAGTCTTATTTTTTTCCTTATGACAGTTCTTCAAATACTTGAACTTAACTCTCATGTCTTGTTCCTTCCCTTTTCCCTTCTCAGACTTCTTTGCATTCTTGTGAAAACTATAAAGCTAATCAACGTTGTTCATACATAATGATGCCCCAAACTAAAAACAATTCTTTAGATGTGAGGTGACAAGGGTATTAATACAAAGGAATTATCTCTTCATCATACCTTTCCTAATATAGTCTAAATTGAAAAATCTGGCTGAAGGTAGGTCTAGATTAAGTTCTCATACAAGGAGGAAGATATCTTTTGCATCTCTAGATAGGGAAGATATTGCTCCCAGAGAAGGCACAGAATGGATCACAGAAGATAAAATGGACAATTTTGATTATATGAGAGTATTTTCCACAAACAAAATTAATAAAATTAAAAGTAGAAGGAAAATTTTAATTGGGAAAAAAAACTCTGGAACAAATTTCTTTGATGAAAGTCTGAAAACCAAGGAGAATAGATTCAAAGATGTTGAAATGGAGCCATTTCCATATATATGTGTATATATATATATGTATATATATATATATTACAAATGTTATCTTATTTGACTCTCACAAAAATCCAAGGAGGTAGATGCTATTATTATTCTGATTTTACAGTTAAGAAATGTGAGGCAAAAAAGACTAAGGGACTTGCCTAGGATGGCACAGTTAGTAAGTGACTGAAGCTGGATCTGAATTCAGGAATTCCTGATTCTAGATCTAGGGCTCTGTCACCCTTGTCACCTAGATGACTCTTGATAAATGATCAAAACTATGAATAGGCAATTTTTAAGCTAAAAAAATTCCAAAGTATCAAGTGCTATATGAAGAAATGTTCCAATAACAATACCTCATACCTATCATATTGTCACAAATTTTTGGGGAAAAATAAGTAAAATAACAATTCTTAAAAAGGACTTCAGAAAGAGAAATACATTGATGTCCTATTAGTGGAATTGTAAAATAGTCCAAGCATTCTGGAAAGCGATTTGGAATTATGTCCCCAAAATTACAATCCTTCTATTAAGCCAATATTCCAAAAAGATCAAAGAAAGGGGGAAATGACCCAGAAAAAAGGAAAATGCAAAACTGTTAAAAGCTGTTTTTGTTGTAGTAAGGCAAAGAAATGGAAATAAGGTAGGTGTACATCAATTGGAGAAATGTCTGAAGGAATTAGTGTATATAAATGCCATATAATATAGAATCATAGGAAATTACAATAGGGGTAATTTCAGAGAAACCAGAAAAGACTTGTAGGAATTAAAGATGAGGGAAGTGAGTAGAATAAGGAAAACAATTTATAGAGTAATAACAATATTATAAAGAAAAACAACTTTGAATGACTTAAGGCCTCTGATCAATGCAATGACCTACCACAACTTTAGAAGACTTATGAACAACCATGCCATCTCTGAGGTAGGTGAGGGACTCAAGGTAAAGAATGAAACATGCAGTTTTAAAGAGGGTAAATATGTGGATTTGTTTTATTTGTTTTGAGAATTTTGCTTTTCATTTTTATTAGGAGGGAGGCTTTAAATAGGACAGTAGAAGTAGCAAAATAATTTGACAAATAGAAAAGAAGGAAGGAAGGAAAATAGGAAGAAGGAAGGAAAGAAGAAAGGAAGGAAGGAACAAAGGAAGAAAGGAAAAAGAGGAAAGAGAAAGGGAGAGAGGGTGGAGTGAAAGAAAGGTCATTAAAGCATTTTATTTAAATAAAGAAAATAGAACTGAAGGAAGTCCAGAAAGAAAAAGACAAGACAGACAGCTTTGAAAGACATGTTCAGTTTATTATATACTTTTGAAAATCTGTATGTAATAGTTTAGTATTTTGATATTAATTTACCTTTTCCCACTTATACATGGAAATATATTTTTTTTCTTTTTTGGTATGCATTAAATTCAAATTTAAAAAAATTAATTAGAAAGTAAAATGTTGGATTTTTATGTCTTTTTTAAAAGCTAGCAGGCATTAGAACATGTTTATAATTTTCTATATTAGCCTTTTTTTCCATTCTACTTTGTAAATGGAATTTTTTAGATGTTAGATTCAGATTTTTTAAATTAAAAAAAATACTAACCAAGATTGCATTAGCTTTTTTTCATTGCCACATAACAAGAATCCATATTGAGCTTGCGAGTTCATTAAAAACTCCCAAACCTTTTTTTAAATCAAAGTGTTATCTGACTATGCCTAATAAAAAATAACTCAAGTATAAGGCTTTAAATTTATTCTTACTGAATATCATCTTATTCAACCTAATATTCTAGTCTGTATTTTTTTGAATACTCACTCTGTCCAGCAGTTAGCTATCCTTTCCTGCTTTGTGTCAAGGATAAATTTGATGAACATTCTCTTTATCTAAATTCCAGATAAAAATGCTAAACAGTGCAAGGCCAACTCAGGCCTCTGCAGACCTCCAGCCAAGGTGATACTAAGTAATTAACTCCCATGTCTTTTGAATTCAGACATCCCATCAGTTACACATCCAAATAATAGTCCTATTTACTAAGCCTACATCTCTCCACCTTTTCCAGTTGAAGAGTATGAGATAATTAACTCTATCCTTTGCTACAATCTAAGTAAATTTATCTAAGCTAACTTCTCTAACACTTTAGCAATTTTCTTTAAAAAGGAAATAAGGTTAGTTGGACATGATTTTTTTTCTTTATGAAATGATGCTACTTGGGATTACCATTTACCCCTTACTTTTTTTAGATATTTATTAACCATCTTAATGATGCCTCCTCTGATGGCAACAACAGTGGCAGGAGTCTTTGTTATCACTTTGAGTGTTTGTAAGTTTTTTTGTTTTTTGTTTTTTTAGTGGGAATAAGGGTGTGGATAGAAAGTCACAAAGTGTAAGTCAAGGAGCAGGAGAGGAAATAGACACCAAAGTACAGTAAAGTTAACATAGGTGGGATTTGAAATGCTATATCTTTCAGAATTCTTTGAGTAAAGCTGAATTTGTATATTGTAAATTTACATAAAACTAGAATTGTTTGTACATTTAATATGATTTAGGTCAATTTAGGGGATTTTATGGGTCGCATATGGTCAGTAAGCCACATACCTAATACTTCTGGTTTATAGAATATCTAATCTAACACCCTCATTTAGAGAAGATATAGTTCATCTGGTCTAGGTGATGATCAAGGATAATAATTTAAGTACTCCCTTATTATTGTCTTACACTTCTTATCTGGGATAGTAATGTTATATTAATTTCATTCTATTCTTACCCATCCAAAAGCAATTTTTCTTCTAAGAGAAAATAAGCAAAATATTCTGCTTTCTCTCTGTTGTCAGTTATCATCAATGTTAACACTTGGCACTAAGCCTGTCACTTCTGTGATCATCTCTTTCCCCAATGTGCCTAAAAACAAAAACTATTTTATTGTTATTCCTCAGATTTCTCCATGGCCTCTGAGATTTTACATGACACACTTTGTATTCATCCTGTTACCTGCTTTTGCTGATATTTCCTCTGTACCAATTTTAAATATCTAAAATCATATGGTTAGCTCTTTTGAGATCCACACTAGTCTCTTCAAGCAAGCCCCACAATATTAAATTGTCTTTATAAAACCATATTAAAAACAACTTTTTTCTTTGCCTCTTACAAGTAGATTAATCAATATACTTAGTTACAATTTCCTAGTCTAATGATGATGCTACCCTGATACTAGCTGTGGTCAATAAACTCTGATGCAGTTAGTATGATAATAAAAGGTAACACTTTTTAGAATATGTACTCACTTGTAAAATACTGATGAGAAAAATACTGAAATTATGAGCAGTATTACCACATAAAACACTGGGAAGCAGTAGGGGGGAGAAGCAAACTTACACAAAACCTGTCAAGAAATCTAAACAAATCAGCATTCTAAGCATTTGGGGAATAAACATACACAGATTTAATAATTTAAAAATGACCCAAGAAAATATTAACTACCCTCTAATCTGCTTCTTTTCTAAGTTCTGCCAAAACTTTTTGAGTATAATCTACATGTTTATAAATAATATTCTTGGTGAAAGTATGGAAAGGTAACAAAAAGGATTTCCCAAATAATATTTTGGGATCTTTTTTCCTGACATAAAACCTAATTTGCCTCTTTGCCAATTCCACCCATTGCTACTACCTCTAATCTCTGAGGTCTAACAGAACTAATTGAATTAATTCCAATTTCTCATGAAATTCTTTTAAAACTTTCAGACACCTATTAAACCTCACTGAATTTTCTTTTCTGCAGTTTATAGATCATATATGTAGAGCTGTACAGGAACTTGGAAATCATGGATTCTAACTTGCTCATTTTACAAATAAAGATACTGAAGCCTGGAGAAATCAAACAACTTTCCCAGGATATTTCAACTAATGCTTCTACTACACAGTCAAAGTACTCTATGGATATTCTCCATCAAGATGATCAACGATCCACTTAACCCAAGGTACTCAGAATTCAATTCAATATTCCAGATATAGTATAACAATTTGCTTCAGGGTGAAGAAGAAAATATATTAGATTTACATTCAGAGGCCCTGGGCTTGAATTTCTATTCTGGAATTCAATTAATACTTGTGTGAACTCAGGAAAGTTAATCACCTTTCTGGGACTTAGTTGCCTTAACTGTAAAATTAAAGGATTGAATTAATGATATCTAAAATCATATCATATCAGATAGATGATCCCATCATCTGAGATCAATCCCATTATTCTTGGAATCCATCCCTTTTAATGTAGTCTAAGGTCACATTAGCTCTTCATACTACTGTATCACAATGTTGACTCAAAAAGAGTTTTTAGTCTAATGAAATCCCCATGTTGACAATAAAAGGCATTGGAGTCCATTGAGTAAAATGTCACAAGGTCACTCCTAAGACAAAATTTTTAATTTAGTATTTATTATATATGCAAATTTATTGTGTATTATATTTTATTTACTATTTATTGTATATTATTTATTATATAAGATCATATATATGTGTATCTATATATATACATATAAGTTTCTTTTAACAAATAATTTTGTTTCTTTGATCTCCTGATTATTATCTTTAATCTTTTAAAAGAGATCAGTTAAAAGGTACAGGAAATCTCTCCATATGGAAAAGAAAAGAAAAATAGATGAAACATCTATTGTTCAGATTGTAACTCACAGCTAGATGGGCAACTTATAAAGCTCATCCATATCTATCACAGATAATACAAATGGAGAATGAACTGGATCCATAAATAAAATAATATCATATATATATATAGATAATATATAATATCATATATATGTATAATCCTGTGAGTTCATGTATTATTTTCTTTATACATTTATGTTCTCTCTACTGTATATACAGGGATACTAAAGCTCATGTGGCTAGATAGAAACATAGTTAGATGCATAGATATTTAGATAGACAGATATAGAGAGGATAGATGATAGAAAGATAGAAAGAATAGACAGATGGGTAGATGAGACATAGAGAAATGCAAATATAGAGATACAGATATGTAGTATAGTTATGTGTGTGTGAAATAATATATGTTACAGTACATTGAAATGTATTGTGTATGTATGTATATAACTATCTATCTATTCTTGCCTCTGTGTCTGTATACATATATCTATGTCTGTATACATTGTTATACACAGGTTGTTTTGTCCCTGAGTATACATATCTTCATTAAAGTCCTATTCTGGTGACTCATTTTGGCACCAAGGTGACTGGTTTTTTTACAGTATATGCTAGTGGGCTTCTAAAACACCCAATAAACTGTAAAGTCTTCAAGTATGGGCCTAGGGACAGACTACATCTGGTCATCCAAGGGCCAGACTATATAAATTGGAGAGACTTACAAAAAAGAATTACACAACATGATAATCTCTTCAACCATAAAAACTTTCCTAGACCATCTAAATCTTGGCAGTGCTAATAATGGAAATACCTACGATGGTGAAGACACAAATTTAACTGACAAACTGAAGTATGAACACATATCTATATATGTGCAGGCATATGTAAATCTATAGTTGTATTTTTGTTCCCATCTATGTGTTTCACATAGATATAAATGGCCGCATTTATGTCTACTTATAGATATACTCTTTCCTATGTGTTTGAACATGCAAGAATCTGTGAATGTGCAGACATAGAGATGTCTATATTTGTCTTTTACGTGTGGGCAGATACATATGTTTATTTAAGGAAGAATTAGCCATTTTAATTATTTTCTATGAAGAAATATGTTCTGATACCTTCTTCACATGATGTACTACTTAAGGTGTATAAAAATGTTGAATAGCTGTAAAAGAATGTAGTTTTCTAAAACCTTCACTGGCTAGGGTGAAAAGTCCACTGGATACAGAAGCATCAGACTTCTTAGATACTTAGAGGACTCATAACAGAATTTTATATACGGTTCATTTAACATTATAGGAGAAGACAGGAAACAGTGACCATAATGCTGTCTCATATTTATGGTTCATGTTCTTTCACTGACACAACTTTCAAGACTAAATATAGTTGTTGGTTGATTAGCACAGTTAAGAGGCAGATTTGAGTTTGAAAAATGCACTGGGAAGATCCAAGAATCAATTCTCAATCTAAACGAAGTGCTTTACTTTATTTCAAGGAATAAGAATTCAATTGAGAATTAGCTATAGATAAAAATTAGAAGAATAAAGGTAGACAAATGTCAGAATTTTCAAAGAGGGGAAAGTGAATTCTTTAAACTGTAGGGTAGGGAGCTTGGTACCAGGTCCAGGCAGAATTTTAAAGTGAATTGTTAAAGGCAGTGACAAGTACACTTGTTCATCAATAAAATTTTATGAGACTAACTTTAATTTCCATCCCTCCACACATACATAGACACACTTTTTTTCTGACAAGACTACTAGTGTGGTAAAGTAAGTAAAATACACATGATAAACATGAATTTTAAAAATGTAAATAGGATATAAACTTTGTGTGGGCAGAGTTTCATTTTTGTCTTTGTATTCTCAATAGTATAATGCTTAGCACATATTAAGTTACTTAAATGTTTGTCCTTTGATTTTTTAATTGACTCAGGCATTGACAGATATTCTCAAGATATGTATTTTTTCTGTAATACAAAAAAAAAATGTCAAGTGGCAGAATTGGAACTTGTTGAATGACCAGAATTAATTAATGGTTATTTGATTAATGTTAATCTGGGGGAAGTGGTGAAGTGCTCAAAGAGTTGGGCTCTGTGTTTTGTTTGATGTTTTTATCAATCACTTGAATTAAAATATAGATAATATGCTTATCAAAATTTGTTGTTCAGTCATTTTCAGTCAGTCTGACTCTTTATGACACCACTGGTGGTTTGCTGGGCAAAGATACTGGAGTGCTGCGTCATTTCCTTCTCCAGTCACTGGAATTGAGGCAGACAGGGTTTAGTGACTTGTCCAAAGTCACACAGCTACTAAGTGTTTAGAACCAGATTTGAACTCACATAAAAAGGATTCTAATCCCCACATCCCACTTTTTAAAGTTTCTCCTTCAGGATCAAGAAGCTTGTGTTGTTTGTGATTATCCCCTCTCCATATCATCCTCTCTCTTAATTCTATCCCTATTTCTGTATGTTTTCCCACTGACTTAATTTCTGTACCAAATCTTTAGTGTTTGTGTGTGTTTGAATATGTTTAACATTCCTTTGTACATTCAGATAAAAATAAGGTTCATATGATAATTTTCTCTCCATCCTTTTCCTCTTTTATTTCTCATGCACCCCAATTATGAGAAACAACAAGTTCCACACTCTTCTTCCTTTCATCTTCCTTTCTCTTTCCCCTCTTTAAACCCTTAGAATAAAACCAATCTATTCCCAAGACCTCTGCTTTTCTTACTTCAGTCCATCAATACCCTTTGATGATATGACAGTTCTGAAAGAACACTTGTCTCTTCCCTTATTAGAATGTTTGCATTTCATCATCAAACAGTTCCTTCTAACTACTTAAATAAATTTCTTTTTCTAGGTTTATTTGGATTCATAAATTTATATTTCAAAGTTCCTATACTTTTTCACCATCCTATTTCATTAAAGTTTTTTTTTTCCTTCTGAGAATTATATTTGCAGGGAAAGTCATTCTTGATTATAGGTTTGTAACTTTTCCTGTTGGGAATGTTATATTCAAGATATTTCTTTATGTTTTAATAAAAGTTTAATATGCCATATATTGTATGATTTTTACTGAAGTTGCTTAGAACTTGAACTGATTTTTTTTTCTGGATGCTTGCAGCATTTTTTCCCCCTTAGAGGCAGAAGTTCTGGAGTTTTGCTATAACATTCCTGAGATTTTTCTACTGTAGGCTCCTTTCAGATGTTTGTAGATTTTTACTTTGTTTTATGGTTTTCAGAGAGTTATGAAATTTTATTTTTGATTTCCTGAAATTTGTTTTTCTTTGTTTTTTAAAAAATCATTATTTTCAGAGATCCAGTGATTCTAAATTATCTCTCCTTCTTTCCAGGCCACTTTTTTACACCATATATATTGCATTTCATTTTATTTTTTCCAACCTTTTGATTTTGTTCATACACACAAACATATTTGTTATTTCATGGAGGTACAGATTTCTGTTTGATCTATTCTTGTTTATAGAAAGTACATTTCTTGGGGGTTTTATCACTTTCTCTTTCTAAACTACTTATTCTCCTCCCAAAGCTTTTACTGAAAGCTTTTATTTCATTTTTATCTCTTCATTTTTTCATGTAGTTTTTTTTTTTTTGGAAAATCCATTTTTCCTTTGAATCTCCACTTGCAGTTGTTATAGAGTTAGATTTGTAATAATTTTTGATTCAGCATGGTGTTTTGGATGATTTTCTCATTTCTCCAACTTTGGTTGTTGAATTAGGGTTATAAGCCAGGACCACCCTCCACATCCCGATACCCTATTAGATAAGGTGGTTGGCCTTGCTTATTCTTACCTGGATGTTTGGTATTCCTCTGATTACTTCCACCTCCCAGGGTTAGACTCTTCTGGATCTACGAAATAGCACTATGGAGTGTTACGTCTCCAGGACTATCTCTGGAATCTCAGGATTGAGTATAGAGACCTAAATGTCTCTGAGCAGAGAAGAATACTTTCTCTGACCACTGATCAGCTGGTCAGTACCATGGGAGTTGCTTCTTCCTGTATTTCCCCAAGGCTTTCAAAGTCCTCACTCTGAGGCTTTCTCAGGGAAACCCTTCACTCTTGCTGTTTCCAGACATTGTGCTTTGTAGACTACATGTTTTTAGTCTCTGGTTGCTCCGGTATTCTCATTGTTTAAGGGACTCTTTTCCTATTATGACAGTAAATTTACGTTTGATTTTTTTGAGGACAGAAGATGTCATTTATTCTCATTGAATTTCCTGATCATTATTTGGCCTAATTAGAATTTCAGATTTTGGTGGGAGCAGGTTTTAGGGAGTGAGGCAACCTGAATCCAATTTATAAAGGTCTCAGTCTTGGTAACAAGTTCTAGTATTCTTTCTATTATCCCACATTACTTCTTTTAATATTTTGTTAACTTGAATTTTCGAAGTCTATGTGTTATACTTCTCTACTCCCAAGCAAGCATGTGGACAGCCTTATTTACAGAGCAGAAAGTACAGTTTACCTGTATCAGGGAAATTGAAAGGTCAGCCAGGAATAAACTGCTTTTGATCTCCCAGATTAGATGAGGGCAGCCTGATTGCAAAAACTGATACTGTTGCTGCAAGAACAATTCCCAGAGTGACAGACCTAAAATATTTCCTTAAGGGCAAGCCTGAGAACAGATGCAAAAAGTAACAGAGTACAAGGGTACTCAGAAAGATCACACACACAGAAGATGAGATTGTACATTTGATTGTAGTCATCTATTTTGATGAACATTAGAGACCTTATATTGCAAAGTACATAAGAGCCTTAAGTGTTCCTATTTGAGCTGTGTTTTCAGATTACCCTGATGACCATCTTTATTTGCCTTTAATGTTAGACACAAGATACATTCTTTGTGAATGTCATGCTTGCTTGTTTAAGAGAAGGTGACAGAATTTCAAAATTCTCTTTAGTTTTATACAACACTCCTATAGCCATGGGCCACAAGAGTCCAAATTAAGTTCCAATTCCTTTGAAGGATATTCAAATTCCCCTAACATCAGTGCCTACCTCCCTTTATATATTACTATTCCATTTCACTGGATTAGTCATGGGACAAGTGCACTAAATATGTCCTATAACTCGCTGCTCTTATTTACATAAATAACTCTGCGATACTTTCCCCTTCTATTTCTGTTTAAATGTAATCTAACCTTTAAGATTCAGCTCATTTGTCACCTCTTCTAGGAAACCTTCCCTGATATCAACAGCAAACAATGATTTCTTCTTTCTTACAACTCTCACAGAACTTTATTCATTCATGCACTTGCCACATTTTATTTTATTTTACATTTTAATGATTTATGTACATTTTGGGGATAAGAAGTCATGCCTTAATTATCTAGGTATCCCCTGCATTGTCTATCACAGTAAATATTTGTTTCCTTCTTGATTTAATAAAATAAATTCTCTAGAATAGCTATCGATTTAGTATTGCTTTGAAAGAACCAGACAGTTGTATAAAGAACTACTCCTAAGACAAACTAATTGCCATTGACCAACTGAAAGATAAGAAGTCTGCACACCAGCTAGCAGTTGAACTGGCTACCAGCAAGCTGACTAGTTGCCTTACCTAAACATTTAATTAATTTTATCTGTTTGAATAAAATATTAAAAGAACAACCAAAAAGTATCCTTATTTTCTACTGCTACATCTCCCTCCAAAATAGGGCTTATTGAAATGGACTTCTCTTTATGTTGCAACAAGATGACTGACATCTGACAGACAGACAACCAAGAACAACTATCCCCAAAGACCTTAGCATTCACTGAAAGCTCTTGATACAGATCCCTGGCTCTACTAATTCTTCTAGAAAGAGAGGGTTTTTTTATTGCTGTTGTTGGAAAGTTTTTGTACACATTTTGAGTTTTTCCATTTGTTTTTAATGTTTATAGACTGGTTTTGGAGTTCAAGGTTCATTCATATACTGGTTCTATTCCTTCCTATCAAGTAGAGAAATCAAGTGGCCCAGTAGATATAATGCTGGACTGTAGGAAGACTCGAGTTCAAATCTGATTCATTCAGGGACATCTCCAGTTGTCCTGGTCTACATCTGGCCACTGGACCCAGATGGCTCTGGAGGGAGCCTTCCCTCACTTAAATACAATTTACTTGCATATCATGGCATCATCTCCTTGATGTCATGGTTGTCTTTGAGAATGAAGGACAAACAATGATGATAATTAGCAAGATTGTTTGATATCTTTTTTGATGGTGAAGCCAGAATATAGTCCTATATAAAATACTATGTACTATTGAAAGGAATTCTTGTGGATGTCAGATTGGACAATGTAATGGATAGAAGATCAGAATATTTGATGTGAAATCAAGAGACATTAAATTCAAATTGTGCCCCAGAGGGCAACTAAATGGCATAGTGGATAGAGCATCATCCCTGAAGTCAGGAATCCCTAAATTGAAATCTGGCCTCAGTTGCTTAACACTAGTTGTGTGAACCTGAGCAAGTCACATAACCCCAATTGTCTAGAATACAAAACAAACAAAGAAAAAAAAAACAAATCATGCCTCAGCCATTTACTAGTTGAAAGATCATATAGTAAGTCACTTAAAGATTGCTTTAAGAGCCTTAGTTTTTCTTCATTTTACTCAGTATATTTTAATATAGTAACAATTTCAAATAAAAATACCTATAAACAACTTGGCCTAAATAATTTGCTTTGTTTTTGTTACATTTAAATATTTTAGGATTTGAAATAATGTTTCTCTATTAATTGGTATTATATAATACAATAATGTAATAATAATAAGAATTCATAACATGCCTATTGTGTACATAGTTCTGTGCTTTGTGCTTGAGATATAACAATAGTGGTAATTCTGGCTCTGCTCTTGAGAATTTTAAAATTTGGGGGAGACATAAAGGAGGTAAGATGAATACAAAAATAACTATTGTACAAGTTAGAGAGTATAAGTGCAAAAGACAGGTATGGGCAAAGTGTTTCTAGCATTTTTAAGAGGGAGAGATCCAGTTCATGAAATTTGAGAGGAGACAAGTCCTTAAATTAGGGCCCTAAAGAAAAAGAATTTCAACAGGTAGAAATAAAGAAGGAGTGTGTTCTAGACAAAGGGGATGGCTTTTCTGAATGTAATGGCAGGAGAGAATGACAATGAAGAACTATGGTCTAAAGATACTTGGCTGGAACACAGAGTGCATTAATGAAGAATAATGGGGATGAGGGGAAGCAAGGTAAGTATTTAGGAGTCAAACAGTAAAGGACCTTAAATGACACCTAAGGAATCTGTATTTTATCCTAATGCAAAAGGGTCAAACCCTGTAAATTATTAAAATAATTTTGGAAGCTACGTAAAAGTAAAGGGTAGACATTTAATATAGGTGGACTAATTAGGAGGCTATTGCAATAGTTCAAGGGAGGGCCTGAACTAGAGTGGTGGTAGTAGGAATAGAAAGTAAGGAACTGATGTGAGTAAAATTATAATATAATTATGTAATATTCCATGTGGGGGAGGGGATCTTGATATCAATCATTTTGAAGAAGTGTACTGTCTGACTCTGATTTGATAAGAGAAGTCAGTAGCAGCAGTTTAATGGAAATGTGAAAATGTGTAGGGACTAATTAGCAGGGTGGATGCATGAAGACCTCACTTCTAGGGCAAGATGCCACCTCTTTATGGCAGCAGCTATATTAGCGCAGGAAGCCAAAACACGGCTCTGATTTGTAAGTTCAGACTAAGAAGACTATAAGATAAAAATCCTGGGCTCCACAAATCCATTATTTTGTATTCTAAATTAAGTGCTTGATACTTGTTCCCCCTTTTCCTGAATTGCTAATGGAAACCTTTTTTAAACCATTATTTTTTCTTTTGTTGAATGAGTTCAGAATAAGTGGGAACAAAGCTAGGAGATTCAGTGAATAGAATACTGGGCTTGGAGTCAGGAAAACTCAACTTTTTGAGTTCAAATCTGACCTCAAACACTTACTGTGTGACCCAGGGCAAGTCACTTAATCCTGTTTGCCTTATTTTCCAAGTCTGTAAAAATGAGTTAGAGAATAAATTGGTGAGGCACTCTGATATCTCTATCAAGAAAACCCCAAAAGGGAGTCGGATATGACTAAAACACTTGAATAACAACAATAAAATAAAGGAACAAGCTTCAGGAACAAACTAACTAGTGGAAGGAGGAAGAAAGGACTGAACATGATTATATTCCTATAGCTTTGAGAGAGACATGATAATATAGTGGAAATAGTATTGGACTTTGAATCAGAAGATACTTGGATTTCAGTTCAACTTCCAAGATTAATTAGTTTTGGTTCTATGGGTAAATCATTTAACTTTTCATCAATTTCCTCATTTCTACAATAACACTTTTGTATTTGTGCCTCATGGGGTTTTGGGGAAAATCATGTGACAGGATTCACATAAAGCATTTTGTGAAGCTCTATGCTCTCCCTACATATCAGCAATTATTATCTTTCTTTGGAGGGGATTCAAGTCAATAATGATAGCATTAGTAGTCACAGAAGATATGAGCTTCACAGAGAACTTCTGAGTTTGTAATGGCCAAATTCCTTCTGTAAGTAGCATTTATCTTCTACACTCGAAGTATGGGGAGTAAAAGAAGTTGAAGTATTTTCCATGTGAACGGCAGCAGTCAGTATGATGGAAGTGATAAGTGAACTTTTTAGAGTTTAGAATCTATAGTTTCTTTTGTTTTTACAAACTGTTCAAAGTTCTGTGCATTAACATTGGAAACAATCAAGCTGGTTTCCTCAAAAAACACACCTGTTTATTCCTATCTCCTTATCTTTGTTCAAACCATACTACAACCTAGAATATTTATCCACTTCTAAGAAAGTTTATATGAATTACAGATTAGCTCACAGAGCTTCTCTTTCTTCTGACTTCCTATAGCAAGTACTATTTTGCATTTATTATATATCACTTTGTTCTTTCTGTTTTATATATATATATATATATATGTATGTATGTATATATTATCTGTGGTTCCCCATGTTAGAATGAAAGTTCCTTAACAACAGGGACTGTTTTTGCTTTATTAGTAACTGTTTAATGCTTATTGATTAATTAATATTACTATCTCAAAGGAGACTCTTTTTTCCATGTTTCTTACAATATTCAGCCCAGAGATGAAAAAATAGTAAACTACCATTAAGGATGTATTAAAGAATCTGACATCTACCAAAATCTGAATGTTTAAATTTTTCTTAATTTGATTCTTGTTCCCTTAAATCCTTAATTTACTACCTAGGGATTTACTGTTTTACTGAAGTTTCTACACTAGAAAGAACTACCTGATTCACAGAGAGGTTCTAATATCCTGCACCTGGAGTCCATTAATAAAAATTCTATTTCTTATAGAAAAGGTCTATAAGACCTGGAGTCATGTCTTTTCTAAACTATTCTAGTTCCCCTCATGCAAAGACCAATGCTCTTCAATAGGCCCTTAAGCAACATTTGTTGCATTCAGTTTTGGAAACAAAACTTTTCAATGTGCTTTAGTTCTTCCCCTAGCACCTTTTTAAATAAGCTATAATTATCAAAGTGAGCTATTCTTCAGCCTTGGCACAAGTTATAAATTGTTTCCCATTCAATGGGCAAAGAAATATATACTTAGAAACCCCATTCTTTCCTTGTAAATGAGAACAGTTCTACACAGAGCCCAACCCCTGGCTCTTTCCATATATGGAAATATTCGTAGTCAGAATGATGCTGAATCATAAACCAGCACAAGTTAAAACTCATGTCAAATGGATAAATGCTATTTGAAACATTGTTTTATATTCAAAACCTCTTAATTTTAAGGCATTTCTCAATCCCTTCTTAGGTTTCTTAAAATATTTTAACTTCTCTTTTCAAACACATTCATAACTATGCTTTCCTTTTACTCTGACAACAATTTTGAATGAGGCCGATGAAGCAAGGATTATTTGCCCATTTAACAGATAAGCTAATATGATTAAAAGATTTGCACAAAGTCACAGAATGACATTTGCAGATCTGGGACCTAAAACCAGACTTCATGACATCCTGTCCAGGGTTCTGAACATAAGAGGACACAAAGTCCTTGACTCCATAAGACTTACCAAAGCCCACAGGCAGTGTGATCCTCCAGGAGCAATCCATGTTGCTGGGGTAGTTTCCCGGAAATCCAGGGCTCAGGATAACCCCTTCCATTTCCTCAACAGTTCCCCCACATTGAGCTGTGAAAATATAACAAGGGAAGAAGCATTAATAGAAACTGGGAACATGTTATCTAACCATGACAGTTTGAGTATAGACAAACCTGAATAAATCCAAGGGAAAAAAACACCATTGCCAATGTAGGGGGCTGGAAGGACCACCTGTGTAACACTCTGCCATTAGAGCAGCTCTCAGATCACTTCTACTCCTTCAGGAAGCCTTCTCAATTTGAACAAATTCTACTCCTTCAGAAAGTTTTCTCAGTTTGAACAAAAGAGAACTAGTAGAAACCCTGTTTTCTCTCTTGGTTTTGAATATGAAATTTCCTTTACTACTGATTCTGATTCCATTGTTCAACTTTTGCAGTTAATATTATCTCCTAATACTCATAAAATAGACTTACCTCTGAACTGAATTTTATGTTAAACTCATGTCATGTGGGCATGAAAGCACATACAAGTTAACAGCCTGTCTCAGTCTATACACCCTAAAAGTTGAATCTGTGTTAAAATTATACTATATTAAAATGATATGCATGGGTCAAGGTATATGAATAGGCAGATTTCTAAGGAAACTAAACAAAACTATTAAGAGTCCTATGAAAGAAAATATTCCAAATCACTAATAATTAGAGAAAAGCAAATAAAAAATAACTCCAAGGTTATACTTCACAGTCAGATTATCAAAGTTTATAAGAAAAAAAATAATGTATGTTGCTAGGGTTTAAAGAAAAAAGATTGGTTAGTGAAGAAATGAACTGGTTCAACCATTCTGTTCTATTATTGTTACTGAATAAATTGTTCCTATTCTGTTCATGTCAAAAAGAACAATTTATTCAGTAACAACAACAGTGTAAAGACAATATTGAAAGACCTAACATTGCTCAATGTAGCAATCAACCATGATTCAAGAGGATAGATGATAACCAATGAAGAGAGTTGTTTTGCTTGTCATTGCATATTTGTTACAAAAGGACTATTTTTCTTTTCCTTAACAATGAGCAAGAAGAATTGAAAGGAAGAAAAAAAATAATATTTTTACTAGGGAAAATATTAAACTATAAAAATCATGTACTTAACCAAGATGCTTAACATAAATAATTAAATAGTTTACTGAATATTTATAGTATATATCCCTAATTTTTGTTGCAAAATTATGGTACCAATATTGTGATTGAGAAATAAAAAATAAGATGTGGTTAAATAATATTTCTGAAATTCTTGCTTTATTATATTTATACAGGGTTCATTATTTAAACAGTAGGCGTTCTTCTTCTCTTTGCTGCCACTCTCATTTCCTAATATATGATGTCTCCATAACTGCTGTGACCAAAGCAATTCAAACTTTCTGGCAATGACTTCTCTGAATCAATCTTATAGCGTTCTCTCTCTCTCTTTCAGTGTGTGCGTGTGCGTGTGTATGTTCAGATTTAAATTCCAAGACAATTACATGGCCTAAAAAAAAAATGTTGAATCTGGAATTAGGAAGACCTGAATTCAAATCTAGTTTTTGACACTTTCTAGTGGTATGATTCTAGACAAATCACTTAATTTCATTTTCCTTATCTGTAAAATGCAAGATAATAATAGCATCTACCTCACATGGCTATTATGAGGTTCAAACAAATGAAATAAAATTTATAAATTTTTTCAAATGTTAGAGTACTATATAAACATTAGCTATTATATGAACATACAGATAAAGAGATAGGGAGATAGGTAAAGAGAGAGATAGACAGAAAGACATGTAATAGCCAGGTAACTATTCCAATACACTTTCTTATATAAATATTTAAATTCCTTCTAAGCCCAATCACTGATAGTGGATTGAGGTTCCCCAAAGGGAAGGTTGGTTCAAAATCTGAGTGGGTAGCTAGCTATACTCCTACTTCATAGCTCCTAAGCTTCTAGAGGGAAATGTATTTCTATTTACAAATCAGCCAGTTAACTCACTATTTTTTTTAATTTTCAAAATTTAATTTTTAATTGTTTTTTCAGTTTCAAATTCCTTTTTCCTTCTTGCCTCTCTCCTACCCATTAAGAATATATTAATTATATACTTATGAAGTTATATTTCCACATCAGCCATATTAGGAAATAAATACAAAAGAAGAAAAGCACAAAAGAAGAAAAAGTGTAAGAAAATATGCTTTAATCCATACTCAGGAATTCATAAATTCTCTGAAACTGTTGAGAATTTTTTTTTGTCATGGATCATTGTGTTTATCAAAATAGCTAAGTCTTTCACAGTTGATTGTTAGGATTTAACAGTATTGCTATTATAGTGTACAATGTTCTGGTAATGCTCACTTCACTTTGTATCATTTCATATAAGTCTTCTCAGGTTTTGCTTTTGAAGTTTATATTCTCATCTCTTATAGCACAATGACATTCTATCACAATCTCATATGAAAAGTTGTTCCACCATCCTCAATTGAATGAGTATGTCTTCTCTTTCTAATTCTTTGCTACCACAAAGAGAGGTATATTTTTGTACATGAGTCCTTTTCCTTTTTCTTTGATCTTTTGCAGGGGTCCTCAAGCTATATGGCAGCTGAGGACGATTATCCCCTTCACCCAGGGCTATGAAGTTTCTTTATTTAAAGGCCCACCAAACAAAGTTTTTGTTTTTACTATAGTCCGGCCCTCCAACAATCTGAGGGACAGTGAACTGGCCCCCTATTTAAAATGTTTGAGGACCCCTGTTTTGAGAAACATATTTTGTCACTGAGATACAAAAGAACTTTGACCTAGTTCTTTGTGGTCAAGAAACAAGATCTATTAGTTAGAGACCCAATAATTTAATATTGACCTCAGAGCCTACTTTATGCTGAATAGAAATCTACTCAGATCTGATTTTTTAAAGATTATTTTTAAGTTTTCTCCCACTCTACATCTCAAGCAACCCACATGTCTTATAAGAAAACTGTCTCTGCTAGACAATCAACTACTGATTCCTTGTTCCTTTGAATCCTATATAACATGCAACTTACAGACACTTGGGGAGTGAGACATCTCTTTTTGGCTCTCCCTCTGCTGAATGACTTAATAAGCTTCAAATTATTTTAGTTTGGGGTTTTGTTCTCAGCTAAAGAATTGGTGAGGATCACTGACAGTTGATCCAAGATGTGGAATTTAAACCAGATAGGATCAACTGGGTGTTTGGAACCCCTTTGGTTCAAAAACAATACAATCAAATACCCCTAACCTCAGATTAGGTATTAGGATGGAAGACTTCAGGTATTGGAACTGTGTGCCAGCTTGACTGGAGGAATTACTCAAAGAGGGTTAGAACTAACCTATTCACCCTGACTGGCAAATGAATAGTCATCTTAGATTGATCAAGCAAGAAGTTTGGGGGGGGGGGACAGATCTGCTATCTGTTAATTCAGCTAATCCTCCAGGAGATCTTTCTCCTTTTTTTCCATTTCTCTTCCTGTTCTTCTCTTACCTTCCCATGACTATTAGAAAATAAATTAGATACTTAGATCTGTGACTGTATGCTATGGTAGGAAACCAAAGGCTGTCATTTAAACCCTGTAAACTACCAACAGGGAATTTTTTATCAAGTTAGTTGATTGAGTGACCACATTCAACCATTCCTACAGTCATTCATTTAGGATGATCCCAGATTAATGAAGGAGGCTTGTATGTGTATTGGTCAAATAAACTTCTGTCCAGGATTGAGTTTTGATGGGCTAAATGTTCATGTTTCAACAGTAGGGACCCTACTTTTTTTTTCTTTCTCTCTCTCTCTCTCCTTTACCTATTATCTTCACAGGAAAATCTTTGTCTTGTGCTGTGTTTGCTGTTATTGATAATTTCTGGTACTTTGGAAAATTTGTAAGGGGAATCCCTCCCATAAAGACTTCTATGTTTAAAAAATGCAGCCAGATAATTTAGAGTGCTAGGGAAGATTAAGAAAGTTTCATACTTGAAACACTTCTCCCAGCTTTCTGTAACCTCATGCTAAACTCTCTATTCAAATAAGTAGGGATTTACTCCTCCTTTCAATTTTCCTCAGGAGATAAGGTTTTAGGAAGAAGAGAAACTAAAAACAAAACCCTAAATATTATTTTCTGCTATTTCAGTGGTAACCAGTGTAGGATTATAGAAATTAAGTCAGACAAGCAAAAGAAAACTTTTTACTGGTCAGTTAAAATACATGACAATATAAACTAATTAGAGACTAAATTTGTAATTGAAACATAGTTCCTTTGTTATAAAATGCCAAATTAAAGCTTGAAGATTTTTGTAAATACTGAAATATTTTAAGAAGGAGGAGAATGTGAAACTACCACTATGAATTTTTGAAATGGAGTTAGCTGAAAGCAGTGGGTTCTATAATTTGAGTTGCTGACAGCACATAGTCCTTGGGAAAACAGATTTTTAATGATACTTTTTCTGATTACAAATCCAGATTTAACTTAGTTTATTCCAAAATTAAATTATGTGGTCTCAATTAAAGTGAGATGTTCTGTCACTATCCTATTGTGTTGATTCTATAGGTATATCATATCTTAATGGAAAATGTACTTGATATTTGGCAAATGTACTTGATATTTGTTATTAAGGCAATATGTTTAGAAATTGCTTGAATAAGAATGAAAAGTGTGATTGTTCTATTTTGGTTTTTTGAAAGTGATTAGTATAGAATGTCAAATTGATAAATGGGTAAAGCGATTTTCTATGTAAGAAGATTTGGACATGTACTCAGCCAAATTGATGTTATTTGCTGGCAAAAAAAAGTTTTGTTGTATTTTTTAAAAACATAATATTGTTAGCTTCTACTTTGGTTTTTGTAAATATTTGGAAAAATCATTGCAACAACTGAAATGCTGTTAAGTTGAAATGTGATACCCAGATTATGACACAATTATCAAGATTTTAGTTGGGTATATTTTGCTTAAAATTCATAATAATTATTTAGGATTAGGAAACATACCACAGACTTTGTAAATATCTAAAGTGAAAATCTGGAAGTTCCCAAATATATATCTATATATCTATCTATATCTTTCTCTCTCTCTCTCTCTCTCTCTCTCTCTCTCTATATATATATATATATATATATATATACATATATATATATATATATATATGTGTGTGTGTGATAGTGTGTATATGTGATAGCATGATAGTGAAAATGTATAGATGTATATAGCTTTAAATATTTCTATTAAAAATAATGACAATAGAACAAGTATAAGGCTAGCTTCATCAGGCTTGAACTGGTTTTTACTATATTAACTATTTATTGAAAAACCAAATTAAGTGGAAGCATTTCTTTAAATTGCCTTGGAAATGAGGCATATTCCAGAATTTCAAAGGGAAATTGCAAGTATCAGACGGCTACATGAAACAGCTAAAATAAGAGATGAAATAAATTAAATGTAACTTAATCTATAACTTGACTTAATTTGTTTCCTTAAGGAATATATAATGTATATGTTTAAATAAATTTGTTCAACTTTTATGACATTGAAGGAATCATGAGATTGTGAAAGTCTTTTTTGTTTTAACTTTTATAATATATGTGGTCATTTGTGCTCTTCCAATATCTCAGAAATCTTGTATTGTATAGTGAACCTGGTACAAGTCTAAATCCCCTGATTTACAATCCTGATACTTATCCAATTTTATCCCTCTGACTATGAGTTGCTACCAATCTGGTCCCTATTACTTCTTAAATTCTATCAAGTTCTTGATAAGATGAGCAGTGAAGGATGTGCCTCCACTGATTCAGGCTATTTTAAACCTTTACCTAGCTATCTACTTCTGTAATTGTGTTCAAAGCAGAGGAAACAATAAGAAAACTATTTCATTGTTGGAACTTACCCATTCATGGTTGAGAAACAAGATCTATTACTTAGCAATCAGATTTATTTAATGCTCACTACAGAATTTAAGTTATACTAACTAGAAACCCAGTCAGAACAAAGATTAATGTAAAGCATTTTCCCCTACCATTCATCTCAAGCAACCAAATATTTCTTATTTGGAAACTGCCTCAACACTGGCCAATCAGCTACTGTTTCCTTGTTCCTTCATTGAATCTTGCATAGTGTATAACTTACAGACACTCAGTAGGATGTAATTCTTTTTCAGCTTTCCCCTCTAGTGGATGACTTAATAAACTTATTTCTAAATTATTCAGTTTAAGGGTTTGATCTCAGCTAATGAGTCCTAATAGTAGTATGGCTATATCACTGGGTATGCAGAATTATATACAGTGCCCTTTGGGCAGAGTTTCAAGTTATTCTTTAAAATAGTTGGATTATTTCACAATTCCACCAACAGTTCCACATTCCCTTTAATATTTGTGATTTTGCTTTTCTGTCATATTAATCAATCTGATGGGTGCGATGTGGTTTTCATTTGTGTATCTCTGATTATTAGTAACTTAGAGCATTTTTTTTCATGTGACTATCGATAGATTTGACTTTTTGTGCTAAAAAACTGTTCATATACTTTGACCATTAAACATTGGGAAATGACTCATCAATTAATTTAAAAACGAGCTTAGAACAAGAAAAAGCAATGATTACTTAATGTTACACCAATATGTAAGTCTGGGGCATACTCCCCCACCAAAACCACAGTGTTCTTGGGAACAAGTGGGCATCATATAAACAAGGGGCAGGTGAAGGAGCAAGGCTGGCTACAGCTGCTTAGAACTCTGGAACTGGGGCTGTTGCAGAAACAACTTCCTATCATTTTTTGGAGGGAGTTCCTCATATAATTCTCTAAGTCTCTTAGATTCTGTGGCCCTTTCACTATGCTAGATGGATAAAGTCAAAAGGAGGGAACCCCCAAACATACAAATAGCCACATTTACACTGATCTTCATAAGTGAGTACAAAGCAAGTATAAATCACCCCCAGGAGAGGAATCCAGTTTGCTGGTCTACTTTGTTTTCTTCCTGCAGCAGAGTCAGAGATGCTTCTGTAAAATTGAGAGACCCACAGGGGCAGATATCGGAAGCTGGGGCTTTAGGGCACTGCAGAACTGGCAGAACAAGAATAGGAAGAGCCAAGATGCAGGACAGGGAAAGATCAATGGAACTGATAGTTACCATGAAAATCCCCAGTCATAGTGAGACAAATGAAATGTGGTGCCAACCTCTGCCAAATTGCCCATTTCTTTCAAGTGCTTCTGAGTTCTGAACCTGAAACCTTGTCCTTAATCATTCCCCCAGAGAGAGTGAAAGGCTGGATGATAAGAGTAAAGTCTATAAATCATTTACAGCTACTTTACTTTTCAATACATCACATTCCCCCAAAAAAGCAAATCATCTAAGTCCTATAAATAAGGTAAATTGGTTGTTAGAGGCTTCTGTAAGATGGGAACTCAGATCTCATTGGAAAGACTTAACATGTTGTGAATCATATCTCTAGATATACAGAGAAATAAAACCAGTCAGGTTGCCCACTCTTGAAAAAAGTCAGAGAGAATAGTAGTTTCAGTTGGGGACACCTGCTTTTGAGTACAAATAAAGCCTACTTCCTGCACTGACTACTCTCCAGTATAGCCAATGGGCCAGCGGTATGAGGGTAGTGTCAACTAGTGGCCACCTAGCTAATTAATTAATTAGTTATGTCATGTCAGAGAAAGGACAGAGGAAGTAGACTTCCTCTGTGAGGTAGCTAGTGATGCAGTGTAAAGCATATGGGGCATATAGGCAAGAAGACTTGAATTTAAATCCAGCTTCTAACTACCTGTATGATACTAGGCAAGTGACTTCATCTCTAATTGCCTTGGTTTCCTCCACTGAAAAACAGGCAAAATAACAGCAACTATATCACAGGTTTGTTGTGAGGAACAAATGAGATAATATAAAGTGTTTAGCACAGTGCCTGGTATTTAAAAGACTATAAATGCTTATTTTCTTATTAATTTGACTCAAGATTTTGCATTTAACCTTCATTTCATGTAAATGGATATTTAATTCCTGTTTTATCTTCCTTTTAACAGAAATCCTATGCAAAAATACACAAAAGAAGTAGATTTTGTCCAGTTTCAGACTCCCTAACAAATTAGGAGATCTTTGTTTCCCTTCCCCTGAAACAAAACAAATTGTCCCCAAGATTAGAAGCTGATAGGTGGTGAACACAACATGACTGTATGTATACAGAAAGTATTTGTGGGAAATGGCTCACATTCAGAGGTCTACTAGTTCCACAGAGACTTCAGTTCCCTTCTCAATGTGCCAATTGATTCTTTCTCCTATCTTTGTTTACAGTTATGGATCAAAAAAAGCATTTTGCTGATTTTTATTCTATATTGTAAACAGGGGGTTTTCTTACCGCAACAGTTACTTGGTTAAAGTAATATCCTATTTCTCTTGAAGCTGCATAAATCAGGGGAATAAAATAGATTTCATGAGTTATAGCTTCCACACCACAAACAAATGCATACTGAGCCTACACTATAAACCCCATATCAAGTATATATGAATATAATACATATGTGTATATATATATATATATATATATATATATATATATATACCATATCTGTATTTATCTTTATGTATCTAGCTATGTAAAAGCTCTATCTTTTAGTATGAAGGCCAGTTATGGATCTGTATCTGTTGTTCACTGACCTAACTAAATATGGAGAGGGTGATAGAATTTCTAAATAGAAAGGATTGATAAATTGATTGATTAATTAGGTAATGAATAGTTTTAACTAACATCATGAATGATGCCCCTGCAATAAGAAACTGGGGTGAGAAGGCATTTGTAATTTATTTTAGTGATTACCCACATCAGTAAAATCATGAATCATTTGAAATATCTATGCCTTTATCTAAAATAATTATACATGTAATCTTAGAATCAGAGAATCCTCTCTGTAGCATCTCTGATAGGTATTCATCCAACTAGTCTTGGAATAAATAATTCAAGTGAAAACTACTTTTCAAAGCCGACCATCCTTCAACTAGAGAACATAATTATCAAAATGTTCTTCCTTATAATGAGTTAAAATTGTCCTCCTTTTGGTTCTCAATCTTCTCTTTTAATAGCTAATTCCAATTTTGATTTCTTGCTTTCTCAACATGGAAATATGGATAAAGAAAGTAGAAATAGGAGTAATAAGAGTAAGGACCTAAAAATAAAATTGAATTTTAAAAATGAACCCCAAATTTCTTCAACATTCCTCTTATGGCATAGATAAAAAATATTAACCCTAGAAAAATTATACATTGAATTTAAATTTACTCTCATTTTTGAGGTGAATTATCAAATTTCCTTTAAAATCTCAGTATGTTTAATAACCATTAATAATCAGCTGAATATATTACATATTGTGAAAAGTATGTCCAAAGAAAAACAGTTTATTAATCTTTAGATTATAGTTGGCAATATGGGTCAGTCTGCAAGCACAGTGAGGATGATATTAAATCAATGATAACAGTTCAGGAACTTATTAGGTATTTGACTCATTTTTGCTCATTTATTTTTTTAAGGGTAATACTGGAATAGAGGTAGTGAGGAAAGAGAGACAGGTGCCCAAGTTCTTACACGCAAATAAATTTCACAGAATCCTGGAAGGATCTTGTTCAGTCTTTATCCAAGAATAATCCTCACAGTGACATATTCGACATGGTTATCCAGCCACTGCTTGAAGTCTTGCAGTGAGGAAGAAATTAACATCTTCTGAGGTAGCCTATTACACTGGACATTTTCCTGTAGTTGTTATGGTTTTTTTTTGACATAACCTAAATCTATCTCTACAACTTTCTTACTTTGGTCATATTTTTGCCTACCAGGATTAAACAGAACAAGTCTAGACTTCATCAAGATAGTTCTTCAGTTGTTTGATTATATTTCCCCCTAGGTCTATCCTACCCAAGACTTTCTCTAATCACTTAATTGATTCTTATCATGTATCCTTACCATATTGGATATTCTCCAATTTAGCAATGTCTTTCTTAACCTATAGTGTCTAGTTGGATAATAGTTGGAATGATTGTTAAATCACTGCATAGTAATAAATAATCTCAGTTATTCTCTTGGCAGCCCATTTATAGATTATTATGAACCTGACATACATAAATATCTCTCCTAAATAAAGAAGGGTTTTGGAAGTCTCCTTGTTAGCAAGCCCAGGATTCACCTGTTCCTATTCTTATAACATGGATATTGAAAGAAATTATTATTTTATTATTATGTTAAAAACCAATTATAAAATTAAGATTATCTCCTCATTTCCTCTATTTTGCTCCTGTTGATCAGTTAGTAGTCTCTGAAGGATATGACTCATAGAGGAAATTGCCCTAATTCTTGGGTTACAGGCTTCTTTATCTTGGACAGGACCCATCCAAGTAGGAGACCTTATATCTGTTTGAAGTGTAAGTAGAATCTAATGCAGGTGAATCCTTATCCTGAGGGGATTAGCCCATCTCCTTGAACCTGGACACTGGAATTTAGGGTGACCCAGCTCATAAAGGAGAAAACTTACCAGAGTGGTCTGAATGGGGATGGAATTCTCTAACCAGATTGCTGAGTCTCATGATCAAGCCCCATTTTCCAGAGGAGGAGCTGAAGACTTTTTAGCCCACCTTGTCATTAACTGTTCACTAATTATAGTTGTTTCTCACTTGTCAGGGATATCCTCTTTTCCAAAATTACATTAAAGTTTCCAGTTTCTATGTCTTGGTTTTTGGTTACCAAAAGAATTCACTAAGCATTAATTTATTATTAGCTGGCTTAATTAATCAATTATTAATAGCCCCAGACTTGTGTATCAGGTTTTTCATTCATCACACAAACATCTTCTTGTTCACTTCAATAGACAAAGTTGCCTTCTCTTCTTAGCCCTCTAAACCATTTGACAAAATACTTGTTCAATATTATAATTATCTTAAAAGTAAATTATACTAGTTTTAACAGTAGAGCCCAGATTTCAGTAGCCAAGAACTAATAGTGCTAAATGTAATTACATCTTCAGATCTGTGAGAGCTAGAGAGGCAAAACAGAATAATACAAAGAGTTCTGAATATAGGTTTGTAAAACCTGAGATCAAATCTTGGCCCTGTCACTTGTGTGACTTTGGGCATAACCTCTCTCATAACAGTTTCCTCATTTGCAAAAAATGAATAGTTGGAGCTAGCATTTATATTATGTTTTAAGGTTTACAAAGTGCTTTACAAATATCTCATTTTATCTTCCTGAAATTCCTAGAAGGTAGGAAAATTATAATCTTAAGTTTACAGAAGAAGAAATTGAGATGCAGCTATACTCTTTCAGAATTTAAAAAAAGTCTATCAAAGTCTGAATCTCTCTATGTAAATAACCAAATTTATAACAAGTCTCCATATTTGTGACCAGGTTAATTAACTCTTGGCAGCCACTGTTTTTCCTTTACTTTAAGACTCTCAGCTGCCTGCCACCTCTAAATGCCAATAATAGTAGTCCAGTGAAATACATTATAGTGAACTGATGCTTTATTATTCACTAATAGAAACATATGGAAAACAACTGAGGTGACACCTTCATCATTTCTGGTGGCCAATTTAAAACTAGATTTTATATAATTAAAGGCATGATTTTGAAGTACTTGGGGTACTAAAATTAAGAACCAACATGAATTCATCATCCAAATTTATCAAATTAATTTTATTTTTCTGACAAGGTAATTAATCACACTAGTACATTATCATATATATGCAAGGGATTGTGCTATGCATTGTACAAATATTGTTTCTTTGATCCTCACAACAAAACTAGAGGACAGATGCTATTGTTAACCACATTTTACAGATGAGGAAACTGAGGCAAGCCTTAGTTAAGTAATATTTTCAGGAACACAGAGCTATTGAGGGTCTGAGATCACACTTTAACTGCGATCTTCCTGATTCTAGGTTCAGCACTTTATCTACTAAGATATCTAGCTGCCCTAATTCCTATGAAGCATCTGACAAAATTTCAGTCTACTTGTGGATAAAATATAAAAATACAGTTGGATTCAGTTAGGTAAACTCAGAACTGATTGAATAACTAGGCAAGATGATGCCTCTTTCTTGTGTGGACATTTTCTTCTTTGAAAGAGGCAGATAAAGGATATTCATGTGGGAAAAGCAATTTAAGAGAATTCTAAGTCTCTGAGAAAGAGCATCTCCACAGAGAAATATGATGAGGGGACTTGACTGAAATAAGTTCAGGGGTAAGAGCAATGATTAAGGGAAAGACGGTTTCAGTTCATTGTTTCCTGAGGGAAGATTTGAATATGATAAGCAGGATTTTGAAATTTAATGCTGAGAAACTTGGCATCAAAGAATTTGGGGCAGTGGGACTATTTATTATAGCCATTATATGTAATAGAAATGTGGACTTATTTCCCCTTCTGAGAGTTAAGGAAGTTCTGATATAAGCCATTGAAGCCAGAGAATAAAAGCTGAAAGCATAAGTTAAATAAAAAGATAAGACAAGAAAAAGCAGCATGCAGAAAGAGAAAGGCATAGAATCTAGAACAAACACAACAAAGACTGATGAACAGCAGCTGAACTGAGAGCTGAGGAAAGGACTTAGAGCCTTTGACTAGCTGAGAAAGGATTGCACTTTGCTGCCATGAACTAATTAGGAGTAAGGATGAGGTAAGAATATGATGCTGGGACCTGATTGGAGAAAAGATGAATTATCTGAAGTGGGTGAAAGCTGGCTAGCTTGACATCCTCTCTCTTTGGCACCATCTACATTGGGAGAGTGGAGAAACTCCTGAGAGACATGACTGCATTGCCTTCCACTGCCCTTTTTGCCTGGAAAGGAAAAAACTCACAGCTCAAAGAGCAGACTTAAATAATTCTTCTAACTACAGATTTAAAAGAACTACTTATACTGAATAAGTATTGTGTTGCTGTTTTACAAAAAAGGCTGAACACTTGCCATAACCCAAGTACAGTAGCAAAGTGATTTTATCAACAGGACAGTAGAGAGGTCTAGAGAAGGAACTCCACCTAGTTGATGACATGCTCTTAGAACATTAACACTTGCAAGCCGGATTTATCAGTTGCCCCAGGAGCACATGGTATTCCCTACTCAAGCCTCATTACTAGTTTTCTGTAGGTTTATGTGCACTCTCTATGTTGGACGTATTGGTGGCAAATATGATTCAGGTTTATGAGAGAACTGCTAAGTTTTTTTATTAACTACTTTTGAATTTCTTTGAACAAATGTTATGATATCTTGCTTTTTCTTCTTGTACTGAATTAATGTTTCATATCTGAGTCAATGATGTATCACTATGACTGATTTATATAAATGGAAAGCAACCAATAGGGGATTCATGAGTAAGTTATGAATAGTAGGAGAATGTATCCATCTCATAGGAGGGTTATTCTTCATACTCTAAGGGGTCAGGGGCAAATAAGTACTTGCTAATAGTTGCTCCTACCCCCAGGACAACTCCCCTGGCCTGCCAATGTGAGTTTAAATTTCTTTGAGTCAGTCCAGAGAGAGAAAGGGAGGTTGGTTAATAGTGGTAGTATATATCTACTACAACTTGAGCTAAAAAATTACATTAAAGTCTTGATATCAATTTCAAAGAGGCTTTGGATAGAATATCCCAATGATTTCTCTTTGGTCTTGTATGATTCAATATTGTCAAAAATGACTTCAGCAAAATTATAACTGGCTGCCTTGTCAAACTTGCAAAATAACCAAAGATGAATAAGATGGCTAATGCATTAGATTACAGAATCAAGAAGTGGGATGTAAGATATAAGATGAAATATAATAATAATAAAGGTAAGTTTCTACATTGGGCTTCAAATAATCAATTTCACATGTACAGGCTGGACTCCTCCAAGAAGCTAGCTAGATCATAGTTCCTGTAAAAACAATTCTTGGAGGAGTTAGTGAACTTGAAGTTTAAAATGAGTTAAAGTGGAACAGAAGGCAAAAAGCTAATGTCAATCTAGATTAGAAAGAAACATGGTAATCCAGAAAGAAGAAAGTGATGGCTTCCTTGTATTCTGCCCCAGTCAAATCATATTGGAAATACTGTGATCAGTTCTTTGTGCTATAGGTAAGGAAACACAATGGAATGCATTTAAAGAAGAGTGATTCACATTTTGGGAGAAGGATGGGATTAGAGACAATATGATATAAGGTTATAATAAAGGAATTGAGGATTTGTAAAAACAAGAGAAGTGAAATACAATAAGTAATTATGAAGGGCTAACATGGAAAAGTGAGTAGATTTGATTGTCTTCACTGGGCAGAATAAGAAGCTACTTAAGAGACATATGATATGAGGAAGAACTTCCTAGCAAAGAGAGCAAACTAAAAATGCCCTGCCTTCACATTGGGCAGTCATGTGTTTCCTACTTTGGAAGCTTCGAGCAGAGTCTGGATGAAACCCATATTGCGAGATAAGTTGCCATTGTCTTCACAGTGATCTTTTTGCTTGTGCTCATCACAGTGAGATGATCAAAAATCCCATGAAATGAGGTTTCCTCTTGCCTTTGGGCACATAATAAAACCAATTCTGTCAGTTCTTTTATATATTGCTGCAAGAAATTGTGAGTTGTGTTTCAATTTGTTGCTATTTCTTTGTCTTCTGATTTCATTTATGATGAAATTACCAGTATGGTTATAGTTCAGCTCCTCTAGTATTATGTCAACTTATTTGTTAGACAAAGATTTAGATATTATCAAGGGTTAATGTTTGTAGAATACAAGAACTGTGTAATTTTTGGTGTATTATTTTCCGTTTTCTATACTCTACCAGCAACACTGTGGCAGTAGAATACACGAAGCAAGACTATCACCGTCTACAATCAGGAATGATTATGCTCAATATATTTTAGTATTTGGTGACAAAATTTGTGACAAGCCTTCCCATATTTAATGAGGCTGGTCCTAAGATAGCTATGCTTGAAGACTTTCTACCTTATTAGAGTCTGCTATATCTGTGTTCTATTACCTTAGGGGGAATTCTTGGAATAATCTGCATATTATAATGAGGCACTGGAGTTTGACTCTGGAGCATACCTTCTTAAATCTGATGATTCTGGATGGATGTTACCAAGATGATAGCACTAAGAGCTAAAGGTTACAGTCAAGAACTACTGGATTGGAACAACAGAGAAAATGCAAAGTATCTTTGAATTGACCCAGAAGTCAATTGTTATTTCCTTTGATTTGATTTCCCAGTGAATAACCCATCACAAAATGTAAATATCCAAATTATCTTACCTATACAGAGTGGAGGTGGATAATTCCATCGCCGCACAGTTCCTGGCATGCAGGAAATATGAGAATGACCCTACAAAAAAAAAAAAAAAAGGAAACATATCACACAGAGATTAAAGGAAGATGGAAAGGAAACATAGTCCCTGGAGGAATCTTGAACATCACCTAATTTATCCCTCTCACA
Organism: Sarcophilus harrisii; assembly: GCF_902635505.1. Taxonomy (NCBI): domain Eukaryota; kingdom Metazoa; phylum Chordata; class Mammalia; order Dasyuromorphia; family Dasyuridae; genus Sarcophilus; species Sarcophilus harrisii. The sequence goes on from NC_045428.1 coordinate 537,747,905, forward strand.
AAAGATAGATCCTTTATCTAAGATCACACAGAGATTAAATAGTAAAACTAAGGTTTTGGTTTATTTTTTTTTATCCCAGTCTAAGTACCACAATCATATAATCTAGTCTGAAAAAGAGAATAGGTAGATAGGTGAGTCTTACTTACAGAAAAACAGAGAGAGAGAGATAGAGAGATAAACAGAGAGACAGACAGATAGACAGAGATATATATAGAGAGAGGGACAGAGAGAAACAGAGAAAGAGAAAGAGAGAGAGAAATAGAAGTAGGGAGAGAGAGGAAGGGAGGGAAAGAAGGGGGAAGATTCAAATTAGGAAGAAATAAATGGGGGAGATAGTGATTAGTTGATAATAACTATTATCAAAGGACATTTACTTTTCCTGGAGGACTCACTGGCACATTCTTTTAATTAACAAGTTCTCTCAGGGTCCTTAAATAAAGATCTCATGTTACAAACATGATTTTCAGAGCCCAGAAAAGGCAATATTGAACCCAAAGAAATAAAACTACAGTAGTAGAATTTTAATCATTGCAAACAGGTGAATAAGGGAGATAATTTTGTCCAGGTTTACTTAAATTCCACTCAATAAACTTATTCTCCCTCTGTAGAAGGCTGGACCTGTACATATCTCTTATATAAAGGATCACTTGAAGAGGTTTCTGTTTGGGTCATATTACAGAACAATACCTGAAGTGCATATCCAGGCTCACATTGAAAAGAGACCACATCATTCACAAGGTATCGCTCTCCAATCTTCATCCCATTACTGGGCACAGTGGGTTCTGGACAGCTAGACAAGCCCACAGCTAAAGAGAAAGAAAGAAAGAAGATGGCAGCAGGGCCAAGGCCCCAGAACATTAAGCATGATCATAATGTCTCAGAGGGGGTACCAAAATGAAGGAGAATGAACAAAGTTCAGGAAGTGGGAAGGCTCTGACCCAAAGGAAAGTGTGACTGTTGAGATGTGCACAAGACACACAAAGTCTTATATCCATTCTCTCTCTTCTCTTAGCCTTTAGAACAAAGTCAAGGTTGTCAGTCTTTTAAATGATACTCAGTAAAACCCAATTGGACCATTGGAGGAAACAGGCATGGTAGAAACCCTACTATATAGACTAAAAGGTTTCTTCTCCTTTCCCAAGTTATTTCCATCACTTCCCACTGAATTCTTGCCTTTCATTCTCTTGCATCAATTTCCTCTGTCTCCCTACCTCTTTAATACTTTTTCATTCCCCAATTCTCCCAGGACATTACTCTCATGAGTCTAAGAAGACTTAGAAAAGAAAAGGTATTAAGGGATGAAAAGTCTACTATAACATACCATACCATATTATTTGACTTGTTAAATGTATGTATCACATTGTTTCAAATCTGAATCTTTGCCATCAGGGCAAACCTTCTGTCATAAAACCCTATTGACTCCTACCTCACATACCTTACCATTCCCTCATATCTCCTTATATTGGAAATTCCTTGATCATTTAGGAAGTTCTTATTACCTCATACCAGGATTCTAGTTTCTAAGCGATCTCTCCATTTTTAGTCTTCCCTTCACTTTAAAATTCATTAGACACCATTTTAGATATGACTTCTCCTTTAAATAAATAATGATTTTAATGGTTCACACTGTATCGAATCTAAACCTGGCACTCCAGCACTCAAAGCACTTATAATCTATCAACAATAAATCTTCTGGCCACATATATTATACATCACCCCATATTCTCTGTTTCAGTGATGCTGGTTTCTTTATTAACATTTGAGCTCTCTAAACTAAAATATAGCTCTCTGAACTAAATACAAATTTCCAAATGTGGTTAGACTAAGACAGAGTTTAGTGAAATTGTTACCACATTTATTCATTACACTTCATCCTAGAATAGTATTTTTTTCTAGTCATCATATCAGTGTTGTAGCTTGCAGTTCTCCAAACCCCATATCCCTTTCATAGAAATTGTTCTCTAGCTGTAGGTACACATTCTCTGATTTGTGAAGTTGAATTTTTAATACAAGTATCAAACTTTGTTTACTTTTAGCAAATATCTTGTTTGATTTAGCTCATCCTTCTAGTTCAGAGATGCCAAAGAAGTGACTTTCTACGTATCAAACTCTATTCCATCTAGAACCAGAGTAAGATATAATTAAGAAATATTTAACAAAATAAATAGAAATACAATAAAACATGATAATGCTAATATATTATTTTCTAAATCAATTAGCAACCTATTGTTTCTCCTTTTTTTGAGTTTGATACCACTGTTATAGCCTATAGAAATCTTGTTGGATCCTGTCAGTGTTTTAGTTATCTTTTCCATTACTATAGCATCTGCCCATTTGAAAAGTAATTTTTCTTAATCCAAGTCATCAATCAAAGTGTTCTACACTTGAGAACAAAGATAAATCTCTTTCATGCTATCATCTTATATCACTTTTCCCTCTCACAGTCAAACCCTTACACTCTTTGCTGCAATTTCTTCACTTTCCAAAGACTTCTCAATCATTGTAATCTAGCTTTTGACCCCTTTATTTCAACCTCCATTTAAGTGAAACTGTCATAGTCACCAATAATCTCTTTTAATTATTAAAAGCCATTTATTTTCTTTTCCCTCTCTCCCTATCCCTAGTGAAAAAAGAAAACTTAATAAATGTGCATAATCAGGCAAAATAAATTTCTATAATGTCATATCCAAATACATACATACATGTATATATGGATATATACACATATACTTATAGATTTCCTGATAACCAATGATCTAATGCTGCTAAATTCATTCATTTTCTCAGTTTCCAGCCTTCTCAACCTTTCTGAAACTTCTGACATTGTTGACATTGCCCCCCTTCTTTAGGGCATTCATCTACCATAGCTTCCATACCAATAATTTTTTTCTTGTTTTCTTCATACCTTTATGACGCTCCTTTTCAATACTTCCTGCTAAAACATCATGATTCTCCTATCCAGTATGTGTGAGTGGATCATAAGTATTTGTCCTTAGTATTTTTATACTCTTTCTTATGATTAGTACACTGGCTCCCATGGGTTTAATTGTTCTCTCTAATGCACAAGACATCCAAATTACATCCAAAACTAATCTCTCTCCTGAATTCATTATATTTTCCCCAAACCTACCACTCTTCCTTGGGAATTTTGCATAGCAGAAGAAAGAGATGAATCTGGAGGCAAGGAAATAGGTGATAAGGAGCTGAGTTATGGTAGAGACTGAATAAAGAGAAGCAGATGCACACAAGAAATACTAGGCTGTAGCATGTCTTAGACTTGGCAAGTGACTGACTATATAAAGGGTTTGAGAGAAAGGGAATAACCAAGGACGATTCTAGGTTCAGAAGCTTTGGCACTGAATGAATAATGATGCTATCAAAAGAAATGGGGAAGTTTGGAGGAGTGATAGATTTTGGAAGAAATATAATGAGTTCATTTTGAATATCTTGTGTTTGAAATGCCTACAGAAGTTCAGATAGTGATATTAAGCACAAGGCTATTTAAACTTTTCCCACTCACTACTCCTTTTAGCCTAGTTTACACAGTGTTTGATACATGGTTAATGCTTAATAATAATAATACGCATGATAATAGAATACAAAATATATTCATATTATTAATACATTAATATAACAAATCCTTCTTTCTTTTCCTTCCATCCATGGTATTTTTGTTACTTCTTATTACTCAAATTCACCAGTTAAAATATCTTTCTATCTTCTGCCTTTATGCCTTTCCAAAAATGATCTCCCATGTCTGAAATATGTTACCTCTTCACCTCTGCACAGAATCCTGAGCTTTCTTCAAAGCACAACTAAGAAGATACCTCTTATATAAGATTGTTTCTGATCCCAGACATTATTAGCACTCTTTGTCTTTCTTGTTATGACTTTGATTCATTTGTATATATTTTCATTGATTTACTTTCTTATTTGCCAAAACCTCCTTCATCCACTAAGTAGATTATAAGTTTTTTGAGGGCAGGAACGTCATTTTTTGCTTTGAACCTTCTGTATCTGTTCTTGTGTCTTGTACATAGGAGGCATTTATTAAATTTTTATTTAATGAATTGAGCCACTTTGCTTCCATTTTGAAGTACTAACAAGCCATTCACTTAACAATAATTCAAGAATTTTGCCAGAAATTGCTACTAAGCTCACTGGCCTAGAGTTTGCAGATTCATCCATGATATTTGCTTTCTGTAGCCTTATGACTCATCTACACCTTCCTGAAATCTTCTGCATCTGTTAAGTGTTTTCAGTAATCTCCATTGTACCCATTCCAGGGCTGGTTACCTGAACGCAATGAAGTTTAAAGTCTGCATGATTTAGTTTCATAAATTAAGGAAGGGTTACATGAAAGTGATGAGGTAAGTAGAAAGACCATTGCATTCAGGAACAAAAATACCTGAATTCCATTAATGATCCTGCCTCTAACTATACTATGTGGCCCTGGTTATGTCACAACTTGTCTCTAGAAGCATCTATAAAATGAGGGAGTTGGGCTACATGATCTGTGAGGTTTCTTCCAGCTCAAAAAATGCTATAATTCTGTATCTCCTAAAAAGTAGTGTAATTAATTCAGATATTTCTGAAAATAAATTATAATAAAATAAAAATAAAAAAACAAATAAAAAATAAAGTACCTAGATGCTCATCCTACTTGCCTTTAAGCCATAAATAAATAATAATTCCCTCCACCCCTTCCATCTTTTAGGCTACTGAAAATGAGGATTAAAAACAACAGATAGCCTTTCTAACTCTTCCTTTTCTCATAAAAACTTAAAATTGTTTTAGGCTATTTCACAGAAGGCATCAACTCATTTAAACTTCAACTAAAACCCACAAAGCTGACAGGTGATTCCAAGCTACAGTGATCGCACAATTCCTCTTAGGTGTTTTGTAGCTTCTCCCCTAGCCTCCAATCTTTTTTCCATTCTTGAAGCCCAGGGTTCCTTCTCATCTCTGATTGTTATCCCTGACATTTTGAATAACAAAATTGTATGCCTGAAATCCAAGTCTTTGGTTGGATTTTTGCCCAAAATCTGAACATTTGAAGTAAGCCCTTGAGCCCCTCAGAATCAGATATTAACAGTATAATAAATAACCTCTACTGAAAATAGAGACATTCAGTCTCAGCTGCCATCTCATGCCTCCCCCTAGATGCAGATGACAACTCTGCATGTCTTTTGTATGACCGTCAATGCTGTAAGCAATATAACTATCTATTTTTATTAGATATACTTTATAACTAGTAAAGAATATCTAAAAGAAAAGAAGAAGAGAAAAAGGTAGAGAGAAAACAGGTACAAAGAAAATATAATTCTAACATTTCTTTTCCTGAACAACCTGATTTTAAATCAAATTATGGCAGTAAGGGAAGATTAATTTTTGCAAAATTCAATTTATCCCTTTCAGAGATCTATTCTTACGTTTCTTTCACCCCTTTAAATTCACTTGTCATTTTATATGAGTGCAAAGAATAGTCATAACTTGTCTTAGTTTTAGTACATCTCAATTACCCCTTGTCTATACAGTTACAGTGAACTTTTATTTTTCCTTTTAGTGAATTATCCATAATGTCTTAGTAGATTATCCACTGTGATAATCATCATGATTCTTAGTCACCTTATTCTGGTCTTATTTAAGTTTAGGGAGAAAATGACTTAAATAATGGGTTTAAGATATATGATAAACAATTAAATTTACTGCCAACTCCAAAATAATTTAATATTTACTACAGAGGCAAATTTGAATACCTCTTGTTTTCTTTTCCTTTTGGACTATTCATGCTTTGGATTCACCCAGACCTTTGAGTTGGATGACAGCTGTCATTAATATGGAGCTAGCCTTGTACTGGAGAAACAAGCTTTAAATCTAAATTTCTGACATTTCTCAGAACACCAACTGAGCCCAAAAGGAGATGCTGTTTGCAACTGTTTTATGCTTTCTCTAATTCCTATTTCTCTTTCTTTCTATGACTATCATAAAAAAATATTCTTCAGCCTCATTCCAAGGGCTCAGACACAGAGGGCAAACTCCATATTCTCTCCCTTCTCCAAAATTAAAGCTCTATAGCTTCATGGTTCTCTCAGAAGTGAGTTTGATTTTCATAGCATCAGGAACATGTGTCTCTTTTCAAAGTGATATAGCTGAGAGCATGACTTCTCTAGCAGAAAGCAGCAACAACAAATAATCATTAGATACTAAGCCTTTTTTTGATTCTGTAGCAGGTTAGGCTCAGGTCAGAGGAAAAAAAAACTGAGTTGATAAAACAACAAAATAAACAAGAAGCAAAAGTCAGGCTGTTCCATTCAGAAAAGCTAAATAAGGATCATAGCTGTTTCCAGTAACTTCCCTCAAACTATCTTATAGAAGCCAAACTAAGAAGCCAAATTCCAGGAGCATTTGGTCCTGGGGGAAAGATCATCCACTACCTCTTCCCCAATCCTATTCCCAACTCACTTTCTTTAGGGGGAATCCCTATTTATGAGGTTGATAGGAAAATTACAATGGCTGGGTTGCTATAGGACAAAAGGTGGAGGGGCATTAAGAAAATCAAGAAGAAAAAACTCAAATTCTTAACATATAACTAAAAAGAGATGATTTAAATTGATTGAGAACCTATATAGTTTCTAATTTTTTGTATTTCCAATGCTGAGCACAGTGCCTTCAATCTGAGATTATTTAACAAATGATAATTGAATTAAATTAAATTGAGATTTTAATTTATGACCTTCTATTACTAGCTACCAATGGTTATAGGTTAGTCCAAGAATAAGTTAGAAGCCTCTTATTCCAAAGTGTCTTTGAAGAAGTGTGTGTGTGTGTGTGTGTGTGTGTGTGTGTGTGTGTATACTTGCATGTGTCTATCTGTCTGTCTATTGGGTGGGGACAAGATGAAGTACTTCCTCACATTTACTGGCATTTGGGATGTATTTTACTGCCATACTCTTCTATTTGACAGCTGATCAATGTCCAATATACCATTTTAAGGAAATGTACATTTTGATGACTTAGAAAGACAGAAAAAGAAAATGAATGTAAAGAAGGGATTATCTTAGATCATCATTTCCTATAGTCCATGATGAACCAGAGAATCATTTCTGACATTCTGTTGTCTGATCCTTTGTTTATCTATATGCCTTTCCTTCAACTACATTAAAAGTGTTAAAGATGATGACTAAGTGAATTAATCAAGCATTGCATTCTACTTGAAGGAATTAATATATTTTATCCCAGATATTTTTATAAGGTAAGAACATCTTTGACGAATAAATTCCCCAACCAAAGACAGTAAACTAAGGTATGGACCTATCATCCCTGTGATTCTATGCAATTGTAAGTCACTTGAAAACAAAGAATGGATCTGGCAATTTAGAGAAGATAGAAATTCCAGTCAAGTCCCTTCTTCTGAGAGAAAATGGGGATGGGAGTGGGGTGGGTGGAGGAGAAAGGGAGGACTGGAGCCTTTTCTTTTCTTCTCTTCAAACCTTGACCAGTGGAATTTGAACTTCTTCTGGGAGGTCATCATCATAGTCCTATCTCAGGAATGGCAATGACTGACATCAGAAACTCACTGAGGAAAGGCAGCTTCAGATTTCTATGAAGACTCCAAAACTAAAGCATGCCTATGGAGAATTTCATGAGCACTCTATGAAAGGAAAACAAGATTTCAAATAATCAGGGTCTGGGAGTTTATCCTTTTGCTACCTGAGATCTATAAATCTGAGTCTACTTTCTACTGGAATCTGAGTGTACTTGTGGGAGAATGTGTCACAGACTCTTGTAAGAAATGTTTTGGCATTAATGTGTTCTTTACTATAGCATCTTAGTTAATGAGAGTTTGTAAAAGTTAATTAAATTGTGCTGGTTCACTGATGTCAATGATCATCAGTGAGGGAAGCACACCAATGAAGGAGTAAGTAAGCTATAGCAATAGAAAAATATTACCCAACTCACAACATTCTTCTTTTGATCAAAGATCTCAACAATGTTGATAGCCAAGTGCAAATTTCTGCCAGATATGAAACTATTCTTTCATCTCCTCAAAGTTCCAATTTCATTCCAAACTAATTCAGCATCACGTTTCAACATATGATCTGAGCCCCTGCCTTGGAGCATGGAAATCCAGAAGAAATGTACCCACAGTTTGGAAATTAGTAAAGCCATTAGGTGCCTCATAAGTCTGGAGTATAGCTCTCTGCCTTTATATGCTGACACCTAAGGTTCTTGAGAAAATAATGATGATTTATTACTGCATGAAAGTGAGAACCAAGCACAAATGAATGGAACTCCTTCAAAACTCAGGGAGCTCTAGTCAGGATAGTCTGAATTGTGATATATATGAAAATGGTCATATTTTGATTTTACCATCAGCCATCAATATATTACCTCTACATCCCTTATCTGACCAAAACTTATTGACTTTTCATCTCTTCCTCTGTCTTACTTTACAAAACCCTATTCTCCATCCCTACTTGACATCTCCAATTCCTCGACCCCTCAATTCTCTTCCAGATCATCTCCCTTGCATTAGCCAGTTGCTTTTCCTTTCCCTATCTTGACCTCCTGAGGAACTATGTAATGTTATGTTGTCTTCTTTTGACTCCCTTGCCCCTTTGTCGTATCACCAATTATGGTTTGCCAAGCTTCAGCCATGAATCACTCCTACCATCCTCCTACATCATCCTACAATAGTCTGTTGCCATCATCTTACGAACATGAAGCAGAATGAAGGACTGAACTCACTCTGGAATTTAGCCTCTTCCCTAGTGGAGATATTTATTGTATTTCCCAACCTTTGCTCATCTCAGCTTGCCTACTTTCTGACTTTTCAAGCATAACCTGAAGCCAGTATCCAGCAGCCCTGCTCATCTAACCTTTATACTGTTCTATGTCCGTATCATCACCACTTTATTTCAAACTTGCATTATTCTATAGTTCTCATTTACTAAAGAGATCAGGAACTTCCTAAGGACAAGAACCATAGTTTTTATTTCTCTTTTATGCTTAAAGCACAAGACTGGTTTCAATACTGGTTGTCTTGGACATTAGAAATGAAAGAAAGAAGTTAAGGGAGAAGGAAAAATGGGAAGGCAAGAAGGAATGATGAGGGATTCTTAAAATTCTTATATAGAGAAGGAAATAGAGGTTTAACAAAAGGATGAATTATCAAGTCCTCTGCCAGCCATCCCATATTCTTTTAACTTAATTGGGGAACTTCTAAAACTAATGGAGAGTGAAGTCTTATCCCCAACTGAAATAGAGATCAAGTTAATGGACAAGTCACAATGTTAAATTTCAACCCAGAATCTACAATTGCAAAGTAGAGAGACAGCCAGCACTAGAATCAGGAAGACCTAGATTCAAGGATTATCTCTCGCACATAAAGGCTATGTAAACCCTGGGAAAATCACTTAATCTTTATATTTCTTAGTCACTCTCTAGGATTACAAGTTAAATTGTAGGTACTGATCTGCATTGGTAGAGGGACTTTCCTTACTGAGAGTTCTCTATTCCAAAATTCATCACAAGTCTAAACTCTCCCCACCCCTAAAATCCTAAAACCAAAATCTCTATGATCAATCCAGGAGATTAGGGAAGGCATGAGAAAAAAGGGCAATGGAACATCTAGATAGAACCTAGGTAAGTGGTAAGATATATAAATGGGCAATGACCATACCAATTCCCACCATACAGAAAGAGTTGGTAGGGGTAGGAAATCTACAAAAGTGGGCAACTCACTTTTATACTCCAGGTGGAAGCCAGCAGCAGATACACTGATGTCTGAGTAGAAATGCAGATAGAGATGATTGGATGTGCTGTTCAGAAGGGCAGGCACTGTTGTTCCTATGGAAAAGAAATCCCCAAAGTACTTGTGTTGCTTCCTTCCCTTCACACCTTCTCTACTCTGTCCATAGACCTTAATCCTAAAAGCTCTAAGCCACTGGTAAAATTTACCTTTCAAAGCTTTTTTTCTTGCTTTCAAGTCCCCAAAAGATCTCCAGTTCTCAAAGCATTTGTTCAGAATTGGATTAGCAAAAGCTCACCAGAAACTTTCCTTTAACTATCTGTAGAGTATTTGCCTACTCCAATCAGACAAGTGCAAATAATGATCTCTAGGTGAATTTCTAACAAGACTGATGAGCTTAGTTGTGATTCAACCCTTTCAGTTGAGCTTCAACTGAATAATATGAAACCTGAAAGTTTTATATAAATAAAATTATAACACAGTAAATTATTTGAGAAATGTTTAAATGTTCTCCAAATGAACTGTTAAAGTTGAGTTTGGGGATCCTGATGGTTTAATTTATAGACTGTGATTAGATTTGCACTCAATCCAAAGGTTTCTACCAACTTTCAAGATCAGCATTTCTTACCCTCCTCCCAAAGATCATCTTACCTGAGAAGCTCCCCAGCATGGTCACAGTGTTGTCCGCACCATCAAAAACCTCAAGCGAATCCCAATTCTGCTCAGTGACAAAACTGATGACTTGAATCTAAGAAAACGAAATAAGAAATTTTTCATTGTCTCAGGCTAAAAGTGGTAATCAAAAGATATAACACCTTTTCCTTAAAACCCATGTAACTTAAAACCCATATTTGTTGTTTTTAAAATTAAGAAGTCTTTTCTCCTAGATGTTTTGTCAAAAATATAATTCTCTTTACTATATATATATATATATATATATATATATACACACACACACACACACATGCACACACACACACACACACACACATTTTCTATTCCACAGATGGAAATCACAATGAAAACCATAATGCATGTTACATGTACAGCTTTTGGACATTTAATTATTAATTCCTTTCTTCCCACAGTCTGTCCAGTCTTTGACCTGCAAAATGATCCTTTGGAACAGAGAGTAGGAACCTGGTCAAGAAGGGAGATGTGACCACAAAAGACACTTGGGGGAAAAATGTAGGTTATGTCCAATGGACTTTAAAATCATGCATATCCTTTGACCAAACAATACTACCACAAGGCATGAATTCCAAAAGAGATTTTAAAAAGGAAAAGGATCAACATGTACAAAAAATATTTATAGCAGTTCTCTTCTCAGGGCAAAGAACTGGAAATTTGAGGGGATGCCCATTAATTGGGGATTGGCTGAATAAATTGTGATGATGAAATAATATGTTCTATAAGAAATGATGAGCAGGAGGTTCTCAGAAAAACCTGGAAAGTCCTCCATGAAATTAAGCAAAATAAAATATACTGCATATAAAGTAGTAGCACTGTTGTGGGATGATCAGCTGTGAATGATTTTGTTATTTTCAGCAATAAAATGATGCAAGACTACTCTGAAGGACTTACGATGAAAAATAATGTCCATACCCAGAGAAAGAACTGATTGTGTCAGAATACAGATTGAAACATCCTTTTTTTCCCCTGAGATTGTTTTTTGTTGTTGTTGTTGTTGGATTTTTGTGGGGAATAGATGGAGAGATCCATATTTTCTTTTATAACACAACTTTTATGGAAATGTTTTGCATAACTTCATCTGTACCTTCTCAATGGAGGGAGTGAAAAGGAAGGGAGAGATTCTGGAACTTAAAATTTTAAAAACAATGTTTGGAAAAATTTTTAAATGAAATAAACAAAAAAGAAAAAATCAATTTAAAAAGTGGCAAGGAGAATGAATAAGGAATAATTATTTACAACTAATAGTCTAAAAAAGTTTTTTTATTGCTTTCTTATTGATCTTTTAAAGATACCTGTTATTCTCAGGAGACTGAAAAATGGTAAGGTGAGAACTTTCTTAGGCTTAGTTGAATCAGAATACTTAAAGAAAATCCAGAGTTCCCAAGAAGAAAGCAATATCAGCAATTGAAGCCTTGTTCTCTATCTTTTGCAGGATACAAGTTCCCACATTTTTCCAATAGCTCAGAAAGGTTTGTGAAACAGATCATTGGAACTGTCTTCCTACCATTCTGAAGTGTTCTTTTATAGAAAGGATCCAAATACCATCAACTTGGATCCTGAACCACTTCTGAGGTTTCAAAAAACATTAAATTTCTAATCCAGCTCACTTGCTAAAAGCCTAGGTTTATGCTGACCTCAGTAACTCCCTCCTACTCCTGCCTTTCAGAAGTATATGAATAAGGAAAAATTCAGTCTGATCTATATTGACTAAGAAGAAAGATTTTTAAAAAATCTCCATAGGAAGTGTTCATCCAGCCTTGACTTAAAGATCTCTTGGAAAGGTATCTCCTACCTCTCAAAGTAGTCCATTTTACTTAAGCCCAATTCTAACTTTGATAAGTTAGAATTCCTTATATTAAGACAAAATCTGCTTCCCTACAATTTATATTCACTGTTTATCCTTCTGCCCCCTAAAGCCAAGTAAGTTCAAAAACTCATGAAAGTCCTTTAAAATACCTGAAGCTTATTATTATGTCACACCCCAATGCCTTTTTTCTACATATTAAACTTCAAGGAAGATTCCTAGATGTTTGGTTTTGAGGCCCTTCCAAATCCCTGTGGGATATTGGGCAGTTTATGAATATTCTTCCTAAAATATGGCACCTAAGTCTGAACACCACGGTCCAGATATGTCTAACAAGAACAGAGAGCAACAGGACTATCATTTCCTTTACTCTGTACCTTTTTTGCTGTTGTTCAGTCATTTCAGTTGTATCCAACTCTTCCTGACCCCATATGGTGTTTTTGTGGCAAAATTTCCAGGTGATTTACCATTTTCTTTTCCAGCTCATTTTACACATCAGGAAACTGAGGCAAACAGGGGTAAGTGATTTGCCTAGAGCCATCTAGAAAGTGTTTGAGACTGGATTTAAGTTTAGGAAAGTGAGTCTTCCTGACTCTAGGCCTGGCATTCTATTTACTATCCACTTAGTTATCATATATTTGTGCCTCTTTAAATATTGCCTTGGGTCACATTAGCTTTTTAAAATTACCTCATCAGTCTCATAGTGACTTTGCAGTCCAATATAGTCCTCAGAATTTTTCAGATATATTCCAGATATAATTAGCACTTATGAAATTGATATTTTTAACATAAACTTCACATTATCTTTATTATATAGCATTGTATTAAGCTAGTTTGGATCTTTCTAGATTCTTACTCTTATACAAAAGTATTTCACAATTTGTTCACGTGGAAATTTTTTTTAGTGAGGAAACAGAGATTGAGTGATTTGCTCAGGATCACAGAGCTAGGAAAGTAGGTATTGTCAGATCTCTCTCAGGACCTTCTGACTCCAGGTCCAGCACTACATTCACTATACAACCTAGCTTCCCCTGTTACATGGCAATTTAATAAGCATGTCTACAAAGCTTTTATTCAAGTCATTGAAAAATCATCAAAAAATATATTAATTAACACAGGAGTAAGAAAAGATCCCTGTGGGCTCTATTGCAGATCTCACTATAAATTAACACTGAGTAATTAATGATCATCCTTTGGGTTCCATCCTGTTATTCATCCACTTTGAAATCTACCTCACTGACTTCTCCATCTTGTCCACAAAGAAAGCATAAGAAGAAACTTGGTTAAATATTTTGCTAAAATCTTTCTATATTATAGCACTCCCCAATCAAGTAGGTTAATGTGACCTGTTCTTAATAAAGCCACTCTATCCCACAATAATTCTGTGATTTGAGGGAAAAGAAAAGAAAGCTTTGTGAAGGAAAGAGGGGAGCACCATTAATTTTTAAACAAACTCCCAAAATAAAGACATTGTGGTATTTAGGATAATATATATTGACCTGAATTACAAATTGAAGTAATATATGAATAAACTTATTGGCTGAAGTATTTAGGATGTCCACATACAAACAATATAACAGTTTTTTTTAAACTATGGAAATTACTCTAAAAATTATATTTTCCTTATGGTTAATATTGGAAAATCAATGAAGTGTTAATAGGCTAAAAATCTTAATTTCTAGCTTCTAAAATATTTTGATTAAAAATTCCTTTTGACTAATCAAATAATATTATAGAGACTGCAACCAGAGCCAGAAGAGTGCTGTCTAGATAGCAGGAATGGCCTCATGTAATGATCAGACTGACCAAAGCAATATAGCAAAAGAGACTTTTAATTACAATGAAGACATCTCTCATCTCCTACATGGAACTTACTGTGTAATGGGTTTTCTTATAAAGTATAAATATCCTGGCATGAGGGGGTAAAACAGTTTGTAGAGGGATTGGGATATATTAGCTTGACTTCATTTTGGACTCTGATGGGGTTCTTAGTGGTGGTAATGGTATTTATTTACGGTTGCAGGGTACTTTTAATTATTTGTAAGTGATATCACATCTTTCATCTCATTATATGTATACCACACCTTGCTTAAGATAGGAAATTCGTTCATAACCTGGAGCATTTACAGAGGAGAGTGACTCAAATGGTGAAAATCAGCCAAAGGAATTGTGGATTTTTAACACAGAAAAGAAGACTTGGATGAGAGTGTGAACATAATCACTAGCATCAAGAATTTGAAGGCTAGTCATGTAAAAGAGAGATTAAATGTGTTCTGCTAGATCCCAGATGGCAGAACTGGGAACAATGAACAGAAAGAAGCTCTGGAGAAGCAAATTTTAGCTCAATGTAAGGAAAATCATCTTGACAAACAGAATTCTCTATGGAAGGAAAGGATTGACTCAGGAAGTAGTGGGTTCCCTATTAATGAATGTCTTCAAGCAAAGGTGGAATGGTCATTTATTAGAAATATTATAGAGTAAGATTAAATGATTCTTGAGGATCATAGGTATTATATATTTTTAAATGAGGAAAATGAAGCCAAAAAACAGTTTCTAGTCAGAGAAATAGGCAAGATGAAGTCCCAAAGTATCTCTTACTCAGACTGTATTCATATCCCCTGGCTTTGGACACAGTTGAAACCTGACCCCAGTTTGAATGAATGAAAACTTTTTGTTTGTCTTAGAGTTATGTTCTGGCCCTTTATATATCCTCAACTATCCAATCAACTGGTTCAATCTCTGCTGCTAATCTATGTGGCAGGACCAAAAGACCTTGGAGAATGAAACCTAGAGTCTACTTCTAATTAGGAAGATATTTAAAGTTGAATGGTAGAAGTCACAAGCAATTTAACTTAAAAGATGACAAAAATCTAACTCATTTTGAGCTTAAACCTCATTCTGACTGGAAAGGCAAGAAGACTTTAAAAAATTGTTCCTCATATTCAGTTGAAATTTGCTGTTTTGAAAGTTACTACTCTTTCTGACCTATAGCAGAGCAGAACAAAGTTAATACCTGATTTACATGACAACTGCCCTTCAAATACTTAAACAGTAGTCATGTTCCTCCTAAATCTTTTGACTTCACACCTTTAGTAGAAATACAGAAATAAACCTTGTTCAGATAGCATATCTTAAAGTATTCTTCCTGTCTGTCCTATTAACAGGACAGCTTTTTTTATGGATCCCAATTCTATTACATCTCTACTTGTCCAAAAGACTTTCAACATTTTTAAAAATAAGGTCCTACTGAACCTAATATTCCAGGTTTCTCAAACATTTGTGTCTGAGGAAGACAGATTAATAATAAAATTACTGTATCCCTTGTTTTAGACACCAGAAATACCAATATAATTTAAGACTGCATGGACTCTTTTGGTTGCTTTGTCCCACTGCTGATGCACATTATTCTTTCAGCCTCCAAAAGCTCTAAAGGATTATTTACAAAAACTTTTGTTTAGCTCTTATCTTCCTTATCCAGTAAATACTTCTAAGAGAGAAGCAGCACAGTATATTGCAGTAAGAGCTCAATGTGGATCAGAGGATCTTAATTTTGCTCTTTGTATGTAATTATGTGACCTTGATCAAGGCTCAAAACTCTCTGAGTCTTAATTAGCTTATCAGTAAAATGGGGACCTGGGAGCACAACTTAAAAATCAGTCCGATCATTTCCAGTTATACATTATGTTGTGATTATGTGCTTTTTAAACCAAGTAGAAGACTTTCCATTTATCTCTATTACATTTTATCTTACAAGAAACAGTCCATTGAATCAGATTTAGTGAGATTTTTCTGAATCCCAATTCTATCACTCATTATGTTATATTTTCCCTTATGTTTGTGTAATATACAAATTTTACGAGTAACTATTTATGCTTTCAGTTAAGTAAATTATAAAAATCAAACAGAACAGATATCCATTATAGGCAGTCATCTGGTTTCTGGTTGAATATCCTGTGACAGCTAAGTTTATTACCTAATTAAGCAACCTATTCCATTTTTTTGAACTGATCTATTGTTAAATGAAATACTACACATTTGTCTAGAGAATTCTATAATTTAGCAAACTGTACCTACTGTTCTCCATGCACTAACAGCAGTAGCCATCGTCTTCGTGTAAAAGAATGGGAATAAACATTTATATAATTCATACTATATGCCAGACATAATGCTAAGCATTTTTAAAATGTCATTCGTAGAAAATTTGTCTGTTTCTGAGATGTACAAAGAATTACTATCTTTGATACAAGATGACCTCTCCCTCTTTAATCCAGTGAAGCTGCCTTCCTGAAGTAATGCCAAAGGACAAGAATTTCAGGACTTAAGCCCTTCCTACAGCGTCTCCCTGTTATGAGCAAAGGGTTTACATAGCAGTCTCCTTCAAGGAGACATACTCTAATGTTCTGGAGAGTTAGCTCATCATAATTATTTGCTCCCTTCTATTGACTATGCAGTAAACCTTACTAAAGTACTAATGTCATCCTATCACTCTCTTACTTAAAAGCTTCAATAGTTCCCAACTATCTACAGGATGAAGTCTAATCTTTAGCCTAATATTCAAAGGTCTGCTAAATCTAACCCTAACGTGACTTTCTAGTTTAGTGTTACAATCACTCTCTTTTCAGTGTTTTAGAGTACTTACACACTATTAGTCTAAACGGACCATTATATGGGTTTCTAGGTGGTGCAGGAGATAGAGTTCTAAGCCTGGAATCAAGAAGATTCATCTTCCTGAGTTCAAATGCAGACTCAGACACTTCCTAGCTGTGTGACTCTGGGCAAATCACTTAATCTTGTTTGCCTCAGTTTCCTCATCTGTAAAATGATCTGGAAAAAGAAATGGCAAACTTCTCCAGGATCTGCCAAAAAATTCCAAATGGGATCCTGAAGAGTTGGACACAACTGAAATGATTAAATAACAAGCACAAAATAGTATTTATAAGCAGTTAGGTCCTTTTCCTCACTGCCTACAAAATAAGATTTCCCACCACTGTGGCTCTGTTCCTTGTCAGTCTCTTTACCTAGAAGTATCACAGAAGTTTATCTCCATTTCTTTATAAAATATATTTTAATTAAAAGTATTGAAACTAGAACTGAAAACATGAAAAATTCCTTAATGATCTCAATTGTATGTATTCTTTAAAATCCAACTCAAATTCCATATCTCCATGACACCTTTCCTAATTACCCTGACCCACAGTGATCTGCTTCACCAGACCCCATAGGACTTTATTATCTATAATCTTCATTTGGTTCTTACTGCATACAACCTCGAATTAATGATTAATTATTTTTCTAAGTATCTGTGACCTATGTTCCCTGTGAAACTGGCAGGTAGAGATTGTGTTATATATATTTTTGTATTGTCTAGAGCAGCCTAACATAAGATTTTTCAAAGAACAGGTATTTGGAAGGTGGATATTGACAAAGTGATTGACTAACAATGTACTCTGATATTCCTACCTGTATACCAGCCCCCTCTGGGACAGTGATCTTCCATACACAGTTGAGACTATTCAGGTAGGGCTCTGGGAAGCCTGGAGAAAGAATTGTTCCTTTGCGCTCTGTGAGGTTCCCTCCACAAGGCACTGCAAAAGACAAATTTCAGTTCTTTTAAGGAATTTATCCTGAAATACAAATTATGCCCATGGTCTTGCTGGTTCACATACCTAGGTTCTGTTCTAGAATTAGGAAATACCTCGAAACAGTTTGTCTACTTACATAACTACTCGACATCTAACATTTTAAGGTTCTTTGGTGTTTAGATTTATTATTATATGTATAGAATTGGTCTTCTGGGAGCAGTTATAAATGTAGCCTCATTCCCCATAGCTAGGCAAAATGAAGCAGACTGCTTACATTAAGGCAGACCAAAGAAATCACAAGTTTTCTTGTATCCTTTGTGTATGAATGAGTATGTCTGCTAAATCAACAAATTCTGTAGTGAGATAAAAAATGAAGGTTGTATATGTTGAAACTATGAACTAGACTAACACTTCTCTTGATCTTATTATCCCCATGAACAACTAGCCCATTCACCTTTTTCACAACCAAACTTCTTGAGTGAGCATCCTATATTCATTCATCACTTATTTCCCAACCTTCTACAATAAGGTTTCTACCCCTACCACTTTATTAAAATTTCTCTTCAATCTCTCAATTCAATAATCTTTTTTTCTGTTCTCATATTATTATAAAAGCATGCAGAATTTTATAGCCAATTAACCATTAACTTTCTTGTGCACACCATTCTCTTTTTTCCTTGAATCCCTCAACTTTGCACTTTCCTGGTCCTCTTGTTTCTTTTCTTTCAATTTCAAAGAATTATCTTTATATTCCCACCTATAAAACATAGGCGTACTCCCAAAGCCCTATATGTGGATATTTTCTCTTCTCTTCCTGTATTCTTTTCCTTGATAGTTTCAGATATAATCTCTATATACAGAACTCCCAAATGTTATCTCCTGATCTTTCTGCCAAACTCCAGAATCACCTGTATAAGGGACTACTGAAAATCTCCACATAAGTATTTCATTAACAATTCAATTCAAAAAGACCAAAACCAAACTCATCTCCTCAAACCAATTATCTTCCTAGTTTCTGTCAATGATACCACCATTCTTTCATTCACCTATGCAGGAAATATTAGAGGCATCTTTGATTTCCTCTCATTTTTATATCTGATCTGAAATAAGCTGTCAATCCTTTTTGCTTCTATCTTTGCAATCTTCCTTGATATCTTCACTGCCATCACCTTTTTCATGTACTATTATAATAGGCTCTAACAGGGAGCCTCCAGTCTTTCCCAATAATTATTCAACCCTCATAGTGATATATATTATTCATACAATGCATAATTTTTATTACTTCATTGTTCAAAATATTAAACTAAATCCAGAAATACTTATTAAGCATTGGGTGCAAACTACCATGCTAAGTGTTTTGGGAGATACACAATTCAATTAACACATCCTTCTCCTCATGGATATTACAGCTTAGCAGTGAAGTATATATATATATATATATATATATATATATAGTATATATACTATATATATATATATATATATATAGTCTATATATAGTATATATATATATATAGTCTACATGCTGAAGTATCTATGATCTCCTTATTGTGAATATTCCCTCATACAATACAGATCCCAACTCCTTCTGAGTGCACTTTTATCCATGTCCTTCCATATCCCAAAGGGCTCTCCCCATTATCGCTCGATCATCTCTTTCTCTTTCCCCATGTTGCACTTCTCTTTGTTTCAAAGATAGCCATGGTGGGGAAAATCAAATGGCTGGTTTACTGATAATGAGCCTCTCTACACCAAACTAGGGTAGTCCTTATAAAGACAATCTGTAACAGAAAGCATACATGAAACCTTTATAGTATGGTAGAACCTGTCAGTTTGTAGATTTTCTCATCTGATCTAGCTGAAACTTAGAACCTAAGATTTTTATTAACAATTTACAAATAAAATAAAAATCTCATCTACAAGATTCCTTAAAGATGCCATACAACCTCTTCTTGAAAATCTCATAGAATCAAAGATATAGAGCCATAGGAATCTTAAGAGATATTTTTGCAGATTCTACAATGAATGAAAACTTACTGTTTCCCACAGTAGCACATTCTAGTTGTTTCTTTTTACAAATCTACTTTTTAAAAAAGTTTTCTTTACAGAGTAGAAATATGCCTCTTTAAATTTCCTAGTTCTATCTTCCTCCTTTCATTTATTTGCCCACTCTACCAAGGATTCTATGTTCCAACCAAACCAGATAATTTCTGTTCCTTGAAATAATCACCCACTCTCTAGCCATCATACTCTGTTTGTAGTTTACTCTGCTTGGATTGTACTTCTCCTCTCCTATCAACATCTATAGCAATAATGATGACAAAAAGAAAGAAGAGGATGATAAGATAATAGAAGTTAGCATTTATATATATATTTTGGAAAATGCTTTAAAATGTTACATCATTTTATCCTCATAACAATCTTTGGAGATTAGACACTACTGTTAGCTTCATTTTACAATTCAAGGGATATGGAGGAAGGTAAACCCTGTAATTTGCTTAGAGCCACATAAATGGTAAGTTTCTGAGCTTGAATTTATGTCCTGAATTTTCCTGATTTCAAGCCCAACACATTATCTATTGTGAACCCTAGCTGACTATCATTCAAAGCCTAAATCAAATGGCATATTTACTTTGAAACCTTCCTTTATGTACTGCATGTTAATGATTTCATGTTGTCTGCTCTCATAATTATTTCTTTGAATTCATTTTATGCATTTATATTCCACTTGTATCATAGTTATTTGTGTACATATGGTCTCATTCCAATTAGATGAAAAACTTTTTGAAGGTAGAAACAATTAAAAAATATTATCTCCCTGAGTAGCTAAAACAATATAAGAATAAATGAATGAATGAGTGAAAAAGATCCAGAAATCTAACCCTTTAAAGTGTAGTGGCTTTTGATCTGACATATTCAATTTTCTATTAATAGAAGAAAGGTAACACAATCAGGAGAGAATTCCAAACCTTAATTTTAAATCATAATAGACAGTGTTTTACACATTTGTTTGGGGATTCAGGGTCATGACACAAAAAGTAATTTCATTCATGCTAATGGACAGGAGATCATTTATTGTTGATCACTGAAAGGACCTAATCCCCGCCCAGTTTACTTATTGGTGATTTTTCTTGTGCATTCCCTATCACCTCCAAACTGGAACTTTCATGGGAGCTTTTTGAAAACCTGTATTCCACACTGGCATCTGGTCCCCTCCAATCCAGCCCATCTCCAAATACTCACCTACACAGATGGGAACAGAAACATTCCACTGAGCAAGGGCCCCAGGCACTGTAAGGCACTCAATATGACGGGAGCCCTGTAGGGAATATCCAGAGTTGCACTCAAAGCGGATGACAGCCCCTACTGAGAAATCACTTCCAATCCTCCTGCCGTATCGGGGTTCAGGCACAGAGCTACACTGTGTGGCACTAGTTCGAGGTACCGCTGTATGGAAAAGAGTGATAAAAAGAGAGTTTGCTGACCTGCCATTGCACCATAATGAATGCCCTTTATTGTTGTCCAGAACTAAAGTTTAGAAACAGACTAGTTCAAATAAGGTCTTGTACTTCTACCTGAGAGTTCTACATATCCTTGTAAAAAAAAAATCCATGCTGCTTTGCAGAGAGAACAAATAAACTATGTTTTGCTCAAAATTATTTAATGAGTTGGAGGATGGACACAGAAATCCTATCCAATACTGCGAATAATAGGGTAAAAGGGCACTCTGGGTAAAGAGACAAAAAGTAAGAAAGAAAGGACACCTGTTATAAGTTAAGTTCACTCTATTAGTACTTCTTGATGCAGTATTACAGATAGGGGCAATGGGTCTATCCTTGATCAGCATGGTCTAATCACAGTGGGAAGTGGTCAATAGAAGGTATGCAGTAATAGTTTAAATAAAAAGCTGAGATAATCTAAGAGAAAGTGTCACTGGCATCATAAGTTGTGTTAAAGTTCCATGATTTTCCCCCTTATGTCTTCATTGTGATAATTATGGCTATTTCTATAGGTCAAGGTCTAGAATACACAGCTCCAAATACATCAGGAGAGAAGGAGAAAGTACCAATGAAGCCATGTTCTAGATACAGTCAGAACTCAGGCATTCCTATTTGGTTATCCCAGTCCTTTGATTCAAGATAATATAGGGGCTTTCTCTGACATTTCATAATAGTCCTATCATAATGAGAACGTGGGCATTAGCCTAACGCAGTTTCAGAGTTCACCAAATTAGTAAAAATTAACCTTTTTTAAAAGGGAAACTAAGGTTATAAAATCAGGCCCATTGACTTTGCCTACTGTCATTCTATTGGCTCAAATCCCTAATCAATATTAAGTCTGATGCTTGCGAAGTTAGTAAAACCTGCTAAGCTATTTTGCCTAGACCCAGGCTAAGCCCCACTCCAGCATCCTGGTCTCCTCTCTTTATAATCCATTGCTTCCATACAAGATATTTATGAATACAAAATTTGGCCTTTCTTTTTTTTTAAATTACGGAGCTATTTTTAAAAAGGTTATTGATTTACACAGGGAAGCTAAAACTACTATGCATAGTATATAAGAGAACTTTCTGTAAGTCGTAAGTCATCCTCTGGGGAATGGGAAAAATATCGGAGACATGGCTAATTGCTTTATAACCCTCAAAAGAACAATTGAATATTCTAGGAAAGCAGAGCTGGCTTAAAACATAAGCAGATCTTCTTATATAATCAAAGAGGAGATAACTTCTACACAGGTCCAAATAACCAGAATGGCATAATATTTTCTTCCCCTTCCCTCACTGTCTTCCATATTGGAATTCAAATCATGAGAACTATTTATGAGTCAGACAACTGAGGTGGGATCTTTATTTTCACAGTGTTTCTGTGAGCTATATATGCAGAAAGTTCCCAGAATTCTGGAAAACAGGATGCAACTATGCTCTAGACAGTGATAAAGTCCCAACAGTCTTTAGTGAATGCTAAGGATAAGGTGGTTAAGTTCCTGAGCAAAGTACAATGTGACCAGCAACATGGTCTAAAACAGAGATTTTTAACCATTTTGTGTGTCATGGACACCCTTGGCAGTCTGGTGTAACTGATGTACCTCTGCTCACAAAATGTATAAAAAATACAAAATATAGGAAAATAGAAATACAAACAATTGTGAAACATAGTTGTTAAAATATTAAAGTAAGCTCATGGAGGCCTGAATAAAACTTCTCATATAAACCAAAGAGTATTGGAATCTGGATGTCTAAGGATTTATCCACTGTTGACCAAACTAAAAGTTAGAAGCTAAAAGAACCTGGACCCTCAAACCTATGTCTAGAGCTCCATGATTTCATAACTCCATCTAAGCCAGAATCACACAAATACTTAAGGGTTATGGGGAGTCAGGTTGACAATCATCTAAAAGTCATTTGTAAGAATATGAAATCTAGCAGTTGGACTGTGTTCATGCAAAAAGAATACTGATCGCCTAAGTTCTCTACTGACAGATCCTGGTTGGCCCATCTGGGAGCCACCTCCCTCCTCTTCATCTTACCTACCTTGGTAGACAAAATGAAATCCTCTAGCTGTTGCTTGTCCTTTGGCACTGAACTTAATTAATACTTGATTGGAGGTAGCCAAGGGTAGTGATTCTCCTACAGAAAAAAAAGTGAGAAGTGAGAGAGTAACCCAGGAAGCCTGAATTAACTAGACAAAATTTGTCATAGTAACCAAGATTTCTTCTTTTCCAGCTAAGGTTACTCTTAGTCATGGAAAAAAAAAAAAAAAGCTCCTTCCTTGAAAATTGAATCATAGCAGAAAGATCAGAGCATTACAAAACTTTGAAGCTATAAGGAACCTTAAAAACCATCTAGTTCAAAGCTCTCATTTTAGAAATAAGTGAACTAAAAGCCCAGAAGTGTGAAATGAATTGCACAAAGGTGACACATTTAATGAGTAGCAAAGTCAAGCCTCAAAATCAGGTTGACTGAATACCAATGGAGGGTTCTGGCTTTCTAGGCTAGACACAATTAATAAAATATAAAAAGGCTTTCATATGCATGTTCTCCCCACTTGATCCTTATGCCAGTCTTGAGGAGCAGGTAAGGCGCGTTTTGCTATCTCCACTTTATAGATAAGAATATTTAACTAAGGGATAAGCCAAAGGCTACTGGAAAGCCAAATTTCCAGTCCTATCAGACTTGGCCATTTCCCAGCCAGACTCCCTTGCGTTTGGTGAGATTAATCAGTGCTACCATTATAGTAATCAATACTATCATGGGTGTGGAAGGGGATGTGTCAGCAGTTCTACTTAGCAAAACCACAGCACCTGTCTTTAGTTGCTTTTCCCTAATTTGTAGGGTAGCAGGCTGGAATAGTGGGTAGAGCATTGGGTATAGAATTAGGAAGACCTGAATCCAAATCTGAACTCAGACACTTACTATCTATGTGACCCTGCACAAGTCACTCAATCCCTGCCTCATTTTTCTCATCTATAAAATGGAGATATCACCTGCCATTCAGAGTTGTTTTGAGGATCAAGTGAGATAATTGTAAGGCACTTAGCATAGTAACTGGCATGTAATAAGCACTATAAAAATGTTAACTATTATCATCCTTTTACAAAAATATTAACTCCTTGAAGATTGGTATTGTTGTTATTATATTTGTTTATATTCCCAGTTTTTAGCATAGTGTCTGATACACACACACATACACACACAAAAAAAACTCCCAAATGTTTTTTTTTCCAAGCATTCATTTGTAGATGACATATTTCATACTTCTGGGGGGAAAGATTCAATCTATCAAATAAACTAAATTAGTGCTAAACTGTTTAGGAGAGGGAAGAGTAGTACCAACTCAGATTATATCATTTGTCATGTGTGTGAGTGTGTGTAGGGAGGCTCCTAATATTTATGGTTCTGCCATAGTAACATTCAATTAAACAAACATTTAATTTCATTTTAAAAATTACATTTCATCACACAGAAATCCTTTTATTATGTTTTAGAGAAGGGCTCAGCATCAGGCCATAGAGATATATAATATATTTTATAAAGTATAAACCTTGAACCTCCCACCTTTTATTCCCCCTTCTAAGGCTTCCCTTCCCCTGAGGTATGGCCTCTCTTACCTGTATGGGAGCCAGAAAGGGAGCTGAGGAGCCTTGAGTGCTGAGTGTGTCCATCATGAACTTCCACTACATCATTGAGGGCTGTGTGAAAGAAGGCAAACTGGCCAAACACCACTGCAGAGAAAACAAATGTCAGTAGAGTATAGTATATGAGAAGGAAGGCACATATAAGTATTCAGGAAACATTCTCCTCTTTGCACATTGCATTTCATTCTTTTAAAAATAATTGTATTTATTTTTTTTCAATCATCAAAAACACAATTTTTTTTACCTCCTAAATCTCCCACTAATTGAGAAAATTTTAAAAATTAAAATACTTAAAAAAAAACATGTAAAAAGCAAAACAGATTTCTATATTTAGTCATTGCAAAAATATTTATGTGCCTCATTTTGCACTCTGAATCCTTCAGCTCTTTATCAGGATGTTTCATTAATAGTCCTCTGTGCAATCCTCCAAATCTAATTTTTGGCTCCACTCCTGTTCTTATCCCATTCTAACACCTGTTACCCATTCTTTCCTATAAAATCCTCAACAAGACAAAATCCTCCAAGAAGCTTTCTCTGATTTATCCCATGCAACTCTGAGATTTCCTCTACTTTATAGTCTTATATGATTGTGTGGCTGGTAAAATATTCACTTGTTTGTATGCAGGCTAGGCACAGGCCAGGTACAAAGGCTCTCAGCCTTATCTTTTGAATGACTGAATAGTTTGTGAAGGATTTAAGCAGATTGGAAGCTTCCAAGCTGGGAAGCTGGTAGTGTACATGGCTTAACTGATCTAACCAGCCTCCACCCCCATCTTCCTTGGGCACAGTATGAAGAGATAGAAAATAAAAAAAAAATCTGTCCTGAATACCAGAAGCTCAACCTTGATATTCTACTTTATTTCTCAAAAAGGAGAGGTTTAAGGAAAACAAAGAAAACACATTATAGGCCAGATCATCCTATGTAGATAGCTAAGTGTAGTGGATAGACAGGAGATGATATATTCAAAGCTACTTCAATTTGAAGTATGGAAAAACCACGAGGCACCTGGAATCACTAAATGTCAGTCTTGGAAAGAGCCTGGGAATTCTCTCTCACCCCAGGCAGGGATCCCCCCTATCACTTCTGACAAGTGACCACTTAACCTTCACTTATATTAATGACTAGAAATTAATACTTTGCAAATATCTTTTCAATAGTTGAATAACTAATTATTTGGAAATTAATTTTCTTGCTGAGCTGAAATATAGAGAGGAAAAGCAGGTCCCAAGCATGGCTACAGGAGTCATATTCTTTAGTAAGTGTTTTTTGTGAGCAAAGGAAGCAGTTGGCCTAAGACAGGCAGACATGTCTCAGGTGAAAAACTAGACTAGAAAAAAAGACCTTCTATTGGGCTAAAGTACTTGTGTATTCGATTTTGCTTATGTTTTGTTAAAATCTACTGAGGGTTTTACTGATCTGTGAATACCAATACATACAACATGACAATCGGACATATGTTTTGGCTCCTCTAATGGACTGGTTAGTTTTAAGTACAATGTCACTTTTAGGACCAATTAAGACAAACTTAATAAACTAAGTCATAAGCACATTAGAAAGTACTTGTAAGATATCCTTAATATTAAAAAAAAACCCTACTTTAAGAGCCATAAAGTTGGAAGCATATTCAGAATTTACCTAGTCCAAACTATATCCAAACAATAAATTTTATCTACAATATCTCTGACAAGTTTGCTCCAGACACTTTTTAATTATCTTCAAGGACATGGAACACACTAACTCCTAAAGCAAACTGTTCCATTCAGGACAGGTCCAGTTGTTTATAAGTTCTTTCTCATCCTATAGTTTCTGTTCATTATTCTACCTAACTTCAGAGATAATACTCCTGATAATGTTCCTGATGTTCTAAAATAACACTAAACAGAATCATGGCTTTTTGAGGCAGAAAAATACTGACTAACAATTATCCAATGCAACCTTTCATTTTTCAGATAAAAGAACTGAAGCCCACAGACATAAAAGGATCTGGCCAAGAGAATGCAGTCAATAAGCATTAAAGCCAGAATCCATGGCCAGGGTCACTAATTCTAATGCTAGAGTTCTTTATATTAGAGTAATCCAGAGTTAGGGGCATTTAGATAGAGAATAGCTGTAACCTCAGCAAAGGATGTTGTTAGATTAGGGAGATTATTATTTCTGTCTCCAAGCAAAGAAGCCAAGAATCCAATATGATGAAAAACCTCTCTCCAAATAGAATTGAATTTGGGGAATAGGGACAAATGTAACCTTACAATGTGTAGGAAAATCTCTGTCCTGACCCCTGGCCCCAGTCTCCAAAGGGCCACCAAGAAAAGAAAAGAGCATGTATTTCTTGGGAAGGACCTTTTTGCTACTTGTGTGTCTCTAAGGGTGCATAAAAAGGAGTCTTAGAATTATAGATTTAGAACTAGAAGCGATCTTAGCAGTCATCTGTTTCAGCCTTCATCTGATTAAGGATGAAACTGAGATTCAGAAAAATTAAATAATTTGCCCAAGTCACATAGGTAGTAAATGGCAGAAGCAGGATTTGAATCTAGGTTCTCTGCCTTCCAATCCAATGTTCTTTCCACTGTGCCAATTAGGACTTGAGAACCTGACTTTGTTCAGTGATTCTTGGATTTAGTTGTTCAAAAAGTTTTCTTTGTTTTTTTTTTTAATTTTTTTGTTTATTTTTGAACTAGGGGTCCATTGTGGGTGCTATTGTACTAGACTATACTGGGGGGGGGTAGTGAGGTAAGCATTAGAGATGCTCTTAGGGGCTAACCAGGTAGGAAGATAAAACTCATTCGCATTCATGAAAAATCCTTGCTCACACACATACACAAACCACTGCTGGACACGTTCCAGAACCAGATAAAAGTCATCATTATCATGACTCTGTATTATTGCAGTAATAAAACCTATTTTATGCATACACACTGGGGGTGCATGCCCTTTGATCTTAATTTGGGAGATACTCTGGCCCTTTGCAGAAAGATATGTCCTGCTGAAATGATCTAGTAATTCCTTATTGGTAGTTTCCATGACTGAGGGTATTGTGTTAAAGAGGATGTAAGATTAAGCCAGAAATATTCACTCATTCTCTGTACTATAAGAAATATTTCCATACCTTTTTTGGGACACATCATATACTTTTTCTCCCTTGGACTTACAGCTAGGACTATGGAAATTTTAGCTTTCAGACAAAAGTAATTAAACTACAGAGGGAACATACCATAGTCCTTTGGCACCACAATAAAATACAGGCAGACTTGTCCACGTGTATAATTTTGAGGGTAATTCGGGGATAAGACAACCCCATCAGAACCCACATACTGGCCCCCACAGGGTGCTGAAAGAAAAATAAAAACAGAGAGACAGTTAACCTTTAGCTTTCTCTCTCCCATTCAGTTATCATGCTCCCTAGTCTAACACCCTCACTTCAAGGTAGCACAGGGAAATGATATCAGATAAGAAGTGAGAAAAGAGATCTTCTGGCCCCGGGAGTATGTCTGTGGCCAATACAGCAATTGATGTGTCCTTTAAGGGCCTTAAGAATGAGAAGACATCACACTGATTGGCATGTATTTCTATTGCTATTTCAACAAGTCAGAATTTAATGTCATTTCAGCAAGTCAGAATTTTCACAATTCCTTTTGGGATTTTCTTGACAAAGATATGGAGTGGTTTGCCATTTCCTTCTCTAATTAATTTTACAGATGAGGAAACTGGGGCAAAAGGGGTTAAGTGATTTGTCAAGGTTCCACAAGTTAGGAAATGTCTGATGCTATTTGAATTCAGGAGAATGAATCTTCCTAATTCTAAGCCCTCTATCTACCATGCTATCTACCTTCCTTGGCATGTATTTACCCATTAAAATTCCAAATTTTTATCTATTGTTATCTTAAAAAAACACCTACAAACTTAAACTACAAAACAAATAAGTTTTCAGTGGGAAAGAATAAGGGTCTTGCCTTTCTGGAGGAAGCAACAGGAGCCTGTTAAAGAGTTGGAAAAGTGAGTGATTCTGATCAGTCTCACTACAGGATTTCCAAGCTAATGTTCTTGAGAAAAATATACTTTCCACACTTGTATCCATCTCATCTCTTAGTGCTCATCAGGGAAAAGGGAGTTAGCCTTCTTACAGAAATCCATGTCTCCTTGAAAAGTAGTGTAATGAGCCCCAGAGGAAGAATCTGACTGAGATCCAACTGCTCCTTCTTGTCACAATGAAGCCCAACTAACACCTAAGTGTTCAATACTTCCCTCTTTCCCTATCACATGACCTTGCATTGTTCTACAGCTCTGACTAGTCAACTTTCTGAAAAGTTAGGTTAAGTTGCTTATTCACAGAAGGACAAAGGAAATATACTTTCCCAAAAGATATAGGATAAGGGCAAGAAGAAGGTATACTTAAAATAGTAGTTCTTAATCTCAAATATATGTCTTTTTAAAAATTGTTGATAACTATACTTCAATACAATTGATTTTTTCTATAATCCATTGAATTTTAGTTTATTCATTTAAAAACATGATAGCATATGAGGCAATGAGTATATTTCTGTTCACTGTGTTTGTTCAGACAGACCTGGGGAAAGATTGATTTTTCCCATTATCAAAAGTGACATGGATATTGCTATCTCTTTGATACCCCAAGACCTTCATTTTAATATAATTCACACCTGTCTGTGGGTTAACCAGTCTAATAAGCTAATTGCCACCCCTCAGGAATACCTCCTCTTCAAAGGGCATATAGACTGTGACTCTCCCCACCCCTGTCTCTTAGTCTAAGGGAAACAACGAAATGACCATATTTTTATTAATAACCTGCTGATCACATTAATAAAATGATTAAATTACCCAGAAAGAAAACAACATGATTGTGAAGTGTCCAAAGATCTTACAAGACTAACAAAGGCATTCATAACACACACACACACACATACATGCAAAATTAATGTCTTGACTTAAGGAAAACTGCACCTATAGAGAGAGGCTTGACTTGAGTATTACATTATATTCTTGTGATAACAGATGGTCGGAGTTAAGGGCAGGAAAGGTTCTATTCCCTCCATAAGATATACAGTCTCCAAGAGCTATATTAAAAAATTGTTTTTCTTTGTCCCTCATTCTGAAAGAGGATCATGACATCAGGGAGGTGTTACCATGATATGTAAGTGCATTGTGTGATGGAGGGAAGGGTCATATTTTTGAAACATCAATTCTTACCTCTATGATTCTAGATTTGAAAGCAGAATGAGTGTTAAAGTTCATCTAGTCCAACCTCCTTATTTTGGAGACTAAGTGATTTGTTCACTCTCTTGGAGTCCACTCACTAAGTGGAAGAGCTAGGACTCTGATACCTTAGTTATCTCCTATATCAGTTATCCAACACCTAGGTAATCTGGCAAACACTTGAGTTAACTAGTATGGCTTTATTTATCAGGCTAAAAGCTTACTTAGTTGAATCATATTTTCTCTGATATATATCTTATTATTCACCAACATTTTATCTATCTCATACTTTAAAAAAAAATCTAATACCTTAATTATCCGGCTACCACTTTAAAAAGTATTAGTAGGAAAGGGCCACTGGATGGAGAGTGAGGTGAATATAAGAGACCAGAGCAGACAATTTGTTCAGTACAATTTGGCAGAGAATTAGCAAAGCTCTCTCAAGTGATATTTTTGCCAGATTAGGACTGAAAATCATTAATTTCTCCTTTATCCATCTATCTTTTCTAAATTGGGCCTCAGCTCCACTTAGTTTTCTCCATTCTAACTCCATATTCCCTCTCCCTCCTTTATGTTCTCTGATGGCTTCACTCTGGAGTCCACTCTAAAGCTTTTCCTCCTATGCTAATCATATCCAATCATACAACCTGTGCAAATGGGTCGAGGCTTGTTCCACACAGGTTTCCCATCTGCTGCCAGGATGCAAGTCAGCGTGGAGGCACCCTCAATCACATAGCCTCCATTACAATAGTATGTGACAGTGGAACCCAACTTTAGGTCTGTTCCAGTTCGTGTTCCATTCTTAATGGAGCCAGGATCAAAACATGATTCCCGGGGATTTTCTGAAAAAGAGCAAATCATTATTTTCCCATTTGCAATGAATCTGACCTGATGGGAAACAGCAAAGGAATTAAGACTGTAAGATCTCAGGTTTTATTTCCAAAAATCTTTTATTTAGATGGAATTTCATAGTTAATGTCACTTCATCCATTTCTTTGCTTCCAGGTAGGGTCTCTACTGATATAATCCATATGTAAAGGAAGTCTTGTTATGTTTCTCAGAAGACCTTGGAAAAAGTTAAGTCACAATCACTTCAAGTTCCAATTGATATTTCTGAGGCATTCCTGTGCATTTGGTCTTGATCACAAAAGGCAGATTGTAAATCAATAAATATTTAAGTGACTATCATGTGCAAAAGCCCAGTGCTAGGTACTGGAGAAACAAAGATCAACCTAAAGCATATCTACCCTCAAGCAACAATGTATATCCAGATCAGTAAATGCAAAGTAATTTGAGAAGGAAAAGAATCTTAACATCCAGGGAAGTCCAAAAATATTGCACTGAAAAGGTAGCACCTGGGTGGTGCCTTAAAAATAGAAAAGGTTTCCTAGGAGAGTAAGATGTATATCATGGGTATGGGTAATGTCCTGGGAAAACATTGTACTAAATGAAAACAAACAATGGTCCTGTCTCAATTCAAGTCAATCAACATTTACTACCCTGCCAGGCAATGGGTTAGATATTAAGGACACAAAGACAAAAAGAAATCAGGACTCGCCCCCAAAGAGCTTCCAATCTATTGCAGAACAACAACTTGTAATAGAGATAAGTAAATACAGAATGATTACCAGAAGAGAGAGCACTAACAACTTCAGGAGAAAAGGCCTTGAGCTGAAACTTGAAGAAAACCAATGTTTCCAAGAGAAAGAAGTGAGGAAGGAAAATATTTCAGGAATTAAGAGTAACTTGTATAAATAAAGGTAGATGAAAGAGATGAAAGAGGAACTGAAGGCAAGCCAAATGAGGTGGAAGAGTGGGTACATAAAGATGCAATGAAACTCCAATCTAGAATGTAGAACTAATTTAAAAAAGATTTTAAATGCCAACTAAAAGAGTTTATATATTTGATCTTAGAAGCAATTGGGAGCCGTTGAGATTTCCTAACTAGGGGAGTTACACGAGTTTAAGGAAAATTACTAGCCCCATGATGAAATCTTTTACCCTATTTCAACTACACACATAGATATTCATACTCTTGATCTTGCCATCATTCACAAATGTTCTATTTCCACATTCGTGAACTATGAAATTATTTTATTTCACTATGCTATTTTGTAAATCTATCTTTCTCTGTACTTTATAATCCCTAACCTTTCTTTGTCACATGTTGCTCAATCATTCCAATCAAATCTGATTCTTCAAAATTCCATTTAGTGTTTTCTTAACAGACACTGGAGTGGTTGGCCATTTTTTTCTCCAGCTCATTTTACAGATGAGGAACTGAAACAAACAGGATTAAGAGATTTTCCTGGGGTTACTAAACTAGTGAGGACAGATTTGAATTTAGAAAGATGCATCTTACTGACTTCAGGTCTGGAACTCTATCCACTGCACCATCTAAAAAAAAGGTGCACCTTTTGTCCATTCTTTGTCACATAGAAAGCATGAATGATGACTGCACTGAGTATGGATTGGAGAAGGAAGAGAACCAGAGGCAAAGAGACTTATTTAATGTAGGTGAGAGGTAATAAAAGAATGAACTTGGATATGAAAGGGGAGAGAAGTTAATGATGAAAGATACTGTGAACATAGGTCAGCAAGAGCAATTGATTAGTTGTAGAAGTTAAAGGAAAATAATTGAGATGACAGAAAGGATCCAGTGGTGCCTTTATAGAAATAGGGAAGAAATTAGAAAGAGGAGTCTGAAAAATGAATTTTAGAAATCCATAGTACCACCAGATAATTTCCATCAGGAAGCTGGTGATGAAGAACTGGAGGTCAAGATAGAGATAAAATCTAGATATGTGATATTAGAAGTTATTTGTATAGAAATGATCATTAAACTCATGGGAATTGATGAAATCCCAGTAGTTTACAAAAAAAAAAGAAGGGAAGCCCCAGAACTCAGGGGTATATTTATGTATGCAGAACAGGACATGGATAAAAATCTACCAAAGGAAACTGAGAAAGTGGTACATATATTCCCAGGAAGGAAAAATATTCAGAATGAGAGAATAATTGACAGAATTTTAAAAAATGCTAATGTCAAGAAGAATTAAGAATAAATTTGACTATATTATAAAAAGGTATATCAAGAAAAAATATGAATTAAGTCTGCAATGGAAGGTTGGAATTGTACTATAATGGGTCATAAATAGCAATTATAATAGTTAACATCTATACAGTGCTTTGAAATCTACAAAATATTTTGCTAAGATTATAATATTTGTCCTACATAATGACCCAGTAAGGTTTAGTGCTCACAGATGCTCTTAAACCTATGTGGTAGAAAATGAAGCTGGATCTCTGGACTCTCAATTCAGAGCTCTCTCACTATACATGCCTCGCTATTTCCTAGGCTGAAGAGTTTGTATCTGATCTGAAACGTAGTGGGAAGCCACTGAAGGATCTTGGGAATGAAAGTGATATAGTCTAATCATAAAATACAACTCCATTATTCCATATGTATTAGTTTATGGAAGTCAAGTCTCACTGATGATAGAAAGCTTTGGATCTGGAGATCAAAGTTGCAGATCACATCTTTTCTTTTTTTTTTTTTTTTTAGATCACATCTTTTCAATAAAACTCTGCACCCAACAACCAGAGATTTGAAAACTACAAAGAATTTTGAGAATTATTGAGTCTACCTTTCTCACTGTACAGATGATAAAACTGAGTACCATAAAATAATAATCCCTGCATGATATCTGATTGATTAATTGACCAGGGGAGTCATACAGTCAGTCAATTGTAGAGGTGAACTAGAACCCAAATTGCAAGTTTTGAGTTCCCTGATTTTTCTAATAAAACCCACATGGGAAAGGAAAAGGCAAAGCACCACCTATTCCTACTCATTATTAACATCAAATTATTGGAAGAACAGTGAGCTGGCTAATTGACTAAAACCTACCCTAAGCTAAATAAGACACAGAACCCAAAAGTTTTTGCCTACATTTCTCTATAAGGCATCTTGTTCCCTGATGTTTGCATATGCACTCATCAGTTTACTGACAATATTCAAACCTGAATTTCAGATAGGTTAGTCTCACCCTTCAAAACTATAGACTTCTCTCTGTTGGTAAATTCTAGGTTATCTTGTATATAGTTTATTTATAAAGTACATAGTTGTTTGCATGTCATCACATCTGTTAGACTGTGAATTCCTTGAGAACAGGAACTGACTTTCCCCTTTTTTTCTATCTCCAGAGCTTAGCACAGTGCCTAACACAGAGTAAACACTTAATAAATATTTATTGACTAACTAGATGCTTTACTTCTGGGGCCTTGGTGTGATCAAGTAATTTCTACCTGATAGAAATTCTTACAAGTTTGATTATGGGCCTGGAAAAAATAGCCTACTTACAGCAAAACAAAACAAAACAAAAACATTCCTTACAAACTTTATTTTTCCTTTCTTTTTTCCACAACAACAGAATCCAATTTTAAGAGGAAAATCCTAGCTAATAGCTTCAGGAGAGTTTAGAATTAATTTTTTTTCTTGCTTGTCTTCTTTTTCTCCCTTCTTTGTAAATTATAATTAGGGTTTTGATTAATTCTCAGGTCTAGTAGTTTGCAAATTATCTAGAAAAGCAAATGTTGTTAGGCCTTGGGAAGAATGACAGTGCAGAAGAATTCAAATATTGTTTCTTGTTGTGATTATTTCATTATAATAGTAGGTGACATTTACTTACGGTCATATGATATATTATCTAATTTGATTTGATTCTCACAACAAGGAAGGGAGTTGGGTGATTTGAATACAATTATAACAATACTGTGACTTGATTTCAGACTCTTTTCTACCTCCTCCTTGTATTACTTACTTATAAGACAGGTAGTACAAGTATTATCATTCCTTTTTTTTAAATAAGAAATAGAAACTCAGAGAAATTATGACTACCTAAAGTCAAATAGCTATTAAAAGACTCAAACTCAGATCATCTGATCTAAAGTCCAGGGAATGATCTATTTGTTATCTATATTTGTGTCCATCCAACAGAAAGTAAGATCTTACAGATCAGGGATGTCTAGTTTTGTTTTTATATTCCTAGGACCTAATAAAGTTTTTGATACACAGAGGCACTTAACAAATATCTGCTGAATGAATGAACAGAATATCAAAATAAACCAGATAGAGGCAGCCAGTTTCTTTATAGACCTAAGCTATTCCTCAAGCGAGATGAAAGTATGATGTATAGAGTGGAAACAGCACTGGACTGAGAGTCAAGAAGCCTGGGTCCTAAATCAGTGAGGAATTACTTGTTTGTCTATCGCCTAGTTCTCAGTTTTTTCCTCTAAAAATGAGAAGACTTGACCAGATTTTTCTAATGTGCCCAAGAAAAAATTACCATTTTATGATTCTGTTTTTGGTCTTAGAAAAGACATTAACTTTCACTAGGCCTCTGTTTTTCCTTCTGCCCAATAGCCAGAATCAATTCCAACTTTTCTCCCTATCACCTGGAAAATGAGGAAAGATAAATGAGAAGGTGGATTGGAACTGTAAAGTACACCTCAGCTTCGATATGCATTTAGGTAACACATGGCTTATCATGTGTTTACTTATTATAATAATTATTGTATTTAGATCAACCAACCTGATGCTCAAGAATAATTACTAATCTGGAGGGGGAATAATAGAACATAGCCACATAGGACATGTCAAAGCCAATAATATTGAACCATTTCACAAAAAAGTTATTGATCCTCCATCAATGGAATATATTTTTTGAATTGTTTCAAAAAGAGTAGCAATAAGACATTAAATTTCCAATTCAATTGTTATTGAAATGACAAGACAGCAGGCCACAGTCTCTAGCCATTGAGGTTCAGGGTTTCTTTGTATAAGACCATAAGACACAGACTTACTATCAAAGGACTGTTCTCTAGCCACTGAAATAGATTCTTGTATACCAGCTCCATTCCTCATATGTACAGGGCATAGCCACAAAGTATTTTTCTTATTAGCAATGTCCCAAATTTTGACTGATTAACTTTTACTAGGAAATATATAGGTGATTCACCTACAATATCTGGGCTTTTTTCCCTCTATATTCAACTCCAATTTGTCAGGTAGAACTTCTATCACTGATTCTACTATTGACCCTCTCTGTTCCTTAGCTCTTGTTTGAGTTGTAAATAACAAGTAACCTGTGCTTGCTACCCAAAAGCCAGTGGAAACATAGATTTAGGGTCAGTGGTACAAAAAGAACAACACTTTTCCCCTAGAATTGTCTCCTACAACCTTCTCCTGCCAACATATAAATGTGCCCCCAAAAGTTATAGCCTGTTTCGTTTAGAACTCGGAACAAGAAACATCTCAACTTTTCATAGACTTTCTCTCCAATCACATGCTACAGAGAAATTATAAGGTAAATGAAAAAGCATTGGACTCAAGTCAAAAGATTTAGGTTCAGTTACTATTTCTGACATTTTCAATGTAACTATAGGCAAATCCCTGCATTGCTCTGTGCCTCAGTGTCCACAAATGTAAAAAGAGCATAATCATACTTCTATCACTTACCTTTCAAGCGATTAATTGCAAAGATCAAGTTAGATAATAGATATAAACTTCTTCATAAGAATAAAATAAAGTAAGTAATGATGAGGAGGGAGACTGCCTATTTCCTTGAGGCTCAGGTTTTTGAAAAAGAAAAGCATAATGCGCCCTTTTATTCAGTAAGCAGGGAATAAAGTCTTGTCTAACAAGAAAATATGGTACTTGAACCACTGATTCAGTTGGAAGACACCAACAAAAATCTTTGTTGCCATTCAAAGCAAAATAAGTGAGAAGGTCAAATTGATTGCTTCCCAGCAGCCAGAGATGTGGGCTATATATTGGGGGACTTCACAGAAGAAAATGACCCAGCACAGCAGGAAAGGGATGCCAATAAGTAAGTCCAGATTGAAGATCTTTCAGTCTATTTAGAAACAAAACAATGAAACATCAATATTTGGTTTAAAATACAGTGTGGTATATTAGCAACTTACTGAAACTGTCTTATCATAAAATTGGGGAATGTGTCACATAATAAGAGCAAGGAAATAAAGGTGTTAATTATCTTCACATTTAGGAAGAGGGAAGTATTATCATGAGCAGCTGAAAGGATGCTATAGGTATGATCTGGGAAATTGAGAGGACTATGGAATTAAATCAGAGTTAAATAAAGAAGAGTACAGCAGAGCTTTCTGTCTAAAGACTGATGTGTAAGGAAAACTGACTTGTGGTAGAGAAGGCACCATTAGTACAAAATAGGTCCAAATGTTGGGAACATGAAACAGCATTATTTATGATGGAAACTAGAGGGGCTAGAAAAAAAAGAATTGTAGACAATGAATTTCTAGAGGTAATGGCAGAAAAAAAGGAAAAGCAAAACAATAAAGAAATTAAAGAAGATCCAAAAACTTTTCTAAAAAGAGCAGGTAAATGGTCACTCCTGTGGAGAATAAGGCACAAGGGGGGAACCTGAGGTTTTAGATGATACAGATGTATATGAATCTCAAAGAGGAATGGTAAAGGAGGGAGATTCTCTAGTTTTCTAAGGAAAGGAAGAAAGAATCAAGAGAAATAGAATAATAATTCTAATATAAGCATTTATAATAGTTTCAAGTGACAGAAATACAGAAATGGAATATCATAGGAACATATGAATGAGTAGGGAAGAAAAATAGAGTCAAAAGGGGAAAGAGAAGAAGAGTTAGAAGGAATACACAAAATATAAATAAAATCTACCATAAGGTTGGATAGAAAAGAAAAAGGATCATGTAGTACCAATAACATAATACAAAAATCAAGGAAAGAACATATATAGTATTCAACCAGTAGTCGAATTATGGACTTGGGAGGAAGGAAAAGAGAAAATCCAAGATCACTGTATTTTTGATTAATTAGAATGCATTCATGGTATGGCTGGTGATAAAGAGAGAACTGAGAACATGTGGCTCAGAAATATAAAGAGGATTAGAGATATGACAGTGCTCCAGATGCCCATACAGTGGTTACTACCCTCTGAACATGTGGACAGGAGACAAGATGATGTACTTTTTCATTGAGATGGCTTGACACCTGTCTCCAAGAAGAAGTTCCTTCTTGAGTCAGCAAGGGCCCATGTCTAAGAAGTCAAGCAAATTGCCTAAATGTCCCTGCAATTTTCTTTCCCTTTCCTGGGAAGGGACACTGAAAATTATACAGAGACCCAGGTACATAATACAACTGGAAGGGACTTCAGTGATTACATTTCAACCCCCTCAATTTCATTTTACTGAGACCTATAAAGAAATGGCTTGCTTAAGAATATAGGTAGTTAGTAGCAGAAATTAAATTTCTGGATTTCAAGGAAGGGCTCTTTCCTCCCTGACACAATGAGTCAACCACCCTCACCATCCCCGTTACCTCCATCCCCATTCCCTTTGGTCTAAAGTCTTTGGAAACTGTGACTGCCCATCTCAACATCTGGTTCATTACCTGTGTAATCGATGACGAAGCCCAAATTGCTGACAGATGCATCACTACGGAAGGCCAGGAATAAGCTGTTGCTGCTGCTCTCAATGCGCTCTGGGAGCTGAGAGCCATAGAAGCTCCCAATCAAGGGGCTATGGGAATCCAACCCATCATAGATGTGAAGAAAGTCATAACCAGGTTCCAAGTTAAAGCTGAAGGAATAAACAGAATCCCCATCATCCACAAGAGTTCAAATGAA
The DNA here is from genome assembly GCF_902635505.1 of Sarcophilus harrisii. NCBI lineage: Eukaryota > Metazoa > Chordata > Mammalia > Dasyuromorphia > Dasyuridae > Sarcophilus > Sarcophilus harrisii. The sequence continues at coordinate 537,786,780 of NC_045428.1, forward strand.
AATGTCATAAAAGACATTCTGGGAATAAGAAGTAATAATAAAAACTCACATTCATATAGTGCTTTATAATTCACAAAGTGCTTTGAGTACATCTTTTCATTCAATCTATCTGTGTCAAGGGTGCAACATCTGTTCAGACTTTGGTCCCCTATCTCAGGAGAGAGAAAATCTGAAGGATGAAAAACTCTAAGTCCCCTTAGAAGAATGCAGTATTGGAGAACACACTTTTTCTTTTTCCTCGCCATTTTTTCTCCCACTCATATACATATAGAAACCTTTAGGAGGAATACATACTCCATCCTCCCAATTAGATCAGGAGAAGGGGTTCTATCACATGACTTGGATAATGGAAAGTCCAAGGCAGATGAGGATGAGTTTCTCCAAAAAGTAGAAAACTCATTTGTGGGGAAGAGACTCTTCTAGGCAGGAAAAGACTAATATCTACCATTTGCTTCTTCTCTTTCTCTCTCAGGTTTTCATTCTCTGTGCCACCACAGCTTTTTCCTGACATTTTCTAGAGGTGATCTGGTCTCTATCCCCAATACATATCTCTTGGTCTTTCTAATGTTTTACCTCCTTAGCCTGACTGCCTTGACACACAAGTGAGGAGGGGAAAGCTTTTTTTTTTTTTTTATTAATACCTTTCATTTGTAGTTCAAAAAATTCCAGGTTAGTTTTCTTAGACAGTATTTACTAAGAAAGAAAGAAGAAAAAAACCCACACACAAAGGCAAATAAATAAATGAGCCTTTAGAGGTACCTAAAACTCCAATCATAGGCTCAATTCAGTTTAACAAACATTTGTTAATGGTACATAATACTCATATATGATTTTTTTTATTCTTTTTGCTTTCTCAATGGGTAGGAGAGGAAATGAAGGGGAGGATTATCAAAAACAAAAATGAAATTGCATTTACCAAATATTATTGTGTCTACTATTTGTAGAGCGTTCTATGTAGCCACTGAAATTCACAGATGAAAAGTGAAATAATTATAGCCCTCAAAGAATTTACAAATAAACAGGGAAATCTGGAGTCTGTATTATGAGTACCTGAGCTGAGCCTTAAAGAAAGAGAAAGATTTCAACAAGCAAAAATGAGGAAGTGAATATATTTCAGAAATAGAAAAGATCTTTACAAATGCAAGGATGTAAAATAAAATTTGGGAACTGTAGTCCAGTGTGGCTGAAATGTAATAGCATAAAGTAAACTAGTGTGACATAAAGTCAGAAAAATAGGTTATAGATAGACTGGTGAATGGTCTTGAATGTCAAGCTGAATTTGCATTTTTCCCCCTGGGAGTCAACACAAAACCTGTTTTGAGCAGGAAATTGGTCTGGTCAAAGGTGCATATCAGGAAGATTCCTTTGGCAACGGTGTGAACAATGGATGAGAGGGGGAAATTATGAAAAGGAAAAATCAGTTAGGAAACTATGACAATGATACAGGTGAAATGCTTGCAGTCCTTTGGGTAGTGGCAGTAAAACTGTAAAGAAAGGGACAATATAAGAGAAAGTGGAGGTAGAATCAGCAGGACATAGTAGTTGCTTGAATGTTGGAGAGAAAGGTAAAACAAAATTAAGAGTTGTGCTGATAGAATGAGCCTACATGACTCAGAAGATGTCAGTGCCATCTGAAAAAATAGAGAAGTTAGGAGTGGCAGGTTTACTAGAAAAATGGATGGCTAATTGTTGTACATCATAAATCTGAGGTGATATCAAGATATTCTGGTAGACACTAAATTTTCATTGATCAGCAAATTTTATTGGAGACTCAATATCTAATTTCTCTTCCTTATACCTTATCCTTTTTATCCATCTACATCTTTTTTTTTTTCTCTTCTCATTCCCATTCTTTTAATTCAGGTCTAAGAGAGTAACTTTAAAACTGGTATCTCCACTTTTCAACCTCTCATTTCTCAAATTCATTATATATAGTACTAGCAAATCTTCCTGAAACATCACATTGGCTATTTCTACATATTTCCACCCCACCCCCATTTTACACTAAGCTCAATCAATGATGCTTCATTAAATAACATTTTAAAAAACTGTCAAAATCTGACATTAAATGCCTTCCTTTATTTGGAGAATATGTTTTGAGCTATAAGTTTCATTACTACTCTGCACCAAACCTAAAGCCCATGCCAAATGAACCCAGCTAGATAATAATTCATCCCGAGAAGATCTGGAAGTACTAATAGATTTATATCTCAATATGGATCAACAGTGCTAATGTGATATTAGTTTTCAGAATAATGGCATCCAAGAAAGGAGTTGATAATCCAGCTGTACTCTGTCCTAGTAAGACTATGACTTGATTTCTATATTCATTTGGGGGCATCAAAAGGTTACTGAAAAGCTAAGAGGTGTCCAAAGAAAGATAAACAGAATGATGAAAACACTAAAGCTCATTCCATGTGACAAATAGTTAAAATAAATGGATATGTTTAACTAGTAGGAGAGAGCATAATTTATCTATCTTTGATTAATTAAAGGGCTTTTTCATGGAGAAAAGGAATCTAATTGCCACCAAAAAGCGGAACTAAAGTTAATGTATTCAAGGTGAAGAGGAGACAAATTTAGACTCAAACGAATAACTAGAGGTATCCAAAACAGAGTGGGCTTTTACAGGAGATACTGTTTCCTCCTCATTAGTGGGTCTTCTGATATCAGAGATCAAAGGACCATTTTCCAGGAATGTTGTAAGAGGTATTCTTGATAAGACACTGGTTAAACTCAATTTGCATTGAGATCAAGTGACTAGACCAGATCCAAAACCTAGAAAGAGCAAAATGGACTATATGTGCAGAAAGTTATATACATCTAGCTCTTCCTCCTGACATGTCTATCTTGGTTATAACAGTACCATCATCCTTGTACCTTCTAAGTAACTGATTTTCAGGGTTGTCTTTGGCTCCTCATTTTTTCTTGTCCCTATATAATTTATCAATTACCCAATTCTATCTTGTGTTTTCTTTATAGTCATCCTGTGATCTAGTGTTTTATTTCTGTTGTCTACTCTACTGTAAGAGCTCCCAAATGAATCTCTCTGCCATTAGACTCATATATACAAACCAATCTCCACATACTACTAATCTTAAAATCCCAATTTGCATGTTACCTCCTTCTCTAAAAACTTGAACAGCACTAATATATTGTCAACAATATAAAATCTGAACTTCTCAACTAAGGTCCTATATAATATACCTCCTAGAGTAAATTTTATTAAGTTCCTATTGTGTGTAATATGCCGTGTTTGATGTAGGACATAAAAACTTAGAACACTTATACATAATTTCTACTCTTAAAGTTTTTACTATTAGTTTTTCTAGCCTCATTGACTGCCTCTATCTAAAAGTATTCTACATTTTAATCAGACTGAACTGTGTATTTCCACTTTTGTGCCTTTCCTGGTGTCACAGATTCATAGGATGTTCAATTCAGAAGCAGGCTTTCTAGGCAATTCCATGCCTGAGAAGGATTGCTTTTTATAATTTTCACAAATCATCGTGCAACCTCCAAAGAAAGGAAACCCTCCAGCTCCTGGGGCAGCTCATGTTTATAGCAGTTCCCTGACCTAGCAGTCTAACTGGCCTATCAAAAAATAAAATTAAGTCAGTCTGGTATAATCTGTTTGCAATGAAGCTACGTTAACTCCTTGTACTCACCACATCCTTTTCTAAATAAGTATTCACAAACAACCCTACCTTTTATGATATGTTCTAAAATTTTTGTGAGCAACTAAAGTAGATTTCACTGGCTGGCCTATATTTTCCAGATTCTAACCTCTTTTCTTATTTCAAAAATAGTGATAAAACTTGCCTGAGTCCAGGCTTGTGTCTTTGATCCTTCATGATCTCTCAAAGGTCACTGATGGTGGTACAGTAGTCATACACACCAGTTCTTTCTGCACCCTGTGATGTCGTTCACTTTGATGTAAAGACCTGAAATTCCTCTTGGGACTCCATTTTGAGGAGGAATTCAGGGCAGTCAACCTTTATTCTCCTCCCACTTGTACTTCTGACTTTCTGAACATCAATACTATTGCTGGATGCCTTCCCTCATCCTCGTTTATACATCCTTCTTCTTCCCTTTTGTGTAGTGTCTTCCCTTATTACACTGCAAGCTCTCTGAGGGAAAAGTCTGAACTTCTTTTACTTGTATTTGTATCCTGAACATATAAGATAGTGATTAAGCACAAAATAAATATTTAATAAATACTTCTTGCCTTGAAACTGTTGAAGGCAGCTAGATATTACTATCTCAATTTAATTATATTAAGTACATAATATGTACTATTCTAGGGGCTTGGTGAGGGCAGAAAATAAGAAGAGGGTTGGGCAGTAACAAAGATGTTGATGGATATGTTCCTGTTTTGTTATGTCCTGAATAAAATTATTACCCCCCCACCTTCGTTACCATTAGGACTAGGAGAATTGAGTCAGGAAAAACCTTGGAGCTCCGATCATCTTTATATAACATTGTGTCATAAAATCTGGGTGTGTTATCTCAATTCTTGCTAGGATAATTCCCTCTTCCATTTGAGTATTGCCCCTTGTCTTGCTGTCTCCTGCCCTGGACCTTCCTATCTTGACCACTATCCTATCAGAATTAAGTTATAATCCTTTCCTAGAATTATGGCTTGTCCACTAACTCAGTGCCCTCACCCCCTTATCTACCTCTGTTTCTCCTATAAGATTGCATATTCAGGTTATATATTCTGTTTGCAAACCCTAATTAGCCCTGCCTCAGTTCCTCGTGGCCAAAAATGCTTTGGACAAGAGTCCCATTTCAGCCAGCTAGCCTAAAACTCTTCACATTAAAGGATTAAAAACTAATTCTGTCTTGCCTCGGTTTCTCTGGTATTGCACTTGCACTAGGCTGAGTAAAAGATTTAAGATGCAAGTGATTAGCCAGCTCCTAGCATGGTGACTGGATCATTCATATACTTGTTGAATTGAACTGAAATACAATATAAGTAGAAGGTCAAAAGGTACATACAGTGTAGGAAGCTAGATGCACAAGTGCCTAGAGCACTGACCCTGGACTCAAGAGGATCTGAGTTCAAACGTGGCCTCAGACACTTAATATTTACTAGCTGTGTGACCCCCAAGCAAATTATTTAACTCCATTTGTGTCACCAAAAAGAAAAATGTACAGTGTGTAATGAGGATCCAAAATGGAGAAAATATACTCAATTTGGTATTAAGAAAGGGTTTTGATTTGAAGAATGGGCAGGATTTTACCAGCTGGAAATAAGGAAAATAGTATTTGCTTAGACAGCTCAACTATCTTTCTTTGGTTTTCTATGCTAAGGAAAGTGATCTCCAGAATAAAAAAAAAGAAAGAAAGAGCAAAAATCCTTAAGAAGAATTTAAGACCCAAATAAGTAGTCTTCCCTTCTTATATAAAATATCCCTTTTTCACTTGTCCTGCTACCAGTCCTCAGTCCTAGGTTGCTGTCACCATTTGCTTTTTCCTTCCTATTTCCAATGTGCTACCTAACAGTGACTAACAGTGACTGACTGCACCCTCTACAAATTCATATTTTATTCAATTCAGCTTCCCCCCCACACTCCTATACAGCAATGCTTTTGTCTTTTCCTGATTGACTATTATATTTTGAATAGCTCCTGCTCCAAATCTTCTCTCTCCTTAAGCCTTCATTTGCAAGTATATAAAAGATGACCTCTCTTCCTACTTATAAAATTAAGACCATTCATAGTGTACTCTGTCCACTCCATACCTTAAAACCCCTTCAGAACTTCATCTGCCTTCTTCAGTTCTCTGAGAAATCTTACTCTTAGTTTTGCAAGGTGAAAACCTCTACTTCTCCTTTGAATCTTATTCCTTTGAGAGTTACCCATATGACCATTACCTCCCTCAAATTCATCTTCAAGTTCTCACTACCTACCAAATTTTCTTTGCTGCCTAGACATATTGTTATGCCATAGTTCTCTTTAACTCTTCTGACTCAGTTTCCCTGCACTAGTTTCCCTTGTCTCAGTTTTTTTAACTGTTCTGTCTCAATCCCCTAAACTGTAAAACTCCCCCTCTGGCCCATTAAGACTGAGGACCATTTACTCTAAGGTTATAAATTATTAGTAAAAGCAAGATAAACAAGAGAGTAGAACTCTTGACTCTTTTCTGTCCTCAAGAATTTACACTATCCCTCTAAAATATTCCAAGATACCTCATTGATATCTTTATCTCTGTGTATTCAGACATCCTGTCTCTGGGTTTTCAGGATTTATGGCCTCCCTCCCATCCTGACAGAAGTTTTCCCATGCTTCTTACCCCTTCCTTTGTTTAGAGAAAAGGTATTTAAGAAGATGGGTTTCTCCTATTCATTGCTGGAGGCTGGAGGCTGGATGCTAGATGCTGGACACTGGATTCTTTGAGATGACAGTCTCCTCCAGCCCTGGGACCAACATGGTTTCCTTGGTCCCAGTATATTTTTATCTCTGTCTGACTGGATAATTTGAGACAAGAATCCTGTCCAGTCAATTATACTCTCCAATTAATAAAATATTAAAAATTCTCTAATCTCTCTCCTGCCTCAGTTTCTCTGGCATTACAATATAACCAGAATTTTCACATTCTTTAAAACAAAACAAAAACAAAAAACCTTCACTTTTCCCTATCATCCTTTCAAGTTTTCTTCTCTCTTCCAATTTTTCTACCCATCTTTTTCCTCCTTTGTACCCACTCACTTCTCAACCCATTATATTCTGGCTTTCTACCTTACTTACCTACTGAAATTACTATCTTTGTGATTTCCAACATTATTTTAGTTGTTAAAATCAATGCTCTTTTGTGAGTTTGAAGCTTCCTTGATCTCTTTTCCTGACCATTCCTTCCTCTTGGGTATTCATTTCTCCCTTGGCTTCTATTATTGTTTTCTTTTGCTTCTCTTTCTATTTCTCAACTTGGATCCTTTAACTTTTCAAGTGCCCTTTGCTAGTTTATTATCCATCTTCCATTCCATCCCATATTATCCATATCAATCATCTTCTATATGTTTTTACCTTATAAATCAAATACAAATCAAATCTCATAGTCTCAATTAACTCCACAGATAATTACTAAGTCCATATATCCAGCTTCAACATCTTTACTAAACTCTAGTTATATAACATAACTTTTACAGATGAGTATTTCCACCTGTATCCAAATTTCACATTCAATAATTCCAAAATGGAACTCATCACTTTTACCCCTAAATGGTTCCTAAATGTTAGGGCACAAAAATCCTCAAATTTCCTCATCACTAATTAGTTTTAAAAGCATCAACTCTATCTGCATGCTATCTCTTACATGGATCCCTTGAACTATTCTTAATTCAAGGGCTTATTACCTCTAATCTGAATTAATGAAATAGCTTTTTTTTTTTTTTTGCAAGTCTCTGCCTCATACAAAATATCTTCCATTCAATTGCCAAAATAATCTCAGAGGGTACAAATCTTATCTAAGGCAGATAACTCTATTTTCTCTAGAATTCAATTCCCCAGACAAGTCACTCAGAGAATAAATATTAAGCTCTTATCATATGCCATCATTATCATCATGCAAAAGGACTACAGATATATAGGAAAGTAAAATCCAGTCCCTGTTTTCAAGGAGCTCTGAGTATAATAAGGGAGAAAATATGAAAGTAAATGTGAACAGACAGCTATATACAAAATAAATTGGAACTAGTCAACAGAGAAGAAGCATGGATCAGGAAAGACTTCCTATTTAAGGTCCTCCACAATCTGGTTTCAAAATTAATTAACTATTTAGATTTATTTCATATTTTGTTGTTTTGGTTCAGTTTTTTTTTCCAGTTTTCTCTAACTCTTTGTAAGGCAGGGGTGAGGAGGAGTTGGGGTTTTCTTGGCAAAGATACTAAAGTGGTCTTCCATTTCTTTCTCCAACTCATTTTACAGATGAGGAAACTGAGGCAATCAGGATTAAGTCACTTGCCCAGGTTCACACAGCCAGTAAGTGTCTTATCATCAAACATTAAGGTTTCTCACTTACTGATGCCATGGTTCTCTTTGTGAATGAAAGACCAAAAAATAGTCTCTGTAGGTAGTAATAGGAGATGCCCTACTGGAAACCTAACTGAAACTAGCTAGGTGGGCACTTGCTGCATCTCTCCAAGTACTTGTAAATTCCTTCAGAGCAGGGATGTTTAAGCATGGTACCTTTCACATACTGTACACTTGATTGAGCTTTATGGATCTGAATTGAGAGAATAGTTACTGAATTTGAAATGGTCATGTGAACAATTAGATGATTATTATCCTTAGTTCTTGAAGAGGACCAAAATGACATCACTATGTTAAAGTTAGATTAGTGTGTCCAGCTAAGGCCAGTCAGACCAATATGAGCTCAGAATGCTCCGTTACAGTTCAGGACACAAATAGTCCCTATGAATATTTGGGATGGACTCTCTATCCATCTTGAGTTTCTTCTGAGATAATTCAATTCTTCTTTGCTCATAAAACACAGCACCTTCTCTGTTGAGGGCAGTACTGTACAGTCTGTAGCAATCCTGTGGTATAGGACTGGTCCCATGCTGTACAGTCCTATGCCAGTGTCTCTCGTGTCATAGAATCATAAAGTTCTTAAGATAGAACTTGAGAGTGTACTTGTATAGCTTTTTCTGATCACCTTGTGAACATTTGTCCTGTGTGAGTTCTCCATAAAATAGTCTTTTTGATAAGTATACATTTGGCATTTAAATATTCTGGCCACCCCACTAAAAGTAGGACTATTAAGTAGCTGTGACAGCCCAAATGGGACTGGACACCAAAATTTATAGTAAGTGAAATCATCCTGATTCCTTTTGTTGTTGTTGTTCAGGTGTTTTGACACTCATTCTTTATGATCCATTTTGGGGTTTTCTTAGCAAAGATGCTGGAGTACATTACTATTTCCTTGTACAATTCATTTAACATTTGACAAAATTAAGGCAAATAAACTAAGGTCAGATAGGTAGTATGTGTCTGGGGCCCAATTTGAACTCATATCTTACTCACTCTAAGCCTTGTCCACCCACAGAGCCATCTAGTAGAGCCACATTTTAGAATTCAAAATTCCCCTAACTTCTGTGAGCTCAAGTACTTGTTTGCTGAAATTAAATGTTCTGAATCTAAGATTCATGGGCCTATATATTTTAGAAAGTCCACAAAAATTGGATAAGAAAAAAAATTCTGTCATCTTGTTCCCTAACCTTTAACTGAAATTTAGTATTTTCTTCACTTACTAAAAAATATTAATTTGAAAAGTCATTCTCCCACTTTTTCTTCTGAAATAGTTCTTTGTCCTTACCTTAACATCTAATCTTTGATTTCTTCTTTTATCCTAATTCTCTATTTGTTTTCATTGGTTTTCTTCCATTATCTAATGAATAGGAAAGATCATTTTGACATTGACCTTTTCCCACATCCTGTGTGTCAATCTCCAATCCTAAGACACTCTTGACCATCTAATTTCTCTGTTCCCAAATCTAGGCTATTAAGAATTGCTAAATAAGAGCAAAAATCATGTTTTGTAATCTATCTCTCTCCTTCTCCCTCTTCCTCTCTCTCTTTTTTTCTCTCTCTCTCTCCCTCTCTCTTTTCTCTGTCTCTCTCTTTTTCTCTTATTTGTGTGTGTGTGCCTATGTAAAAGCCATACTGTACATACTTCTATTTATCATTTTTTCTCTAGAGGTAAATAAGCACCTTCCTTCATAGATTCTTTGTAGTTGATTTGAGTATTTATAATATTCAGAATAATTTAGTCATTCATAGTTATTCCTCAGAAATATCACTGTTACTATATATAGGATTCTCTTGACTTTGCTCATTTCTCTTTCTATGTTTTTATAAAATATAGTTTTTTCTATATTTTTATAAAAAATCAAACTGCTCATCTTTTTTTGTGACATAGTAGTATTCCACTACAATCATATATTACAACTTGTTTAGTCATTTCGCAATTGATGAGTAACCCCTTAATTTTCAGTTCTTTGCCACTAAGAGAACTAGTATAAATATTTCAAAACATAGAAGTTATTTTCTGTTTTATTACCTTGGGAAACAGATCTAATTGTTTTCTAATTTGTTGGACATAATTCCATTTTTCTCTACAAAGTGACTGGGTCAGTTCACAATTACACCAATAGTGTTTTAGTGTCTCAATTTTTTTTTTCCCTTTTCCCTCCAATTGTTTCACATCCCCTTCAACATTTGTCTCCCCTTTCTGTCATTTTAGCCAATCTGGTAAGTATAAGATGATTCTAATTTAATAATGGCATCTCCCTTTATATCTTGGTTACATAAACATTTTGATCTTGATAAATAATGTAAGATATTGGTCTACACCCAAATTCTGCCAGACTGTTTTCTAGTTTTCCCAACAATTTTTTTACCAATTAGTTAATTCTTATCCTCAAAGCTTAAATCTTTACATTTATCAAATGCAAGATTCCTATAATCATTTACTGTTGTATTCTGTATGTTAATTCTGTTTCACTGATGCACCTTTCTATTTCTTAACCAGTACTAGATAGTTTTGATAATTATTGCCATAGTTTAAGATCTGGTACTGTTCAATCTCCTTCCTTTACATTCCTTCCCCCCAGTAATTTCTTTGATATTTTTGACCTTTTGTTTTTACAAATGAATATTTTTATTTTTTCTAGCTCAATAAAATTAATTTAACTGGGAGATATTTAATATGTAATGTAGATTAGTTTTCATAAGATTGTCATTTTTATTATTTTAGCTCTCCTCATCCATGAACAATTAATATTTGTCTAGTTATTTGAATCTGACTTTATATTAAAAGTGTCTTTGTATGTATGTTCCTAATTGTTTTGTGTTGCCTATGATTATTTTAAATGTGGCATCTCTTACTATACTTTCTTGCAGTGTTTTCTTGGTGATATAGAGAAATATTGATGATTTAAGTGACTTTGTTTTATTTAAAAATTACAGTTTGTATATTTACATTTTATAATTTAGTTATTTTGTAAATTTTTATTTTAGTTTATATTATAAAATTGTTATTAAAGTAAAAAGCAAGTAGCTTTTTAGTTAAATCTCTAGGATTTTTCAAATATACCATCCTATCATCTGCAAAAAGACATAGTTTAAAATCCCCATTTTGATTCCTTCAATTTCTTCTTCTCATTGCTACTGCTAGCATTTCTAGCACAATACTGATATCTGTTTCCATGATATTATAAATTCTTGAGACAGCTAGGTAGATCAGTAGGTAGAGTGCTAGGTCTAGATTCGGAAGACCTGAGTTGGTCTTATGTAGAGACTAGCTGTATGATGCACAAATTATTTGATCTATTTGCTTTAATCCATCGGGGAAGTAAATGGCAAACCACTCTAATATCTTTGCCAAAAAACAAAACAACCAAAAAAACATTCACAGTATGGTTCATGGGGTCATGGAACATCGGACATGAATGAACAACTGAACAATAACATAAATCCTTAGTTCTCCTTCCTGTCTGCTTTGCTAGCATGATTCCTCCTCCCTCTACCTAACATTTGACTGCATACAAAAGACTTTAGTTCTTAAGTTTCCTTCTCTATATTTTTCCCCTTGGAGATTTTCATCTACTCTCATGGTTTCAACTCTCACCTTAAGAAGTTAAGACCCAAATATATATCACTACCTCTTATTTCCCTACAAGTTCTAGGCCTGCATTTCCAAACATCTATTTGGTCTAATCCTCTTTCTCTCTTACCAATACCTCAGAATTTACTATATTCAATTCATATATAACAAACTTGGCATCTTCTTCTCTTCATCCCACCCCCAACATAAATGAATTAAATACTCCTCATTCTCCTTCTAGAATTACATTTCTTCTGTTCCATTATCTCCACAATCCCTCATTCTTGAAACCTTGGCATCACTTTGGATCTTACTCTCCTATTTTCTATGTGATCCTTTCTTTCCATTCATGTACCATAAGTTTCTAATTAGTCTTTCTGTCTCCAGTTTCTCCCCTCAAATCCATCCAACACACCCTTGTCACATTGTTCTTAATGAAATTCTGTTTTGAAAAATTTAGCCTCTTGTTTTAATAATCTTTAATGTATTCCCATTAACTATAAAACAGTTAAAAATTCTTAACCTAACATTCCAGTTCCTCTATCAAAATTGCCAACTGTACATTCCCTGACTTGCCAACACTAATACTTCATTCCATGTAACATTGTCACTAATTTTTTTTCTCATCATGTTCCCCCTATTCCAATATTTTGCCCTCTTTCAAATTTAGCACAAGTTCTACCTACTCCAAAAGTCTTTCCTAATGTTGCAGATCTTTGCTTTCATAGTATCTTCTAAACTTTTGAACCACAACTGATTTATGCCCTCTTTTTGTGCTAAATATAAACTCTCCTATATTGCTCCTTACTATGGAAAGAAAAGAATGAATCCTTATCTCTTTCCCAAACATTCTTATATGATATAGAGGAAAATCAGCCTCAGTCGGTCCTTCTATTTTTCCTGCCACCCATCCTCAAACCCCACCCAATATACTTGCAAGGTCTAGAAATTCATTTTCATCAATATGTCTATATGTGAACAAGGTGTGTGTGTGTGTGTTGTGTCTGTGCGTGTGTATGAGCATTCACTATCTCCTCAGTTAAATTAAGTATTTCATATTTCAGAATATTCCAGTGTCTTGTACACTTTTCTCTATGCAGCAGACATTTAACAAATATATAGAGTTAATGATGATAATGATAGTTTCTGTTGACTAAATAATGGGAAAAGAACAGAGAGCAGAAAAATGATTATACTTTGTTTCTTACAGAGCATCTTTCTGATTGTTCTGAGCTTCTCTCACTAAGACTTTCTCTCTGGACTAACCCAAAGAACTAGATCAGGAAATCTCCCTCCCTCAATTGGGTTTGGGACACTGGCAAAGGGAATTCTTTCCACCCCCATGAAAATCCCTGCCCCTTTCACCCTTATAAAGAGATTTCCCAGGAGAAGGGTACATACGTGTTAAACACCAGAGCAATGACATAATCAGGAGAGACAGTCACTTTCCAGTCACATTCTTTGCCTGGAGGGTAGGGTTCAGGATAATTTGGGGACAGAATAACCCCTGAAGGTCCCGACAGATCACCACCACAAGGAGCTGGAGAAAAGAAAAGAAGATTATAGTCTATGTGTCTCTCGCAAACACTCATGTGATACAGAGGAAAGTCAGCCTCAATCAGTCTCTCTAATTTTCCTACCACCCATCCTCAAACCTCACCCAACATACTTGCAAGAGCTAGAAATTAGTTTTTATCAACATATTTATATATAAGCAAGATGTCTCCCATAATAGAATCTAAAAGTCCTTGAAGAAAAGAATCATTTCACATTTATCTTTGTATTTCCACCCAAGAAACAAACAGTAATTCCTTAACAAATACATATTGAGTCAACAATTCATTAATTTATTCACTAGAGTAAGCTAAAGGCCAAACTGATTAGAAAAAAAAAAACTTAATTAAGATTAAAAGATGATATTCATTTCAGCCATCAATGTTCCAGTACAACACAGGTAAGATCCAGCTTGTGAATGGGTTACATTCTGAAAGACAATCTGAAAATTGGTTGCTTGGGAATTTGAAAATATTCTCCCATTAGACATAAAGTAGGATTCCCTAAGAGTTGGAGATGTACATCTCTATTAAGATATTTCAAGGATGAAGGCAACATGACTAGAAGATAAAATGTCCTCCACCCAGTGGCGCTGTCATGCAGCCTTTCTCATACACAACTCTAAAGGATTTTATCATAAGCACATTTATCTGCCTTTATATACATGCATGCACATCTCAAGGCTTCAGAAAGCTATTAAATTGTTGCTTCCCCACATAATGTTAAAGGCTTCCCTTATAAATGTTTTCAATGCTCTTAGGTCAGACCACAAACTTAATCCACAATATGCTTAAATTTCAGAAGTTTTGAGATATGCATAAAATAGTTTCTCTAAGAAAATACATTAAAAATAAAATTAATTCATGTTTTCAACTCAGAAAGCTAGTGCACATTTCCTATACATAGTCCCTAATACTCTCAAGAAGGAAAGAAGAAAAGGAGTTTGGATATCTTGTATCAATGTATCAATGAGCATCTCTCAGGGAAAAAGAGACAGATAAAGGTAAAGAAATTCTAGAGAGAGAGAGAGCTCCTGAGGCTATTTCCAGGGAGACAAGTCTTTTGTGAAGGACTATTCATAATCATAATAGAATTAGTATAGCACCAATTCTTAGAGTTGATGGGACCTAAGAGACCCAGTGAACCTTTGCCTGAAAAGAAACACCTTTTATAGCATCCAGGCTCCACTCAGAGCCCATTCAACTTTTAGATAATAATAACTTCATTAGGATGTTTTTCTTTATATCAGTCTGCAATATGCCTCTTTATAAAAATTAAACACAAGGAATTATGTATATTTAGTATAATTATGTATATTTAATGCATTTATGTGTATTTAGGGCTTTAAAAATAATTCATACTTATATAGTGCTTTGAGGTTTACAAAAAAACTCTATATAATATTTGGATGTAAATTGGAGCAAGTATTATTATTACCATGTGACAGATGTAAAAAATGACTAATACATGAATGGAGTTAGGTTTTTGTGAATCCATGTTTAGGCTTCTGTTCATTCTACATTTCACTTCTCAATAGCCTCTAATTTTAGATAAAAGATGTTATTAAGTCAAATATTTTAAATACAATTTATTGGGAGCAGAGGGAGTGTATATAAACACGACAGAGTCTAAACTATCACCTGTATTTTGAAAATAAGCCAGATTTGGGAAATAAGGTCTAGAGAATATAAGTATCATTTATAGTTTAAGAGTTAGACTTTAGCAAATCAGTGTAATCTGAACTGCCCCCATCTATAATATAACCAAAAGAATTATTGAATGGAAATCTTTGGATTTCCATCTTGCAACAGGAGAAAATCCTGACACTTCAATTTAAAGAGAAACCCAGAGAAGAGATAAATCAAAGCCTCTAAGTAAAACAAACCTAAAGCTGTACCACCGATTACTGAAATTCTAGTAACCTTGATGCCCTGGATAAATAGGTACTACTGTGACATTTCTTGTAAGCCCCAAACCTTAACCTACGTGTTATGTCTAAAGAAGGATAAAGAGAAATGGATGAAGAGTTCAGAGAGGTCCACGGGGATGAGCTGAAAACAGAGGATCTGTTCTCAGGATGTGCAGAAAGGAACAGCTTTTATCTTAAGCAGAGGAAAGCACATCCACAACAGGAATTTAGAAGCCTCACTAAAATTTCTCTTTGTAGTTCTGTCTTAATGGAAAAGTGATTTAACAAAAAGAGCAATGAGTGATTAGAATTGAAGAGGCTTGGGTTCTGGTCCTGATTCTGCCAACAACTTATTCCACTGACGGACCTCAGGCACAGCCACATCCCTTTATGGTGCCTCATCTAATCAATCTACAACAGTTCACATTTCTGGTGTGCATGAGAAGCTTAGCTTAAATGATTTTTAAAGTTCCTCCTAGATCAGCTCTAACAACCTCATTAATATGAGAACAGGGAAAAATCACCACATAAGTATGCTCTTACATCTTCCTCAAGACATATGAAGTACATATTTTTGGAAAGACAAATTCATTACAGTAAAGACTTTCAAACAAAAACTAGAAGAAAAATACATAATTTAACACAGTGATACTATAAAGCAGTCAATAGAGGATGAACTAGTGAAACCCATATCCAAGTTTAAGGTGAAAGTAATTGAGTGCTTTGTAAAGCTGAAAAAAACAGATGGGATTTTTTTTCTCCCACAAGATACAGTTAGATATTGCAAAGCTAAATTGCCTATGTAGTAGCTAATTCATTAAAAATGAATAAACATTTGGGAATTGGTATTTTCCAACATAAAAATATACAATATCATCTTATTAATGGATGTTTTTAGGATTTTGTATTCTAACTGAAATTTGAATGGATGCCCATCAATTGGAGAATGGCTGGGTATTTGTGGTATATGAATGTTATAGAATATTATTGCTCTGTAAGAAATGACCAGCAGGATGAACACAGAGAGGCTTGGAGAGACTTACATGAACTGATGCTGAGTGAAATGAGCAGAAACAGGAGATCGTTATACACTTCAACAATAATACTACATGATGATCAATTCTGATGGACATGGCTCTCATCAATGACAGGATCCAAATCAGTTCCAATTGATCAGTAATGAACAGAACCAGCTATACCCAGTGAAAGAACACTGGAAAATGAGTGAATAGGTAGATATAAGAATCTTCAAAATAAAGCTGGTAATTAAAGACAAGGAACTGATAAGATCACCAATTGAAAAATTAAAGAAAGGGCTTAAGAAGGAGACTGAGAAGGAGCAATCATATAGGTAGAAGAACCAGAAAAGAGTTATTTTCTGAAAATCTACAAGAAGAGAGCATAAAGAAATAGCTAGGTAGTGACATAACTGGAACCCATACCCAGTTTTTTTTTTCCTTTACTACATTATACTGACTAGAATTTCTATTGAAAAAGAATTAGATTTCTTTGCTTAATACATTTTCCAAACCAGTGTGAAAGTTGTAGAATGATTAATCTTGAGCTTAAATTTTCATTAGTTCATTCACACATGTTTACTGTTTTTATATCATTTACATAGAGCTGCCTTCTCAGGAATTTTCTGAACAGAGTAATTTAGGAACCTGTTTGATGAAATTGAGGCCTCTTTTTCTAGAATTCAGTATTGAGCAAGTTGTGCTGGCTCGCATCATTCATCCCAGTTTATTCAACCAAAGGAGCAATGTAGATATTGTATCTCCATATGCTCAGAATTAAGGTCCAATGAGTTTATTCCAAACCAATTTGACCTCTTATCCAGTCCAACTAAAGTAAAAAAAAAAAGAACTAAATGAAATGAGTGGGAGCTAAAATCATGAAGTGACTCCATCTCTCCATTTCTACTGTCTCCCTAAAGATGACTCCTAAATCTGTATCATTAATCCTGATTTGTCTTCTGAGTTACAGATTCCTATTTCCATCTGCCTGATGATTATCTTTACTTAAAATTCACACTGACCAAATGAGATATTTTAAAAACTCATAGTACAGTGCTCATCCCAAAGTAGGTGCTCAATTAATGCTTTTTTTCCTCAACCTTTTCCTCTGCCAAAATTCTTGCCTTATAAATCTGTTTCTTCTTCTAACTACCATATTTATCAGTGAAAATACTATTTACTCAGCTTCCTAATTTTTAAACTATTAAGTTATCTTTGTCTTTTCTTTTTTCTCTCTCATATTATATTTGTTCCTGTCTCTCTATTTCCATGGCCAGCACCAAAATACAAGCCACATTATCACCAACTCAAATTACTGAATTAATCCCCAACAGTTTCTTCTCAATTCAAGTTAATCCTTTATACATTTGTAAGTACAAATCTGGTCATGATACTTTTCTGCTGAAAAATCTGCACTGGTTTCCAAATAAAACTCAAAAATCCTCTGCCTGTAGTCCTCCACAATTTGGCTTCTCTTTACATTTCTAGTTTTTTTTTTTCTTATATTTTTCTACTTTGTATATACTATGCTCTAGCCAAATTGCCTCCAACGTATGTCATCCCTTTATCATATGTTCTAGGGTTAAAATATTCTCTGTTTCCTTCTTTTCCAACTGACTTCCTACTCTTAAAGTCCAACTCAATGCCACCTTCTGAATGCAATCTTTACTCATCTACTTAATAATTTATAAGGCCCACTGAAGCAGGGATTATTCATTAGCCAAACTGTGTATGGGCCCCACTTCCTCAGTCCTCTCAACACAGCCAATACTTCAGAAATATTTATCAAATGAAGGATCATTGATTTTAGAAAGAGTCAAAAGGCTTGAATTTGAGCCCTTCTCTGCTATTAAATGGCTACATTGTCTTTGACAGTCATTTTCCCTCCCTGAGTCACAAGTTTTTTCATCTCTAAAATTATAAAGTTGGACTATCTCAGCTCCAAAATTCCTTCAAGATTACATAAAGCTATTTTCTCAACCTACTAAAAGCCGTATCTTTTCTATATTTTGTAGATATCTTAAGAAATCAATTGTCCCAATACTACCAGGCTTTTGTATAGCATTATTTCCTTCCAACATATTTATTATTTCATCTATAATCTATCTTTTTCCTGGCGTCAGTCTTGAGAGGACAGAGAGGAACCAATTACTGCCACATTTTGTATTTTGGGATCCTAAGGTCCAAGCAAATTCAGCAAATTGCTGAAGTCACAATGAGAAAGAATATTTTAGCTTGAACTTAAACTGTTGAACTACTGTTGGAACTAAGGTTTGAGTTAAACCCCCTACACTTTCACTGCACTAATGGTCATATTGTTGTGAGTAAACAGCTGTGGGGCAGGCCCTGGGACAGCTTCAGTTAACTTTGCCCCTGAGTGGACTGATCTCCAACCCATCAGTGGGAACTCTGAGTAAAAGAAGACATAAAATCAGCTCTAATTCTACTGAAAGGGCTTGAGCCTGCAGAGCACATCCTTGCTCATTGCTTTTAACTTCCAATAGCTTTTACTTGATTTTATTTTCTTGTGAATGGTTTTCTAACCACCTAGAGACTACTTTTACTTGAAAGGTATATGAATGTTTTTATTAAGTGGACGTCTACTTGATCCCTCATACTCTTGAGTTATCCACTGCACCAAATGTGCACTGAGGCTCTGCAAGAATTTCTGTAAAGACTCATATTGGTCCAAAGAGTAGATGATGAAATAAACTCTCCCTGCTCTCAGTGGAAAGGTTAGGAAAGGAGGGAACTCAGAGACTATGGGAACAGAATGCTGCAATATACTGCCAGTTGTAGTAATTTGGCCAATTATTTTTTGTGGTTCTATTTCTTTGTTTCAAGGAAGATTCAATGGGTAGGTGTACACTAAAAAGTAAGTCTGATATAAAAGTAAAATAAAAAAAAATTCCCAGGCGAGAGGAAAAAACAATGATATTAACAGAGATGCTGCCAATGTATTGAAATTTTCACCTTCCTCATCATAATCTCCCAGAACAGGCCCTGTCCAATATTACAAATGATAATAGGATTGCAGAATTAAAGCTGAAATTTGGAGGCTATGTAGTAAAATATTGTCATTTTACAGATAGAAAACTGTAATCCAAAGACTTCCATATGTCATGTTGGCAGAGCCAGAATTTAAACCTAGGTTCTTTAGACTACAAATTCCAAACTTTTCCATATCAATTGAGAAGCTATTCCAAATTTAGCTAATACTCCAAAGATTAACAAGTTTCAGGGGCTTCCTATGCAGTGTGAGCACAATTTGCCCTTCTTTCTGACCATCTCCTTACTTACTGGGAGAAAGAATAGAAATAAGATCAGGACACAGAAAGGAAATTCATAATTGAATGTAAGTAACATTTGACCAGGTCTAGTGATTGCTTAAGTTGAAGAAGGATGATGATTAGGAATTTTTTATAACTTTCATTTATTTTCCACTCATTCCCTTGTTTGTAATTTATAGTTGGCTACCATTTAATTTTTTTTTCATCCTATTTTTGCTAAAGGACATTATTTAAGAAAGAAAAAGAAAGAAATCTGGTCAACTAGGTTTTCTATACCAATGCATGTTGGGGGGTCCGGCTGCCAGAAGAATCTGTTCTCAATCTTCACACAGCTGATCTGGGCCATTCCCTGGAGAGCATAACCAGGGTCACATTGGAACACAATGGAGTCCCCCGCTTCCCGGCTATCACCACTTCGACTCCCATTTTGAGGAACACCAGGATCATTACAGGAGGTTGCTGTAGACACTGGAGAAGAAAAAGAAAGAATATCACTAGTTATATGTCTCTCTGAAAAGCAAGTCCACAACCCCAACCTTACCTTCACTACAATATCACTCATTATCATGTCACTATCATACTACAGTCATTACTCAATTGCTATCCAATATTTGAATAACTTCTATACAAAACTTATGAAAGACTCATTCCCCATCCTACACACACACACACACACAAACACACACAGTATTAATATTTTTCAAATCTATCAAATAGAAACTTCAGTGAAGATATTTTGATAATAATGACAATGATAAACACAAGTCTCTGTAGGCTTATTGCTTACAATCTAAATTCAATGTAGAAAAATGCTTATAATGAAAAACAAAAACATAATATTTTACATTGGTCAATTTAGCCTTTAGTTAACCCTTTAAAAAATTATTAAGGATTTGTAGGAAAATTAAGAAAAAGTTCTTCTGCCTAGAAGGAAACATTAGATCACTAAATTCAACTTCTGGCTGATTGTATGTCAGTGTTATAAAATAATGCTACATGATGTCTGTGTTGTATGATGGCTGACCATATGTCAATGTTATGAAATAAATTATTAACAATTCACAGAAAGGCATGATGGGAGGTAAAAATTAAAGAAGTCATTCTACTTTTTTTTTGTAATTTGGCATGATGAGACATGATCCATAATATAAAAAGAAGACTTTAGGCTAAATCTAGAAGGATTTTGTGGAGACAGGAAAAAATAAGATTTACCAACTGATTGGACATATGGACTAGATGAGTGGAAAGTTGAGGATGACACTAAGGTGGTAAACCTCAGTAAAATGGAGGGATTGAAAGGGATAGAAAAATAAGTGAAGAGTAGGATAACAGTTGCTGTTTTGGATATATTTGATTTGAGGTGTCTGTAAGCTTAAGTTTAAAGTCTCTAATACATACTCTGTGATGCAAAAGCACAGTAAAGAGAGATACAGATGATACTGAACACACGGGAGTTAATGAGATTATCAGGTTAGAGAATAAAAAGAAATAAAAAGGGGGAGAGGACCAAGGTCAAGCCCAGAGGGACACCTGTAGTGAGGGAGGAGTAACAGGGTTTCAGATTCATCAAAGAGACTGAGGGTGATTCAGATAGGTAAGTAGAGAACCAGCAAAGGGGAGGATCACAAAACCGCAAAAGGAGTCACTATCCATCAGGGGACAACAATCAACAGTGTTAAAAGCTGCAGAAAGGTTAAGAGGGGCAGCACTGATAATTCTGTAAAGAGCAACTTCAGGTGAATGATAATAAAAGAAGTCAGACTTCAGGGGATTTAGAAGTGAGGAGAGGAAATAGTGCAGATGGCTTTTTCAAGAATTTTAGCTTGGAAAAGGAGAAGAGTTTTTAACATGATAGCAGGAAGGATTGAGTAAAAGGAGGCTTAGGCATATGTGTAGATAATAAGGAAGAGAGAGATTGAAAGTTTAAAGAAGGGAGAAATGATAATGAGTATATGTGAAGGAAAACAAAAGAGGTAAATAGAATTCAGGACACATACAGAAAGTTGGCCCTAACAAAGGAGCACCTCTATATCAAAAACTAAAGTAAAGGGAGAGAAGTTTATGTAGGAAGATGTAAAGGGCTGAAACTCTCAAAAGGTGTGCTTGAATCAGACAACTGAGTGCTTAAGGCTAATTACCTATTGGACAATGATTCTATTAGCATATGTTTGGAAAAATGGCCTTGCTCACTGTTCTGTGCTGGGTAGGTTTGATGTATACAGATAATTGCAAGTAAGGATTAAGGGGTGCCGTGGGAGAGGCAAGAGAACTTCACTTTGCAACAGGACCAGGAGAAGGGAGGTTGGTGGCAAGCTCGTGGCAGTTTGTCTATCTCCTTCACTTCTCCCCCTGAAGGCCAAGGACTTTTAATTATCCTGACTCAGGCTGTTCCTGAGGCCTCCAGGGATCTAGCCCAGACTCTCTAGGAAGTATTAAAAGAAAGGGAGAAAAGAGTATATAATGACTGGTTTCTTCATCTTTCTTCCTTTCTTCTTCCTCCTTTTTTCTCCTCCCCCTCCTCCTCCTTTTTCTTTTTCTCCTCCTCCTCCTCTTCTTCTTCATCCTTCTTTTTCTTCTTCCTCCTCCTCCTTCTCTTCTTCCTTCTTCCTCTTCCTTCTCCTTCTGCTCCTCCTCTTCCTTTTTCTTTTCTTTCTCCTCCTCCTCTTTTTTTTCCTTCTCCTTCTTCTTCTTGTCAAGTAAGACTTTACAGCAGAAACAGTAGCTGAAGAAGGAGCTTGCAGATACTTAGGGAAAATTGAGAAAATGTATGCAGGAGATGTAGCAATATATGAAGATGCATGAAAAATCTCATTTCCTCCAAGTTATATTGCAGACTCCTTTGGAATTCTCCATCATGCCTTCATGACCCAGAAATCTCTTCGGTGGAAAATTTTATCATAATGTAAGATCAAATCAGTGGTACCCACATATCTTCGGTGATTTCTGATCTGATTAGAGGATTGAACCAAGGCTTCCAAAAATCCTTTTTTAAGGAAGGGGTTCTTCCTTTCCCAGCAGCTATGCTGCTTTGGAGCTTCTTTGGGTTTCGCTAATATTCCCTCACACTGAATACCTTCTTCTGCTAAATCTTTTTCCTCCTAATGTCTCCCCTATTTCCTACTCTCCTTTTCAGCTTCTTTTTGTGTTTTCTTCCTCCATTAGAATGTAAAGTTCTAAAAGAAGGGATGGGCTTTTCTTTTTCTTTTGTATTTGTATCCTCAGCACTTATCACAATGCCTGGCACAAAGTAAATGTTTAATGAGTGTTTATTGACAGATAAGTAAGAAAGAGAATTGATTAGGAAGGAGGAAGATTGCCTAATTCCCCACAGTTTCCCCTGTAATCTGAGACCTTCCTCTTCAGCTTCCTTCTTTATTTTATATCACCCAAATGCCTTCTGCCACTATCTCCTCCTTCAATCCTGACTCACATAAGGTGACCCTTTTCTCCTTGTAAAAATAAATCATTCTACATGTACAAATGTATTCTTTTATCCCATCATCTCTAACAAATTGGTCCTTTATCATCCCCCTTTCAATTATCTTCAATCTCTCCCCATCTATGTTCCCTACTGCCTATACGCATAACTGTGTCTCCATCTATCCCTGCTAATTATTGTCTCACATTTTTCCTGTCTTTTGTAGTTAAACTCGTTGAGATTCTCTGCAATTCCTCTCCTCTCTGCACCTCATCATTCAACTGAAAGCACTCTCTACAAAGTAGGTGCTATTATTCACTCATTTTAGTTATGTCTGATTCTTCATGACCCCATTGCGGGTTTTCTTAGAGTGTTTGCCTTTTCCTTCTCCAGCTTGTTTTACAAATGAGGAAACTGAGACAAACAAGGTTAAATAACTTGCCCAGGGTCTGAGATCAGAGATCTGAATTCAAGTCCTCCTGGCTCCATCACCCAACTGCTCCCTTCAAAGTACTCAATACTCATCTTTCTTGACTTCCTTATAGCCTTCCACAATGTCAATTATACTCTTCTCTCTGCTATTCTCTAAATTGTCAGGATACTCCTCTTTCTGGTTCACCTCTCCTATCTAACCACTTCTCAATTTATTAGACAACTCAAACTGGATGTCTTATAGATATCTTAAGCTCAGTATGTCTAAAACTGAAGTCATCATCTGTCTTTCATCCCAATCTTCCCCTTCCCTAAACATTCTTATTATTTTAATATTATTTCTGGTTTTTCTCACTTGACATTATTTTATATTATTTTCTTTATTTTTATTCCTATTTATTATTTTTCTTATTTGACATTATTTCCTATTGTTTTCATAGTACCAATCATTCTTACAGTCCTCTAGACTTTCAATTTAGGTATTCTCCTTAATTCCTCATTCTGTCTCACTCATCACTCACAAGGTCTATAAATTTCACCTAAATAATATCCCTTGCATATGTCCCCTGATAGTGCCACCATCTTGGTACTTCATTTCCTTATACTTGCATGATGCTAATAGACTAATGGTTAGTCTGTTTTGCAGTCTCTCACAACTCTAGTCCATCCATAGTCAAAGTGATTTTCCTAATTAGTATGTCTGACCATCTCATCCCTCTATCAATAAACATTAGTGGCTCTCTATCATTTTTAAGATAGAATGTAAAAATAAATATACATTCAAAGCCCTTCATAACCTACCCCCACATTTTTTCCAATTCTTCTTATACTTTATTCCTTCTCCCTGTCCCCTTCTCCAACACATATTCTCATCTGGTGACACTGGTTTCTGGCTATTTCTCAAAGAAGATACTTCATCTCTCATCTTTAAGCATTTCCCTTAGGTTTGCCCCACAGCAAGAATGTTTGCTCTATAACTCTGCCTCTTGGGTTCCTTTGAGTCTTAGCTAAAAACCCTCTTTCTATAGGAAACTTTACCCTATTCTTTCTTCCTTCTTTCCTTCCTTTCTTCCATCCTTCCTTCCTTCCTTCCTTCCTTCCTTCCTTCCTTCCTTCCTTCCTTCCTTTCCTCCTTCCTTCCCTCCTTTCTTTCTTTCCTTCACTCTAGCCCTCTTTCTTTCCTTTTCTCCTTCCTTCTTTCCTTTCTTCCTAGGCCAAGCCCCATTTGGCCATTGTTTGGGTCCTGATGGACTCAGATTGAATGTATATAGCAATCATTTCTGCTTTGGTCAGAAACCTGGAGAGTCTTCCCTCCCAGATTGATTGATTGATTTGATTGGTTTGTTTATTTATGGAGTTTTTTGGACTAAGTAAAAGAGGACATCCTTTACCTCCATTGCTACCTAGCCCTAAGCACTGAATGGTGCAGCCTCTGTCAAACTGAGATCTGTTAAAGACTTCAGCTTAAAAAGGCTAAGGTCTCCCAGTTCATCCAAGGCTATCTCTAATCATTTTGATCTATATCTGCCCACTGGACTCAAATGACTCTGGAGAGGAAAGTGAGGCAGGTAACCTTGCCCAGCTCACTTTCACTTTCACTTCACTCAATTCAATTCACTTGTATGTCACAGCATCACTTCCCTGATGTCATGGTCCTTTTCAAGAATATGAAGGACAAACAACAATCCTTCCTTATTAGGGTGGCTTTCCTCTATGTGATGTGAGATCATGGATGGACATTTTGATTTCCACAGTTATTAAAATCAAGTTGGAGAAATGGAATTTAAGTTAGAAAACTGAAACCCATCAGGACATACAAGAATAATCAAGGGTGGAATGTATCTTCCCCTAAAAGAATGTAAGCTCCTTGGAGGCAGGGACTAACTTTTGTAATTAGGGGTGCTAGTCTGAGATTTGAAAAGAATAGGTAAATGCAGCTATAGAAAATCAGAAAAACATTCTGTCTGGGTTCACTATGAATTTATATTTCCTAACTTCAATTAGATCTTCAATGTAGCAAGCTAGTTTTTTTACACTTTCCTAAAAAATATACTTTCCCACCTGCCACAGTGAGTGTTCCAAACCTTTTCATTTCTCTTCAATGCAGCCCCAATTCCCCTCATGCACACGTACCCTCTCTTCTTATCCTCTTCAAGGAAAAATCAGAAGTCTGGATAAACATGATCTTGAATAGAATCCAAATTCTTCTGATAAAGCAAGCCATCCTCACCATCCAGCAGTCCAGAGGAACTAACCCACCAGACAATAAGGGACTATTCTCATTGAGAAGTAGAAGGAACTCAACCCCCTCCTTATTCAATATGAATATTCCATCCCAGAAGTACATATTGATAAATTTGAACAAAAGCCTGGAAATCTAATTAACTCATTCAGAGAATTTGTCTAGATGGATTAAAAGGCAAGAAGACCGTGACAATTCCTTATGGTGAAAACTCAAGTTAAGAGGTATCCATAAAGTATATTGTCTGGACCAATGGGGAGCACTTTCTTCAACTGCCAAAATGAACTAGCCCTATAAGATACTGGTATACCCCAACAAAGTCACATTCTCAGCATGAGAGATATGAGAGATGTTGTCAAGTTAGAAAAGTTAAGTTTTGGCAACATATTTTATAAAGGAAATAAAGACAACAAAGGAACAGAAGATGCCACTCATTTTGTGAGTCTGGGTTACTGGGAATGTTTATGCTGTCAAGTAGCTTAGACTAAAATAAGATTTACCTCATCCCAGGGGGCAGGGAGCAAGACATCAAATCAGGAGATTAATTGGAAAAAACAATCTTATAAAATAGCATAAATCAGTAGAAACAAAAACAAATCTATAGAAAATTGGAATGAGATCAATCTAAATCACATTCTCCCCAAAGCATTCAGAGATGAAGCTAGCATGAATAGAACAAATAGGGAGGAGAAACAAAGGAAGAAAATTGTATCCTTATCCTCATAAAACAAAATGCTTCAGAAGATGTTAGGCAGACTAACATTAACAAGATGAAAGTTCATGGAGATAAACAGGATGTTCTACACTTAGAGTCAAATAATTGTTATATACACAAGGAAAAAAGACTTGCCTAAAGAACAGTTTGTTTTTTTAAAAGGCTAGATATTGATTGATGTAAATTCTATGAATCAAGTATAATGTGAATGGTAAAAAGAATAATGATTATATAAGGAAAAAGAATTAATAGAACTTAGAAGGAGAAATCAGCATGGGAGAGTATCAGGAGAAAGTACAATGAGCTCCCTGACAAAACTCCTCCATCAAAACCTGAAAAATGCATAATATAAAACTTAATCAAGAAATCTAAGAAAAAGTCACAGTCATAGCACAGGTTGGCATGGGGGACAGAGAGGTTTGTGAATAATAGTGGCTACAGAGAACAAACCAGTGCCCAAGAAATGACTAAGTACCAGGAAGAAAGGAAGTCCTAGACCCACACCCTAGCACCATAACCTAGTACAAGGTGTAGGAACAGTTTTCAACTGCAACATTTCTCACCTTGTTATCCAGTTCAAGTTCATAAGTTTAGGGAAGACTAGGGAAGAGCAACAAGAAGTCACAGGCAATGTAAAAGAAAACAAATTCAGAAAGCATGTAATTCAGGCCCCAAGAGCAGAGCAAATTCCAACTTTTAGCCCAGTCTGAAGCCATCAGAGTAATAGGGAATCAAAGGAGAGTCAGCAGTTCTCTCACTGAACCGTCAAAGCTTCCCAGTGGGCTGGCAGTAGTTGAGTCCAAAAGTAATCTGCTGTTGCTCTTGCTTAGACTGAAATCAAGAACCTCCATAGCTCAGACTATTCTGGGCATAATAGTCAGCTTTCTGAATGAATTAGGCTCTGAATTAGACCACCATGGGAGCACTAAAAGCCTGCTTGACTTATCCCTGAGATTCTGAGATAACAATACTCAATATCCCAAGAAAACATCAATTGGATCAGTTCAGATCTTCCCATCAGAAATATACAGACTGGCCCTAACATAAAGTCTGAAGTCAATATTGGCAGAAAGAATGAACCAAAAAAAATTCCAGGGTTTATAAAAAATTCTTAGAATAAAAAGGATCCCCCAAACATAAATCTGAAAGAAAAGAATGACTAAAACCTTTATAAGCATAGCCTCAAAGGGGAAAAAAAACCCAGCATAGGTATAACTTGAACTTGAATTTCTGGAAGAGATGAAGCAAGAGTTAAAAATGTTTAATCAATGAAATGAGAGCACTATCAGGGGAAAATGGAAAATATGAGAGTTATAGAAGAAAGAATTGGAAAGATAGCTTGGCAGAAGAGTTATAAAACTTTGATGAAGTAATAAACTTCTTGAAAATTAGAATGACCAAATAAAGTCAATGAATCCATGGGAAAACAAGAACCATTAAAGAAAGGGAAGAAGGGAGGGAGAAAGGGAGGGGGGAGAGAAAGGGGAAGGAGGAAGGGAGGGACAGAAGAAGGGAAGGAGGGAGGGAGATTAGACAAACTATTTCAAGAAAATAGAAAGAGAAAGAATCCTTTGGTCACATCTTGAAAGAGACCCCAAAATGAAAACATCCAGGTAAATTCTAGGTCAATGAAAAAATACTGCAATCAGAAAGAAATAATTCAAATACTAAGAATCCAAAGTTAGAATTACAAACAATTTAGCTGACAACCACAAAGAAGTAGAGAGTCTGGAAAATAATATTTCAGAGAGCAAAGAAAACAAGCTTACAGCCAAGAATAATTTACCCAGCACAACTGAGTACAATCCTACAGGGGAAAAAATAGAGGACTTACAAACATTTCTGATTAAAAGACCAGAGTTGTATAGAAACTCTGAATTTCAAACATAGAAATTATGAAAAACATAAAGAGATAATCATCAAATAATGATAAAGGACTAAAAAAGAATAAACTGCTTATATTCTAAAATGTGTTTCTTCTGAACCTTACTATCATCATCAGAGATCGTAGTGGGAGATTAATTTAGACAAATCTAGAAACTATTCTTGGTGATCTTAAGAGAAGAATGGAAAGAGAGGGGAAGAGAAATACACCAGGAAAGGGAGGTGAGGCAAAGTTGGATGATAAGGGAAAACTTGCACACAGTCTTCAAGTGCAAGTATACATTTATCCAAGCAAGGGGAAGAGGTTGTGGGGAAGTAACTGACATTTGAATCTCACTCTCATTTAAACTCATCAAAAGAAGAATACACACACACACAGAGAGAGAGAGAGAGAGAGAGAGAGAGAGAGAGAGAGAGAGAGTTGAGTAAGGAAATACAGTTCACTAAATAGTGAAATGGAAGGGAAAGGAGAGAAAGGAGAAGGGGATAGTAGATAGATGCTGGACTTGGGTGAAGGAAGACCTGATTTTCTTGAGTCAGATGTGTGATCTTGGGCAAGTCATTTAACCCTATTTGTCTCAGTTTCCTCATGTAAAATGAGCTGAAGGGGAAAATGGCAATCAGTGAGTATCTCTGCCAAGAAAACATCAAATGGGGTCATGAAATTTTAGCCATGACTGATATGACTCAACAACAAAGATTAAGAGAGGAATTTATCCTAAACAAAACCATCTAAATAAAAATGCACAAAATATTGAGAGCTCTTTATTGGTAGCAAATGATGGAAATCTGAGAAGGGGTCCACAAATTGAAGAAGACTAGAATAAATTATGGTATGTAAATGTTATTGTGCTGCAAAAAAAAATGATAAAGGGCATAATTTCAGAGAAAACTGGGGAAACTTCTACAAACTAGTATAAAGTGAACAAAAACCAGGAGAACAATTTATACAATGACAACATTATGTTAAAGACAAACAACTCTAAAAGAGTCAGGTACTCTGATCAATGTAATAACCAAACATGATTGCTAAGGAGTAATCAGGAAACATGCTACCCACTTCCTGAGAGAGGTTAAGGGCTCAAGATTTCAAAGAGAGAAAAATATATTTTTGGAATAGCTATTGTAGAAATTTGTTTTGCTTTACTATCATATTTGTAATAGGGATTTTCATTTTATTTTCATTCTCAATGGGGTGAGAGAGAGAAGGCAAAATTTACATTAAAAAAGATACAAATTTTTAAAAAATAGATTAAAATTCAAGGCAAGCAGGTGATAGCTTAGCTGTACTCTGACCTTGTTAAGTCACATATATGCTAAATTCAGTTCTGGGTACCACGTATTTAAGAGGAACATTTATAAGTTAAGTATGTTTAGAGAAAAATGATCAGAATGCTAATGAGACTTAAATCATTTTATATAAGGAAATGAAAGAACCAGTGATGTTTAGCCTGGAGAAGAAAAAACTTAGTCCTAAAATGATTAATGCTACAAATACTGGAAGAATTATTATGTGGAAAGGGGATTTTTCATATTCTATGGGATTCCTAAGAACAATGAGAAATTAGAGGGAGGCAAAATTTAGTTTAATATAAGGGAGACATTTTATGCCACTAGATTCATCCAACATTGTAATAACTTGCTTTGTGTGGTAGTGACTTGCTGTCATAGGAAATGTTCAAAAGGACTTTGACAACTAAGTTCACAGTAAGAAACTGTGATGTAGCCTTTTTTTTTAAGTCCTATTCTCTGTTCCTCTGCCTCCTACTTACTATGTCCACCCATAATTATGTTTCAGTTCTATCAAGAGCTGAAATTCCTGGGGAAACCACATGACACCATAGATAGAGCATTGGCTCTGAAGTTAGGAGGACCTGAGTTCAAATCTGACACCAGGCACTTAAAAATTACTAGGAGCAAGTCACTTAACCCCAGCTGCCTTGCCACAAAAAAAAAAAAAAAAAAAAAAAAAATCAGGTTAAAAAAAAGAAAAATTTAGGAGGAGGGGAGAACTGAAATTCCATCAATCTATATCCCTGTTGTATAGCGAGGAATTAAAGAAATTAAGTATCCAGAACTCAGTCAAGATATGGGATATCAAGTATCTAATCCAGTCTTTGATGGCTAAATGAGAAGTCAAATGGGGAACAAGTTTATACTTCTAGAAGGCAAATGCTAATATAGAAAACAGATATATTTATTCTGTAGATAGAGAGATGAATTTCAGTCAGAATCAAATTCCCCCCTTTAATAGTTATTAGTTAGAATGACCATAGAAAATTCACTTATAATACATATAATTACTTAACTTGTAAGGCTCAAAGGAGATAATGTAAATAAAGTACTTTTAAAATCTTAAAGTATTATATCAAGTCTTATTATTATGGACCCACACCAAGTATCCCCTATAAGGATCATACTCTTGTAGGTGGCCCAGACCATAGCATGTTAGACTTGGAGTCGTGCAACCATTTGAATCCTCCCTCCCACAATGACTAAATGTGTGACCTTGGACAAGACATCCAAGCTTCAGTTTCCTCAGAAGTAAAAATGAACACTGCACTTACCTCACATGGTTGTCATAAAAATCAAACGAATGAACACATATGAAGTGCTTTATAAATCAGAAAACACTATTTAACTGCTATATATTCTTCTTATTTTTTATTCCTGCCTCTTTGCCTCTAATTATGAAGTTTACTTTCACCCAGAATACCATCCATACTCATGTCCTATCAAAAGTCTACTTGGAGAATGAATGAATGAACACATACTATGTTCACTTCTTTTTTTTCTATTTTTTTCCTCTCCTATGATTTTTCCCTTTTGTTCTGACTTTTATCTCCCAAAGAAATACATAAAGAAATGTTTATTTTAAAAGTTAATATACATGTATAACCAGAAAAAATAAAACAATAAAAAAGTCTATCCTTCAAAAGGCAGCTCAAGTCTTACTTTCTACATTGTTTTCCATGATTCCTGCTCTATCTCCTTACCAACACAGCACTTTGAGACAGGACCCCTCATTTTGTCGCTAATTAATATAATGCTTCATTCTGCTGGCTAATTATTTTAACATAAGTCTGTTTTGTCTCTATCCAAGGGCAAGATGGGTTCTTCTCCAGTCCTCCTGGGCAGAATTATATAAAAAGCTAAATAAATGCCTGATGAAGTGAAATAAAATTAAATGAATAGAAGAGAGCTTAGAATTGGGAGAGCACTGACCTGAGAACTGAATGGCAAATCCCTGCTTACTGGTAAAGAAATCAGTGTTGAACTGTAGGACGACAGAGCTGAATGTGCTGTGGATGTTGCTGGGAAGCATGGGGCCACTCAGCTCCTTTAGGAGGATCCCACTCTCCACAGGTCCATCCCAGATTCTCAATACATCATGGACCTCTTCTGTATCAAACACCAGGAAATGCAGCCTGAGGAGAAAAAAAGGTATGATTCATAAGGGTCTTATCATTCCTGCTTACCTTCAGGTCCAAATCTCAACCAAAGAGCATATGCATTGAAACACACAAAAATTAAGCAATCATATGATGTTCCTGTCTTACTGGAAATTATAAGCAAGTGGTAAAATACTAGTAGTGAATACAGATAACTATAATATATAACATTATAGATGACTGGAGAGTTAGTTCAGCTAGTATTTATTAAATGATAGTATGTACCAAGTACATACTGTGCTGTTATTTAAAAAAAAAAAGTGGGAACACTTTTACTGAATCAAATGATAGCATTAAACAAAGTATGAAAGGTCTTTAATCAATATAAAAAGAATAAAAGCCAGTGGACGAAATGAAATTTAGAACCCGTGTTCCACTGTGGAGCCAATTTAGGGCAAAGCAACCCAGCCAAGTTCCTGAAAGAGAACCTTTGGAAGGCTAGAAAGGGAAAATAAGACCATCTCTTCCTCCCTCCCTTCATTCATATTTAGGAAGAATATTTAGGACTTCTTATTGATCTAGAAGTGATCCAAAAATAGCTATAAAAATTGACCAAGTCTGCACCAGAAGCCAAGGACAAGTCACATTCATTGTGACACATTGGGGTGAGGTCCCTACAAGGAATACTCTATACTTACAGGAACTTCATAAGCACTCTTCTAAGGGAAAACAAGGACTTCAGGAGCTATGAGCTTGCCCGTTTGTAACAAGAGCTCTCTTTAAACATCAACCATTGCCTGGCCTGATATTTGTGAATGAAAATTCCAGATTTTGGGGGATAATTTTATACCACCTGATTCTATCATACCACTCTGGTAAATAACTGTCTCTAAAAGCTCACTAAGTCTGTCTCAATAATTGATATTAATAGATAATCAATAGAGAAAACACATTGATGGGCCCTAAGAAGGAGGTATAGTAGTATAACCTGTCTGTCTCTGTCTCTATCTCTTTCTTTCTCTATCAGTGAAATAAAACCTCTTTCCCTTACAAATACACACACTCTCTCTCTCTCTCTCTCTCTCTCTCTCTCTCTCTCTCTCCCCCCAAGTTATCCTTAAAACTCTGAGGGAAGAAGTAAGTGCCCCTTCTAGGAATCCAACCTGCCAGTGTTATTGTAGTTTTGGAGAGTGAAAGCAAAGCCTGTTCTGCATATGTACATTAGATAATGTAACTTTCTTCAGAGCAGGAGGGGTGCACTTTTGCTTTGTAATCCTAGCATCTTGCATAGTTCCTGGCACATAATAGGCACTTACTTAAACAAGTGCTTTTTGAATGACTGACCTGCCTTCTCAGATCTTCCCCAATTGTACCCATACTTCCTGCCTCACCCTATCAATCCTGTTCTACTTATATCCTGTCCTTTTCTCTATGCTTGACTGAGGAATACTCTTGAAGCTCTCCTATCTGACCAAAGTAAATCTATCATGTCATTCTCAACCTCACTGACTGAATGAGCTATCGATAGAAGAAATAACAAGTTCTCCAAGATCAGAGAACATTTTGTTTTTGTCTTTGTTCCTCTAAAGATTAGTACCGTGGTTAGCACTTAATAAATGCTTATTGATTTGACTCTTGCATTTGTAGACTGCTCTTAGTTTCCTAGAACACGGTGCCTCAGATTTCCTAGGGACTAAGGAAGAAAGAATAAAAAGTATTTCAAGTAAAGCCAAAAGTAGGGACAAAGCATTTGCACTGCTAAGTCATAAAGCTAAAAACAATAATTCCCAACACAGGGAGCAAAGAACTGGCAACACCAGCTTAAATATTCCTTGTAGTCTCTACTCAAAGGAGTGTTCAAAAGGCCCCAATTATCATCAATTCAATAAGTAAAGGAGAACAAACTTTGTTATGACCTTATGAGACCACTAGGGAGGTGATGTCATGACATGCAAGTGAATTGGATTCAATGAGGGAGGGCTGTGAAAGATCACCTGCCTCACTTTCCCCTCCAGAGCCATCTGGGTCCAGGGGCAAAAGATAGATCAGGATGACTGGAGATAAAATGAGAAACTTTTTAAGTTAAGGTCTTCAACAGGTCTCAGTTTGACTGAAGTCCTATCCATTTAGTGATTAAGGTTAAGTAGCAAGTGAGGCAAAGAATCTCCTTTTTCACCTAGTCCAAAAAAACAAAAACATAAACCTCTGAATAAATAAATAAATCTGGGAGAGGGGAACCCTTAGGGTTTCTGGCCAAAGCAGAAATATTTGCTATTTACATTCAATCTTAGTAAATCTGGACCCAAGCATTGGCAGAAGAAGTCTTGGCTAGGGACCTATTGGTGGCCAATTAGAAATAGATGGTTTTTGCCTTAAGGCTTGGTCTTTAAGAAAGAAATGAGATCAAAGCAGTTCCAGAATAATGTGGTCTGGGTGGGGTCAGGATAGCAGGTGACATCTTACATTCTCTAAGGGAAAGGGAAGAACTCACAAGGACTGAGACTTCACTGACCTGACAAAAATTTGTCACTGCAATGTCCCACAAGTGTTCTCTTCACTCTACACTAAAAGCAACTTGGCAGGATAGGTGACATATAAGACAATTCACATAGCAAAAAGAACCCAAACAGGGAAAAAGGGAAAAATAACTGAGGACAACGGAGCCTCAGAGACACATTGCTCTGCTGTAATGAGGTTCTACTTGTCTCCTAGACTTCTTCCAATTCTGTCTGATGTTGTCAAGTATGTTTAGGGCCACAATCATAGAAACAAAAAGAAAAAAAAATTGCCTTTTCTCACTGGACACAAGTACCTCCAATACAAGGAAATAGAGCTATTTCCTCAAGGAAATTAGGGAACTAACTATGTGATGTATAAAAGTTAGGGTCTCCCCACTCCAAATCCCTCTAAGCCCTCCAGATCTCCATAGATCA
This sequence comes from Sarcophilus harrisii, assembly GCF_902635505.1. Taxonomy (NCBI): domain Eukaryota; kingdom Metazoa; phylum Chordata; class Mammalia; order Dasyuromorphia; family Dasyuridae; genus Sarcophilus; species Sarcophilus harrisii. The sequence continues at coordinate 537,821,172 of NC_045428.1, forward strand.
ATTCCAATTTTTTTCACTTTTCAGTAATCCCTATGTTAATGCCCCTTGCCTTAAAATTAGGACCTGACAGCATGTCCCATAAGTGCTAACTCTTTTAAGATACAAAAAGTCTGATTATACTGATTGCTGAATGAATTACACGGTCCCTATATTTAGGCCAGCTTCAGCCCTGCTTTGCTTTACTCTCTGGCCACATACTCACCAGCTGTCTTGTCACAGTGCAGATACACTTCACTTCCTTCTCTAAACACATTTATTAGCACATAAGAAACACTTAATAAATACCTTTTCATTTAATCATTAATTAATTCACAGTTTCTGTCTCTGAACCAGGAAACAGGAAGGGTCTTATTGAGTTATAAGTAGATAAAAGTTGCACTATGGATCAACCAAGCAAAAGAAGAAAAGTATGTCATCCTGTATCCCAATATTCCTGTAAATCAGGCAGGGCAGATATCATATCCATTTGATATAGAAACTAAGTTCCAAAAGGTTTAGGTGACAGTGAAGAAACTAAAAGAACTTGGTGTCTTTACTCTGGAACTTGAACTTTTTGTCCTGGACTATGTTATTTCTCTAATCTAGTAGATATTATCTCTCAGAATATACCTCTCAGAGATATTTTTGCTTCTTATAGGTACAGCACCATCACAAACCCTCTGTCAACCTTCCGCATTATTTTATTTCTCAGAAAGAAAGTCCCCTTAATCTATTCCTCAAGTCCCTTCTTTATTCTGTTGTCCTCAAAGAAGAAAGGATTCATGGGCAAAGCTTTGGTTTAGTAAAGCTAGGGAAAGAAGAGGGAAGAAAATGATGATGAAATAGATTATTTGGGCAAATGCAATAATATAGACAAAAGTGAGCTTCAATAAAGGATCAGCTCTATCATTAATTTATTGTCTCATCTTAAGAAAAATGCACTTTCTTTTCAGGGGGAATAAAAATACATAACCCATTTATATCAAGTGTGTTTGAGTACAAATTCTGGAGAGGATTCCAATCAGCACTGGCCAAAGGAAATTAATTCTTTATCTGTGAATTTCATAAACCAACGAAATCATAGGATCCATCTATATCCTTATCCCAATTTGTGGGTATACCTCAAGGCTATGTTCTGAGCTTTCTCCTTTTCTTTTTCTACACATACTCTATCTTTTATTATCCCACAATTATTTTAATGTGAAAATTAACAGTGGGATTTTCATTATATTTCATGAATTTAACATAAGTCCTGAAAACTATTTCAAGTAAAAAACATTACTGGAACATACATGATATTTCAAGGATATTCATACATGAATATTTCAGCCTCACCTAATAACAAATTATATGCTCAAATACACCATTTAGTATAGTCTCTCTCTTTTCCTCTCCCCCCCTCTTTCTTTTTCTCTCATTCTTTCTTAACATACACACATTCCTCTAGTATAAAGTTTCAAGTTAGAATTATATAAATGAATTTGTGTCAATTCCAACTTTACAGTTTAATATTTAGTTCCCCATCTCCCTCAATCAAAACAGATGCCTACTTTATTGGATTTCAGGTAATTTGATTAAATTAAGGAAGAATAATGATCAGGCTTAATCCCAGGGGACACTTAAACTGCAGTCTATCCTTAACTAACTGTTAGAACTGGGCAGGGCGGTGGAAAGGGGAGTGCACACTCTCTTTCACTTAGTATTTCATAGCTTCCATGGGATCAATTATTATCTCTATGCATATAATTTCCAAAGATGCATATCCATTTTTTTACCTCTCTTCTGAATTCTAGGTCTAGCTTGACCCCTGTACATTTCTGCTTAGATGTCCTACAGGCATTCTCAAACTCAATATTGTTGTGACCTGCTTTCTAGAGTCCTCAAATTGGGGTGATAAAATGTATAGGGCTTTCTAGAGCCCCCACACTGAGGTGATTAAATATTGAATCCTGCTTTCTAGAACCCCCCAAATTGGGGTGATAAAAACATACCGTGCTTTCTAGAGTCCTCATGCTGGGGTGATTAGAATATAACTTCTTAATGGAGAAGTGATGAGGCAGGACTTTTGAGGATGGTGGAAAAATGGAGTTCGTTTATTCCAAGGACTTTCCCCCTTTTGTACCCTCATAACCTTATATAACAAAAACAACACTGGGCATGCACCCAGTATATACTGTGCATGTAGGACCACATAAATAACTTGCTATATATATAGTTTGCCACCTGGTATCACTCTTCCACCCGGTATCACTTCAATCACAACACAGGTTGTCACTGTTCCTTGACTTCTCAGGAAGGCCAAGAGTCCTTAGGGGAGATGGGGAGTCAAATCAGGCCATGTTAGCAGGTTCCCTCTGGGCTAAAGAGTCTTATACCTCATCCAGAGTTTCCTCACTGTCTGTGACCCTCTATACAATATGTCTAATATGGAACTTATCTTCTCCTAAGCCCATATCTCTTCAAACTTCCCCATTTCTCTAAAGCAGGGGTTCTCAAACTTTTTAAATAGGGGGCCAGTTCACTATCCCTCAGACTGTTGGAGGGCTAGACTATAATAAAAACAAAAAGTTTGTTTTGTGGACCTTTAACTAAAGAAACTTCATAGCCCTGGGTGAGGGGGATAAATGTCCTCAGTTGCTGCATCTAGCCTGTAGGCCGAAGTTTGAGGACCCCTGCTTTAAAGTGTATACCCATCCTTCCAGTTACTGGTTTTGATCTGGAAGTCGTTTCTGATTCTTTCTTCTCTCTCATTATATCCAATCAGTTGTAAGATCATGTCTATTTATTATTTTAATATTTATTTTATCTGTCCCATTCTCTCCACTCATATGGCCACCATCATCTTGCCTAAAATAATACAATCTTGTAATTGATTTCCCTGCATCTATCCCATCTTTACTTTCTCCAATTATTCATCCCCATTGCTATGCTTTTATACAGGCTATCCTTGATACCTAAAACACTTTCTCTTCTTACTTCTGCTTCTAGGAATCCATAATTCACATCAAGACTCAATTCAGGGTCATTTGTTATTCCTTCATTTGATAATGCTCTCCTCATAAAATTTTTTTATAGTTATTTTATATGTATAATCTATTCTTTCTGAATACATATTGTTTTCCTTCAATATGATATAAACTTCTTAAGATCGGAAATGGTTTTGTTGTTTTAGTATTCCAAGTACAGTACTTGGCACACTCCAGGAAATTAATAAATGTTTGGTAAAATGAATTTATATTGCAGATGTCTTCTAAGAAACAGGTAAATAGTCTCCAAAGGAAATAAAATCTTAAAAACTATGAGATATCTTATTCTCTCCTTTCATTACCTACTTGTTCTGTAAAAAAGAAGGTAGAAGGCTATGAAATGGAATGACAATAGTTTTATAAGAAAAAATGGAGCAATATTAGTATGAGAAATTCATTGCAATGATTAAGGTTTACAAGTGCTAAATCATACATCCAAGTTAGAAGAGTCAAGAAACTTGCTCATCCTCTAGCATCCCAATGTCATGGATTAAAGAGGCTCATGTCATGGATAATTATATTGATTTTTCCCCCTCTCCCAAACAAGTATGGACTTTAGAAATCAGTTCAATTTACAGTCATAAAATGGATCAAGAACCTTAGCTAGAAATGTTCTTTTAATAGAAATCCCCACTGTAAGAAAGAAAAAAAAAAACAAGCAGTTAGTGAAGCTGACCTTGATAAGGGATCAAGCAGGCAAAGAGGAGCTCAGTTTAGGCTAGAGTTTAATCAGAGTCAAAAGAATGGCTGGTCACTCATGGCAACTGTAAAGCTATTTCTGCCTCAATTGATATATGGTCAAAGAATATGAACAGACAATTTTTAGATGAAAACATAATGATAAATATTGGAGGGGATGTGCAAGCACTGGGACACAAATGCATTGTTGGTGGAGTTGTAAAATGATCCAACCATTCTAGAGAGCAATTTGGGACTATGCCCAAAGGGTAATCAAACTGTGAATACCCTTTGACTCAGCAGTACTATTATTGGGTCTGTATCCCAAGGATATAATAAAGAAGGGAAAGGGACCCACGTGTGCAAAAATGTTTGTAGCAGCCCTTTTTGTGGTAGCAAAGAATTGGAAAATGAGTAGATGACCATCATTTGGGAAATGACTAAATAAACTGTGGTATATAAAGGTAATGGAATATTATTGTTCTATAAATGATGAACAAGTTGATTTTAGAAAGGCCTGGAAAGATGCACACAAACTATACAAACTGTTGCTGAGTGAAACAAGCAAAACTGGGAATATATTGTACACACTAATAGCAAAAATACGTGATGATCAACTATAAAATATAAAAGACTTGGTTCTTCTCAGTGGTGAGTGATCCAAAGCAATCTCAGTAGACTTTGGACAGAAAATGCCAAAGTCTATTGGGACAGAAAATGCCATTTGCATCCAGAAAAAAGAATTAAGGAGACTGAATGTAAATCAACAGATGCTATGTTCACTTATTTTTTGTTTGTTTTTTTCTCATGGCTTTTCCCTTTTGTTCTGATTTTTCTCTCTCAACATGATTCATAAAGCAATGTATATTAAAATAAATAAATATTTTTTAAAAAGATGTTTTTGTTATTAGTTGCAAAAAACCTGGGGTTTCAGACACTATCCTGATGATCAATGCCCTATGACTTTGGGAGCATGGAGGCTCTAATAGAAGAATATTCAGTCTGTGCTTCTGCCTTAAAAATGAAATTTAGATATCTAAGCAATAAAACTCTCTAAGGATGCTGCAGATTGTGTCATTCATGGCCATACTTCCAGGTTTGCATCCTGTTCATATTTTTAAAAAAAGATAGATTGCAACCATTACCAGTTCTGCACTACAATGGAACACAAGACAGCCAACATTAACTTTATTTGTGATGGTGGTAAACACAAGTAGTGGTGTCTGGCCTGGGAAGGAGACTGGATCTTCTCCCTTAACTGGTATGATACATCTAAAGTTCCATTCCTCCCTATTCCTTAAATCTGATCTTGATATCATCTCCTCCACAAAATCTTTTCTGATCTTCCTTACTAGAAAAAAAATATATATTTCTCCTATTAAGCCTGTACATGGTAGTTTGTTTTACATATCTCTTATGAAATTACTATATTAAAGGTCTTGTATATATAAATATGCATCATACCCTGCTTTTCAACTCTAAATTCTAGGATAGTAAGGATCCTGATTTACTGAATTTTACATTTCCCCCCAGTATTTGGTATTCTACGTACCCAATTAAGGGACTTCGATTGAATTCTTGGGAGGGCAGGCCACAAAGAGGCAAAATATAGCAACCTATAAGCCTTTGGAAGAACATGAGCTGTCCTAGACAAATGCACTTGGGGACATTTTTCAAAGTTTCTGAGAACAAGTAATGAATGCCCCAAACCCTGACAATGAGAAGGTCCTGCAAGAATGAAATTCTTTCAATTTCTTAAAGATTTAGTAACAATACAGGAACTAGACATTCAGCACCATATTAAAAAGTCCTTCTTCAACTTGGGATAAAGCCCCAAGATATCATAACCTCTTATGTAAGTATGTGATAAAAAGGAGGTCTTGGCAAAGCATGTAGTAGATAGGAAATTGTACAATATAGTCATTCAACAAGAGCAGGAGAAAAAAGTACTTATGCATACATGTCTACACTTACTCACTTAAAGAAATCTAGAGCCATACACACACGTCTACATATTTGTACATTCACATAACATATATGAATATAGAATAATATGCTCTAAACAATGCACATGTAAGTGGTGTGCTATAATCACATACATGTACAAGTATGTACACTCATATTTATACACACATTTAATAATATACATACAAGCAAATTGTACATGTATGTTCCTAGCTCATGTATTTATTTACACATTCATTTCTGGCTATATCAAGTGTTTATAGGAAAAAAAAAAAGATAGGTGGCAAAGGACCAAAATTAAATGAAGGAGGTAAGAAAGGGAAAATGACACAAACAGTTATTACGGATCTTTTCCTTGACTAGGAAGTGCAGGGAGATGGATTTTCTGGTTTCATGGAGAATCCACAGAAATGAAGAGGCAAGTGTGTAAGTCTTGCTTCCCACATTCCTCAGTCCACATAAGCCCAAGTTACTTCACTATCATTTACATGCCCAAAGTTAAAAGTCTGCTTCTGAAAGCCTAGTCCCTTTGTCTATATCTCTATTTCTTGATACTCCATCTCCATGACTGGGACCATTTGCTTTATCTCAAACCTTTGCCTACTGCTTGCTGCCAGATTCTATCTAGTGCCAAGATAACCACCTGATGGTCCCTACTAGACTTTCACAGTGCCAAATACATGCCATTCTGGATCCACTAGTATTGCCTGCCTCTCAGAACACCTGCCCTGCCACAGTGGTAATGTTTAGTGTAAGGTTCTGAATTTACAGCTTAGTACACCTGTCATGGCTAACCTCTAGCACTGACAATATGCTGTGAAGAAATATTCCATCTCTTTTCCCAGAAAAATTTTATATGAGTATACTTGTATAAGAATTTTCCATATACTGTTAACTTGTAATTTTCCTGGGGATTAGAGAAGGACTCACTAAAGAATTAATTACTTTGGAGAAGGGAAAGTGATTATGCAAATGGGAGATGTTCACAAGATTCATGTGAATATGGAGGCATCTTGAATATTGGAAATTGAAAGAAGGAACCAATGGTAGCACAAGGCATGATATGAAGAAGTAAGTAAAATGGTACAATTACTATTATGCAACTACAGTTGCATGTATAATTCCACATTGCAACTTTCCCCATCTTGGTTTTGATATATTGCTGGATATGTATTTAAAATAAATACAAAAATGGGAATCTGGGAAGGAATTTTACATAATCCACAGATGACATGTGAAGACCAGTAGATGACAAAGAAAAATATATGTATAGTATTGTATAATATAAACATTTTGTCTTTTAAAACCATACTAATTCATATTTCTTCTATGTTACAAAGGGAGGGCCAAAATTTTTATATGGATTTTCCTTGCAAGGGGTCCACATTCCTAATGGAAGGGACAATTGAGGCAAGAAAACATATGCACATTGGAGTAGCTTCATATTTAGACAAAGCCACATTTTAGTAAGATGTGAGTAACCCAGTCAAATACATTTTATGTTATTTTATGGTCAGATGAAGGAATGTAAACCATTGGCAAATTCACAGGTAATTAATAGAGGCAGAAATGGAAAGGGGTGATACCCATGTCCAAAGATAGCTGCATGGTACCAAAAACACAAATCCTGCCAAATTGGCAGTGACTTTTAAAATATAGTTATCAGATCAGTGGCTTTCTGCATCTGATGCTTTGATTTCACTTTCCTGGCAGTATCTCCTAAAGTCTTCCTTCTTTTAGCATTCTTCTCCTTTTTTTTTCCCCGATATATTTCCTTAGTATGACTCAATATTCAATGACAGTAAAAAACTGATATTCAATGAGAATACATCTGAGAAAGAATATCTGACACAATCAGACATGACATTTGGTCACAAAGCTTTATCTGGAGGCTACTGACCTGACCTGGAGAACAGATCTAGATCTATAAACTACCAATCGAACCTCAAAATAATTAGCAGATGAGATGATATTTTAAAACAAAATAATTTGGACACTATATTTCAGGGAATAATCACTGAAAAGAAAAAGAAAGCAGAATTAAATAAGGAGAAAGAATTCACAGAATTCCAACAAGGAAAAAAAAGATCTAAAATTCAACTCACGGAAGAGTATTATTACCCAGCTTCAAAATCATAGACATAAAGAAGCTATCCTTCAAGCCACAAGAAAGAAAAGACTTGCATATCAAAAAACACTAATCAGGATCTCACCAAATTTTTCTCCAAAACCTAAAAAAAGATGGCAAGGTTGGAAAAGAACATAGACACACATGAGTTTTAAAAATAAAGGCTTGGATCCTAAGACAAGCCTTCCAGCAATCCTAATTATTCTGTTTGAAGGTAAAAGACATTTAAAAATCACAAAGACTTAGAACAATTCATGGATAAAAGTCCACATCTAAAAAGGTCCTTTGAATCAGAGATACCCACATCCTAAAGAGATAAGCAGTTAAAATATTTAAAAGAATCAGTGGGTACCTAAAACCTATTAACTTCACAGTTGAAATTTGAGATAAAATATTCTAATACAATAAGTTATAATGCAAGTCTCTTGCTCTCTCAAAAGTCTAGCTGTAGTACTTCCCCATTTCTTAAAGGTTATCTAGAGTTCTCAGATAATATGCCAGGAGAGTGCAAGATTCATCTTGGGATTTTTTTCTTTCTTTATTTATTTTTTGTTTGATTTTTGTTTTGTTTTTTATTTTGTTTGTTTGAGGACAGGGAGTGATGTTTCAATGTAGAATGTCATAAGTAGAAAATTTATCTGTAAATTTAAAGATTTGTCTGGTATACTTTAGTGGTTAAACGATTTGCCACCAGTCATACAAATACTATATAATAGAGACAGGATTTGAAACTTCTTTCTGAATGTAAGGACTATGCCATGCTGTCTCCATTGAGTTCTGTCACATTGAAAAAGCTGGGTGTATGTTTCTGGTCAGAGACAACAAATGAAGATGAAGACCACATAAATAAATGTAGAGAAATATATTATTAAAAAGTTAGGTGCTAGATGATGAACCTTAGGCCAAAAACAATACACAAATATAAGCTTCCACTGACAAATATAAGTCTCAAAAGAGAGGGGGAAATATATTGGTTAAAATTTTAGATGTTACGCCTTTAAAGAGAAATAGAATGAAAATGCTAAAAATAAAAACACACAATTAAAATATTATTAAGGAAAAAATTATATGGAGGTAGGAAAAGATGGCCCAAAGAAAATTCTTATCTTTGGGAGGCATGGGGGACAGAAGAGTTGTGTTTGGAGAAATTGAAAAAACTATCAGCATAAAGTATAGAGATTATAGGATTAGGTTTGGAGTTTTTAAGGAACTTGGGCTGTAGAAATACATGTGATACAGTATTTTATAATATCCTGATGATATAAACAACCAAGAAAAAATGGGGGGGGGAAGCAATTTAAAATAAAAGGACTAAATTATTCTCCTGTAAGTACAAAAGACTAATAACAGGATCTAAAGCTACAAGAAAACCTGGAAATCATCTAATCCAATGCCTTTATTTTGTAACTAAGGAATCTAAAACTCAGAAAAAGGAGATGCTTCTTCCAAGTATTAAGCAGCAAAATCAGGATTTGAATAATTAATAATAGCTTACATTTATATTGTGCTTGCTATGTGCCAGGCACTATGCCAAGTACTTTACAATTACTGTTTCATTTGGTCCTCACAAAAACCTCTGGGAGGTAATTACTATTATTATTCCTTTTTCTTTTTTCTGAAGCAATTGGAATTAAGTGACTTGTCCAGGGTCACACATATTCGCATTTTTTAAGTGAAGAAATTGAAGCACACAAGTAACTTGTTGAGGTTCACATAGCTAGTAAATGTCTGAGGCACTCTATTCACTGTACCACCTATCTGCCATAAAGATAAATTATATGCACACACTTATGTACACACACAAACATATGTATAGGTGCCAAAGAAAATATTGGCACAGAACAAGAATTAATCACAACCAAGTAGAATTTTTATCAGTAATGTCGTGAGAAGTCATTATTTTTAAAAATTCACATTAATATAATGACATCAATTAGAAAAATTTTAATATTAGTATAAAGGCATCTGATAATATGTCAACTACTGATAAAAAGTAATTTTTCTTTCATATTACATAACTCTTTGCTTGAAATAAATATGAGAAGAATTGAGTTAAAATCTAGCCTGAGACACTAACTGTGTGACCATCCTCACCTGTAAAATGGGGATAATAATAGCACCTATGTCCTAGGGTTGTTGTGAAGATCAAATAAGATAATTGTAAAGCACTTAGGACAGTGCCAGGAATATAGTGCCATAATACAAATACACACACACAACACACAGAGTTGTTCATTCTTCATTTTCAAAAAGGATCGACATAGGATGATGTCAACTTGTGCATGAAATAGATTTAAATGAAGCAGATTTGCACAAAGTTATCAGTCTCACTCTTTCTTCCAAAGTCAGTAAATTTCAGTGGCAAGACAAAAGTCAAGATGACCGATGATGATCCAGGCTGCAATGGACCATTTTGGCATCTTCTGTGTTTGACCAAACTGTGGACAGCGCCTGCTTCAGTTGCCTTGTTGACCAATGGAGCACAATGTTCTAATTCATCCGTGAGTCTTCTCATGTTTGGGGTAGATATCCCCCTCACTCCGTGGTTGTGAGCTTGTTTGTTGCTGTCGATCTGATTTAGTCCATCTTCTAAATGAATACCAAAGGAAGATGAGTCCACAGAATTAGCACCTTCGGTGTAAGGGCTCCCTGAATCCATTTCAGGGTTGCAGTGGTCTCACTTCAGTAAAACTATCTCAGCAGACAAGCTAAACCAAGCTGAAAGTAAACAACAGACCTCAAATCTATCAGCACTTGACGACTTCCCTTAGTGGAATGGGCTGAAGATATATAGAGATATAAATATACAGACATATGCATATACATACCTAGAACATATATGTATACACATAGCAACATGTGTGTACACATGCATATATGTGAACGTGTGCTACTTACATTATATATATGTATTGCATGCATATATGGAATGACTAATTGGGAAATTTGCTTTCATTGATTATATATCTGTAATAGGTTTCATTTCTTTTTCAGTTGGGGTGGGAAGGAGAGTTAATAGTAGGAAGAAAAGGAGTGTTTCCTGATAGATAAATATATTTATATCTATATAGTAACACATACATACATATATACATTTACATATTTATGCATACATAAAATATCTATGACTTTATTGATTAAAATGTTCCTTCACATTATACAAACTGTAATCTCATTCATGCCTGGTCATTTTGGGCAACTTTTGTCCAGACTATCCCACAAGTTTTATATAGGGATTCTAATGTACAGGTTATAGGTTTTCTTCTATTTCTCCTGGTATTCTATAACTAGAATTGGAGCATTCTGCCTTGCCCTATTCTTGCCAGATGACCAATTTATTTTCTCTCCTATTATATAATTTTTGATGACTTCTTTTAATCTTGCTCTTCAGAGTTCATAATTGGTTGGTTATAAGTTGTAACTTGTAGCTCCCATGAATATTTCCATTTTTGTCTCTGTGATACTTATTTTTAATTTTTCAAAAGAAATTGTATTACATGACTTTATGTCAATGATAGCAATATCAGCAGATTGGGAATATTGAAAAAAATAAGCCTTTCATGAGATGGCAGTCATCAGTAAACAAACTCTGCAACTTCCTAAAATCAGTTCATATTCCTCTTCCTATTTAACTCTATACGCAGCTCATTATCCATATCTACTGTTTTTCCATATATATACTCAGTTCCATAAGGAATCCTATCAAATTTATATTGAGATCAGAAAATAGACATTCTTCATCCACTTGGTCTTTCTTGTGTGGACACACAGACCAAGTACTTGATGCATATGAAAGTCCTTATTACATACTAAAATCTCAATTTAACTTGACCTCCACATTGAATTTTCTCTTTTAGAGTAGTGAATAACTTTGACAAGCATATGTTTTATGTCTCATCTGATCTTTAAGATCAGAATATCATTTACCAAAGTTGTTTGTGTCATGCTATCTTCTAAGGAATAAGGAGTGATTTTTTTAAATGTATAAATGAGATCTTCTTGTAGAAGAACCTGCAATATGTTTTTTTTTTTTTTATTATTCTAGGAGGAAAAGGAAGAAATAATTAAGTGTCAAGAATTGTGATGAACACTTTACAAATATAATCTTATTTGATCCTTACAACAATTCTATGAGGTAGCTATTATTATTATCACCATTTTACAATGGAAGCAACTGAAATAAATAGGTTAAGTGGCATTCCCAGAGTCACACAGATAATAAGTGTCTGAGATTATATTTGAACTCAGGTCTTCCTGATACTGGGCCCACAGAACCATCTTGCTGTCTCAAATTATCTGATTACATATTGGGAATTCTGCTAAACTACAAAGTTAGAAATGCTATTTTACAGTAAGACACATTAGAGAACTGTAAAGAAAGCAAAAAATCCCAACATCTGAAATTAGGAAATTAAAAGTTACTATTAACATCCCACATGAATATACATTTTAACTTCACCAAACCTTCAATTTTAAACTATAGATCTCAGAGGCATTTTGACATTCCCAATTCAATGTAGGGAAAATGAGGCCTAAGAAAACATCATGATTTGCCCAAGAACACATAGATCTCAGGGGTGAGATCTGAATTTAGACCTTCTGACGGAGAGGGTCAGTGATCTTTCCACTATCTAAATTCTCGTATCAGTCCAGGCCTTCTTAACACTCTTATACAACTGCTCTAGACAAGCCCCTCATCACCTATTGGCTGAGCTATTGCAATAGCCTGTTAACAGAATTCCCTACGTATAATTTCATCTTTCTCTAATCCATCCTCCAGACAGTGGCCAAACTGATATTCCTAAAGCATGGATCTAATTATATTACTAACTTTCTGTCTTAAGAACTTTTTGTGACTCTCTTCTCTCTCTACATATATATATTTTAAAGAAGAAAACTGAATGACAGAATTCTTTCAACTGTGGAAGAAAAAATCTTATTTACCAAGTAAATGGGAAAAATTATTGGAGCAGAGATTCAATTTTGTAAGAAAAAAAATTAAATTATTTAAAATAATATAACATAGTAAAATATACATTAGGGAAAATATAAAGGTAATAATGTAGATTAAATTATCATAATAGTAAAGATATCATTTGTAGCTTACAAAGCACTTTGTGTACATCAATATCATTTAATTTTCACAATAATCTGACAAAAAAACCCAAAATTTACAAGAAATAGAGTGACTAGTTCAGGGTCAAAGTTAGGAAATGTCAGAAGCAAGGCTCAGATCCATATTTTCTGATGCCAAATCTTAGATTCTTAAAACTATATTATCCAACTTGAGCTTTACTAGCTTAAAAACTGCACTATGAATTTAGAATACAATTAAAAGTTGTATTCCTTCCTACATTAATTATCCACAAAGAACCAATACAAATTTACAAGAGGAATGCCCATTTCATAGTGCACAAATGATCAAATATGAATAAATTTCTAAATTACAAATGACCATCTGGAAAAATATTAAATCTCATTAATATTGCAAATAACACAAATGTAAAAATAACACCTTTGATTAATTAAAATTGAGAGAAAGATTATTAAAATTTCCCAAAATAGTATTATAAGGGCTTCATAAAACAGATACATTTCTATATTCCTTGTTGAATTGCAAATTGATATAATATTTTTGGATAACAATTTGATAATGTTTGATGTTTATAAAATTGGTCATATTATCTCATCACAAGAAATATGCTACAAAAATTCAATTAAAAAGAGAAAAGGACCTGTATTTATATGGGCATTTTAGTCATCTTTTCTGCTGTGGAAGGAAAAAAAAAACTATAATTAACATATATGCCCAAAAGTTTAGGAGTGGCTGAGCAAATTTTTGCATATTTTAATCATTCAATATCAATTTGCCATTAAAATGACAAACATTAGGCTATAAACAAATATGGGATCACGCACACACACACACACACACAAAGTGAATAAAGTAGAATTTTTAAAACAACATTGATTAACTGTGATTATATAAAAACTTATATCCCTACAGATGTATAAGGGAATTTAATTATTCATTTAAAATAATATTTTAATATAAAATCATATAAATGCCAAAATATCAAATATAATTTGCTATGGTAAGTTTATAATATAATTCATTTTTTGAACCATAGTGAGTTATGATTCACTAGCAATTAGTGCCCAGGAGAACAGGTAGAACATAATAGCTTCCTTCTAAAGAAAAGTAATTCCATAGTGGCAGAAGAAAATTTTCACTGCGTCTACAAGTGCAGCTAAGACATGGGTAGGATAGAAATGTGACTCTTTGTTGATGACCAAAAAAGACAGTACTCTTTTCAACTTCAAGTTCAAGATCAAGCATTTTAGTTATATCAGAGGATAATATATACTTTTATCTTAGAATCTCTACAGGGTTTCACATTACATATTCTGGCAGCATTGTGATAATCAATATGATCTTTATCTGAACTTTACAGATAGATTGAAATTAAAATCTTGGAAGAGGCTAGGTTCATTAATTACTTTTATTTTACTTTGTGTCTCTTTTCATTTCAAGAATGATGTGTTCTGCAGTAGTACCCTCAGTCTCTTAGACAGACAATTTAAAAAATGTTATAAGATGGCAGTACCTTCCTCAATGTGCCAATATTGAATCCTATATATTTTCCCTATAAAAAGGGGAGAGAAGAAGTAAATTTATTGCTCCTCGTTATTTTGGTAGATCATAGACTAAGGCTAGAGGCCTCAATCTATCTGTATCAGTTTGCTCACTATTTCCTCAGGGACAAAATCCAGCCTGACCCCCAGACAGAGGACCTTATCACCTACTTGAATGGTTCTAGAGAAGTGTGAAAATTGGGGTGCAATTGCACCAAAGTGGGCACATATGAAGACAATGCAAAAAACAGAAATATTTAATTCAGTACTAATAAATGAAAGAAGCCAATGAATTGTGGACTGGCTACTCATAAGCTTCTCTTACTACCTGTTCCCCCTTTTTTCTTTCTTTTTCAGAGAAGTTAGGATTCCTGGTCCTATTTTCTAAAAATGCATCTCATTTTTACTGCTTTTTTATTGTTTTTATGTCACTTTTCATTATAGGATATATACCTCTATTCTCCTATCCAGTGACCTCTTGTAACCAAGATTTAAAAGGAAAGAGAAAAAGTATTCAACAAAACCAAACATATCAACTGTGTTTAACATTATTTGTAACATTTTATATCTATACTTTCTTGATTTTGCAAAATGTTTATTTTCTCAATTCTTCTTGAAGGCCAAACATGCTCATTAGATTTGGAAGGCAGTCCTGTCTTCCACTTTTCCCACCTTTATTATTTTTATAGTCAACATCTTATAGTTTTCCTAATTCTGAATTTTTCAATTTCAATCAGTTCTTGGTTCATCTAAGTCTTTTCTATGCTTTTCTAGACTCTGAATTATTAGTTCTGTCATACCTCATAGTAATATTCTATTACATTTTTATACTACAGACTTTGTTTAGCCATTTCCCATATGATGGGCATCTATTTTGGTTCCAGTTCTTAATTGCCACCCCACAAAAAAGGTATTACTATTCATATTTTAGTTTATATGTATTTTTTTTACTCTGATTTTCTTAGGTTTTATGTCTAGCAATAAGATCTCTGTGTCAAAGGCCAAGGACATTTAAATCACTTTTTAAAAAAAGTATAATTCCAGATTGCCTTCAAGATTGGCTAGATCAATTTACCCTCATAAATAATGTATCATTGTCCCAATATTTTGGTACTTCCTTCAAGACTGACTACCTATACCTTCTGCCATTTTGTCAAATATCTGGCAATTTTTTAAAATTTTCATTTCTCTTACTATTCATAATATAGAACAATATTTCATGTAACTTAATAATCTCTCATTTTTTGAGCATCTATTCATTAGAGAATGCTTTTTCGTGTTTTTTGTAGCTGTATTAATTTCATATCAAATATAGGATATTTGATATAAAATTGTTTTCTTTTCCCCCTCAATTGACATTTTCAGGAATATAGAAAGGAATAAAATGCTGAATAACATAACAAAAAGTGAAATTGATCATATTACTAGATAAGAAATGATTGGTTAAGAATGTAAGAATTATTTGGGGGAAAAAAAAGTAACTGATAATTAGCTGGTCAGAACATAATTCAATATTAACATTAAATACGAAAAATAAAAGACAAAAATACACTATATGCAATTCACTATTTAAATACTCTATTTGGAAAAAAACAGCAATAAATAAAATGACACTGATTGACAAGCATAAACATTTCTTAATAAAACAAAAAAAAAAAAGGTATCTGGAGAAGAGTATCCTAACCATTTCAGGAAAGAAGATGAAAGGTAGAAGAATATGACATTGAAAAGAACAATAAGGACCACTTGAAATTTTGAGCTAATTATAATGAGATGATTTCTCATAAAGGAGCAAATTATATTATTATACTAGGAAGCAGTTACCTGTTTCCAAGAAAGCATGAGGTAGAACACTTTTCCTATAGAAAAGAAACCATCAATTCAATATTGTAAATAAAGAAGAAAAAATAGGGATGACTGATATCTGTCTCCTTAGGGATTCCTTTATTTGTTAACCTGAACTGTCTCACTATTCCAAAAAGGAGGGGGAAAAAAAAGCTCTGCTGCTTCTCTAGCTCTATATCTTTCTGACACATAATAGGGATTCCTGAGATTTGTTAAGTCTAATGGCCATTATTCAATTAATGAGGGAGTAGCCTTGGAGAGGGTGCTAGAGGTCAATGAAGCATTAGAAGTTTGGCATTAAATACAATGAAGAGTAATTTTTTTGTCTATTTTTTCCATTTGAATCCTGGCCTGGCGCCATAAGGGAGGAGTCTTTCAATGTGTTCGGAACTTCAGTGTTTCTTTCAACTTTTTAGTAATTTCTATGCCTTTTATATTGTGGGGTTGTCATGCTTTAATTATTATTGTTTGTTATTGTGAATATACTTTAATTGTGTATTCAGAGCCCTGCTGATTTGGGGTGAGATGTCTTATAAATAAAATGATTATTTTCTTTTCATATTTTTGAATGTCATTTGGGGTAATTTAAACTAATTCTCATTTGGATGACAGAGTGAGACCTCTGGAGACACCAGTAACAGCAGTTTTTTTGAAATGATTTCTCATTGGTCTTGCTTCTCCTAGATTAGGCAACAGCTGTTCCTTTAGCTGTTATTTTCCCTTATAAATGTGAAGATCTGCAGATGAGTATCATATGAGTGAAACATCCATTGTCTAAATGAGTTTTTTTTTCCTCACGCTGTAATAAAGAATATTCAGTAATTGCTGTGGAAACCCTGGAGCCCTCTCCAAGACACTACTACATGAATAACGAAGGCAAGTTGTATCTATTTGTCAAGATACCACAGGGTGTTTTCTCAACTTTTAACGTATTTTTTCCTGCATTTGCAATGTGTAATGGAACAAAGATTTGCCACTCAAGATAATGAGGTTAGCAATAGCCTAATCATCAAACACTCTAAAGGCTTTTGCTTTAAACTCAGTGATGATACAAAAAATGAGCTACTAGGAGAACAGCTTCATCCCAACTTTCTGGAATATTACTTCATTACAACCTTCATTTAAATGGCAGAGTTCTGAGATGTCAGCCCCTCAGATGGAACTGTCTCCTCTGGTTATCAACTCTACAATGTATACAAAGGGAATCTGCAGAGCTACAATTTTAAGCAAGAGCCAATTAAACTCATTTCGAGCTAGTTTCTCACCAGCAAATGTGCTGAAATACTTCTAGTAATATAATCATCTCAGCTTAGTATTTCATTTCTACATAGAGTCTCTGACTGGAGTTTTCTATCAATTAATTAACAAACATTTAAATGTCTACTAGGGTCTAGGCCCTAGACAAACTGTTACAAGTACAGGTTTTTTGAAGGTTTTTAAATCCCTGTTTCAAGGATCCTACATTCTAAGAGCAATAAATAAGTGCATTTGTAAATAAATACAGTATTAGTGTAAAGTGAATAAATACAGATTTTAACAAAGTTGTTAAATGAATCATAGTTTGAGAGGGGGAGATACAAAAAATAGGAATCCAACTGCTTTCTTAAGAGAGAAAATTTATGCATCCATGGTATAGATGACACATAGATGCACATCTTGGGCATGTAGCTAGCCCATGCAAAGGTCTGGAGACAGGAAGAGTGCTGTCTCTCATGAACAGAGTGAAGGATAGTTTGGCTCAATTACATTGGAAAGCACTTTAAAAGAAAAACAAAAGAGTTTAGATTTTATCCTAGCAAGTTACTGTAGTTGACTGAATAGAGGAGTCATATGGTCATATTTATCTGCATTTCAGGAAAATAACTTTGGCAGGACTCTGTATAATGAACTAGAGTGAGGAAAATAGTGGAAGGGCAGGAAGAGACCAGTTTCAATCTTGTTGTTGTAATATTCTTGTACCTAGTAGAGAATCTAAAGAAACAGCTATAGCAATCAAACCTATCATGGATAAAGCTCCAGGAAGAAATTGAGAAGGGATAGTCAGATTGGAAGAAAATCAAAAGAGAATCATGTAATGAAAAACATAGAAAGGTGAGAGAATCGAGAAGAGATAGAAATCCAATGTGTCAAAGGCACATAAGAAAGAAGTCTAAGAAGATGAGGACTCAGAAAATGACATTAGATTTAGCCATTAAAAAATCTCTCTTCCCTCTCGAGATTCCCCCAGTACTGGACCATTTCCTTCCTGTCTTAAGGTTGCAACTTGCCCCTTTAAAGTTCATAGTGGATGAAGAAATTGTTTTCCTCCTTATTAACAATGGCTCTGGATTGTCCAAAACTGGCTTTGTAGAAAACAATAACCCTCCAGCTTTTTTCCTCTCCATAGAGGTCAGGATGTGTATGACTCTGGGTAATTCCATGGAGGATAAGAATAAGAACAAGAGGTATTCTGATCTTGAAGGTCTACATTAAACATGCTACAGTCATTACCTGGGGCCATCAAGAAGATCTGGCACCACACCTTCCATAATTAGTCCTGTGCTACCTGGAAAAAGCACCCAACACCACTCACAGAAGCTCCCATGAATCCTAACAACAATCTAGCCATGTATGCTGTTCCCTAGATTATGCTATCTCTATATGTCTCTGGTTGTACCACTGGCATTTTAATGGTCTGATCCACATGGGATGATGGTTATGCCCTTCATGCCATGCTCCATCTGGATGTAGTTGGCAGTGATCTGACAGAATAATTCATAGAGACCGTGACAGTGAAGTTTTTCAGGTTCACTACCATAACTGGGAAAGAAACTATAACATCAAATAGAAGGGATCTTCTGATGCCCTAGATTTGGAACAGATGAACACTACTGCATCTATCTCTTCTTCTCTGAAAGCTATCAGTATCCTGATGGTCAGGTTATAACCAGGTGACAAGGAGGGATTTAGGTACCCAGAAGCTCTCCTCTTTATTATGAAATCCTGTGGTATCCATAAAACTACCTTTAACTCAATCATGGACTATGATATTGACATCTGTTAGGATCTAAGGCTAATACCATATTGTTTAATGGTACTACCACGTACTCAGACATTGCTGACAGAATACAAAAAGAGATTACAATCCTACCCCCAAGTACAGTGAAAATCAAGATCATTTCCCCACTTGAGCCCAAGTACTATGTCTGGATTAGAGGCTCAGTGAAGCTTTCCTGTTCAGTGATGTGTAGCAGAAAGCAAGAGAATAACAAATCTGGGTCCTATACTATACACTAAAAATGCTTCTAAATAGATTTGTTTTTGTTTTCTGTCAAACTGCATAACATGATAATTGTCCAAAAATGAGATTATATTCATATGGCTTCTCTCTTCCTTTCCTTCTTCCCTCTGTTCTTTCCTTCCTTCCTTCCTTCCTTTCCCCCTCCTTTCCTTCTTTCCTTCCTCCCTCCCTTCCTTGTTTCCTTTTTTCCTTCCCTCCTTCCTCCCTTCCTTCCCTGTTTCCTTTTTTCTTTCCCTCCTTCCTTTCTTCCTTCCTTCTTTCCTTCCTTCCCTCCTTCCTTCCTTCCTTCTTTCCTTCCTTCCTTCCTTTTTTCCCTCCTTCCTTCTTTCCTTCCTTCCTTCTTTTTTTTTCCTTTTGTACACTTGATTCAGGATTTAAAAACAAGAATATTGAAATTGATGAGATGAGCAGCCTAACTCTATAGAAAGCAAATATTCCCAAAGTTCTATAAGGGATATTCAAACCTTTTATTTTTTGTTTTTTTTAAGTCATTCCAAAATCTGTATAATGCATTGTTACAGGGAGTTTCTTGTCTCTATGAAGTCTGCTTATGAAGTTTTGCAAAAACAAAAAAACAATTACATAAATCCAAACAAGGGAGGGAAAGGAGAAGTACTACTGCTTACATGTAAATTATACTCATTTTTAAAAATAAATTTTTTTGCATCTTCAAGTCTCATCACTGTTTTTCATTAGTAAATTAAGCAGCTAACTCAATTAACTCTGAAAAAAGTCATAAACTCAAAAAGGCAAATAGAATTAACAATTATATAGAATTCTACTTACTAATCAAGGCTACACTTTCCCAGAATGCACACAGTGTCCACAGGTAAAACTGAGCATTAACTGAAAGTATTGTGGTGATGAGATACATATATGGGGAATACAGGTAGGCAGGGTGACTCAAAATTCTGGAGATCATGGAACTATGAAATGACTTAATTTGGACATTTCTTCTCAGACTACTCATAAGAGACCATTTAAATATCTCTAAGCAGCTTATGCAGTCCTCACCTCTAAGATAGAGACAAAAGTCATTGTACAAAGTAAAGCCTTTGGGAAAGCCCCTCATGGCAGCGTTTAGGCTTGCTGAGTCTCACTAGGATTTCATTTAGTCTTTCACATACTACATAAAAGTATTTGTTGTATCTAGCCTGGGACCTCCAAATCAAGTCTCTTGACTGGTGAATTTGGGTCTGGAACAGACTTTTTATTCTAGCCTACTCATTGAGATTTTGTTTTTATTTGGGCTTATTTAAGACATCTTTTTGAATGACCATCCATATGAACATAATTTTAAATTATCCTTTATCTACTTTGAGAGCAAGGATATTGCCTTTCATAGTGTGGCTAAGCATAAATCTGCACAAATGGCAAAAGCTCAATGAGAATTTTCTGATGATATTTAAGAGGTGAGTTCCATAGCTCAATACAATAGTAAAAAAACAAAAACACAATTTAACTCCTCTATTATTTTAGATAGAAATTACATGGGGACATAACTGGTAGTACAAATCAATTATATGTGTTATTCATATATATTGTAAAATGTTATACAAAATAAAAGGAAGGTATATTAACTTAGAGACCTTTGATGGGTATCATGTTAATTAGTGTGTCCCTGTTCACTATAGGAGACTTTCTGGCATTGGTGTATAAAAGCATGCAAAAGCTGCTATAAAGAGGAACTTCAATCATTAATTGGCTATGTTACCAAGAAGACATGTCATATTTATGCCTTCTAGCCATATGGTGTCCCTGTAAGTGGTTAATAAAACAAGATCACAAGACCTAGCTCAGACCCAGGAGACAGTGAAGCAAGTAGTAAGGTCAATGGATAACCAGGATGTAACTTCTAAGGCTCTCTCTCTTTCAATGATTTATTTTAAAATTTAAATATTGAGATTACTCCCCTTTAATTTCCTAAAGGGCTAATAAACTTTTGCCTAAATCCATCACTGTTCTGAATAGACTGAAAAAGATGAGTGTGATAGCCACCAGAATTTGCCATTGGGAGAAGCTAGAATGCCTTATTGCAACTACAATGATTAGAAAATGCAAAAATCCTAGGTAGCACATGAAGTCCTGGTCCTTTTCTCTGAGACTCAATTGGAAGCTTGTTATCTCACTTATGACATAAAAGTCACTACATAAAAGATGTAGTGATATCCCTTGAAACGAGAATATTGATTGCTTCCATGAGCCCTTTTTCACTTACCTTATTGTGCACCCAGCATCAGCTTCAATAGTCCAAACACAGTTGAGATTATGGTCATAGGGAGCTGGATACCCAGGTGACAGCACTTGTCCAGACATCTCTCCTTTGATAGTCCCTCCACATTCAGCTGAAAGAAATCCCAAGAGTGCGAAGCAAATGAGAAATCTGACAGAGTACCTTTTTGGCAGTTTCAATGACTGTTACACCTTTTTCTGAGATCCTCCAGGATTACATAGTGATGGTAATAACCCCAGGGTATAGTGGAACCTAAGAAACTGAAGTGATCTAACATGCTAACATTCTTCTTTAATAGTTGTACCTGCTAAGAGGAATTAACAGAGAAGAAATGTACAGCTCTTTTAATGTCATCACAAAACACCAAAAACATATCACAAACTCAAGGAAATAAGATTTTTTTTTTTTTTGAGGCAATTGGGTTAAGTGAGTTGCCTAGGGTCACACAGCTATGAAGGGTTAAGTGTCTGAGACCAGATTTGAACTTAGGTTCTCCTGACTTCAGGGCTAGTGCTCTATCCATGGAAATAAGAATTTTTAAATGGTACCCCTTTGATCTAGACATTAGAATTGGATGCACAAAAGGCCTCCCCACTATATGCTGACTCTGGGCCCTAAAGTCTTAATCAAATTAGAACTGGGTTACTAGGTAAAGGGTTTCTCAGCAGTGCTATCAGGAAGACAAGCTATTGGGGACAAACAGGGAAACATAAGCAAAAATGAAAAGAAGAAAAGGTGAAGAAAAATTGTTAATACTACAGGAGGTAACAATCACAAAATCATGGTATGTTAAAGATGAAAGGGACATTAGAACACCCAAAATGACCACTCACTTTAAAGAAGAAACTGGCCAAGGTCATAGAACTGGAGTTAGAAGATAAGTCTAAAATTAAACTAACTAAAGGTAACCTAAACTAATAAGAACAGAAACAAACAACAAAAACACCTACTACATAACAACTGTTATATCTGATATTTATATAATACTTTGTTTTGCAAAGCAACACATTAGTAAGCTCATTAGTTCATTTGCTTCTCTCACAACAAGCTGGTATGATGCTACTCCCATTGCACAGATAAGGAAAATAAAATTCACAGAATTTAGGTGACTTGCCCACAGTCATACAGATTAGTAAATGTCTGGGGGAGCATTTAACCCCAGATCTTTCTAGCTCCAGATTCAATGTTCTATTCATTGCTCTATGTCATTTTTACCAAAAGGCATCCCCTGATGGGAAAATCACTACCTATAGAGAAATGCCATTTTACTTTTGAACAGCTCAAATGATCAGTAATGAAATCAATATCTAGCTCTCAGTGATTTCTATCTGTTTCTTCTTTTGTCATCTGAGGTCAAATGGAATCAGACAAACTACTCTTACATGTTACAGTCCTTTCAATACTGAAAGGCAGTTATGATGTCTCTCTTAAGTCTTCTCTTCTATAAGCTAAACATGACTAATTTCTTCAAGCACCACTGAAATAGTATGATTTAACGTGATCTCATCATGGTAGTGCCTTTGTTTGGAAGCACTCCAGTTTACCAGTGTCTTTCTTAATGAAGTAGCCAGAAATGAAGGCGATACTCCAGATGTGGTCTGAGCAGTAAAGAAGTTCCATGCCTCTGATAGAGCCTAAATCCATGTTGTCTTCTCTTTATCCTTATTAGCTGTACTGTCATTTTAGAGAAACCTCTGCCTTGAGGCACCAAATTCCTGCTTAATGGTGAATGCCAACTATATTATTTATTTTTTTTCAGGAGGGGCTCCCTTCATGCTTCTCTTTCCTTCTCCTTCTACCTCTCTCTCTCTCTAAATGTCTGTCTCTCTCTGTTTCTGCCTCTGTGTGTCTTTATCTTTTTCTGTCTGTCTCTGTGTTTTTGTGAATCTCTTCCCCCCTCTCCTGTTCCATCCCCCTTTCCCTTCCTCTCCCTCTTTGTCCTCTCTTCTCTCTCTCTGTCTCTGTCTTTCTCTCTCTATCTCTGTGTCTCTTTCTGTCTGTCTGTCTATCTCTGTCTTCTCTCTTCTCTGTCTCTCTTCTCTCTTCTCTGTCTCTCTCTCTCTCCCCTTGTCTCTCTCTCTCTTTTTTCCTCTCCCTCTTCCTTTTCTTCTTTCTCTTTCCTTCGCCTTCTTTCTCTCCCTCTAACTCCCTCTTTCCCTCCCTCCCTCCCTGTGTCTGTCTGTAATTAGGGTTAACTGAATTGCCAAGGGTTACACAGCCAGCAAGTGTGTGAGACCACATTTGAATTCAGGTCTTCCTGACTCCATGGCTGGTGCTACTTAGCTGCCTCTCATATTTCTCTTAACTTACAACTTTACTCTCCAGACTTTTTTGCTTCCACTTCCTATGTGCCTATTGCCTTGTCCCTCTTCTATTTCACTATCCAGGTTCCTTTAACTTTTGTCTTCTTCCATTAGAATGCAAATTCTTTGAAAGCCAGGATTTTCTTGCTTGCCTCTATCTGTATTGCCAGGGCTTATAAACACAAATCTGGCACACCCTAAGGGCTTACCTTATCTCTGTTTTATCCACCTATATTGCTCTTTTAAACTCCATCCTGATTAGATTTTAGACATCTTGGATGTTTCTTAACTCTACCATATCTTGGCATCCTGGGGGACATCTCAAACTCCAATAGGTACTTCTGGTTGCAATAGGTGCTATCAGCCTTGTGCCAAATGGGACCCAACTATAGATTTTATTTATTTTATTATTGTTATAGAAGAAAAGGCAATAAGGGTAAAAAGGAAGCTTTGCTATAAAAAAAAGAAATCTGAAGGGATAATGAGAAGCAGAGCAATCCTACCAATGCAAATGGGGAGAGGTTTATCCCAGGCTCTGCGCTCTCCAGTCAGGCACATCAAAACTGGGCTGCCTCGTAGAGTGTATCCAGGGTCACAGCTGAAGGATACGGAACTTCCTGCAAAGTGGCCCCCATCATGAACTTTAAAGCCAAATTGAGGGATCCCAGGATCCTCACATTTGATGAGTTCAAAACCTAGTAGAGAAGATACAATTGTAAAAAAGTGACCTATTCAGAAACCTTCAAAGAAATTCCTTAACCACCCTTCAAAGTGATGGTTAGGACAGATAAGAGGAAAACACTGATAACTTCACAGATTTCACTCCTACATTTCCGAGCAGGAGATTTTCTGAGCTAAGTAACAAACTCCTTGGACTTTACAAGTAATTAACTGGTTCACATCTTTGTGTTTTTGCATTTGTGCTTATCCACATACAGAATGACCCCTCAACTCTTCAGTTATGGCAAAATCTCTAAGCATTTCCAAAACCACCTCTTTCAGGAAACCTTTCTTGCCTATGCTACCAAATTCTAATTGCTTTCTCATTGTGAGTAAGGATTGTTTCAATCTTTGTTCTTGAATCCCCAGAGTCTAGTACAGTGCCTAGCACATAGCAGACACTTAATAAATCGATTATTATATAATTGTATATTAATACCCATATTTAGGAAATTAAGGATCACAAGATCATAGACTTTGAACTG
Organism: Sarcophilus harrisii; assembly: GCF_902635505.1. NCBI lineage: Eukaryota > Metazoa > Chordata > Mammalia > Dasyuromorphia > Dasyuridae > Sarcophilus > Sarcophilus harrisii. The sequence continues at coordinate 537,846,450 of NC_045428.1, forward strand.
GAAGAAAAGAGAAACCATGTATTTCAGGTGTTCTTAACTTGGGATACATGAATTTTTAAAAATAGTTTAATAAGTAAGTATAATTGGTTTTCTTTGTAATTCTGTATATATATACGTGTGTGTGTGTGTGTGTGTGTGTGTGTGTGTGTATAATATTGATGGATACATAGGTTTTACCAGACTTCCAGAAAGGTTCATGAACACCCGCAAAATCTAAGAACATTCTAAACAAGTCTCTTTTTACAAATAGGGAACTGATGTCAAAAGAGGTTAAGCAACTTGTCCGAAGTCAAGCAGGTGTAGTAACTGTCAGAGGTCAGATTGAACATAGCTTTTCTGATTTCAAATCTAATTACAGCATACCAACTCTCTAATAATGAGAGAAAGCTTGAGATATCTTAGTGTACTCTCTTTTGATTAAGAAAGGCATTTTGGAAAGTACAGTACACCCTGACCTTTCTGTCTTCAAAAGGGGGAAAATGTAGAAAAGAATTTTCTGTCATGTGTCATATGTCATAAGAAAAAAAACCCACACTTGGGTTATTAAAGCTACATTTAAAAAGTGTTACAGTGAAACTTCAATTCCAAATACTAAAGAAATTGTGTAAAGCCCTAAGAGGTGTCAGACAATCAAAATATCCAATGCGAGAGAATTAAAAATTCTTTTTTTTTAATCCATAAACAAAGTAAAATTTCAAAACCCCTTATAGATTAGTAAAATTGTTAAAAGAACAGTAGAAAAAGTAGGTTTTTTTTTTTTTTTTTTTTTTTTTAGGTATCATTACTGTTTTGAATAGCTTCCCTTAAATATACATTATTTTTATAGATGTAGGGATTTCATGTTATAAAGCATTTCAATAAAACTTCTTTTAAATGTTTTTTTTTAAAAAAAGCATTATGTAATATTTTACTCCATTATACCTATGGTTAAATGGGATTACTTGTAATGTGATTAGACACCAGGATCTACATGGGGACAGCATACCTGAATTAAAGGGCTTGTTACTAAATAATCAGATCTTCAAGTACTAGCCTTAGAAAACCAAATCACATCAGAGATAAAGCGATAATTTCTTAATTTTTGTCAAAGGCAAGAACATTGACTTAAATACCCTCTCAAATATAAAAAAAAGACTTACTGGAAAACTGAAGTTCAAATCCTTTGCTGGTGTTCTCAGAGTCGGTAATAAAATCAAGCCACAGACTGCTGGATGTGCTATTTAAACTGACCCCCAACATCTCTGAACGACTGAACACACCCAGTAAGCGAGCAGAGTTATTGCTGCCATCATAAACCTAGACACAAGAAAGACAAGGTCAAATAACTGCATTAGAATTATAGGATATATTAGTATGAATTTGCTTAAAAGCAGTAACAATGAAGCTCAAAATTTGAATCTTAATGAAAACCAGATAAAATTGGTTGGCGATGTTAAAAACAAAAATAAAAATAGGATGAAATAAAGTAGAAACAGCACAATGGACATGACAGAGAAGGTAGAGATGGCAGCAGTAGAAAGGAGAAGAGATAGCTGAGAAAATAGAGGTTGCAGAGATGGCAGAGGTAGCATAAAAACCAGGAATTACAGAAACTGGGAGAAGGTGGCAAAAAAGACAGAAGAGACAAAATCAATTTCTCTCTCTCTCTCTCTCTCTCTCTCTCTCTCTCTCTCTCTCCCCCTCTGTGCCCTGACTAATGTTTGCTCTCACTCTTATTTTCTTCTTGAGTCCAATCCTGATGAGACAGGAAGAGTTTACTCTCTACTTTGTTTCAGTGGGGACTGATTCAAGAAGCATTACACAATCCCTGCCTCTGGCCACCTATATTCTCTCATAGCTGGATCGCAGAATTAGAGCTGCAAGGAACCTCAGAGACTATTTAGTCTAAACTCCTCCTTATGTGGGCAACTAGGTGACACAATGGATAGGGTGCCAGACCTGGAGTCAGACTCAGGCCCTTACTAACTGTGATTCCGGGCAAGTCAAGTAATCCATTTTCCTTCACTTTCTCAACTGTAAAATAAACTGGAGAAGGAAATGGCAAACCACTCCATTATATTTGCTAAGAAAACCCCAAAAGAGATTATGAAGAATCAGAGACGATTGAAAATTGCTACTCAACAACAAGAACATATATTTTAATAACTCCATTTCAATATAATTGGTTTCCTTTTTAATATTATATATTCAAAAACTATTTTAAGAAAAGTTTTGTATGTTTCATCATACTGTCAAAGGGGTCCATGACACAAAAATGATTAACAATCCCTATCTAGATCATCCCTGGTTGGAGTTCAAAGATACACTTCATAGGACTATAGACTTAATTCTTAGATACTCAAGAAGGATTTAAAAAAAAAAATTATCCACAGTCTCACCATTTCATTTTACAATGAGGAAGCTGGGCTCTAGAGAAAGTTACCAGAATTCATACAAATACTAAGAAGCAGTTTCAGGATTTACCCAGGTCTTCTAGTTCTAATTCTATCATTTTTCAATTACACAGAGGCAGCTAGTAGTACATTAGAGAAAGCAATGAGCCTAGAGTCAAGTTCAAATATGTCCTTGACACTTAATATGTGCTTCTGGGCAAGTCAAATAACTTTTTACTGCTCAAATTTAATCAACTGTAAATGAGAATACTACTAGCATCTACCTCCTAAGGTTTTAGTGAGTATTAAATAAGATCTTAGCACAGTACCTGGCACATAGCAAGCACTTAATAAATCCTGTTACCTTCTTTTCTCCTTCCTCAGACTACATTCTTTCTTATCCAGCTCATGCTGTCAAAGAAGAATTGACTTCCCAAAGCACTTATTCTTGAACACTTGGTGACCCAAAAATTATGTCTTCACTAAGCATTATTTCTTCTTGTCATTCAAGTTTATGAGATGGCTTTTCATCCTTCATCCTTTCATGGGATGCTGTTCCTCCTATCTCTTACTAGTGAAGGAAATACTGACAACTTTGTTGGAAAGGGATAAGACGAGGTAGAGGGTATAGGTGATAGCAGCCTGGGTGATACGTATCAGGCACCAGAGATTTGGATTCCTAAGGAGGCAGGCTAAGTAACTAACCTCTGCCCAGCTGCATGCCATGGAGAGGGAACAGTGGCCAAAGCTTGTTGGGAGCAGGACTTTTCACTCTCAGTTGCCTTTCCTTCTTCCTTTGAATCCGAATTTTTAGGAATTCTAGCAATAGGCAACTCTGGCTGGAATAATGAGCTAGCCCTCAAAGCTTTAAGCTCATCATTCCCTTCTAGCAATTGTACAAACAATAATATAAGCTGTAGCTAAGTGAAAACCCTCACAATGCATTGGTAAATATCAGAGCTGGCATTTTTGAGTGGGTAATGACTATTTCTACACAGCCAACAATTTCTTTGCTTCCATGTGGAGCTGGCTATAGGAATATTAGAACAGTTTCTTTTCCACTATTTAATAAATAAAGCATCCAAAAGGACAGTATTCTTTAATCAGATAGGGCTGCATTTATGATTCTGGTTCAGGCTTTAGAGGGCCTATCTATTTGAAGAATATGAAATATCTATGGCACTTAGAAGTTACAAGACTCAGTGCACCCAATTCAGAGACAGAGAGAGGTCAATTAGTCTTCTTGTTGCATCCAAATTATATAGAAAGGGGTTTATTGTTTGTTTTTTAAACACCATTTCTCGATACCATGACAATATAAATATTCCTCCTATATACTCTCATTCCTTCCTGCTTCTGCAAGAGTCAATACTTATCCTACAAAGGTCAAAATGGTGGCAAGACTAGTACTAGAACCAAGAAAACTAAGTAGTTATCAAAAGTTCAAGTAGGCTGAACAGAAAAAGGAAAGCTGTAGTTAACAAAGATCAGGAAAAGGGAAATATTAAAACAAACTAACAAAACATGCTATAATGGTTGCAAAAAATTATAATAATTATTTTTACTAATTATAGTTTATAAAACATTTTGTATATCACAAACATATAAAAATTTACATAACCACTGTATGAGGTAGGCAGGACAAGTATGAGTCTTCCCATTTTATAGATGAAAAAACTAAGACTAAGTCCTCAACCCAGAGGCACACAGTAATAGGACACAATGACAGTTGCAAAGATAGCAGAAACAAAAACGAAAGTCTGACTTCATATTCACTCTTTTTTATATTGTATGGTGTTGGTTTTCAAGCAGGCAAAATTTAGAAAAGCAAGGAGATCCCTGAAAGATCTGGAATAAGAGAAGGGTTTATAACCAAATAAGAGACAGAAAGAAACACAAAAAGTAAAATGGATAATTTTGATTACATAAAATGTAAAAATCTTTCCATAACTAAAACCAGTCAAAATTAGAAGAAAAGGAGGAAACTGGGGGTATTTTTTTTACTACAAGTTTGTTTGATAAAAGCCTTCTTTCTCAAATATATAGGGAATTGAGATATTTACTAAAAAAAAAAAATCTATTCCAAAAAAGATATATGGTTAAAGAATGAGAATAGACAATTTTCAAAAGATGTCAAAACTATCAACAGTCACATGAAAAATTTTCTAAATCACTATTGATTAGAGAAAAGCAAATAAAAAGTTTTGAGGTAATACCTCACACCTATTAGATTGGCTATTTTGATAAAAAAGGAAATGCTGAGGGAATGTGGAAAAATCATAACACTAATGCACTATTTTGCACTATTGTGAATGCCAACCATCCTGAAGAACAATTTGGAATTACACCAAAAGAGCTATAAAATTGTACATACCCTTTGCCCCAGAAATGCCACTACTAAGTCTATATCCAAAAAAATTAAGAAGAGAAAGGGAGAAAGAACCTCTACATACAAAAATACTGAGAGCAGTTCTTTTTATGGTGACAAAGAATTAAAAACTTAGGGGATAACAAAAACTGAGAAATGGTTAAACAAGTTATGGTTGAACAAGTGATGGTACAATGTCTTGATTTGATGCTATTATGCTATAAGAAATCACGAGATAGGTGGTTTCAGAAAATCCTGTGAAGATTTAAATGAACTGATACAAAGTGAAGTAAGCAAAACTAGAAGAATATTGTACACTGTAACAGCAATAACACTGATCAACTATGAAAGACTTAGCTACTCTGATCAGGATAATGATTAAGACAACTTAAAAGTATCCCTGATGAAAAATGCTATATACTTCCAGAAAGAGAACTGAAGAACTGAGTAGATTGAAAAATAGTTTTTCATTCTATTTTTTTCTTGGCTAATATGGAAACATGACTAATATGGAAATATATTTCACATAACTTCATATGTAAAATTAATATCCTATTTCTTGCCTTCTCAATGGCTAGGGAAAGGGTTCGAGGGAGCAAAAGAAATAGGAACTCAAATTTTAAAAAATGAATGTTAAAATAAAGTATATATTTTAATTTTTTAAAAAGAAACTCCATGAAATCAGAATGAAGCAAGATCCAAAAATCAAACAGGCTTTAAGGGTGGAGGAGAGGGAAGGAACTGGCTTTAATAATGAGAAATAAAATGAAGGTGAGCAATAAATCAATAAAAGAAAAAGTATTTCTTAAGTGCTTACTAAATGTCAGGAATTCAGACAGAGAAAGGTCACATAAGTCATAGCAAAACAAGGATAAGAAAAAAACAGAGATGTGAACCTTGAATCTAAGCTAGGGGATCCTTAAGTATGGATTCCTACCAAAGCAGGAATTAGTGACAAATAGGTCTATGGCTATAAATAATACAGCTGCATCTAAATGAAAACATGAAAAAACCCAATACTGACGATACACTGGGTTTCAGAGCTTTGGCCAATGCTCTTTATTGTTGGTGTTGTTCAGACTGTAGACCTTAATTTTGGAAGACAGGAGTACTTTGAAGAATACTGAGGCAGAAAAACAACACAATGCCCATCAATTGTAGAATTTTTTCCAAATCTCTAACAGTAAAAGTTTAATAACAGAGGGACAACAAAATACCTTGACTAGTACTCTGTCAGGATTGAAAATATGGTTCTACTGACCAGCTTATGTTGTAGGACATGCTAATCATAACATTACTGATCACATTCTATTTAATTTTATTCCTACAAAAGGCAGCACATGAGGGTGGGTTGACAGAAGGTGAGGAAGAGAGACAGAGACTGAGAAAGACATATAGATAGTGACAGACACAGAGCAGAGAGGCAGTTACAGAAAGATAGAGACAAGGGCACGGCAAGAGAGGGAGAGAGAGGGGGAGGGGGAGGAGGAGGAATAGAGACAAAAAGACAGAGGAAGACAAAGAGAGGGGGAAGTTAAGGGGGAGAGGGAGAGGGAAAAAAAGAGAGGGGTGAGAGGAAGGAAAGAAGGAAGAGAGAAAGAGTGGGGTGGAGGGAAGGAGGGAGAGAGAAGGCAGGAAAGAGATAAAAAGGGGAAAATTTTAAGACAGACAATAGGCTTCTTCTCCATTTTTCCCAAGGACTCACAAATGGTCCATAGAAGCATTAGAAAGGTGGACAGAAACTCCAATTTTATATTCCAAACTCAACAGATCTAGAAAATAACAAGAAATTTATAAATCATATCAAAAAGAAGGGGCTAACCTGGACCATTTCGATATGCAATATTACAATCTCTGACAGAGAATATACACTTTGTCAGAAATATTACCAAAGGAAATGGGGAAAAAACAAAAAGTTTGGTTTGGTTTGGTAGATACTTCTTGTTGTCTTATTTCTAAACTTCCAGCGTTGAAGTCTGGCAAGTCTTTTTTCTGCCCTATTTGCAAAGCTATTGTCATGTGTGGAGTCATTAGAATCTATGTTCTTAAGTCTCATGGCCTTCTGACTCAATAGTTTTTGGTTCATTTGCACTTCTCTGGCTAAGAGTAAAACATAACAGCAATGTTGATAGGGCCTCTTATTTTGGAACTTAATGTCCCCAATGAAACATAGGAGAGATGTAATCTATGCCAACCTAGTTTGCACACTTGATGCATTTTAAGGATTTCTTCAGTGATCTTTATTTTTCCCATTATTAAAGCTTAATTTTATATGTAGTTTATTTTGATCTTGTTATTTCTTCAAGGTGATCAATGTGCATTTTAGTACTGTGTATTTAATAAATATAGCTAATACTTAAAGAGAACTCTTTGTGGATATGTGAATATGTGCCTTTTTTTTTTTTAACATGTGTGCTTTCTCCTTTCACTCCATCAATCTCATTTTGCCAGACAAATTTTTCATATGCATAGATTTTCTTGGTCTACCAAATCACAGATGATAGAATCTGAGTTAGAAGGGAAATAGTGCCAACAGAGCAATCTAGGCAATGATTATGATAATATAAATTTTAAAAGAATATGAAAAGACAACTGCATTCACATTAAGTGTATTACCAGTTCTGGTCCAGAAAACAGATGACATAACAAACTTATCTGTTTTTAAAAGAGATATGGACACTATGAGACTGGAATAATTCATGTCAGATAATTGTTTTCCTGGTTAGTTTTACTTAACGGTTTTTTACTATTAACATGGAAGGTTTAAGAGCAGAGATGTATTTCATAAAATGAATCTCGCATAATGAATACCAGACATTAAAAAACCAACACAATAATTAATCAGTATAGAGTAGTAGACTTGGCTCTAATTCCTGGCAAAATTCTAGAGTAATAAAGAGGATGGTTTGTGAACATCCAAAAACTAAAGAGGTGATCAAAAAGAGATAATATTGCTTCATTAGCAACAAGTTAATACAAATATAAAGAAATAAATCAACTGATCAACAAAGATTTATTAAATTAAATATGAGACATTTCTGTATCCAAAGAACTTATATTTTACTTGAAGAGATACCATGTCAACAGGTAATTAATATAATGACAAGATATAATGACAAGAAAAAGAATTGAACTTTTATAGCTATATAGAATTCCCAAATGAGGAAATTTTCTTTTCAGAAGTAAGTTGACATGTGTTCAGTATCTTTTGTCTTAAAGATTTATCCAGGGTCCTATAACCAGCAGATATCAGAGGCAAGACTTGAATCCAGGTCTTCTTGGTTCGGAGGCTAGCTAGGTTATGATGTATGTGGATTACATACACTCTCAATAAGTTCACAGTCTGAGGGGAGACAACATGCAAACAAATATGTACAAAGATACAAAAAAGGATAAAGCTGAGCTAATCAACAGAAGAGATTATTATTAATACAGAATATGAAAAGAATCTTGTAGAAAGTAGAATTTTATCTGAAACTTTAAGGAAGGAGAGAAACTATTCCCAGCATGTGGGACAGCCAATAAAAAATGCATGGAGTCTGAATATGGAGCATCTTGTGTTTCACTAAATCTCAGAATACACTGACAGGGTAGGGAAGTACAGAGTAAAGGAATAAGTTTAACAAGGCTGGCAAAGTAGAAGGGGGGCAGCTGATGAAAGGCTTTGAACACCAGAAGATATTCTATTTGATCCTGGAGATGACAGGGAGGCACTGGAGTTGATTGAATGGGTGGTGGGGGTTGCAAGGAAAAGAAATGAGGCTCTGGATGACATGGTCCGATTTGAGCTTTAAGATTAGTCTAACAGATGAGTGAAGGATGAACAGGAGTTAAGAAAGATTTGAGGCAGACTTTTTAACCAGAAGGATGTGTGTGTGTGTGTGTGTGTGTGTGTGTGTGTGTGTGTGTGTGTGATTTTATTAGAGTAGACTAGGAATGTGATGATGAGGACCTGTATGAGATGAGAGATGTTATGAAGGAATCCACAGGATTTAGCCATAGACTAGAAATGGAGAATCAGCCTAAGAGGGAAATTAGAAGGAATTAAGAAGAAAGATAATGAGTTCAAGCTTGGACATGATGAATTTAAGATGAATCATTCAATCAATATTCATTAAGTACTCACAACTGGGCTTAATACAAGGGAAACAACAAGAAGCAAAAGACTAATGAGGGAGACAACACATAAACAAATATATACAAATAAAGCTATATTCAGGAAAAAGAAGAAATAACTAACAGAGGAAAGATGCTGCAATTTAGAGGGATTGGGAAAAGTTTCCTGAAGAAAGTAGAATTTTAGTGGGAACATAATCAAAGACAAAAAAGGTCAGAAGTCAGAGAAAAGCTGAGGGAGCATTATAGGAATGGATACAGCCAGAGAAAATGCTCAGAATGGAGAGATGGAGTAGCTTATTTGTGGAACTGTCTAGAGGCAGATGTCACTGAATCAAAACGTATGTATTGAGGAGAAAGGTGAAAGACGACTGGAAAGATAGGAGGCTAGGTTATGAAGGGTTAAATTGTCAACTACAACATTTCATATTTGATTCTAGAGCCAATAGAGAGCTTATGGAATAGGGAGATGACAAGGTCAGATCTGCACTTCAGTAGCAGAATGGATTAGATTGAAATGGAGAAAAATTCTTGGCAGGCAGACCTACCACAACCTACTGAAATAATCCTCACATGGGCAGCCCTTTTTGTAGTGGCTAGAAACTGGAAACTGAATGGATGTCCATCAGTTGGAGAATGGCTGAATAAATTGTGGTATATGAAAATTATGGAATATTACTGTTCTGTAAGAAATGACCAACAGGATGATTTCAGAAAGGCCTGGAGAGACTTACACGAACTGATGCTGAGTGAAATGAGCAGGACCAGGAGATCATTATATACTTCAACAACAATACTAGATGATGACTAGTCCTGATGGATCAGGCCATCCTCAGCAACAAGATCAACCAAATCATTTCTAATGGAGCAGTAATGAACTGAACTAACTATACCCAGAAAAAGAACTCTGGGAGATGACTAAAAACCATTACATTGAATTTCCAGTCCCTATATTTATGCACACCTGCATCTTTGATTTCCTTCACAAGCTAATTGTACAATAATTCAGAGTCTGATTCTTTTTGTACAGCAAAATAATGTTTTGGTCATGTATACTTATTGTGTATCTAAGTTATATTTTAATATATTTAACATCTACTGGTCATCCTGCCATCTAGGGGGGGGTGGGGGGGAAGAGGTGAAAAATTGGAACAAGAGGTTTGGCAATTGTTAATGCTGTAAAGTTACCCATGTATATATCGTGTAAATTAAAGGCTATTAAATAAAAAAAAAAAAAAATAATCCTCACATGAGGTTTTGAAGGCCTGCACTAGAGTATATATAGTTTTGAGATTTCTAAGAGGCCTTTGGAGATATGAAAGTGAAAGTTAGAGCTACATAATTAGGACTGAGAATCATCAATTATCTGTAATGATAATTGATTCCATGGAAACTGATCAGATCACCAGTGAAACAAAATCAACAGAATTCTGGTATAATACAATAATCAATGTTAGAACTGTTCTCCTTAATTTAAATGACATGTTTCTCTTTTAGTAACTGATAATGTTTCCTCTCATTCAAAGAACAAACTTTGTAAAAGAAATTCTTTGAATTTTTGCAGGGTAAGTTTATTAATTAATATTACTATACATAAAATTATATTTCAAATAACGTTGATAATTTCAAATTTTTTGGATGATTTGTCAGATATAATTAGGTGGATAATGTTTTGTTATTGTTTATTTTATTTTATTTATTTTTACTTTGAAATGTGGCTGACAGAGACTTCAGGCTAGGAGAAGTATAAGTTTTATCTTCAATTCAATTCTCCTTCAAGAAATCTTATTATGATAATTGCCTGTTTTATGATGATTTCTTTACTTAAAATTAAATAACATAATACCAAATTCAACTAACCAGGAAGATAAAACTAAATTTTGGCGCGATGTACTGAAAATGAATAAACAAGTGAAGGTTCCAGAATCAATTCTTTGACTTTGGATTCCCTCTCCCCAGATATAATGTATACATTAATGACATTTGACATATGTACAAGATAAGGGTACAAACTTTAATATGTATTAAACATTAATACATTTACACTCCCCTCCCTTTTTAAAGAATATAAATAGAAAACCTATTTTTTTCCTCCAGCACCCCAGTGAATTTTTATGTATGCCTGTTGAATGTAAATATACTTTAAAGATCACAATTGTATTCAACAGTTAATCCAAGTTTATAAAAGTGCCAATCGATCTCTCACGCTGAATTCTTGGACAAAATTGAGATATATGAACTAGATAGTAAAGTTAAGTGAATTTACAAGTAGCTGAAAGACTATACCATTACCACCACCACCACCCAAAAAATTTGCAAATAGTCATCAATGCTTCAATGTCCACTTGGAAGGAGTATTTTGTGGAACATTCAGAGAATCTGCTCCTGGACTTGTGTTTAATATCTTTATTAATGATCTGGATGAAGTCACCGGTGACATTTTAATCAAATTTGCAGATGAATGTTATAAGGTATCCCTAGCCACATTATCTATCACAGTGTAACAATAATTAGCAAATATCTTGCATTCATTTGAATAGCCATGTAAAAATATGGGGAATTCTTAAGAAAATAGGCAATCCTGAATGAATGAAACAATGCAGAGAAGAAAGCAGAATCTAGAGCATAATATGAGCAATTACAACAATAACAAAGATGAAATGTATGCTAAATTTTGTTTCAGCCAGATTAACCACAATGAACATCTTGGATCTAGTGCATAGGATGAAACCAGACTTCTCTTTTCTTAGTAAGGAAGTGGAAAGATGATGCGAACAGGAAAACTAGGACTAGACTTTGAAGGGCTTTGAAGATGAAGGTATAAAAGTTAATATTTAATTCCAGGAGCAATAGAGAGCCATTGAAGGTCTTTGAAAGAAGGGCTGATTGACAGAGTTGACAAGTTTGATACTTCGACCATAAGAATATTATTTAGGGAATATGTATAAATGATTCATTGGAGAGGAAATGGGCTAAGAAAGAAAGAATACCAATTTGTTTAGGTATTAGTCTAGATAAAAGGTAAAGAAAGAGGGCTAGATAGTGGGAAATTCCCATTTCCATGTAGTACTCTCTTCCTCCCCTTTCTTAATATGAACAATACTCAGGGCCTTTTCTTAGGTGAGAAGATTAAAGTTAGTAATTTGTTAATTCAAATAAACTAGGAATTGGTCTACCTATCTGGTCTCTACATAATCTTATTCAAAGTTATCCCTTCCTGTTGAAATTCTAAAACAGGAGAAAGTTCCAGAATGAAGTAAGTGGGGGATCCTGTGCAATATGTTGTATAGGAGATTCTCCTTTATAAGATAAGGTAGCAGTACTGTAATATTATAAATCAGAAGATCAAAGAAGCAAAATTCAGAGTTACCTCTTCATGAAGCTTTCCCTGTACTCTATCAGTCACTTTGACCTGAAGACTGCAAAAGGTCCTTTCCTCATTAATGAATTTAACATGCTACAATATCATATATTTGTCTAAGTCTATTATTCTCTAAGTGACAAGCTTCATGAAGACAAGGTCTTTGTTTTAGACAAAGTTTGTGTTTTGCACACACATATCCCAGTGCTCTGTATACACTAGATGCCTAATAAATTTTGGTTGAACTGAACTGCAATCCTGCAAAGTGGTAGGAAGAATGCATAAACTAACATATCTCCCTATAACCAAGAAAAGGAGAAAAGTAGGAGAGTAGGTACCATTCTGACACGGAAATGATCTCTTGTGCAATACACTTGCAAGACTTCTGCTCATCATTCTTTCTCCTCACTGTTCTCAATGAACAGCCAGCTAAAAGATAAGCACACAATTCACTCCAAACTTGGGATTTCAATTTCAACATCTGTAAAGCCTTGCACCTGTCACTCCACCCCTGGATTTTTTCCCTTATCTTTAAAACAAAGGGTTTGACTAGATAATCTCTCAGGAGCCTTCCAGTACTAAAGCCATTAGCCTAAATCAGAACTGACTGAAAACACTTCACTGAATACCCAGGAGCAGTTTTCAGTAGTTTACTCATGCTAGAATTGACTGCTTTGAGACATCCCCCATCTGTGCTGTGGAAAATTCAAACCAGGAAAAGGACTAGCCCTATGTCTGTAGTACATTTTCACTGAAGCATGCATAGCCCAAACCACCAAAAGGAGTCTCTTTTCTGATTGCCCAGAACAGAAAGGCTAGAGTGACAAATTCAACTAATTTGAATCTCTAGGAAAGAAGGTTGTGATATTTCTATTCTTCTAGGGCAAAGGTTCTTAATCTAGAGGTCAATATTTTTTTCATATTTTGACAAATGTATTTCAATATAATGTATAATAATATATTATATATATATAAGATATATAATGGGTTTCTATTATCATCCTATATATTTTATTTTAATTTTAAAATTTTAAAACATGATTCTGAGAAGAAAACTATAGGATTCACCAGTCTGCCAAAGGTGTCTATAACTCAAGAAGAACTATTGGGGAATGTTTGAGATAGCCACAAATATTATTGCATGTGCATGACTACACAGCCAAAGATACAATATCAAATTCTCAGCTTTCCCTTCTTCTCTAAGCTAATTCAATTCAATTCAACAACCATTTATCACACGTCAAACACTCTATTATCAAGACTTACACAGAGAGAAGGGAAAAGTTAAGGGAATCTTTGTCATCAAGGAGTTTATATTCTATTAAGGTAAGAGGAAAACAGAAAAAGCTACAGATAATTCAAAAAGAACATAGATAATTAAAAGCTTAATGAATTCACATATAGACTCTAAGCCTTACCTTGAGAACATCTCCTTCATAGAGGTCAAAGGTCTTAGCTTTAAGCTGAATCCCTTTTCCTGGCTGAGTTTGGATGGAGTAGATACACTCATGATTGTTATTGTAGTTCACAGGAAAGTTGGGGGACAGCAGGATGCCTTGAGTCCCAGTGACAGATGACCCACATTCAGCTAGAAACAGACATAGTAATAATCATAGATGAGTAATTCCCTACTTTGACAGGAGAATATACAATTCAAAATATCACAATACCCAAATATATTTACATATAATTGGTTAGTCTGTCTCCATTACTCTTTCAATTCCTCCCCCACAACTCTGTTTTATGGAACTCAACTTTTTGAATTCGTAAGTGGCTATTCTCTAGATTGAGTTATAGATTTTCACAGTAAAATGAATGACCAAGATGAAGAAGGGAAGACCACATGAGAACATATATAGCTTATTCAATTTAGAAAGATTGAAAGCAAAGTCTATAAAATCATGAAAAGGAATGTAAATGGGAACACAGTGTTACGGACTACATTATGCACAGCAAAATTGAAAGAGAGGAGTTCTTGAATCTTAAAGTATATCATTTAAGGAAAAATATAAGGAAGTCAAAGTCTTCCCTTTTCATGCTTCTCTGCTTAAGGACCCCGTTATCACAAACCAGCTATTCTGGACTAAACTATGGATTAATACTTTATTCTCTCAACTAATGTAACATCCTATTGAAATGGACATTTTATCTTTCTAAGTTTGTCTCATTTATAGAATGAGGAGGCTAGGCTGAAGCATCTAAGAGACCTTTCGATTTTGACAGTTTGTCATCATTTAAATGCATTTTAACCAAAACTTTCTTGGAAATACAGTTTAAACATCCATAATGGCAGTCAATCTTGTAAGGGTTAATATCAAAATGAATTCAAAGAACATACTATGTGAAAGGCCCTGTTCTGGGTGCCACGGATCAAAAGATGAGACAGTCATTATATTCTCCAAAGGGCCTATTAGGAGAAAGAATACATGTACATAAATCACTAAGTTTTAGAAAAGATTCTTATTTATAGATAGGATGGAGCTCTGAGATCTCTTTTAGTTCAGATTAACATTTGAAAACTATTATTTGCAAAACTATCTTAAACATTATAAAATAATCATGTAGAATAATTTAAACCAAGAAATATACAAGTCAAAAATAACTTCCTTGAATTATCTTATTCAGAAAAAAATTGGCATATTTTGGGTATGTCTACAACCTGTGATGTCAAGTTAAGTGATGACATGCCAGTCTCTACCAAAAAAATCCATCAGTGCCAGCCAAGGAGAATAAGGCATAGGACAGACCATGGAAATGAACATAGCCTTCAATGCAGTTGTCAATACTGTGTGCAAAAATAAGTTGGTTCAGTTGAAATTTACATGGTATCCCTCAAATTCTGAGAGTTCAACAGTAGGCCCTCCTGAGGGACTGAGGCATTGGGAACCTATAACTAGTTTGATATAAATAATTAGTATTGTATAAGGGAGGGTTTCAAAGAATCATAGCATACATTATTCCCCTTCAAGCGTTCTTAAATCCAGTCAACCTGGTCTTCTTATTATTCCCCACACATTATATTTTATTTTCCTTCCCATCTTCATGACTTGGCATAAATTGTCTTCCATGTCTTATATGCACTCCCTCATGATTCCTACTATTTAGTACACTTAGCATCCTTAAAAGCTCATCTCAGATGCAACATTCCACATGAACTTTCTGATTCTCCCAGCTGCTGGTACCTTCTGTAAGGAATCCTAGTGAATAAGGAATCTTAAGTGAGTCTCAGCTATGTCCTGTATGTAAATTTATTTACTGAGAACACTGGAACGTGTTTTCAGTTATCAGATATCAGATATATGTATCGGATCAGGAATTTCAGGAAGCACATAACTTGGCCAGTTCCTGGAGTAAACATAATTCCTCCTAAAGGAATGAACAGATATTCTCCTTGGTAGACCTCTTGTGATGGAGAATCGTGTACCTGAGGGGGTTGCTCTATCTCAAGAGTCATGTTATCAAATGAGAATACTTAATATAGTGCCTTCTTTGTTCTCTTCCTATAAAATCCCCTTAATGAAAAGGGACTTTGAAGATTTAGTAAGGAAGTACTATATGGTTTGCCTAGTTGTGGCTCCCACTCAAGACTCTGAATAATTGTGACCATGGGTCCTCACAGTTAAGGTATTCAGATGTTGGTGCTTCCTCTGAGTAGTGATGATGTTTGTTGTATGTTGTTTGTTTCCTATAGTATCATGGTCACTATGTTTATTAATTGTGTATTACTTTTATGCTTTGAGTTTCCTCTTCCCTTATGTCTTGTTTAAATCAAGGTTCCGAGTAGTAATAAACTTGGGCCAATCTCCTTTAAGACTATGTCTGTTGAATGTGATTTCTGAACCTAGATTACTCTTACACCTTCCCTGCCACATCTTGACAAATTACCTTGTAATTTATATTGTATAAACTTTAGAGAAAAAATCAGTTTGTTACAGTGAAAAAATCAATGCCTTTTAAGTCAGGGAAGCTGGATTCTATACCAGTCCTGACACTACCTGTCCTTCTGACACTAACTACCTTACCTTTGGCAAATAAACTCTCTAGATCTTAATGTCCTCCTTTCTAAAACTTAGGAGTTCAAATTGATAGCCTCTCAGGGATCTTCCAATTCTGAATTTATATGAATGGGTCTCTCTCTACAGAATTTAAGCTCCTAGAAACAAGGAATTGTTTAGTGTCTTTGATATAATAACTGCTTAATAAATGTTTGTTAATTGATTATTGATTAAATCAACACAGGGCTTTAAATGGGGATGCAATGCAGTTCAGTAAAAAAAAAAAAAGCATTGTATCTGGAGTCAAAAAACTGAATTTGAATTCTTGCTCTGTCACTTGTTACCTCTGAGACTATGATTATGATATACATGTATGGCCTCAGTTTCATCATCCATAAACTGAAGAGGTTAGAATAGATGACTTCTAGAATCCTTTCCAGATCTATGAACCAACCAACCTCATGGAGAAGTGTCAGTTTTGAAATAATGTGTATAATATATTCAACAAAACTATTAACTGCTCCAATGAGCTTCCTACCTGTCTACCCCAATTTCCAAGTTCTCCCACCTCTTTTCAGAAATGAATCTTTAGGAAAGGCCTTTATCAGGGGACCACAGATCTGAGGCTAAGAGATAAGGAGTTTGATCATAAATCATTGCCAACAAATCTGTATCAAGTACTCTATAATGGGTTCTGTTTGTATTTGTTCTGCTAGGAATAGGAAGAGACATGCCCAAGAAGTCTTCCTTCTGAATTTGTCAATACAAACTAAAATGGGGAGGAGAGCATGCCCTGCAGAATTTTTACTCAGGAGAAGTAATGGGATTTTAAATAGACACTTGGACCCATGGCCTGTGCTGGCTTGCTATGGGGAAGGAATCTGTTTTTTCTTGAGAATAGTTAAAAGATTGATTTAAGGGTTGGCTAGAGATTGTGCTAGAAGCTCCTGGTTCATTAATAGGTTATAGTATAGTATGATGGAAGAACACCACCTGGAAGTCAGAAAATTTGGGGCCAAATCTCAGTTCCAAACCCCATGGCATTGTAAGTTTCCTCATCTATAAAATGGTGGTAATGATAATTATACGATTTAGTTCATGAGGTTGTTGTGAAGAAAAAAACATATATTAGATTATAAATTCCAAGGGTTTCATCAATTCAACACTGAATCCTCATGTTGCACAAAGTAGGCATCTAATCATTGTTTGTTGGACTAAATTAAACTCTATCTAATTGAGGTGAACTAAACGAATGTAACAATGTGAACTTCATTATTACTTTCACCTTCTGGTCCTATAGAATTGTCCTGATCTTAAAGTTCTCTTCACCTTCACTCTGGGGAAAAAAAAGAACTTGCCTCAATTCACAAAGTAAGGGAATTGTATTAAATGATTTTGAAGGTCCTTTCTAACTTTAAATCTTCTGAAATGGATTTGTACCAGCTCTTCTAAGCAAATCCCAAATGATAAAGTTCAATGGATCAGGGGTTAGAGCTGTAAAGGATTTTTGAGACTATCTAATCCAAACTAGTCATATTGCTGATGAGGAATAAGGCCCAAAGAGAATAAAAGAATTGTTTAAATTAATGCATTTAGTAAATAGCAAAGAAATAATTTGAACATTGGTCTTCTGATTTCAAGTTCAGACTAAAGTATCTCCCTTCTAGACAAGAAAGAACTTCTGCTAACCTCATAAATATGAAAGGTTTCCAGGCTAGTCTTAGATCTACCCAGCAATTATAAGTACAGGAATGAATAATGAAATTTGACCTCAGGGTTGAAAGATAATGCAAGAGCTCATTTAGAATGGCCAAACAAACTGTGAAACATGAATGTAATGGAATATTACTACGCTGTGAGAAATGAGAAATATAATGAATTCAGAGAACCATGGAAAGATTTTTATGAATTGATGAAGAATGAGAAAAGCAAACTAGGAAAACAATAGACATAATTACTACAACAGTTTAAATGAACACAAAATTAAAATTGAATGCTGTGAAATTCAAAGATGGCTCTTGGCTTTGATACAGAGTTGAAAAAACTGCCCATTTTCAGAGGTGGGGATCTAAGGATGTGAAATATTTCATATACTATCATGTATGTTTATGTATGTGTATGCAGATACACATTTACTAGTTGTTTTTGCTAAACTGTTTTTTTTTCTCTTTTATTATTATACCTCATTATAATGGATGCCTTTTTGAGTTTAGGAATAAAGAAGTACATATTAAAAAACAAAATTAATGCAAAAACAGAAGATAACAAATTCTTTAAGGATTATTCAAAGAGGGCTTTAATCTTTACCACATCCAAAATAATGATTTTGAAAGGCTTATTTCCTTAAATAAGAACCATCAAATGTTTATTAGTTCCCAAGATTACCAGGCTTTTTTTCTCTTCTCTAATATAGATTTCTGACATGGCAACTAAAGGTTTTTAGCCTCTTTTTTCTATTTTGAAAAGTAAAGTGTTCATCATTTCTTCCTTTGGCTTGAAGATAAGTGTAAATGATTACCTTAAATTTAGTCTCTAGCTAGAATTATGTTATTTTGTTTCCTTTTCCTCTTAGTATAGCATTGATAACTAGATCTGATATCAACCTCCCTCTCCTATTACCTCAGACCACTGGCTCTCTAAGACAAGAACATATTTTCCTCTCATCTTTGAAAATGTCTTTTTAGAGAAGGGTTTTTACCTGTAGTGAGTGAGTAGGCTGAGAGGGCATATTTATACATATGGGTATATTGGGATGTCTTGAAGGGCATGAGAAAAAGAAAGAATGTTATAACAGATCAAGGATTGTCTTGCCTGTCCTTATTAGAAAACATTAGCCAAGCAAAATGAAAGCACATGACCACCTACCAACACACCTTGGCAGAGCCGAACTCCACACCCGACGTCTGCCCCCAAGACATGTGATTCGGGCTACACCCTCAAGTCGATACCCTGGGAAGCAGGAAAAAGTCAAGACGTCGCCCACTCCAAACTGTAAACCTTTCCTGATACTATATGCTGGGACCTCCGGCTCCTCGCAGGGTTCCAAGTCATATTCTAAGAGAAATTTAAAAAGACAGAGACGGAAATACATTCAGAAAGAAATACATAGACATAGAAATGCAATAAAATGCAAGAAATATAATTAAAGATAAAAATTAAGAGAAATAGAAAAAATAGAAAAGAACAGGAAATGAATGCGATATGGAAAAGGAAGAAGTACAGAAAGATGGTCAGAGAGGAACAAGTAGAAAAAAATAAAGAACACATATGGGTACATACCAACATATGAAAGACAAATATACAGATGAAGATAAGAAGACAGGTTATAGAGATATAGAGGAAGACATACGCAAATATTCAGAGAATGAAAATAGGAAGAGACAGACATAGACAAAAAGGAGAAAGTTACAGAGAGAGACAGACAGAAAGAGAAAGAAAAAAAAACAGAAAGAAAGAAAGAGACAAAGAGAGACAGAGAGAGACAGAGAGAGAGACAGAGACATAGATAAGAGGAGGAGAAGAAGAAAAAGAAAGAATAGAAAAGGGAGAAGAAAATTAGATTCAGGAAAAATATAAGAATATATTTTGAGGTTATCTGTTATGTGGATTCTCCCCTGTAAATTTCTTGTATTTTGAGATTATTGAAGTATTTATTCAACAATTTCATCACTACAACCTGACCCATCTTTTTATCTTATGGTAGGAACCATGCTCTAATTTGTTCTTTCTGTGTTCTCATAATCCAATTCGCTTCTTGACAGAAAGAGTTTGTCTGAAAGAAGATGAGGAATGGGGGTAGGTCATATTTTAAAAGAAAGTAGAGAGGGCAATATTTAACCCCCCAAAAGAAGTTCTAATGGAAAATCTCAGGAATAGTAGTAGGTATATATAAAATTATTGGCTAGTGAGGGATATATGGCTTCCTAATTTCTTTCATATGATAGCAAGTGATTAGTACCTTCTGTTTATAACTAAGGTTGGCAGTCACTAATAACAGCTCCCAATCTTAGGAAACATCTCTAGATTCTGAGTTAGGATAATTCACTAAAGTAAGGGGTTTAGAATGTGAAGCAATAGTTAAAAATAATAAAAAAAAAAAAAACCCTCAAACTGCACATTGGCTTCAAAATCAAAGGGTGACCAAACTATCTACAATATTGGTGCCAAGTGAGTAGTCAGTATATGATCCAAGTCAAGGAGAGAGCATGCTTCCCATAAGGTTGCTGGTTCATGGTCAAGAAGGCTACAAGTCTGGGCGCCATGAAGCAGAAATTTCTCCAATACACAGGGAAGACAATAATTGTCATGTCTCTCTCTCACTTTACCAGGAAGGTCAAGGACAGATCCAGAACATCTTACAGCCAACAAGAAAACTTCTCTGCATGATAGGAGGGAAGTGGAGATTCAACAAAGTTAAAGAATGTAATTTCTAAAGCTCTAGTCCAACAGCCCTGATATGCAAGACTGGAGAAATGTAATTACAGAGATATATTTTATTACCACTACTCAGGCAAGGATGAGGAAGCTAAAAGAAAAAGACTTTTAAAAAACCCAATAGATTCATTTTCTCATATTTATTGTTATCAAGGGTTTGTAAAATGTTATATCAGATGACTAGAGAAGAATATGGAATTCCTGTTTTCTAGGGCATAGAGAAAGTCTTCAAAACAAGTCCAATTGCTAAATACTGAGTAAAAAAATACAGATAATTCTTAAATAATCCAAATGATATTCTACAATCACATTCCTGCGTGATAAATATATTAGGAAGTTCTTCTTTGTATCTAAACCAAAGGCCTCAATCACATAGCAATAAAAAGTTCACTATTGAGATTTTTCAAATTAATTTGGAAACCTATTAGGAGGAGGAATGGATCTACAAACTTTTTACCTGAGAAAGTGATGTTGAATCCTTCATATGACATGGAGAAGTCAGAAACAAAGCGAATCTGGGCGGTAAAGTTGCCATAGAGTCCAGCACTTATTGGGGCAGGAAGCCGGGAACCAGTCAGCTGCTTCAGTGGCTGTGTGAAGCTGCCATTCTCAGTAATAAGTAGATAATCATGGCCACTCTCCAAGTGAAAAGTATGGAAAGTGAAGTAAACACCTGTAAGAAGGAACCAGGGAGACAGGGTTGAGGGAGGTCAGGAAGGAAAGACAAAAAACAGTTACCGAATCAGTCCAAAACCAGTTGTGAACCTCAACTTCACTCTAAGGGGAGAGAGATCCACATCTTCCAAAGACTTTGAAGATTATTCTGATTTGCAAATAATTTCTATGTATACTCATGTATCCCCATTATGCAAATCTGGAAAATCCAATGAAAAATTACCTGCTGTGTCTACTGCCTCCTACTATAGTTTCAGGCCCCTATATTCACACCTTCATACATTCATATATATATATATATATATATATATATATATATATATATATATATATATATTCATAGATTCACAATGTATTCAGGAAAGACATATTCTGCACAGACAGAGATGTAAATGAACACACCTTAAAAATCCAAGGGCTTTAAGCTTTAATTTTTAGTTGAATTAGACTTTCTTTAGGATAATAAACCATCCATTAAACTCGTTGCCGGAGAACTTTTGTTTCCTAAACTATCTCAATATCTAATCAATTATTATGTACATTTTTCTGGGTCCTATCCTTCATATACATGAATATAACCATGAGACCTTTTTGAAATGATGAAATTATCCATTCAAAAGCTGCATATAAATTCTAATGAAGTGGTTAGTGCTGCTCCTTCCATGTAGTCTAGTGGGTTAATTGCTTCCAAATGTCAAGAAGCAATTTCTTATAAAAGCATAAATGTAATACTTTGCTATGTTCATTCCCTTTTATGCACTAAGTTTGGGAGGCATGGGTGGGAAAGGGAAGGACATGAAATATGGCCAGAAATCTGATCAAAACACAGCAAAAGGACATGGTAAATTTATGGCATATTTAGAATGATCTTTTAATAAAAGCCCAGATCATTTAGTTAAAATGCAAAAAGGACTATAAAGGAGACTGTTGTCAACTGGTTAGTTCAACGTCTATTTGACTACCTCTTCCTTCATAAACAAAAATACAGAGCAATTTAGTGCTGATGGAGAGAACACTAATAACTGAAAGATAAAGAAAGGCCTCATTTCTGAGGCTGAAATTAAGCTGATTTTTGATAATATCTAAAGATTCCAAAGAAAACATATGGAAAGATTCATGGAGCTTAGCCTGTACAATGCCCGAAGTGGGAAAAAGACTATAGCATAGGAAAATACTATGTAACATGGCTAGAACCTAGATTAGGGATGGGAAGAACAATTCCATATTTCCGGTGTAGAATGATTAGATGGAATCAAAGTGTGAAGAGTTTTAAACAAGTGTCACTGACACATCTTACAGTCTCCTAGCACACCATTCTCTAATTATCTCCATCCAAAGGAAGTCTGGACAGCATCTTTTAAATTTTAAGAGGTGAACATTTTGCTTTATTCTCGCTGTGGCAGATGCCTTAGCTAAGATAATTCAGGTTCTTGAGGACTTAATAAAGCTAAACACTAAATGAAATGTAGCAAAGTAACTACAAATGAAAGTTTGTATAATTAAGAGAGGAATGAGAATTAACCATTGCAGAAGGGTTAAAAAAAGAGAAATGAAGGAAAGTGGAGGGTTAGGGGACTAGAAGAACAGTAGGAGAACAATTTCAGTAGCATGGTAGGAATAGAAGCCTGACTAGAAGAAAACACAGAGAGAAGTAGGAATATTAACTGTAGCCAATTTCAAAAAGTATAACAGTAAAGTGGAGTAGTTAACATGGCAGAGAAAATTCAAAGGAAAAATCTTGGGAGATCTAACTATGTTTTATTTTGTTTTGTTTTTCTTTGCTGAGGTTGTGATTTATAAGGGTCACACAGCTAGGAAGTGCTAAGTGTTAAGTGTCTGAGATCACATTTGAACTCGGGTCATCCTGATTTGAGGACTCGTGCTCTATTCACTGCACCACCTCTCTGCCCCCATCTAATCATGTTTTTTAAGAGCATATAAGAGTCAAGTGAAGAAATGTGATTATGATACAAGAAATGAATACTATAACAAGATTCTTGAAGAAGCAAGAGGAAATAAGACCAAAGTCCTAGGTGAAAGTATTAACTTTAAAATGTAGTAAAAATATATCTTCTGTGATCAAAGGAAAGAGAGGACAAAGCAAGGCAAGACATATTCACTAGGTTCCTGGTATTGTGCTAAGCACTATATATACAAATACAAACTAAAAATGAGAGTCTGCCCTCAAGAAATTTATATTCCAATAGGAAAAGGCGCCACACAAAAGAAAGTTAAAAAGCTAAAATAGTCAGAGTGTATCTAATTTTAAAAAGCCAAGAATACAGCTTAGGAAGAGAAAATTAGCCTGTGTGAATCTCCTTCCAAGGGCCCAGGACAAACTCATAAATAACAGAACTGGGCTAGAATGGACAAAGGTTCAAGGTGAAAAACTCATCTCCAGAATGAGAACAAGAAGTTTTGAAAAGTGGAGAAGTAGAACTGGAGAACTCAATCAGATGGCATTTAAAATTCTAGGTAATAGAGATGACTATGTCATTGACTATAAAAGTAGGGAATAGGAATGTGGTTGAGGACATAACAGAAATTGTTTACAACGACCTGGTAAGAAAGGAGGTCCCAAATCAATTACAAGAACAAAAACAATTGTCATTTAGCAAAAACCATGGAAGAAATTATATGCTATAAATTTGTGGTGAGAAAAATCAATTGCATTTTATGACTTTCTCTAGAAAACTTAGGAGCCCAAGTAGAGGAATCAGATTTTAGGGGATACCAGGACATAAGGATTAAAAATGTTCTAGATTTAAAAGAGTAATGATTGGTGAAAAAACATAAGATCAAACTTGGGCATGAGCCAAAAAAAACAATGTTACAATAAGGATGAAAGATAACTTTATTTGAGAGTAGGCTATAAAAATGGAAATGTGGAAAGATAAAAGTTTGTGGTCTAAGAGTCAAAATTCAAAGTGTTTGGAAGTGGTATAAATCTGTAAAAACTTATGTCGTGACAGTATATGAAACAGTATGAGATTGAAAAATTAGGTAGACAGGCTATCTGATGGGTAGCTCACATGAAAAACAAATTTCCCAAGGATGAATCACTTTCCAGAATTAATAAGAAATTTAATAAAGCAACTTGGACATTGGCAGATAATGGGAATGAGAATATAGATGTATAAAAAGACTACATAGATTGAAAGGTGAAAAAGTTAGTGAAGAATGGAGGTAGCAAAATGTTCCAGTGTTGGCAAAGAGCTTAACAGTACTGTCTCTTAGCTTTATTAGGAAAAGAAGGAACAGACATCAATGAAGATGTTTGGAATGGTTTTGGTGTCATCAGGAATAAATAAAGTGGTTTTAAAAAAGTTGATTAAAAAAATCTATGATTGATAGTCTAATTTGAATGAACATCTAACATAACATAGCCCTTTCAAATTTGCAAAGTTCCTTCCAAAAATACAATTTGATCATAATCAAAACTTTGTGAGGAGGAGCTATTATTATTCCCCATTTTACAGATAAGGAAAATGAAACCAAAAGAGGTTAAATGTCTTGTCCAGGATCACATACTTATTTAGTGTGAGAATCTGAACTCAGATGTTCTTGACTCCAAGTCCAACACTTGTCGACTTGGGGTGCAGATGGGGAATTTGTTGAGAAAATAGCAAATGTTCCATTTGCAACCACATTTCAAAAGATGTATTGTCTTAATAAGGGTAAACAATTTTATAGATAATTCCTAAAAGGGCATTTCATCTTTTTTTTCTGTGAAGGTCAAATTGTTGATCTGAGAGTCAGTCCTACTTTAGGCATTTCATTAAATGTAAGACCTCTGAATACCACAGGTTTCAGTTTGCCCAACTGCACAATGGTAAGAAAAAGCAATATCTCTCCCTGTATCAAAATAAAGAGTGAGGGGAAAAGGGAGAAGCTTTCCCCTCATGGTACTTACCATTAGTATCCTAGACATATTAACTACTTAAACTAAAGAGTAAATTTCTTTGAATAGAAAATATTTATGGGTCTTAATCCCAGGGCATTTCTAATCAATAAGAATAATAACAATAGCTGGTTTTAGAAAGGATTTTTTTAAAAAAAGTTTTCAAAGCATATTATATGTCATTTTATGCTTACAACAACCTCATGAGATAGTATTATCTCAATTTTACAAATGAAAAGTCTTAGAAAATGTTAAAAGTTTTACTTAGGGTAATACAAGGAGCAAATGTCTCAAGCATAATGTGAAACTATGTCTTCCTGACTCTAAACCCTATACTTCCAACATTATGCCTACTTTTTGGGGAATAATCTACTTGTTGAACCTCTCTGAATGCAGAGGTTATCTTACAAGTCTGACTATAGTTTAAAGCTACTAAATATTTTTTAAAATAATATTTTATTTGGGAGCAGCTAGATGGCACAGTAGATAGAGGACCTGTCCTGAAGTCAGGAGGACCTGAGTTCAAATCTAGTCTCAGACACTTAACACTTCCTAGATGTGTGATACTGGGCAAAGTCACTTAACCATAATTTCCTCAGCAAAAATAATAATGATAATAATATTTTATTTTTTCCAAATACATGAAAAGATAGTTTTCAACATTCACCTTTGCAAAATCTTTTGCTCCGAATTTTTCTTCCTTTCTTCCCTCTCTTTTCCTCCCCAAGATAGCAAAAGCTATTAAATCTTAAAGAATTTTTGGAACACCTACATAATTAAGGATACAATATAATAGAGGGAGGATTATGTGAAGGAATTTTGGTAGATTTGAAAACTGTTTGAAGATTGAGACCATCAAACAGTACCAGGGATATCTCTAGGAAGACAAGGAACCTGTGAAAGATTGTGCCAATCCATTCCAGATTCATAGTCAGAAACTGGCATCCAGTGAATTAGTAAATCAATATGAGTTCCTATATACCAACTGGGAAAAGTTGACTTACATGAAGGTGGTACCAAGCTCAAGGCTCACCCAATGCTGTATATGCTCTGTTTTAGCCCAGATCTGATGCTGCTCACTTACTCCCCATACCAGATACCTGCCATCTCCCAGTAATGCTACCCTATATGACCCAGAGGAGACTATGAAGACTGGGAAAAGGGCTATGACTTGTAGCAGAGGTGCCTCTAAAAAATTACATCTATTACGTAATCTGATATGCCCCACTTTAGCAAGACATTTTGCTAGGAAATCTCCAGAAGATTTTGAGGCTCACCTTTGCCATGTGATGTTTCTATCACCCAAGTACAGTTCAAGTTGTTAGGATAGAAATCAGGAAAGCCTGGTGAGAGGATAGTGCCACTGGAGCCTTGGATGAAGCCACCACAAAGAGCTGTAGGAACAGGAGAAAGGGGGCCATGAGAGGATGAAAGTATGACTTATATGTTTTCAGAAAGTCCAAAGTAACTATACCAGTTAGAACCTAGGATTATACCTGGTCCTCCCCATACTTCTCTGCTCCTACATAAATGTAGATGGGAAAAAAACAAGATCCAATCTCCCAATTTTCCAACTTACCTTCACAGCTAGGGAGGGCTCGGCTCCACTGAAAGTTGGGCTCACACTCCAGTGCCTCAGCATCGCTTAGAGTATAACCAGAGTCACAACTAAAGGTCACCAAAGCACCAACATAGAAGTCATTTCCATGACGATGACCATTCACAGGGATCCCGGGGTCTAAACAGTGGTCTGACTGTATTGTTACAGCTGGAACAGAGAATCCACAGATAAAAGAAAAGACTCACAGATATAGCAAGGGACTCACATCTGAAAACGGTATGTTACAAACAGTCAGAATAATCTAATGTTATGACCTAGGCTTAGATAATTTAGTTTGTTAATTATTTGGGGGAAGTGGAGAAAGGGGATGGAGAGAGAAGTGATACAAATAAAAACTATCCTTTCAAGGGTTTCTACTTATCAACGTACCCATGATCCAATAGTAATATATCCTTGGGTTAAGAAAGTTCTCAAACATATACAAATTACAGAAAACTCTCTTGTCATCCCATTGTTTCCCAGGCAACCTGGTCAAAAAATTCACATTCAGCACTCAAGAAGTACAAATGCCGAAACTTTTTTTGAATTATTTCTGAAGAGGGAGCATCAAAAAGTAGAACTGTTATACAGTAAGGAAGTAATTAAGATTCTACTGGTACATTGCAAAGCCCCCTGAACTTAGCCAGCCTATGTACCTACCTTCTCTCTGCTTGTCAGTCTGGTTATTTTGATCAAAGACTAGCACTATTCATATTATACAATTTCCCTAAATGTCCAAGTTAATTCCAGGTCCCAGAAGTGCTAATATAATTTGTTTGTTTCTCATACTCTAGCTATTCTCTTTGCTAAAAAGAGAAATATCTCAAAGAAATGAGTTAATACTATGCACAATTCCACCTGGATACTTATCTCCTCCTGAGCTCTCAACTCACTGCAGTCCTCTCAGACACCAGCCATAACACATAACTATTTTCTGAACTCTTCAAAGCAATTTCTTTTTGTTCTATTCTCAGAGAGAAGAATTACTTGCTATCTGTGGGCAAGGTAAGAACAAGCAATTGCTCCTCCCAACAAAAAGAGTAAGAAACATGCTGGCATATCTGCAGTACTAAGCAAACAGTAGTTGGTTCGGGTATATCCTTTAAATATAAAACATAAAATGATAGAATGGGAGGCTAATGTATTGGTAATACTAACTATAATTTTGTTCTAATCCTGGATCTATTATTAATTCACTGTGACCTAAATAGATCACTTTCCTCTCTGAGCTGACCCCTACAGTGAAAGGTTGGGTACAGTCAATCTCTAAGGTAACATCTATCTATGATTTTGTGAGTGAGTAAAACACGTATATAAGCATAATAGAATCATGGAAAATTGGTACTGAGATATTTTATCCTTAGCTTTCAGAGAAATAAGGAATCCTTTCCCTCACCAACAAGGGGAGGGCCTTTAGATCATCCACTTCCCCTCCCTTGCCACACTCACTCTCATATCGGATCTGGAAGCCAATGTCCGAATGGCTCTTGTCGGTAGAGAAGAGGAGATAGAGGTAGTTGCTAGTGCTGATGAGGAACTGGGGAACTTGAGTCCCGTGGTAGACCCCTATCAAGGGTGATGAATATGTACGTCCATCTCGGACCTCCAAAGTATCATAGTTGACTTCTGTTTTAAATCTGCCAGGAAATAAAAAATAATCTTACCTAAATAATGAAGTTTTCATCCTTTGAGAATGACAAAAATCCTAAGTTAGAAAGAGGATTCTTGTTCAAGAATTGAAGGGAATAAGATAGACTCAGAAGTATATTCCAATTTTGAAATTCTGTGATTTCTTTGTGAATTTAGGTTTCTGGAAAGAGGAATACATTTGGAAAAGCTAGTTTGGATGGTCTTTGTTATAAGTTGTTCTGTTGCATTCAAGAAGGTCTAAGGCCCAGATCTGTGATCACTGCGAAGTTTGGGACCAACATTAGCTGTGTATCTGGGACTCAAAATTCTCCTTTTCAGAATTAGGAAGACACTTTTCTGAAGTCACAGAAAAATCTCATTTTCTCTCTCCTCTTCCCCCAAAAGTCCCTTCTTGTCCTTCCCATGTCAAGTTGTGTTCATAAGCACCTGTCAAAAGTGATTTTGATGGGGTATCCTGGCTGAGCTTCAATCACCCACACACAATTCAGTGCATCCTTGTAGAAGCCAGGCCAACCAGGAGAAAGGATAGTGCCACTGGGAGATGTCAAGTGACCACCACAGGGTGCTGTTGAGGAGAGGCAGGAAAAAAGTCAATACAGATCTCAAATTGATGATATAGTAGCTGCTTTTAGATGATGAGATGCTTCCAAATTCCTCCATCCTATAAAATTTTGTATAATTGACAGTAATGCTTTTCTTTTCTTTATTTTTTTGAAAAAAAGAAAATTAAAGTAAAAAAGGAACTATTAATTCCTTCCAGGAAAAGAACTTCATTGATTTTGCCCAATCATATTATCTGGGACTTATAGAGGCTAAAAGGAAGATAAAATGAAAATAAGAAGACCAAAGTTTAAGTAGCCTTCATTTATTTTGTCACTTATCACTCTGCTGCTAGAATCTCTCCTCTCTGATTAATTCTCAATACAGCTGGTAAACTGTTCTGCTCTGCTCTGCTCAAAAAGCTTCAGTGGGTCCCTTTTGCCCCTAGGTCATATAAAACATAAATTCTGTTACTTGGCATTTAAAGTCCTTTACACCTTGGCTCCATGCTACCTTTCCAGCCTCAGTGGACAGTATTCCCCTTTACCTGCTATTCCACTTAAACTGGTTTATTTGGTATTTCCCATATGTGACATGCTATCTCCCATCTCCATATGTTAGTATAAATTATCCCCTACCCCCGATCTAGAATGCTCTCCTCTATTCCCCAATTCATCTTCACTTCATAAAATCTGTCTTTTCTGATGATCTCTGTTGCTAATAATGCCCTTTCCCAAAATTGCATTGTAAATATTTTGTATTTTGTTCATGTAACCATAGAATGTGAGTTCCTTAGAGTTAGAGACTATTTCATTTGTGACTTTGTATCCTCAGTGTTTCTCATAGTCTTTATAACATAGTATTTATGATAAGCAGAGAAGTTTGGACTTGTCATTAACATGACAAAAACAGATCTTTTAAAGCTTCTTGAACAGAGGAGCAGCACGATGAAAGCACTAATTTGGGAAGACTAAGCTGAGAACCTGCACAGGATGAACCAAAGGAGGAAAGAGGCTAGAGACCAGGAGATTGGGTTGGTACTCCACACATTGGTTGATGGGTAAAAGCAGGAATGGAAAAGGGTGGGTAAGAAAGATATTATTACAGGGGAAAATCAATAAGGTTTGGTAATTATCTAGATAAAGGGATGAGAATGGATGATTAAAAATGATTCTTAAAATTTCTAGTCTAAGTGATTAGAGAGAATAACACTATCATTCATTGGTTAAAAGTGGAATTTTGGAAAGGAAGCTTCCTGTATAGAAACATGAACTAGCTATCTAGCTACATTGCCATTTTATCTTATGATCTATAAAAGAAGCAACACAGTACCGATGAATTTATTCTGCTCAAATGGTACTTAATAGAAATGTGACCCGAGACAAATCACTATCCTCTTTGGGACTCAGTTTCTTCATCTATAAATAGAGGGATTGGCCTAAGTGACCTTTAAGTCATTTTGCCAAACTTAGAATCAGGAAGACTCCACCTCCTGAGTTCTAATCCAATCTCAGATATTTCCTATCTGTGTAATCCTGGGCAAGTCACTTTACCTTGTGTAACTCAGTTTCCTCATCTGTAAAATGAGCTAGAAAAGGAAATGGCTTTTCCAGTATCTTTGCCACGTAAACTCCAAATGAGATAAGGAACAGACATGACTCAAACAACTAAATAACAACAAAATGATCAAACTGCCAAGAACTTGCTATAGCCTATAATTAAGTTGTAAATCTTCTGCCTAGTATTCGAAGCCTCATTCTTAATTCCCAACAATCATCTCCCTCCAGGTCTTATACCTTTTTCTCAACTTCAGATTTTGGCCTGCTTTAATTTCACTGAGGTCAATATCCTTGCTGCAGTCCATGGGCACTCCATGGCTCAAACCTATAGCCATGCTTTTATCATATACATTTTAGGATATATATCTTTCTTATGTATTGTTTCAGGTATAAAATCTCTTTACTAAGAGCTCGGTAAATACCAATTGTCACACGCATGGGGCTATGGAAAATACCTTAAACTGGAAGTCCAGAGACATATAATTCTAGTTCTGGCTTTGATACTATCTCTGTATGTCATTTACCAACTAGGAGCCTATTTTGTTCATATAAATATTCACAGTATCATGTGCTAGGTACTCTTCTGGGTATGTAAAGAAAAAGCAAAAAAAAAAAAAAAAAAAAAAAAAAAAGAGTCCCAGTTCTCAAGGAGCCTATAATCTAAAGGAGGAGAGAACATACATACAAACAACTATGTACAGGTAAAATATGTATAGGATAAAGTGGATATAAACTTAGAGGGAAAGCACTAGCATTAAGGGGAATTAGAAAAGGTTTCTTGTAAAAAGTAGAATTTTAGCTGGGACTTGAAAGAAAGATGGGGTGTTTGGTTAATGATCTTTAGTGAAATGGATAATGAAAATAGTAGGTATCCAGACAGAATAAACAATCTAGAGAAAACACTCAAACTACAGTTTGTCAGGCTCTCGAGATTACAAGAGAAAAACAGCATGGTGTCAGGTCTTTGAATTATCATTCTACCTAAAGTTAATGTAGAGGCCTTGGAAAGAGAAAATCTACCTCAATGTGCTTTGAGTTCTGAAGCACTGGGGAGGCATCCTAGCCAAAAAAAAAAAGACTTCCCCTATCATGATTTACCAAGTGTCTGAAATTTCATCATCATCCTAATAATATATTATCTTTTATAGTTATATAGCACTTTATAACTTAGAGAGCACTTAAACATCTACTATCTTGTCAGAGCCCTTTTTATAGATGAGGGCACTGACATTTAAGAAAGTAAAGTGATTTGTCCAAGGTCATAGTTATCAAGTGGCAAAGATGGAAAAGAAGCTATCTCTGCTAAATTCATGTCCAAAACCATTTTTATTATATTGAGTTACCTGACCTTAGAGCTTATTCCTTGGGGCATAGTCTTCTGTTCTCAAACATAAGTCTCTAAGGGAGTTATGCATTCACCATTACCAGCCACAATATATATTGAATAATTTTTAACATGGTGCAGGGCAGAGGGATCTTTAAAGAGGTGCATGAGTCATTTAAACTTCATTAACCAAAATTCTCCTGTGACAACTGGGACACACACCCTTCCCAGCTTCCTTTCCCCCCACAACAAAAACCATACCCCTCGCAGAACACAGGTACCTTCACATCGAAGCACAGCATTGTTCCAAACCACACTGCCCTCTTTTAAGATGCAAGTCACTGTCTCTGAACCATGAGTCCCCAGGAAGCCCTCATCACAGAGAAAGGAGATGGAGCTGCCCAACTGGAGGCTGTCACCAAATCGTTTGCCATTCACAGGAACACCAGGGTCAGGACACTCGTTGTGTCGGAATGCTGTGTAAGATGGAGGCTGGTTAGCCTGGGCTGACTCCAGAAATAAAGCCACCACATCATAGTCACCAAGCCCGGACCTCCGCCAATGCTTTCCCCAAAGCCTGCAATGGAGGGGAAGACAAAGTAGCCTTCTTTCCACCTCCCACTCTTAAAACTGGGTCCAGCCCAGGTACGAGGTACTTGATTATAGAAAGAGGATTTTATTCCCCCTAGAATCTATCCATTCAAGATCATTTGAATAAACTGTAAGTTCAAATCTACTGCCCACTTCTCAAACTCGCCATAATAATGTAACATATCTCCAGAAAAGATTAGACAAAGTGGTTAACAAGAGAAAAGCAGTCTATGTAATCTCACCTGAAATTATCTGTTTTCCATTTCCCTTCCTCCAAGACAGGAGTTATTTCAGCCACCCCAAGCAGGTAAGAATGGTTCCTTAAAATAAAGATCTTTCAACACACTGTAAATAATTCCCTTGCCTCTCTTTGTCATTTACAACTGTGGTCTTCTAAAAGCAGATACCCATGATCTTTAACATGTTTCCAATGAAAAACTTGTTTTGTATCTGAATGACCCAACAGTTCATGGAAAAATCTAATTTTTCTTTATTCTGTTTTAAATTTTATTTTCATATTCTTGAAATTTTGTGGTAAGGAAAGTTCTAAGATAAATAGAAAAGGATAAAGACCTGCAGCTGTGTCTTAACTGTTTTAGTCTGACTCAGAAAGTAAAAAAACCTAAGGCAAAAACTTAGTAAAATTTGTCATCAGCCATTAGATAAGAGAACTAATTGTTGCTGCTGGCAATTTTGATGACTGGCCAAGCCTTGAATGAACTAGCAGCACAAATGCCTTGAAAAACTGACTTTAAAGGAACAATGGCTAAGTACATCAAGTGTTTTCTAGCTGTTTTTTGCTATGAACTATCAATGTTAAAAACTATCACTCTATTCATCTGGTTTTTTTTTCCTTACACACACACACACACACACACACACATACACACACAGAGGATACAAGAAATTTTAAATGAAATATCTACACTCAAACTGCTGCTAATAATGTGATTGCTTCACATTGACAGATACAACTCAGACCAAACAGTTGGGGCTTTGGAATTTCATTGGGCCCATGTAATGGGCTAGTCAGGGAGAGTGAGTATTATTCTCTTTGCCTTTCTATAAATTGCATCCCCTACCTGGAATACATTCCTTCCCTTTACTACCTCTTAAAATCTTCAACATGATTCAAACATAAGCTCAAGTACCAGGTCCTACAGGAAGCTTTCTGAGACACCAGAATTTGCTATCTGAAGTTGTTAGTGATCTCTCTCTCTCTCTCTCTCTCTCTCTCTCTCTCTCTCTCTCTCTCTCTCATAACATTTATCACAAAAAATAAACCTTAAAATACTATATAAATATATGTAGCCATTGTTATTACAAGAAAGAATTTCTAAAAATTAGGTATCTAATAATGAAAAGGGCTGCTTCAAGGGAAAGTGAGCTCTTGTATATTGGAAGTATTCAAACAGATTCGATGATCGCATATCATCTAGAAGGTATGGAAAGGATTCTTGTATTTAGAAGTTTGCTTTTGACATATTGTAAATACTTCCAAGTCTGAGGTTCCATGAGTTCCATGAGTACATGCGTTTTGAAATATGTGACAGAAATACATACATATATACATATCACATACTCACAGACACACAATTCCAACCATTATCCATTCAGTTGCTATCAAAAGAACTGATATACAAATCAATCACACAGCATGAATATGCAAGTCCAGAAGCTCAGGGCCATCTTCAAGCAGTGGAGACTTTCTGCTAATAACTATCTTCTATCCATTGTCCCTAGCGCCAGAAATAATCTAATCCCTTTTCCACCTTTCAAACATGCTCAAACTAAAGAATACTGCTTCTTTCAGTTCATTTTCATATAAAATGATCTCTAGTCACCTGTCTTTCTTACTCTGGGTATATTCCAATATGTTAATGTCCCTCCTAAAATGTGGTGCCCAGAATAGAATACAATATTCCAGATGGAGTCTGACCAGGGCAGAATACAATGGGACCATAACCTCACACATTCTGGACACTATGTTCCTATTAATGCATCTTAAAATCAAACAGGCTTTTTCAGGCTGCTATGTAATAATGCTGCATTAAACTGAGTTTATGGCCTACTAAAACATTCTGGATCCTTTTTTTTTTTTTTCTTTTTAACATAAACTGTCCTTTATTTCTTTCTCCCTTCTTTATTGGTATGAACCAATACCTGCCACATTCTTCAGAAGGTAAGGAGCTAGTAAACAGGAAAAATGATTGCAGACTCCTGCAATGGATACTAAATAATATGGGCAAGAATATTTCATTGGCAGGACAAGAAATTACAGTGTGACAAGAGGAAAAAAGCCTTGATCATCCCAGAACTCATGCACTTTCTGGAGCTAACCACATCCTGTGTTCTCTCTAGACTTGGTATTATATTGCTTCCTTCTTTTTTCAGAGAGTAATTTTCATTATTCTATTCCTTTATCTCTCCTATTGGATTAATAGGAGAATTTCCTACCTCCTTCCCTGTGGTCCGCACCCACAGAAGAAAACTAAGGAAGGATGTATTGACTCACTGGTGAAGGTGATGTTAAAGCCTCTCTTCCCTGTTGAGTGATCTGTCTGGAACTCGAGGCGAGCCACATGGCCACTGCTAGTAAGTGAAGAAGGTATCTGACTTCCTGAGAAGGTGCCCAGAACAGGAGACTCAGCTGTAGCTCCATCTTTGATGGCCAGAAAATCAAATTGAGGTTCCACATCGATATCATTGAAGGCCAGGTGGATGCGGCTCTCAGGCTTGGCAAGGATGAGCCAGACACAGTGCAGGTGATTGCCATATTCTTCAGGATAATTCGGGGATAAGACGATACCAGATGGACTGGTAAAGTTGAAAAAGCAGGAAACTGCAAAGAAATAGTAGCTCAGGTTAGGTTTGAATTTTTAACACTCACCTTACCTAACAAAGACCTTACTTAGGCTTTTCATGTTATTATTATAATTTGTAAAAAAAAAAAAAAAAAGGGGGGGGTGGGAGGAAGGGAGACAAAAGAGGGTGATGTGAACTCCAGAAATGTCAGTTTTATTTTATATACAGAATTACAGAAAAAGTAGTAACTAATTGTTCTAGTTTTCTATTGGAATTGAATTATGCTTAGAAAAGCCTAGTTTGGTTTCTAGGCTAGATTCTAGACTCAGCTGAAATGGGCTGAGTATCAACATTGAGATTAGAAAATGTCCCCATAAATGACAACAATATCCCACATTCCCTTTTAATATATTTTTGCCTTTCAGAAACACCTCCCTTTATACCTAATGGAGCCTGCTATTCTTTCCCATTGGAATGAGGCAATGACCAAAGAAGGTTGGTATGATAAAACTCACAAGTTCTCAGTGAGGTGTGGGGAAATGAATGACCATCACAGGGAAAGAAGAAACTTTTAAAAAGAGCTCTTAGAAGGCATAATGCTGAGCCAAAGTAATAAATCATTAATGAGGAAATCTCAAGTATTAGTGAGATAATATATAAAGTAGATTTTTTCCTTGGAAAGCCTGTTCTACTTACAAGACATTTCAACAAATGTTTTCTTATCTTTCTATGGTTTGAAGAATTGATCCATTTCCAAGAGGAAAACTTCTTCAGGAACAAATCATTTCCCTCATTTCCTCATTCAATCAAGAAACACTTGGTAAGCCCCATACTATATTCTAAGGACTATGGTAGATATAGGGGAAAAAATTAAAATTCCAACTTTTAAGAGCTTAAAATCTACTGGGAGAGACAACATATACATAAGTGGGTAGAAAATAAAAAAGATTATTGGGATGGGGATCACCAGCAACTGAGGACAACAGAAAAGGCTTTATGTATAATGTAGGGCTTGAATGATTTCTGAAGGATTTAAGAGATGGAAAGAGAAGATGTGCCTTTTGAGTTTGGAGGAAAGTTATGAAAATTCATAGAAAAAAGCAAATAACTTTACCTATGTAAGGAATAGCAAAAAGGACAAGTGGGCTTAATCAAAAAATCCAAGAAGAAGATTACGACATATGGTATATATGCTAAAAGCATGATGCGTGATAATACTATATACTTTAACATATGTATCATAATATAATATCATTATAAAGGTGGATTGGAGAAAGATTGAAAATGGCTTTAGGGAGGCAGCTATGTGGTGCAATGGATAGAGCATCAGCCCTGAGTCAGGAAGATCTGAGTTCAAATCTGATCTCAGACACTTAACACTTACTAGCTGTGTGACCTTGGGCAAGTCACTTAACCCTTTTGCCTCAGGAGAAAAAGAAAATAGCTTTAAATATTAAAAAAGAGGAGTTTCTATGTGATTCCAGAAGTAATAGAAAGTCACTGGCAGTTTTTGAATATTAGAGTGCCACAAAGGCCTGCCATTTATGAAAATCACTTTAGCAGCTATGTGATAGATGGTTTGGAAAGAGCAGAGACTTGAGGCCAAGAAACCAATTAGGAGGCTATTACAATAGTTTAGGTGAAATGTTTCAGGAACTCAGCCAATTAATCAATGTGGTTATACAGAAGGTGAGAAGGGAATTGATTTGAAATATATTTTAGGAATAGAATAAACAACAGTTGGCCAGTTATTGATTATGTGAATGTGACTAAGGTTTCAAATCTGAGTGGCAGTAAAAACTTTGGTGGAGCCCTCAAACAATGATAAGGGGTGTGTGTTTGAGGGTAAAGATAATTGGTTCTGTTTTGGACTTGATGAGTTTAGAATGTCTAGGAAATCTTCTCACAGGGCACTAATTTCTACATAAGCTCCTGAAGAAAGCAAGAATCAATGTCTCCTAGAGATAGCTATTTAAACATGGAGAAAGATGTTAGATGGGTCCTATAGGGATATTCATAGACAGGGCTCATTTGATCCTTAAATGGGACAGTTTTCTTCAGTGGCATCCAGAACATAGAGCTGTTACCATAGGGAGTACTACCAGCTTTATACCTTGTAGGCTTGACTTAAAATATCCTTATTAAAAAATTATTCCCCAATTGATAAATGGTCAAAGGATAGAAATAGACAATTTTTAGATGAAGTAATTAAAGCCATTTATATTTATATGAAAAAATGTTCTAAGTCACTATTGACTAAAGAAATGCTGATTAAAACAACTCTTAGGTATCACCTCACATATTTAAGATTAAGATGACAGGAAAAGATAATGATAAATATTGGCTGGAATATAGGAAAACTGGGACAGTTGTTGGTGAAGTTGTGAAATGACACTTTGGAACTATGCCCAAAAGCCTATAAAACTGTGCATATCCTTTGATCCAACAGTGCCATTATTGGGTCTGTATCCCAAAGAGATCATAAAAGAAGGAAAAGAATACACATGTGCAAAATGTTTGTAGCAGCTCTTTTTTTGTGGTGGCAAGGAATTGGAAATTGCATAAAGGCCCATCAATTGGGGGAATGGATGAACAAGTTATGGTTTATGAATGTTATGGAATGTTATTGTTCTATAGGAAATGATGAGCAGGCTGATTTCAGAAAGGCCTGGAAATCCATGAACTGATACTGAGTGAAATGAGAAGAACCAGGAGAATATTGTACACAGTAATATCAAGATTATGTGGTAATCAACTGTGATAAACTTAGTTCTTCTTAGCAATACAGTGATCCAAGAATTTCAATAGACTTGTGATAGAGAACACCATCCTCATTCAGAGAAACGTTATGTAAACTGAATGCAGATTAAAGCATCTTATTTTCACCTTTTTTGTTTTTTTTTTCTTTCTTGTAGTTTTCCCCTTTTGTTCTGATTTCTTTTACAACATGACTAATATGGAAATATGTTTAAAATGATTATACATGTTTAACCTAAATCAGATTGTTGTCTTAGGGGAAGGGAGAGTAAGAAGGGAAAAAATGAAATTCAGAATCTTCCAAAAATGAATGTCAAAAACATATCTTTACATGTAATTAGAAAAATAAAAGACTATTAAGTGGGGAAAATATCATATTTAAAATCATCTCTGTCCTAATTATCAGTGCTTATTTGTAAAGGAATCAGAATAGTATATAGCATACGCTTCTGAGGAAGGGAGACAGTCTTACTTATCTGTCTACTGTTTAACAATCTCTCTATTTGGAGGTTTTACAGTAGAAGACAGATGGTCTTCTTGTCAAGACTTGTAGAACAGATTCTTTTTCAGATTTTTATTAAACTAGATGGCCTCTAAGATTCTATGAGCATGGTAACTCTGGGTGGTAAAATTACTTAAAACAATTTAATCTCCTCAAAAATAAAATTTTAAAAAATCTCAGAGAATTAAAGTCTTACCAGTTAGAAGGGGAAAGAGATGAAATTCTAGAATATGAGAACTAAAAGACATTTTAATGATTATGTCATCTAACTCCCTCATAGAATAGCTGGTAGGGGGAAGGAAAGGTGAATTATCTATGGTCACAGAGTTAACTAGTAGAAGAGTTGGGACTATAAATTAGATCTCTTGATTGCCCTGTTCATCAAAAAAAATTGTTTAAGTATTATAATTGAAGGAAAACAAATCTTAACTTTTAAGAAAATGGAGTATCTACCATGAATATGAACTGATTTTAATCAGTCAAGGATTAAATTGCAATAATGTTTTCCTTTAAAGATCTGCCATGAAGAAAAGTGGTCCAATACTTGCATAATTTCATTACTTTACTATACAAAGATCACTCTTGATAGGTACAGCTACATGCTTCCCTTATTGCTACTTAAAGTTCTTCAGAGAAGAGTCAGGCCAGAAGTTATCACAGAATTATAGAAGAGTAATGCTAAAAAAAAAAAAGATAGCTGAGTCATTGAGATCGACCCCTTTATTTTACAAAAAGTAAAAAGAAAACAAAATTGGATACACAGAAAGGAAGAATTTGTCTAAGCTTATACAATAAGTTAGAATAAGTGATTTTCAGTATGTATGTATGTGTGTGTGTGTGTGTGTGTATACATACACACATACACACACAACATACTAGCTTTTATTTCCTCTGCAAAAGATTTATTAGTTCTACTCTATCATTTTGGTACAATCTACTATCTTGTACCACTCTACCTAAATGTCTCTGCCCAAATAACATTAGTTCATCCCTGCTTGCCCTTCCCTTTTTTTCTCCCTACCTTAGATACCAACATGGAGCAACATCCCGTAGAATGTTTACTCCTTGAGGGAAAGAATTGCCTTTTTTTTCTTTGCATGCATCATATCTAGCACAGCACCTGCCATTTGGTGGGATGGAGCACAGAAAGGTCCAGATCTATAACTGTGGAAAGTCCTTCCATGAACAAAGGGGAAGGGGAAGGAAGAAGGAAATAAGCATTTATATAATGTCTGCTATATGTCAGAAGCTGTGCAAAGCATTTTTACAAATATCTCACTTGATCCTCAAAACAACTCTATGAAATAGGTACTATTATCACCCCCACTTTACAGATTGAAAAAGAAAATAGATAAACAGATGTTGAATCACTTGCCCAGAGTCCCATAGATAGTATCTGGGGCCATATTAGAACTCTGCTTTTCCTTACTCCAAGTCTAGCGCTCAATTCATTGTACCATTGTTGTAGGTATCTAACTTATAGAATGGAAAATCATCTTTAATTACCTAAGGGGCACTGAGAGGTTAAGTAACATGCTTGTATGTCAGATGCATTACTTGAACCCTATATTTACTATTCCATCTCTCTTCATTAGCACAAAGCTGGTATTTAATTGCTAGATAAATTGAAATGACCCACACAGTCTCAGGAGACAGTATGATCTTGGGATCATAAATTGTGAGCTATTAAAGACCAGCTGTTAGTGAAACTTTCTCTGTTCTGAAACCATCCTGTCCATCATTTCTTATAGCAGGAGAGTATTCCATCACAATCACATACCACCATTTGTTCAGTCGTTCTCAGTTGATTGATATCCCCTCAATGGCCAATTCTTTGCCATTTCAAAAAGAGCTGCTATAAATATTTTTTGTACAAATAGATCCTTTTCCTTTTTATTTGATCTCTTTGGGATACAAATCTAGTAGTGTTTTTTTTGGATCAAATTTCAATTGTGTTCAATTTTTTGTGACCCCATTCAGAGTGTTCTTGCCAAAGATACTTCTCCTGTTTATTTTACAGATGAGGAAACTGAGTCAAACAGGATTCACATAGCTGGTAAGTTTTTGAGCACACTTGAACTCAAGGTTTCCTGAATCTAGATAAAGTACTTTATCTCCTGTCACCACCTCACTTCCAGATCAAAGAGTATGCAAAGTATTTTTTTTTTAGCTCTTATGGTATAGTTCCAAATTGTTCTCCCAAATGATTAGCATTTGCAATTCTACCAACAGTGTATTAATGTCCCTTTTACCCCACGTCCTGCCATTTTTTTCTTTTTTTTTTTTTATCATGTTAGCCAATCTGATGGTTAGAAGGTGGAATCTCAGAATTCTTTAAATTTACATTTCTTCAATCAATAGTATTTTAGAGCATTTTTCACAATTATTTAGCAATGATTTTTCTTCTGAAAACTATTCATATCCTTTGACCACTTATTATTTGGGGAATGGCTCTTACTTCTATAAATCTGGCTCCATTCACTGTATATTTGAGGCTTTTATCAGACATACTTGCGGTGAATAATTTCCCTCAGCTTCTTGTTTTCCTTCTAGTTATATTTTCCTTTAGTTATATTTGTTTTGTTTCTGTGAAATGTAATTCATGTAGTTAAAATTATTCATTATATTTCCCATGAACCTCTTTATCTCTTGTTTGGCTATAAACTCTTCTCTTGTCCATACAATTGACAGGTAAATGTTTCTATGCTCCCTTAATATACTTTAGATATTACTCATTATATTTAAATTGTTTATCTATTTCCTACATTTTTGGTACATGGTGTGAGATGTTGTTCTATGCCTAGTTTCTGCAGTACCATTTTCTAGTTTTCCAGGAATTTTTGTGAAATGATGAGTTCTTTCTCTAAAAGCTTAGATCTTTGTGTTTATCAAAAACTAGATTACTAATATGTATTGAATAATTTATTCCACTATTTCTTAGCCAATACTAAGCCCATACATCAGATTATTCTGATGATTACTGCTTTGTAATATAGTTTGAATTCTGTCACTGCTAGGCTGCCTTCTTTCATATTTTCATTGATTATTTTGATATCCTTGATTTTGTATTCCTCCAGATTTCCTCCTTTTTTCAAGTTTTATAAAAAAATTCTTTAAAGATTTAATTGATATGTCATTGAATCTTTAAATTAGGTAGAACTGTAATTTTTATCATATTGGCTAGGCCTATCCATGAGAAATTAGTGTTTTCTCCAATTGTTTAGATGTCTTCATTAGTGTGAAGTGTTTTGCAATTATTTTCATATAGTTCATGGGTTTGTTTTGTCAGGTATTTTCTATTTCTTCCTGGGGAAGTATCTATTCCTGAAGGGCCTTCTGCAACTTAAGGATTACAGAACCTAAGATTAATAAATAACACAAATTACTAGCTAGAAAATGAGCTCTATTGCCCAGTAGGACAGAACTGAGTGAAGAAAAAACAAGGTCCCAAAGTTAAATAAATTTTGTTATATTTAATAAAGAGAAGATGATATGACAAGCTAGTAACTCCAAGTAATGAAGGGGAATACATGAACAAATAGTTGGATAGCTGAATGAATCAATGAATGAATTGTAAGTGCCTACTATTTATAAAACATTGTAAGTGTCTCGAGATTCTGACAGAAATGATAAAGATGCCTGGAAAAAAATAAATCTCCTCCCACTTCCACTAATTTTTTCTTTTTGATTTCACACTTTTGCCATAGGGAAGGTTTTTTTAGAGTGCTAAGCCCAAGTATATCAACGGCTCAACAATTAGTCCATAAAGTCTTACTCCTTCAATCCCAGAATCAAGACCCTGGCATCTTCTCCTTTCCTTCTCTCCCTCCTTACTTCCTAAGAAAAATGACTATTTCTGAGAAACATAGTGGAATAAATTTATTCCATTTGCTGCTATGCAGGTGATCTGGACAAGAGACCATAACAATACTGGTCCATGGGCTCCACCCAAAGTTCCTCCCATAACCCCCTCTCTCCTTCCTTATCAAAGGGTTGCCAGCTTCTGACTCTAGGAAAGATAGGCTGCTTTTTATCATTAATATTTTTCTGCAATCACCACTTTTTCTCAAGAGAAACAGTTATGCTTCCCTTTGACCTCATCCCCTCACTTTTATGAGAATTTTTTTTCAGCATTTGGAAAAATGTGAGAAGGCAAGTGTCCAGGGAATATGGTTTTTCTTTCTGCCTATGGGCTAAGAAATTTAACATATTTCCCCAATGAGATGTTATCAGTGTTGGCTATCTAGCTCCCTGGCTAAAGTGAGAAGGTGAAAGAAATATAAGGATGCAATTGAATGCTTGACAATATTATAAGGGAGAAGAAATGAAACAAGGGGAAAAAAGGAGGAAAAACATAAAACTGTTTTAGAGGAATAAAGGGGAAGAGAAAAGGAGAGTAATATAACAGAGATTAAAGGAAAGATGAAGTATGGGAAGAAAAAAGACAATGAGAAAAGAAGAAGAAATGATGAAAGAATAGAGAAAGCAGAGAGGAAATGGATGAAGAATAAAAGATTTTTTTGAGGATGAGAGTCCTGAAAATCTCATCCTATTATTAACCAATATTCTATCTCCTTTCACTCTACTCTCATTCCTGTTTGCATCCTCTCGATCAGAAATGTAAAACAGATGCCCATAGTTGGCAAAATTCCCGATTGTAGCCTGAACCAGATAAAAATGTAATTGGGAAATATTTAACAAAATCAACAAAAACATAATAAAACAGAGATGATGTTAATATGTGGTTTTCTAAAGCAGTGTGCTAATAGGGACCTTTATATACAGTTCAGTGGTCACCTTCTATTTGAGTTTCACTTCACTACTCAAGATAATGCTTCACTCTCTGTTCTTACCATTACAAGAGAGAAAATCTCCCCCTGTTTATTCTACTTTGAACATCTTCTAACATTCATTAGATACAACATGACATGTTCAGCCTTACAGCTTTGTACAGTCTGAGCATTTTAATCAGATTTTACAAGTTTAAGATGAATACACTATAATCACTCAGCATTACCAGACCATCTCCTCCTGCCCCACCTTCTCAACTTCAGTGCTTTTCTGCTCTAGGCAGGACTACCCATCTGTACTCAAATTCCTAATCTCTATACATAAATTTTGTTCATGTTATTTCCCTGCTTGTTCCATTTTAATGTATTCTTCTTAATGAACAGTTCAGGGGCCCTTTCCTCCATGTCATTCCCCATGATTATCATAGTTATTTTCAAGTGTAATTATACTATATTGACACTATGTTCTCTCCTAGATATTCCCATGATAATAGATTTCTCCATCTATAAAATGAAGGAATTCACTCCCCTTTCTGCTTTCTAGAGATACTAAGAAAGTAAAAGACAATGGAGATCAATATACTTAAAAATTCTGAATGAAAAGACACAACTTCTGCAAAGATCTGGAGGGTAATACTATAATCACAGCCCACAATACTGA
Organism: Sarcophilus harrisii; assembly: GCF_902635505.1. Classification (NCBI taxonomy): domain Eukaryota; kingdom Metazoa; phylum Chordata; class Mammalia; order Dasyuromorphia; family Dasyuridae; genus Sarcophilus; species Sarcophilus harrisii. The sequence continues at coordinate 537,890,451 of NC_045428.1, forward strand.
TATGTGCACATATAGGCCTTCTTGATCCCACATAGGCCTTCTTAATCCCAGACACCAACAATAGGTAGGAACAGAATACTGAAACAATGGGGTTTCATGGGCAAAAAGCTATAAAGAAAGGTTTTTCAAAGGAAAAAGAACAGGAAGAGCAGAACATAGTACACACCCTCACTACCCAACCCAGGAAGGGTTACAGACAAAGAGGAGAAGGTGTTATATGATGATAAATTTAGACTGAAAGGAACTTTGTAGGCTATCAAATTCAGTTATAGATCCAAATTTTAAATATGAGGAAAGTAGTCAGAGAAAGGATAAATGGCTTTGCCTACCTACATCACAGCAAATAAGTGTCCAAGATAGCATTTGAATATATGTTTTCCTGATTATAAATTCAGTACTAACTCTACTGTGCCATGCTACTGTCCAAAGGAATCATTTGATGAACACTATGCATTTCATAGAATATCAGGATATTGGATGGAGCCCCAAAAGGATATATTGCACACTAGAAGAAGTAGGGGTACCCTCTTTAATATTTCAGGAAAATGATCACGAACTTTCAGCTCAAATACCACAAAATACAAAAAAATCCCTCCTTTCTACAGCAGCCTTAAATGATGGGAAGTTATTCCTTACAACTAGCTAGCAGAAATCTGTCTTTCTTTAGCTCCTACATTTTGATCTGTGTTTGGGCCTCTGTGTTCAAGCAGTATAAATTGGATACTTCTTCATAGGAGAACTTTTCAAATATTTAAAGACTACTATCGTTCTGCTTGCAAATGTTCTTTTTTCTGGCCTAACATGTAAATTTGGAAGAACACCAACTGGGATAAGAAAAGGAAAGGATATATCTGACAGAACTTATAGAATGAAAAGAAATTATGGAAATTATGAAAATTTTGACCCTGAAGGTGATATGAGAAAATACTTTTTCATTTTTCTGAGATTTAGATTTCTGAGATTTCTGAGTCTTTGGCTTGTGTTAAATTCTATTTATTGTCAGAGCTGGTTGATATGTTAATTTTGTCGAACTTTCCCCTCTTTTTCTTTTTCCCCCTTTAGTAGAAGTAATGGCCCTCTGGTAGGTGAGACAAAAAAAAGATATATTTTTAAATGTAAGTGATGTAAAAAAATTAATAATTTTTAAAAGGAATTACAAATTCTCAGAATTAGAAAGAGCCTTAGAAAGCACTTAATTCAAACCATACTTGAATGTTGACTTGGGGGTGAGAAAAAGGAACTATTGCTACATTTTGGTTTTGGTCAAATTGATAACTAATAACGCACATTGCTAATCAGGCTGTAGTCACTGAATTGATTCCATGGAGGACAGCTCATTCCCCAATGCCTAATGATAGCAAGCCATCCCACAAATATATGCTCTTCATTAAAAGTATATAAATGTTTATATAGATAGATATTTATTAAGTATCTATCAAGTTCCAGGCATTGTGCTAAGACTAGTATTACAAAAAAAAAGTTCAAAAAACAGCCTCTATTCTCAAGAAGCTCAGGTTTTGGGGAAGAGTCCATATTGATAGTTATATACAAACAGGATAATTTGGGGGAAAAAAATTCCAAAATAATTTGACTGAGGCATGAAGAAGCCATTAGGTTTAGTAATTAAAAGATCACTAGTGGGGGGCGGAGCCAAGATGGCGGAGAAGACACACGCGTCTTTCTAAGCTCTTCTCTTACCCTCGTTACCAATATTATATCGAGCCTCAAAAATAGTCTTGACTGCTACAATTCGGAAAGATAAGAAGTAGAACAACTCACCTGCCAAAGAAAATCTGCAGTCTCGCCAAAAAAGGTTGGTTACGGGGCCAGGGGGGAGATCGGCGCAGACGGGGAGAGAAATTAGGTTCCGAGGAGAGTCTCAAACCGAGGGTTTCACCCAGATCTCAGCACAAGCGCGCAGCCCCAACCCGCAGTAAGGGCTTTTCCTTGGGGCAGTTGTGATCCTGCACGGCAGGAGGACGCAGCCCGGGTTAGCCTCCAATCTGAGCAGTGGGGAGCTCGGCTTGGGGCCATAGAGCTTTTCCAGGGCCGATTTGCATTGGGCAGAGACACTGGGGCAGAGTTCCGGGCGGTCTGCGGTCTGCAGTCAGCTGCTAATACTCACAGTCCCACAAGAGGCTCCGGCCTGGGGCAGTGACACTTTCACCACTTAGTCTCTAGCCTAGGGCAATCGATAATCCACTCAGCCCTACTAAGCCGTTTGATAGCTAGGCCAGTGCTGAATCCACTTCCTGTTGGGGGAAGGGAAAACTCTCACCCAGAGCACTCCCATACCTCGGAGCCGGAAATCGCTTTAAATCTTTCCCTGCTCTGCAGAGGAAGCTGGTAACCCCCTTGCCTAGGAGACCTACCCTAAAGGCTTTAAAACATGAATAAAAAGATGAAAAGAACAATCGACAGCTTCTATGCAGAAAAAGAGCAGGTCAGCAAACCTGAAGAGACCTCAAACAGCAAAATGCATCAGACTGTCCTCCTTACATAATGCTCTCATAGAAGAGACCATTAAAGTCTCAAAAGAGAGTTAGAAGATAAATGGGGAAAGGAAAGAGAAGCCTTACAAGAGAGCAACAACTTCCTGAAATACGAATTGGAAAAGTTAAAAAATTCCCAGGAAGTGCAAATTGGTGAATTGGAAAAAATAAAGGAAAGTAAGAATTGTGAATTGGAAAAAATAAAGAATTCACTAGAAAGTAGGATCCGTGAATTGGAAAAGACAAAGAACACGCAAGAAAGTAGGATCGGTGAATTGGAAAAAGAAAATAATTCACTAAAAAAAAATTAGTGAAATGGAAAAAAATTCCACAGACCAAAACAATACATTCAAAAACTCAATTGGACATATACAGAAAGAAGTAAAAAAAGCTAATGAAGAAAATAATTCTTTAAAAATTAGAACTGAACAAATTGAAACTAATGATGCATTGAGACAGCAAGAATCAGTCAAGCAAAACCAAAAAAATGACAAACTGGAAAAAACCATGAATTATCTACTTGCTAAAATGACAGACTTGGAAAATAGATCTAGGAGAGATAATCTGAGGATTATTGGACTTTCCGAAAACTATGATGAAAAAAGAGCCTAGATACTATTTTACAAGAAATCATCAAAGAGAACTGCCCAGATGTAATAGAATCAGAAGGTAAAATAGGCATTGAAAGAATTCATCGAACACCTTCTGAAAAGAAACCCTAAAATAAAACACCAAGGAATATTGTGGCAAAAATTACAGAACTATCAGATAAAGGAAAAAATTTTACAAGAAGCCAAAAAAAAACCATTTAAATACCGAGGTGCCACAATAAGGATCACCCAGGATCTGGCTGCCTCTACATTAAAGGAAAGAAGGGCCTGGAAATATGAATTCGAAAGGCACAAGAACTTGGGATGCAGCCAAGAATAAACTACCCAGCTAAGTTGAGCATTTTCTTCCAGGAAGAAGATGGACATTTAATGAAACAAATGAATTCCATTTGTTTCTGAAGAAAAACCAGAATTAAACAAAAATTTGATCTCCAAGAATAGAACTCAAGAGATGCAGAAAAAGGTAAAAATAACTCTTGAGAATTGTATTTCGTTGTGGATATACAAAAAAATACATGTAAAATTTGATAGTACTGATATAACATAAAAAGGGAAGTAGATATGGAAAAGGGATGATGGCAGAATAAGGTGGGAAGGAGGGATAAAAAGAGGGAAACCACATCCCACAAAGAGGCTAAGGAAACTTATCATATCTGAGGGAATTTAGAGAGGGGGAGGAACATTGTGTGAATCTTACTCTCATCAGAGTTGGCTCAAAGAAAAAATAATTGACATTTGTTTTAGAGAAAATTCTCTCTCGCCTCATTAAAAACGGGGAGAGGAAAAGGGAAAAGAAAAGAGTAATAAGGGAAGGAAGGGGGAAAGACTCAAAGGGGGGAGGGAGGGATTATAAAGAGGATAAGTATCGTGATACAAGAGGGGTACATAAGTTTAAAAGGGGAAAGAGGGTTGGGGGAGGCAAGAATAAGTAAAGCACAATCTGGGGTTATTAGGATGGCAGGAAATACAGATTTAGTAATTCTAACCGTAAATGTGAATGGGATGAACTCCCCCATAAAGAGGAGGCAGATAGCAGACTGGATCAAAAGTCAGAACCCTACAATATGTTGTTTACAAGAAACACATTTAAAGCAGGGGATACATATAGAGTAAAGGTAAAAGGCTGGAGCAAAATCTATTATGCTTCAGGTGAAGTCAAAAAAGCAGGGGTAGCCATCCTTATCTCAGATCAAGCAAAAGTAAAAATTGATCTAATTAAAAGAGATAAGGAAGGAAACTACATCCTGCTAAAGGGTAGCATAAACAACGAAGCAATATCAATATTAAACATATATGCACCAAGTGGTATGGCACTCAACTTCCTAAAGGAGAAGTTAAGAGAGTTGCAAGAAGAAATAGACAACAAAACTGTAATAGTAGGAGATCTCAACCTTGCACTCTCAGAATTAGACAAATCAAACCACAAAACAAATAAGAAAGAAATTAAAGAAGTAAATAGAATATTAGAAAAATTAGGTATGTTGGATCTTTGGAGAAAATTGAATGGAGATAGAAGGGAATATACTTTCTTCTCAGCAGTTCATGGAACCTATTCAAAAATTGACCATATATTAGGACATAAAGACCTCAAAATTAAATGCAAGAAAGCAGAAATAGTAAATGCTTTCTTTTCAGATCATGATGCAATAAAAACTACATTCAACAAAAAGTTAGGGGGAAATAGACCAAAAAGTAATTGGAAACTAAACAATCTCATCTTAAAGAATGATTGGGTGAAGCAGCAAATTATAGATACAATTAATAATTTCACTCAAGATAATGACAATGATGAGACATCATACCAAAATTTGTGGGATGCAGCCAAAGCGGTAATAAGAGGGAATTTTATATCCTTAGAGGCTTACTTGAATAAAACAGAGAAAGAAAAGATTAATGAATTGGGCTTGCAACTAAAAAAACTAAAAAAAGACCAAATTAAAAACCCCCAATCAAATACTAAATTGGAAATTCTAAAATTAAAAGGAGAAATTAAAAATATTGAAAGTAAAAAAACTATTGAACTAATTAATAAAACTAAGAGTTGGTTCTATGAAAAAGCCAATAAAATAGATAAGCCTTTGGTAAATCTGATTAGAAAAAGGAGGGAGGAAAATGAAATTAGTAGTCTTAAAAATGAAAAGGGAGAACTTTCCACCAATGAAGAGGAAATTAGAGAAATAATAAGGAGTTATTTTGCTCAACTTTATGCCAATAAATTTGATAACCTAAGTGAAATGGATGACTACCTCCAAAAATATAGACTTCCCAGACTAACAGAGGAGGAAGTAAATTGCTTGAATAGTCCCATTTCAGAAAAAGAAATAGAACAGGCAATTAAACAACTCCCTAAGAAAAAATCCCCAGGACCAGATGGATTTACATGTGAATTTTACCAAACATTTAAAGAACAATTGGCCCCAATGCTATATAAATTATTTGATAAAATAGGGAATGAAGGAGTCCTACCAAATTCCTTCTATGACACAGACATGGTACTGATACCTAAACCAGGTAGGCTGAAAACAGAGAAAGAAAATTATAGACCAATCTCCCTAATGAATATTGATGCTAAAATCTTAAATAAGATATTAGCAAAAAGACTACAGAAAATCATCTCCAAGATAATACACTATGATCAAGTAGGATTTATACCAGGAATGCAGGGCTGGTTCAATATTAGGAAAACTATCAATATAATTGGCCATGTTAATAACCAAATTAACAAAAACCATATGATCATCTCAATAGATGCAGAAAAAGCATTTGATAAAATCCAACATCCATTCCTATTAAAAACACTTGAGAGTATAGGAATAAATGGACTTTTCCTTAAAATAATCAGCAGCATCTATTTAAAACCATCAGTAAGCATCATATGTAATGGAGACAAACTGCAACCATTCCCAATAAGATCTGGAGTGAAACAAGGTTGCCCACTATCACCGTTACTATTTAATATTGTATTAGAAACGCTAGCTATAGCAATAAGAGCTGAGAAAGAGATTAAAGGAATAAGAATAGGCAATGAGGAAGCCAAATTATCACTCTTTGCCGATGACATGATGGTATACTTAGAGAACCCCAGAGATTCTGCTAAAAAGTTATTAGAAATAATCCACAACTTTAGCAAAGTTGCTGGTTATAAAATAAACCCACATAAGTCATCAGCATTCTTATATATCACTAACAAAATCCAACAGTCAGAGTTACAAAGAGAAATTCCATTTAAAGTAACTACTGATAATATAAAATATTTAGAATCTATCTGCCAAGGGAAAATCAGAAACTTTATGAGCAAAATTACAGACCACTTTTCACACAAATTAAGTCTGATCTAACCAATTGGAAAAATATTAAATGCTCTTGGATAGGGCGAGCAAATATAATAAAGATGACAATATTACCTAAACTAATCTATTTATTTAGCGCTATACCAATCAGACTCCCAAAAAACTATTTTAATGACCTAGAAAAAATAACAACAAAGTTCATATGGAAAAACAAAAGGTCAAGAATTTCAAGGGAATTAATGAAAAAAAATCAAATGATGGTGGCTTAGCTGTACCAGATCTAAAATTATATTATAGAGCAGCAGTTACCAAAACTATTTGGTATTGGCTAAGGAATAGATTAGTTGATCAGTGGAATAGATTAGGTTCAAGGGATAAAACAGTCAACAAACATAGCAACCTAGTCTTTGACAAACCCAAAGATCCCAGCTTTTGGGATAAGAACTTACTGTTTGATAAAAATTGCTGGGAAAATTGGAAACTAATATGGCAGAAACTAGGCATTGATCCATACTTAACGCCGTACACCAAGATAAGGTCAAAATGGGTTCATGACCTAGGCATAAAGAATGAAATCATTAATAAATTAGAGGAACATAGGATAGTTTACATCTCAGACCTGTGGAAGGGGAAGGTCTTATGACCAAAGCAGAACTAGAGATCATTACTGACCACAAAATAGAAAATTTTGATTATACCAAACTGAAAAGTTTTTGTACAAACAAATCTAATGCAGACAAGATTAGAAGGGAAGCAATAAACTGGGAAAATATTTTTACAGTCAAAGGTTCTGATAAAGGCCTCATTTCCAAAATATATAGAGAATTAACTCTAATTTATAAAAAATCAAGCCATTCTCCAATTGAAAAATGGTCAAAGGATATGAACAGACAATTCTCAGATGAAGAAATTGAAACTATTTCTAGTCATATGAAAAGATGCTCCAAGTCATTATTAATCAGAGAAATGCAAATTAAGACAACTCTAAGATACCACTCACACACCTGTCAGATTGAGCTAAAATGACAGGAAAAAATAATGATGATTGTTGGAGGGGATGTGGGAAAACTGGGACATTGATTCATTGTTGGTGGAGTTGTGAACGAATCCAACCATTTTGGAGAGTAGTTTGGAACTATGCTCAAAAAGTTATCAAACTGTGCATACCCTTTGATCCAGCAGTGTTACTACTGGGATTATATCCCAAAGAGATTATAAAGAAGGAAAGGGACCTGTATGTGCACGAATGTTTGTGGCAGCCCTTTTGTAGTGGTAGAAACTGGAAACTGAATGGATGTCCATCAGTTGGAGAATGGCTGAATAAATTGTGGTATATGAAAATTATGGAATATTACTGTTCTGTAAGAAATGACCAACAGGATGATTTCAGAAAGGCCTGGAGAGACTTACATGAACTGATGCTGAGTGAAATGAGCAGGACCAGGAGATCATTATATACTTCAACAACAATACTAGATGATGACCAGTTCTGATGGATCAGGCCATCCTCAGCAACAAGATCAACCAAATCATTTCTAATGGAGCAGTAATGAACTGAACCAGCTATACCCAGAAAAGAACTCTGGGGATGACTAAAAACCATTACATTGAATTCCCAATCCCTATATTTATGCACACCTGCATTTTTGATTTCCTTCACAAGCTAATTGTACAATAATTCAGAGTCTGATTCTTTTTGTACAGCAAAAAAAAAAAAAAAAAAAAAAAAAAGATCACTAGTGACTATCAATGCCTCCACTTTCTTTCCTCTCTTCTTTACTCTGAAGCTTATAATCTGGCCTCATAATTTAAATGAAAATCTGCAGTCTGGCTTTCCATTTTGTCTTTTATGAGCCTGTGCATATGCTTTTAGTTACCATTTAAGCATAAGAGTTTAGTATAGTATACTATACTAGCTTTTGGGACTTGGCTAACTAATCTACTGAATGAGGAAGATTTATATATGAACTCTAAAATCCTTCCAATTCTATTATTTGGTTCTGTCTACTGGAAGAATTTATAGTTTCCATTTTACTTCTATAAATCTACCTATACTATATGGCCCACTGCAAGTAACAGAAAGATACTAGATCTGAACTTTAGTATTAGCATTTGCAGATGGTGGGAGCTAATTTGAGTCTTGAATGGAAGAAAGGCAGAAAACAAAAGTGAGAAAGAAAATCATTCCAGGCATGAGTGTGAGCCAGTGACAAAGCAGGACATCAAGAATTGTAAAGAATTTCGACACTACCAACATCCCTAGACAATAGTGAATGTGGATAGGGAATAAATAAGGAAAAGACTATTAAGAGAGGAAGGGAATGTCATGAAGAACTTTCAAAGCCATAGAATTTCATATTTGGTCCTAAAGTTAGTAGGGAGCCACTGAAATTTATTAAGTAGGAAAGCAAAATGATAAAATCTGGCATTTATAAAGATCACTTTGGCAGATTTGTGAAGAATGGTTTAAAGGGGCACTACTTGATAGTCTCACCAGAAAAAAATTGCAAAAGTTCAGGTGTTCTAAGACCACTCTTCAGTTCTACCTCTAAGCCATAAAATTAGCATATCTGTGACACGAAGCACCTGATCTTTCTATATTTTTCCTATAAGTTTATGTTCTTGCTCCAGATTTTTTGCGAAAGTTTTTTAAAACTTAGCTACTTTAATTTGTGTTACAATTATAATAAACTACCCCCTTGACTTAGAAAAAAAAATTTTGAGGTGTGAAATGAGGCTCCCTATTGTGTCTAGGAAAGGAACTCTTTTGATTGATATTTAAAGACCTCACAACTTGGCTCCAAGCTACTTTTCTAGGCTTATTATACATTACTCCTTTTCATGAACTTTATAGTCCAATAAAAATGCCTTTCTTCATATTCTTCACGTGGCATTCAATCTCTCCATGGCAGGCCTTTGTATAGACTGTCCCTCATATCTGAAACACATTCCAGCCTCATTGCTGTCCCTTACAAGTTCTTATTTTCTTCAAACATTCTCTCATAAAGCCACCAGTGTTTTGCCCTAGCCTTAGAAATTGTATTGTATATATGGAATATATATTCTCTTTAAAACTATATGTGAACTGGTTTCCCAAAATCAAATATAAGTTCCTTGATGGCACAGACTATTTCATTTTTAGCCTTTGATTACCTGGTTTTAGCACAGTGCTTGGCACAAAGTAGATTATCAATAAAAGCTTGATTATTTGAAAAGTAAGTAACAAGAGAGAGGCCAGGAACAAAATTCCAGAGGAACAAAACTCTACATTCCACTATCAAGCTAAGATCCTTAAAGTGCTGCCTTTGTTCTAGTCTTTCCTTTTTTTCATAAAGGTTATAATAGTTTCTGATTTCCTATTATATTAAATTTGCATTCTTTTGTTGGGTTTTCCATTCCTGCCATAATCTCTCTACCATGCCCCATGCACTCCTCCTTTGTCATAGTTTTTGAAAAGGGATTCTTTTGCCTTATCAAAGCCACTTCTCCCCAATTGTATCCTTCTTTTGTTTCCTCCAGAATTTTTACTATTCCATCATTCACTGTCTTTCATCTTAATTCCTTATCCATTGTCTCTTTCCTTCTACCTACAAATGCACCTAGGTTTTCCCCATTCTTTAAAAAAAAACAAAACAAAAACTTCCTTTTGGCATGTTCCCAAGCTACTGTCACCTATCTCACGCAATTACCCAATGTGAGAGTTGGAATGGACCTCAGTGGCTATCTATTCCAATTCATACAGACAAAAAAAATATTCCTACCACGTCCCTGACAAGTGTTTGTTCAGCCTCTGCATCAGACCTCTAAGGAGGGAGAGCTTACCACCTCTCCAGACAATCTATTCCACTTTTGAACACCTCTAAATTTATAGGAAATTTTTCCTGATATGAAATCGAAATCCGCTTCTTTGAATCTGAAATTTCTAAAACTTCCCTTGTGTCTGCCCTTTGGAGCCAACAGAACAAGGCTAATTCTAATTCCACTGGGGAGCCTTAAAATATAGCAAATAGCAAATCTATTTCAACTGATCCTCATATATCAATGATTTTTAGGGTCATGCTTCTATTCTAATCACTTACCAATTTGTTGATAAATGATGACTCCTTTACATGAACACAAAATTTCAAAATAATGTTTAATTATAGTACAGTATAAAGGGAATATTGATGGGATATAGCTTCTAGGGAAATGTTGCAATAATCCTGAGATCCCCTGATCGTAGAAGAAACATCACTTACTGTCAGATATACAATCTGTCAATAACTCTAAGATCTCCTAGTCTTGGAGTGGTGACAACTCTGAGATCCCATGGATTTAGGAGTACTATAATCCTACAACCATTGCTGACTATCAGATAAACAATCTGTTGGTCAGTGATAACAAAGTTCCTGAGAAGATAGTGAATAGACCACCCCTTAGACCTACTTGTAAGCCATAAAATTAGCAAAAAAGTAACATGAAGCTCCTGGTCTCTAATTTTTTTTCCTATAAATTTATCTTCTTGCTCCTAGTTCTCTACTAAATTCTTTTGGAACTTAGAGTGCTTCAGTTGACATTACAGTTATAAATAAACTCTGCCCCTTGACTTGGGGATAGATTCAAGTCTGCAAATTCTTTTGAGATATATCACAACGCTGCTCTGAAACCCCAATGATTTTGGATCTCTTTTGAACCTCAACATTTGGTAATGGCCCTGTATGGGAAAAGTCTGATCTCCCCTGGTTTCAACCCCTCTTTGCCAAGGTAAGCCCCCATTTTTTTCTCCCTCAATCCTAGCAACTGGGAAGGCTTGTCTGGATTGTCTTAAGCTCCATGCTCAGCAAATTTTCCTTGACTGAGGATACTCAGACTTGGAAATCCTTACAATTACCTTTTCACCCCTCCTGGGACACTGGAGAAGACAAGGTGCTATAGGAATAATAATTTTATGACTTTTAGCAAACATAGTACAATCCTCTTCCAAGTCATTTTTGTCTTTCTGCACCTCTATTCAGAATGTCTGTGTCATGTTGTTTTATGAGCTAGATTTTGTTACCTGGAAAGATTTAAAATGCAGACAGCTAGGGGAAAAAAAAAAAAAAAAACTTTTATGCTGTAGTTAGAATACTGGGAAATATTTCTTAACATCCTTAACTTCTACCTTAGAAAGGGAAAATTTTGACTTTTTTCCTGTGGACCCCAATTTTGGCTAAACTGAGGTCTACAGAAATTGTTAGCTAATTAAAATTATATAACTGTGAAAATAACATCTTAGCAGATTCTCAAGATTTTGAGAGCAATGATTAAGGAGGCTGGCAATTAGTCATTTTAATATTGCAAAAAAAAATTCCTGAGACATTGCAAATAATTTCAGGAATTTATCCCATTCTGAAAGAAGAAAAAAAAGAGACCGAGGTAAATAGCAACATTTTGCTAATCCTTCCTTGATTACAACCTTGTCCAGAGTCCCCTTCTACTCCACTGGAAAAAGGAAAAAACAAATACAGAAAGGCTAAGCTAGCATCCCAGAAGATATTAAGGGACCTTCTCTACAATCCTGATCATACTCAGTGTGGTTCACTCCCTGGAGTCCTGAGTCTATCTCAAGGGTGGGGATTGCTAACAAGATTGATTTAGCTCAAATCCTCTCTACACTTGTCTCATCTCAAGATCAGATTAGGAAAAGAGAATTCCTGAAAAACTGTAGGAAAACTCAAATTCTGTCTCACTTGTACAAAGGTAGGAAGCAGCAGCAGCAGTAGGGACCCCATACAATCTTGTCCAAGTGCCTCTTCAACCCAGCTTGGGAGTGGGGTGGTCAGGTGAGATTCCTGTATCTAAAACTACCATCAAAGGGAGATCCTGGCACCAGCCACCCCAGCCTTCAGAAGGTTCTGTCCAGCAACCGTCTGGAAAGAATCTGGGTGCCCCTGGCAGCATTAAGCATGGCAGTATGAAGTGAGAAAACCAGTCAACCTCTGAACTTGGTTTCTCTGTTTCATTCGCAAATATGTATTAGCTATCTAATTTATGGCAAATTATTTTATCTCTGCCCAGTTTTCTGATTTGTAAAAAGAAATAATAATTGTTATTGTGAAGCTCACATGATAGCAAAAGTTCTTAGAATAAAGCAAATGCTATAAGAATGTTAACTGTTTTATTGGATATAATTGCTTCATATTTGATAACTTTATATGGGCTTTTAGATGCCACCAACATGCAATACCAATGTTAAGATAAATGGTGTGTGTGTGTGTGTGTGTGTGTGTGTGTGTGTGTATAAGGTAATTTGGAAAGAAATTCAAGTAAATTAAAATCATTACGCTTGGGCTTCCCAGGACAAGGAGGAAAGTGCATAATAGAAAAAGAATCTTTTTTCTCTTTCTTTCCCTTTCCCTCCTTCCCCAACTGCAGCAGTAATACATGTATGGAAGGGTAAAAGGGAGAGAAAGAAAATATACTCAGTTCAGGAAAATTTGTTATTTGAGATATGATAGTAAAAGCAGTTTTAAAGGGGATTTAATCAAACTGGGCAAAGATAAAATAATTTGTCATAAATTAGATAGCTAAAAGGACATGTAAATTGTAATCTATTTTCACTGATAGTATAAATAGAAGATTTAAGAGCTTCAGAACTTTAGGAAAACAAAAAAGCAGTTCACTGCTATTAAAAAAACAACAGCTGGTAACAAATAACCTGCTTTTGCATTATCTGGAGTCAGATTTCTAAGGTCTCTGTCAGTAAAACCTGGCACTTAACCCTTTTCTGGCTCACAAAAGAGAAATACTTTTTGTGAATTGGAAAAATAACCAAATGGAATTAAGTTTGTCTGGAACATGTAATTAGAATTTAGGGAATCTCAAAAACTAGAGTTAAGTCGATTTTAAAATCTGTTCTCAATTTTAAGATTTATTTTGTTTTCTCTCTAAAACAGACATTTATTTAAGGGAACAGGAGGGGAAGCTGGAATCCTTGAGAACTCCCACAGCTACAATAGCTTGGGGACAGAATAAACAGAACTAAAAGAAGGTGGAAAGTTTATTTATCCTTGCTAATCCCATTTTATAATGTTTTGTAAATGTGATTTAAGGAATTAGGTATTTCCGCCTTTGCTAGAAAATTAAGAGGAAATTATAGCTAAGACTATTTGGCAATTACTTATGAAAATTCTAAGACTGGTAACTAAGTTACTGGAATTGTTGTCATCATGTTAAATTTAAAATTGGTTAATTACTGTGTGTGGAATAAGAGGGATGAGGTGAAAACCATCAGTTTGTCTTCAATTATGAGGATATGTAGCACCCTTTTCCCCCTTTACAGAATGAGATAGGTAGGTATCAAACAGCACAGAAGCCAATAGTTGAGGTGGCCAATGGCAAGTTCAGCACCTTTTCTTGGGTCTCTGTCAGCTCCTCTTAATTTGTAAGCTTGCCAGTTTTCTTGAAACCATAAGAGCAAACAAGGTCATCAACCCTGAAAAATGAGCTTGTTTGGGATGTATATAGTTCCCAAACAAGGAATGTGTTTAGTAAGAATCTATAAGCTTGTTTATTATATAGAAATGATTTCCAATCATTGGTCCTTACACAAGGATGAGTTTAAACTCAAGAAGAAAATAGGAAATATGTTAAACAAAATTTCCTATATGTGTGCTCTCTAGTAAACTTTTATTGTTTATTGAAACTTCATGAGAATAAAAATACTGTAACTAGCTCTAAGTTATGATTGATAGAATTTGCTATTAGTGATAAAATCTCTTGGGACTGTAATGAACATTCTTTTGAATTTCAAATTTGAATATGATTGTAAAATGGATCATTAAGTCAGTAATACACCATTCAAGAGAAATGTCATAAGTTACTCAGAGTGACGCCATCCTGAACTGTTATAGATGGACATCTATCTGGTCAAGAAATGGGAAGACAACCTTAGCTTCTGCTCAAGGTCGGATCCTTTTGACTCTATTTCCCAGTTCTGTTTCTTTGTTTTCCCATTTGATGATTCCTGAGTCTGACTATGACATGGAATTGTTACTACATGATTGGTTGTCAAACAGAGCTAAAGATACTATTATAATCATGTCCCTGCTTTTTCCTCTGATTGCAAATTTCTAAAATCAGAGAAAGTAGTGGTAGAAGCCATGATAACAATACAAGTATGTAAGATCTTGCTTTTTTCAATCTGAAAATATGTATTCATTATATCCTAAATAATTAGGTAAATGATTAGATATACACCTGTATTAAATTATGTCCCTAAATTAATACACTAAGGGACCTGTTATTCTATTGATTATTGAAACAAAATCTGAAACATCTTCTTCAATATGGTTTATATCTTGTCACTACTTGAACCTACTTCAAAGAAACAACTGTGTACTTTCCTAGATATGGCTAGATTTTGTAGCAGGCTCTGACATACTTCCCCTCCAGGCCAACCTTTTATGACCCTAAAAACTAAATTGACCCAGCATTAGTTATCCCTGCCTAATTTAGAAAAGTCTTTTACTCTGTATGTTGATGAAGGGTGGAGCCAGGCTTAAGGGGTTTTGACTCAGTCTCTTGAACCCAATTCTGGGCCCATTGCTTACTTCTGAAAGCAACTTAATTTAGTGTCCTTGGGGTGACCATCCTGTCATAGAGCAATAGCTGGCACAGCAAGCCTCCAAGTTCACCCCAGGCCAACCACTGGAAGTTCTACTGGGTTCAAAGCCTTTTTTGAAGCCAAAGCTCATCAGTGACTCATGGGAGGCTTGCCAGGTATTAAGCTCTCCTGTTAGACACTCCCAATTTGACTCTCTCAGTGTACCACACTCTCAACCCTGCCACCCTACTTCCTGACACCTCAGTTGGGTGACTTTATTCACAATTGTGAGGAAGCTTTACATTCTGTCTACTCCAGTCTACCTGACTTAAGAGACATTGTTCTCACAATCCAGATGGTAAATTCTTTTTTTTTGCTCATGTTTGACCTCTGCATTTTTAATCTACTTGTAAGATTTGTTTCTTTCATGCTCCAAGCCATGAACTTCCAACTACTCATTCAACCACAACATCACCTACTACTTGATTCTGACACTCAGCATCTCTTGGATGCTGCTGCTGCCACCTTCAAGTCAGTTGTCTCCCCCCCTCAATCTGGACTCCACGAGGCAGGGCCACCTCTATGACCCTTATCAGCCTGAAGCAGCTCCAGAAGATGAGACCTTTATCCCTTTGTTCTAAATGAATTTGGGTCTTAACTGCATGAGGGGGGAATGATGGGGTACAGCTTCTAAGAAAATGTTGCAATAACCCTGAAGCCCCCTGACCTTAAGACAAACATTGCTGACTGTCAGATAAACAATCTGTTGGTCAGTGATAATAAAATTCCTGAGACAATGGAATAGACCACCTCTCAAACGTACCTGTAAGTCATAAAAGTAGCAAATAAGTAACATGAAGCTCCTAGAGACTACAAATTTATCTTCTTGCTCCTCTGCTAAATTCTTTTGGAATTAAATCTGGTTCAATTAGTGTTACAATTATAATAAATATTGACTTGGAAATGGATTTGAGCCTGAAATTTTTTTGAGATACTTCGCAACCCACCAGTCTGACGCCCCAATGTTTTTGAGTTCTCTTTTGAACCACAACAATAACAACTTCATATTCTGAAAACTATACCTCTTTTACTAAAACCTAATGTCACGTTAGCTTTTGGCTGATATCAGCTATCCTGAATTTAAGATTCACTAAAATCCTTAGATTTTTTTTCCCCAGAACAATTGTCTAAGAACAACTATCTAACCATGTCCCACCCATCTTATATAAAGTTGATTTTTTGTATCTAGTGCAAGACTTTGCATTTAATATGAATTAAAATTAATCAAATTAAATTCAGCCTAATATTCTATTCTGACAAGATCTCAGTTCGATCCTGATTATATCAATCTTTTACCTAAGCCTCTTGGCTTGGCATCATATGAAAAATTGATAAGAATACTCTCTATGGCTTTATCCAGGTCATTGAATAAAATGTTAAACCACACTGGCAGGACTGAGCAATAGATCCCTTAATTACTACACTGGAGGACTCCTGTCAGACACATTGATTTTAAATAATCAGGAACTATTCTTTTGAGTCCAGCAATCCAACTGGTTCTGAATTCATTCCACTGTATGATAATCTATATCCTTCCATCATCTCCATAAGAAAACCATAATATACTTTATCAAAACCTTCTGAATTAGGTAAACTATATCCACAATGCTCCTTTCTCTACTAGGTTAGTAATATTATCAAAAAAGGAACTG
The DNA here is from genome assembly GCF_902635505.1 of Sarcophilus harrisii. NCBI lineage: Eukaryota > Metazoa > Chordata > Mammalia > Dasyuromorphia > Dasyuridae > Sarcophilus > Sarcophilus harrisii. The sequence continues at coordinate 537,907,119 of NC_045428.1, forward strand.
CAATTAGTCAATTAGTCTGACAGGACCTATACTTGATGAAGCCAAGCTGTGTCTCTTTAATCATTGCTTCTTTCTCAAGATGTTTGCCAACCATTTAAAAAATAATCTATTCTAGAATTTTTTCAGAAATCAAAATCAAGGTTACTGGCTTAGCTTATTCTGTCCTCTCTCATTATTTTAAAAATTAAGACATTAGTTCTCTAATTTCATGTTACTTTTCCAGGTTTCTATGATCTTTCATTTAAAACTGAAACTCAGTAGTAACGTATGCCAATTCTTTCAGGATCCAAAATAATCTGGACTGGCTGACTTGAAATCAAAGATAGCCAAATGATCTCTTACTTAGGAATCTTGGGTACTAACTCTTGGTTACTCTTTTGTTCTATCACCTCCAGAATCAAAGTCTCCTTTGCAGAGAAATGGTCTAGTCTGCCTTCTCTGTTTTCAGTTGTCATTCCTACCACCCTGAGGAAAGGTCTGAGCCCTTCTTTGAACTACTTTTTTCTCCCTCAGTACAAAAAATACACACACACACACACACACACACACACACACACACACACACACTTTCTTGTCCTTTGTTCCTCTCAAAAGCCTCTGCTTGCTATGTGTTAGCAATCCTGATACTATTTTTATGAGATTGTCCCGCATTTCATGTCTTTCTCTATTGCCCACCCTTGTTTCTATCTCTACATTTCTTTTTAAAATCTGAATTGATTTTTAGTTCTGTATTCATCCATATCAATCTCTTTTTTTCCTCCTCTTAAAATTGTTTCTGCCTTCAGAATTTCATTCTTGGGTATTTTGCATCTTTTCTCCACAAAATTGCAGCATTTTATTCCTTAGATCACAACGCTTGGAAATTTGCTTTCATCACATCTAGGATACACTTCAAACTATAACCATATGTCTTCTCTATTACAAACCCTAGAATGAAATGGTCACTTCTTGCCATAGTTGCCATCATTTTCACCCCAATATCACATCTTCCCTATTCGTGAGAATCGGATTCAAAATAGAATTTCCCTTTGTTGGATCCTTCTCTTTTGAAGGATAAAATTATCATTAAGTCAAGAAGTTATAAACTGATCTGCTTTTGGCAGAAAAAGATCAGTGGATAGCTGAAGTACCCTTCACTATTGCTTTATGTTTCTGTGCCAGCATTGTGATCTTTTTCAGAAACTCCTCATTTACCTCTGCTTTCTGTCCAGATGAGTATGAAGTAAACTTTAATGATTAAAAAATATTTTTCTTCCTTTAACATTTAAAAAATGTCTTTTAAATGGTTTCTTCCCTAAATTTTGCATTCCTTCACAGGCATATGTTTTCTTAATGATACATTTTTTTAGCTATCCTTTTTTCTTTGAAATACAACACACCCATCAAGTTTCAACCTACCAAACTTCAGTAATAGCTATGAGATCAAATTTGTCTTTTTGCATAAAAACATCTAGTCCTCTTGCTTATTATCTAAATTTGGGGCATTTGTTTAAAGACAATGGAAGCCTCTGGTTTTATCACAGTTTCCTTTCTTGAATTTTGTCTCCCGTAATTTTCTCTCACATGCCATTCTTCCCTTTTTTGTGGATACTTACTATACTTCTAACTTGGGGGATATACATATAGACAAACTTCTCCCTCTCCATCATTTCTAGTTCAAGTTCTTTTTATTAGATTTGCAAGACACTGGTCAAAAATATTCTTAGTCATTTGAGGATGTTTCTAGCTATGGTCAGGAATCTGTCAATCCTATCATGCAAGCCATAAGGTAGAAATCCAAATCTAATTCTCATATAGTATTTTCTTGGCCAGCCGTTCACTTCCCAAATTAACTTTTCTTCTTTTGTATCTTTTTCCTTATTGGGAAAAAATAAAGAAATGCACAGCTTGCCTCCTTAAGGTCTTCAATTTCTTATATAAGATTTCATTATCATTGGTAATAATTTTTAGGTTCCTTCTAGAAGTGGCATTTATATACGCATTAATCACTAAAAGTAAGAAGCTGCCATCCATTTTGATAAGTAATGGAAGGTTTCCTGCTATTTTTTAGATAGATATTCCCTGAAGACAGTACATCTCTTTATTATTGTTATCAGGTCAACAAAGAACTGCCTCAATGTGCCTCAACAGTTAATCATCAATCATCTTCTTTTCTTTTTCAGCCATTTACTAGATGAAATGCCTGATAATGTCTGTGACTCTTCTTTGTCATTCCTGGGAGAACAAACAACTTCCATTTTAGAACACAGGATTTTTTTCCCTTTAAAAGCTCAAATCTGTTTTTAAACTTTCACTGAACAGGTATGGGTCTTTCCCTTTCACCTCTGAGTATACTCTTCCAATTTCTATCATCAAGTAAAATGAAATTCTCCCTCCTCTACCACAGAAGCCCTTTTTCTCCCATTGAAGTCTTTCTTTTGTTTCCTTTAGGAGCTCTTTATCCTCCCTAACAACTTGGAGTGCTTAAAAGGTATACTTCTAGTCCTTTCACCTTCTCTTCCAGAACAGAATTCAGCCTACACTTAGAACACGGTTAACAATCACTCAGTTGTGGCAGAAATGGGGTATAGGTTGTGCTCAGGGAAGACTAGTATCTCTGATGTGAAAGCTGTCAAGCCCTTTACAGGACTGCTTTCCACCTTTGGTGATCACTTGATTCACCTAACTCTCACCTGTGGGTCCAAGAAGCTGTAGCATGCACAGTGGCCACATCCCAGTAAACCATTTCAGCAAACAGGCTAAACCAGGTTAAGGGTAACCAAAGATCTTAAATCTTAAAGTTGGGGGGAGTCTCCCCCAGGCATGTAAAAACTTCCCCTGGTGGAATGGAGAAATGAGAACAATTTCTTCCAAAAGCCATGAAGGCAGGTGAAGCAGGTGATGTATAACATTTAGAGCTTGGTTAGACATTAAAGACACTATCCACTACATCTTGAGTCATCACCAGTCATCTTAACTGTCCTGTCATTGGACAATAGTGGCTTTAAAAGAGAGAGTGAGTCTGAAAACTTTTTGCAGCTCTGCTTCTTAAATCCAATTTACTTAAATCTAACTAATGCACAAATCATGGCAAAAATACAAATACCATAAAAAACACCATGGTTAAGTCACTGTGTGATTTTCCCTACTCTCAACAGTCATTGAGATTTTTAGCCTCACTTTTTAAACTATTTGTAAATATTTAAAATTTAATGCCTAGTACCTGTTTGAAACTTTTAAAAACCAATTATTGACTTTTAAAAGTTAAAATGTTTACCAACTATCAGTCCCAAATTCACCCAAATATATTCTATGATTTTACTTGGCTTTTTATTTATTAACCCTGACTTCTTTTGTCTTGCTAACTACTTTTCCATATCCTTCTAGAGTCTGTATCATTAGATTTTACCTCCCTATTCTTTCTTTAGCTGCCTTAATACTTTAATTTCCTCCTAAATTGTCCCTGATCTTTTTTCTCTTACAAAACAGTAATAGAACATAGACCAGGTTCTAAAACTAGAGATTGTTTATTTTCTAATTTTATTCATTTACTAATTTTCTTCTCAATTTTACCAAAACTTTCTTCCTTACATTCATATTCTCTTCTAGATTTGTTCATAGTCATGAGTAGTATCAATCAATAAATATTTATTAAATACTTACTATGTGCCAAGAACTATGAGGTAATAAAAAGAGAAGCAAAAACATAATCCCTATGCACAATCAGATGACATTTTAATGGGCTATACAACATGTAAATAACAATGCACATACAAAATAGATAATAATAAAGCTAATATTTATATTATGACTACTATGAGCTAAGGACTGTTAAATACTTTTACAAATATATCTTTTGATCCTTTTGATAACTTTGGGAGGTTGGTGCTATTATTACTTTCATTTTACAGGTGCGGAAATTAAAGCAAACTGGTAAAGTGGTTTGACCATGATCAAGCAGGTAGAAAATATCTGAGGTTACAGTAGAACTTGGGTTTTTCTAACTCCAGACTGGGAATTTTATCCACTGGCTCAGAACTCTATTCCTTTAGCTGGCCCATATATATATATATATGTACAAAATATATAGAAGGTTATCTGAGAGGGAAGTCATAAGCAGAAAGACCTACTGCAAAGACAAGATTTTAACTGAGGCTTGAAAGAATCCAGGAATAAAAGAGGCAAAAGTGCAAAGGGAGAATAGTCAGGCAGGTACCAGCAGGGCAGTCTTAACTACAAAGGTACAGATTTAGGACATACATGGTTCTGAGAGAAATAGCGAGTAGACTATGTTTCTGGTTTGTGAAATGCATAGGGAACAGTAAAGAATAAGAAAATCAGAAATGAAGAAAAAGACTAGATTATGAAGAATTTAAAATACCAACAGGAGTTATATTTGACTCGAGGTAAAAGTCACTAGAGTTTAAGAATAATTGAAGTGTGGTTGTGTGTGTGTAGGAGAGATAGCAAGAAAATCACTTTGGCAACTGAAGAAAAATGGACTGAAGTAGAAGGAGAAAGGGAAACCTATTGGAAGGCTACTACAAAAGTCCAAGTGGAAGTGAGAAAGATCTGTATTAGAGCAGTGGCTGTGTGAAAAGAATGTAATGAACATGAATTATTATCAGAATAGAAATTATAAGATTTGGCAACATATTGGGTATGTTAGATAAGAATAAAGAATTAGGATGAGATTAAAGTTTTGAGCTTGGTTGACTGAAAGGATGGCAGTATTCAATAGAAAGTTGAGAAAAGTAGAGGACATAGCTGAAAAGATAATGATTTCTGTTTTGTACAATGCCTAGTTAAGAATGTCCTCAAGTAATTGGTAATATATCAGGCGAGAAATTAGAACTATTTGAATAAATCTGGGGATCATCTGATAAAGATGATAATAGAACCCATGAAAGTGGATGAAATCACTGAAAGTGATAATATAAAAAAGAAGAGAATGGGTCTAGGTCAGAGCCTTGAGGGACAACTAAAGTTAGTGAACTTGACATGTATTAACATCTAACAAAGAAGACCAAGAATTAGTAGTCAGGGGGTAGGAGGAAAAAAATGAGAAAATGGAGTCATGGATTCCTAGAAGAGAGAGAATGTAGGAGTGGATGGTGATCAACAATGCAAAGTTTGCAGAGAGGCCGAGAATATAATGTTTGCGAAAAGGACAATAACAGATTGTTGGAAACATCAGAATAGTCTGTATCAGTTAAATAATCAAGTTAGAAAGCAGATTGCAGAGGGTTTTGAAACTGTGAAAGGAGAAAATGTAAAGGAACCTAGTATAGATGAATTTGTCAAGAATTAAACAAAGAATAAAAGTAGAAATACACAACATTAGCTAGAAGGTGTGGTAGAAACAAGTGATCAGTTTTTAAAGATTAGGAACACATGGGAATGTTTGTAGGCAACAGGGAAGGAAGCATCAGGTAGAAACTGAAAATGAAAAAAAAAAACCAATTATTCTATAGGCAATATTCTGGAGAAAATAGGATAAAAATGAGATGAAATCAAAGGCACATGTAGAAGAGTTTGCCTTAGCAAGAACAGAGATAATTCTTTATATGAAATGGGAGAAGAAGATGATAGTAGAGGAAAATGAGTAATGTGAAAAAGAAAATAATAGAAGTGAGAGCTAAGATATGAGGGTCAGTGCATAGCCAAGTTGGAATGGAGAAGTAGGTCAGAGGAAATGAATAGAAAGAGGATTTGGAGAGAGAGGATATTTGGGAGAGCATCACTATGAATATCAAAAAACCTTGGTATGAGGACAGGAATTGGTGTGGAGAAGGCAGCCATAGAACTTATTGAAGAATATAAGGAAATATCTTGGAGAGGAGTAAATAAAAGCCATTAGCAACTATATTGGGTTATAAATGTATAGAGCATGAAACTCAGTGGAGAAGTAGCTGCCTGGTGATAGCAAAGTGTTTGAAAGGGTTAATGCAGAACAGTTACTTCAAAAATATAAGTTAAAGTTTCCACTTCTTGGAAAAGGTGGCCAGGTATGTAATGTCCTCTAGAAAAATTCAGGTCTACGTAAAGTTGAAAATTGAAAGAAATGAGAAAGAAAATGTTCTATGTTAAAAGATAGCTTGTTAATTATGGAGGAGGCATTCCAGAGAGAAGAGTAGAATAGGCCAGCAAATCTGATGCAAAACACAATGGGGTATGGAAAGGAGAAGACAGTTTGAGACAGGAAATAAATGGAAATAACAGATCTCCTGGTAACATCTAATTTAAGCCTTGAAAGAAGGTCAAATAGACATATAAAATAGAAATGTTTATTTCTTCAAATAGTACTAAGAGCTTTTAGATTTTTTTCTAGCATCAAATATAATCCTGGCATCCAGGTACCTAAAGACAATAATGATTTCCTTGTCAATATCTTTCCCAAGACTTATCCTTCATCTCTCCTCAGATGCTAAAATCCATTTACTCCTAAATAGAATATTAAATATAATGTAAATATGTTATGGTCGTGGTCCATTAAATTCTACTTAACAATATAAGAATCTTTGTGCTCAGTATTATTGCTATGTAGATTAGTTCTGTCACTTTTATATAATAACTAGAATATATATTCTCATTAAACAGTACAGAGCTAACAACTAGAAAAAAGTACTTTTTGATGATAATTATGAGTCCTGATCTGAACTTCAAAGACCTAGACTTCACTTCTGACAGTTATATGGCTTTGGATAATATACTCTTCAAATGACCCACTTAAAAATTTAGAATAACAATTTCCTTTTTTCCCTTCCCCCTAGCCAAAATGACTAGCAGGATAGCTAAACGAACTTAGAACATTCAACATACTTTGAACAGTGCTATCAAGGCATGTATACGAAGATTTAAGGCTGTCTATGGTGGTACAGTGATACTGGGGCTTAAAACCAGAAAGACTCATCTTCATGAATTCAAATCCAGTCTCAGACACTTACCAGCTGTGTGACCCTGGGAAATGCATTTAACTCTGTTTGCCTCAGTTTCTTCTTTTATCAAATGAGCTAGAGAATGAAATGACAAACCACTCCAGTATTTTTGCCAAGAATACACGACTGAACAACAACATATATAACTCACATTACACATAATAGCAATACTATTTCTTTTGCTCTGTAGCATGATAGCTTTATTTTAAGTGATTTTCCCCTTTCCTAACTGTTACTCTTGTTCTGTTCTGTACAAATCTTATTAAGTAGTTGGCTACTCTCTACAACTTCATGATCATGAGAATCAAAAATATTTATGAAGCACTTACGTGTATAAAACACTAAACTAAGCTCTAAAACAAGGGTGGGGAATCTTGTTTACTGACAAGGACCACTTGGGTATTTATAACATCATTCAAGTCCATACAAAATTATCAACCTATAAAACTTAAGCAGCGGGAGGTTCTTGTACCTAGCTTTCAGTTGATCATTACCTTTGGCTCACTATGCAAATGATTTCCTAGTCCTTATAAAGCCTACTTGCAGAGCATCTCCACTTTTGATGTAGAAAGTGATCAAACTTTAGATAAGAAAATTTCCTAAAAGTGAGGTGATTCAGGCCAGTTTCAATAAACTGGTAATGGAGAGAATCATCTGTACCCAGAGAAAGGACTGTGCGGACTGAGTATGGATCACAACATAGTATTTTCATTTTTCTTGTTGTTTGCTTGTTTTTGTTTTATTTCTTATGTTTTTTTCTTCTTGATCTGATTTTTCTTGTGCAGTATGATAATTGTGGAAATATGTATAGAAGAATTGCACATATTTAACATATATTGGATTACTCGCTATGTAAGGGAGGGTGGGTCTTGGGGGAAGAGAGGAGAAAATAAATTTGGAACACACATTTTTTCAAGGGTGAATGTTGAAAACTATCTATGCCTATATTTTGAAAATAAAAACTTTTTAAAAATACAGAATAAAAAAAAATCAGCATGATTAAAAAAAAAGAAAGAAAATTTCCTACTCTCAAGTTCTCAAGGGCAAGAATATATATTCCAGGCATGGGTGATTGTGTCCAAAGATGTATAGAAGGGTGAGAGGAAAGGTTGTTTTAAATGAATGTCTAATGGTACAATGTGGCTAGAATATATAACAGTGGAAAGATAGATTGGAGCCAGAATTTGAGATAGCTTCAATGCTATCATTGTATTTTTGTCCTGTCAGAAATGGGGAGGCAAGAAAATGGCAGAGAGAAGTTGCCTGAGCTCTCTACTATTTCCCTTAGGAAGAATGTTAAATCAAACGTCTCTGTAAGAATTCTTGAAATTGGCACATGTTCAACATATATTGAATTACTTGCCGTCTAGAGAAGGGGGTGGAGGGAAGAAGAGGGAGAAAAAAATGAAACACAAGGTTTTGCAAGAGTGATTGTTGAAAACTATCTATGCATGAAAACTATATATGAATATAGCTTTATAAAAATTAATTAAATTGGAAATTTTGAATACTTGAGTGATAGAATCCACAAAAAGACCAAGTGGAATAATTTCCCAGCCCAATATAACTTAGAAAAACATCAGGAAAGGTCAATTTTTCTTGAGTAAAAGGGAAGCAGAGTCCAGAACAGGAAGCAGGAGGTTCTTTAGCCACAGTACAAATCAGTAGTAGTTAAGGAGGTCCTGCAGTACTAATTCAGCAACCTAATAGAACAACAGGCAAGTTGTAAGGCCAGCCACCCCAGCACAACAGACAAACTGCTAGCTCCCAGAATCTAGAACCCAACAGGCATGACAAGGCTAGAACATCCTATTGCAATAGGCAAGCTATCAAGTAGTGTAGAAAGCCAGTAATTGAGTACCTGACTCACCATGTAAAAATCTTGGGACAATGCCTCTAAACCCCAGATAGCTCAACTCCAAAAAAGTTGCAAAAACCAACAAAGTGACCTGATTATAGAAAGAACTATAGCTATGGGAAAGATCAAAATACAAACTTGGAATAGGATAATAATGTCAAAATGCCAACATGTGAAACCTCAGAATGGAATATGAATTGGTCTCAAGCCCAAAAAGCCTTCTTGGAAAAACTCAAAAGGGATTTTAAAATCAAATAAGAGAGAGAAGGAAAATTGGGCGGGGGGAGGAAGTGAGAATTATGCAAGAATCAACAACTTGGAAAAGAAAGAACAAAAATTGACTGAAGAAAATGATTCCTTTAAAAGTACAATTGGCCAAATTGGGGAGGGGGTAGTATTGACTGAAGAAAACACCTCCTTAAAAAGTAGAATTGGCCAAATGGAAAAAGGAGATAGGAAAAAAAAACTACCTGAAGTAAATAATTACTTAAAAATAAAAATCCAGCAAGTAGAAGCTAATGACTCTATGAGACAACAAGAATCAGTCAAACAAAATCTAAAGAATGAAAAAATAAAATGCAATATAAAATACCTCATAGGATAAACAACAGGCCTGGAAATTAGGTCCAGGAGAGATAATTTAATTATTGTGAAACTGTCTGGAAGTCATGATAAAAAAAAAAGCCTGGACACATCTTTTAAGAAATTATCAAGGAAACTGTCCTGATGTTCTAGACCTGGAGGATAAAAGTCATTGAAACATTTCCCCCACTGATCTCCTGAAAGAGATCCTAAATTGAAAACTCCAAGAAATATTGTAGCCAAATTTCAGAATTATCAAGTCAAGGAGAAAATACTTTAAGCAGCCAGAAGGAAATAATCTGAATATAAAGGAGCTACAATCAGGATTACACAGGTTTAGCAGCTTCTACATTAAAGGAGGGTTTAGAATATATTATCCCAAAAGGCAAAGGAACTTGTAACACAACCAAGAATTAACTATTCAGCATAACTGAGCATAATTTTCCTAGATAAACGATGAACATTCAATGAAATATGGGACTTTCAAACTTTCCTGATGAAAAGACCACAGCTGTTAAGTAGAAAATATAAATCTTCAAATATAAAACTAAAGAAAACTAAAAAGAAAAAGAAAAGAAAAGAATGGCACTGAATAACATTAAATTGTTATTCTTACATAGAAAAATAATACTTGTAATTCTTAAAAATTATCTCTATTAGGGTAGTTAGAAGGAAGATAATAAAACAGTGAGTATAAGTTGGATTTTATGTGATGATTAAAAAAATATGGGCTGAATAAAAAATTATACTATAAGAAGAGGAAAGAACAAGCAGAATGGAGTAAATTATATTATTCAAAGAGGTACAAAAGATCTGTTACAGTACAGAGAAATAAGAGAAGGGATGAGCATTGTTTGAACTTTACTCTCGTTGGATTTTGCTCAGAGGAAATACACAAAAAGATGGAGTGAAACAATGTTCCGACCCAAGACAACTTAGAAGGACATCAGGAAAGATCTGTCTCACTTGGGTAAAAGTTCAACATAAGCAATGTCTGAGCCAGTCAGTGGGAGACTGAGTTGCACTACTGATCAGCAGCCTAGGGCTTGCAGTCCTGGCTTAACAAGTCATTGGTACAGCAGGCAAGTTATGAGTGGGAAGATGATACAAGGCAAAGCAGATTGAGAAAGGCAATGGTCAGAAGCAAAACACTGGTGAGTAGAGATGGGATGAAAGGAAAGAGAAAAAAGTATAAATGGGGGGGGGGGAATAGAATGGAGAGAAATATAGATAGCAATCATAATTTTGAATGGGATGAACTCTCCAATAAAATGTAAGTTGATAGCAAAGTGAATTAAAAAACAGAATCCTATGATATATTCTTTATAAGAAAAACATTTGAAGCAGAGAGAGACAGAGTTAAGGTAAAAGGCTGGTACATAATATATTATGCTTCAGTTGAAGGGGGAAAAAAACAGTGATATCCTGATCTCAAATAAAGCAAATTCAAAAACAGATCTAATTAAATGAGATAAAGAAGAAAACTACATCTTGCTAGAAAGTACCATAGACAATGAAATAATATGAATATTGAACATATATGCACCAAGTGGTATATCCTCTAGAGTCTTAGAAGAATAGTTAAATTATTAACAAAATAAAAACAGTAAAACTATAGAAGTGGAGAACTTCAATTTCCCCCTTTTAGAACTAGATGAATCTAATAAAATAAACATGAAAGAAGTTAAGGAAATAAATAGAATTTCAGAAAAGTTAGATATGATAAACCTCTGAAGAAAGTTGAATGGGGATAGAAAAAATATAACTTCTTCTCAGTGGTACACAGCACCTATACAAAAACTGACTAAGTATTGAAGTATAAAAACCTCATATTCAAATGCAGAAAGACATAACTATTTAAGAATCCTTTTCACATCATGATGCAATAAAAATTACAAGTAAGAAAGGTCTATGGAAAAATAGATTGAAAATTAACTGGAAACAATTATCTAAACCTAATGCATGAGTGGGTCAAAGAATAAATCATAGAAACAATCAATAATTTCATCAAAGAGAATGATAATAATGAGACAAGATACCAACATTTATGGGAAACAACCAAAGCAGTATCTAAGGAAAATTTTATATCTCTAAATTTACATGAATAAAATAGAAAAACATCAGATCAATGAATTGGACATGCAATTTAAAAAGCCAGAAAAAAATCAAAAATCCCCAATTAAACATGAAGTTAGAAATTTTGAAAATCAAAGGACAAATTAATAAAATTAAGAGTAAGAAACTATTGAACCAGTAAACAAAACTAAGATCTGATATCATGGGAAAATATATAAACTTTTAATTAATTTTATTTAAAAAAAAAGACAAGAATAATATTACCAGTTTCAAAAATGAAAAAGCATGAATTCACCACCAATGAAGAAGAAATTAAAGCAGTAATTAGGAGTTATTTTGCCTAACTATACGCCAATAAATCTAAGTGAAAGGGCTGAACATTTACCAAAAATATAAATTAGCCAGATTAATAAAAAAGGAAATAAAATACTTAATCCTATTTTAGAGGGGAAAAATTAAATAAGCTGTCAAAGCCAGATACATTTATGTGTGAATTCTACCAAACATTTAAAAAACAGTATTGTTCTTTACTATATAAAATACTTGGAAAAATAGATGATGAAAGAGTTCTATCTAATTCCTTTTATGACACAAATATGGTGCTGATACCTAAATTGGGAAGAACCAAAATGAGAAAGAAAATTACAAACCAATTTCCTAATGAAAAATTTAAGTAAAATATTAACAGAGAGATTAAAGCAATTTATCATCAGGATAAAACAATATGACCAGGTGGGATTTATACCATGAATGTAGGGCTAGTTTAGTATTAGGAAAACTATTAGAAACTGACCTTATCAATAACACCACCAACAGAAATCATGATTATTTCAACAGAAGCAAAAAAGGTGTTTGACAAAATACAACATCTATTCTTAAAAAAAAAAAAAATCTAGAGAGTTTAGGAATAAATGGAGCTTTCCTTAAAATAATAAGTAGTGCCTATCTAAAGGCATCAGCAAGCATCATCTGACATCATCTATAATGAGCATAAATTAGACGCCTTCACAATAAGATTAGGGGTGAAACAAGAATGTTTATTATCACCACTATTATTCAATATTATCCTTGAAATCTTAGCTTTAAGAATAAGAGAAGAAGAAGAAATTGAAGAAATTAGAATAGACAACAAAAAACAAACAAATTATCACTTTTTTGCAGAGGATATCATCATATACTTAGAGAATCCTACAGTATCAGCTAAAAATCTGCCTGAAATAATTAATAAGTCTAGCAAATTCACAGGATATTAAGATAAATATACAGACACACACACACACACACACACACACACACACATATATATATATGTATATATGTATCCAATAAAGCCCAGTAGTTAAAGATAGAAAGAAAAATTCCATTTAAAATAATGTATAGATAATATAAGACATTTAGGAGTCTTCTTGCCAAGACAAAACCAGGAACTATATTGACACAATTACAAAACAGTTTTCAAACAAATAAAGTCACATTTTGAACTAACAAAAAAAAGACAATTTTACCTAAATTAATTTATTTAGTGCCATACCAATAAACCTACCAAAATTATTTTATATATCTAGTAAAAATAATAGCAAAATTCATCTGGAAAAAAAAAAGTCAAGAATATCAAGGGAATTCATGAAAAAAAGTACAAAGGAAGATGGCCCAGCTATACTAGATCTAAAACTATATGATAAAGTAGCAATCATCAAAATTATTTGATACTAACATAGTAGTAATCTATTCTGATAATAATCTACTGTTTCATAAATTCAAAGACTTTTAGCTTCTGGGATAGGAACTCACTATCTTATAAAAAACTACTGGGAAACTGGAAAGTAGTATGGTAAAAACTAAGCATAGACTATTATTTCACACTATATCCCAAGATAAGGTCAAAATTAGTATGTAATTTAGACGTAAAGGGTGATACCATAAGCAAATTAGGAGAACAAGTAATATTCAGCCTTTCAGATCTATGGAGAAGGGAAGAATTTATGGCCAAATGAAATAAAGAACATTATTAACATTATTATATACTAAATGGAAAATTTTTAAATTTTAAAAAATTGTACAAACAAAATCAATGCAACCAAGCTTAGAAGAAAAGCAGAAATCTGTGAAGCAATTTTTACTACAAATGTTTTTGGTAAAGATTTCTTTTCTAAAGTATATAGAGAATCAAGTCAAATTTCCCCAAATGAGAAATCAAAAGATATGAAAAGATAATTTTCAGGTGAAGAAATTAAAGGTCTCTACAATCATATGAAAAAAAATGCTTTACAATTTAAAATTATGCCCAAAGACTATAAAACTTCACATACCCTTTGATACAGCTGTCTCACTATTGGGTCTATCTCCCAAAAAAATCATAAAAGGGGGAAAAGAATATACATGTACAAAAATGTTTTTAGCAGCTTTTTTGGTAATGACAAGGAATTGGAAATTGAGTGGATGCCCTTCAGTTGGGGAATTGATGAATAAATTATGGTATATGAATGTAATGGAATATTATTGTTCTATAAGAAATGATAAGCAGACTGCTTTCAGGAAAGCCTGGAAAAACTTACATGAATTGATGCTAAATGAAGTGAGTACAACCAAGTGAACATGATATACACTGGAGTTGTGAAGTGGTCCAATGATTCTGGAGAGAAATTTAGTAATTTGAAGGATGATGTCTAGGCTGTTGTTTTAATCATGACTTTCAGGTAGACCAATAATTTGTAATTATTTCTCCTATATGTATTTTTCGGGTCAGTAACATTTTCAGTCGGAGAGCAAGTTGGAACTATGCCCAAAGGGCGATCAATAGCCATTACATCTATATCTCAAAGACATCATACAAAGGGGGGAAAGTATTGACATGTACACAAATATTTGTAGCAGTTCTTTCTGTGGTGATAAAGACCTGGAAATTAGGGGGATGACCATCATTGCAGAATACCTGAATAAGTTTTATGAGAATATAATGGAATACTGTTGTGTTATAAGAAATGATGAGCAGGTAGATTTCAGAAAAATCTGGACTTATATGAACTGACATCGAGTGAAGTGAACAGAACCAGGAGAATATTTTACCCAGTAACAGCAACATTGTGCCAAAATACATTATAATTCATTTAGCTCTTCTCAGCAATACAATTATTCAAGGCAATTGTAAGAGACTCATGATGGAAAATATTGTGCACATGCAGAGAAAGAAAAATGGGCTCTGAATGAAGAACAAAGTATACTATTTTCACTTTCTGTTTTTTTTTTTTTTTTTTTTTTTTTTGCATTTCATGGTTTTTCCCTTTTGTTCTGTTTTGGGGAAATATATTTGATAGCGCATTATAACCTATATCAAATTGCTTGCCATTTGGGGGAGGGGAATGGGAAAAAGGGAAGTAGAAAAAATGGAATTCAAAATTTCATAGAAAATGAATGTTTAAAACAATATTTACATGTAATTGGGAAAAAAATACTATTTCCAAAGGTAGAGAGAAAGAAAGCGGGAGAGACAGAGATAGGAAGACAGAGACAGAGACAGAGAGAGAGAGAGAGAGAAGAGAAGAGAAGAGAAGAGAAGAGAAGGAAGGAAGGAAGGAAGGAAGGGAGGGAGGGAGGAAGGAAGGAAAAGAGGGAGGAAGGAAGTTATTAAGAAAGTAGTGGTAAGATATAAGAATCTAAAATAGGAAGGTGACATTTTGTTTGCCTCAAAAGTCCTGTTCTTACCATGCTTTTTTCCTCTTCAATTTCTGCCTTGGCTATTTCATTCACTCCCATATGTTGAAAAATAGTCCCAATTTCTTCCATAAACTCCAATTCTATGAGATAGCTCTATTTAAATATCCTGCCAGCACCTCAAACCCAGCATGTCCAAAATAAACTCCATCTTCCCTTTACAACTCCATGTTCCCTCTACAAATCTGCTTCTCTTCTCATTTTTCAAATGAGAATTTGAAATTTTCATTGAGAATTGAAAATTTTAAAATTAAAAAAAATAACCTAGTTTTGAAGTTTCTGAGTTCTTTTTGACATCTCTTTAACCTCCCCCTTGTTTCATAACCAGTGAGCTGCTAAATCTTGTGAATTTTACTTCTACACTGTCATACTGTCATCATATAATTCAGGCTTTACCATTTCTCTCTTGAAACACAGCTAACATTCTCCTAATTGGCTTCTCTGTCTATTTTTATGCAACCCTCATGCACTACCAAAATATTTTTTACTAATATACAGATTCAATTAATCAATCAACCAATAAGCATTTATTAAGTGTCTGTTATGGGTCAACACCTGGAACAAGTCAGGAATGATTGTGACACTCCTCTGGCTCAAAAAAACTTTCAGTGGTTTCTTATTGTCATATAGAATGAACTATAAATCACACAGCCTACGTTTAAGGAAGGAAGGAGAAAAGAAAGAAAGGAGAGAAGAAAGGAAGGAAGGAAGAAAAAGAGTGCCCCATGTATAAGAAGGACATATTAAATGCTTGTTAAATAGAATTGAATTAAATTAAGGTATAGTTATCAAGTGCATGTGTTAAGAAGTTAAAAGAGGACAATGATACCACAAAGAGCACAATAAATAATAGACTCAGGATAGGGAAAAAAAAAAAAAAACTATCCTGAGAGTGGAACAATGATAGGAAATTTAGTGAGAATATACTTGGGTTAAAGAAAATAACACAACACAGAATAGAGAAAATTTGAGGGTTTTGGTGAACAATAAGCTTAATATTCTGCACGATGTGAGTTTTTTCTTACTCCACATTAATAGAAACACGATATAGAGAAGAAAGGTAGCAATAGTCCCAATGTAGGATGCACCAAGTAGACCACATTTGAGATTTTCTATTTAATTCTAGTTGCAGTATTTTATGAAGGACATAGTCAGGATGGAATGTATTCAATTAAAGATGAGAAGATTGGAAAAGAATACAAAACCAGGTGATTAAAAGTGTAAGTAAAAATATTTGGGAATATTTAACCTAGAGAAAAGAAGATTTTTGGGGGGTACAGGACAATTGTTTTCAAGTAACTTGAGATATGAGCAGCAGAATCTTTGAGCAGAAAATGATAAATGATCACTTATAAGGAATTGAGATTCCCAATAAAGTAAACATTGAACTATGTGACTTTTTAAATTCTCAATAGATCTAAGAAACTCAGTTAAGGAGGGACTAAATAGATATAAATATAAACATATATATATATATATATATATATATATATATAGTTGACTTAATTTTGAAAGTCAGGATTAGAAATAGTTGGTAGAAATTATAGAATAGTAGACTTCAGGAATTTTTCCTAAAAATCAGAAATGTCCAGAAATATAAAAAGATGTGTTAAACGTTATTTACTGCCCATTATTGGAAGCTATGAAACAGAATGAATAAAAACTTTATCAGGTATATTTTACACGAGATTCTTGCTTTAAATATGAGTTGGCTTAGATGGCTTGCATGAAAAGGACCCTGGACTTGGGAGTTTAAAAAGGATTAATTTCAAATTCAATCTTGTCCTTTAATAGTTATGTTTCAGCTGCTCACAAACTCTCTGAGCCTCAACCTCTTCATCTCAAAAATGGAAATAAAATTATCTATTAATATCTCACAGTGAGGGTATGAGAATGAAATGAAATAATATAACTGTCTGATAAAATTATATCTATCTATCTATAAATATCAGCTACTCTTATTAGGAGATAATCCCAGATATAGTCAGCTGAAATCAAGCTAAGTAACACAAAAGTTCATTTTCTTCATTTTTTTTATGAATTATAGTCTAGGAAACCTTGAACAAAATATCATTCTGGCCTTTTGTCTGACCCCTCTAACCCCTCTAACTTGCTTCCAGGCTCCAGCTTTTCCTGTAAAAGGCATTAGGACAAGCCTGGCTTACAGTTTCATTCTTAGTCAAATGGAATACTTGCTTTAATCTAACTACATATGTACCATGGAAATTTGTGGTTGGAAAAACTTATCTCTTTCAAGTCTAATTCCCAGTTTATGGTTATTCATGCAATATGTGTAGGCTGAGCAATAAGTAACTGTTCTAGGTAGACATGAAATCCTAAGTGAGAAATATCTTTTCAATGGGAAAAGCCAATGATTCAGGAATGACACAATCTGAAAAAAGAGGGCAAAGTGGTCAAATAGAGCTATGGCCTAGGAATCAGAAGACTTAATTCTTTCATTCAATTGGAGGACTAACTGATGGAACTCTGAGCATATCACTTCCCCTTTCTTAACACCAGATTTCTTATATGTGAAAGGGGATCACAAAAAAGAAAGGGGCTCATAAGGCAGGCAGGATAATTTCTAAACTTTTGAGGATTTGTAGTTTACGGTTCTGTATATAGAAAACTAGTGTGACTGAGAGGTTAGGAACAAAAGAACAGAAGGCCAAGGTTGATTATCAAAAACTAAGTAAGCCAACTCCAATGGCAAATGCCAACTCTGTTGCCAACTCATCCTACAAAAGAATGGGTCATGAACATAAGCTGTGAGCAGAGACAGAAGGAGGGATAAGTAGAGAAAAAATTAAGTATATGTTTGGTTAAATATGAATATAATCTCAGATCTAGAACTTGCTCACTATATCCAAAGGTAAAGAAGTAGTAGTAGTAAAAAGAAAAAAAAAACTGAAAATAGGAGTTAGGATTATTTATGTGATCTTGGACAAATCACTTGATGCCACTGTCACTTCTCAAATCAAATCAGTCTCCAAATCCTGTTATTTATGCCTTTGTAACATTTCAGAAAAGTCTCCATCTCTTCTCTACTAATACTGCCACCTTCCAAGACAGGTCCACATCAACTCACATCAGGATTACTGATATAATTTATCCGTTGGTCTCCCTCTTGCAATTCTCCTCACTTGAGTCCATATTCCACTCAACTGTCAAAGTGATCTTCTGAAATACAAACCTAACCATCTCACCTCCTGTCCCAATAAACTTCAAAGATGTCCTATTGTCTCAAAATTCAAAAATAAGATCCCATTTGGGTTTTAAATCCCTGAATATCCTGGTCCTTTCTTACCTTTACAATCTTCTTATACCTTACACTCATACACTCTAATCCAATATTATTGGTATTGGTATTACCACTTCTGCCTCTGAGATTAGATATTCCATCTTCTGCCTTCCCAATGGTTACTTTCAAAGGCCACTTCCTTTTCCTGAAATTCTCTTTCTTCTCATGCCTTCCTCCAAATTTCCTTGGTTTCTTTCAAGTCCCAACAAAAATTTTAACTTTTGCAAGATATCTTTCCAAATCTCCTATAATGATAATATCTTCCCTCTATCGATTATTTCCAATTTATTCTGAATATTTCTTGTTTGTAGATAGTTATTTCCACATTGTCTCATTCATTAGAATGTGAGCTACTTGATAGCAGGGACTGTGTTCTTTTGCTTTTCTTTGTATCATTGGTGCTTAACACAGTTCCTGGCACAAAATAGGAATAAATGTTGTGACAAATTGACTGAACCTCCATTTCTAAATATGTAAAATAAGGAGATTGGACTCAATGATATCAAATTCCCCTTGCAACTCTTAATGCTATATAAAAGTGTAGTAGTCATTGTTCTCCTTCTATGAGTAGAGAGGCAGCCATTGGCTCCATGGATAGGGTACAGATCTAGAGTATAGAAGAACTGAGTTTGAATTTAGCCTCAAACAATCTGTATGACACTAAACAAGTCATTCAATGTCTGTATTCCTCAGTTTTCTCAACTGTAAAATAGGGATAATAATAGCACCTGCTTTGCAGGATTATTAAAAGACTCAAGTGAGATAAATATTTGTAAAAGAGCTTAAAGCAGGGTCTGGCAGATGGTTGTTATCCTTCTTTCTCAAAGAGGATCAAAATGGCATCACAGTGTGTCAGACTGTGACTGATCCAATATAAACTTGGAAGGTTTTACCACAAGTCAGGCACAAATAGTTCACGTGAACATTTGGAGTAGAGATGTCTCTAAATTTGAGCATCTCGCATTTCTTTTAAGCTACTACACTTCTTCTTTGCTCATCTTAGGCACTATATAAATGCTTTTTAATATTTATCTCCTCCATTCTTTCCTCACCTGTTCTACCTTCAGAGACATCCTTGAATGATGAGCAGCAGCTCTGAGTTTTATCATGTGTAGAATAGCATCTCTCTGACAGTTCTGTAGTGATAAATGTACAGGGTGAACAATATATCATATTACAACAATCTAGAGGCTATTTATGTTGCAACATCATTCTGAGGCCCAAATCAACATCAAATTACCACACTATTAACCATTATCTACCACAATATAATTATGCATCACAACATAATATTGTGATATCAGTACAAAATGACGGAATTTGAGTGTTTGAAGGAGCCTCGGTGGCCATCCAATCTAATTCATGCTATAACAACAACAATAATGATATATAGCATTTATATAGCATCTACCATGTATCAGGCATTGTGCTAAATGCTTTAAAAGTCTTCTTTCATTCGAAACACTACTTTGTAGAGTAATAGTAGTGCTACTATTGCAAAGTAGTTGCTATTACAATCCTATTTACAACTGAGGAAAATGAGGCAAACAGATGACATGGTTTATTCAAGTATGACTTACACAGCTAATAAGTGTTTAAGGGAACTTGGGTCTTTTTGACTCTAAGCTCAGTATCTTATCAACTGTATAACCACCTGTCCAATGCACATAAAAAGAATCCCTAATATAAATAGTAGCCCAAACTCTGCTTGAAAACTTCCAAGGAAGGCAACATCATTACATTTTGGATAGGTTTAATTATTAGTATGTTTTTTCTAGTTCAATATTGAACTGGACTTTGAACAGCCCACTGCTCATGGTTCAGTCCTATAGATACAAGCCAAGACTAGCTATTCTTTCACATATTACTCCAAATATTTGAAGATAGCTATTATGTCTACCTTTAGTCTTACTTCCTTTTAGGTCAATCAACCCTAGTGTCTTCAACTTATTTTGATATGACAAAGATTCAAGGTCATTTACTATCCTAGTTATTCTGCCTTAAACGAGGTCTAAATTACAAATATTCTTTTTAAGATTTAGTTTTGAGAACTTAATATAATACTCCCACAGAGGTCAGATCTCTGATGAGGAAAGAATATGGTGGACCTGTCATTTCTCTGGAAATTTCCTAGAAATTATTTCCCTCCTAATGCAAAATTGCATTATCATGATTTATCACACTGCTGACTCATATTAACATTGTTTTCCATTAAAACTCCTACATATTTCTCAGAACAGCTAACTATGCCTCTTTTGTCTCATATTTGCGAAGTTGCTTTTTGTACTCAAGAATAATACTTTACACTTGCTAACAAATACTTTTTTGATTTCTCCCTATTGAATTTCACCTTATTTGATTCGACCCAAAAGGTCAAGATGCTTTAGAATATGTACTAGATCACCCAACATGCTATCTAAACCTCTCAGCTTTGTGCGAGTTTGAAAATTTGATTAAAATGCCCTCTATGCCTTTATCCAAGTCACAAATAAAAACATTAAATAGCCCAGGATCAAGCATAGGTTTTTTCACTCCTTTTCTGGAGAATACCTGACATGCTATCTTTAAATCATTTAGAACTCCTTTTTGAGTCTGTTTAAGACCCAGCCAACCAATTCTAAATCTCTGCTTGTATCACTTTCCAATGCAAAATTCTCATTCTTCTTATAAGAACACAGTAAGGTATTTTATGAGAAACTTCTCTAAAAATAGGCAAACTATATCCACAGAATTCTTCTCATCTACTAGTTCAGTAATGCTGTTTAGATAAGAACAGAATAAGCTGACATCACCTCTTTTTGATGGCCTTTTGTATCATACCTTTTCCCTAACGAGATTTTTGTGGGGAACCATCCTTTTAATGACCTGTCATAGAATTTTCCTTAAACTGAACTCAGTATCACTGGCCTAGATTTTTCAGATTCCATTTTCTTTTAATTTTTTGAATATCAGAATAGCATTTGCCCTTCTCCAATGCTATATATTATTTCTTCTGTTTCCCAAAATCTTTCATCTGAAACTCAGCAATATCACATTTTTTGGGACCCAAAGATATCATTCATCTGGGCCAAGTGATTTGAAATTCAAAGACAGCTGAGTAGAGTGGCACTTAATAAATGGTAATTGATTAACTCATTGAACTTTTTTTTTTACCTTGAGTACCAACTCTTGATTACACTTTTTTATTCTGTCATCTCCACTGTTAAAATCTTTCTCCTTTACAGAGAAAATTGAAACACAATAAGAATTGGCCTGCTCTGCCTTCTCTTTGCTCCATCATCTCTTCTCCCCCAAGTACAAGTCCTATCCCTATTTTGTTACTCCCTTTCTTCCCCAAAAAGACTTTTTTGGTAACATGTTTTTTTATTGCCCTTAGTTTCTCTCCCAAGTCTAAGCTCAATCTGAGTTGGGTATTCATTCTTGACATGATTCCTACAGAACTATGCTACATTTCTTTATTCATTTTCTGTTACCTGGCTTTGTTTCTATCTTCTTTACATTTCTTTTTAAAAATCTAAGTTGTCTGATGATTTCCATAAGAATCTCACAATGGTCATTAAAAAAACACACTCATGTGAGTAAATGGGGAAACAGAAGAAAGAAAACAGAGAATATTATGTCAAAGTCCAAATAGAGGAAAATGGAAATGATTTTGTCATTTTATAAACCGTTCTCCTAAATGAAGAGAAAAAGGAGGTAATTGAGAAGTTTCTGAAACAGATCATCATCCCTCTTTTTTCTCCTCATTAAAATTATTTTTTCTATTTCCAGAATTTCATTCGTAATCATCTCCTATCCCTCTTCACCTGACTTTCCTGAAAGCATTTTATTCAACAGTATCTTATCTATCTTTCCTCTGAATCTTTGAGAAATATGCTTTCCTGATATCTAGGAGTTTCATACAAGTTTCATACTAAGTCCAGATTTGTTCTCTTGTATCATAAATATTTCTACCAACATTTCCATTATATTCACACCATTAACCAGCTGCCCCTTGTTAATGAGAATCAGATTTAACATTTTCCTTTGATACATCCTTCACCTTTAGAAGGATAAAATTTATCAAGCCAAGTCAAAAAGTTATGAGTTGTTATCTTATGACAAAGAGAAAGCTCTAGTTTTCTAGCAGATGTCTGGATAACTGAAGTTCCCATCAGTACTGTTTTAATCCGTGCCAGACTGTGATCTTTTTCAGTAATTTTTCATCTTTTTCCAGTGATCCATAATATATGGCAGTGGCAAAAATATTTCTGTTCTCTTCTTCAACTTTGATGTAAATGCTCTCTTCCTTCTTTCTTTCTCTTTTTCATTTCTTCACATGGATATAACTTCTTAATATAGAAATCACACTTATTCTACCTGTCCCACTTCTTTAAAGTATATCCAAATAGATTCATAGTCCAGTCATGTCATTATCCATTATGCCTAGTGTTACATGTGAAGTCAAATGCAGTTATTGATCAGGAATCCAGTGTTTCTTATTTACTACCTAAATTTTGGGTGTTTTTTATGGACTCCTGAGGCCATGGGTTTTACTTGGATTTCCTCTCTTGCAAATTTGATTTTTTACTGGCTATTCTTTCTTCTTTATGTCTATTGCCTATATATCTATATCTCTCTCTATATATATGTATGTATCTATATATATACACACATATATAATACCTAACTTGGAGGATGTGTGTGTGTGTGTGTGTGTGTGTGTGTATACACTCTCCTTCCTCCTCCTCATCTTCTGTTTTTTTCTTAATTAAAATCCCTTTTGATTAGATTTTAAAGACACCTGGAAAATGTATTCTTACCAGTCATTGTCAGGTGATCTCCATTTCTGGCCAGAAATATGTCATGCTTATACTATAAGATGTGGTTCAGAAATCTAATGCCAGATGTTCATTTCTTAAATTACTTTTTTTTCTTCTGCATTAGCCAAATAAATCATGGCATCATATCTTCTTGTTCTCCTCTATCCTATCTAGTTCCTATAGAAAGGAATATTAAGTTTTGAAACCAAGTTCATTCTATAGCTTCCCAGTAAAGCCTCTCTGAAATCAGTCCATTCGAAGGCCAACAAGTACTGCTGACCAACCAACTGGACAAATTCCAAAGCAAACTTTCTCAAGAGCCAGCTCAGACTTCTGACTTTATTGTGAGTCAACCAAAATTGTTAGTTGATCCAAAGCCAAGGTGTAATTTCCTAACTAGGAAATTCTCTTTTAGAAACTAAGGACCCTTTTCAAGGACCCTTTGAGTGTTTCAAAAACACTCAAAAATTTCATCTTTTGAAGAAAGATGCCTCAGACAAAGTAATAATAGATGAATATGATCAGTCCATTCTCAAGACACTTCAGAAAACAGAAGCAGTAAAAATGTGGCGACTAAATCTGAACATGTTGGTTTTCATCTTTCATGAGCCTGAAACACCCATTCATATCGATTAGTCTCATATTCCTGGCATCTCTTCCCACTGGAGTATCCCTGTAGCTTCCCTTAATTATGGAAAAATTATAAGGAAATAAGGAATCCATAACATGTGCAAAACATTCTGTTCCCATTTTTTTGCCAGCTCCTTAACCATACCTAATTATCCAGAATCTTGCCTATATTAGATTGTCACATTTTCGATGATCTATAAATATTAACTTGCAGACGTTCATTAAATAATTTACATGAGTTCTTATTTTTAGTCATTTAGGAGAATAGCTGTGCATATTTATGTGTGCATGCATGTATTACCTGTGTTTGTTTAGACACGTTTTAGTACAATTGTACACATACAAAGAGATATTAAAAAGTTTATAAAATATGTGGTTCCTGTCCTACAGGATCTTCCAGTCTTGTTGATGGCAAGTACATATGTCACTTTCCACTTACAAGAGATAATTCATATTAAAGTGAAATTTTCTTTTGTTCATGTATGTTTATGTGCAAGAATACATGTTTCCATATACATGGAGGGCTCAAGGGAGGAATAAATGACCAAGTACTAATATGCTGCTCAGTCATTTGTTCTCTAGTAAAAATGAGCACTTGGAATGGACATGGTTTGACACCTGATAACAGCAGAAATACTAACTGGATCAACCTTATAGATGCCAAAAAATAGATCCTGTAACTGAAAAGAGCTTCCAAGAACACCAGAGTCATTCTCTGTGATACTAGCCTTCAGTTTGTTTCTTCCTCTAAAAAACCCTCTCATTGTCATAATAACATATTATGAATTTATCTACTGTGAACCCTTTATTTATCTTGTGCGCATTAATTAGTTTTTGTTTTGGAATTTTGTTTTGTTTTGTTTTTCCCTTTCCACAAAACTGAGGCCAATGAGGAACACCGGCTTAGTTCAAAATCTTATTACTTCTTTCCTTTATTATTGCAAAAGTCTCCTAATCTGTTTCTCTTCTGATCTTTCCCTTTCACCAAGGCCTTCACAGAATTGCTAAATTGATATTCCTAAAGAAAATTGCTAATCATTTTACTTATCTGCTAAAGAAATTCCAGTAGTTTCCTGTTGTCTCAAAGATAAAATACTAACTCCTCTTTCTGGCATTTGAAGCCCACCACAATTTGACTCTACTTAGCTTTCTACACTGATTAAACAGCATCACCCCACACATACGCATCCTATATTGCGACATTAACTGTAAAGTTATCCATCCATGCTGCTCCATCTTCCGACTTGACTTCTGTGCATCTGCATAGAAAGGAGCTATGCTGTCAAATGCTTATTCTCCTCACTTCCATCTCTTGGAATATTGACATTTTAAAGGCTCAAACTTCCTGCCAGCCCCCCACAAACACCTACCCACAACCATAAGCTGCAAGTACTCTTCCCACACACAGATACTGAAATAATTTGTATATATTTTACATTAATTAAGGGTCTCTGTTGTTAACTTCCAGTATGATGTAAGATCCCTGAAGGCAAAGGTAAGTTTTATTTTGTATTCCTCGCATCTATTCCTTCCTTGCATAAAACAGACAAAATACACTTTTGTAGAATTGAACTGAAAATTACAGAGTCAAATTTTGATCTTAGTGTAAGAAAAAAAAACTTACTAATAAGAGATTACTTTAATAGAGAGCGACTTTCCTGCCCCTAGGAAGATATTAGGCAGAACGGCTGGGTGATCACCTGGAACTGCCAAGAATGCCATAGGAGCAGTTGCTGGATAGAATAGAAAGCCAAGATAGATTGATTTAAGTTGCTACTAGTTCTGGGATTGTATTCAATGTGTTTAAACTATACTGGTTTACAGATCATTTTAAAAATAAGTTTGACAATCTAATGTTTCAATGTGTAGTAGGCAAGATTCTTGGTAATTGGATGCGATTAGAAGCTGACAAAAATGTTAAAAGAACAGTTTCTTATATTTCCTACAGCATCTTCATTTCCTCATCATTTCTCCAAGCCTAACATAAATTATATACCTACCCCAGAGGGGAGAGAAGCAGAAGCTGTGGGACCATTCAATAGAAGTAGGAGTTTTAGTTCATGCTCATGAAAATCAATGTGCTCCAATGCTAGACTCCATATCTTTATTGCTTCTGCTCTGCTCAATGTTTAAGTGTCTTAAGAATGGACCAACTATATTCACCTATCAAAGTAAAACAAGGCTGCCTATTATCTTTCCTGAGACTTATTTGTTCTTTATGATATTAAGGAATGACTCTTAATCCTAGACATTTAAGACTCAGTTTAAAATAGAGATAGATAGAGACAGAGATGGAGGTAGAGATAGAGATATATGGCAATTTAGTAAATGGTACATGGGATAAAATGTTGGACATGAAATAAGCAAGATCTAAGTTTAAATCTGATCTCAGATACTAACTTGCTATGAGACCCTAAACAAGTCAAAACCTCTCTGACTCAGTTTCTTCAACTGCCCAAAAGGGATAACAACAGCACTTACCTCATAAGACTGGTGTGCGATTTAAAGTGTTATATAACTGCTAATTATTATTTTTCTCTTCTCCATCCTTTCATTTACATTCACAAATTCAATCATGCATCTTCATTCTTTGAACTTTAATTATTTTATAGTTGAAATAGAAGATGGACAAACCTGTTTTCTCCTGCCTATCCTTCTTCCACCTAGCAGAAGATAGAAAAGGGCTCTTATCTCCCTACTTTTACCCATACCATTCTCTATAACTTAAGTTCCACTCCTTCCTTTTTTGAACTTCACTATTAATGTTGAGACCTCTGTCTTTCTCCTAGTCACCCAGACTGGAAACCTGTATCTTCAACTCTTCACTCTCACTCATCCTATATATCCAATCTTTTGCCAAGTCTTATTGTTTCTGCTTTTACATCTTTCATATACATCCTTTACTCTCCATTCAAAGAGCCATGCCTAGTTTAGGCTTTCATTAACTCTCACCTGGATGACTACAGTAAAAAAGCTTTTTTTTTTTTTTACTGGTTTCACTTCTTCCTTACACTTCAATCTATCTTTCACTCAGTTGTTAAAGAATTTTTCTTAAAGCACAGATCTTACCATTTCAACCCTTACTCACTAAGTTTCTATAGTCTCTTTTATTCTAAAGATTAAATATAAAGTTGTATATTTGTTTGGCATTTAAAGCTCTTCAAAACATGCATTCTTGATATCATTTTTAATCTTCTTATATTTCACTGCCTTCCATACCTGGATTTTTCATCCAGCTACAAGGGGCCCACCTACCATTGTTCAACTATAGTAGGCCATCTCTCCCCTCTGTCTTTGCACTAGATGCCTCCAATGTTTGTGATACTCTTCTGACCTCTACTCTGGTTTCTTGACTTCCTTCATGAATCAGATGGTCTCTACTGATCTAGGTTGTGCCTTCCCTTCAAAGGTTACTTTCAATTTATCCTGTTATACCTTGTTAAATGATATGTTTTCTCTTCCAAAAGAGTAATTTTTGCCTTAAGGCAGGTACTGTTTGTCTTTCATAACATCCCCAATATATGACACAGAGTAAGTACATAATAAATATTTGTTAATTATCCAAATTTTCCTGATTTTTTAGGGATCAAGTCAAATATTATCTTCTCCCTTTGTCTTTCCTAATAATTGCAACCCACAGATTTCTACATTCTATGAAACTAAGTACTAGTTATCATTAGAAATTTGGCAATTATCCCCAGTAATCTTGTCACACAGTCTTCATTTATTGCTGATTTATAGTTCATTTTCTATTCATTTAATGTTGCATAATTAAGACATGAGGAACAAGATTGTACATCTGGCCTCAGTCAAGAAAACTGGGATTCAAGTTCTAACATACTGGCTAGGAGATTCTGGTCACATCATTTAATTCTCAATACTCTAGGCAAATCTCTAAGGATAAAAGTTGCTGAGAAGGTATATTTTTAAAGTTTTGCTTTGAAAAGGCCCTGATTTTATTACTGTGTTTTTTTTTCTTTCTAGTGATTTTTTTTAAATGAAGCACTTTGATAGTAGTTCAATAAAGTAGTATCATTTACCCAATTGACCCAAATCTAAGAGTCATCTCATGTTCTACCTACATATCTTAATATAGTTATAAGATGTGATTATTGCACATAGAGATTTTTACTATGCTAAAAGTTGTCCTGTTTTCTTTATGTCATAAAGAAGGTACAGAAAAAGTAGAGTGGGAAATAATATAAAAGTTTCAATTTCTTTAAGTACTGAAAACTATAAAATCTACTACAAAAGATATATACATAAGAAAGCAATCTCAAACTATCGGGTAAAGGTCGAGGAAGAATGACTTAACAGACTTTACTATTCCTTTATTATGACTGTGAGCAACTATACTTTCAGCCCCCCCCAAATCTGACATTATTGAAAAGAGATGACAAATGTATGGATGATGGGGGAGAAAAGAAGAATATTCAAACATCATTTTTTTTAAAGTAAAGAATCCTCTCTGAGATTTATGCTTATCTTGATGCTCTAATCAGAAATACTTCTTTGTCCACTTACTACTTCTCCACTGTCTCCAAAAATATCCAAATTTACCTCTCTAAAAAGAACAAAACAAAACAAAATCTTTGCTGAATCTGCTGTCTCTTCAAATCATCTCAATATATTTCTCCTCACTCACAGACTTTAATTTTTTGAAGCTTGTAATCTGGCTTCCCACACTGGTAAACTGAAACCATTCTCTTCAAGGTTATTAACAATTTATTAGTTGCTAAAACTTAGACCCTTTTCTTAATCTTTATCCTTCCTTAAGCAGCTAGGTAATGCAGTGAAAGGAGTGGTCCTCAAGTCAGGAAGACCTGAATATTAAACGCAGCCTCAAACACTTACTACCTGTGTATCCTTAGAAAAGTCACTGATTTCTCAACTATAAAATGGTGATGATAATAGCAACTGTCTCTCAGGGTTGTTGTAAGGTTCAAATGAGATAATTCTTGTAAAGCCCTTAGCACAGTGCTTGATATATAGTAGGTGCTTAATAAACACTTGTTTCTCGACTTCTCTGCATCATTTTATACTGCTTTTATTCCCTCTTCTCTGACTCTTTACATCAATGAAACATAAAAGGTCATGAAGGATATGAATGGAAAGGAAATAAAATCACAAAGAAGACAAACACATCCTTCTCTTATATGTATAACCAATTTCTGTCTCATTTTCTGTCCCTCCCCCACATAGTCCTTTCTTCATTTCTTCTTGATGTTTCCATCAGCACACATGGCTCAATTATTTGGAAGTCATCATAATACAGATGACTCTCAAATCTACATATGTAGTCCTCATTATTCTCCCAAGTTTCAATCATGTGTCAACAGCGTCTGCTATTAATTATCACCTGGATGGTTCATAAGCATTACAAACTCAGCATAGTAAAAATAGAACTCATTATCTTTCTTGCTAATTTCACCCCTTGCCCAAAATTCCTTATTTATGTCTTAAATTCTGAGTTATTTTTCAATTTATGTTCTTCATCACTCGCCTCACACCATATGCATTCTATTGCCTAATCTTATTAGTTATACTTCCTCAACATCTGTCATCCTCTTCTCTCTCTCTCTCTCTCTCTCTCTCTCTCTCTCTCTCTATATATATATATATATATATATAGCCTCCACTCTAGTTGAGGTCCTCATTATACTTTGATTATATTATCGCCATAGCCTCCTAATTAGACTCACTTCTAGGCCCTTTCCATTCTAATCTCTCATCTAAAGAGTTATCAAATTGATATTTCTAAAGTACAAGTCTAATCATGTCACATTTCAGCTCAAGAAATTTCAAAGGTTCCCTACTTATTCTGGAATAATATAAATTGCTTTGTTTGGTGTATAAAGCAATTTACAATCCAACTACAATTTTTTTTCCAAACTGATTTCACATTATTCCTTCTCATACATTTTATATTGTAGTCATACTGTATGCTGTACTTACTGTGTCCAATACCCAACAATCCATCCCCTACCTCTGTATCTCTGCACAGGTTGCCCCACATTCCTAGAAAGCTCTCCCTTTTCATCTTCATTTTTTAGAAAGAAAGAGAAAGAAGTATTAAAAACAAGAATCATCTCTACTCTCAATGAGTTTGCAATTCTCCTATTAGGAGAAACAACAGGTGCAAAAATACATATATACAGAAAAATATAGAGAAAATTATTAGGAAATTCTATAGAAAACAATTACTCCAAAATCAAGTAGTTAAGCAGAGGTTAGTTAAGGAAAAGGCAGTTAGGTGGATCAATGGATAAAGCATAGGGAGTTAAGAAATGGAGTACAAATCTGGCTTTAGACACTTAGTAACCCTGGACACCACTTAATTTCTGTCTGCCTTAATCCACAGGAGAAGGAAATTGCAAGCCACTCCAGTATCTTTTCCAAGAAAATCCCATTGGTTATGTTATGGTTAAAGGGGTCATGACGAGTCACACACAACTTAATGAACAACAACAAAGTTAAGGGAAAAGGCGGTTAGCAGCTGATCCCTCTCAGTTATTAATCCTTCTCAACACTCATTACCAATCACTTTATACATATTCTGGAATCATAGTATAATGGACACTACTGGAGGGTAGAAATGCTTCATTCATTCCTAGGACTCAGAACAGTGCCCTTTACAAAGGAGCTTAAAAGTCAATTCTTGAACTAATGAAGGATCTAAATGTTATATGAACACTTATTTTAAAATAATCTATCTTTTACAAGGAAAAATAGCATCAATATTTGCATAATCTATCTTTCACTCTATAACTCTCTCAGATACTAGAATTGTAGTGAGGGTAATGAGAGCCAATGAGGGTAATGAGTGAAAGTACAACCAGTGGTCAGGGAGACTGTATTGATGAGGTCAGGTTTGAATTTCTGGTTTGAAATAAACATGTCTCAAATTCACAATGACCATTTTCCTTATCAAAAGGTAGATTTATTTAGAAGAAGAGGTTACAGACAAAATCAAGAAGGAAAATGGACATTAGGAGTGGGCATATTGGGAAGGCAATAGGTTTGGTTACCAAGGAAAGGAGTTTGGAAGAATCCCTTAAAGGAATATGCCATGAGGCATGAGTATACAAGACTGGCAATCTAATTCCACAGAGAAATTTAGCAAACTTACCAGAATTAATTATAGTAAGAAGAAAGATATCATTAAAGGGAGAAGGAGAGTACCTCATAGTGGGCTTGGTCCTGGAAAAAACTTAGCAAAGATCTTCAGGTTGGGCACATCTTTTATAGGGCAAATACAACCTTGGGGGTTTCTTGGAGGAGGAAGGGAACTAAAGGGGAGAACAAGGATGTATATTGAGATGTTGAGACTGCTGACAAGATATTAACAAAGGCAGCCTGGGAAAGTCTGGATTTCCATCATAACTATCTTAAAGATGCTAATCAAGGCAGCCTGAGAACATTCTGGTTGCCTTAACTATGGTAATAAGACAGTCTGGGAAAGCAAGTCTCAGTAAGAGCCAGAAGATAAAAGAATTATGAAGAAAAAAGACTTAAGATGAAAGCAAGTTTGTTACTTACAGAGAAAGCATTCCAGAGAACTCCTTAGAAGGACTGGATACATTTAAAGTGAGATAATTTAAGAGAGGCAGAATAAGAAAGCAGGTAGTAGGGGATGAAGAATGAGTCTGAACAATGACAATTGGGGATTCAGAATCAAGGGATGCAAGATAGAATATAAAATTTGATAATCATTCAGGTAATGAAGAAGGAGGAAATAAAAATGTTTTAAAGCACGTATGTGCTAGATGGTGTTAAATACTTTATAAATACTATCTCATTTGATCCTCACATCTTCATTTTACAATTGAGGAAAAGGAAGCTAATAGAGATTAAATGGCTTGCCCAAGATTTCACAGCAATTTAATGTCTGTATTTGAACTCAGGTCTCAGGAGAAGGTACCAAAAAAAAAAAGTTAATAAATGAAATGTTTCTCTCCTTTTCCTGATAGTAGTTCAGAACAGAAGACAAATGAAGGAAGCAAGAATGAATGATGTTTCCGTTTTACACAAGCAGGAAGGGGTCCCATAAACAAGACAAGAGGACGTCTTGGAGGATCAGGTTGTGGGTAGGAACAGACTAGTCCAGGAAAACAGGAAAATAATGTCAACTATTATACATATTAAAAGAAACTTCAGCATTTATTTGAAACTAAAATTGTCTTTATACCGATGATTCTCAAATTATTTATCCAGCCCTAACATCTTTCTTGACCTTCAGTCTCATATCTCCAACAGCCTACTGGACATCTCAAAATGCACATCCTTTGGATATTTTTGTACTCAATACATCCAAAAGGTTTCTCATTATCTTATCCCCAATCTTTCTACCCTTCTAAACTTCTCATATACTGCTAAGGGTAGCATCATCTTTCTAACCTCATAGTCCAAGTGTCATCCTCAATTTCTCATCATCTCTCACTTCTATGTATCAATTCCTGACAATTTCACCTTTACAATATTTCTTAATTTACCTCCTTCTCCCTTCTCTGGCACTGCCACCCCCCGGTATAGGTTTATCTCTTTGTGCCCGGACTTTCACAATAGCTGGCTTATTGGTCTGCCTGCCATGAGTTTCTCTTCCTGTTTTGCTCTATCTTGCATTCATCCACCCATGTCCAACCATGTCACTCTCCTCCACTCAATAAATTCTAGTCTTTCTCCATCACCCCCAGAATCAAACATAAAATCCATTGTTTGGTGTTCAAGTGATATTCAAAGTCCTTCAAAACCTATGTCCTCTTTTCTTTTTTTTCCTAACACGCCAATGAGTTTTATTTTTATTGTAATAAGTTTATTTATTTTTAATACACACATTGCTTTATGAATCATGTTGGTAGAGAAAAAATTGTATAAGAGGGGAAAAAACCATGGGAAAAATAAAAAAAAAACAGAAAAAAGAAGTGAACATAGCATTGTTAATTTACATTTCTTTTCTGGATGCAAATGACATTTTCTATCCAAAATCTATTGGGATTGCTTTGGATCACTGAATCACTGAAAAGAACCATGCCCAGATTTGATCCTTACACATTCTTGCTGCCATTGTGTACAATGTATTCCTGGTTCTGCTTGTTTTGCTCAGCATCAATTCATGTAAATCTTTCTAGACTTTTCTAAAATAAGCTTGTTCACCATTTTTATAGAACAATAGTATTCCATTAATCTTCATGTACCACAATTTGTTCAGCCATTCCCCAGTTGATGGGTATCTACTAATTTCCCAGTTCTTTGCTACCACAAAAAAAGCTGCTACAAACGTTTTTAAACATGTGGATCCTTTTCCGTCCTTTATGATTTCCTTATATAGACCCCGTAATGGCACTGCTGGGTCAAAGGGTATGAACAGTTTGATAGCCTTTTGGGCAGAATTCCAGATTGCTTTCCACAATGGTTAGATCATTTCACAACTCCATCACCAGTGCATTAGTGTCCCAGTTTTTCCACATCCCCTCCAACATTTATCATTATCTTTTCATGTCATCTTAGCCAATCTGAGAAGTGTGAGGTGGTACCTCAGAGATGTTTTAATTTGCATTTCTCTAATCAATAATGACTTAGAACATTTTTTCATGTGTCTATAGATGGCTTTAATTTTGTCATCTGAAAATTGTCTGTTTATATCCTTTGGCCACTTATCAATTGGAGAATATATTCCCTTATTTCTAATCTTCTACCTTACACTCTTCTATGTGCTCTGCCATTCAATGACACTGCTTCCCTTTGCTATTTCTCATATGGCACTGTGTCTTCTGACACCAGACATCTCCCCTGGCTGTCCCCTATGCCTGAAATTCTTTACCTCTTCATCTCTACCTCCTGAATTCCTTCAAGTCCCAGCTAAAATCCCACCTGGAAAGTTTTCCTAAGTCCTTATAATTCCAACACCAAAAGGTCAATACCAATGACTACTTACTATTTGTCCTTTCCATAGCTTGTCTGTAAATAGTTGATGACATATTATCTCCACCTCAGACTATGAATTCCAAGAACCCTTCTTTCTATTTGAAACTGAGGCTGCTCTGTCAAACCTCTGCCTTTTAATTTGTCTCACCAAACCCCTATCCTAATAGATAGCCCTGGTCCTCTGTGGAAAGAATATAATGATACAAATATATTAACAAGAAAGATGCTATGCCAATCCCTCAAACTTACTAAAACGCCGTCCTAACATGGAAATTTAACATAATTATTGCAAGCTGACCCAACCCTCATGAGAAAAGCTAGGAACTTGTTAGCCACAGGCAACTTTCATCTCATGGGGAAAAAAAAAACTTCAGGGTAAGAAAGGTTTCAAGGCTTTGCAAATCCTCCTATGATTATATCTCTGCCACCTATAAGGATAAGAATGAAAAGTCCAAGCCATCCAAAGTTAAGTCCATGACCACTATACCAATACTCCATCAGCATCACCTATGCCCATCCCCCAGTGGCCAAATTACAATCAGCCCACAGCCTGACTTACTTGTGTATTTTAGCAATCAAACAGAAGGATATGTAAGACTAGAGAAGGTGGTGTGAAGTTCAACATAAATACTGTGCCAGACTCATTTATGGCTCTTAGCAATCAAACTGAAAGATATGTAAGACTAGAGAAGGTGGTTTGAGGTTCAACATAAAAAATCATGGCGTGTGTGAGTTAAAGGGAAATAAAATCACAGAAAAGACAAAGACCCAGTTCTCACAACAAACAGCTGGCCATGAATCCCTCCTTTTGTGCATGTCAATCACAGCAGCCCCCACCCTAATACTATGTGAAACAGGTGGAAGGAGGGAAGAAACATCCTTAATCTTTGTG
Source organism: Sarcophilus harrisii (assembly GCF_902635505.1). Taxonomy (NCBI): domain Eukaryota; kingdom Metazoa; phylum Chordata; class Mammalia; order Dasyuromorphia; family Dasyuridae; genus Sarcophilus; species Sarcophilus harrisii. The sequence goes on from NC_045428.1 coordinate 537,941,812, forward strand.
CAACTGAAATATTCCATCTTTATAGATGCTTCTGATTTCTCAAGACATATACATGACCTAAAAAGATCCAGTGCACCATAATCATCATCCCTTTCCCCAAAACAGGTCATCATAGAAATGTTTCTAATTAACTTTTGATCCTAACTGGATGAAATATTGATAAACCAAATTATGGATGTCCATAAAACTTGAAATGTATTGACATCTGAAGTATTCAAATGTTTGTATAAACATCACACAGCTTTTCTCTCTCCCTGTATTCTCTCAGGAAACCCAAAGGTACATTTTTTTTTAATTGTGGCTCCCCAGTATGTAGTCATCATAACAGGCTTGGGAAAACAAATGGAAGAGGGGAAAGTATATTTCCAAACCAAAACTTTTCTTTCTACAACATAAGCAAGATTTGTCTCCCTCTAAATTTTATCTTCAGAAATGATTCCTTATGCTGGCCACAGACCCAAAGCAGTAATAATTTGGTGTTGGGTTAATGCTAACTTGCCAGTTTTATTAGGTCACCTTGTTGGTAGATGGAGAATTCCATCTTGAAGGGTACTCAGAGAAAGGTTTTCCAACAAGCTGCCAAGTGTTCTTGACATGGTTATGGCCAAAAAGTCAGAAGCCTCCAATGGCAAGTCAATGTGGTCATCGCTGATAGAAATTAAGAATGCGACATATGTTTTCTTTTTTCAGCTCTCCCTACTAGTTCAGTCATCAGTGATTCAGAATTGATGCTTCAATCCAACACCACCATCACCAATGCTACAAGATAAAGAATAAAACAACTGCCAAATAATAGGAGGACTGAAGCCTGGAGAAAAGCTAAGAGGATAACTAATGGAGAAACAATCTTGTTAATAATGCCTAGAGAGTGTCTTATGGATGAAGAAAGATCAGAAACAAGAAGGGGGCTAATCCAGAACTTTTCTATTTTTCATCCATACATTAAACATCCCAACCTCACTGGTCACTTACAAACACAGCCTGGCTTCTTAGCTGACCACTGATTATTCTTTTGGCAGGTAATTGCCTTCTGTCCCACCAACTCAAATGCAGGCTGGCATTCAAACTTCAGAGTGTCTCCATGTCGAAACCTCGAGCCTTCCCTTCGACCGTAGGCTGGCACACCGGGGTCCCCACAGCTCCCTTGATCGATCTCTGAAAGACATAAAAACAAAAACCAAAGGTAAAATGTGATTGTGTTCCTTGGGTCTCCTTCAGAGAGGGTCCACACTGAATGCCATGCTACATACCTTCTTAGAGGTCACGACTACACACATATACATACAGCCATGATCAAGAATGGAAGCATTATGGACCTGAAGCAGACACCCTGCAATTTTCCAATTTTATCACAGAATGCTAGGACAGAGTAGAGCATCTAGAAGTTCAATGTGGCCATCTCTCATTTTTCATCTGCACTGTGCCAAATATATTTAGTTGTAGAAAAATTATAATTTTTATTGGTGGAGGGAACATCCACAGGAACATAATTACAAATCACAGATGTACTGATTAAGCAATCAGCACTTGTTGGCCAGGACAACTTGATGTGACCATAGAAGTAGTTCTACGGAGCAAGCTTTGGAATGAGCAAGCCAGGTCACTTCCCAGCATAAAGTGAATGAAGTATCAATGTTTCACAATAGGAGGTAGTAGGTGAGAATTTGTTCCTGATTGAATCTCTGGAGTTTTTCACCCAAAATATGGCTTTTCACTCACAAATGCCTCAGTCAGCAGTCAGCATCAATTAGCATATACTTAGCAGCCCAACCCCATGCTCAGCCATATTGCAGAGGCATCTGGATGAGAAGAAGATAGTCTTCATCCTTTGAAGCACTTACAGTCTATATGAAGAGACAGAATTTATTCTCATGAAGCAATCAGAAACAAAATAAGACAGTATGTAATTAGATGATGAATTTTATAGTACAGAATGTAAATGTTCAGAGAAGGGTGCCAACTTTAAGGCCTGCAATAGGCAGGAACGGTTTCATAAAGATGTTGCCCAGAATATTTGACAGGAATTCATGGTCTAGGTTTCTAAGTTTCATCAATAGTTTGCAGACCTTAGACATGGCGGAATTTAGTATCTATATCTGGCATCAATAAGATATATGGGAAAGAATCTCTCCTACCTTTGTCTATAAGGCCTGGCTCTGCAAGTGTATATTTCCTTATTGAATATCTTCTTGAATAAATGTAAATCTTTAAAGGCAGAGACTCTTTCACTTTTTTCCCCACTTACAGACATCTTGAAAATGATCCCTCGATGATTTTGATTTTGCATTCAAAAACAGACCCAACTATTCTCCCCAAGTTTATCTTTTCAAGGAACCTTTCCTCTTCTTCTCATAGCATACTAAGTACTAACATTATGGATTTCAAATATGTTTGTCATCTTGTTATTAATGATGAAAATATATTGGGTTATTATACTGAATACATTGAAACAAGGTTGCTTTATTTAATATTTCCCTCGTCTGAACAAAGAATTGCCACAAACTCTTTAACAAAGAAGTATCATGAGAAAAATAATTGAAAATGGTTTTTGTTTTTGTTCTTCAAAGACTTTCATATTTTAAATATTTTGAAAAATAATATTTCTTGTTGCTTGCAGTATAAGATTAAATCATATTTAAGCCAACAATTAAATGAATATTTGTACATGGATTAAAAGACTTTCATAATTAGTACCTTTTTAGTTCTTCCTGTCCCCCTTCCTTCCTTCCTTCCTTCTTTCTTTTTTTCCTTCCTTCCTTCTTTCTTTTCCTTCCTTCCTTCCTTCCTGCCTTCCTTCCTCTTTCTTTTCTTTTTTCCTTTCTTTCTTCCTTCCTTCCAATTTTTGATATCTTTAATTACTCAGAAAATTTTGTGTACATCAACTAAAGATCTGTCTCTCTTCAATTTTCATTTTAGTTTTGTCCTAAGGGGCATATTAAAGCAAGTATAATCCCTCTTCTCCCCAAAAAGCTCTTGAAATGTTTGTAGTTCTCACTTTTCATTCTAGCATGCTAAGACTTTTTAAAAATTCTCAATGCTATAATCTAATGTGTCAGCTTAATCTCCTAAATTCATGTGACATGCAGTTCACAAACATGTCACCTATAAGTTCATCCAAATCGCTGTTAAAATGGTTTATTAATCATTTGACTGGCTATTCCCTACAAAAGAGAGACAAGAACAGAAAAGAGAGAAACTTTTTTAAATACATGCTCCATACCTATGTTGATATAAATCCAAGAAGCAACATTTCTATGGAACTACAATCATTGAAATAGTTCTAAATACACCCTATTACATAATTTCTATTTCTCTCTAGTTTGTCCACAAGTATTTCATGAGAGACTTGAATATCATGATGAAATCTAGGTATTTTATAACAACAGCATTCTTCTCACTTATCATAAAAAGAAGAAAATAATATTACCATGGCATAATCTATTATTCATTCTTCCAAATCCACTGACCTTAGTAATGATTATTATTTATATTATATATTATTATATTATTCCCTTGCTAAATACTCAATAATTACTACTTTAATTATGTATTTTAGAAGTTTTGAGGGAATTGAAAACAAGCTTACTAATAATTTGAAGGATACACCTTCTATCCATCTGTATTGAATTGATGAATTCTGTTCATCTCTTGTGACTCAGTACTCTCTTTATCCAAAAAAAAATTTAAAGATAACGAGTCACTATTGACTCAGGAATCTTAATTTAAACTTATTGAGGAAATGTAGGTACTCTCTTAGTAATACTCAACTATCTTACATTTGAAATAATTGTTATTTTTGTTCTATACTTCCTAAGAAGATTGATAGAGAAAAAAATGAAAAAAATAAAGTGATGAATCACATTGTCTAAGATCTATAATAATATCTCAAAAAGATGCTTTATGAGACTATGATCATTGTTATAAATAGGAAAGTCACCCAAATAACTAAACCTCTACCCTCTGCTTTGAAACCATGTGAGATTTTTAGCTACATGGGAATACAATAAACCCCATTCTCATTTGCCAATTTCCCTTGCCTCCAACATATTCTTTTTGCTGAGCTTAGCTTCAAATATATGTTGGCATCATTTTCCATTTAAGAATCAGAGATTTTATTCAAAAACAGAAAATAAATTTTATTTTGACTTGGGGAAAATCATGTATGGCAATTTCTGTTATCTGGTTTAATACAATTTTATTTCAAAAGAGCTCACTCTCTACTTGCCTATCATTAATGCTTTAAAGGCCACATCAGAACTCTATCAGAATTCATCTCTATTGAATTCATCATGTCTTATAGTTTCTTGGCTCTTTTATCCTCATTATTTATGATCAACTTTCCTGTCTTCTCTTCTGATTGTTCCATTTCTAATATCAAACTATAAACTTCCTTTATAATATTTTTCTTACAGAAGAGATCATATCATTTGAGTCTATTTGGAATCTATTGAATATTTGAATGTACTATGAAAAACAGCTGAAGACAAGAATAGGGGCAGGGAATCTGAGGGGGTGATAGACTTGATAGTGCTTCTCTTCGCAGAAACTACCTGGTAAGTGGCATGCAATTATATAGCTGCTGATTCCTGAACAAAGTATCAAAAGGTATTTTGCTACATCCTTAGTGTGATAGGAGATCCTATTCTTATTTAAATGTGAACAAATGAATGGAAATTATGGTGTACTATCCTTAAGGATATGTTCCAAAATCCAAAGTTTTCATATAGGTAAATCTGGACATATCCAGCTAAGGAGAGTGTCTGTAAAATATAAATCTAAGACTAAGCCTTTAGGGATACATAGGATAACTGAAATCTCTTATGATCCTCTGAACAATGATTCTGGGCTATCCTATTTATCCTGATGCAAGTTCAGATGAAGGCCCCTGTCCTGACTGAACCTTTCACATATGGCATGTGTAGCCAAAGAAGAAAAGTGATTTTTCCACAGTTACACAGATTCAGAGGTATGAAACGAGCCAGTCAGATACTGAATGGAAAAAAGTAAATTTGATCCACAAAAAATAGTCAGTAGGAGTGATTTTAGTGTTCTCACTTAACTGCTTTGAGGCTCAGTTTTCTTACCCATAAAAATGAAGATGATGGACCAGATAATTTATATTCCTAAAATTATACCTAGCCTCAGACTTACTTGCTGTGTGATCTTGGATAAATTATTTACCCTCCATTTACCTCAATTTCCTTAATTGTAAAATGAGAATAAAAACAGCACTTACCTCCCAGGGTTGCTGTTAGGGTCAAATGGGATAACAACTGTAAAGGGCTCAGCATAGTGCTTGACATTTAGTAAGAACTTGATAAATGTTAGCTACTTTTACTACTACTACTACTACTACTACTACTACTACTACTACTACTACTACTACTATTCTACATTGATCACAGAAGCTTTGAACATAAGAGTTAGAAAAAGAGTCAGAAATCACTTAGTTATCCCCCTTCACTTCACAGATGAGAAAAGGAAGGAAAAAAAAAACATTTATTGAGTGCCCACTATGACACACTCTATGCTAAGCACTTTAACAGATTATTACCTCAAAGTACATTGACTTACAAAGGAGAAAAGTGATTTTTCCACCGTCACACATATTTAGAGATATGATACAAGCCAGTCAGATACTGAATGGAAAAAAAGTGAATTTGATCCACAAAAAGTAGGATAGTACTTGACTTCTTACCTGAGCAGGAAAGCATCTATTGACTAATCATGCAGGGTAAAGCGATAAATATGCTATCCCTAAGGGGAGATAAATACATACATTTGAGAAAAGTTCAAATGTGTCCCCTCATAAAGATGATCAAACATCATAGCTGACTGGTATACTGATAAGATTCTTAGTTTCCCCTTATATGATCTAAGTTCTCCCATAGGGATTTAAAATATTGCTTGTTCTTTTTTTCTCTTTGAACTTTGCGAAGAACTGGTTAAGGACACTGTTAGTGCTAGACTATGTCTAGTATGTGCTGTAATGGTCCCTCTGCTCAAAAATGTATTCAATGATGTCATGACTGATCAAAATAGTACAATACCAGAGAATAGCACCAGGGATCATTCATCCATTACAAATGGCTGATGACCTGGCACTTAACACAATTCTACCAATGGCCTCGTTTAAAAATTTTTCAGTCTTTGAATTTCACTTTCCTCCTCTATAAAATAAAGATAGTAATATATGTAGTTCTGAGTTCCTGGGGTTCTTGTGAAGAGGGTGCTTTACAAATTAACTGCTTTCTAAAATTTGAGCTATTGTTTTTAAATAGCACTCTTGTTTAAAACTCACTGATAACTTAAGTGTAGCAGGGGAAAAAATGGGGTTCTAGATAAAGGACATTCATGATATGATGTGAAATTCTTGAAGAAAAGTCTAAAGTCTTATAAACCTGAAGTACCAGGAATGCTCCAATCAACAGCTCCAATCAAACAACAATCAATAGATATATATATCTATATATATATAAAAGGAGTATAGGGAAGGATTTGCTATGAAATTTGGTTCATATCCATAGGGTTTCCACATCATCCTTTCTTTTCCCTTCCTCTGGGTTATCCAGATTATTCTGATACATATATGTATATTGATCTCACATCTTCCCAACTTGGTTGAAGTTGATGGATGACCTATAGTTTTACGGTCCTATACACCTGAGTTACTACTACTCAGACACATTACTACTTATCTCGATGATCTTATACCTCTTTATTCATTTTTTCTTCTGCAAAATGAGAAAATAGACCAGATGAATGCTAAAGTTTCTACCAGAAGAGCCCCAAATCAAGATTAATGAATGGTATTTTCTAACCCCTGAATTATTGCAAAAATGACTCCCACTGAAGGCAGCAGTTAAAAAATCCTGGATGTTCAAACCACTGAAAAATTTTTGCAATAATGAGCCTCAAATCTCTAACAAGAATGTAGCAGAGTTCATTTCCATTTTAAATATGAAGAAGCTGAATACTAAAGTTTCAGTAATATGTAGCAATAGTAATAGTAGCTACAAACAGCATTTATTAAACACTTCAAGATTTTCAAAGCACTTTAATATATCTCATTTTATCCTCACAACCATATAAAGCATATACTGATTTTACAAATGAGGACACTGATATAAATAGATGATCATATAATGATGGCACTTTTTTGTCAAAGCTAGAACTAGAAACTAAGAATTCCAGGTCTTTTTTTTTTTGTCCTGAGGATCTGGAAGAAAGAGATCTTTCAAAATGAGATCTGGTAGAACAAAATTAAAAAACATTAGAGTCAATTGTAAGTAAATAGATAGTTAATTCTCATGTCATCAAGAAGGCATACGCAGTACCAATAAGAGGCAAATTTCAGTTTAACATAAATAGCTGCTCAATTAATAGAACTTTTTAAAGTGGGAGAGATTCAGTCTCTTACTTCTAAATGAATAACTAACATACATTTGAAGACAACCCACTTAGTCTTATTCACTCGACAAAAAAGCAATAATTCAATGTGAGATTTCAAATTGAACTTGGAAATTTTGAAATTCAGTTATTACAGAAATGAAAAGATGTTAAAAGAAAATGTGGTCTTGCTATTTGAGTCAGCTTATGAATATGATTTAAGACTGTAAATAGGTATGAAAATAGAATGTTGCTTAGAAAAGACAGACACCAATTTCTGGAAGCCCCAGAAATTTATAAGCACAGAGTTATATGTAAATTTAACACACATTTCATTTTGTGTAATTCTTTATTTAGCCCAAATCATTTTGTAAAATAGAAAGCTTCTTGATCTATTTTTACTATACTTGGAGGACTTAAATATTATGTAGCATATAAGCTTAATATTTTAATACTTAAAATTAAATGTACATTAATGTGCATAAGTTAGATAGCCAATTGAGATATATGTTATGGAGGAAAATCTTTACCAGAAATGAATTAGACTAGATAATTGCTAAGTTTTCTTTTAACAATTCTAAAATTCTTGTTCTGTGATTTTCTTTCCTAATGAAGACACAGACATTTTCACCTCTAGATACTTCCTTCGCTGTTATCATTCTGTGACTTTTCTTCCTATTAGGTTTATTCCATCCCTCTATATAATTTTGTTTAGTTCTGTTCTGCTATAATATATATTTAAAGAAACTCAATGCCTGACTCATTGTCTTTCTTTATTTATAGAGAACCTGATACTTAAGGACTGATACATCCTCAAATTCTCTCATCAACCTCAACTCCCATGAACTCCATCTTCATTCCATTTCAGCAACCTAAACAAGTATCAATCATCCTTCAACCTTCAATAACCAAAACTGTACCTTCTCTATGATGTTGAATTTAGAAATTCCAATTTTAGTTCCATAACCTCTTGCCCTTGAATCTCTTCCACTGAAAGTCACTTATCCTAAAACTTTTCTACCACCTCAGTACCCAACAATCTCTATGTTTTCCAGTGCATATCCCTGTTATATTCTTACTTTTTATTTGTCACAAATCTGACACTAGGGTTGAATGATTCAACTTTACACCATCAACTTTGTCTTCTTATCTCTATAGTCGCACCTTCAGTTACTTATCACCATTGATATTAAACTGCTGAATTCTGTTGGAAAAGTCTGACAATCATGCTGACTAGGGCCATTATTACCATTATCATCCTCTCTTCCTCCTCCTCCTCATAACAGATACCATTTATATAGCATTTGAGATTTTTTGCAAAGCTATTTATATGCATTTGTTCATTAGATGCTCAGGAAATTACTTTGAGATTGCTATTATGATGCTTAATTTAAATATCAAGAAATTGAGATGATAGAGATGTTCAATGGCTTGTCTGAACAAGCCATTACTATTACCACAAATAGCAACTGGTTAGTAACTATATGACACAGAATTCAAACTCAGATATTCCTAACTTCAAGTCCCATAGCTAATCAATCTTGCTGCCATGATAAAGTTGTGTCATCTCCAATGAGTCCTCATTGTATCACAGAGCAATCCTTTTTATTCTTCCTTGCCTAACTTCCTTGACTGCTCTCTGCTATTCCAAACCCTCTCCTTCTTCAAGAGCCCATAACTAATTTCTCTCAACACATGACTTTGCCTTCATCCCCTTATTCCATACCTCTAAATCTGTCCTCTATTCTCTGAGAAAGAAATGGCTATCTTCTTATCAAAGCCAAGTTTTTGATAACTGTTCCCCCTCCATTCATTCTTACTGAAAACTCCCTCTTCCCTTGACTTTTGAATTATGACTTTCTCATAGTTCTTCATCTATTCGTAATAAATAATCTTTAAGTTCATTTTCTGGATCCCTATATATCTCCTAAGTAGAAGTAACCAAGTCAAGGGTTGAGCTGAGTCCTCTTTTCTTCTCTCTCTATAATCTCTTATCTAGACCTAATTTCTCTTCTTAATTCTTGTCCTAAGTTGCTAAATGCCTTTGGAAATCTCTATCAGGATGTTTAATTCCTATTCCAAATTTGATATTCATATCTGAAACTATAATTTCCCCTAAAGCCATCTATCTCCCAAAATTATCTCTTTCTATTTTACCAGTCATGCAGTTTGATAAACCAGATCATTGACTTTTGTCTATCCTTAATAGTTCCTATATCAAATCAGCCACCAATTTTGTTCATTCTACTTTCTGAAAAACCTCTTGAATCTATAGCATTCTCTCCACTTATATAGCCAAACCCTGAATTCGGATATTCATTGACTCTCACCCAGATTAATGTTAAAAGATTCCTAAACTGGTATCCCTATTTCCAGTCTCCCCTTTTTCTAATACATCCTCCACTGTTTCCAAAATAATCTTCTTAAAGCATTGTTCTGAACATCTCATTCTTCTATTCAAAAATGTGGCTTTTATAGACACTAGTATAAAATGTCAATTATATAACCTGACTTCAACTTACTTTTCCAGCCTTTTATATTCCATCCAAATTAAAATACAACTTGTTTTGTGAAATTCTCTCTCTTATCACTGTTTTACAAACTATTTCTCCAGACTTAGAATATGCTCCTTTATCTCTGCCTTCTGGAATCTTTGTCTTTCTGCAAACTTCCTCCTTCAGACTCAGGGAGCAGCTCTTGCTGTTGTTATTATGGTATATTCATGATATATCACTTAATAGAAACTAAATTCTTTCAATGACAAAATTATTTTTTCTTTGTCTTTTTAATTAAGAGTACCTATTAAAATATCCTAATATGCTCAATTGTAAAATGGGGATAATAAAAGTACTGATTTTACAGATTTATTATAGGGATAAAATAAAATGAAATAAAGTGCTTTGTAAACCTAAGAGTGTTACATAAATTTTAGCTGTTGCTGTTGTTTCTTAGCTTTATAATTCTTTGAGGGCTGAGACTTTCTCTTATTCCTCCTCTTATCTTTGCCTGGCACCTAGTAAAGGATACTTTAATATATATATATATATATGTATATGTATGTATATGTATATATATGTATATGTATGTATATGTATATAGTGTATGTATATAATAGTGGATAAATATTAACTGCATTTGTAGGATAAATGTTGAAGTTTGATTGTTATCTATCTGTTTAAAGAGAATGACCATGTCCTTTTTTTTAGTGTTCTCTTCTCCCTTCTAAGTATTTCCCGTTCCTTCAGTAAATCATAATATCACATAGTTTTGAGTTCCTAGCATTCTGTTTTGCTCCTATGTTTTGAATATTATACTTCTATTAACCTAAAAACATATTTGCTTCTATAAAAGTCATTCTGTGTTATTGGCTAAGCATGAAATGAATCAATGAGTTGGTTAACTCAAATGCCTAGGTCTCTTTTAATATAACCTGATGTGAATGTAGAACTATGCATTTATATTCATCACAACAGTATTTATAGAGTTGAACTGAAATTAATTCATCTTATTATTTTGGGACCTTATTTTCAGCCTGCAAACATCACTGTGGATCCCAATTCTGTCATCCAATATTATAGTTATCCCTCCCAGCTTCACATCAACCATAGCTCTGATAAGCTCAACAAATGTGCTTTTGCTAGAATCAGTGACAAAAATGAGGTTTAGGAAATAGTTAGGTAATTTCTTTTCTTCCATTAAAGTTTTTCTGCATCCTGGCTATGCCTGAGTCGGCCCTGTTTTTTTACATGCTTTAGGATCAAGTGGGTCGAAATGAACCTCCCCCAAATGTCTTTCTGTAGAGAATCCTTTGGTACTGGAAGCAGAAGTCCAACCTCATCTCTTATTTCTTCATCCTTAACTACTTGCTTTTGAATCTACAAATCTCCTAGGTCAATGTCAAGAAAAAAAATCCGTCTTTCACTCTACATATATATGTATATATACATATATATGTACAATATAGTTGTATGTGACAAATATTGTTGAAATTTTAAAACTACAAAAACAGAATTAAACATGAGCACTTAATAAAATAAAATTGAGTAATAAATCATAAAATTACCATTATAATACCTATAATTTTTATAAGATTTTGAGATTTACAAAGTACTTCACAACAGCTCTGTGAGATAGCCAATGCAGATAAAAAAGTAAGAGATGAAGTGATATGCCCATGATTATACAGTTTTCATAAAAAGTAGCACTGTGTTTTCACACAGGTTTCTTGATTCCAAGCACAAGAGTATTTCCACTATTCACTCTGGATAAATGTGATCAGTCACTGAGTTTAGTCAGTGAGTTTAGTGAGTTAAAGCATTTCTGTTTTCCAAATAAATCAAGATTAGGAAGTTTCCCTAGATCAGAAATATGACTTTAATGGCAAGCCCAACAAGAAAGTTTTAAAGAAGGAAAATGTTGTGTGGTCCTAGGAACTAGCAAACAGATACAAGATAGAAGGGACCCATAAATATTGAAATCCATGACTAGTAGATATACTCTGTTTGTATACTTGCTTAAGACTATGAGAGAATGATCCAAAATTTTAGTGAATGGTGAATATAATTCAGAAAAACCAAATAAGAGAAAAAGAAAAACCAGATCTTATCAAAGGGTAATAGGTTTTTATAAGAGCACTGTAATACAAATTTCTAAAATCCAGGGAAAGAATTTTCAAGAGAATATTGCCTTTCTTATTGAAGAAACCTATGTCTGCTGTTCAGTATTAGAAAGCATGATTGAGAAAACCCTGTTTTGGTAACTCAAATTTTCTTCAGGCTCTGAAGATAGGAGATTAGCTTACGCTATAATGCAGACAGGATAGGGATAGGATAAGAACCAATCCCTCACTGACTTAAAAAATTTCAGTGAAAGACTCAGAGACTTGACCTACCTCTATTTATATTTCAAGGAAAACACCACTGTCTGCCCTTCGTTTTATCCAGTTCAATAGTCATAGTTGTTCATCAAACACAAATTAAAGCACTTCTCATCTCAATGCTTTTGCATAAGCTGTCCCCCATAACTGGAATGGTCTCCTTCTTTACCTCTACCTCTTAAAATGACTGGTTTCCTCCAAATCTCAGATCAAAGTGAGACATGGCTTAATCTTTTAGACTAATGCCTTCCCCCCAAAATGACTCATATTTATGTTGTATTAACTTATATGTGTATGTGCTGTTTTCCCTGATAAAATGTGTGTTTCTTCAATTTAGGTCATATTTTGTTTCTCTTTGCATTTCAAATGCCTAGCACATACTAGATTCATAGTCAATAACTAGTGACTCACTACTGATGAGTTTCAAAATTTCTTATAATTTTGCTGGTTTCCGCTCATATTTATGATTTTAAATTCCTATTTGTTTTCCTGTAGTTTAGTACCTATTAGGCATTGTTAGGTACTAGAAGCAAAAAGACAAAAATTTAGAAAAATGTTTCTATCTCAAGGAATTTATATTATACTGGGGGGAGGAACCCTTGAATAAACTGAAAACAACTGTCTGCTTATATCTTATTTTAGAGATAAATGGAAAGGGAATAGGTGGAAACCATTTTCTTTTTGCAGAGAAAGCTAGGTGAAAGAAATTAGACTAGGAAGTTACAGTATTCCTAATGGAAGATGTTGAAAGGCACTTGAATAAAAAGTAGAAAAAGTGGAGTCCAAGAAAAGTTGTCCAAGATCAGTTGTCTGCATTTAACACTTATAGAGGGATCTAAGTAACACCATAATTATCTTGTGAACCTTGTCTTCTCCAAGGGAAAAAAAAAATAAAACCAGAAACCATAGGGTTCAGCATCTCTGGGCAGTTTACATAGAGATAGATAAATTGATAGATATAGATACATGGTTAAATAAAAAGTAGAAAAAGTGGAGTCCAAGAAAAGTTTTCTGAGATCAGCTGTTTGTAAGTAGTTAACACTGATAGAGAGATCTAAGTAACACCACAATCATCTTATGACCCTTTTCTTCTTCAAAGAAAAAAAAAACAAAATAAAACCAGAAACCATAAGTTCAGCATCTCTGGGCAGTTTACATAGAGACAGATAGATAGAAAGAAAGATAGATAGATAGATAGATATATATATATATAGATAGATGGATGGATGATAGATAGATATAGATATATTGATAAAAAGATATATACATATAGATATATAAATTTATATATGCTGATGTACAAGGTTCATTTTCTTTCTCTCTTCCTCTCTGTTTCTTTCCCTTATTCTATTTGCCTAACTCTTGTTCTGTTTTTCACCACTGTCTTAAACAAAAGCATATAATATATTCTACCTTTCCTCATATCACTTTCATCAAGTCACATCACTATTGAATGATCTTGGCTACTCCTTATCACATAAAAGATCAAAGACAGTATCATCCATTCCCTGAATGGATCATTTTGGAATCTACAGAAATGCTCCCTCAAGAAGTGGTACCTTTATTGGTCCCTGATGAGGAAAAGTTCTAAGTGTACAAGTGAGTATGAGCAAAGGCACAAAGATGGGAGAGGGCAGGAAGAAAACAAGAAACAGAAAGTAATCTCTTTGCAGCCTCAAATATGTTGAAGGAAGCAGTATGATCCAAGGTTATACAGATAAGATAGAACCATGTGGTGAAAAACTTTAAAAGTCAGAATTAAAAGTTTAAATTTTATTTATTGGATAATGGGAAGTATCTGAAATGTTTTGAATAGAGAAATCTCAGAAGTTTTAGGAAGATTATACAGTGACCTAAGTAAAGGATGGACTAGAGAAGTAAGAGGCAGCAGACCATTTGATAGATGACATTATACAAGGTTTGCTGAGGAGTGATGAGGACCTAAACTAAGATGCTGCAAGATGAAGTAGAAAAGACAATGAAAAATAAATTTGCTCAGGTACTACCAAAAAAACCTGAAACTGATTGAACATGGAAAATAATGGCAAGTTAAATCATTCTGAGTATATGTACCTGAGTGACTGAAAGTCTAGTGGAACAACAATAGAGAAGCTATGGAGATGGTCAAAATGTGTAGAAAAGATGAATTATGTTTTGAACTTTTTGAATTTGAGGATTTAGTGGATATCCAGGTACAGCTATTAGCACACAGGCACACAGATATTGTGTCGTTAGAAGTATTTTACTTTAGAAGTAATACTCAACTTAGTCTCCTTCACTTTACATATTCAATCAATCATCAAATTTGCTGTTTTTACCTCCATAACATTTCTCACTATCTTAGTCACTATCTTTGTTCAAGCTTGCATCACCTCATACTCCAAATTATAACAAAAGCCTCCTAATTGGTTTCACTTCCTCAAGACTCTTTTCTCTCTTAATTTACCCTTGTCCCTCTTGAAGTGATTTTTTTCTTAAACTAATATGACCATTTCATTATCCTAATAAATAAATTATAGTGACTCACTAATGCCTCTAGAATAAAACATAAACTGCTCTTTTTGGCTTTTAAACTCCTTACAATCTGATCCCAACTCATCTTTCTAGTCTTGTGATATATTATTCCTTTTCCTATACTCTAATCCTCCTAAAGTGACCTTCTTTCTGCTCTTCATATATAATACTCTATGTCTCATTTCCTTGTAAAATCTTTTGCATGAAACCTTTCCTAATGTCCACAACTGTAAGTGCTATCCCTAACAAACTAACTATTTTGTATTTATTTGTATTGGTTCATCTTCTGTACTTATAGATCTATTTATTTCTCCTATTGTGAATGTAAATTTCTTAAAACGAGATATGGGGTTGGTGGATGGGAGGAAGAGATAATAACATATTGCCTAGTACTGTGTCTGGAATAAAATATTTACTTAACAAATCCTTTTTGATTAATAGTTTTAAAATCTCCATCCCTTGTGCATGGAATTTACTCCTTCTTTACTCAAACCTCAAAGAGTCCCTTTCTTTTGATACAATTCAAACACTAAACTTAAAATGAAGTCTTTCCTCATTCCATCAACTATCAGTCTCACCCTTTCCTCAATAACTTATATTATCATTATAATACAAATTGGAATTGGAATATAAATGTCTTTTATTTATGTTGTACTTATTCTGCATTGTATATATATATACTTATATATTTATGTGTATATTTATATATAATACATATATGTACATGTTATTTCCCTCAATACAATGTAACCTCCCTGAAATTAGGGATTGTTTCATGCTTTATTTTTGTAACATTAGCAACTAATCTAGTGCCTGATACACAATATCAATCTATAAACATTTATTAAATGCCTGCTATGTTGTAATACTTTTGTACTACTACAAAAAGAGGCAAAAGGCAGCCCCTGACCCATAGTAGGTGCTTAATCAATATTTTTGTTTATTAATCTGTATTGAAGTGACAACCATTGTCAAGGAAGACCAAATAAGAGAGTTTAGAGAAAGAAAAGAAAAGAGTCATAGCTGAAACCTTAGGAAACACTCATATTTAATTGCCAGGAAGAGGATGAGAAGCCACGAAAGGAGGCAAAGAATTTTTCTATGATAATTTCTATGATAAAAGCAAAGAAAGAGTTCATCAAAAGAAGAGGATCATCAATAGTATCAAATGCTATAGAGAGTTCAAGGAGGATGGTGAAAGAAAAAGATGACTGAATTTATTAAGATTTGAAACCAAGACTCAGAGTATTTCATTATATCATGAGGATAAAATTCATACCCAGATCTCTAGACTCAAGTTATAATGCTTTGACATTACCCTGGAATTTCCTTCTCTTTTAGACCCCCACCCCTATCCCACCCCATTAATCCACAGGGAAATGATTTACCTTCATAGGAAGCTTTGAATCCCAGTGAACTGCTACTGCTGTCTGTCTGGAAGAGAAGCCACATTTGATGGTTGGTGCTAACAATCAGGTCTGGGACGGTGTTACCTGTTAAACTGTCAGGAAAGAGAAAGATTGAGAGATGTGATCTCCCCACAGTTTTTACCCGAATATAATTTCATCAAACTAACTCCTTCTCAAAGGCTACATCTTAATGCTTACCTGATGGATGACAATCTTTGTGCCTCTGCCTTCCATAAAACTTAATTTTCATGACTGCCATTGAACTCAAAGTAGAATATGGAATGGATAGGGCAGAACCCAGGGAGGTGAGGTACTAGATACTACATTGCATTTTCTGGGACAGTCTGATGACTTAGAATTTAAAAAAATAAGAGCTAAATACTTGGACTGTGTCTATACTGGCTTTTTGATAGGAAACAGTCAAGTCCACTCAAGCTACATGTCTATACTCATGTATAATACTTAGAGTTTGTTCTTAGAAGGATACTGCATAATAGGAAAGAACCACAGCAACTTTCCTAGGTAGAGCTGCCACAACAGCAGATTAGGTGCAGCTTTTTTTATAACATCAAAGGTTGGAAGCCCTCCTTGCTACCGAGTTATAAACAGAGGGCATGCACAAGCACATATGTATACCCCTACTATAGATACACTTCACATATACATTCATTCTGATGATTTCTGAAACCTGAGAAAAATCCTGCTAATATCCAGTGAAAGATAAGACTGAAAATTCAAATCAAATTCAAATGTTGCTCAGCAACATCAGATTATTTTCTGAGAGTAATGGATCTAGAAAGTCTGTAAGAAAAAGTGCTTTTTATAAGGGACCATGTAATTCAATTAATTAAATATCAATTATTTAATTCATTAACAGTCATTAAGTGACAGCTATATATAAGGCACTGAATATATGACACACACTACTCTCAATTAATGTATAAGTTAATAGGTCCTAATGTACACAAATAATTATAACAAAAATAGTAATCAACAAGTATTTTTTAGGTATTTACTATAGAATCATCTAGGAAAAATACTTTGAGAAAACTGAGGAAGTACAGATTATGTTATCTATGAGGAAGTTAAGGCATTAGAAAAAGTAACATCTGAGTTGGGACTTGTTGTGAGAGAGATTTCAACAAACAAATGTGAATGAGAATACCCTCTAATCAATAGGAATTTGATACATAAAATATACAAAAGCAGAATAGTACAGGATGAGAATGAGGAATATAGTGGAATGGAATAGTATGAGATAAGATTGGAAAGCTGAACTGAGATAGTCTATGATAGTCCTTGAATGCTGGATTAAGGAATTTCTATTTTATTTGATAGTTGCTAGAAAGCTACAGAATGATTTTGAAATGCTAATATAATGGCACGCTGTGTTATGAAGATTACTAAGCAAGTTTGAAGGGGAAGATGAAGACTTTAGCATTTGATATTTTGAGTTTTAAGATGTGGTAATGTCCAGGTAGGATGTTGGTAAATATAGGATTATATTTATGAGGCTATTACTATAGATATTGATTTTAGAGTCACTTGCATCCAAGGGATAACTGAAGCCATTAAAGTAAATAGAATCACCAAAGTTGAGAATATACAGAAAAATGAGAATACCCAGCATAATAACTTGGAGGCTAATTTTTTTTTCTTAAAGAGCAAGAAGAACAGGAGGATAAAGAACTAGTAAAATAGGGATGGGAGACAATTGAAAATGTCACCAAAAGGGTAAAAAATGATTAAGATATTAAAAGGTCTACCAAATTTAACAAGGATCTCAGTGACCTTAAAGAAAGCAGTTTTGGCAAAGTGATAAAAAACTAATAATAGATTTTTACAAGGTTAAGAAGAAAAGAAAGTAAAAAACAGTGTGAGTAAATGACTAGAATTTTTAGAGGAAAAGAATAAATGAATCATATTTAAAGAACTAGAAGGTATCTTAGAGGTCATCTAATCTAATCACCTCATTTTATAGATGAGGAAACTGAGATCTAGAGACTAAGTGACTTGCCCAGAATAAGCAAGCATTGATCTGGATGGTCATGCACAGTTGCTGTTCTTTTTGCATTATCATGCTGCCTGCAAAGCAAGGAAGAAGAAAATAACTTGAAGGATTGATGGTGTTAAGAAAAAATATTATTTTCTTTAGAATATGGGATGATTATGGTTTTAGATTGGCCTTAGTGGAGAATGTTTAACTGAATTGAAATAAATTCACACTGCACATTATACAAAGACTTTTTGTTAGTCCAGAGAAAACAGCCTAATAGACAAAAACAAGATCTTAGACTTTGTGAAGCAATATGTAAAAGTGAATGATGAAAGTATCTTATCTAATAACAATACTTGGAATAACAGGAATTTTCAAAGACTTCAGAGAAATTTTATATCAAATTAAGTATTTTTGGAAGTTCCTATTTATAAAGTTTATTTATTTGAAATGATCTTCATTTTATACCCCAACTGAATATAGGCATATCCTAATGTCAATTTGCCAATGAATATCATTTTACAAATCCATCATAATAAATTGAATTCTACCCAAAAAATCACAAACCCAACCAAAACACTGCTTGGCTAATTGCTTACTTATTACCATTGCTCCTTTGGACAATGATTCCTCCATCATAAAGTCTGTGATAAAGAAGAAAAAAGTCAGACAGGGACTAATGGAATAAGTCAAGCAAAGCCCTATGGTGCAATTTTGAGAGAATATCTTTCAAAGAGTTGAGAGAAAGTGTAGGGTGAAGTACACTAATATTTTGCAAGGGAAAACAGTCTAAGAAGAAAGAGAAAATCTCAAAAATGAAAATCTGAAGAGATAAGCAGAAATTTTGCCAGACAATCCAGTCTAAGTAGAATAAAAGACTCTTACAGAATAAAATTCTGAAGACAGAAGCAGAAATGATTCTAATTTTTAAAAAAGGAGAGATCTGCCTAAAGACTCTACTAAAGAGCTGTAATTAGAGAAAAATGTTTTAAAGATTATAACAACTGCAACTTAACTACAAAGGAATATAAAAGAGTAACAGTATATAGGAATAATACCAAGAATGATAAACAATAAAATGAAGTAATAATCAACAACAAAAAGTTTTAATTCTTAATCTATGGTTTTACTAGAAAAGACCAAATAAAAAATAGGACTGTTTTCCCTGATGGACTGATTGTGATAAACAATGACATGGCTGAAATGACAACTCTTAATTTGCTTCTGTTTTCATTTTTCAAGGGAAATGATCTTTGAACTGGAAAGGATAGATCAAAAATGATGAGCAGGGATTTGAAAAAAATCAGGAAATGAAGATATTAGCATTTCTCTGCCTTTAAAATATCATAAAGCTTTAATAAACTAAAATACCAAAAGTACTTTTAAACATCTATGAGAATGGTCAAAGTATGACAGATCTATTTAAAGGGAAACAGAAACCTTCAACAAAGATTCTTGATACTGATGTGTATTTCTGCCAAAATTATGGAACACTTTATTAAAGAGACAATTTGTGAGCACTCAGAAAGAGCATGGATCATTTAAGTACAAATTATACCAGATTAATCTCATTTTGTTTCTTTCCTTCTTTCCTCTTCCTTCCTTTTTCTTCTTTTTCTTCCTTCCTTCCTTCCTTCCTTCCTTTCCTCCTTCCTTCCTTCCTTCTTTCCTTCTTTCTTTCCTTCCTTCCTTCCTTCTTTTCTTTCTTTCTTTTCCTTTTTCCTTTTTTTTCTTTCTTTCTTTTTAACTAACTAAACTGCTAAAATTAGGGGGAAGGTTATATTTACATTTTAGCAAAGCATTTGTCCAAAGATTTTCATAAGAATATTGTGGATAAAAATGATAGATAATAGGCCAATGAATAGTACTATTAAGATTTGGAAACAGTTATATATTTGGATTCATAGAGTAGTTACTGATAGAATAATATCAATTTTGAAGGAGGTTAGTGGAACGTCCCAAAGATGTGTCCTTGACTATATGATACTCAGTATTTTTCATATATGATTTGGATGAAAGCATAAATGGTTTGCTTGATGTATTTTCAAATGACACAAAGTTGAAAGGGATAACTATTCTACTACAGTCAGAATACATAAGGATCTTGCTTGACAAGCAAGAAAAAAGAACAAATCAAGTAAGAAGAAATTAAATAGGAATAAGTGTCAAGTCCTACATCTTGGCTTAAAAACTAATTTCACAAATAAAGGCTAAAGAAGGTGTGATTAGATGCAATTCCTAGAAAAGAATTTGGAGTTTTCAGTAGCTGAATGCTTAATATAAATCAAAATGTGACATGGAAGCTCACAAAAGGTAATGCTATCCTAAACAGTATTATGAGTGACAAAATATCTAAAACAAAAATGGTAATAGTTTTTATTATATATTGGTTTAAACAAATATCTGGAAAACTGTTTTTAGTTCTAGGATCACATTTTAGAAATGTCACAGATAAGCTAGGGCAGGTCCAAGAAGGAAGTAGGGATATTAGCCTTGAGAAGAAATTGTTTAGGGAAGAGGGGAGCAAGATAGCTGTCAGGAGAGCTTTAGGTTTAAATTTTTTAAAAGGTTACAAAGAAGAAACATACAAGGACTCAATTTGTTCTGCTTAGTCTGAGAGGACACAACTATAATCAATAGATATAAATTGCAAAGATACAAGTTTATATTTGTAGCCACATGAAAAGGTGCTCCAAATCACTATTGATCAGAGAAATGAAAATTAAGACAACTCTGAGATACTACTACACATCTGTCAGATTGGCTAAGATGACAGGAAACAATAATGATGAATGTTGGAGGGGATATGGGAAAACTGGGACAATAATACATTGTTGGTGAAATTGTGAACGGACCCAACCATTCTGGAGGGCAATTTGGAACTATGCTCAAAAAGTTATCAAACTGTGCAAATCCTTCGATCTAACAGTGTTACTACTGAGCGTATATCCCAAAGAGATTCTAAAGAAGGGAAAGAGACCTATACGTGCAAAAATATTTGTGGTAGTCCTCTTTGTAGTGACAAAAAACAGGAAACTGAGTGGATGCCCATCAACTGGAGAATGGCTGAATAAATTATGGTATATGAATGCTATGGAATACTATTGTTCTGCAAGAAACAACCAGCAGGATGATTTCAGAGAAGCTTGGAGAGACCTACATGAACTGATGCTAAGTAAAATGAGCAGAACCAGGAGATCATCATACACAGCAACAAGAAGACTATATGATGATCAATTCTGATGAACGTGGCTCTCTTCAACATTGAGATGATTCAAACCAGTTCCACTTGTGCAAAGAGCCATCTACACCCAGAGAGAGAAACATGGGAATAGAGTGTGAAACACAACATAGCATTCTTACTCTCTCTGTTGTTATTTGCTTATATTTTGTTTTCTTTCTCAGTTTTTCTTTTTCTTCCTTCTTAATCTGATTTTTCTTGTGCAACAAGATAACTGTATAAATATGTAATCATATATAGGATTTAACATGTATTTCAACATATTTAACATGTATTGGACTACCTGCCAGCTAGAGGAGGGAGTGAGGGGAAGGAGGGGAAAATTTGGAATGAAAGGTTATGCAAGGGTCAATGTTTGAAAATTTACCCATGCATATGCTTTGTAAATAAGATACAAGTTTAGATTTAATGAAAGGAACAACTTCATAATAGATCTATTCAAAACTGTAATGCCTTGGTTTAAATGATAATCTCTCTCACTGAAAGAATGCAAGCAGACATTGAATAAATATTGAGGAAGAGGGGCAAGAGAATAGAGATTTTACACAGGTTTTCCTTCAGGTGAATATTGAACTAGATAGCCTCTATGGTTAATTTATGCTTCTGATTCTAGGAATTAACTGCCTCCTGGAAGATCAAATTAATTCAATTAAACAAACATTAATGAAATACTACGTGTATGATACTAGGCAAAGGTCTAGTAATTCAAACATGAACAATTATATAGTTCCTGTCCTGAATGAACTTTACCTTTTATAAGGAGGATTGTATGTGTCAATAAAACACAAGCTGGAATTTGGTAGACAAAGTATAGGAATGGAGCCAAACACACACATGAGGACTGCTTCAGAGAAGCCATAGAGATAAAAACCATTTTATAGTCTGGCTTTTGATTATCCTAGAATAACTAATTTGATTACATTCATAGATGATAGTATTGCCTGTATTGTGATAATGGCAATGGGGGAAAGAATCAATAAGGAGTTGAATATAGAAAGGATGTAGAGAGGTGTGGATGAGATCTGTACAGATGGGAAGATTTAGAAGGGAAAACAGAATTTAGCTACAACCTTTCAAATCTATAGGTTTGCTGGTGATACAGCAACAACAATGGAGAAAAAAAACAAGATAGAGTAAAGCAAAATAGTTGCTATATTTTGGCTGAAAAAAGCAAGTTAAAGGGAAATCATTGTTTAACTTAAAGAAGAAAGAAATACTTTAGGAAATCTGGTATCCATGGCAAACAACAGGGAGAAGAAAAGATGACTCAGAGCAAATCCATCCCTTTACAAGAGGTACAAGTTGAAATGGATAAGACTTTGATGACATAATTTTCATTCATAAAGAGCATAAATGTCAGTTCACAGCACTCAGTTCATTGGCATAAAAACCCCTAGAATGTAAATAATCAAGTCAGAGACTTCATAGCACATCTCAGAATCTGTAATGAGCAGAAGAGAAAAGTATTAATAATAAAGAAGTATATGTGGGTTCTTCCAGAAGAGCTCCTCCAGACAGGTAATTGATCTCAACACTCTTTTGATTTAAAACTTCCTTAGAGCAAGACACATCTCCTAACATTTAGGAGTCTTTGATAACAACTCAAACGGTGATGCAAATGGGCCAAAAGCAATTGGGTGAGCTATATCCTGATTCTATGTCACTTTAGACAAATCACTGAAATCTGAAATGCTATAGATTTTTCTATATGTCAGAGGGGACTGGTCCCAAATTTCTACTTTTTCAAGGCTTTTAGGGTTAGAGGGATAAAAGAATTGATTTCTAAGAAAATAGAAAAGGGGGCATGAGGAGTAAAGCCAGGAGTGAAGTTTCCTAAGAAACTATAATACATTCTAGTGATTGCTATCTGTATCAACTAAGAGTAGTCATTCTTAGCTAACATTTAATCCTATGTTTCCAGAATGCAAAATTCTGCAAAAAGTGAATCCTCCAGATTGTGGCTGGACAACAGAAGACAAAGTCTCAACAGCATGACACTTACTTTTTCTTAATGTGAAGCTATACATTTCTTATCAGGAAAGAAATGAGACCCAAGTATGTATATTAAGCAGAAACCTCACTCTAAGTTTTGATCTGAACTGGAAAAAGGGAAGTTGTACCACCATTTCAGTATAAAAATAGAAATATTTAATTAGCTAGATATTACTAAACTTCAGGATAAATGAACATCTCCACATCCAAGATGGATGATGCTTTTAATGACATCAGAGATAAAGTCTGCCCATCCAAAAGGATGGAGAAAATTGAACAAAAATCCAAACCAAATTCAGAGAAATTCAATAAATCTTTCCTCATCACTAATCAAGAAGCTATTAATTTTTATGTAAATTCAGATATTTAATTTGTGTTCACTGTTGGTAGAGGCAGACAAAACATTCCTAAAACCAGAGCACTCATCTTTCAAAGGTATATGTGGACTCAATATTTAATTAAATTGACCTGGAGATCAATCCAGTTTTTTTCTTTTTCCTAGAGCAAAAAACTTCCCCATTCCCCACTGGACATCAGGTTTATTCTGTCTAAATCCATTTTTCCCAATAATACTTCTCCAACTACATTGTCTCCTTCTACAACTGTGGTGGGAAAAGAAGTTTTGCTTACACATAGAGAACTGTTTTCTGGTCCCCATCCTGCCCACCATCCCCCACAGTCAGCGTGTCATAGCCTCTTTCCAGGTCAAATTCCTCAAAAGTGAGCTTGATCACCTGTGGGAGAAACACATTCATTAGTATTAGAATAGCAGTGAGATTTCTCGGGTTATTATTTTAAAACCAATTTGTAAATAAGAACCTCCAACAAAGAAACTTGTAACCATTTTCCTCTTTTTTCTGATAGATAACCTGTCCTTGATACCTATAAACATTACTGCAACCATCCTTTAGAATTCTCATTCAGAGACTATTTTTTTCTGGGTTATCTTCATTGATATAGGTCTGGGACAGGAACTGTGATTCCACAGGAACAGATTCTGAATGAGAAGACTTCCTCTACCATTACAGACCAGCATCTTCTCTTTAACTTAAGTGACTGGTACAAGGTCACACAGACAAGATGGGTCATAAACAGGATGTAACTCAGGTCTTCCTGACTCCAGGGGTCAGCTGTCTATCCTCTAAATCATGCTGCTCTCCACTCTTTGGATTTTTGCTCAACAGAAAACAAACTTTTTGAAGCCAAGGTCTTCATAGTAAACTAGGATCATTAAGAGGATATCTTTGTAGGGTCCCACTGATCAGTACATTAAAATACCTGTGAATCTGGAAACAATATTCATGTAAAGCATGGAATCTACAATATTCTCCCTAAGAATGACCAGCAAAGGCCATTTCATCCATCCCCAACCATTCACAACTATTCTATTCTCCTGGATTGTTAAGAAGGGAAATAATCTGATATGTCCTTTAACCTGGTATAGGCTATGAAGAAGAACTTATTAAAGGCTAGCAAAGATCTCCTCTTGCTCATTCTCTTTGGTTTGTTCGTCACCAGAACTGGGAGATGTCTGGTCACCTAACATTTTATGTAACATTTCACAAATTAAAATTAACATTGTCTTTCTATGATCTAAAAAAAAATTACCTTCAGACACTCTTTCTGAACTTTGATTTAACCCTGCTTTCCCTAACATCTTCTTCACTTTCTCTCCAACATTAAAATCTATATAATTAAGACCCATCAAGTGGCCAGATGAAACCAAAACAATAGAAAGGCGGTCCACACCTAAGTCTCATAGAAAAGACTCCTGAAGGTATCGTAATGGTGTGTTTTTTTTCAAATTGGTACTATTCTCTTTCTTTGAAAACAGATTGTTGGAAGGATGTGCTAATAACTCTTGAGTTCTTAGAATTGCAGTCCAAAATAAGGTAGTTGCTGTCTATTTCTCTATTTTGCTTAGTTCAGATATCTGTATTTGAGTGGTAGGTATTCCACCTACACATGTTAAATGAGGACATTCAAAAATAGTTTCCACCAATTCCTTTTTTTAAGTTAATTTTTTTTTCAATTCTTTGACCTAGCTAGTTTTCCCATTTTCTTCATCTAGTATACTTAATATACAGAGGATGACAATTTTAGGTCAATAGATCCCTTCCTCATTTGTCTGAAGGGTCTCTAAATGGCACCATTTATAAGCTCCCTCACCTTTTCAAGATCTTTTTATAAGATTGTATGTCTCCAAATAGAAAGTATTCCAAGACTCTACAGCTCAGAATGATTTCTACTCTTCTGTATGTATTCTATGCCTCTTATAAGTCACAGAATAACAGAATATCAGAACTAGAAGGGAGCTTAGAGTAGTACATTTAAATGAAATCCTACTTGAAATATGAATTCTCCTTGCAAAATCCCAAATTTTCATGCTGCCTCTGCTTAACTCCTCCAGGGATAGGAAATTCAAACAGGTTATAAGTTCTTTTAATATAAACAATGTCTTTTCTTTCTTTTAGTTTGTCTTTATGGCAGGTAAGATGTGGGTGAGGTGCCCTCCATCATAAGTCCAGAATATCTGAAGTGAATGAATTCAAGTTATGATTTCCTTCATACTTTGCTAATCAGCACAGAAAATGCACAGATTCTAAAGGTTTAGTTCAATAATTGTGTAAATATGTCCAATAATTCTCCTTACATTACTAACAAAAGGTCTAGTCTATAAATGAAGACTTCCATCCAAAAGGAAACCCACCAGCTCTCAAGGCAACTTTTAGTTCATGAAGTACATATTGATTTGTTAACACAAGGGATACTTGGATAGGTAATCTAATATGCAGAGAAGAAGTAATATTGTGTTTGTTTGTTTTAGAAGAAAGGCCCATATAATTAAAGAATGAAGCTTTCTTAAAATTTAGATTCCCTGTAATACCTCTTTGTTATAGATGGAGAATTATAGTTTATCAAAGCACACTTTCTTAAAGGCTCTTATATAACATTGTTTCCATGATTGGAACACTATTATTAATGTGGGAATATAATGATAAAATAATGTAATTAACACAAAGAACACTGCTCTACAGTGACACACATCATTAAGTGAACCAGTCATTCATGTAAACTGCTTTTTAAACAGTCTGACCCTAATTAAAGAGCTAATTACATTAGGTATAACATATACTATCACCTTCGTGCAGAACAACAAGATACCTTGTGCAATATTTATTTACAAACCTTTTTTTTATGATTTGCTTTAGTTAAAGCCTGAGGTTTCTTTAATGTGTCATTAATTAACTGTCCCATAAGGCTATTATAGGATCAAATGAAATAATGGATATAAGATAAATTAGAAACCATACAGTACTACATAAATACAGCTATTATTATGAACAATAAAAATAATGGTACATGATGATAAACTGGAATGGATACATAGTATAGCAAAAGAAAAAAAAAAAGAACAGGAGGGGGAAAAATGATAGTTTTGCAAACAAAAAGACTTAGATTCACATCTTACCTCAGACATGTTAGCAATATTATTGAGTAAATGAAAGTTTGATTTAATTTGGTATCAAAAATCAAAATTTTGGTTAAAATTTGAATCAATGAAATAATCACGTAATTTAAAAGGAAGCTCAAGGATTCATCCCATGTCTGAACAAAAATCCCCTTTACAACATATCTAATAAATATACAATCATTGCTTAATATCCTAAGGTGAGGGGTAATTCAATATTATGATAGCCTCTTTTTGGAAAATAAATTTTTAGCATTCTTCTTTTGTTAATTTAATCAATTAATATGAACATTTCATTACATGAAAATGAGCAAAAAGGGATCAAAACAAACTTCCATTAACATAATTTAATGCATATTAAATTTAATGACAGTGACAAAACTAGTATTTTGTGTCATTGTGACTTTTTGATATATATTTAAAGTTAGTTTATTGATATTCTTATTATACTGCTATTACCGATTTACTTGCAATCCCCTTCTGCTGCCACTCCTATGGGATCCCTTCTTTTTAACAAATAAATATAGTCAAACCTGCTACCTAAAATCAAAACTTTAGTTTTCTTTGAAACATATCTCATTTTGAGACTTACATGAATTGATGCTAAGTAAAATGAACAGAAACAGGAGATCATTATACATGGCAACAACAAAATTATACAATGATCAATTCTGATGGATGTGGCTCTCTTCAACAATGAGATGATTCAAACCAGTTCCAAATGTTCAGTGATGAAGAGAGCTAACTACTCCCAGAGAGAGAATTATGGGAAATGAATGTGGACCACCACATAGCATTTCCACTCTTTCTGTTGCTTACTTGCATTTTTGTTTTACTTTTCAGGTTTTTTTTCTTTCTTTCTAGATCTGATTTTTCTTGTACAGCAAGGTAACTGTATATATATACACACACACACACATATATACATACATACATGTATGTATGTATGTATATATATATATATATATGTGTTGTTGCAAATATATATATTGGGTTTAACATATAATTTAACATATTTAACATGTATTGAACTATCTGCCATCTAGGGGAGGGAGTGGGGGGAATAGGGGAAAAGTTGGAACAGAAGGTTCCGAGGGTCAATGTTGAAAAATTACCCATACATATGTTTTGTAAATAAAAAGCTATAATAATAATAATAAAAAGAAAATATATCTCATTTTATTCAAACCACTTCCAATTGTCCAATGAAGAGAGCCATCTACATCCAGAGAGAGGACAGTGGGAACTGAATGTGGTTCGCCACATAGCATTCTCATTCTTTTTATTGTTGTTTGCTTGTATTTTATTTTGCTTCTCTTTTTCTTTTTTTACTGGTTTGAATTGACTTTTCTTGTGCAGCACAATAGTTGTATAAATATGTATGCATGTATTGGATTTAATATATATTTCTACCATGTTTAACATATATTGGACTACTTGCCATCTAGGGAAGGATGTGGGGAAAGGGAAGAAATCAGAAAATAAGATTTGGCAAGGGCTAATATTGAAGAATTATCCATGTATATGTTTTGAAAAATAAAAAGCTTTATAAAAAAGAAAATATAGCTCATATTGTACTGCTACTCTATAATATTCTTGCCAAGAGGTGGAAGGCATGCTTTATATCATGAGTCACTGCATTCAACAGGGTTTTAAAGTTTATCAAAGTTGTTTTCTCTTAAATTATTGTGGTCATTGTGCAAATTGTTCTGGTTCTATTCATCTCCATCTGTATCAGTTCATATAAGTCTTCTCAAGTTTCTCTGACTTCATAGTATTCATCATATCTTATGGTGTAACAATGTTCCATTATATTCCTATATCACAATTTGTTTAGCCATTTTCCCAATTAATTAATGAGCACCTACATTGTTTCTAATTCTTTGATATAATAAAAAGTACAGCCATAAAAATTTTTGTACCTAAGGATCTTTTTGTTTACTCTGCTTTTGATTTCTCAAGTGTATATGCCTAGTAGTGATATTGCTGCGTCAAAGGGTATTTTCAGTTTAATGACTTTTCAGTTATTAGTCCAAATTGCTTTCCAATTTATAGTCCCAACAATAGAGAATGAATATGTCTGTGCTCCCACAGTCTTCCAATAATTGACATTTTCATCTTTCTATATCACTGACAATCTAAAAGGTATAAAATATAATCTAAAAGTTTATTAAATTTGTATTTCCCTTATTATTGGTTATTTGATCCATTTTTCCCCATTTAGTTGTTGACAGCTTACATTTCTTCTTTGAAAAAAAAAGTTCATATCCTTTAACCATTTAGCAACTGAGAATGGTTCTTACTATTTTATATTTTAGATTGTTTCACCTTTTTCCTTCATCTCTTACCTCATTCCTATTTAATTCTAAAATTATCTAAGAGAGGAGAGGCAGCAGGAAGAACCTCCAACAATAGGAATACTCTATCCCCTTACCCTCCCCCTTTAATCCAGCTTATTGAAGACTCAAGAGCTTGGATGAGATGAGATTCAACAACTTCTTTCCTTCTGAAGAGATGGAGGACCACCAGATCTTACCATGTCCAGTCACTGCCTCCTAGTATCCTCTAGACCTCACTCTCTGACTAGTCTCTATTCCCTAGTTTCTTGTACTGTTATCTTAACTACTTATATTACCTAAGGAATACTGAGCCTTGTTATCCACCCTACCCTTAGAAGTTTCAGCTCTTTCCATTTGCCCTGAACTGATCATTCTTTTATATTTTGTCTCTTCTGATTAAAAGCTCCTTGGGAAGTAGATCTATTTCACTTTTCTATTTCTATCCCTTTGATTTAGTATATGCTTGTGACATAATAAATACTTAATAGTGTTGTCATTAATTCATTCAATTCTCTCTAGAGTGTAAATATCAGATTTTTATCAGAGAAAATTACTACAAAGATTTTCATATTATTCCAGTTAACTGCTTTCTTAAAATTCTAGCTGCATTTATTTTTCTTGTACAAAGCTTTTCAGTGTTCCTTCTTGCCATGTTACCCATTTTATTCTCTATAATCATCTGCATCCTTTAATTAGTTTAGAAGTTTCCCCCAGCCATAATTGTGAAAAGTATTTTCTTTCCTTTTCCTCATATAACATGATATGACTTTTCATATTTAAATTATGATAGTTCTAATTGTTGATAGATTACATTGTGGATAGAACATTGGAATTGGAGTCAAGAAAACTTGAGTTCAAATCTAGTTTCAGAAACGTGTGTCTCCTTGGGCAATTCATTTAACTTATGCCTGGCTTATTGTCCTTATCTAAAAAATAATAGCATCTAATTCTCAAAGTTGTTTTGAAGATAAAATGAGACATTTGTAAAGTGCTTTACAACCCTTAAAGCGCCATATAAGGGTACTGCTGCTCCAGTGATGATGATGATGTTAAAGGTTTTGCTTTAATTCAAGGTAAAATTTATTTTTCCATAAAAATATTTCTTCCTACTGTGCCAAGTTCTGTCCTAAAGAACCAAATAAAAAACAAAAATAAGAAACACAAACCCAAGTCTGATTGGAAACAAAAATTAAAACCTTTTAATTTTAAGTTGCTTGAAAAATTAATTCACTATGAATGGTAGCATATACTTATAACCTCAACTACCTGACAAGCAGATGCTGTCAGATCTCCTGGGCTCAGGAATTGAGTATCAATAAGCTGTGCCAATTAGGTGCCCATATTAAGTTTGGCATAAACAAAATTAATCTCTTAAAGTTGTCTATAGAGGAGTGACTTGGAGCAGGTCAGAAAGAGAGCTGGTAAAAGCTTTCACACCAATCAATAATAAGACTATAACCATGAGTACACATCAAGCTTGGGCAAGATAAGAAGGATCAGTCTTTTAAAAAATAAATAAAAAAGAAGAAGAAGAAAGAGAAAGAAGGAGGGAGGAAAGTGATAGGGAAAAGAAAAAAAGGAAGGTTGGGAGAGGGAAAAGAAAAGAAGGAAAGGGGAAGCAGGAAGGCAAAAGGATGGATGAAACCCTCAAAATTCATTAAATATGGGAATGACATGGTTAGAACCATATAGTAGTTAAACTATGCAATCAGTGGTGCAAAAGACAGACTGAAAAGGAGATAATACTGAAGCAACAAGATCAGTTATGAGCCTATTACAATCACCTAAGAGGTGATAAGGATGTGAACTTGGGTGTGTAGTAGCTCTCTTAGAAGTAGAAAAGAAAAAGAGAAAGGCTTAAAAAATATTCCTGAATTACAATGAAAAGACTATGGTAATCAGAGATGAGCAAAAAAGAATAGTTAAGGATAAAATAAGATCTTAAATGGAAAGAATTGGTTTAAAATTGGTTTAAAACTGATAGAAAAAGTGAAGATAGAAAGAAAAATAGATTAAAGGGGAAAGATAGTAAGTTTAGCTTTGGCCATGTTCATTTTGAGAAGCTAATAGGATATCCAAGTAGAGGTACACTATGGTGAGAGTTCCATTAAGATAGAAGTACTGAAGTCAGTACTGAAGGTAAAAATTTAGGAGTGATCTCTATGGCCAATAATATAAGAGTAATTATATTATAAATATATTTGCATATATATGGTATATATGTATAATATATATATTGTAAATATATATATATATACATATTACATATATATAGGAAAGTCACTCAGAAAAATTACTGAGAATGATAAAAAACAGACCCTTAGAGAATACCCACTTTAAAAGTTTGAAAATCATACTGAAAACAAGAGAAATGATTAGCTATATAGGGGGAAAAACTCAAACCAGTAATATAACAATCTCTAAAGCCAAGAAAGAAGTGGGCATTCAATAGGGAGAAGGGGCCAATAGTAACAAAGACTAGAGATGTAAAGGAAGATGACAAAAAAAAAAAAAAACAGGAAAACACCAATGGATTTAGAACCATAGAATTATATCTTATAAGGAAGCTCAGAAGCCATCTTATTTAATCTTTCATTTATACATAAAGAAACAATTGATGATTGGTGATCTTTAAGAGAACAGTTTCCATTTAATGAATGGAATATAATCTAGACTTTTCCATGATTTTTCAATCATGGGAATCCTGTGAAGTTAAGCAGAATAAATCAAATCTTTCCTAATTTTTATAAATAGGAAACACAAAATAAACATCCACAATTATTTCCACAAAATGGTTTTTTTCCCCCATGGCTATAAATTTCTTCATTATTCTAATGGCCCTCTTCTAAGCATGATCTAGTTGTAAATGTCCTTCCAAAAATATGGAACAACTTTAAAGCACAATATTCTAGATATGATCTAAGAAAAACTCCATAAACTGAGTACAATAGAATTATAATTCTCCTTATTATGGACATCATAAGACTTTATTTCTATTAATGCAGTCTGAGTACATTACTTTATTACTATGACATCACATGACTGATTAAAACTGATATTTTTGTCACTGATACTTCTAGGTCTAAAGTTCTGCTTTATATGGATCAGTATCTATCTTTAAACCAAATTCAACATTATAGTTACCCCTTTAAGTGAAATTCTACTATTGTTATTACATTCTTTAAGTATACCAAGATATTTTTTTCTCATTCCTATTCTTTCATCTATTCTATTAGTTATCATTCTCAGCTTTGTGTTATATATAAATTTGATAAACATAAAATATCTTCATGAAAATCCCCGAGGTGTTAAGCACACACATGTACACACACATACACAAACACACATATATACAAACAAGTTATGAGCAAAGGCCAATGGTACTTAAGTAAATACACACCTCTAGGATGACATGGATACATCAACCAGCATACTTTGGGCCTAATCAGTCAGTCACTTCTGAATTCTTCTAAGTTTATTGCTATTTAGTCTATAGCTTTCCAGTTTATTCACAAAAATATCAATGAGTCATGTCTCACCAGCATATAATAAGTATATAAACCCTTTCTTCTTCCTTCCTTCTTTTTCAGCTCCCCTTTATGCACTATCTTCTATTAAAATATATATGATGTCCTAAAAATCTTAGTTAAGCTGTAATAGCTTAAAATTTCACTGAGAAGGAAAGTATGGCACCTACTATGTGTCAGGCACTGTGCTAATTGTCTTTTTTTTTTTTTAAACAAATATAACTCATTTTATTTTTATAATAATCTTTGGTAACTTTATTATCAGCTGAAGAAACTGAGACAAACAGAGATGAAGTGATTTCTTCAGGGTTATTGTGCTAATAAATGTCTGAGGCCAAATTTTATCTCAGATCTTCCTGACACTAGATCTAGCACTCTGATCCATTATGCCACTAGCTGCTTCTATACTACTAGCAGCCTTTAAGACTTTTGTGACACACTGTATAAAATCCCAGAGGGTAGGTAGATTATCTTGCTTATTTGCATTTATATCCCCAGGATTTAGCACAGGGCTTAATAAATACTCTGGTAATCCAATCAATCTATTTTATCTTATCTAATTCCTTGATCTATGAGATTCTTCTAAAAGAAGCTATGGACCTAAGGTCAGGACAAGGTAAATCCCTAAGACAACTCCAAACTAAAGCTTACAATAATCAACAAAGTTCCTGTGCTTCTTTCAGTTCAAAGACTTCCTTAGGACCAAAGAGTAGTTATCTTCAACCCTCCTAAACAAAAGGATTTTCAAAAGGTTGTAAGAGAGCTGGAACTACAAAATGCTAGCTTGGTGACTGTGCCAAACTAAGGAGCATGAAAATAAAGGAAGTAAGTTTCTTGCTGCTTTGAACCCTTCTCACCAAGCATTAACTATTTTATTAATTAGTTAATAATTATTAATAAAGATATTAAGCATCTTTGCCCCTTACTAGTTGTGTAAACTTAAGCAGCTATGTAAGATAGCCATAGAAACTTCTGTGCTTTAGGTCTCAAGTTACTCTTCAAAAATGAGGGAATTTGACTAAGTTTAGTCCTACAAACCCATGGGTTATGCATAGCTCTTATGATAGAAAACAAAATCCCTAGAGGATCTTGACCATCTCCCCTTCTAGTTTCCATCTGGGAAAGCAACCTATTGTTGTAGAAGAAAGTATTGGTTTAGGGGTCAGAAACTATGAAGTCAAAGCTTAACTCCATCATTAACATAAGCGAACACAGCCAAGATGAGATGATTGGATTCAATCGTCTTGGGATAATTGTAACATATAGGGTTGCAATACTGTATATGCAAGTTTTATTAACCAATGCAATTCTTGTCCAAATACTTCTATGAATCCTCCAAAGAGGTCCCTCCAGGGCCCTGGAAATCTATCTCTGGGTCTTTTAATATCTTCTGGTTACCAGTGCAACTTTTAAGCTATCTCTCCATGGTCTCTGTGGATGATGGGCATTTTTTTTTTTTCTCATCAAACATAACCTTGATAATGTCATTTTGTGAAGTATCCTGGTTATAACCACCATATGTCTCTTCATTGCCCTTTGGGAATCTCTAATTTTGATTCTTCTGAGAGTAGCTATTTCATGGTTGCCAGTCATACAGTATTACCAAGAGCACAGTGGTATTAAAAAGACATATACACTGACATAAGGAATAGCTTTCAATCACTCAAAATGTCATAAAACTTCCAAATAAAATTTAATCACTCTCCATTAACCAATTTCTGATTGCTTTAACTAATGATGATTTCTATTTCTCTTTTTCTTCTGAGAGGACTCCCAATTTCTGATTTTATCAGTGTAAAGAATTAGCCTGATGCAGTTTGCCACTGTGATAACTCTCCCTCCTGATATAAATCAGCAAATATTCTATCATATAAAAGTCTTAAAGAGATGCCCAGATCACTGATCAATTAATGAACTGCCCAGGGTCACATAGCCAGGTTGTGTCCAAGTGAAGATATGAATCTAGGGTTCCCTGACTCCAAGCACTCTTAATACTGTTACCCTGGAGTTTGTTGAATGATACAAGAAAAAAATATATTAAATTACATAGAATTTTACACTTATAAAATACATATATGTATGTGTAAAATTTGCATGCATACATACATATGTGGACATCAGTGTGCAAGCATATAATACACACATACACCATCTCATTTGAGCATCACAAACTCTCCTAGAAACTAGTAGTACAAGTGTTATTATTAAGCTTTACATGTGGGGAAACTAAAACTCAGAAGCTAGACCACTAAAGCTAGTAAGCAGTAAAACAAGGTATCAAAACGCAAGTGTACTGATTCTAATTTCGGTGCTTTTTCCATGGTTACATTGTTGTTGCTATTATTCAGATCTTCAGTTCTAAACTTTTTATAAACTCATGGACCATACTTTCCATGGGGTTTTATTGAAAAAAAAGATACTTGAATGGTTTGCCATTTTCTTCTCCAATAGATTAAAACAGTAATCCTCAAAGTTGTGGCCCATAGAATTCTAGGGTTCTCTGAAACCCTTTCAGAAGGTCTCCAAAATCAAAATTAATTTTTATTTCTAATATGACAAATATTTACAAATATAACCCATGTTTTATATATTTATATATATGTAATTTTATTGTTTATTATTATATTATATTATTATATACAATATGTAATATATCTATAAATATAAACTCACATAAACAAAAACTCTTTGCACAGACTCATAACAATTTTTAATAATATAAAAATATTGAGAACAAAAGTTTGAGAAACATTGGATTAAGTAATTTAGTGATTTATCTGGGGTCACACAAATAATAAGTCTCTCAAGCTGGCCCAATTTGAATTCAGGTCTTCCTAACTCCAGGCCCAGTATTCTATTCACCTAGCTACCTCCTTCTGTGAGATTATGAAAGTCTTTAGAGTTTATGCCACTCAAAAACTACTTCCAGTTTCTTAATGTTTTGTGTTTTTTTTATGTCCATCTGGTTTTTGACAGAACACTAAATTCTTTGATGGCAAAGACACCCTAGCTCTTTCATATTACAAAGCTAAACACTCAGAAAA
This sequence comes from Sarcophilus harrisii, assembly GCF_902635505.1. Taxonomy (NCBI): domain Eukaryota; kingdom Metazoa; phylum Chordata; class Mammalia; order Dasyuromorphia; family Dasyuridae; genus Sarcophilus; species Sarcophilus harrisii. The sequence continues at coordinate 537,977,611 of NC_045428.1, forward strand.
CCATAGATAACATTAGTTCACTTGTATTGAATTCTAGTTTACTTCACTGTCACCAAGGATGCCAAAAGTCTGATAAAAATAGTTCAATGTAGGGAAAACCCAGCCTTCTCTTTCTTGCCCCAGTCACTCTCTCCAACTTCTGCTTCCAAAATATCTGTACTAATAATAAACTCCCTTTTCTTATCTTCAAAACCGCAAAGGAAGTAGATAGGAAGGAAATGAATTATCACCACAGGTTGTCAAAAGTCCATAACTGAAAACTATACACAGTCTAAGAAAACCTCTTTTTCCCTACTTGTCCAAAATCATTTCTTTGGAACCTCAGTTCTGGTGTCAATCAAGAGAGAATTAAATCTACCCATTTACCACTTAACTTTAGAGCCACACTCTTACCAAAATTCATTAATAAATAATTGTATAACATATAATTATATGTAAATTACATTATGTTTATGCTGTGATTTTATATTAATATTTATTATAATCTAATAATAATTAACAATAAGATGCATGACTAAGTTTTATAATAGTTTTTGGCCAATGTGATATGTTAAACAATTATTTCCTGCTTCATTAGATTAAAGAACTTCACACTGGAGGAAATGATCCATTTTGTTTACTGCAAGGTTCTACTCTAGTCACCCTCCTTAGTATATATGTGGGCAGAAAATTATAGCCAATTTACCTGGCAAAACAAAAACAAAAACAAAAACTACATCCAACCCTACTTAACTGGCTTCTTATGGAATTCCCTCAAGAAGTGACCTTGCTTTGCTTCCAGGCTACAAAGCCAGCACCTATTAATTCATTTAAAAATTCCTAGGAGAGAAGAATACCCTTTCACTAGTTTAATAACCTCTGGAAAGTACTACTCAGATTTAATCCAGCCAAAGCTGAATCCCACGTTCTCATTTGCTATAGAGAAGAATTGTTCAGTATCATCCCATATGAATGATAGGTATTCTTTTGGGGAAGATTCAAGAGCACAGTATTCACTATGAAAATCACATATTCCTCAGATATTCTGTATCATTTACCCTCTGGTTTCTGAACATACCCATACCTAAGCTATACTGGACTGATAATAACGTATTTCTTTTTGAAGCCTTTCAGAGAAGATGTAAATCTTCATGATTCAATCTATAACATGACCACTCTGCTCAACGGAGTCTCCCTATTAGCCATAAGGCTACCTCATTTAAGGAGTAAAAAGGCCTTACCTTGGCAGGGTTGATTGCTGTAATAACCCACACACAGTGAGCATTGTTGTCATACTGAATAGGGAAGTTAGGGGATGTGATGATGCCTGAAGGGCCACGGAGGTGAGCATCACACATTCGAGCTATAGAGAGGAAACAAAAGAGAGACATATGTTAGCACAGGCCACAGGTCTGTCCCCCTTGCCCAGAAGAGATCCATGACAAAGCTATAATTTCTTTCTGTCAGAAAGGTTCTCCATTGCAATCCTTCCTCGCTTTTTCAATAGATTTAACTAAGTGGTACAGTAGTCTATGATACATGGGAGATGAAGACAAAGAAATTGAGTTGGCAACTGTTCTACCTGCTACTTAAAAAAATAAATAAAAGCCCAGAAATTCATAAACTATAATTAAATCCTATACTCATGATGACATAATTCATTGTTCTTGTTCCCACATCCTTCCCACCTCATTCCCAAACTTCCACATAAACCCCTAGGCTTTTTTGAGGAACCTTTTTTTTTCTTCAAGACTATTCAGGATTGTTCATCATTTAGTATAAATGGCCTTAACCCAAACCCCACCAAAAGAGCTCTAGATGGGAAAGGAAGGAAGACCATTTGGTGACTGCAAAATAAATCCAAAAGAGTGGTATGACTACTCCCTTCTATCTGTAGCAGAGAAAGGAACAGAGAAAGAATAATGCCAAATGGTCAAGTGTTCCACAGTCCCTAATCCAGGCACAGAATGTAAGTCACAAAGTCTTCAAAAGCTCTCCTGAGGACTTCAGATAATTAATCCCTTGCCCCACTCCCCATATCCCACCTTCAACTTAATATATCTATTCTCCAGCTGAAAAAGGACATGTGATCTTGGAGTAGCTTCTAAGAGAAATTAAGTCCCTCAAATCCCAGTTTCCCACCAGAAAAACTGTCCCCCTTCCTTCTCCTTTCCTCCCTTCCTTATCACAAGTTTCCTTGTGATAGATAATGTCAAAGACCTACATGACATGCTCCTCTTTGTGCAAGTGATCATCAGAGATGGTAACTGAAACACTGTTATATATTTATCACAAAAGCTGCATTATTCTCCTTCATACTCACATGACTTTAGTTTTCTTGCTTTTTTCAGGCTAAAATAATAAAGGTGTGATGTTCAAAATATATACAATATTGATACAGATATATAACCAAGTTCCATTGTCCACTAGGTAAGTAGCCAAACATATGAAAAGGCAGTTTTCAAAACGAGAAATTCAAATCAGAAGGAAGAATAAATGAATGAACGGATACTCTAAATTATTAATAAAAATCAAATTAAAAAAACATGAGGCTTTATTTTACATGCTTTAGAGTGACAAATATGAGCAAAGTTGAAAATAGCAAACACTGGCAGGTTATAGAAAGAAACACTGATGGGTACAGATGTGAATTGGCCCAAACATTCCTGAAAACAATTTGAAATTAAACTTAAAAAAACAGAAAATAGTGAAGGAATTCCAATACAAAGGTAAAGGTCTCACATATAAAGAAATATTTATAGCATATCTTTTTTTTTGTGGTAGTAAAATACTGGAAAGAAAGTGTTACTATTGTTAGGGAAATAGATGAACAAATTATGGCATATGAATTTGTTGCAATTCTTAGACCAGGTGACCCTGGAATCTCTATGTGTATGTCCTCTGTTATTTTACTCTCTCTATTAAAAGTCTCATAAGATACTATATGATGATCAGTTCTGATGGACCTGGCCATCCTTAGCAACGAGATCAACCAAATCATTTCCAATGGAGCAGTAATGAACTGAACCAGCTACGCCCAGAGAAAGAACTCTGGGTGATGACTAAAAACCATTACATTGAATTCCCAATCCCTATATTTATGCCCACCTGCATGTTTGATTTCCTTCACAAGCTAATTGTACAATATTTCAGAGTCTGATTCTTTTTGTACAGCAAAATAACGTTTTGGTCATGTATACTTATTGTGTATCTAATTTATATTTTAATATATTTAACATCTACTGGTCATCCTTCCATCTGGGGGAGGAGGTGGGGGGGTAAGAGGTGAAAAATCGAAACAAGAGGTTTGACAATTGTTAATGCTGTAAAGTTACCCATACATATAACCTGTAAATAAAAGGCTATTAAAAAAAAAAGTCTCATAAGATTTAATGGTAAAGGGGATGGGATATTAATGTGGTGTAAGAAATTTAAAGTGACTTGGAGTGACTGATATGAACTGGTCCAAAATAAAGTTAACAAAACAAGAATAGTAACTTAGACAAGGTCCACAATAATGTAAAGGAAACAATTCTGAACTCTAATCAGTGAAGTTCTTAATCACAATTTTTGAGAAATGATGGTAAAGCATTGAAATAGAGAGATGATAGATGATGGTGATGGAGGAAGAGAGATACTATTGGGAAAGAAAAGTGATTTCGTTTTCAAGTATCAATATTTCCTCTCTCCCCACCCCCACCCCCAGACTAATTCGATGTTTTCTAAAACCTAAATCTAAAGTGAGTTTAGGTTGTCAGTAGAATTAGAATCATACTAGGAGCATTTTAGTGAACACTACAGTTCTAAACAAACAATACCAATGTAATTGATTACATTGTTGTGTATCTGATGAGCAGAGATAGGACTACATTAGTATAAAATTTCTCTGTATAATTTTATTCACCAGCAAAGTGGGCTAAAATTACAAGTTATCTCTCCCAACACACACAGAGTAGATACATCCTTCACCTAGGTGTTGCTACTAGATTCCCTTGCATCAGTCTTCCTGAACTAACTACCTACTAAGGGAGAGAAATCAATTTAGCAACTTTTTGGTGCTTATGCCATCAATGAAAGAGTAATTCCAGTGAATCTGGGGAAAAAAATCACTTTTACATATGTCACAAAAGTTTCCTAATTGCTTTGGAATTCTCCCTAACCCTAACCTCTGAACCTTTTGTTGCAATTCTTAGGCCAGTTGACCCTGGAATCTCTATGTGCATGTCCTCTGTTATTTTACTCTCTCTATTAAAAGTCTTATAAGATTTAATTGTAAAGGGGATCTTAAAAATAATTTAGTCTAACCCGTTTATTTTATAGATAAAAACAATGAGACTTGGAGAAGTTAAGAGACTAGCCTATAGTCAAATACATAGTAATTACCATGGCCAGATCATGGACTCCATGCTGGGGTCTTTCCACTTTCCTCATTTTTTTTTTTAATTATTTAATAGCCTTTTATTTACAGGATATATGCATGGGTAACTTTACAGCATTAACAATTGCCAAACCTCTTGTTCCAATTTTTCACCTTTTACCCCCCCACCCCCTCCCCTAGATGGCAGGATGACCAGTAGATGTTAAATATATTAAAATATAAATTAGATACACAATAAGTATACATGACCAAAACGTTATTTTGCTGTACAAAAAGAATCAGACTCTGAAATATTGTACAATTAGCTTGTGAAGGAAATCAAAAATGCAGGTGTGCATAAATATAGGGATTGGGAATTCAATGTAATGGTTTTTAGTCATCTCCCAGAGTGCTTTTTCTGGGCATAGCTGGTTCAGTTCATTACTGCTCCATTGGAAATGATTTGGTTGATCTCGTTGCTGAGGATGGCCTGGTCCATCAGAACTGGTCATCATATAGTATTGTTGTTGAAGTATATAATGATCTCCTGGTCCTGCTCATTTCACTCAGCATCAGTTCGTGTAAGTCTCTCCAGGCCTTTCTGAAATCATCCTGTTGGTCATTTCTTACAGAACAGTAATATTCCATAATATTCATATACCACAATTTATTCAGCCATTCTCCAACTGATGGACATCCATTCAGTTTCCAGTTTTTAGCCACTACAAAAAGGGCTGCCACAAACATTCGTGCACATACAGGTCCCTTTCCCTTCTTTATAATCTCTTTGGGATATAATCCCAGTAGTAACACTGCTGGATCAAAGGGTATGCACAGTTTGATAACTTTTTGAGCATAGTTCCAAACTACTCTCCAAAATGGTTGGATTCGTTCACAACTCCACCAACAATGCATCAATGTCCCAGTTTTCCCGCATCCCCTCCAACAATCATCATTATTTTTTCCTGTCATCTTAGCCAATCTGACAGGTGTGTAGTTTCCACTTTACTCCTAACAAACCTTGAGAAACAAAGCAATTTAAGACTTCCCTGAGGAATTCTCCTTCCCCAAATTGATATAAATAAACCAGTAAAGAACCATAAAAGAATTATGCTTTCTTAGGCATGTTCCTAAATGTGCCAAAAGTCCAAGTGCTGACCTAGGAGAACCCATAGTTTAATAGCACTAGTCACCAAAAGTTGAGTACACAATTTTAGTCAACAGATCCAGAACTTAGCATGGTGCTTGGCACACAATAGGCATTTCCTAAATGCTAGTTGGTATGACACGAGCTTCCCTACTGCTTTAAGCCCCGAAGGCTCATCTCTGAAATGACTCTCAAAGGCTGAAGAGAAGATAGGTTCCTTTAAAATACAAGTAGTCAATCTGGTTCTTGTAAATGCTGTTCTAACACTGCTTCTAGAATGGAGGTACTCTCTTGAAGCATAACTAGAGATGTAAACACTGAGATCTTTATTTTGTAGAGTTGTAGTTGATCACCAAGCCTCACAGTACATGTTGTTTTATGGGTTTTATGTCTACATAAAGCAATGGTAAATATAATACTTCTACTATCTTGTCACATTATGTACTCTAAGGCACCTGGGAAATCCTGGCATCAATCACCATCTGGGACAGGGCCAGCCTTACATGCAGGCACAGTAAGGCATTTCGTAAATGGAAAGAAATCTGAAGCCCCAGCAAGACTCCAATGTCCCCATTCCCTTAAATTAACATTTATAATTCCATTGAAGAGAGCTTTACTGCTTTAACTTTATTGATATCTCTTTTTTTAAACATATCCTTTATAATCACTGTTCAATACCTCCCATCAAGCAATTCTTTTCATCAAAGGTTTTTTGCATATCAAAAACTCTGATAATAGATGCACCTGTCAACTTCCATCACTGTCAAGGAGCAAAGGGAAATGTCTTTTAGAATTTGTTTTTAAGGTCAAGACTAATCATAATTTTTTGTACTTGTCAACATTTTCATTTATTTCACTGTAGTCAATGGCTAAAATATTATTTGCCTAGGTCTTCACTTTTTTGTATCGGTCTTTCCATATAGGTCTTTCCAAGTTTAGAAGAGATTAGAAATCACCAAGTTCAAATTCCTCATTTCACAGATTATGAAGCCAAATAAAAAAGAGGTTATATGATTTACCTCAGGTCAGAGAACTATTAAGTTTCTGAAGAAGGATTTAGACTCAGGTCTTTCTCCTCACCATTCAACATTCTATGAACTATCCTACCTCATTGCCTCATATTTCTGATAGCACAATAAAATTCCATTACTTTTATGCATCACAATTTAGTCATTTCCCCCATTGACAGACTTTGTTTCTAATTCTTTGCTATCACTTGGTCTGCTAATAAATATTTTGACATTTATGCAGCCTGAATTTTAAAAGAAAAACAGTATGTGCCTATCTTTACATTATTTCAAACTGCTAACCATTAACTGATCATTCAGAAACCATTCATTAATTATTTACTATGTGTTAAATCTTGCACTAAGTGTCAAAACTACCTGCCCTACAGGAGGTCACATTCTAATGATGAAATAATATGTCAATTACTAGATACATAACAGATATCCATGGAGTAGAAGGGAAGTAATATCACGAGGGAAAGCATTAGTAGCTTTGTAGGACTAGAAAAGGCCTTCTAAATAAGTTAGGATTTGATCTGAGTTTTGAAAAATGCAAGGAAAACTAAGTGGTAGAGGTGAGGACAGAGAACATTTAAAGCATGAGAAACAACTAGTGGTATCCATCAACTATGTCTAAGTATGCCATCTTTCTACAACTTCCCCAATATCAAACCCATTCTTTGTCATCTTTGCCAATTTCTAGATCTTTTTAGAGTTCAGTTACTATTAGATTTCCATTTCCTCTCAGAAAGATCATAAAGAAAGTTGTTCTCAATTCTAATCATGGACACTTCAGTAAAGAAAAACTCTCTGATATGAGATTTGAGTAGAGGAAAAGAGGACAGAGGATTAGGGATTTGAATCCTATGGAAAGAAAGGGGAGATAGAAAAATTCACAGAACAAAAACCTGAAGATTCCCAAGTCAATTTTACTGATTTCAGTAGTAATTTTGTAGTAGTCATCCCTGCTGGATTCTATTTTCTTCACTGAGGTCTTTGAATGTTACTGATTCCAAAAGAGACCAAATTCAAACCTTCTAACAAAAAAATAAGGGTCTCAGCAGAGAAACCCAAGGCAAATTTACTAATTCCTTCCTGAATTCTTGCTGAGGAAAGAAGACATACTAAGATATATTATGTTAACCCAAATATGCTTTATCATGTGTAATTCTTGAATTAAAAATTAAAGATTCCATGATCTCATTCATCAAAACACCAAGTGATGGTGAGACCCCAAGGAAAGGATCACAGTTTCATTGAATGCTAGAGTCAAAAAGAATATTTGGAAATAATCCAAGATCAAGAGAGTCAATGAAACATAGCCACAGAATAAAAAGTCTTGAGAAGGGAAGGGAAGGGAAAGCCCTAGAGTTTGGTGTGAACTACAATGATATGATAGAATTATATATTGAAAGTACTTGATGAAACTTTAGACTACTTTGTCCAAGTGTATAGAAGGGAAACAGACAGGGAAAGGAATTTGTTTTCCAAGACCTTAGAGTCTAATTAATGACATATGCTAGTCTAGAACTCCTCAATGCAGGGTTTTTTTCTATCTACATGACAATGTTGGAAACAATTTGTTCCCATTTTTGCAGAAGAAAAGTTAATTTGATTTAAAAACTAATATTTGATCTTAATGTGTAATTAATTGGTCATTAAAATATTTTTCTGATAGTATTAAAATGTATTTTATTTGTGTGAAGAGGAAAATCTCTCAGGTATCATCAAAGAGTTACTCAGGAAAGTCTAACTTCTTTAATTGTCCCTTTGTCAGGGGTATTGTAAAGGGAAGTCCCTGTTCAAGTATGGATTTAACTAAATGAAATAGCTCCCTGGCATAGTCTGAAGTTTACAGTGGTTTCTGAGAGTCACACAGGAAAAGGTAGAAGCCAAGAAATCACCAGATGCTCTGCTATCTTCATTAAATATTTACAGGTTCCAGGGATTTTGTAGGTATATAACCTCTTATTGTCAGTGTTGTTTCCTGTACACAGAGGTAGTTTAACTACCCAAACACTTTATACCATCTGTATATGTTGCTGAAGTCCTGGGTTTTAACCCTTTGCCAACCTATTGGCCGCTATCTTTATCATGATTCTTTTAGAATTCTGAAAGCTGCTTTGTTATTTTCTCCCTTCAGGCACAAATGCCATGAGCCAATTCCCTTTTGGTTGGTGCCTAGTCTCTTCTTTCTTTCTTAAAAGTTATTCAATACTTAATAAAGAATATGACAGCATCCATATTTCTCCCTTGCTTATGTGGGTAAGTGGAGATTAGCAGGTAATTTGCAGGAAGCAGAGTTAATAAAACCAGCCTAGTGTGGTCTATGCCCAAGGTTTCATTCTAAGGATCAGAAAAAGCAACTAGCAATCAGTTTCAAAATGAAAAACAAAAAGATAGGTGATGAATAGAAACAGAAGGCTAAGAAGGACACAGTTTGAGATCAAAGGATATAAATCCTGGGTTAGTATATACATAGCTAGGTTACAAAAATAATATGAAGAAAGACAAAGTGTTGCAAAGCATCATGATTTGTTTCACGCAAAAAAAAAAAAAATCAGACTGACATTTATGGTGGCAATATGCTAAACACAGCATTTCTTCTGTTCCATATTAGCTAAATATATAATCCTGTGTGTCTAAGAATGCCTCTCTAGGGATCAAATCCTAATTTGGTGGAATAGTCAGCTCCACAGCATGCAGATTATGATAAGAGTTTATGCTATGCTTGTGACTTCAAAATATTCCTTCCTCTGAGGTAATCCCTTCCTATCTCATAATAGGCACTAGATTAAGTCCAGTTGGCAAGATTCAATGGGTGAAGTTTAAGTTTGCAGTGTACTTAACTTATATTAAAAAGCAACAATGACAATAAGCACCTCATATTTGTATAGCAGCTTAGGTTTACAAAGTACTTTCCCCATATCAATCTTGTAAGATAAGTAGATTCTTATTGTTACCATTTTACAAAATTATAGGGACTTAAGTCTATAGAAATAAAATAATGTGATCATAATTGCAAAGATAATAATGTCAAGAGAAAGCTGAAACTTTATTCTTCTAATTCTAAATGTGAGCCTTTAAAAAATCATTCTTTAAACCAGAGAAATATGGCAAACAGGACTCATTATCAGTGTTACTATGATGAAAATTCTCTCCTTGTTTTACTAGTTTGTTAGTAGGTCTGTCTGTGTACAGTCTCACAAGTCAATTGAGACCTGATATATAATAAATAAGGGTAAAATTTCCATTATATTTTATTTCACATGTAACTGTGTCTACCTGAAAGATATGTTAACAATTGACCATGACAAGTCTAAAACTCACTTCATTAGGATCATAAATTTGGAACTGAAAATGATCTTATAGTCTAACTTCCTCAATCGAAATATATATATATATATATATATATATATATATATATATATATAATTTTAAAATAAATTAATAGAAATCTGCCAGATTTTAAAAAGTATAATAAAAAATGAAAAATAAAATAAAATAAACCTGCAGAGTTATGAAGAAGCTCGTACCTTCCTGTCAAGAGGATTAGTTCATTATTTAGTTTATCAGTAAACAAGACAGTGGGATCAATTCTGGTAGAAATCATCATTTAAACATAAAGCTTTCCCCCCCTCTTCTAGGAATTCATGGGAGCAACAACCCAAATAGCAAAGCCTGAAATTCTCAAGGTAACAGACCCAGAAGAGCTAAATAGAAAAATAAAGTCAGAATAGAGCAATAAATTCCAAAATGGAAGGAGTATTTGGAGGGGGGAGAAAGGTATAGAGGGAAAACCTAAAGAAAGGAATAGAACATTTTAAATTATAAAAATTTTCTGCACATGAAGAATTAAAGAAATGAACTAAATAGTGAGAAAAATATGAACATTGAAAAAGAATCCATAGATAATTCATGAAGTAATTATAGTTACATGGAGGATTCTTAATAAGTCTGATTAGTAGAAAAAATCTTTTCCTTTATACTGTGTAGAATCAAAGATCAACCATTTACTTAAGGAAACTTAGCTACCAGATGGAAGACTAGAACTAACCTTTTTTCAAATCAAGAATAGAACTCTTCTCACTAAGAAGATACATTTGCATTCATATTGAGGGCCAAATAACAGGAAAATAGGTCAAAAGATTCTCTCTTGGCTATTTCTGCTAAATCAATGAAGTATATTTTGGCTTGTTTTAAAGAAAATACTGAATAAAGGAATTAATGAGCCATAACAAAGGACAAATGGGGCCAACTACACTTTTCATGCTCAAATCCACATCAGGTGGAATTATTAAATAAAGGTTATATATTAAATAAAGGTTACAAAGGCAGTTTTTCTTTTGAAAGAAAACTTGTAGAATAATATGATGAAATATCACTGGTTGTAATAATAAATATGTTTAGGATATGTAGAAAAAGAAAATAGTCCACTGTTAATTTTTGCCATTCAATAAAATATTTCTATAACAATAGCATAAATTAAAGTAAATTCTTTGACTTGTGACCTATTTTTAAAGAGAGAAACAACTACCATCAACATAAACAGGAGACCTTTTTGGCTTACTCATTCCCCTGTACCAAACCTTTCACACACAAAAAAAGTCAGATCAGCCATCAATTTATGAAGGAAATTTTCTCTCCTCAGTTTGTCTTTTCATCCTTCTATTGTTCAATCACTTCAGTCCTGACTCTTCATGACCCCATTTGGAGTTTCCGAGTTTCCTTGCCAAAGAAAGTGGTTTGCCATTTTCTTCTCAAGCTCATTGGACAGATGAGGAAACTGAGGCAAAAAGGATAAGTCACTTATCCAGGGTCACACTTCTGGTAAGTTTTGAGGGCCTATTTGAACTCAGGAAGATGAGTCTTCCTGCCAGGGTGAGTACTCTATTCACTAAGTTTCCTAGATTCCTTTTGTTTTTGTCCTTCTATGCTTCAAAATTTTTAATCAAGTTTCTCAATGGCCTTCTAGGTAAACATTCACCTTTTTCTATCCCATCATTCCCAAGTCCAATAGTCACACAAAAAATATCCTGAGTGTTACATTTTAAACTATTTCATTCAACAAATAAGGTCCTACTATATAAAAAACACTGGGGATTGTTTTTGTTTCAGACCTGTAAATTTCTCAATATTGAAAAAAAGGAAATAAGTATTTATTAAATAACTGATATGTCCCAGGTCCTACAATAAACATTTTACATACATGATTTGATCTTCACAAAACTTCAAGATGTGTTATTATTTGTTTTTTTAACTTGAAGAAACTAAAGGAGACCAAATCTATTTGTCCAGGATCACACAGCTAATAAATGTCAAGTATGTGAGGAATCTTCCTGACCTCAGGCTCGAAGTTCTATCCCCTGTGCCACCTGACTGCCTCTGTTGGAACTCCTAGTGAGGAAATTGCCTCTACTAATGCAAATCAGCAACTTTTCTGCAATTTAAAGTCTTATAATTGTCTGAGGGATAAATGATTAAATGACTGGCCCTTGGACACATCATTAACATGCTTCAGAGAGAACCAAATCCACTTCATCTGACCAAGGCCAGAGCACCATAACACCTGTCTACAAAAGTATGTAAAACAAAAACACAAACACAAACAACAAAAGAAAAAAATTCTTGCCCTCCAGGAATTTATTTTGGCAGGATATCACATGTATACATTTAAGTAAACAGAAAATAATTTCAGAAGAAAAAGAGCCCATAGGATGGAGTGAGAAATAAGCAAAAGTTTCATGTTAGTATCTTAAAGGAATTTCAGGATTCTAAGAGACAGTAAAAAAAAAAAGGAGAGGAGTGTATTTGTGGAATATGCATCAAATAATGAAGATGAAATGGAATATACTTTGGAGAACAGCATGTAAATTTGGCTAGAATGTGAGCTGTATCACATAATCTTGGTGCAGTGAATTTTAATAGTGTTTTCTGTAACAGTCTGAATAGTGTATAAAAAAGGGTTACTAATATTAGAGAAGTTCAGAAAGGTAGATGAGGTACAGATTTTTAAGGGATTTAAATGTCATGCTAATTTTATAAATTTTTCTATAAACAATAGTTAAACATTGAAGATTTTAGAGTAGTGAAGTAAAATAGTGCCATGGAATATTAGTTTGTAAGATGCATGAAGAGACTGATGATGGGAGAATATGCACAAAGAAGGCCAATTAGAATTCTAATACAATTGAAAAGGAGTAGGGGTAGAATGAACATAGCATAGAAAAGGCAGGGATTCACCTGAGCTCTCGCAAATTCACTTCCAAACAACTTTAAATAAAACCTCAAAACAAATTCTTGAGCAGCAGGGGCCACAAAAGGATAAGGTAAACCAATTTTCTAGCTCAAGACAATTTAGGTCTACAGGAAAGATTTATCATACCAGGATGAGAGTACAATATAGTCTAGGTCAAGTTGCACCAGTGTAGGCCACCCCAGCAAATTAACAGCAGAGCTTGGGGGTAACTGAATCAATCACAACAATAGTGGCAGCTGCAGCTTTTGGAGTTCTTAGTTCACACATAGTAAGAGGATTACAGAGGTTCCTTTCATGGCACTGAGTGTATTACCTATATATGCATGGATCTGGGTTGCTATTCTGGGTCACAATCCCATGATAATGAAAAGCACAAGTACTCTAGAGATTGCAGCCACATGGATGTGGTTCAATTCCAGGGTAGAAAACAGGGCTTAAGATCACTCACAGACCAGAGTACAGTCAAGGAGAGTAACAAATACACCAGTAGAAGAACTAAAAATTTATAGACTGAAAATAGTTGCACAAAAGCCTAAAGCCTGAAACCCAACAGGCAAAGGCAACTTTAACATCAAATTAAATGCAAAAATTTGGCTAAAGAAATAAGCAAACTAAAAAAAAAAAAAGAAAAGAAAAAAGAAACACTTGACCATAGAACCTTACTATGATAATGGGAAAGATCAAAATACAAGCTCAGAAAAAGACAACAAAGTCAAAACCCCTACATTAAAACCTTAAAGAAAAAATGTGAATTAGTCTCAGGCCCCTTCAAAAAAAAAGAATTCCTGGAAGAGCTTTTTTAAAAAGTTAAATAAGAGAGGTAAAGGAAAAAAGGGGAAAAGAAATGAGAGTAATATTAGAAAAACATGAAAAAAGGGTCCATAGCTTGGTAGAGGAGCCACAAAAAATTCTGAGGAAAATAACAGCTTTTAAAAAACCTAAATAGGGAAAATGATAAAAGAGGTACAAAAATTCACTGAAGAAAATAACTCCTTAAAAAATAAAAATCGACAAAATGAAAAAGAGGTACAAAAAAGCTCACAGAAGAAAATAATTCTTTAAAAATTTGAATTAGCCAAGGGGAAGCTAATGAATCCATAAGACATCAATAAATAATAAAACAAATTCAAAACAGTGAAAAAAATTGAAGATGTTTGATATATCTTTGGAAAAAACAATTGACCTGGGAAATATATTGAAGAGGGATAATTTTAAAACTTTTAAACTACCTAAAAACTATGATCAACAACAACAACAAAAAAGAGCCTAGACATCATCTTTCAAGAAATCATCAAAGAAAACTCTCTTGGTATCTTAGAAGTACATAAAATCAAAATTGAAAGAATCCATTGATTTCTTCCTGAAATAGATCCCAAATAAAAACTCCCAGGAATTTTATAGCCAAATTCCAGGGCTCCTACTTAAAGAAGAAAATATTGCAAGCAATCAAAAAGACAATTCAAATATTGTAAAGCCATAGTCAGGATAATACAAGATTTAGAATCTTCTCAAAGATCAGAAGGTTTGTAACATGATATTATGAAGCAAAGGATTACAACCAAAAATCACTTATCTAGCAAAACTTAGTATCATCCTCCGGGTGAAAAAAATGAACATTCAAAAAAACTAAAGAACTTTCAAGCATTCCTGATGAAAAGACCAGAGCTGAATGAAAAAGTTGAGCTTTAAATAGTAGGCTCAAGAGAAGCACAAAAGAGTAAAAAGGAAAGAGAAATCATAAGGGATTTAATAAAATTAAACTGTTTATATTTCTTCATGGGAAGATGTTACTTGTAACTCCTAAGAGCTTTTCATTATTAGTGCAGTTAGGAGTCTCCATAGACACAGGGAATGGGGATGAGTTGAATATGATGAGAGGATATAAAAATAAATAAATAAACAAAATAAAGGATAAGAAAGAGGAAAGTACTGGAAGAAGGGTAAAGGAAAAGACAAAATAGGGTAAATTATCTCAGCTAAAAGAGGTACAAAATAACTTACAGTAGCAAGGAGGAATAGAGGACAACTTTTGAACTTTGATAGGATTTGACTGAAAAAGGAAATAATATATACATTCAGGTGGAATTATAAATCTATCTTCCCCTAAAGAAAAGTAGAAGGGAAAGAGAATAAGAGTAGATAGAACACTGAAAGAAGGGAAAGTAGAGTGGGGGGCATGGCCAGAAACAAAACACTTTAGGTGATAGGTGATAAGGTGAAAGGAGAAAGAAAGAGAATGAGAGAGAGAGAGAAAAAGAGAGAGAAAGAGAGATAAACAGGGAGAAATAGAATTGAGGGAAATATATATTAATCATAAATGTTTTATTATAATTATAAATATAATCACATATATAATCATAGCTATAAAAATTATAATCATAAATATTTTAAAGCAAGTTTCTCCAATAAAGGCCTTATTTCTTTAAAATGAAGAGAGATTAGTCAAATTTATTTTTAAAAATTAGAGCTATCCTCTCATTGATAGTCAAAGTATATGAACAGGCAATTTTCAGATAAAGTAATCAAAGCTATTTATAGGTCTTATGAAAAATGCTCTAAATCACTATTAATTAGAAAAATGCAAATTAAAACAACTTTGAGGTATAGTCATAACTATCAGATTGACTAATATGACAAATGTTGGAGAGGATGCAGGAAAATTGAGATAGTAATGCACTGTGGGTAAATTTGTGAATTTATGCAACTGTTCTGGAAATTAATTTGGAACTATGTGCAAAGGGCTACAAAATCTTTGACCCAATACCATCATTAGGAAAATGATATATGTGTAAAAAAAATTTATAGTATATCTTTTTGTGAAGGCAGATTTTTAGAAATTGAGAGGATGCCCATCAACTGGGGAACAGCTGAACAAATTGTGGTATATGATTGTGAAGGAATAATTTGTACTATAAGAAATAACAAGCAAGATACTATCCAAAAAAAACCCCAAAAACCTGTGATACAAAGTAAAATAAGCAGAACAAAGAGGACATTGTACATGGTAACAGTCTTATTGTAGGATGATCAATTCTGAATGACTTAGCTATTCTCAGTAATACAATGATTTCAGATAATTTCTGAAGTACTTAACAGTAAAAAAAAAAAAAAAAAAAAAAAAAAAATCCCATCCTTTTCCATAGAAAGAACAGATGGAGTATGAATGCTGATTGAAGCATGCTTTTTTGTTGTTTTTGTTGTTTTATGTTTTGTTTTTTGTTCTGTTTTCTTTCACAATATGAGTACTATGGAAATAAGTTTTGCATGACAGCACATATATAATCTACAACAAATTGCTTACCTTCTGAAAGAGGAAAGGGAGGGAGAGAGAGAATTAAGAACTCAAAATTTTGAAAAGCTGTTAAAACTGTTTTTACATAAAATTGGGAAAGAAATAAAATATTTAAATAAAAATATGAAATGAGGGACAGAAGAAAACATGCATTTATTAATCACCTAATATGTATCAGGCAGTGTGCCAGACAGTTTATGAATATTATTTCATTTGATCCTCATAACAGATTTGAGAGGTAAGTACTATTATTATTTTCCATTTTACAGTTGAGGAGACTCAAGTAGACAGAGATTGAGTCACACAGCTAGCAAATGTAGGATTTGAACTCAATCTTCATGACCTGAGAAAATGGAGACACCAATGCACACTTTTTGTGGCACGCAGCTACCAGGTGAGAGGTAAAAAAAAAAAAAAAAAAAAAAAAAAAAAAAAAATCTTAAATAAAGAAGTATCTGTGTGAGGAAAGAATGAAATATTGAAGCCAAGTGTAGATGATGTAAAAATGGAATTGACAAGAACTGACAACTAAAAGTTAGCAACAAGATTGTTATGAGGGTGAGAAAGAGGGGAAAAGCAAAGAAAACAGCTGCTGTACAAACCTGGATAACTAGAAAGATAGAGGTAGCGCTAAAAAAATACTCTCAGCATGGCTTGGCCATTCCATTCTCTAAAATAGGACTTTGTTTTAACTCAGTCACCCAGGAAATAGTAATTTATACTATAAGTTATAGTTTCTACTTTGGGTTTATTTGTTTTTGTTTTCCCCACCTCTCTTATACTTATCTAATGTATAAAATGTCCTGAAGTTAATGACTATGTAGGAAAGGTGAAAGATGCACATGTTAACTTGCAGCTCAACTCCAGCAATCAAAATGGTCTAGAAAATTGGTTAACCATTATCGCACTAGAAAACAGTGAGGTTCATTGGCGTCTAAATCTGGCCATAACTCATAACCAACAATCTCCAAACCAGAAGATCATCTCTTCCCAATTATTTTAGTAGTAAATCTTGCTACCTATCAGTTAACATTCCTTTTCTTACTTCAGAAATAATCACAATAGGTTTACCTTGGTCATAACTACATGCTTTTGAATTTTCATCTACTATTGCTAATTGTGGACATTCAAGAATATATGACTCAGGAGATCACAGAGTTGAAAAGAACCTCAGAAAACATGTAATCCAGCATATACCTAAAGAGGGGTTAATAATTATATCTGACATTTACATAGTCTTTTTAGGATTTACACTCCACCATATATTATGCATAAAGTAACATGGACTTCCTTGTTGCTCCTCCCATAAGACACTGCAGTTTCAGATTCCTGGCATGCCTGGAATGTTTTCTCTCCTCATCCTCACCTGACTTGCTTCAAGACCCAGATAAAATCCCAAGTGTTTCAAGAAGCCTTTCCTGATCCCCTTAATTTCAATGTTATCCCTCTGTTGCTTATTTCCAAATATGTGCGTGTAGATACACATATACATATGTGTGTGTGTGCATACACACACATTTTGTACATAGTTATTTATTTGAATGTTGTTGCTTCCATTAAATTGTGAGCTCTTTGAGGGCAGAGATTGGTTTTTCACTTTCTTTTTATCTCCAGTACTTATTGTAGGGTGTGGCACATAAACATTTATTGACTGACTAATTTTAAAGCTTGCAAAGCACTTTTGCACATATTCACTCACTTGATCTTCACTGCAATCCTATGGTATAGCTATCATCATCATCATTATTATTCCCCTTTTAAAAATGAGGAAGTTAGGAATCTTGCCCAACATTATACATTAAGTGTCTGGGGTAGTACATGAACTCAGTTCTTCCTGACTTTAAGCTTTGAGCTCTATCCACTGAACCACCCAGCTGTTCAAATTCCTTCTATAATCTAGGTATTGGAACTTTTAGAAACCCAAACATTTGATTAAAATGTCTCTGAAAATGACTCTCAAATCTACATATGTCTTTATTTTCTCTCTTGAGCTTTCAGCCTTCATTATCAGCTGCCTTCTGGATACTGCCGCCTGGATGTCCTTCTGCTATATTAAACTCAATCTATCCAAAACAGAACTCATTATGTTTTCTCCAACATCTAACTTCTCCAAATATATATTTTGACAGGATATAATGAACATTCTCCAGATGCCTAGGTCTATAGCCACCCTTGATTCCTCGCTTCTATCCTCATCATATCCAATCGGATGTCAAACTCAGTCTTTTTTACACCTACAATATCTCTTGCCTCTGCCTCTTCATTTACTGTATAGCTATTATTAAAATTCAGGCCTTCATCCCTTCTGGACCAAATTTAATATAACAACTTCTAACTTTTTTCCTGGGTTTTAGTTTCTCCCCTTCCAACTTACCCTTCACACAGTTGATAAGCTGATATTCTAAAATATAAATCTGACTCTGCCCTGTTCTTACTCAAAATCTTTGTTGGTTCTTCACTGTCTCTATAATAAAATGAAAAATCTTCAACTCGGCTTTTAAAGCTCTTTATGATCTGGCTTCCAGTTACCTTTTCCTAGAGTTCACCTGAATCACCTAACTCTTATCTATTGTTCTTTGTAGCTGTAGTATGCACAGCAGAAACACTGGTAAAAGAAACAACTTTGCAGATCCGACTAAACCATATTGAAGGTAACTGACAGGTCTCAAAACTGTTGGTGAGTTAGATGGATGTCTACCCCAAGCACGTGAAGACTTTCCCTGATGAAATAGGCAAATTATTTATTCAAATGGCCATGAAGTGGACAAAGAAGTCCATGAAGAGAACTTATGACTTAATTAGAAATGGAAGATGCCAAAATCATGCACTGTATCTCAGACTGGGATAAACTTTGATGATTCAAGAAGAGAGTGAGGCTGATGACTTTGTACAATTCTGCCTCACTTAAATCAAATTCAAGCACAAAGCAAAACATTACTTATGATGTCATTAGTCTTCTTTGAAATAAAAGAATACATAATAATAATTATTCATAGCAAACCTACTGGCACATTCCTATGTATAGCATGCCATTTCCCATTCCCATGCCTGAAATCACCCTTTTGTCATTTAATGTCCAAGAAACTCCAATTTCCTTTTGAGATCAGCTCATTAATCACTCCTACTATATTTCCTGATCTTCTCAGTTATTTTGTGCACTCTCCTCCAATTAAGTTGTACATACCATACAAAGTCAGCTGTTAGAACAGAGTCATTTTGAATGAGCCCTGTGTTTTAACCTAGCTCAATCTTTGGTTACAGTACTCAGCCAGCCTGCTGGAAAAGGCTCAATCACTTTAGTATCCCATTGGAATAAATAGTTCTCATTTGTCTATTTCACAGAGAAAATCCCATTTTTACCGATCATATTCCATCTCCTTAGCATTAATCCTATCTCTTAAAGATACTGTAATGAGATGGAGCTAAGGAAATATTAATCCCCCCTCCTCATTAAAAGGTCTATCAACCAGGTTTTCTTAAATTCATATGTAAATTGTTTTGTTATTATTGGCCAAAAGTATAAAGGCATCATAATTACTTGAAAAACAAGCTGAAGTGGGTTTCAAGAAGCAATACATTGGTTTAGTACCAGTAATGGAGACAAGAAAATCTTTCCTTACTTGTGAATATCTATATAAGTTCATCCAAAAGATCCATATAAGTAAGCTTTACAAAAGATGATTTTGGCATTGTTTTCTAAGTTACCATCTTTGGCCAAGGATATTCTTCTTATAGAAATATGAAATTTAAAAGATGTATTGCCAAGAATGCAGAATTTCCTAAGGAATTCAACAAATTGGAAGAGATTTTTACCTGACAGAAGATAACTTTGCTTGGTGAAAATTCTGTATTTATGATTGATTGTGTTGTCTGGTCCTATTTGAATAGTTTGAATGATATGAGATAGCCGATTTCATGGACCAAGCCTTGCTCTGAATTGGTGGGTGCCAGCCACGAAGAACAACCCCACAGCTGTAGCTTTCCTCTCTGATGTAAATACAAATAAAGAATTTGATCTTAACTTTCAAAATAATCCTGAGGCCATGGACTGTGTATTGTGTCAAGATATTAGTAGATACCCTGTTTTTCAGAGTCAACCCAGCAAGGAAGCTGTTCCCTGGCCTTGGTATAACAACAATCCTTTGCACTTACCCTCTAGATGATCTCAGTCAGAGCAAAATCCCAGAATTTTTTCTGCTCATAAAGTCCTGCTGTGAATCAAACATCACATTGTTGGTTTTACGTTTCGTTGTCCAGGCTCACTGGTAGCCATTGGAATAAATATTGAGAACTCCCCATGCTACCTCAGTTCCTCCACAAGGATTGGGGTTCTGGTACATGTGTCTTTGAATTTAAATCATTTCCCTTATTTTGACATTAAACTTCTCTTTGCTTCCTGACTCTCCTGTCTCTCACCTGATTTGTTAGGTTCAGGCCATCTACAGGTTAGAAATGGATTGTGTTCTGAGTGACAGTTTAGTTTTGACATGGCTTATCAAAACACCAGTGACAAAATCTACTTCATTATTGGATAGTTTCAACATATCCTCACAACAAAATAATTGTGTTTGAGTTTGTCTAGGGGCTAATAATTCTTATTTTCCAGGAAGCTCTCAATAAAAAATTTTAAGTGTCCTAAAAATAAATAAACCAACAAATAAAAGCAGCTGTTGTTGTTCAGTTGATTCAATCATACCTGCTCTTTGTAATCTCATCTGTATTTCACAAAGATATAAAAATGGTTTGCTATTTTCTTCTTCAGCTCACTTTACAGATGAGAAAACTGATGCAAACAGATTTAAGTGAATTTCCCAGGGTCACACAGTGTTTGTAAGTGTCTGAGGTTAGATTTGAATTCAGATCTTTCTGATGCCAGGAACCAGATCTCTAATCACTGTGCCACTAGCTGCCCTGAAATAAAAGCAGTTGGGAAGGTGGAATTCATAGTTCCACCCAATATATAACTCTGATGCCTTGGGGTGCCAATAAATTACTTCCATCTTATTTTCTGAGTTTGTTTTTAATTGGCCAGGTTAAGGTCTAAAACAGCATCTTTTTTTGAATAATACTCCAATCCCAGTATTCTATCTAGAGATATCAAGGTAGCACAGAGGACAGAGAAATGAATCGGGAATCAGAAGGACCTGAGTTCAGATTTGACATCTGACTATTAGTTGTACAACCCTGTATGAGTCACTGATGTCTGTTTGTGTCAGTTTTATCAACTTCAACATTGGGAGCAGAAATATCAGAGTTCTTGTGAGGACCAAATGAGATAATATTTATAAAGTGCTTAGTGCAGAACCCAGAATATAGTTGTCACATAGTGAGTACTTAATAAATACTTACTCTTGACTCCTCCCTCTCCCCCATTCACTACAAAACCTAGTTTCCTTAATAAGAAACTCATTATATTTCCTAAGGAAGCCCATTCTACTTTAAAATAACTCTTAATTGTTAATATTTTGTTTATATCAAGCCTAAATGTTTTATGCTTCTTGTTACCTATTGTGCTGCTTTTTTTGAAGGGGAGGGGACCCAAAACAGTTATCACCCTACCACATACAATTATCAAGACCCATGTTTTCTCTGTACTTTTGCAGTCTAGTATATAGTAGGGAAATGCATACTCTGAAATACAAAAAAAAATTGTTGAAGAAAAGTACAGTGTTAAAGAGAAGATGTATGAGTTAATTTGCATGCAGAATAGGAAATGGGATGTAAAGGGCTGAAACTCTTAAAAGGTGTGCTTGAATCAGACAACTGAGCACTTAAGGCTAATTACCTATTGGACAATGACTCTATTAGCATACCTTGGGAACTGCTCTTCTCACAGTTAATGCTGGCTCAATGTTTGGGGTTAAGAGAATTGTAGGTAAGGATTAAGGGGAGGGATGAGAGAGGCAAAAAACCTTCAGTTTGCAACAGAACCAGGAGAAGGGAGGTTGGTGGTTATAGCAGTTTGTCTGTCTCCTTCACTTCTCCCCCTAAAGACTAAGGACTTTTACTTATCCTGACTCTGGCTGTTCCTGAAGCTTTCAAGGAGCTTGCTCAGACTTTATAATGCCCTTTGTCAGTATCCTCCTACCAAGGAAAGCAAATTTCCAAGTTAGCATTTTGGGAGAAAGGGAATTTAAGTATATAGTCTTAATTATACAACTAAACCAGGAAGTTGAACAGCAGGTCCAGTCTTCAGTTGCATCAACATGCCAGTACAAAGTGCAAACAGAACTAGAGAATATAAGCAGCTGCTATTAAAAAAAACTAAAACTCTGAGGAAAAGTGATGAGTTAAATAGTCATCCCCATTGACACTCTACATTATCCTTTCTAATCCAATAATATTACAGCATTTTAGATATAGAGCTGGAAGTAGATCAGAAGTCATCTAGCCTAACCTCTTTATTTTACAGATAAAGAAACTGAGGACCATAGAATTTAAACAAACCAAAAATAAAAAAAAATAAAAAAACCTAAAAACTGATCTGGCCTGACTTTTTTGGTTTCTGATTGCTTGGCTCCTGATTTAAACCTTGTTTTTCTCTCCTTCTGTATAAGGATTTTCCTTTCTCTGCCCCAGTTTGGTTATTCATCACATTTCAGTCCTTCCCTAGGTAGGACATAAAAGGAATCACCATTTTTTTTCTTTTTAAACATTGAAAACCATTTATTAAGTATAGATACGTAAAAATAATTTTTAGTACACCTAATCATGCTAGATGTGGTTTCTGATGTTAGTATAGTATTTAAAGTATATGCAGCAATAATATGCATAAAATTAGAGAAAAATAGAAATTACAAATCTGAAAAAGAATTATATTAGCCCAAGATGATGTCACCAAACAATTGTCTCATAAAAGCATGCAACCTATACCACAAAAAAATCATATATCAAAAACAATCTTAGGATCAAGCACAAAATGGCCTTAGAATGGAAGTCTCAAAAGAGATTTTTTTTTTCTCTTTTGGAAAAAAAAATTTTTTTTTTTACTGTTTCCTTTAAATTGTATTTGAGGCCTGAGAAGAGCAGACTTCACAACTACTAAAACCCAAGTGATCCATTTATGTAATAGAGCTACCATCCTCATTTAAAGCAGCACCTTGTAACTGGTTGATGGATGAGGCTTTTCTTTGCAATAAATCTTGAAAAAAATGGGCATTTTTCTTTAAATGCTATACACAATTTTGTGAGGAGATGGGATCCAAGGAAGAAAGAAAAAGTTTAGAAAAATCCACTATTTAAACTGCTGAGCTAAAAAATAAATGTTGTCCAGAAATATTTTCCTGCATAACACTGGTTTAAGTCTATTTGAAATTCAGAATTAAGGATTTAAGTCCTCTGAAGTCCTTTTCTACTAATAGTGGGAGGACAGAAAAAATGAGAGGGGAACAGAGAAGACTAATTATATAATTCACAAACCATCTAATAAATAATAAATGTTTGCAATCTTACTAAGCTATACCTATCTTGACATTCTCATTATAAAATAAATTTTAAAATAAAAAGGAGTTTATTGAATACTTACTATGCACCAGATAGTAAACTAAGCACTGAGGATATAATAACAAGCAAAGAAATTGCATCCCTGCCTTCAATTTATATTCCAATAAAGAAAGGACAAAAGAAGGGGTATATGCTTTTAGGCAAGATGTGAAAATGTAGGGAAGGAAACATCAAGTATGATTGCTAATTAGTGAAAAAAAATGAAAATTTATTTCTCAGTACTGGATTGCTAAAGGAATGATTTTAAAGTTTTCATGGGGAGGGAGGGAAGATGAAAAATGAATAAATTAATAAATAATTATTAAATATACACTATGGACAATGTACATTAGTAGCCAGAGTGGGAACGTGACCTATAACTCTATAGAAGAATGTAAATTATATGGACTAAATAAATATAAGCTTTAAAAGAAGCTTCAACTACTACATGGGAACATCTGTAGGTGATCCTTGGCCATCCCAGGCAATATGCCTTCTTCGTTCTTTTTCTAATATTCCATCTACTCTGGAGTTGATGTAGGGATCCATTACACCATTCTATCAAGGACTGGATTTTATGAGTAACCCTCTCTAAACAATCTAATTAACCCAATCTATCTCAATAAACCTATATTTAATAAGCAAGCTAGTATGGGCCCTTATTTCTTTGATATCTGAATATTCTCTCAGAATGTCTGACATATCAGGGCAAAACAAATTGGCCTCCTTACTTTTGAACTTATTACTGGCATAGCTGACAATATAGTCTGTCTCCGTACAAATCTTGTGCCCTTACAGCCAAGTACTGAGCTAAATGCTAGGAATATAAAAAGAGGCCAAAAAACAAAAACAAAAACAAACAAACAAAAAAAAAACCCAACCATCCTTGCCCTTAAGGAGTTTACAATCTAACAGGAGAGACAACAACAAAAACAAAAGAAATATGCAAAAAGGCTATATGTAGAATAAATAGGAAATAATTAACAAAGGGAAGGCACTAGAAATAAGTGGGCTAGTGGAAGTTTTCCTGTAAAAGATGAGATTTCAGCTGGGTTTACAGGAAGCAAGAAAGCTTGAGATAAGGAGAGAGACATCTCAGATATAGGGGACAGCCAAATAAAATGCCTGGACCTGAAAGATGGAGTGTTTTATTTAAGAAAGAGCCAGAAGACCAATGTCACTGGACCAACAAGTATGTGTCAGAGTAATAAAAGAAAGACTGGAAATGTTGGAGAGGGGTAAGGCCTTGAATGCCAAAAAGTATTTTATATTTGATCCTAGACACAATAGGAAGCCCTTGAAGTTTATTGAGTAGAAGGGTAACATGAATCAGATCTTTTTTAAGAAAATTACTTTAGTGGCAAAATGGAAAGTGGCCTTGAGTCAGAAAAGACTTGAGACAGGCAAACATACCATCAGGCTACTGCAGTAATCCAGGAGTGAGGTGCTGAAGGTCTGCACTAGAGGCATGGCAATATCAAAGAAAAGAACTAGGTGTATTCAAGAGATTTTGCAAAGTGAAATAAGCCTTGGCAACAGATTGAATATGGAAAGGAGTAAATAATTGAAGATGACACTGTGATTAGGAGCCTGAAAGACTAGGAGAATGGTGTCATTCTCTACAGTAATAGGGAGGTGTAGATGGGGAAAACTTAGATGAAGATGATTATCAGCATAGTGAGGAAATGGCAAGAAAATTATATTTAAAATAGCATAAATAAGCTCAAAAATAGTGTAGAGTTAAACATAATACTTACATATATGTCCCACTGAGAGAGTTTTCCCATAAACTGAGAAAATATGATTCAAGATCAAGAAATATAAGAGGCACATATGGACACTATGATTTGTTTTGTTGAAAATAGGAAGAATACCACCCCGGATGTGGTAAGCAGTGAACAACATCATGCACAAAGAAAAATAAATTGACCATATTTTAAGAGAAAGGAAATGACTTGCTATAGATTTAGCAAAGATTTGTCAAAGAAAATATCCTCATGCAGTCAGACCACTGACAAACTGAAAAAAAAAAAGTAAATACAAAATTTACAAGAAAGATAAAAATGAAAAGACACTATACAATAAAGGCAGCTCCAAATCAGTTGGTTGGAATAAAGTTGATACATATGTAAAACATTCTAAAATAAATATAATAAACAATCATTACTATTTTAGATGAATTTAAATCGATGCAAAGTAGGTCTTAAGGAGGTAAGGAGGTTTACCACAGAAACCACACCAGCCACAAAGTACTTAATCCTCTTAGAGATATGGTAGCCAAGAACAACATTAGTTTTGAGTACAAATTTAATGCAAAATATTATAATGGAAACAAAAAAAAATCTTCATCAAAAAGCAAAAAACACCAGGAAATTTAAAAAGATCAGCAGGGAAATAATCTACAATTTAAATAGGTCTGATCATCCCAGGGGCATTTGTAAATCAGCCAATAAGCATTTAAGTGACTCCTTATGCTGAAATCTAGTTCCTCTTCTCCATCTTTTATAAATCTGTTGAACAATGACTGTGACCTCAGTACTCAATTGAAACTGTTGTCTTCCATGATGTTTTAATTGCCAACTTTAATGGCCTCTTATTAATACTGAAATTGTCCTATCTTGATAGGATTCTATCATTTAAATCTGGAAGATCCAAATTCAAATCTTGCCTCTGATACTTTCTGGAAGTGTGACTTTGGGAAAATCACTTAACTATTCACTCTCACTTAAAAGCACCTACTTTATAGAACTGCTGTGAAAATCAATAAATGCAAAATGTTCTATGATCTATGAAGAACTATTTTACCTTTAGCTATTGATGTTGCTGTTTTTAAGCTGAAGAACTTTGGAATCAATTATGAGACATAGGAGACACTAACAAAAGACCTCCCAACATGGTGGGCCTGCATTAAAGAAGGCACACAAAGCAGAACTATAGTAGCTCAAAAGATATATAAGATGTGCAAATTTAGGTATACTTCCAATCCAAATGGTGCCCAACCCATGGAGCCTTCCAAGCTGATATATCCAGTTCAAGATGTCTAAAAGGCCACTGACAGTACAAGACAGGAGCTCAGGTAAGAGGTAACAGAATTGGCTATACCTATCTCAGTATCATTGGCAGAGAGATGATAATTGAGTCCATGTGAGCTGATATGTGTGTGAAAATACACATATATATGTACACTCAACACATATGTATAGATATATGCTATCTACCGATAACCAATAGAAGGATGATAGAATATGAAGAATTTATAGTTTAAAGATCACAATGAAAGCAGCAGAGTTCATGGTAATAAGGAAAAGGAAAGGTGAGGGTTGGATTAAATGGCATCAAAGATTGCTTCCAGCTTTAAATCTATAATCATATAAGTCTACAAAATATAATACCCTACTATGTCTACTGCTTCTTAATTGTATAATTCTATTAAAAATACTATTTCTTAGTAGAACAAAATAAAACCTTAAGGTTCCTTTCAAACAAAATTTATTCTTCTGCACATGATAAAATCATATAAACTTGTAAATTAGATGAATTGGTAGGGAAACTTGTTTTCCATTATCCATGATGAGTACTGACATTTTAACTGATTTCAAACAGATCATAAAACAAAGAATACATGTTTACCTAAGATGGCTGTCAATATCAGAAAGGATGTCCATTCCAGAGTTTAAAAAATAATAATAAAAGCAGTAGTCATCAAAACCTTTTGCTACTGGCTAAGAAACAGAGTAGTAGATCAGTGGAATAGATTAGATACATACAATATGATAATCGAGGCCAACAGCAATCTTGTATTTGATAAGCCCCCAAACTCCAGCTTCTAGAATAAGAACTATTTGACAAAAATTGCCAGGGAAAGGGAAAAATAATATATCAGAAACTTGGCATAGACCTACATGTTGCACTCCATACAAAAATAAGATTAAAGTGGGTACATGATTCAGGCATAAAGGATGATACCTATGGTATGGAACATCAGGAAAGCAAGGAATAATTTACCTATCAGATCTTTGGAGAAGGAAAGAATTTATGAACAAATAACTAGAGAACATTATGAAAGGCAAAATGGACAGTGTTGATTGCATTAAACAAAAAAGTTTTTGCACAAACAAAACCAAAAGAAACAAAAATTAAAAGGGAAATACAAAGCTAGGAAAAATCTTTAAAATCAGTATTTCTGATAGAGAGGTCTCATTTCTAAAATAAGACTATAAATCATTCCCCAATTGATAAATGGTCAAAGGATATGAAAAGGCAATTTTCAGGAAAAGAAACTAAAACTATATTAGTCCCATGAAAAAAAAATGCTATAAATAACTACTGATTAGAGAAATACAATTTAAAATAATTCTGAGTTATCACCTCATACCTCTCAGATTGGCTAAGATGACAGGAAACGATAATGATAAATGTTGGAGGGGATGTGGGAAAACAGGGGATGTTAATACATTGTTGATGGAGTTGTGAAATGATCCAATCGTTCTGGAGAACGATCTGGAACTATGCCCAAAGGGCTATTAAACTGTGCATACTCTTTGATCCGGCAAGTGTCATTACTGGGTCTGTATCCTAAGGAAATTATAAAGGAAGGAAAAGGATCCACATGTGCAAAAATGTTTAAAGCAGCTCTTTCTGTGGAGGCAAAGAATTGGAAAATGAGTAGATGCCCATACAAGTTGTGGTATATGAAGATAATGGAACATTACTTTTCTATAAAAAATGATGAATAAGCTGATTTTAGAAAGGCCTGGATTTATATGAACTGATGATGAGTGAAATATCAGGAGCAGGAATACATTGTATACTAATAATAGCAAAATAATAATAATAGCAAGAATGTGTGATGATCAACTATGAAGACTTGGTTCTTCTCAGTAGTTCAGTGATCCAAACCAATCCCAATAGACTCTGAAGAGAAACTTCCAACTGCATCCAGAAAAAGAACTAAGAAGACTGAATGTAAATCAACAATGCTATGTTGATTTCTTTTTTCTGTTTTTTTTTTTGTTTCTCCCATGGTTTTTTCCATTTTGCTCTGATTTTTCTCTCCCAACATGATTCATAAAACATTGTGTTTAAAAATAAATAAAAATTTATTAGAAAAAATAATAAATATTCCTATATCTAGCAAGTTTTTCCCCCAAACTCCAATTTATATATAATATACAAAATACGTTCTGTCTAAGAATATCATGAAGCCTTTTTAATTTTAATTTTAAGTGACCAGGTAATAACATTAAGTTAGATGGTTAATACATTAAGTTTGCACATAGATCTATTAATCTAAATATAAATGTCCAAACAGGTACTACATGTAAATAGATTTAAATGTTTAAATATTTTTAAATATTATTTATTTGAAAGCAATTTAAATTTTTAAAAAGCTTAAAATTAATCAAATGATCACTTTTGATAAATTGTGTGATATTTTCAGTGATTCCAAGTTTCTTAGATCAGTAAAAGATCATCTCTTTAATATTAATTTTCTCTCAATAATGCTATGTCAACCTTCAGTAAAGGACCCTTAGCTGTCAGTGTATAGATAAAATTATAAGCTCCTTGAAGGCAAGCAAGGGACTAGGTTTTTTTTTTTGTTGTTGTTGTTTTTCTTTTTGGGAGGGGGTCACAAATATACTATCTTGTATATTATACTTATTATGTATTGCTAAATTGAATTGAGGAAGAAATCTGTAAGGCTACTGATCCTGAGAAAGAACCGTGCCTATAATCTTTTCTGCCAGGTTCTCTCATTAAATGTTATAGAAAGGCAAAAGATATGTTAAAGGCAGGCCATACTGTTTCTCCTTTTTTTTGTGAAAGAAGGTAAGAAAATTTTCAGAGGAAGAAATGAAAACAAATGAATGATGATACTTATTCTAGAGGGTAGATATCATACTCCATTGTTCTGGATTTCAAAAATAATTGTCTATCTGATCTCAGACTAGATTTGGCCTCTCTCTACTTTTCTGATGAAGCTGAAGTCTAATGCTCAATGTCCCAAAGGGAATAAAGCATCTAATTATAGCAAGAGCTCAGATTCTGTGACCTGCCTTCCTGTGTCTACCTCTTCTTAAGAGACCTGACCCTACTTCCTTATCACCATCCCATATGATTTTTTCCTCACCTACTAGTCTACCCTCCTCACCTCTGCAGACAGGTCGGTGATCACTCCAGGCAGCAAACATGTCACTCACTTTCATGCAGGTGATCCTTTTGGATCCTTGTAGATCATAACCCTCATTGCAGGTAAATTGGATGCTTGAACCTAATCTGAAAGACAGTAAGTTGACATGACATTTGTCCTGCAGGTCAACTCTCCTGCCCACCCCACACTCATAGTGTTCCCTAGTTATTCAGTGCAAACAGACAGTTTTTCCCCTGAATACAATTCACAATTAATAGTATGAAAAACTCAAGACTCTCTCTCTATAAAGTTTCTGTTTCATTTAGATTTTTATAGACCACTCCTTCATATGGTTTTCAAGGGGAAAATTTGGTTAGGGTAAATTAACAGGTATCTTGATGAACAAAGCAGCAATTTCCAGAAAAATAAGATTAAATATTGATCACTGCTACTAGCAATGGGTAATTCAGCCACATGCATTTTAAATAAACATTGAGTCTCAGGGAGACTCACTGGATAACTGTAAATTTTGGAGGGAAAGAGTAAGCTAGGACTTTTTAGATTCACAAGGGCTTGGAGTCCCTTCCTACTTCTCCAAGCCAAATACAAACTGACAAGAACTCTTTGAATCCCACATTTAACATAGTGTTCTACTTTCTAAATGTGCTCAATATAGTAAACTAAGAGTGACTCTGAAGAATAGGAGCAAATGGGGTACTAATATGTCCCCAAAGTATAAAATTGTAAACATTTTAAACAAGACATTTTTCTGTCAAAAGATAAGAAATGGTAGCTATTATAAGACAGGAACCTGAATCCACTGCCAAATTTCATAATCTTTTCTAATATCTGCTCTAGTCTAATATCTATCTAATATCTAGCCAAACCCTGGCTCCCCACATTTCCCACACACTCTACATGCAAAAAAAGAAGGAATCCAAAAGGAACTTACCTAAAATCTGAGCCTAGTCTTTTGCCCCTTTCTGGAATACCAGGGTCTGGACACATATTATGCCCTTGGGATACACCAACCTGAGTTACTACAAGGCAAAAAACAGTACATACAGAGATAGAAAATCATAGGCAAACACTCATCAGACAATTGTCTCAGTGTGGATAGATGCAGAAACAGAAAAGGCCTGCTGCTTTGGAGGCGGAGGCATTGTTAGAGTGGGATGGGGGAGTTGCAGATTTTGTGTTGGGGAGAGAAAGGAGATTTACCTTTAACAAATAAATCTCTTTTGACTGTAATGTAGTTGAGGCTGAAATATAGCAATTTTATTAGGACACAGAGGCAGATGATACACACTATAGAACAACTACCCAATTTCCTT
Source organism: Sarcophilus harrisii (assembly GCF_902635505.1). NCBI lineage: Eukaryota > Metazoa > Chordata > Mammalia > Dasyuromorphia > Dasyuridae > Sarcophilus > Sarcophilus harrisii. The sequence goes on from NC_045428.1 coordinate 538,008,598, forward strand.
ATTCGATGACAGGAATCAATGAGAAAGTACTCTACCTCACTCTAAGGGATCGATGAAAATCAACCCTTACAAAGCCTTTGGGTAGTAGCCTATTCCTGAGTCCTGCCATTCCCAGATTGAAGGTCTAAGTCTGTATAAGATATGGCCCTCAGCCTCAGCCCCCAAACAGACAAATAAATCAAACAAAGAAAAGTATAAATATGCATGATTACAAATAATAAAGAAGGTAAGAGATAGCAGCCTGAGCAGTCCTAAAGACTATTGAGTTTGAATATGGAAATTTCCCCTTGACAAGTTCCCATCCCAAATATTACCCATAGCTAACTAAATAGTACAAATAAACAGTACCTCCCTCATCTGTTAAATGGCACAAGTACAAATGCAAACATGGATGACTCTAACAGGGATGAAAGGAGTTTTTTTTTTTTTTAACATGATAATTTTAATTTCACATTCCACCAAAATCTCATGCACAATAATTTTTCTCAAGGTGACAACTTTCCCAAACATCTACAACATTGTATTGTGATTCCATTTTTAGTAGACTAGGCAAGGTTAAATAAAATAAGATGGATAACTAGGCACTGATGCTAGGGCTGAAGAGAGAAAGGCAGAAGGCAAAAACACACACTCTTAGACACCATAATGTCCTACTATTCCTATTTCATGGCAATAACCATCTCCACTGCACTAATAGATTGGTTCTGTGATCTGGGCCTTTAAATACTATGCATAATCATACCTGCTACCATCAAAAGCCTTTTTGTAGAAGGAGGGGCAGGTCTACAGCTAAGCATTTAAAAAAGAAAAGAATAAAGTTTGAAATCCACTGGCTTGCAGCACTTAGGCAAGTTACATTAAGCCATTATGGAAAGTAAATTTGTCTGAATTTGATCATTCCAATACACAGCTCAATTTCATCTCCTCTTTTTTTTGTGGTAAACAGAAAGTGAAGAATCCATACAGGTCAGCATTTTTCCAGCTGGCGCTACACAAAGCAGCTTTTAAAAATGGGAGATTGGAGGCCACAGTCTGTACTCAAAGGTTCTCAGCAAATCCAAAACCCCACTAAGACATATTTTATTCAAAGTGTATGGAGGTCAGAGAAGAGATATGTACTTAGAGGTGGACATATAGAGACAAGAAATGTGAGTCAATTCAAAGCCCTCTTTCCTCCCATGGAATTGAGCAGGCAACTTGGGTCTTTATGAATATTTATGGCCGGGGGGGAATTGAGCAAACAAGCCAAACACCACTCCAGAACTACCTTCCTAATATGCCATGGGCCATTTCTGTCAGGAAGTCAAGGGGATAAGGAGGAAACAAAAATGTGTGGAGCAGGATGATATGGTGTAAACTAGACAGCTGTCCAGATAGGCCCTAAGCATTTAAACAGTTTCCTATGATAAATAATACAAAGAGGAACAAGGTGTTTTACTCCCAAAGAGATCTATAGAAAAACTTCTAAAAGGCAAATGCCTCTCTTCTGAAGCTACGTGAGGAGCATATAAACAATATTAAATGCCCAAGCCTCATGCAGAACTGAAGCAGGGTCTCTTTTTAGCATCATACCACTATCTCCAAACACAGGCTGGAGAGTAATGACAGGCAATGCAAAGACATCCTGGTAGTGCAGTGAAAGGCTGGACAGCTAGCACAAGCATAATGAGGTTGGAGATCAAGGGCAGCAATCCTGAGTGCAATCTTATGTTGGCAAGACTGAAGTGCTAAGGCAGGTAATGTAAAGTTAGAATGCTAGTAGAAGCAGTTTGGGGTTGAAGTACAAGTGTAGCCCACAAGAAGTTAAAGAGCCAGTGTAGAACATGCAACCAAAGGCCAGTGCTTAACATGTAATGCTGAGGTGTGATTTGAGACAAATTCTAGTTCAAGACCATGTGAGGCGGAAGTACTAATACAGACAATATTTTAGATTACAGGTGAGATAGAAATACATGTTTTGAAAGAAGGGTTCTGAATAGTTAGAAAAACTTGGAAAAACTGGACCAAATGAATATTAAGCCCACTAACAAAGTATATTTTTTGGCAAAGAGCACCTAGTTTAACTCATTATTATCTAACACCTTGTCCTGTAGAAAATACAAAAGGCCCATACCTATTAATTTTTCCATAAAAAGGTCATTGATCCACATTGAAAGGCCATCCCTTTGCCTCTCTCCATAAAAATCATAGAGCTTGCCCTCCCCATGATAAGATGGACAAAATAATTCTTCAAAACAAAAATCATCTCCCTCTCTCTTCATCTATACACTAAATCAAGTTCTCATTCTGACCCCAGTCTCTTACAGTCCTTATAGATTCAGAGAAAGAAATAGAATATTGCAAGAAAGAGCATTAAGGTTACCAAGTTATTTAAAGTCATAGTGGAAGGGAAGGATAGGACAAAGAAAAGAAAGAAGATGACTCATTTTGAGAACTGTGTGAATTGGAGGCATTTTCCAATATTACCTATCTTTATACATAAATAATTGCATCTACTACACATGAGATAAATACATATACCCACTAGTGATGTGCAAAAACTGTCATTTGCCCAATATATACTAAAGAAAAAAATCCCCCCAACTCCGTCCCTTTTTTCTGTCTTATACCTTCAATCTTCTCTCAACTAATATGATACCAATCCACAGAGGAATAGGAGATAAGGAAATGCTGCCTACAATTCAAAGGTGCCATTTTTAGACCCAAGTGCCCTCCATCATAGCTACAAATCTCAGTTGTTAATGAATAAGGCCTAAACATATTAAGAAAGATCTGATTTCAGACAAACTCCAACAGTACAGAAACTTCTTTTCTGATTCTCCTCCAGTCCTGAATGCCAAGACAAGGTATAAGAGAGCAATAATCATGGAAAGACAGAGTAGAGGGAGGGGAGAGTGCTACGGTATAGTTTACCTAGCATTTTATTTTGATAAAATAACAGGCAGCAGTCTTCCTCTTTAATTACTAAACTAAAAATATAATTTAGCCATGGCAGCCTGAAATCAGAAACCCTTTTTGTGATGCTGTATGCTACTGACCAGCTCTTCTCTTGCAAAAATATCCAACAAGCTCTTGTATTCTAAAATGAATTCATCCCAGTTACCAGGGAAACCATGAAACTTAAATCTTAATGAACTGTTTACACTCTAAATTACAGATGGAGTTTCCTTTCCCTTTTTTGTCAATTACAACTTTACTATACTACTCAGAATCTACCAGTTGTTACTTTATTGTTTTGCCTGGCAATTTACTGATTACTGAAAGGAGGAAGGAAAAGGTTGATCTTCATCCTATCCTCCCAAAAATACAAATAAAACACTTTACTACAACTCTCCAAGGGCAAGGCACTATTCCAGTAAGTGTATCATGACTATTAAATTTTGACTATAAGGAAGTACTCTTTCTAATTAAAAGAAGGGAGGAAAATTTGGCTAGCAGAACTCACAGCCTGCCAAGATGCAGGAACCCAAAGTCCAGTTATCCTCATTATAAGACATATATTGGCAAACTACAGAATCTGTGGGGCATTTATATTACCTAAGGAAGATGAAGGATAGAGAATTGTCAAAACAGATCATTCCTTTCCTGAGGAAAGTGCTCTGATTGAGCTCCAAATAAACAACTTCTTTGCAGTAAAAGTTTAATATACACTATAATAGGGGAGTGGTCTCTCTAGGACATCATCAAGAGAAATAATTGTGGAATAGGAGGCTTAATTCCTTTCCAGGAAAGTTCAAGATAATCAGTTCTCAGATTGGCAAAGGGTTTTTAAAGTATTTAAATTATTACACTGCATCAGCTGAACCCAGTGAGATAAAAAGGTCCAGAACAATATCTCTTTACACTTCAAAGAATTGAAGTTTAGAGATGAAGATTTTCCAAGATCACACAAACAAAATACTTAACAAAGAGTTCAGGCCTCACAAGTTCCAACCCCCAACATTTTTCACTATACCCTTGGCTGTCACTGCTGTGTTTGCAAATTTGGGTCTGAGCTCCTTTACTGGCAAGAATCAAATCTCATCTAATTCTTATTTCCCTTAGAATCTGCCAGTACTCCTAACATAATAGGTGCCAAATAATTCTTAATTGAATTAAGTCCCACTACAGAGCACTGATAGAGTCCTTAGAAAAGTGCATATTCCTTTGTTTAACTTTGCTTCAAGTTTGGAATAACCCAATTTCAAATGAAGTAAGAAAGGTAATTATCAAGTCTTAGGTCAAGAGGCAAATGATAGATCTCTAGTTCCAGCTCTTGGTCCAAGAGCACCTAGTTTTCTAAATACACAAAGATTTTGCTTTGAAGAGGTTTTCCTTGGGCTCTCTAGCCTCTCGTGAATACATGAGAGTGAAAGAAAGAGAAAAGGAAGGAGGAAGGGGACTGTTGAGAAAAGAACAATAGGTGAGAGAAAAGCAGAATTAGGAGAGGAAAAAAGAGATGGAGATAGGAAAGAAAGAAGTGAGGATAAGAAAGGGGAAGGAAAGGGAGAAGAAAAGAATAAGAAGAAAGAGCAGTGAGAAAGAAAAGAGAAGAGGAAAGAAATAGGTGCAAGAAGGAAGAGAGGCAAAGACTAAAATGTTATAGAAGAAAAGAAAAAAGAGGAAAGTATAAAGAAAAGGAAGGAGAAGCTGAGAAGGATAGAGAAGAGGAAAGAAAAGATAGAGAATGAAGAATTAATGAGAGGAAAAGAAAGGGAAAAAAGAAGAGGAACAGAGAAGAGAGAGAGAGTAAAGAAGAGAAAAATAAAGAAAACAGATAAATTTACTTTTGTCTATAGAGAATCGAGCAGTAAATAAGACTAAATATAATATCAACTTAGCTTTTCAAAGAAAAGTTGTTTTCATCTCTGAGACCTAGAAATCAACATCACAGCCCTTTCCAGAATAAAGGTTAAAATTTGTGTGTCCAATTATCTCTCTTTTCTCTTCTCCTGAAGAAGCTCATTTGCTCAGTTATCCCATTTTGTTCTGTTTTTAAAGATGATTCTCTAGGTCACTTTTCATGGTTGGGATCCTGTTCTTTCTCACCTACATAAAACTGGCACCAACCAATAGTGATGCCTAAGTTCTCACTCCACACTGATCAAAAAGAATAGTTTAAATGAGATAAAGGTACTCCTTCACTCAGTATCCTTCCCTCCCTTCCAAGCTATGTGGGTATTCTCTGTCTTGCCTAGCTCAAACATAAGGCCTATAGATGAGGAAAGCAGGGGAAAGATTGAGAAATAGTTCTAAAATTCCCTCCAGACTTCTCTCTTGATGAAGACTGCACTTAGAAAGTGACACATCGGATATTTGGCATAAAGCCTACATAGAGGCTTCTCCCCTGGGCAGGGCAAGGGCTTCATGGCCCAATATGCTGAATGGAAGGTGAAAGGCATGAAGTTTATGGTTCAGATGAGAGTACAATGCTTCCCCCTCACACCTTGTGGTTATTAAATGAGATAAACCAATCAGTCCTGACTATCCTCTGGGGAGCAATGGGAGATATGGAAGTGGTGAAGAAAAGAGCTGCCAGTTTGGGGTGGCGTAATGTGAGCATGCAGGAATCACAAATTTTTGAGGGACGTATCTACCATGCTGAGGATCACAATTACTACAAAGAATAACTAGAAGAAGTTGAAAAGGCAACAGGAAAACCTGGTTGATTTTAAAGTACGTGATTTAAAACATTTAGGAAAGAAAGGAAAAGAAAAAAGAAGAGGAGGGAAAGGAGAAAAGGGAGAGGAGAGAAGACGAAAGAGAGGAGAGGAGGGAGAGGAAAGGAGAGAAGAGTAGAGAAGAGGAAAAGAGAGGAGGAGAAGAGAGGAAAGAAGGGGAAAATAGAGGAGAGGAGAGGAAAGGAGAGGAGAGGGAAAAGGAGAGGAAAAAGGAAGGAAAGGAGAGGAGAGGAGAAGAGAGAAAAAAACCAACATTGACAGTTTCTGGTCTGAAACCTAGAATGGAAAGCAGTTCAGAGGCAGAGAAAAAGAAGAGAAAAGAGAAAATATAAGAGAAAAAGGAAAATAAGAAAGGGAAACCAAGAGTAAGAGGGAGAAGGAAAGAAGGGAAAAGTAAGAGATTAGTCAAGGAAAAGGCAAACTATACCATGATATAAATCCCCAAGCCCCTCTTCCCTCACTTCCTCCCTGTGCCATCTCCCAAAGTTAGTATATGTTTGTGAAGAGAGCACAGAATAAAAGGTGATGCAATAAATGCAGAAAAAATTTTAAAGGGCATCTTAGCATTCCACAAAAAAACAAAAACAAAAACAAAAAGGAGAACCATGGCTCCAGGAAGATCAATATCTAGAATGGAAAACACTAGCACCTCTTAAATTAAGAGGCTAGAGAACTTACAGACAGATGTCTTCTGGTTATTGTCTTTGCTGGGCATCAGCTTCACTCCTCGAGATTTCAATTCGATTTGTTTCTTGACTGGAGATAAAAGAAGGAAAAAAAGAGCGGTTTATCTTAGTGCCAGACTGGAGAACCTAGAACAGTGCTAGAGAATTTATTTATAAAGCAAAAATTTCATGGTAGACTCCATAATTGGCCCTGGGCTATCTTATTATGTCCTAAACTCACAGTTGATCAGGGGCAAGCTTTATGAATGAATATACAAATATAGTACAGCATCGTTGGTATTACACTTGGAAACAAAAACAATCCGGATTGAAATCCATCACAGCATTCAGCAGTTGCATATCCATAGGCAAATCACTGAACCTTTCTGAACCTCTATTTCCTCATCTCTAAAATGGGAATAATTGCAATTATAGTACATCCAGGGTTGAACTGAAACTCAAATGAAATAATATAATAGACTCTCAAACCTTAAAACACTTTATATATGTTAGCTACTAACACAAATTTTATTTAGCTTGCTATATCTACTTTGCCTAAGGATAGCTGACTTAAAGCATAAGTGAAATAGGAAATCATTTAGGGATGATCTGGAGCCAAAGTGAATAATCAAATCCTTCACTTGCCATTCACTAGTAACATTCAACTAGTAACAATTGCAAATCTTTGGTTATGATTGTTTCCAGGCTCATATTTTAAAATGCAAATGCCCTCCCCTTTACACCATCATGTGAGCCACTTCCCAGGTCCTTCTGTCTAAAGTTCAAGTAAATAAGTGGGAGTTAAGGCAGGTACGCTTTGGAGGACTGGGATGGAAACCAAATTGACAAACTTGGCCCGTTGGCTACTTCAAAGAACAGAGCTGTGACTGTGCAGCTGTGACCAACTGTAATCATATAGCAAACGGACGAGAATAAAATAAAAGTACAAGAAATGCTAACACCAGGTAAAGAGCAACCTAGGGATTTCTGCCTGGTAGGAGACAGCAATTATACATTATTAAAGCACCTAGAATACAACAACAGCAATAAGCATTTATTAAGTACTTACCATGTGTTTACCATAGTTCATTGGCACTATGGTAAACATTAGGAATACAAAATCAAAGAAGCAGCAAAAGACAATTCCTGTTCTAAAAGAGCTTACAGTCTAACAGAGGAGATAACAAGCAAATAACTACACACAAAGAAACGCACTAGCATTAATGGAAACCAGGAAAGACTTCATGTAAAAGATGGGATTTTATCAAGGACTTGAAGGAACTCAGAAGAGCAAGGAGACTAACCAATGTCACTTGATTACATAGTTTGGAACTGAGAGAAAAAGAAAATAAGACTATAAAAGTAGGAGGGACTGAGTAGTAAAGAATGTTAAAAATTCAGAAGATTTTATATTTGATCATGAAGTAATAGGAGTCATTAGACTTTACTGAACAAAAGGATGATATAGTCATACCTGATGTTTGGGAAGATCACTTTGACATAAGTAGAATTGTTGTTTGTCTTTCATTCTTGAAGAGGACCATGATATCAGGGAGCTGATGCCATGACATGCAAGTGAATTGGATTTAAGTGAGGAAGGGCTGTGCAAGGTCACCTGCCTCATTTTCCCCTTTAGAGCCAAGATCTGAGGCAGAGAGAACCAATCAAAAGGCTTTTGCAGTCATCTAAATATTAAATGATCAGGGCTTGTATCAAGATGGTGGCAGTGTCAGAGAGCTAAGAGAGTACATACAAGAGATATTGTGGAGGTAGAATTGATAGGACTTGGTAAGGTATTGGATATAGGAGGTAAGAGAGAATGGTCAATGATGGCACCTCAGTGGATGCAGTAATTTGAAGATTGGGAGTCAGAGGGTCTCAGAGAAAAGATAAAGAATGTTGAATTTAAGATGTCTATCAGATGTCCAATTTGAGCTGTCCAATATGGAGGCAAGGACTAAAGGGAAAGAGAGATGTTAGAGCTGAGAAGTATTTTTTTTAGAACAACTAGCCATACCAACCATACAATAGAGGCGAAAATAAGGAATAATGCCAGACAAAGCACAGTGGTAGCTGGGAATCCTAAATCTTAATCCCTGTTTCTGAATTGCTGTTGTGCTCTTGGGTTTCTACCTGATCAACTGAAGTATAGCTTTTGTCTGTTTTCCCTTAGCAGAATGAGTGTTGGGAGTTTAACTAATCCCATTTGTCTAGGACTTTTGCAGTTGTAGATTAGGACAGTTTTATCAACATTGACAAAAAGTGCTGCTACTAACTAGGCTCAATTGCTCAGTACTACTAACAGCACTCTACATTCTCCTGCTTTAGGGCAAACAGGAACCACAAAAAAAGGGGGGGGGGGGCTTTTACCATGTATAGCTTAAGCTCAAATCTGCTCTGTACCTGAAGCAATAACCAAAAAAAAAAATCAAAACCAAAAAAACCAATAAGATGTCTATTTGGGGAAAAATACGGACTGAATAATTTTGTGCCTGAATCATAAACCTCCCCATAGATTTCTTTCTCAGAAGTTCTGTTCATCTTAACTGAATATATGATGAAATCCAGTTATATCCACACGCAGGCATTTCTTGATATGCATTCAAATCCCCTTGAAAAATGTGTGTTACTTTCCATGTGCATCCAGCAGTAAAATTCCCAGTGAACACCAATATAGACATATTATCAAGTAGAGGGCATTAGCAAAAAAAATAATTCAAGCAATTCAAGCAGATTTTAGCTCCTATGAAACAGAAAATGTGCTTCTTTATTAAGGAACAAATTTGGGGATAGGTGAAGTTCAATGCCAATAAGATTGTGACAGGAATACCCCAGCCCATAGGGGAAGACTGCAAGGTACCCAATAGCAGGCACATTAACCTCAGCCTATTCACCACAGGCAAGAGAAATTTTTCACATCAAGGCAACAGTGAATCAAAAAATAATCTTCCCCAAATGTACTTTGTTTATCTAAGTATATGATGTGGAATCATCTGTTTACAGCTACCCAGATGAAAGGCAAGGTACTGAAGTACTCCCAGAAGCACAGAAATCATGTAGTAAATGGAATTGGAGGTTTTGTTGTCAAAATTGAAACAAACAGAAGTGAGGAGAGAAGGAGTCCAAATAGGAGAGCCTGCCTACTTTGAGACACAGAAAAGGGAAAAGAAATATTTTGTAGAGAGAATCTCTAGAACTAGTAAGTTTCAGTTTTCTCATCTCTAAAATTATATCTATTCTACCTATGAATAAGGATAAAAATTATATAAGACATGATATAAAGTATTTTTAAAGCTAAATACTGTTATTATTAAGTATTAGAAAGGTACAAGAGATCAGAAGATTTTATGGGGATACTCTCATTGAATTGGTATTTTCTTGCAACATGAACATAGATGGACAAGAAGGAAAAAAAACATGGAAAAAAACTACAACACACCTAAGAGAAACTTTATGATTATTGCACATTTAAGAGATAAAGATTTCCAGAAACCTGAAGTTTATTCCCTTTGCAAAGGCCCTCTTAAAACCTGGGTCCATTTTCCCCTGGACTCTGTATATACTCATGGAAGAAAGTATCATAGACTTTTGGAGGGTGTTTGAATAGTATTTTATTTTTCCCAATTGCTTTCCATTTTGAGGGGAAAAGGAGGAAGAAGGGAGAAGAAGAACTCTAAATTTTAAAAAAATGAATGTTAAGAAATTGTTTTTACCAGTAATTGAGAAATTACCATTTTGATCAGTTCTAAGTACCACAATTTAAGAAGGATATTAATGAGCTGGAAAATATCAAGTGGAGTATTGACCAAGATAGTAATATGTCATATGAAATATGTTGTCATATGAATATCATGTCATACGAATATCTCATGAATATGTCATATGAAAATCAGTTGGGAGAGGATTCTGGGAAGATGATGGAGTAGGTCAGAAAATTTTTCAATCTCCATAGACTCCAAAACTTTTCTCCCTCCACAAAAGACAACCCATCACTTCAGAGCAGCAGAAATAAACACAGAATAAAGCAGTTGTCCCTCTAAGACAATTTGGTAAGACTGGACATCCAGGTGCAGAGGCTTTGATTAGTGAATCAAAAAACAAGCTCTGGGGGCAGCTGGGTGGAGAGGCAGCCTCAAACTTAAAAACTTTCACTTTGCAGTGTGGGAGTCTAACAGGAAAAGCCTAGAGGACCTTCCACTGGGGAGAGATGCCAAGCATAGTTGTATAGATAGACCAGACTTATCCCTAGTTGCAGCTAGGAGGAGAGGAAATTAGCACACATCTGTTCAGTGCTGGAGAGGGGAGGACTATGGATTATGGGCACTTGGAGGAGAGCAAAGTCTCTGGTTTCAATTCTGAGGCAGAGTGGACAGCTATATTTTACAGTCACCTAAAGGACCACAGGCAGCAAGATCATTTGCAGGACAGTTTAGCTGGAGAGGAGAGTCCAAGGTTGGACTAAAGATATTGCTCAGAAAAGAACAGTTAAAAAAAAAACAAAAAAAAAAAAAAACTCTGAGGCTTAGGGCATCATTCTCCATATATGAGGACTGTAACTTGATTACATTAATAGTTGTTAATAAATAAATAAATAAATGGATAAATAAATATGACAATACAAAGAAGAAAGAACCTAACCATAGATAGCTATTATGGGAATAGAAAAGATTTGGGTTCCTATTTGAAGGGAAATAATAGATTTTTTTTTAAAAAGCCACTCCTTTTTCATTGAGAAACATCAAATGGTCCCAAACACAAAAAGAGCTTATGGAAGAACTTAACAATATTTTTTAAAATTATATTAGAATGATTAAGGAAAAATTAGAGAAAAAATAAAAGCAAGCCAAGAAAATCAAGAAAATTGTGAAAACATCAACTAATTGGAAATAGAGAATCAAAAACTTAATAAAGAAAATAATTTCTTGAAAGCTATAATGGGCAAGCAGAAGTTAATGATGTTCTAAGACTCTAAGAAATGATAAAATAAAATCAAAAGAATGAAAAATGTAGAGAGTGAAACATCTTACCAAAAAACAACTGATCTGGAGGACAGATCAAGGAGAAATAATGACAACACTCAGACTACTTGAAAATTATGATAAATAAAAAATCTTGATATAACAGTAAAAGAAATTTTCAATGAAAATTGCCTTTAAGTTCTAGAAGAAGAAGCTAAAGTAGAAATAGAAAAAAAAATCCATCAATCACTATGGGAAAAAGATCCCAGGAGGAAAATTTACTGTAATATCATAGCCATGTTTCAAAGGTCCCAGATAAAGGAGAAAGTGTTGAAGAAGAAAATTAAATACTATGGAATTACTATAAGGATTACACAAGACTCTCTATGTTGAAGAATCATAGATCTTAGAATACTATATTCCATAAAACAAAAAAAGGTAGGCTTACAAGCAAGGATAATTTCAAAGTTAAGTATAATCTTGAATGGGGGAGGAGGGAGAGAAGGATACAACAAACTCAGAGACTTTCAGGTTTTTCTGACAAAAATCCCAGAACTTAAAGGGAAATTCAAAATATAACATCCAGAAGAAATATAAGGGATAATAAAGCTTAATTATAAGGGATTCAATAAGATCAAATTGTTTTCTTTGTACATGTAAAAATATTACTTGTAGTAATATTATGATTTTCATCATTATTTGGTAGTTTGAAAGAAAGGCACAGGGTGAGCTGAATATGATGGGATGATTCTAAAAAAAATATAAAGTAAGGAGAGATAAAAAGAAGTAATTATCTCATACAAATGAGGCATTAAAGGAAAAACTAATACAGAAGAAGCTAGTGGGGTGAAGACAGGTAGTACTGGAAACTTAAGTCTCACCAAGAATGTGTTAAAGAGGGAATAACATAGAAAGCTAGAAGGGTATAAAAATCTTCTAGATTTGGAAAGAAATAAGGTAAGGGGTTAGAGTGGGAGGAGAGGATAAAGGAGGGATTCTCAAAGGGATAGATAGGTTAAGGAATAGTAAAGCAAGATAGCATGAAATTGTAGAGGACTGGTGAGTGATAGGATAAATATAGTAAGAAGGATAATGAACAAAAACAAGGAGAAAAATACATGTCAGTTGTAGTTAATTGTAGCTTAGAATGTGAATGGATGAATTTATCCATAAAACCAAAATGCTCAGTATATTAAAAATTTGAACTCAGTAATATGTTTCTTTCAGGAAACATAAAAATTAGAGATATACACAAAGAGAAAATAAAGGGCAGGAGTACAATTTTGTATTTTTAAAAAAACAGGGATAGTAATAATAATCTCAAAGTTCAATTTTAAATAGATTTAATCAAAAGTGAAAAATAGCAAAACTTCACTATATATCAGCAATATAATTCAATATTTTCTTAGACAATTTAAATTACCTAGACAGGATAAAATGCTTGAGTGCATTCTTGTCAAAACAGATATAGGAACAATATGAATATAAACAAAAAATCCACTCTTTACACAAATAAACTCAAGTCTAAATAATTGAAATAGTATTTACTGATCATGGGTAGATAAAGCCAATATAATTTTTAAAATGGCAGCTTTACTTAACTAATCTATTTACTCAATGTCATTCCAGTTAAATTACTAAAAAAAAATCTAAGAAAAAATAATACAAAATTTATTTGGAAGAACAAAGTGAGGAACTTCAAAGAAATTAGGGGAAAAAAAGATGTAAAGGAATTAGATACAGCTGTATTAGACCTAAAACTATATTATAAGGGTGAGAGCATTGTTGAAGTATAAAAAAAGCTAATTTCAATTATTTCAAATTAAATCTATATAACCAAAGACAGAAGTAATACAGATAGAATGTGATTGGGTTGGAGTGTTTGCTACGGTGTAGGAAATGATGACTTAGTTGATTTAGAAAAACCTGGAAAGACTCGAACTATGAAGGAAGATGCTATCCACCTTCAGAGAAATGATTATAGGAGGGGATAAGCCTAGCACAGTCTTACATATATGTGTATGAGGGTATTTTGCTGAGGCATTTGGGGTTAAGTGAATTGCCCAGGGTCACACAGCTAAGAAGTGTTAAGTGTCTGAGACCAGATTTGAACTCGGGTTCTGCTGACTTTAAGACTGGTGGTCTATCTGCTGCGTTACCTAGTTGCCCAGTAAGAGGGTATATTGAATATATGTTTATCCTTATCTATATATATGTATATATGTCCATGTTTAATTGTAGCCTTTTGTAGTTGGGATGGGGAAGAAAAAAAAATAAAGTAAAAAATGCATAGCAGAAAACAAAAGAAAACATACAAGGAAGCAAAGAAAAGCTGGGCAATTTTGAAAAAAAAGTTTAGTTCTTAATATATAGGTTTGACAAAGTTCTCTATATTGAAATACAAAACCTTTATCCTAGAAACTGTCTATAATTTTTCTTCCTCAATTTTCTGCTTTCCTTCTAATCTTGTCCACATTGGTTTTAAATATAATGTAATCAAAATTATTCAGTTCATGTTTCCCAGTTCTCTTTATTTGTTGCTTATTTATAAATTTTTCTTTTATTCATAAGTTTGATAGGTTAATATTCATTTTTCAAAGTTCTGAGTTCCAAATTCTCTCTCCCCTTCCATCCCATGGACAAATCATCTAAAACTCACTGTGCTACCTGAAAATCATTGTAAAACAATAAAATTAGTATATCACATTTTAAGAAATAATAAATGAAAACTTCTCAGATCTCTTAGAATCTGGGAGCAAAGCAAAAATAATTTAAATCATCCTGAAAGAAACATTAAAACAAAAACTCTTTAGAATGTTGTAGCCAAAATCCAGGGTTCTAAAAAAAATATTGCAAATATCCTTAAATAGTATTGAAAAGCCATAGTCAAGATCACACAAGTCTTGACAGCTGCCACAATAAAATAGGAGAACTCAAAATATATTCCAAAAGGTAGAACAAAAGGACTTAGAATCAAGAATAACATATTCAGCAAAACCTAGTATAATTCTACAAGGGAAAACTGAATTCTTAAGGACACAGAGGATTTCCAAGCATTCCTGATAAAAAGATGAGAAGTGAGTAAATACTCTGGAAAGGAAATGCAACACAGAAGAGGAAATATATGAAAGTAAACAATTTGATCAACTGTAAAGGATTATGTGAGAATGTTTATGTTATTAGGGAGAGAAGCAACAAGTGTCCTCTGATAGGCCTAAGGCCTTCAAAGTTCATAGAGAAAGTTCAAAAAGACAAGAGGAGCTGAGGGTGGTTCGACGTGATTTTAAAACTTGAAAAGAAAGAAAAAGGAGTGTCAAAGTGAATAAAAGGGAGAGCAAGAAAAAGAAACATTTTTCACATAACTGGGATTCATGAGATGAAGAACATACAAGGCCAGGATGAACCAGTACCTCATGAAATTTATTTTTATCAGAATCAGACAAATTAGATCAAACACTCACAAATGCACACACATATACATCCATGCTGTAGAAATATACTGAACTCAAAAAAGAAATAGAAGGATCAGGGAGAAGGGGAAAAGATTTTAAGATGGGAAAGATATAGAAAGAACTAACCATAAGCATACAAACTCCAACATGAGGGAGGGGAGGAGAAAAGTTAAGAAGAAAGATTAAAATCTTGTCACTGGAGCAGTAACAACATAACAAAAATGGATCTAATCTTTTGTGTAGCACAAGCATCAGGCAAATTTCTTTCTTCCTATCTTCTTCTTTATTGTAAAGAGAGGGCTGGGAAAAAATAAGGCAACAGTATTGAGGAAAGAACACCATTAACAAACAAAACAATGAATGTGATGAACTTACAAATGAGAAGAAAGGAGATAATAAAAAGCAAAATTCAATATATTATTCACAAGGAACACATCTGAAACAAAGATTCACACAAAGTTAAGTGAGGTATTGGAGCAGAATCTCCTAAGCTTCAAATGAACTCTCAAAAGCAGGGGTATTAATCATGACTTCAGACAAGGACAGTAAAAATAGACACAATGAAAAGAGAAGCAGGGAAGCTACATTATATTTATAGACACCATAAATTCCAAATCAGTATCAATACTTATATATGCAATGTATAATATAGCATTAAAAAGTTAAATGAATTGCAGGAAACCATAGACTTGGAAAAATCTAACAAAAATTAAGAGCTTGAATAGGACTTGTAAAAAAAAAATTAAGCAATAGATTTCTGGCAAGTGCTAAATCAGAAAAGAAGGGAATTTATGTATTTCTTAGTCATGCCATATATATTCAGATAGATGTCAATATCTAAATAGATAGCTATAACCTTAAAAAATTAAAAATTATTGGAGACTAAGTAACTTATACTAAAGAAATGGTGACTCAAAAGAACAAATCATAGAAACAGTGGACAATTTTATAAATTAAAATAACAAAAGACAACATATGAAAACTTCTAAACTACAGTCAAAACTTAGACAAAAATAATATAGTTCTAAAGAATTTCATCAATAAAACAAAGGAAAAACAAATCAATAATTTCAGTATATAATTAAAAAATAGAAATGTACCAAATCAGAATCCTTCAACTTAACACAAAAATAGAAATCCTGAAAATTAAAGAAGAGATGAATAAAACTTTTAATAAGTTTTAATAAAAGTTTAAAAAAAATTGAACTAACAAAGCCAGAAGCTCATTTTTGGAATGAATTAAAATAAAATAATCACATGATTTCCTTTTAGCAAAGAGAGGAAAATAAAGTTGTTCACATGGAAAAGGAAAAAAGTGGAATTCATGATAAAAAAGAAATAAATAAGGGAATCAGTAATTATCAATAATTATTTTCCAGTGACATTTATAAAATAATATAAATATACAAATATTTATACAAAATAATATACAAATATATAAAAATATGTAAATTTTATATATTTTAATAGAACCAGATTTTATCTAGCCTAATTATCAGAAAAAACAAGTTAGATGCCTACAGATGAACTCCTAAGGTTAAAAAAAATCCAAAATTAAGTGGTTTACAATATATTACGTCAAAAAAATTAAAGAAAAATAATTATAATGTTATATAAACTACAATAATAGAAAAAAGGGATTTTTTTCAATCCTTTTCTATGATTCATTTATGTTATTGATCAGGAACAGACAAAGCAGAGAAATAAAATGAAGGATCAAAATGCCTAACTAATATTGAACAAAAATATTAAATACTGATCAAAAAGCAATGACAATTTATTAAAATTATACACTATGACAAAGTTTTTAAATTGACACAAAAAAAAGAAAATGGCAATTTTCAGAGAGACTATGGGGTAAAAAGCACATTGGAAAAGCTATGATTTGGTTCAGCTATTCTGGAAATGAATTTGCAACTGTAACTTAAAAATCACTGAACTGTACATATACACTCCTTTGGCTCAGTGATATTCTTAGGCCAACACCTCAAAGGGATCACATAAAAAGGAAAAGAATCAAAATGTACAAAAATGTTTAAACTATCCTCTTTTATAGTAGCAAACAACCAAAAACTAAAGGGATCTTCATCTCTTGGGAACTGGCTTAACAATTTCTATTATATGATTGTAATAGAATATTATTCATTTATTTTTCCATATGAAAAAAATAAACCATTTTAGAGAAACCTAGGAATAGCTGAATGAACAAAAGTATGTGAACAAAATCAGGAGACATATAGACATATGTGTGTGTGTGTGTGTATACACGTATATATAATAAAAACATTATTAAGAAAAAATTTCTGAAAATTTTGAAAGCTCAAAACACAAAAGGATAAAGTCTCCCAGTACCCTTTCCATTGAAATAAAAACCCTTGAAAATATTCTCTGGAAAAGAAAAGTTGTATTAAATAAAGTATTATATAGTCAATATAACAAATGATCCATTAATTACCTTGGTATTGGGCACTGAATCCCTTCAATCTGTGGTTGCCATCCGATGTGAAGTGAAGGCGAAGCCAGTTCTTACTGCTGATAACTGGGGGAGGAAGGCTGGCTCCAGTGAACCTAATGAGATATAAGATGCAAATGATCATTGAAAGTGAACATTGATAATACACTCTACTGAGTAACTTATGATGCTAGCATGGATAACCAACCCTCACTTTTATTGAAGCAGGAGATTTGTCTTCAAGGATAGCTGGGGAAAGAGATATGGGAATTATCTCTGTGACCTTTCCCTAAGTAATATAGATCATAAAAATCAAGATACCAAAACCAAAAGCATAAGGATATAGTGACAAAGATACATGGATCTGGGAATACCCTTCTACCACTGGACCATCACTATAAGCACCCTAATCCCCATCTATCTAATTCCTTCACTAGCATCTATCTTATTTTAGTGCTTTAATATCTCTTCTAAATTAGAGAGGAAGATATCTATTTGATTATGTCTGTCTGTCTATCTCTGTCTCTCTGTCTCTGTCTGTCTGTGTGTATATCTCTGTCTCTTTCTCAAAAGGAAGTATGAGATAGTCTAATTCTTCTTTTGCAATATGTCTCCAATTTATCTCTTCCTCTCAATCTCTATTAATGCTGTTATGGTCTAAGACAACACTGTTTCTTACCAACAAATCCTAACAGGTCTCCAGTACTCAGATAGATTTCCTTTGTAAGTAAATTCAGTTCAGTATTTATTCAATATAACACTTAGGTAAAAGTGTTAGTTGATGGTTGTGGTTTTTTTTAAGTAAACCAGTAACAAAAAGCCCCTGCCCTTCAGAAACTTATATTGTAAATTATAATTTATCATCTATACTAACAGCTGCCTAACATGCAAGAACATAGACCTGATCTTATCATTTTCCTGATTTTGCGAATGTCTCTTTATTAATTTGTTGGAGCTATTTTCATCAAACTCCCCAGTCTGCTACCCCATAACCAATCTGTCCTTTTTTTGGTAACTAATTCTTTCAGCTCTAGCAAGCCGTCCTCTTCAATATGTTATGTTCTCTACCTCAACAAAGTCTCAAAGGAGAATTTACCTAAGAAAAGTATATTTATGACTAAAGTATATTAATGGACTAAGATTTCTAATGAAACAATCCATATAATATGGGTAATAAGTAAAGTGAACTTGAAATTACCACATAGGTATTATTATATTATGGTATGGAACTCAGGACTAAATATAAAAATGGAAATATAGATCCTTTTAAAAATTTTATGCAAAATGTTTTTAAGGTATATACTTTAAAAATCTGTTGGAAAAGAGGAGTTGCATTGTAATTAGTTGTTATATTACATTATATATTATATATATTAGTTAAACATACAATGCAGCATAGGATGAAAGAAAGCAAGTAAGCATACATATGTGAATACAAAGTAAAAGCAAACTAATACAAAATTATAGCATATCATAAAGTAATTAATCAGAGTATAAGGACAATTCTTTACAAATACATTTACAAATGAGCAACCTAAGAAATCTGACTTTCCCAAAATTTCATAAGTATGATACTTCAGAAGCGGGATTTGAACCTGTGACCTCTGGCTCCAGAACTAGTGCTCTTTCTATCTTAAGGTGGGTTCTTTCTCACTGGAAATCATCAAGCAGAGATTATATGGTCACTGATCAGATATAACAGAATGGAAGGTATGGATTGACACCAAAGTCCCTTCCAACTCTTAAACTCTCTGCTTCTGTAATCTTACCAAATGGTAAAATAGCTGGCATTCTTTCTGGCACATTTCCTGCATATGATTAGTGTAAGGATCTTATGAACTTTATCAAGATCTCCTTACTGATGCTAAGATTATTCCCTCACAATTAGTCTGGTTCTTATCCATGACTGAAAGAAGCAGAGGCAAATTTAAGATTGACAAAAGAACAAATTTCCTAGCAATCAGAATTAAGCAGAAGTGGAGGAATTGGACCAGATGGTCTCTCTAGATTCATCGTCTTATGATCATGGCAATCTTGATTCCCATTTGCCAGCCTGTTCTACTTTTGTGATACTTTTTCAAATTTTTAGTAAATCTTCCCTAAAAACAAATCTAAATTTTTGATATCCAGAACTTCTGCCCTTTGCTCATGGCTCTGCTCCCCTTCTGTCTTCTGAGGCCATACAAGACAGTCCTAAACTGTCTTCCATATAACAATCTTTCAAATGCTTGAACACAATTATCATATCCCTCAAAAGTTTTCTCTTTTTTCTGGTTTAATATTCCTTCATTTGAGTTCCTTCAACTGAACCTCATATGGCATTAATTCAAATGATTGTATTTATTTCTACTGAATTTAATCTTATTAGATTCAGTTTAATACTCTTGTTTGATCTTTTTGGATACTGAGTCCATTATCTGCTATTATCAGTTCCTCCTAAGATTTTAAATACCAGGATAATCAATTTGTATTTTATCCTCAAAGCAATAGGGAACCACTAAAGATTCTCCAACCTGGAAGTGACATGGTAACATATATAAAGAAAGTTTATTTTGATTTTTTTTTGGTCATTGAGGAAACTCTCAATCTCTCTTAAATCATCCATGTATTAATATCCTGTAAATAGTTTGTATGTACATAGCTGTTTGCATATTCTCTTTATCAGAATGTGACCTCCTTGTAACAAGAACTGTCTTTTACCTTTCTTTGTATCCCCAGCCCTTAATGTAGTACCTAGAATATAAAGAAGTACTTTAAAAATGTTTACTGATTGGATGATGGTTTGATAATGAATTGAAGAGGAGAAAGACTAGTAAACTACTGCAAATCAAAGTATTAAGATAGTAGCTATCAAATGTCTTCCAATTATTAATTACAAAAAAAGCAAACCAGTCTTGGTGAAGCAGCATGGAACCCTGAGGGAGAGAGAGGTAACATGTTCCAGAAGAACTGACCACTGCTATTACCTTGACTACCACTTCTTCTCAGATCCAGATAAATATATCCTAGGACACTGAGCTCAAAGGTACTGGAAATAGCAATGCCTTCCAAGCCACCAACACTGCTTCAAGTTTTGCTCCCAAAACTACTTTACAGTAAAGCAACTTCTGTGCAGATGCAACCTGACAACTACTTCTACAGATACTTGCCTTCTGAGTAGCCCTATCTACTGGAGCTACACACACACACACACACACACACACACACACACACACACAAAAAGTAGATTCTCACTACCAAAGTTCTTGGCACTGTCAAAAAGTTCAATAGCAGAAAAAGAAATTTTTCTCTTTGAATGACATTAAAGATGCATTATCATCTACTTTGTTGCTATACCCTATGGGCCATTGGTTGCATATATTTAAATTCCTTCTAAAAATCTTCTAATTATGCTATCTCCATTATTAGTATGTTAGCTCCTAGAGAACAGGAACTGTTTCCACTTTTATATTTGTATTCCTGATGTTTAACATAGAGTTTTGCATGTAATAAGAATGTAATAAACTTTTCATTTATCCATGTGAATGGAAAATGGTGAGAGAGGATTGAGAAGCAATGGATGCAGGGAATGCTGTGAAGGAAGAATTGACTGAATTTGATAAAAGATGTTGGGGAAGAAAGGGATAAGGGGAAAGGAAAAAGACAATTCTCTGGTTGTGAAAACAAGTTACATGAAGTAATTACTTAATAGAAGTAATGAAATTTGGAAGAGATAGTGAAAAATCATGAGTAAAATTTTGTGTGTTTTTGTTTCAGATAGTTATGAGATAATATTCAAGTATAGATGTCCAGTAAACAAGTGGTGATGGACAAGAACTCAGGAAAGAAAATAAGGCCAGATATATAGATATGGAAGAGTCGTTATGAAGGCAAAAATTGAACCCATAAGAACTGATGAGATTGTGAAGAAAGAAAATTGTCCACTACACCACATGCCTTAGTTGCTTCCTTACTCTGCTCTTGCTGGTCCCTTCTCCCATTGGTGAATTCTTCCTAGAACTCCTATCTTGGGTAAAGACCCAGAGCAACCATTCGTCATTTTCTTGCTTTTTCCATGATACTTCCAAGCAGGTACCTCCATCTCTCCCTCTCCAAACACACTCCTGCTTTTCAATTCTCTTTTATGTATTGTCTTCCTGCATTAGAATATAAACTCATTACTACCAAAAGGTTATAAAACTGTGCATACTCTCTGACAGAACAACACTATTGCTATGTCTGTTTCTCAAAGAGATCAAATAAAAGGGAAAAGGACCTTTTTATGCAAAAAATATTTATAGCTCTTTTTGTACTGAATAAAAAACTGAAAATTGAGGGGATGTATCTCAATTAGAAAATGAGAGAACCAAATCACTATTAATCAGAGAAATGCAAATTAAGACAACTCTGAGATACCACTACACACCTGTCAGATTAGCTAAGATGACAGGAAAAAATAATGACGAATGTTGGAGGGGATGCAGGAAAACTGGGACACTGATGCATTGTTAGTGGAGTTGTGAACAAATCCAACCATTCTGGAGAGCAATCTGGAATTATGCCCAAAACGTTATCAAACTGTGCATACCCTTTGACCCAGCAGGGTTACTACTGGGCTTATACCCCAAGGAGATACTAAAGAAGGGAAAGGGACCAGTATGTGCCAAAATGTTTGTGGCAGCCCTGTTTGTAGTGGTCAGAAACTGGAAAATGAATGGATGCCCTTCAATTGGAGTATGGTTGGGTAAATTGTGGTATATGAATGTTATGGAATATTATTGTTCTGTAAGAAATGACCAGCAGGATGAATACAGAGAGGCCTGGAGAGACTTACATGAACTGATGTCAAGTGAAATGAGCAGAACCAGGAGATCATTATATACTTCAACAACAATACTGTATAAAGATGTATTCTGATGGAAGTGAATTTCTTTGACAAAGAGAAGATCTAACTCAGTTTCAATTGATCAATGATGGACAGAAGCAGCTACACCCAAAGAAAGAACACTGAGAAATGAATGTAAACTGTTTGCATTTTTGTTTTTCTTCCCAGGTAATTTTTACCTTCTGAATCCAATTCTCCCTGTGCAACAAGAGAACTGTTTGGTTCTGCACACATATATTGTATCTAGGATATACTGTGACATATTCAACATATATAGGACTGCTTGCCATCTAGGAGAGGGGGTGGAGGGAGAGAGGGGAAAAATCGGAACAGAAGTGAGTGCAAGGGATAATGTTGTAAAAAATTATCCTGGCATGGGTTCTGTCAATAAAAAAGTTATTATAATAAAAAATAAATAAATAAAAATGTTAAAAAAAAAAAAAGAAAAGAAAATGAGAGAACTACCTACAGTATTTGATTGTGATGAAATACTATTGTGTTGTAAGAAATGACAAGCATGATGGTTTCAGAAAAACCTGGGGAGTTTTATATCAACTCATGCAAAATAAAGACAACAGAACCACACTATTCACAGCAGCAGCAATGTTGTAATGATGAACTGTGAAAGACTTAGATACTCTGATAAAAACAATGCTTAATACAATTCCAAAGCACCCATGATGAAAAATGCTATCCATCTCCAGAGAGAGAACTGCTGAACTCTGAGTGTAGATTGAAGCATACTTTTATGTTTTCATTATTTTTCTTGATTTTTGTGTTTTCTTTTGCAACACAGACAATATAGAAATGTTTTCCATGGTTTCATTAGTATAATCAATACTATAATCATGTGCCTATGCAAAAAGTGAAGGAAGAAAATGTGGAACTCAAAATTTAAAAAATGAAAAATTTTGCTATACTTAGGGTGTTCTCTACATAGATAAGGAGATACTGAATTTTGGAGAAAGTATCAAAGTGGGAAACTTCACAAAGAGACAGAAGTGGGAGGGATTAATCAGGGCATAATTATTGTGACTGGCCTTACAAGAATGGCCATCCCATCACCAGAAACTAAGCATAGAATAAGCAAAGAGAATATGGGAAAGGACTGACACAGGGGTTTTGAATCATGGAAAAGAGAACTCAAAGCTGGCTAGCTGAGAACTCAGATACATGACCTCCTTTCTTAGTAAAGAAGAAGGCAAAGTCTTCTGATAAGAAAAGGAAGAGATAGAGTATTATAAAAAGCATGAGAGTTTTAAGAAGCTTTGAAATAGCCACTCAGTGAGAACTCTAAAATGATATTTACTAAAAGACCACATGCCCTGAGAAAAGGAGTTGTGACTATAATGGTAATGCTGACACATCCTAAACTTTGATGTGTAACTCATATTGCTACACAGAAAGATTACAGAAACCAATTACTATACTGAGCCATATCCCAGCTAAAAGAGTTTATCCTTCATCATTTAAGATTTTTAATTTTTAATTTAATATTTTATTTTTCTCCAATTACATGTAAAAATAATTTTAACACTTTCAGAACGTTTTTTTTAGAATTTTCAAGTTCTAAATTCTCTCTCATCCTTCTTTCCTAACCCCCAAATTAAGAGGCAAGTAATTGAATATAAGTTATGCATACGTAATCATGCAAAACATATTTCCATATTTATCATGTTGTAAAAGAAAACATAGACTTCCCCCAAAACTCAAGAAAAGTAAAGGTTTTTATGCTTTGATATATATGCTTCAATCTGTATTCAGACACCATCAGTTCTTTCTCTGGGAATGGACAGCATTTTTTCACCATTAGTCCTTTCAGATGTCTTCGGTCATTGTATTTTTGAAAATAGCTAAGTCATTCACAGCTGATCATCTTACAATAATGCTGTTACTTTGTGCACAGTATATTTCACTTCACATAAGTTCATTTAAATCAAGGTTTTTCTGAGATCATCCTGCTCATTACTTTTTATAGGACAATAATATTCTATTATATTCATATCTTACAATTTGTTTAGTCATTCTCCAATTGATGGATATCCCCTCAATTTCCAATTTTTTTGCCACCAGAAGAAAGTTACTATAAATATTGTTGTACATATAGATCCTTTTCTTTTTTTCCTTTTTAATATCTTTTTGGATATAGATCTAGTGGTGCTATTACTAGGTCAAGGGAAATGTACGGTTTTATAGTTCTTTGAGCATACTTCCAAATAGTTCTATGGAATGTTTGAATAATTTCAGAACTACACCAATAGTGCATTAATCTCCCAATTTTTCCACATCCTCCATAACATTTGTCATTTTCCTTTTGTGTCCTGTTAGCTAATTAGATAATAGATATGAGCTAGTACCTCAGAATTTAATCTGCATTTCTCCAATGGATAGTGAGTTAGAGTATTTTTCCCCAATGTGGCTATAAATAACTTTGAACACTTCATCTGAAAACTATATCTTTTAATCATTTATTAACTGGGGGAATGGCTCTTTTTTTAAAATAAATTTGACTCAATTTTTAAATTTTTTTTTCACATTTAGTACTATTAACTGTATTTTCCACCATTCTATTTCCTGCTCTCTCTCCTCTATTCTCTCTCTCCTTTCATCCTGGTCCTTCTAAAAAAGTATTTTGCTGACTACCACTCCCCCATTCTTTCATCCCTTCTATCATACTTCCACTTTCTCTTATTATCTTTCTCTCCTATTTTCCTCTAGGATAGAATATATTTCTATACCCAAGTGAGTATGTATGTTATTTCCCTTTTAAGATTCCATTTTATATAATTTACTCACTCCGCTCCACTTTTCCACTATCTTCCCCTCCACCATAAAAGCTTTTTCTTCCCTCTTTTATGTGAGATAATTTACCCCTTTCTATTTCTCCCTTTCCTAGCATAATTCTCTCTCATACATTTTTTAAAAATAATTGTAACTTTTTACTGATAGAACCCATGCCTGGGTAATTTTTTTACATTATCCCTTGCACTCACTTCGTTCCGACTTTTCCCCTCTCTCCCTTCACCCCCTCCCCTAGATGGCAAGCAGTCCTATATATGTTAAATATGTCGCAGTATATCCTAGATACAATATATGTGTGCAGAACCAAACAGTTCTCTGTTGCACAGGAAGAATTGGATTCAGAAGGTAAAAATAACCCCGGGAAGAAAAAATGCAAACAGTTTGCATTTATTTCCCAGTGTTCTTTCTCTGGGTGTAGCTGCTTCTGTCCATCATTGATCAATTGGAACTGAATTAGATCTTCTCTTTGTTGAAGAAATCCACTTCCACCAGAATACATCCTCATACAGTATCGTTGTTGAGATATATAATGATCTCCTGGTTCTGCTCATTTCACTTAGCATCAGTTCATGTAAGTCTCTCCAAGCCTCTCTGTATTCATCCTGCTGGTCATTTCTTACAGAACAATAATATTCCATAACATTCATATACCACAATTTACCCAACCATTCTCCAATTGATGGGCATCCATTCATTTTCCAGTTTCTAGGCACTACAAACAGGGCTGCCACAAACATTTTGGCACATACAGGTCCCTTTCCTTTCTTTAGTATCTCTTTGAGTATAAGCCCAGTAGTAGCACTGCTGGATCAAAGGGTATGCACAGTTTGATAACTTTTTGGGCATAATTCCAGATTGCTCTCCAGAATGATTGGATTCATTCACAACTCCACCAACAATGCATCAGTGTCCCAGTTTTCCCGCATCCCCTCCAACATTCATCATTATTTTTTCCTGTCATCTTAGCCAATCTGAGAGGTGTGTAGTGGTATCTCAGAGTTGTCTTAATTTGCATTTCTCTGATCAATTCTCTCATCCATTAAATTTATTTTTATAGATATCATCCCTTCATATTTAAATCACACCTGTATCCTCTGTCTAGATGTACTCCTTCTAATTGCCCTGATAATGAGAAAGTTCTTATGAGTTACAAATATCACTTTACCACAATAGGAATGTAAATATTTTAATCTTATTAAGTCACTTTATATTTCCTTTTCCTGCTCCTTTTGGGTCTTGTATTTGAAAATCAAATTTTCTATTCAGCTCTTTTCATCAGGAATGCCTAAATGTCTTCTATTTCATTGAATATCTATTTTTCTTCTGAAGAATTATATTCAGTTTTGCTGGTGTGTAATTCTAGGTTGCAATCCTAGTTCCTTTGTCCTCCAGAATATCACATCCCAACCCCTCCCATTCTTTAATGTAGTAACTGCTAAACCTTGTTACCTTGACTATGGCTCCACCAATTTATAGTTAAATTGTTGAATTTCTGAATGCTTGCAGTATTTTTTTCCTTGGCCTGGTAGCTCTGAATTTGACTATAATATTCCTGGAAGTTTTCATTTTGGGATCTCTTTCAAAAAATGATCAGTAAATTCTTTTGATTTCTATTTTATTTTCTAGCTCTAAAATCTCAAGGCAGTTTTCTTTGATAATTTCTTGAAAGATAATGTCTAGGCAGCTCTTTTTTTGATCATGGCTTTCAGGTAGTGCAATAATTTTTAAATTGTCTTCCCTGGATCTATTTTCCAGGTCACTTGCTGTTCCAATGAGATATTTCACATTGCTTTCTATTTTTTCATTCTTTTGATTTTGTTTTATAGTTTCTTGATTTCTCATAAAGTCATTAGCCTTCACTTGCTTGATTCTAATTTTTAAGGAATTGTTTTCTGCAGTGAGCTTTTGTACTTCCTTTTCCATCTGGCAATTCTATTTTAAGGAGGGTTTGTTCAGTGAATTTTTGTCTATTTTTTCATTTGACCTGCTCTGCTTTAGAAGGCATTATTCTCCTCACTGGCATTTTTGTAAGGTTATTTTCTCCAGTATTTCTTTGTGTTCTCTTTAACAAGTTGTTAACTTTTTTTTTCATGATTTTCTGACATCACTCTCATTTCTCTTCCCAAGGTTTCATCTACTTCTATTATTTGATTTGCAAAATTATTTTTGAATTCTTCCATGGTCTGAGACCAATTCCCATATACACATACATATGTACCCATACATATATGTATATATGAATATGTAAGTGCATGTGTCGTATATTTATTTATACACACATATGCAAACACATACACATATGAGGCTTTGGATGCAGGAAATTGGACTTTTTAAATCTTTTTCTGAGTTTGTGCTTTGTTCTTTCTTGTCACCATAGTAACATTCTAAGGTCAGAAGTTTTTCTGTTGTTTGCACATTTTCCCAGCCAGTTTCTTGACTTTTAACTCTTTGCTAAAATGGATTCTGTTTCCAGGGAGTAGGGCATATGTCCTAAGCCTCAGGGGTTTTAGCAGTTATTTTCAAAGATCCTTCTAGGGGTCTGTAAGTTTTCAGTTCTTCCAAAGTATTATGATCTAAGGAGATGTGTGTTTTCTGCTTTCCTGAACTGTGCTCCGTCTGGTCTGTGAATGACCACAAGCACTCTTTGCTGCCCTGGAACCATGACAAGGGTCCCATTCCACCGCAACTGTAAGTTCTGCTACAGGAGCTACTGCCACTCTGGACTATAATCTGGATACAAGTATGGGCAAAGCAACAGCCCTATCTCTGGTGCTAGCAAAGAAACCCATGTCATCTCCTTCTGATCAGTTGTTTGGCGCTCTAGCTCTCTGTGGGCTGAGAGTTCTGGAAGCCAATGATCTGCTGCTGTTTCAGTGATTCTCCAAATCTGCTCATAATTTTCTGGGGACCAGTCTGGTGTTGTACCGCTTGGGCTGGATCTTTTTCTGCCGGCTGTAAAGTTATTTCAATCCATCCTTTTTGGGGTTCTGCAATTCCAAGAATTATTTCTTGGACTTATCTAAAAGTGTTTGGAGAGCATGGGGGAAGAGCTCAGGCACGTTACTTCCTTTTTTCCAGCATCTGCCCTCTACAGCAGGGGTCCTCAAACTGTGGCCCGTGGGCCAGATGCAGCAGCTGAGGACGATTATTCCCCCTCACGCAGGGCTATGAAGTTTCTTTATTTAAAGGCCCACAAAACAAAGTTTTTGTTTTTACTATAGTCTGGCCCTCCAACAGTCTGAGGGACAGTGAACTGGCCCCCTATTTAAAAAGTTTGAGGACCCCTGCAAAGTGTTTGTTTGTTTTTTTAAGCCATAAAAAAACATAGTCCCCCTTCCATGCAAAATTCAGTTCTATTTCAGAGACAAAATGTGTATAAATCAAGTCTCTCCTTTAAGGCTATTTATAAAGAAGGATGAAGTTTAAAATAGCCATGTATCTTATTCATGACCAGGGCTATATTTTACAGAGAGAGGCTGGGTTGAAAGCTGACAAGGAAAAGAGATTAATGGTCTAAACTGTGGTTGCACAACATAGCTATAGGGAAACTACCAAATGGCCAGACTTACATTCAGGCAGGGAATCCAACAGAATATAGATACCAAAGCAGCTCAGTGGTAAGAAAGTTAGAATCCTCGGCTTGGTTTAGGGTTAGGAAGATAAAATTTCAAATTCTGTCACCCTTATTAGCAATGTGACCTTGAGCAAGTTTCTTAGCCTTGGTTTACTCTTTTGTAAAATAAGGGATAACAATAACTACAATATTTAATTAATGAAATTATAATTAAATCAGAGAACTACAATTGTGAGTCACTATATAAATGTGTAGCACTATGCCAGTGCCTGGCTTAAAGTAGATGCTTAATAAATGTTAATGACTAACTCCTGTTGTCATTATTAAAAATGTGATTTTATTAGCATCTAAATTCCTTGCCAGACCAAAAGTATTTCTACCCACATTCTGACACACCCTACCACTATTTACTGTGATATAGATCTTACATAAGATGCCAATTTATTTATTGTTTATTCAGTTTAAGACAGCATTTGATTCAGTATGATGAAATGAAGACTTGAAGGCTTTTTTCAGAAAATGTGTTCCCCATACATATGGAAAAATTATACCAGCCTATATAAAGATGTAACTATAAGGATAATATTATTCACGAAGCTACTGAATTTTGAAATCAAGTGAAGTATTAAACAGGGAGATATGTTTCCCTAAGGTGTTTGACAATGTCATAGAAAATAGTGTCCATACAAAAGAATGATTTACTGTTGATATTAGCAGCAACAAATATGTTTTGCTCTGTTCACAGTATTCTCTGGGTACTGTGGGCGATGCTAAATTTAAATGCAAAGTTTATAGTCTAGTAAAAAGATAAGAGACTAATAGAGGCGGTTATAATACATGATATTATACAATAAGTGAATTTAAAAGGTAAAAAATTTGCTATGTGATCCTGAGCATGACATAAATAAATGTACCTGAGACTAGAGACAGCAGGTTGTTGTTATTCAGTTGTTTGAGTCATATCTGATTCTTCGTGACCACATATCGGTTTTTCTTGACAAAGAGTGTTTTGCCATTTTCTTTTTCAGCTCAGTTTACAGATGAGAAAATTGAGGCAAAAATGATTAAGTGATTTGCCCCAGAGCACAGAACTAATAAGTATCTGAGGCTGAATTTTGGAGACATACACTACTGTCTAAAAAAGGTTTTTGTCTTTGGGATAGACTAGGTCCAAAAATTGAATGAAATGTATAGAATATGCAAATAATATTTCCATTTTGATTACCTTTTATCTAATCCAATTAAATGCTTTATAAATTAATGCCTTTGGAGAGGTAATTGATAAAGCATAGAGCTAGGGATATGTGAATACTTCTTAAGAGTGGCAGACTGGATAGAGTATCAAGCCAGAAATCAGAAAGACAAATCAGAAAGAAAGGCAAGTTCAGAAATATGTATATAAGAATTGAAGATGTTTAACATATATTGGATTACTTGCCATCTAGGGGAGAGGATAAGTGGAATGGAGGGGAAAAATTGGAAGACAAGGTTTTGCATCAGTGAATGCTGAAAACTATCTATGCATATGTTTTGAAAATAAAAAAGCTTTAGGATAGAGCACCAGCAATTATGCCCAAAAAGTTATCAAACTGTGCATACCGTTTGACCCAGCAGTGCTACTACTGAGCTTATACCCCAAGGAGATACTAAAGAAGGGAAAGGGACCTGTATGTGCCAAAATGTTTGTGGCAGCCCTGTTTGTAGTGGTTAGAAACTGGAAAATGAATGGATGCCCATCAATTGAGAATGGTTGGTAAATTGTTATATAAATGTTTGGAAATTATTTTTCCGTAAGAAATGACCAGCAGGATGAATACAGAGAGGCTTGGAGAGACTTACATGAACTGATGCTAAGTGAAATGAGCAGAACCAGGAGATCATTATATACTTTAACAATGATACTGTATGAGGATGTATTCTGATGGAAGTGGATTTCTTTGACAAAGAGACCTAACTCAGTTTCAATTGATCAGTGATGGACAGAAGCAGCTATACCCAAAGAAAGAACACTAGGAAATGAATGTAAACTGTTTGCATTTTTGTTTTTCTTCCTAGGGTTATTTTTACCTTCTGAATCCAATTCTCCCTGTGCAACAAGAGAAATGTTTGGTTCTGCACACATACATTGTATCTAGGATATACTGAGACATATTTAACATATATAGGACTGCTTGCCATCTAGGGAGGTGGAGGGAGAGAGGAAAAATCGGAACAGAAGGGAGTGCAAGGGATAATGTTGTAAAAACTATCCTGGCATGGGTTCTGTCAATAAAAGTTATATAAAATATATATATATATATATATATATATATATATATATATATATATATATATATATAATATATAAGATAGAGCACCAGCCCTGAAGTCAGGAGGACCTGAGTTCAAATGTGACCTCAGACCACTGTGTGACCTGGGACAAGTCACTTAATCCAAACTGCCTCAGCAAAAAATATATAAATAAATAAATACAAATAAAAAGCTTTATAAAAAATAAAGGTAAATAAATTTGAAAAGAGAAAAGGTAAGTTTAAATCTAGCTTCAGACACGTTCTTCAATGTGTGGTCCTGAGCAAGTCATTTAACACTTTGCTTCAGTTTTCTTCTTTTTTTTAATAATACCTTCTTATTTTCAAAATAGATGCACAAATAGTTTTTAACATTCATCCTTTTGCCTCAGCTTTCTCAAACCACTCCAGTATCTTTGCCAAGACAACCCCACATGGGATCACAAAGTGTTGGACACAAATGAAAAATGATAAAAGAGACCAACAAACTAAGGATTTGAACTTATAAGAACACAAACCCACAGACTTAAACTCAACTTAAATAAAATCTTGGAATTATCCACAATGGGTCAAAACTTAGAGGCTGGCTGCCTGAATTCTAGCAAAGGGCTGAGAGAATGGTTGATACTATGACACCCAGGACTTGTTCACAATGTGGACTTGTGGACCACATGTCACACAGAGAAAGAAAATCATAGAGAAAGTAGAATCATAGAGAAAATAGAAAGATCATAGAGATGAAGTGACTTGTCCATATGCGTGTTGAAGGGCTTGAAACCGAGTCTTGACTCAGGAACACCATAAGTTGTCACAGACTATACAATGTTATTTGATTCTTTTTACCCTTAAAATTATATCCTAATACTTAGAGACAGTGAATAGGGAAGTGAGAAGCTGATTACATCAAGATAACCATTAAATGGAGTAGCTAAGAGAAAGCTCTTAGCTTAGCTGTGAAAACCTCAGCAGACACTGTGTAGAAGGGTAATAGTCACTAGGAAGGAATTGCTTTGACACAGATAAAACCTCCTTCTTCAAATAATGTAATTCTGAGCAACTATCAGTAAAATGTAATGGGTATGGGAATAAGGGTGACAGGGAAAGAAGGGATGCAGAAAAACTGGAAAATACCTATTGCAGGTCTTCATATGATTTTCTGGGATCATGGGTATTTAGAAAAACTAAGAAAGGCCTGCCATCCTCCAAACTGAATTCACCACCTTTATGCCAAAGAACTCTGTCAGTTACAGTGAGAATCCTTTAAATACAATTTGTTAAACTAAATTTGGTCTTTTACCTAATTGTGTGCGTGTACATATTTTTAAATATAACATCCAGAACTGAATCAATTTATCACCCCAAAACCAAGACTGAACTGCAGATAACAATGATATAAAAAGATTCAAGTATATCTCATAATATAGTAATATGAAAAAATTCTTTATAAACTTTAAAGAGCTACATAAATGTGAGTAATTATTATTATTGTTGTTGTTTTTATGACCCATAAAATGAGGCTGGATTAAATGATCTGTGAGATTCAATCTCTGAAATTCCATGTTTCTACAATTCAGTTTTCCTTAATGTGAAAGCAAAATAATAGCTTTTCTTAAAAAAAAAAAAAAAAACTCTCTTATTTGCAGCTACCTCACCAAAAAGGTCATATTCAGGCATGAAAAATATCAAGATTGAATTGTAGATAACAATGCTACAAGAAGAGCTGTCAGCCCTAAGCTTCATAATATATCATCTGACAACAAAACCAAAGACTGTGCTAAAGAAAAATCATGAAAGTGTTTTACATTTTGTCATGTGCATGGTATATGGCCTCTGTGATTTAATCTGTTTAGCTACATAAATGTTTCTGTGTTGCTATGCATTAAATATTTTCCTATCAGCTAGGAACCAAACCATTAAGTCATAGATAAGTATCCTTGTGAGATCATATTGACTTAGAAAACCACATAGTAATTTTTTCTGTGTTCTATTATATTTTTATTTATTTTGTTAATTATTTCCAATTATATTTTAGATGTGGTTCCACGCATACTCAGGAGTGTTTTAGGATCCCAGTTCTGCAAGCTGACACCTCTAGGGTATTATGCATACAAATAGGCTCATTATTAGAGATTTTAGTCATATTCACTCTCAAAAATCAACATGTTATTTCTTTGTGCATTATTCTTTTTTTTGTTAGAATACTACAATTTGGGAAATGAAAGAGACAGTAACACAAACTTGTCATAACTTAAAAGTCTTCATGACCCACTCAGAAAGAGAATTCTCTCTTCTCTGAGAGAAGTGATAAACGATTTCCAACGTAACTGAAAAAAAATTAAGGAAAAATGAATGGGGGCAGGATTGGGCACAGAGCAACCTTCAAATATGGGACTTTGGTAGTCAAAGTGATGTGGTGCATCCCTTAGGAATAACCCCAAGAGAAAGGGACCCACATGTGCAAAAATATTTGTAGCAGCCATTTTTGTAGTGGCCAGAAACTGGAAACTGAATGGATGCCCATCAGTTGGAGAATGGCTGAATAAATTATGGTATATGAATGTATGGAATATTATTGTTCTGTAAGAAACAATCAGCAGGATGATTCCAGAGAGTCTGTAGAGACTTACATGAACTGATGCTAAATGAAATGAGCAGAACCAGGGGATCATTATACACGGCAACAACAAGATTATACAATGATCAATTCTGATGGACGTGGCTCTTTTCAACAATGAGATGATTCAGGCCAATTCCAATAGACTTGTGATGAAGAGAGATATCTACATCCAGAGAGAGGACTGTGGGAACTGGGTGTGGATCATAACAGAGCATTTTCACTCTTTTTGTTCTTCCTCGCTTGTGTCTTATATTTTTTTCTTTTTGATTTGATTTTTCTTGTGCAACAAGATAATTCTATAAATATAAATACATATATTGGATTTAACATATATTTTGCCATGTTTAATATATTTGGATCACTTGCCATCTAGGGGAGGGGGTGGGATGAAGGGGGAAAGAGGAACACAAGGTTTTGCAAGGGTTAATGTTGAAAATAAAAAACTATAATTAAAAAAAAAAGGAATAACCCCAAGGCTACATGGCCTTAGGAATACTGTATTAAGGAATGGTATATTTCTTCTCTTAGGCTATCTTGTCTTAATTTACTTCATAGGGCCAGGATGTTGAGTACAAAAGACTGCTGGCTGTCAGGTAATAGCCTGTTGGTCAGTGATAATGGGGTTTGTGAGACTACTGAGCAACAATAATGAGGTGCTTAGAGTTAACTCTGGTGCAGAACAAATTGCGTAGCCTCCATTTGACGTAATGATGTTTTGGGTCTAAAAATACACCAGAAGGTTCCCTGTGACTCTGCTTAGAGAACTATGAGTACTGTACCCATGCACAAAGTCTGAATAAGACCACCCCTCAACTCCACCTCTAAACCATAAAATTAGTGTATCAGTGACATAAAACCTCTGGTTTTTCTAACTTTTCCCTATAAATTTACCTTCTTGTTCCTGATTCTTTGTTTTCTGCTTTTGCAGTTTAGCCCACTTTGATTAGTATTACAATAATAAACTTTGCCCTTTGAGTTGGAGATGGGTCTGAGCCTGCAAATTCTTTTGAGATACCTCATGATATTGGTCTGGAACCCCAAAATTTTGGGGTACCCCCTGAATCCCAACAAAAGAAAATCTTCAAAACTCCAGCAATTAATGTTTTATAGATTTTCAGGTGCTGAGACAGGGCAGTGGAAGGAAGACACTGAGGGGTTAGTAGTCATTCCTGATTCTCTTCCCAATAACTCCATAATCATAAGGAAAGTCCTGGTAATGAGAGTTATATCCTTCATAAAGAGCTAAACCCTGAGGCAGTATGGTCTAATAGAATATTAGACCATATCTTCTGCTTCCAAATTTTGGTTTCATTCACTACTTAGGAAGCTATGTGATTTCAAAAACCTGCTTAATCTCTTTGAGCCCAAGATTTCTCACATGTAAAATGAGAGGGTTGAACTCATCTTTAATATTCATTGATTCTACTCAAACTCAACACAAGCAAGAATTGTACTTTCACATCTGGAGATCCCATTTAAAAGGCAGAGGCATTTCATATGGGATCATCTCAGACCCGGTGTTCTGGCAGCTAAGTGGATTCAGGAAGTGATGTGTAGTAAGAAAGCTATTATCAGTATGGAAGAGTCAGCCCAGGAGGGAAAACTAGGCAGAATGAATTTTGACATTTACCTTCTCCCAAGCTGCTGAAAAACTCAGGCAACAGACACCCAGAAAAGATGCAATTTAATGAAGGATCAAGAAGTAGACTTAACACTAATGAAATCACAGCCTCAGTAATTGCTTGTGCCACCGTGTGAATGAGGAATGACTTAAGATATTTATACTATCTGTCCCCCAGAGACACCAGCTCTAATTGTCTTGTTATCAAGAAGATAGGCTAAGAATTCTCCCAAATTCATTCATGGAGGCTGACATTCTGGATGGAGACATGGAAGCAAGTCCTGCCAAAGCTGTAAATTTCAAAAAGATGATAAAATAGCCCTTTCTCCTCAGTTATTGTAGAACCTTAGTTAAGAGCAACTGGGTAACCAAGAGTTGTTGTTCACCTGTAGAAGTGATTTTAAAGACTCTACAAAGGAAAGTGTTGGAAGGGGAGGATAATATACAGTGAGCGACTGATTGGCCATCTGTCAAGTGCACTGAGAATGGTTTCATTCAAAAGGAAAAGCAGCCAAAGGTATTGAGGCAAGAGATCTGAGTAATGAAATGGGTATCATAATTTCCATTTCACAGATAAAAAAACCCTGAAATTCATAGATGTTAAGTAATTTGATCAAGGTTGTAGATCTAAGTGTCCAAGGCAAGAATAAAAGTCAGATCTCCCAACTTCAAGTCTAGAGGTTTTTCCATTTGAACTAGAATGGTAAAGTTTTAAAAAGCGTTATTTTTTAAAGTATGCATTTTATTAGGCACTGTGCTACATACAGGGTACAAAACAGTCTTATTCTTGAGCTCTTAGGGAACCCAAAGTCTCCTGGCATAGTGGAGAGAACACCGACCTTGGAGACACAAATTGCCAAGGGCTGCTATGCCATTTTCTTAGTTTTATAAACTTATGGAAGTCACTACACCTCTCAGAACTAGACAATGTGTTTTCATTATCAATCTCATAGCATTTTATGAGGATCAAATGATATAATACATGTTACCCTTGTCCCAAAACCCATTAGACTTTCTCCTTATTAGTAGACATGAAGAACCTGCTCTCTATATGGAGAAAAGAAGGGGCCAACCTTACTTCAGGCTGCTAAAGGAAAGATTCTAGGAAAACATGAAAGGATCCAGTAGTCTCATTATATCCTTATGCCCAGTTGGTTATTCTAGAGACTTCAGAAATGTTTTTGGTGGGTCAGATTTGGGTCTCTCTCTTTCTTCTCTCTCTCTCTCCCTCCCCCTCTCTCTTCCCCTCTTTCCCTTCCTCCCTCCCTCTCTCTCTCTCTCTTTTCCTCCCTCCCTTCTTCACTCTCTCTCTTCCTCCCTCTCTCTCTCTTCCTCCCTCTCTCTCTCTCTCTCTCTCTCTCTCTCTCTCTCTCTCTCTCTCTCTTTCTCTCTCTCTCTCTGTCTCCCCTCCCCCATCTCCTCTTTGTCTCTCTGTCTCTGTCTTTATCTTTCTTCTCCATTCCCTCCATCCCCAATGGGAACCTTCCTACATGTGAGATCATTGCTACACTTACAAACACTCTGCAACAATAAAATAGCTTATGCTCATCAGCTGTTTTTATAGCTCAATACATACATAGGAAAAATACACAATAAAAGATAATGTGAAATAAAATGAGAGGAACCCTGGCATAAGATACAGTAATTTCAAAAGTAAGAATACACCTTAATTTAGGAGATAGAAGAGATCTTAAAAATTCATTTAGTCCAATCTCATCATTTTATATATCTGAGGCTCTGAAAGGTTGAGTGACTTACCTAAAATCCCAAGTATAGGCAAGTGATAGGATGGCATCCAAACTAAGGTCCTCTGAGCCCCAATATAGCACTGTTTTCTATGTGCTGTTGAAGGAATATAACTTCTAGACTCACTTTTTTCTATCATTATCATGGTTAAAAAGAGGAATGGCATTTCTCATAATCATAAAATAATCATTTTCTTTTTAATTTTGACCTTATTCTTTCCTACCTAGAAGCAGCTTACTAATTACAGTGCATAATGTGCTAAGCAGGAAGACAGTTCAAATTCAGAATCAAATACTTACTAGTTAACCCCTGTCTCAGTTTCCTCAAATGAGGATAATGGTGGCACTCATCTTACTAAGTTGTGATGGTCAAGTGAGATATTTGTAATAGCACTTAGCACAATGTGTGGCACATAGTAGGTGCTTTATAAATGCTTATTTCCTCTCCATCTCCTCTTGACATTTCCTAATTGTATGACCTTAAATATGTCATTTTACTTTTCTGAACCTCAGGTTCTTCATCTATAAAATGAAGATAATAATATATGTAGTTTTCAGCTCATATGGAATAGTATTCATAAGGTGTTTTATAAGTTTCTAAATAGTTTACAATGCTACATAAATGTCATTTATTATTATTATTACTGGATGACAGAACCAAGATTCAAAATCACCTAAATGATCAAAGACTCAATAAGCATATACTAAGTACCATCTCTGAAGGCCCAGGCACTGTGTGAAGTGCTGGTTATATAAAGAAAAATTTAAAACAGCTCCTGCCTTCAAGGGGTTGTGCTGGTAAATTTTTAACAACTGATTCCCCAAAGAAAATATAGGCATATTTTGAAGTTTAATCTATATTATTAACTTTTTCTTTTATTTTCTTAATTCTAAACAAAGCAATAAATGAATTTTCCTTTTGCTATTTCCAAGAGGGAAATAGAAACACCAAAAATTTAATAACAGGCTTAGTGAGTAGTTTTGAACTGATTTCAGGACATTTCTGTATCATGTGTATGTCTGTATACAACATATACATAAATATGTATGTGTGTATACACACACACATACACATATATATATAGAGGCACTGGGGATCCTTAACCTAATTCCTACATGCATTGGGAAGTAAATTCAGTTAGTGTTCAAACATTTATTAATGCTTACTATGTACCAGGTATTGTCCTAAACCCTAGGGATACAAAGAGAAATAAAAGACAGTGTAAATTCTCAAGGAGTTCATAGTCTATAGGGGAGGCAACATACAAACAACTACTTTCAAACAAACTATAGACAAGATAGATTGGAAATAATCTCAGAGAAAAGACATTAAGACTAAGGAAGGCTTAGATCAGTCATTTCAGAAGATCAGGCAGAAATATTTGTAACTTTTTTTTCTTATATCTTCACAGTAAATAACCCTTTGTAAAAATTAAAATTAATACTAATTGGTTCAATGAAATTGAGGTGTTAACCACTGTTGCTTAGGTGAGATAGAGAAAAACACACAGAAATGGAGGATTTAAGCTAATAGCATTTGAGAATATATAGCTCTGTCTCTTCAGGGATAGTCTCTGGACCCTGATGGGGAGGTAGAATAGCCTTTGCTCTTAGAGAGTGAATCTGGAATCTAGTTACACATTGCTTATTCTGTCTTAATTAAATATTTTTTCTTTTGAATTCATTTGTCATTTTGTTTGATCTGGCACTTACCCCTAAGGACTTCTTTGGCTACATTACCTTAATGCAATTGTCTATAACTGCTTTGGTTTAATGCATCATCTCTTTAGGATAAGTTTTTTAGTCTCCAATTGATTTTTAATACTTTCTCCCCCAATGGACGTTTATGTAATATATATTTTATTACACTGTGGTCAGTAAAGGATGAATATAAATTTTTGCTTTTCTGCATTTGTCTCTGAGGTTTGTGTATTTCAATAAATGTGTCAATGCTATGCATAATTAAGATCTCTCTGTATGTTTCTGTCTCAGTATCTCTGTGTTGTCTCTCTTTCCTTTTCCTTTTTTACTTTTCCATCTCATTTACTGGATTCTCATTCTCATCCTCCAGTCCAATAAAAAATGTGGTATCCCTCAGGCTCTGTCCTGGGTCTTCTTCTCTTGAAATATTCTCTCTATTGATGATCTCATTAGCTTCAGTGAGTTTGATTACCATTATTTATGCAAAGAACTTCAGAGTCTATATAATCAGCATTAATTTTTATCTTTTACTCTAAGTCCAAATTAACAACAGTCTAATGAACATTTCTACTGGAGTGCCCCATAATTATCTCAAATGCCAAATTTTCTATATATAATTTATTATAATTTCTCAAAAACCAGCCCATATCTCCAAATATGGAAAAAAATGGAGACATTTGTTTTAAGACACAACCTACTAGTTATTTAAGTTTACCACCTTGGAAACATCTTGAATTCTTTCTTCCTTCTCATCTTATATATTTAATCAGTTGTCAAATATTATTGATTCTACACCACATTATTTTTATTCTCAAATCAGTTTCTTTTTCTCACTCTCCCTCTACCCTTTTTGTTGTTCAATCATTCTTTTGTTTCACTCTTTATGACCCTACTGACCATGTCAATCAGATTCTTCTATTCAATTTATTATTCATGTTTATTATTTCCATGAAACTATCTATCCCTCTCATCTTCTGTCATTCTCTTTTACTTTTACCTTCAATTTTTCCCAACTTCAAGGTCTTTTCTAATAGGTCCCATCTTCTCATTATATGGCCCAAATATTCATGCTTTATCTTCATTATTTGACCTTCTGGTGACTAGCCTGAATTAATTTAAGTATTGATTGATTTGATCTCCTTGATGTCCAAAGAATTCTCAAAAGTCTTTTCCACCACCACAGTTTGAAAACATTGATTCTGCAGTACTCAACTTTTCTTCTAGTCCAATCCTCACAGCCTATGTTGTTATTAGGAAAAAAAAACTATATAGATCTTTTATCATCAGCAAGGTGATGCTTTTACCTAGTTCAGGCTTGTGATACCTTCCCACATGGATTAACTTAATATCTTTTTCTGCTTACATATTTTTTGTTCTTCTATTTTCCACTGAGTTGTTATAACCATGCAAAAAAAAATTTCAATGCCTCCAAAATTCCTGTCTAGAGTTTAAATTATTCTAGACTGTGGCACAAGTGGCTTTCTCAAATATGAAAGTTAAGGTTTCTTCCACAACTCACAAAAGTCATAGTTTTTTTCATCTACATGTGGCTCAAACACTACTTTTTAACAAAATGTCTTTTCTAATTACTCCAACTATTAGCATGTGTTATTACTTTCTTAATATTACTTATTTGCTCTATCTTCCCACCAGTAGAATATAAGTTCCTTGGGGGCAGTGACTATGTACCATTTTTATTTTTATTTTATTAAATTTATTAATTTTTATTATATTCCTAGAATTTAGCAGTGTCCAGTTTCTAGTAGTACTTAATAAATGTGTACTCATTGATTGATACTTGACAGTAACACCTGAATTTTCTGAAGAGAGCTGGATTTGGAACTAAGAAGACTGGACTGAAGTTCTCTCTGATATCTACTGGCTATGTGACCCTTGACATATCCCTTCACCTATCAGTGCCCTGGGTAATTTCTAATATTACAAATTGCAGATGAGGTGCCAAATTGCATTGGTACTTCAGCTGGAAATTCTCTATACCAATTAAATCATAAGACATTGTGGCTTTATTTCTTTAAGGTGTTATATGAGTGTGACTCCCAAATATTTTGTGTATTTTGAATGGATTTCCCTTACTATTATTTTCTCATGATTTTTGTTATTCTTATATAGAGATTTTGATTTGTTGATTTTTATGGGTTTATTTTGAAGCCTGCAACTTTAGTGAAGTTATTTTCTCAATTTCTGTGCTGATTTCTCAAGATTTTCTAAGGTAATCAGCAAAGTTTTTTTTTTCTTTTTATCATCTTTATGCATTTAATTTCTTTCTGTTGCTGATTTCTATTATTTCTAAAATTATATCAAATAATATTGGGGAAAGGGATTATCCTTGCTTTACTCCAATATTTATGAGGAAGGCTTTTAGTATTTTTCTATTCCATATAATACTTGATTTTACTTTTAGATAATTGCATATTTTTAAAAGATTTCTATGCCTATATTTTACAAGGTTTTTAATATAAATAAGTGATATACTTTATACATATATTGATGACTTTAAAAGTTTTTTATTTTAATATGATTATACTATTTTACTAAAATTGAACCGTCTTCGCTTCCCTGGTTAAGTTTATATAATGAATAATTTTTTCATTGATAAATCACTAGATTTTTGCCAGGATTTTGTTTAAATTTGTTAATAGTTACTAATTAATGATATTGTTCTATATCTCCATTTGCATTGTCTTCCCCTGACTTAGGTATAATGACTATTAGTCTCATTTCTTTCTTAAATTTTTAGAATGATTTGTGATAGTATAAGTGTCAACTATTCTTTAAAAAGAAAACTTAGGAGAAAGAGAGATCTAGAAGGTAAAAAAATAATAAGCTTTAGATTATTGAGTTTTAGATGCCTAGGAAATATGCCACTAATGTTCATTAAGGATCAGGAAAATTTAATACAGAAAGTATTTATGACCTGATTCTTAAAGGCATCCTAGAAATTCCATGAAGTAAAACTAAGAACAATCTAAGAATGGATTAACAGATTATTTTTTTAAAAAATAGAGAGACAGGAAATAAAATACTACAAATAAGAAATAAAAACTAAGACACTATAATTCAAAGGTAGACTGAGTTAGGGGAAACAATATGAAATAAGTCTGGAAAGGCAATCTAAGATGGCTATTAAAGGGCTTTAAAAGACAAAAAAAAAGTACTTTGCATTTTATCCTAGTGAACACAGGGAGTTAAAGCAGCTTCTTGAGCAAGGGAATGACAAGGTTAGACTTGGAAAAGAAGATAGGAGATAGGCATTGCAGAAAGACAGAAATTATTAGTAAAGGCATAGTAAGGAAATAAACACAATATGTAGGCAGTACATAGAGCAAACCTGACTGGAGCAGAGAGTATATACTGAGGAGCAATATGAGATAAAGCTGAATACCTGGGCAAGGGCCAGACTGGAAGAGGCTTTGAAAACTAAGATTGGTTCTCTATGAATTTAGTTCCCTATGAATCTACTCCTAAACACCATCTTGGTGACAATTATAAAAATAGCTCCCTCTATCCCTCTTTAGCCCCTTCTACTGCTTGGATATGAAATGAAAGTTGCTGTACCTTTTGTCCAAGTGCAATATTAAAAATGCTGCAGCCAGAAGCTTAGGTGATCAATGCGAGCAAATGTGCCTTTTCCAGCAACTCAATAAAGAAAACAAATTACCCGTGTTATCATCTGTTCAACTAATTGTTAGCTCAAGGGAATCTATAACAAAACATATTAGCTGAATGAATTTTCTTTCCTGATCTGGAAAGAGTGGATAAGCTCTGGGAGTCTCATGACCATATTTATCTAAGCAAGAAGGATTTAGTTATATGTAATTGTTGAAACTGGAAGTGGTCTGAAGCCCTCTGCCATCATATTGATCATCCTAAAATACTACCTTTCATGACATTGCTTCCTTACTCTGTATTTCTTGACATTTAACATCTAAACTTTTTAGCTTGTCTTTCAAGAGCCCCTCTGTGGTCTAGGCCCATCTTCTATCATCTCTCTTTATCTCCCATGACTTCCCAACAAACACTTTCTTCCCTATCCAGATCAATCTCTTCCTTCTCACCCACCCCTATTCCAACACTACTAACCTTTTCTATTCATTCCTACCTTTATATCTTTTCACTCTATCCTTTCATCTACTAAATCATCACTTATTCCTAATCTTGACCTGGGGTGCATAAATGTTTTTATACAATGATAGCATCATTTCTCTGTGTATGTGTGTGGTTGGGAGGTAGATAAGATTTTCTCTGCAATCCTATTTTTTTTAATTCCATTTACGTTTTTTTTTTTTTCTGAACAGAAGTCCATAGGCTTCATCAGACTATCAGAGTCCATGACATAATTAAGAATACCTTCAAGGGTAATTCCTAGTCACTGAACCCTAATAATGATCTTCTCTTCTAAATTCCCACGTTACTTAGAATTTATGCTCCACAATTTAGAATTCAATTATAGACTGTCTAAAATTGTTATTTTGTGTGTGATACTCTTGACTTCTCAACAAGAACATAAATTTCCTTGAAAGAAAGCAACTACTCTTATAATCCCCATAATTCAGAATATAGACTAAATGTGTAATAAGTCATTCTGAATGAAGATTAAATCAGTAAAGAGCATTTTGGGCAACTTACTGGAAATTCTATCAACAAATAAATCAGAATATAACCTGATGGTATCGAGAAAATATAATTCATAGGAATTATGTCACATTATAGGAGTTAAGTCAGTTAAGGCACATATTTAGATGTATTGCCATCCATGAACTTTCAAGAAATAATCAGTGAGTTTTTGATTGGAATAATATATGGTACATTTCTTCTTTCTCCTACATCTTATCTTAAAGCAAGAAATTAATTTGCCTATTCTCTAATAAATATGTCTACATTTCTTAAATGATCATCTATATTATCTTCTCTCACCTCTCCATGTATATTATATGTATATACACATATGAGTATACACACATAGGTTTAGAGTATGTGTTTATATAGACATGTAAAGAAATATTTGTATAGATATCTACATATACGTATATCCATATATATATACAGCTAGATACAAACCCCCCACAAAACTGAACATATAAATGTAGTTTCCATACCCTATTGTGAACAGAATGATTGATAGATATATCTCACTTTTTACAGGAAAGAAGGGAGAAAAAGGCCATTCTTTCTAGTAGCCTTAGGATAGCACCTATTAGACACAAAACATTTATGGAGTTAGCATAAAGACATAGAGCTCGAGATCCAAAGATATTTGACTTGTAACAATCAAGATTTGTGTAGCCACTCAAATGAGTCTACAAGTCTCTAGTGAGACTATAGAAAATGAATAGAAAGGACTCATAGGGATTCCTCAAACCTGACTTCTGGATCAAAAAGGTTCTCTAGTCTGCTGCATATCTATTAATCAAACCTCCTAGGGGTTAGTTAAGAGAGTAGCTATATTGCTGATAGGACTTAAAATAATTGTGGATCATTTTTTCTATCTTCATTAAATAATTTAACCCTCCTTCTGGTGAGTGTGTGATCCTTATTAACTGTATTCCTCAGGCAAATTATTTAACAGAACCACCTCAAGGTCTTAGCCCATTAATATCATCTCCCCAAAGTAAAAAAAAATAATTTCTTTCTCTTTGAAAGGGAGGGATATGATACGCATTCTATATGTATTAATGGTTTATATTTGGATATTTTTCATCCAGACCAAAACATTTTTAAAACACTCACAGAAGCAAATGTCTTCAACACCCCTTTTGATTTAGGGGGAGCAGAAGTATGACCATTTTACAAATAAGGCAACTAACTTATTTCATCCTTAGTTAAGGAATGAAATAACCTTGGGGATATGGAATTCTTCAATAAAGATTTTAAATGCTCAAGATAAACTCAACATTTAGGCTACCCCTTTAGCTCAGTGATCAGCTAGACTAAAAGCATGGTAATGAGACTTGAAATGTGACATGGAATCAGGTCACTCATGTTCAATATCCTCCCTTTGTGGAATATAATTCTCCTA
The DNA here is from genome assembly GCF_902635505.1 of Sarcophilus harrisii. Lineage (NCBI taxonomy): Eukaryota > Metazoa > Chordata > Mammalia > Dasyuromorphia > Dasyuridae > Sarcophilus > Sarcophilus harrisii. The sequence goes on from NC_045428.1 coordinate 538,053,034, forward strand.
AACTTCATGTTTTAAAGGGAAGATTGGAAGTATGTAAATCTATTTTTTTCTCCATCCCTTCCCTTATTTGCTCTTATTATTAGCAGGTTCATAGTTGCCCATACCTCATATTTAGTTCCTGCCACGTATCTAAGGAGGTTCCAGCTAAATGAGAACTGTGTTTCAGCATTGGTTTCTGCTTGCAGTGTTTTAAATGCTCAAACCTTACACTGATTCTCCATATTCCCTGTTCCACATTTCTGTCAAGCCATCTCTAATGCCTGGGAACTGGCCAGGATAAAGGTACATCTACAACAAAGATGGCTTAGCTTTTCTGTCAACAGATCATCAATATTCTAGGCACACCTTTATGGTGACTGTTCTCTGAAAATCCCCATAAATGGATTTTTTTTTTTTTTGCTTAAAACTTCCTCTTTCCATGCAACCTTACTAATTGCTGCCTGCGTATGACATCAGAGGCCAGGAACAAATGATTAGACCCTTCCCTCCCCTATAAAAACATTTATCGCTGCTTCAGAAACATTGAATGTTCCTGTTTTATGGTCCCTGTTTTTGGAAAGACCACACTTTCTGCAATAAAGAAGTGACTGAGAAACCCTGTCATAATCAGCATACCCGATTAAAAATGTCTCTCTTAACTAACTTTTCCTCATCTTCACTTTGAATTTGCTAACCCAAGTTTGGATTCTGTATAAATCTTGCTTCTACCAAAGGCTTAGTGCTACACTGTGCTAGATCTTTAGATCTTTTGGATGACAATGAGGTCAGTGGAACCTTCCCCTATTCCTTCTTTGCCCTGGTCCTCACTAACCCTTGTAGTGTTTACAATCAATCATTTTACCTTTTGTATGTACCATATGCCTATAATAAGGTAAAAGCTCTATTGCTTTTATCTATAGATGGGCTTTGTTTGGTTTTATTTTTTTAATCTTAATCTCCCAAAAGCAGAAATAGATTGATACAGTGAGGAGAAAGCTGCAAAAGTAAGAAGCCACAGTCAAGAGAGACAAGTAAGGAATTCCAGAATCAAAAAGCCAAATATCCATAAAGAGAGCTTAGACAGAAGAAGGTTAGATTCTCAAAGCAAACTCAAAGTGAGGAAGGTTCTGTATAGAAAAAAGGTTACAGTGAAGGGAGAGCACTAGGCAGTAGTATTGATGATTTGCTTCGTGAAAAGAATAAACTTTTAAAATAGAATTCTTTTCTACTGTGCCCCCCTTTTGCTCATTTAATAGAAAACTACAGCTATGAGTGTACAGAGATCCACCTGGTTGTAGAAGATTTTATTTTCCACATTAAGGAATCTAAACTTGTTTCTGTAGACATTATAAAATAATTAATTTAAGGCAAGGGAATAACTAAGGTCTATGGGAAAGAAAAGGAATATTATTCTGGCAGCAGTGGGAAGGATGAATTTGAAGAAGACTAGAGGCAGGGAAACCCGTTAGGATGATGGTTATAATGGTTCAATCATACAATAATGGGATTTTGGAAGTGATAGATATAAGTAGCCAAAGATAACACTCAAGTTTAAAATATTAGGTCCTTTTAACATAAACAATTGAATTAGAATTAAGCAGTTTCTTTTGGGGAAGGAAGGGGAAGAAGGATAATCAGTAACAATTGAATTAGAATTAAACAGTTTCTTTTGGGGAAGGAAGGGGAAGAAGGATAATCAGCCAATCTACAAGCAATTTTTTATTTTTTTATTAAATCTTTTTATTTTCAAAACTTATGCATAGGAGCAGCTAGTTGGTGTAGTGGACAGAGCACCAGCCCTGAAGTCAGGAGGACCTGAGTTCAAATCTGATCTCAGACACTTAATATGTCCTGGCTGTGTGACCCTAGGAAAGTCACTTAATCCTACTTTCATCCTACTTTCTCCTATTTTTCATCCTACTTTTCATACTACTTAATCCTAATTTCAGCAAAAAATTATATATATATATATATATATACATATATACATAAATAATTTTCAACATTCACCTTTGCAAAACCTTGTGTTTCAAATTTTTTCTCTCCTTCTTTCAACTCCTCCCCTAAATGGCAAATATCTATGTTCAATTCTTATATACATAATTCTTATATATATATATATATATATATATATATATATCCACAATTATTATGCTGCATAAGAAAAATCAGATCAAAAAGGAAAAAATGAAAAAATAAATTGCAAGCAACAGAAAAAGTTAAAATATTGTGTTGTGATCCACACTCAGTCCCCACAATCCTCTCTCTGGGTGCAGATGGCTCTCTTCATCACAGACCATTGGGACTGGAGTGAATCACCTCATTGTTGAAAAGAGCCATGTCCATCAGAATTGATCATCAGATAATCTTGCTGTTGCTGTATACAATGATCTCCTGGTTCTGTTCACTTCCCTACAAGCAATTTTTTAAAAGCCCATTTTGACACAGGTAGGTGGCAAAGTGGAAAGAATGTCCAAGATAGAAAGACATACCACAAGAAAAAGGAGTGATTCAGAATCATGAGGAGGGGGGGAGAGTAGAATTGTATAAAGAAGTGGCAGGTCTTTCACTCGACTCTCCTTGGAAGAAATTACCTACCAAATGAAAAACTACAGGGGAGAATCTGTCATAAAGGGAACAAAATAAGAAAGGCAATTGAAAGATGAAGGGGGCCAAGAAAAAGGAGAAAGGATATATTCTAATATTAATAAATGATCATAACAATTACTTACACTAAGAAGGATCAGGGGAAATCTCAGGGGTAAATGGAGTGACTCAAAGGGAAGATATGGGAAATATGGCAAATGGGCATAAAATAAATAAATTTTGTCTCTAATTTTTGGGGAGGTCTAAATTTTTGGCAGGACAGCTAACAAAACAGAACCCAATGACTACTGATCTTGATAATAATTGGTAAAAACACTAGTTAACTATGTTTGAATACTTGGAAATAGTCCCCTTTATGGGTGGTAGTGGTAGCTCTAATATCTGATCAGAGAATATAATTTTAGAGTTCTAGATCTTGGAGGTGATATATATCCCAATAATGAAGAAATATGGCCATGTTACTTTGTTATGGTAGGTTTATATTACAACAGAATTACAGAAACTGATGAAATTAAAAAGAAAACTGAATACAGAATGTCTCAAGAGCCATTAAAAGTGACTATCAATAACCCAAGAATGATTTAGGGGCAATGAAGAGAAAATAAGACCATTCAGCCAGTCAAAATCAATTCTTTGAGGAAGATGTGAAAGTAATTCAGAGATTGTTAAGTAACACCAAGGAGGCTGTATTTTGCCCTGTGTGCTGTCAGAAAAACTTTTCTGGAGCTCACCTCAGTAACCAATGATGTGGAAAGACTAAATAGGTCATGCTATAGGTATAAAATTATGATTATTAAAACAAATCCAAATAAGTTTGAAGAAGAGTTGTCTGTATAGTATTTTGCCTTTATGATCTCACAGACGAATCCTTCTAGGGCCTCCTATCTTAATTTTTTGACTTGATGAGCAGGACCAGGAGATCATTGTATACTTCAACAACAATACTAGATGATGACTAGTCCTGATGGATCAGGCCATCCTCAGCAACAAGATCAACCAAATCATTTCTAATGGAGCAGTAATGAACTGAACTAACTATACCCAGAAAAAGAACTCTGGGAGATGACTAAAAACCATTACATTGAATTCCCAGTCCCTATATTTATGCACACCTGCATCTTTGATTTCCTTCACAAGCTAATTGTACAATAATTCAGAGTCTGATTCTTTTTGTACAGCAAAATAATGTTTTGGTCATGTATACTTATTGTGTATCTAAGTTATATTTTAATATATTTAACATCTACTGGTCATCCTGCCATTTTGGGGAGGGGGTGGGGGGTAAGAGGTGAAAAATTGGAACAAGAGGTTTGGCAATTGTTAATGCTGTGAAGTTACCCATGTATATATCCTGTAAATTAAAGGCTATTAAATAAAAAAAAAAAAAAATTAAAAAAAAAAAATTTTTGACTTGAATACAAATATTCCCTTTAGAAAGAAAGTAGAAGTAACAAGATTATATGACAATCAATTGTGATGGATTTGGCTCTTTTCAATAATGAAGTGATTCAAGGCAATTTTGATAAACTTGTGATGCAAAGTACCATTTACATTCAGACAGAGAACTAGGGAGACTCGATTGTGAATCAAAGCATGTATTTTCACCTTTTTATTGTTTGTTTATTTGTTTTTCCTTTCTTATGGTTTGTTTTCACTTTTTAATCTGATTTTTCTTATGCTTAGAACTACTACACATGATTTATCTATGTTGGATTACTTGCTGTCTTGGGGAGGGAGAGAAAAATTTGGAACACAAAATTTTGCAAAAGTGAATGTTGAAAATTTTTGCATGTATTTGGAAATGTAAAATACTAGAATAAAAAGGGAAGTAGAAAATATAATCTAAACTGTACTTATCAGCTCTCATTACCCTCTCAGCTTCTTCCATTTCTAATTTCCCAGTCTTTAGTAGTACCACCAGTTTTCTTAGTCATTTAGATTCAAAAACCTAAATTATGGGATATAAGTGAAAAGAATAATGGATTTTGAATCAGGAGAATCCCAATGTTCCAACCACAGTTCCCACTAGGTATATGATCATGGGAAAAATCACAATATCACTGAACCAATTTTTTTCATTTTTTTAAATGGGTTTATAAAACTTCATGGGATTGCTATGAGAAAAGCATTTTACAAACCTCACCCCATGTGTGAGTTAGCATCTCTGACTCCTTCCTTCCTCTCTCCCCCACCTCCTGCATCCAACCAGTAATATCTGTAGATTCTTCCTTCATGGGTTACCCAATTTTTTTCTTTTCTTCAATACTGCCACCAACTCAGTTTAGGCCTTATTATGTGTCATAAGACTACTGAAATATTCTCCTATCCCTTCTCCTTTCTCCTCTTCCTTTTCCTTCAAATCTACTCCATCTGCTGCTCTACCCTGCTGCCTGCGTGTGATCATGAGCAATCAGAACAGACTATATTAAAGTGCTTTGCAAATCTTAAAGCACTATATAAATTTCAGCTGTCTTATTAATATTTAGTAGTATTACAAGTCATTTCCATTCTCTAAGATGGCTTCTTCATTTGTAAAAGAGGGTTAATAATGCTTTCCCTACTTACTTCACAGTGTTGTTATGAGACTCCACTGAGATAATGTATGCAAAGAATAGGGATTGGACCTGGGATTTTCCCTTGAGGAACTTTTAAAAATACAAGCCATTTCTGCCACTTATTGTCATGGCAAAATGTCATGTGTTAGATACAGGATTTGAAACAGAGTCTTCTTTAATACTGAAGTCAGCTCTACCCACTATGCACTAACCTTTCTGATATACCTAAAAAGGCTTTGTAAATTTTAAAAGGCTATATGAATGTCAGTTGTCAGCGGAGTTGTTTTAATATTCTTAGGATTAATCTGTGAAAGCAAAGAGACAAAATCAAGAACGGGAATCCACTGAAGCCCCAAAGTAACCTTCCCTTCTGGATTAGGTCAGGGTCTGGGAGGGTTGACCAGTTACAATCATCTTCAGTTTCTTGCTGCCCCCAGCCTCACAGCTGACAGATGGGCCTGGGCTCAAGCCTGGAGCATATTGTGCTGATTGTTAAAACAAACTTCACTAATTCCATACCAGACAGTTAGAGCTTACACTGTCCAGAATCAAGATGCTGAGTGAGGTCAGACCCAGGGGCACAGGAACATGACCTTTCTGGGGTCTGGTCTGCCCCTATCCATCCTGAGCTCTCAAAAGTTGCCCCACAGTCAGCCTCCTTCTTTGTACAGGCCCTCAAGGTGCCTTCTGGTTAGCCTCTCCATTCTCTGAAGGGGCCTTCCAGCCACCCTCTGTGTGTATCTGTGTATGTCTGTCTATCTCTTCTCTCTTCTTCTCTCTTCTCTCTTCTCTCCTCTCTCTTCTCTCTCTTTCTCCTTTCTCTCCATAACTCCAGAAGGCACTTTCCAGTTAACATCCCTCTCAGCACAACCCTTAAGAGCCCCTTTCTGGACAGCCGCTCTCTTTACAATCCCTGAGGGCACTTTCTTGTCAATCAATCCAGGAAGCTTCCCCTTTTAATTGGGTGAGCTTTAGTTTAAGAGTGTGTCCTTTCTGCCCTTTCCTAACCCAGCCCCCTTCCCTACCACTACTCCCTCCTAACTCCCCTCCCAGAACGCCAGACAGACTGAGCCTTCAGTCCTAAATTTTAATCCTGCCAGTCCTAGACTCAGAGTGAAATCATCACCTGGCTTCTATCCCTACTCCTTAGCATCCTGCCTGGTGGATGGGCATGTGGGTGTGAGAAGAGTACAGTACAGAAAGGGGTATCAAAGCCATCTAGTCCAACATCTTTTTACAGATGAGAAAACTGAGGCCCAAAGATTAAGGGATGTTCCAAAGGTCATATCCAGCTAGGATTTAAAACTAAGTCCCATGAGCTCTTTAAGTTTGGCTCTTTACCAGACTACGCTAGATATGTCGAATTACATACTTTCTACAAGTGTTGCTAAGAGTCTGAATGTAGATGGTTTTCAACTTGCTTGTAAGCTTCACGAGGGTAGGGGTTGTTTCCCAAATCCAGTGCTGTCATTTGCAGTGACAAGAATATTGGTCTTACTGTCCAGTGTCCTCATTTGTCTGTAAAAAAGTAAAAGCCTGTAACAAAGATATAATATATAATATAATAAACCTAAAATAAATATCTCACAGGAATGGTTGTGAAAACTAAAGGAGAAAATATATATAAAGACCTTTGTAAACCTTAAAAGTCTACATAAATCTCAGCTTTTATTAGTCCCAGGTCTACCACTTCCTAACTGTGTGACCTTGTATAAGAATAAATGCTCACATTTATATCATATTTTAGGGTTTACAAAACACTCTTCTTACAACAATACTGTAAGGAAGGGCAAGCCACTTGATTCTGACCCTCAATCAATCAATCAATAAGCATTTATTTAGTAAACACCTATTATGGGCAAGTGCTGCAAGAATACAAAAGCAAAAATGAAATATATTTTTCCCTCAAAGAAATTGCATTCTAACAGAGATAACAATATCAAGATATGTATAAATACTTATAAAACATATTGAAAATTAAAACAGGAGAATAAAGAGGAGGCTCTGGCAATTTTAGGGGTAGGGAAACTGGGAAAGGTCTATTTAAAAGGTTCTCAACCTAAACATTAACTGAACTTAAAGATTCTGAGATGGAGAGAAACTTATAGATTCTAAAAAGGAATGCACTTCAGATATGTGGGGGAAGTCAATTATTAAATTATCATAATCAGTTAGCAAAGATTTATAAATAATTATTATATGCTGTGCATTGAAGATACAATGAAAGGTAGAAACAGTTCTAGCATTCAGAGAGTTTACATTCTAATGAAGAAGACATTTACTTGAGACTGAAGCAGATACACACACAAACATTTTGTTGTTGAGTCATTTCAGTCTGTGTGAGTCTCTGTGACCCCTTTTGGGATTTTCTTTGGCAAAAATATTGTAGTGGTCTGCCATTTCCTTCTCCAGCTCATTTACAGATAAGGTAAAACAAACAAGGTGAAGTGACTTGCCCAGAGTCATATAGCCACTAAATTAATTGAGGAAGATGAGTAATGAATCTTCCTGATTCCAAGCCCAGGATGCTATCAACAGAAAGAATCTCAGAGAAGGAACCAGAAGCATTGGAGGGAAGAGAGAAAAGAAAGGGGAGAAATAAGAGGCCTCTTGCAGGAAGTGGGATTTTAGGTAAAACATGAGGCAGGGGTGTGCTGTAAAAAGTTAACGCTTAGCTCTCTCCCCCCGCCAAAAAAAATGCATGAGCCAAAGCCTTTAAAATATAATCTGCATTATTAACATTTTCTTTCTCATGTATATATTTAACATTAGATCATTTCCAAGGTGTAAATGCTCACAGTGACCATTTAAAAATCGGCTTCTGAATCACTTTGAACAATCTGTGGAACTCCAGGCATGAGTTCAATGCACTGAGTCAGAAGGAACATCATGTAAGAAAAGTAAATAAACCAATGTATCTTAATTACAGATAGAAAGCAAAGTATAAGGGAACTGGAAAGGGAAGAAGAGGGCCAGGTTGTGAATGTGATCCTGAAAGTAAAAGGGAGCCACTACTAGAGAAAAATTCCTCACCTACAGAATAGGGAGAGAATACTGATATGAGCCACAACATAGGGTAAAGAATCAAATGGCAAGATATGTAAGGTGTTCTGTAGTCAGAAATTCCTACTGTTAATATCTTCCATTTCAACCACACCTTTGAATATCCCAGTCCCTGGCATATATATACTGGAGCAGACTAATTGCTTAGGAAATGTTTGCTCATCAGATGACAAGACAAGGTAATGATAAATGTTTAAGGGGATGTGGGACAACTGGGACACTAATAAATTGTTGGTGGAGTTGTGAAGTGATCCAACCATTCTGGAGAGCAATCTAGAACTATGTCCAATGGGCTACAAAACTGGGCATACCCTTTGATGTAGCAGTGTCCTTACTGGATCTATATCCCAAAGAAATCATAAAGTAGGGAAAAGAACCCATGTGTGCAAAAATGCTTGTAGCAGCCCTTTTTTTTAGTGGCAAGAAACTGGAAACTGAGTGGATGCCTACAAGTTGGAGAATGGCTGAATAAGTTGTGGTATATGAATGTTAGAGAATATTATTGTTCTATAAGAAATCAGCCTGTACATGCAGGATGATTTCAGAAAGACCCAGAGAGACTTACATGAACTGATGCTAAGTGAAGTAAGTAGAACCAAGAAAACATTGTACATAGCAACAAAAAGATTATGTGATGATCAATTGTGATGCACTTGGTTCTTTTTAACAATGAGGTGATTCAAGCCTATTCCAATAGACATGATGGAGAGAGACATTTGCATCCAGAGAGAAGATTAGGTAGACTGAATGTATATTACAGCTTACTATTTTCTCCTTTTTAGTTGTTTGTTTGCTTGGTTTTTTTTTCTTCTCATTTTTTTCTCTTTTTGATCTGTTTTTTCTTGCACAACATGTGCAAGAAACATATGCAAACAGAATATGTTTAGAAGAATTGCACAAAAAGTTGCAAGAAACAAAATAAATCCATATAAATCATCAGCATTTATATATGTTACCAACAAAGTCCAGCAGTAAGAGATACAAAGAGAAATTCCATTCAAAATGACTGTGGACATTATAAAATATTTGGGGTCTACCTGCCAAGGCAAAGTCAGGAACTATATGAACACAATTACAAAACACTTTCCACACAAATAAATTCAGATCCAATCAACTGGAAAAATATTAAATGCTTATATTAAATGCTTATGGGTAAGCTGAGGTACTATAATGAATGTGACAATTCTGCCTAAATTAATCTACTTATTCAATATTATACCAATCAAACTCCCAAGAAATTACAGAGCTAGGAAAAATAACAAACTTAATCTGGAACAACAAAAGATCAAGAATTTCAAGGGAAATAATGAAAGAAATGCAAATGAAGGTAGCCTAGCTGTACCAAACCTAAAACTATATTTTAAAGCAGCAATCAACAAAACCACTTGGTACTAAGAAATAGAGTAGTTGATCAATGGAATAAATTAGGTTCACAAGACACAATAGTCAATGACCATAGTAATTTAGTGTTTGATAAACCCAAAGATCCTAGCTTCTGGGATAAGAATTCACTATTTGACAAAAATTGTTGGGGAAATTGGAAATTAATGAGGCAGAAACTAGGCATGGACCCACACCTAATATCCTACCAAGATAAGGTCAAAATGGGTTCATGATTTAGGCATAAAGAATGATACTATCTTGGCAAAAAAAACCACTGGAAACTGAGTGAATGCCCATAAGTTGGAGAATGACTGAATAAGTTATGATATATGAATGTTATGGAATATTATAGTTCTACAAGAAACAATCAGGAGGATGATTTCAGAGAGGCCTGGAGAGACATGAACTGATACTGAGTGAAGTGAGCAGAACCAGGAGATCATTGTACATAGCAACATGAATATTATGCGACAACCAATTCTGATAGACATGATTCTTTCCAAAAATGAGGAGATGAATACCACTCCCAAAGATCTTGTAATGAAGAGAGCCATCTGCCCCCAGAGAGAGAACTGTGGGAACTGAGTGTGGATCAAAACATAACATTCTCACTCTTTTTGTTGCTCTTTGCTTGCATCTTATTTTCTTTCTCATTTTTTTCCTATTTGATTTGATTTTTCCTGTGCAGCAAGACAATTGTATAAATATGCATGCATATATTGGATTTAACATATATTTTATCATGTTTAACATATATTGGATTACTTGCCATCTTGGGGAGTGGGTGGAGAAAAGGAGGGGAAAATATGAAACATAAGACTATGCAAGGATCAATGTTGAAAAATTATCTGTGCATATATTTTGAAAATAAAAAAACTTTTAAAATAAAAAAATATAAAAAGAATGATACTATAAGCAAATTAGAAGAAAAAAGGATAGTCTATCTCTTAGATCTGTGAAGAAGGAAGTAATTTGTGGCCAAAGAAGAACTAGAGTACATTATGATATGCAAAATGAATAATTTTGATCATATTAAGTTAAAACCTTTTTACAAAACCAATGCAAGTAAAATTGGAAGGCATGAAGTAAATTGAGAAAAAAAGATTCTATATCCAAGGGGTCTGATAAAGGCCTCATTTATAAAATATATAGAGAAGTGACTCAAATTTATAAGAATACAAGCCATTCTCCAAATGATAAATGGTCAAAGGATATGAATAGATGATTTTCAGATGAAGAAACTAAAACTATTTCTAGTCATATGAAAAAATGCTTTAAATCACTATTGGTCAGACAAATGCAAATTAAGACAATTCTGAGGTACCACTCCACCAATTGACTAAGATGACAGGAAAAGATAATGATGAATGTTGGAAGGGATGTGGGAAAATTGGGACACTAATACATTGTTGGTGGAGTTGTGAACTCATCCAGTCATTCTGGAGAGCAATATGGAACTATACCCAAAGGGCTATCAAACTGTGCATATCGTTTGATCCAATAGTGTCTCTACTGGGCTTATATCCCAAAGATATCATAAAAAAAAGGAAAGAACCCACATGTGTAAAAATGTTTGTAGCAGCCCTTTTTGTAGTGGCAAGGAACTGGAAACTGAGTTCATGCCCATCAATTGGAGAATGGCTGAATAAGTCATGATATATGAATGTTATGGAATATTATTGTTCTATAAGAAATGACCAGCAGGATGATTTCAGAGAGATCTAGAGAGACTTGCATGAAATGATGTTAAGTGAAATGAGCAGAACCTGGAGATCATTGTATAAGGCAACAGTAATTTTATATGATTATCAATTCTGATTGACATAGCTCTTTTCAACACTGAGGTGATTCAGGCTAATCTTGTGATAGAGAAAGCCATCTGCACTCAGAGAAAGGACTGTAGGGACTGAATATGGATTGCAACATAGTATTTTCATTTTTTTTTTTTGTTGTTTGATTGCATTTTGTTTTCTTTCTCATTTTTCATTTTTTATCTGATTTTTCTTTTGCAGCTTGATAACGATGAAATATATAGAAGAATTTCATGTTAACATAGATTACTTGTCATGGGGCAGGAGTTGGGAAAGGGAGTAAGAACAAAAGTTGGAACATAAGATTTTGCAAGGATGAAATATGTTTTGAAAACAAAAAGCTTTAAAAAAAAAAGAATTGTACATGTTTAACCTATATTGAATTACTTACTGTCATTGTAGAGGTGAAGTGGGGAAGGAGGGAGAAAACTTTGAAACACAAGGTTTTGCAATGGTGAATGATGAAAACTATCTTTGCATGTATTCTGAAAAATAAAAAGCTATTAAAAAATAAATGTTTGCTGACTTTCAGGAAAGCAATTTAGAACCATGCTCAAAGGATTATAAAATACACCACACACTTCATACCAAAATAAGGTCAAAATGGGTTCATAATTTAGGCATAAAGAAAGATATTATAAGCAAATTAGAAGAACAAAGAGTATCTATCTCTCAAATCTGTGGAGAAGAAAGGTACTTGTGGCCAAAGAAGAATTATAGTGCATTATGGAATGCAAAATGAATAATTTTGATTATATTAAGTTAAAAAGTTTTTGTACAAACAAAACCAATGCAGATAAAATTAGAAGGGATGCAATAAACTAGAAAAAAATTTACATCCAAGGATCCTGATAAAGGCCTTATTTCTAAAATATATAGAGAATTGACTCAAATTTTTAAGAATATAACTTATTCCATAATTAATAAATGGTCAAAGGATATGAACAATTATCAGATGAAATTAAAGCTATGAAAAAATGCTCAAAATCACTATTTATTGGAGAAATGCAAATTAAAACAACTCTGAGGTACCCAGTTCACACCTCTGAGATTGGCTAAGATGACAGGAAAATATAATGATAAATGTTGGAGGGGATGTGGGAAAACTGTGACAATGCATTGTTGGTGGAGTTGTGAAACTATCCAACCATTCTGGAGATCAATTTGGAATTATATCCAAAGGAGTATAAAACTGTGCCTACCTACCCTTTGTTCCAGCAGTGCCATTACTGAGTCTGTATCTTGAGGAAGTCATAAAGGAGGGGAAAAGATCGACATGTGCAAAAATATTTGTAGCAGCTCCTTTTGTGGTAACAAAGAATTGGGAAAATGAGTAGATGCCCATCAATTAAGGAATGGCTGAATAAGTTGTGATATATGAATAATGGAATATCATTATTCTATAAAAATGATGGACAAGCTGATTTTAGAAAGATCTTGAAAGATTACAGGAACTGATATTGAGCAAAACAAGGAGAACCAGGAATATACTGTATATAATAACAGCAAGAATGTGCGGATGATCAAATATGAAAGAGTTGGTTCTTCTCAGTGGTTCAGTGATCCAAAGCAATCCCAATAGTCTTTGGATAGAAAATGCTATCTACATCCAGAAAATCTGTGGAGATTGAATATAAATCAACACTTGCTATGTTTACTTCTTTTTTTGTTTTTATCTCTCCCATGAAATTTTTCTTTTGTTCTGATTTTTCTCTTCCAGTATGATTCATAAAGCAATGAGTACTAAAAATAAATGTTATTTTTAAAAAGGGCTATAAAACTGAGCATACCCTTTGATCTAGCACTACCACTACTGGGTCTGTATTCCAAAGAGATCATAAAAGAGGGAAAAGGACTCACACATGCAAAAATATTTGTATCATCTCTTTTTGTGCTGGAACCCAAAGTCTTCCAAATGTGAATGTTAAAAACTATCTTTACATTTTATTAGAAAAAATAAAATACTAGTAAGTAGGGGAGGGAATAAAAACTTGCTGAATCAAGGTTTACCTTGCATGAGAAGGTAAGGATGGCAGTTCACCACCAGATTCCAGTAATATTCCCCATCTTGCTCACCGTGAGACCATCATCAATGGATACAAAGAGGCCACATTCTAGGCCACATTGAAAGGTCTAATTCATACTTCTCTTGTTTATAATTCTCCAGTGTTAAGAGAATACTTCTTTCATTTGATGGCCTACTGATTATCCAGTGTAATAATGGGAGGGACTTTGGACATCCCTAGATGCATTATAAATAATAACTCATCAAGCAGAACTAGAGAATGAAATAAAGCATCAGGACATGTGGGACCTTTTCCCTCACTGATATGCCCAGAATTGCAAACAAGTAGGAGGATTAAGGATATCTACAATTCAGAAGAAATATCAGCAATGAAGTGAACAGTGACTGAGAGTTTAGGCTTAGCTCTCTAGGGGCACAAAAGGGGTTTTCTCCCCAAACAGATGGGCAACCCATCAGCTGGGATCCAGCCCTAATTGGGCTTAGGTATTAACAGCAGGGATATTTGGCCCGGGAAGTTATATAGAAAGCAAAATGAGAGGAACATGTTGAGCCAGTTGTGTTTCAAGTTTCAAGAATCCATAATAGATGAGCTGAACTAAATCATTCAATTAAAAAACATTTATTACCACTAGGATGTAAATATAAAAACCAAACAGCCCCTGCAGCTCTCATTCTACTTGTTGATAAGAAATGACTAGTATTTGACTCAGGGTTATGTTTTAGTTTTAAGGGCTATATCTTCTTACCTTGGTCAAAACTTTTTATAAGATGAGAATCTCCACATGCCCCAAGAGCCTTCATGAAATCAGTTGAATAGTGGGCTCACTGAATTGTCCAGTTCTGACAATTGGAGTCCTCTCAGTACCATTCCTGCTTTCCTTAAGCTTTATGATTCGTAAAGAGTAGCAGACAATTACTTAGTTAAAATTCATACTTTTTTTCTTTTTATCACAGTATTAACAATTTTAACTTTATGCTTTTATTCCTTTACGTTTTCACTTGTTTGGGGGGCTTAGATTATAATTAAGTTTATAATAAAATACTTTAAAGAGCTTTCTTCATGATAAGTAATTTTTAAAACCCTTTTTAATAAGAAATGTGGATTCCCAAAAGAATTATGACTCTAAATCAGGTGCTCTGGGGACAGAAAAAACATACTCTGTTGGAATTTTACTTAAGTCTGTGAATCTCCTCCTCTGTCCCTAATCAGATCTGCCAGATGTGAACAACTATAACAGGCATCTAAACTGATGCTTAATATAATTATCCTAAGCATTCAAAATCACACATGTTTAAGTGCCATTTCTGTGGAGGTTTTAGAAAGGAATGAGATAAGAGAGGCTAAATACACACATCAGAAGAGAATAGAAAAAAGTCATTTATACAATTCTTAATCCTGGGAGTCAGTGAATTAAAAACCTCTATGAGGCTGTATTGGGAAGACAATAGGACACCTGGTAGAAAGGCCTTGGAATAAGAACCCCAGAGTTCCCATCTCTTCTCATAATTAGGAAAATTTTCACTTGCGGAAAAGAAAATTTGTCAAGAAAGTACAGCAGAATGTGTAGGGCACAGAAAGTCTCAGGAAGACTAGATCTTACCCTGTCACTGAGCAACCTTTTAGCCAACATTCTAAACTCTATCCCATCCCCCGATACCACTTATAGTATCTCCAGAATTCTAATCCAACTCAGTAATCCAGAAGTCTCTCCTAAGCTAGGATGAGAGGCAAATTAGAAGACCCGTAAAGATTTAAGTCCATGTTTTTCTGTGATCTTGGACCTGTAAGTCTTTCTGACTCTCAGATCTCTGAAATGAGGGTGATGTTTAAATTCCAATGTGTGCAGGGTTGTTATAAGCAAAAACTATTGTAAAAAGCAAATGTAACCTGTAAAGTACTAGATATATGTTGCACATCTTTGTAAATTAATAGAAAAAGGGGTTGGATGGGCAACTAGATGGTGCATTGGATAGAGTTCCAGGCCTGGTGACAGGGAAATTCATCTTCCTGGATTCAAATCTAGTCTCAGCTACACCCTACTGGGTAATCCTGGACAAGTCACTTAAACCTTTTTCCCTCAGTTTCCTCATCTGTAAAAGAAATTGGAGAAGAAAATGGCAAACCATTCTAATATCTTTGCCAAGAAAACCCTTGAGTAGGATCATAAAAGAGTCAAGAGTGACTAAAGTGACTGAATAATAACAAAAATAGGTTGTAGCTAGCTTGCCTAACAAGCTATGCTATCAGTATTATTATTAAAAGTTGTAATCCCGGCTTATATTAATATTATTATACCATATGGTTTATCTTTCTAAGAAGTGAAATAGAGAAGATGAATTTCACATGATAGGGCCAAGGTTTGGATGCCAACTCTGCTTCTTACTATTTCTGTGAGCTTGGCTATGTATTTAATGTCTCTGGGTCACAACTTTCTCATTCATAAAGTGATGGGATCTGACACCATCAAGACCCTTCAGGTTTCTTCCATCTCTAAATCTATGCTCCTATGATTCCTATGTCCCAGGAGGATAGTTGAAATAATTTAAGATGTTTACTTAGCGATGAGAAGATTTACATGAAAGCTGTCTTCAAATATTTGAAGGAATTTAAAATGAAGAGGAATTTACATTTGTTCTGATTGGCCAGCAGGGCAAGGTGGGAAGGCAGATTTAGGTTCCAGTATACAGAAGAATTACCTAACAATGACAGTTATAAAACAATGGAATAGGCTATTTCACTAAGTTGTAAGTACCTTGTCATTGGAGATCCTGAAAAGGGACTGGATGTCTCTTCATCTATAATATTGTTTAGAGGATTCTTATTCGTGTATAGCTTGCACTGAATGACCTCTAAGTTCCCTTTTCACTTTGGGGTCCTGAGATTCTAAATGGGAAATGAAGCTACTGTTATGGATCTTGTGAGGAGAACAGATAACAATGAGGGATGAGTTTTCCAGAGACCTGATGCCTGAGTAATGAGGCAATATAGCTGGGTCACCTCTTTACAAGCACCTGAGGATCTCTACTGAATGGACAATTAAGTAGCTCCTTCCCATCTCAAATTTGAATCTTACTCCTTTAGCATGTTAAAGTCACAACATTTTAGGAGCTAACATTAGGAGCTAACATAATGACTGGTAGGCTCTTTGATGTTTCCTCTATTCCAGTGAAACACGAGAGAGAACGGATTATATATGGCCAGGTAACATTTAAACTAGAATGTGAGGGACATTTAAATAAGGATAAAAATTAGACTAGAGACTTGAGAAGTCAAAGATGCATTTATTAGAATAGAGTAAAGGAGGTATCCACAGAGAAGGAAGGAAGATTTTTGCCCTCATCTTGGAAAAGAAAGATACTATGAGATTCTTAAAAAACAGGGACTGTCTTTGGCATTTCTTTATATCCTCAGCACTTAGCACAAAGCTTCACACATACTAAGGATCTAACAAGTATTTATTCACTGACTGAGTCTCTGAACTATTAGAGGACTCTTAAGTTTCATCTTCCCCTTGACTGAGAGGTAGACCAGATGACTGTTATCAATGGCAGGAAGTTTTTTTTTTTTTTTTAGTTTTTGGCTACTTTAGCGTATTCCTCAATGTTGTGAAATCCCAATGAAGACACTTTCCTCACTTAAGCAAATCAGCAGCTAGACTTAGAAAGTTGCTTTGGGCACTGAAAGGTCAAAGAATTTGCAAACAGCCAACATACCTCAGCTGTGAGACTTAAACACAGCTTAAAGTCAGTTAAAACCCAAAGTTAAAACCCAAAGTCAGTTAACTAGCCACCACAGCAAGATGCCCTTAGCAGCAAGTTAAAAATGGGAAAAAAAACAAAAACAAGAAACAAAAACTTGTGCTCTTCCATTCCCACTTGGATTTGTAATGACAGATCTTTGGAATTTAGTAATCCATCATAGAAATTTCTACTTTAGGAACCATAGGTGATTCTGAGGAATTACATAATCTGTTGGATTCTTGCTCTCTTCTTTTCTGTCTGTGTCATTATCATAGATAAAGAAAGAATTGAAGAGTCAGGAATATTTCATTTTGAATCTTGCATCAGACATTTACTAACTATGTGACCTTAGGCTGATTATTTAATTAAGCTCTCTAAGGCTCAGTTTTCCCAACTATAAAATGAGGATAATAAAGAAACCTACCACGAAGAGGTTTTAGGAATATTAAATGACATGTTCATTTCATTCACTTTGCAAAACTTCAAAGTCTATATATTATATCAGCTATTATTATTATTATCATTATTGTGATCCTATACCTAGAAAAATGTCATCTAATGAGATCCAGTGTGGCTGAAGAAGGGGCAGAGGAACAGTTGATATGGTGTTTACCACCTGACAACTCCAGGAAAAATGTCAGGAGCAGAACATTTATAGATCTGACCAAGGCGTTTGATAATGTCTTTCATGAGGGCTTATGGAAAATTATGTCAAAATTTGGATGCCCAGAGAAGTTCATCAGTAGAGTACATCAGTTTCACGATGGCCAATTTGCCTGAATTTTGGACAATGGACAATGTTCTCGAGCTTTCCCAGTCACAAATGGAATGAAACAAGACTCTATGCTTTATCTCATGCTTTTTAATGATGTTTTAGCCATGTTGTTAAATGCCTTCAATGAGGACAAACATGAAATCGAGGTCATCTGCCACACAGATGGCAAATTCTTTAACTTTAAAAAGGCTACAAGCCAAAACTAAAGCAGAGGGAGTGTCGGTAGGTGATTTTTTTGTTTGCAGAGATGATTGTGTGCTCAGTGCAGCCTCTGAAGCTGAGGTGCAGCATACTATAGATTGATTCTCTGTCTCTTGTGCTAATTTTGGCCTAACAATTAACATCAAGAAAATACAAGTTCCCCATTATACTGTAACACCACACCATCCATATGTGGAGCCATCAGTTAACAGCAAGTGGTGAAGTTTTGAAGGCTGTGCATAAGTTCTCTTACCTCGGCAGTTCACTTTCCAGGGATGTCCACATGATAATAAGACTGACACACACTGCCAGTGTTTGGGATACTTCAAAGGAAAGTGTGGAAGAGGAGAAGAATTAGACTGACTACCAAACTAAAGTTTACAGAGCCCTTGTGCCGACCTCATTATTGTATGACTGTGAAACCTGGACAATATACCAGCGCCGTGCCAGGAAACTAAATTACTTCCATTTGAATTGTCTCAGGAAGATCCTGAAAATGACTTGGCAGGATAAGATACCAGACACTGAGATCCTTTCTTGAACTAACCTGCCAAGCATTCCAACTCGATTGCAGAGAGCGCAATTCTGTTGCTGGCCACATTGTTTGAATGCCAAACATATCCTTGCCAAAGAGACTGTTTTATGGAGAGTTCACACAGGACAAGCGCTCACAAGGTGATCAGAAAAAATGATATAAAGACACCCTCAAGGTCTCAAGAATTTTAGAATTGTTTGCATGACATGAGAGACATGGCACAGGATCACCCAGCATGGCGTACCCCTATCAGAGAAGGTGCTGTACTCTGTGAGCAAAGCAGAATTGAATTGGCTCAGGAAAAAAAAACCAACAAATGTGAGATGCTTAAAGTTAGAGAGTCACCCCCTAAATGTTCATAGGGACCATTTGTGTCTGACCTGTGGCAGAGCATTCTGAGTTCTGTTGGTCTGATCTGCCACAGTCAGAGAGACTGTAACTCAACTCTAACATAGTGATGTCATTTTGATCCCTCTGAGAATGAAGGAAAACAACCAACAAACCACTGTAAGCCTTGTGTTTAGCAATAAGGAATTATTCTTAGTGCACTGGGAGATGCTGCAAATACATTTCTCCAGCTTTTCTGGGTAGGAACTATAAACTTAGAGAGTGAGGAAATCTTCCAAATTATATTTGGGCCGTTCATGTCATGAGAATATCTCAATATAAGGGTTACATATTTGGAAAAAACCTTAAGAATAAATCTGGCATCCACTGTCAGCTTAGCAATAGAACAGCATCTACAAAGAGAAACTTATTTATTAGTAGATTTAATACTGGTCATAGGTAGGTTGACTAGCCTGAGATGAATAAGATTCTAAAGAGAAATACTTAATATCCTCTGCAGAGAAAAGAATAGCTCTCTCTTCTCTCCATCTATCCATCCATCCATTTATCTATCTATGTATGCACCCATCTATATATACATACACAAGAAAAGCTAAATGATGCAGTGGAAAGAATGCCAGCTCCAGAGTCAGGAGGACTCATTTTCCTTTGCTCAAATTTGGCCTCAAACACTTCCTAGCTGGGTGATACTGGACAAATCACTTAACTATTTGCCTCAGTTTCCTCATCTATAAAATGAGCTGGAAAAAGAAATGGAAAACTACTCCAGTATCTTTGCCAAGAAAACCCCATATGGGGTCACAAAGAGTTGGATGTAAATGAAACGACTGAATCACCATAATGAATACCTTCACAATGTGTCTGCCACAGGACTAGATCACCAGAGACCCTCCTGCCAAGTAAGGCACTCTTAACATTTTTGTTTTATTCCAAATGGAAGGCTACTATAATCTATAATTTCCTCTTCCAGTCTTCCAATCTTCCAACCCTTCCAATTCCTCAACCTCAATCTAATAAGACAATCATAGAATATTAGAAAATTGATCAAGTCTAATCTGAAAATCCTCATTTTACAAAGAAGAAAAATAAAGGCTTGGTTAAGGGAAAGACCTTGCCCAAGGATTGTACTAAGAGTTCAATAAATTTACAGGACCAAGATTTAAACCACCTCTTCTAACTACCAGCCTCGAAATCAATCTTCTCCCCAAGCTGCTTCCTCAACCAATTTCCATATATCTCATAAGAAAAACAAAAATGGAAATGAATCCTATAGTCAATAGGTGATGGAATCAATATGCAAATACTTATGCAAATGAATGCATTATTTGTTATGTTGCCTGATCAAGTGTGGCTCTTGTGAGCAGTGTGCTGGGGCCCATCCACTTAAATTCCTCATCTATAAAATGAAGCTTTTCAGATCCCTTCCAATTCTGAATCTGTGAACCTATATTCCACCTGATTTCTCAGACTGAAACCATTCAAGTGAACATACTAATTTTCTAGATGTAGTTTTTATCTTCTTATGTCTTCTCCTATCTGCCACCCCCATCTTCCAGAGTAATAATAGCTGTTATTGATATAGCATTTTAAAGTTTGCAAAGTATATTTCATACATGTTCTTACCTGATCCTCAGAAGAACTCTTGAGAGAATCCTCTTGAGAGAGGATTGACCCCATCAGTAAATGATTCCAGGTGTGTATGTGTATATGTATTTATTTAGTCATATATACATATATATATATATATGTGTGTGTGTGTGTGTGTGTGTATGTGTGTGTACATATATATGACTAAATATATATGTGTATATACACATATATGTTATTTATTTATTTTTATTATAGCTTTTTATTTATAGGATATATGCATAGGTAATTTTTCAGCATTGACCCTTGCAAAACCTTCTGTTCCAACTTTTCCCCTCCTTCCCCCCACTACCCTCCCCTAGATGGCAGGTAAACCAATACATGCTAAATATGTTAAAGTATAATACACATATATATGTAAATGTGTATGTATATACACATATATAATGTATATATTGTGTCTGTATTTATGTATATATAGACATGTACATATAGATACATATTTATTTCTAACCCTACCCATTCTTCTCAGTACTTTTATCTCCAACCACCAACTGCACATTTGTTTGCATGTGGCTTCTCCCCTTAGATTGTAAGCTTCTTAGGGGCAGGGACTCTCCTACTGCCTTTTGTCTTGTTTTATATTCCCAGCTCTTAAAAGAATGCCTAGCACATAGTAGGCATTTGATAATTGTTGATTGACTTAATTGTTGATTGATTGACTTATTGTTGTACATTTTAAATTAATTGACTGTTGGACTTTTCAAAGTGGATATCCTGGGCATCTCAAAGGCAACATGCTCAAAACATAACTCATTATCTTTTCTCCCAAATACCCCTTTTCTAAATTGCCCTTAGGCAGCACTAATCTTCTAGTCATTCAGATTCACAATCTTGGTGTTACCTTCAAATCTTCACTCTATCTTTCCACTTAGTGGCTAATTCTTCTTGATTCTACATTCACATCATTACTCAATTTACCTTTTTTCCCCCCCTCATATGGCCCCTTAGTTCAGCCTCTCATCATCCCTTGCAATAGATTATTGCAACAGCACCTTAATCTTCTACCTTCAATCCCTCTTTTCTCTAGATCATCCTCTACACATCTAGGAACGTGATATTTCTGAAGCATAGTTCTGGTCCATGTCACTCTCCTGTCCAATAAACTCCTATCACTACTATCTCTAGGAACAAATTCAGATAGTTGTTTAGCATTTAAAGCCCTTCACAACCTAGCTCCAACCTACCTTTGTTTGTTGTTCAATTGTTGTACTTGATTCTTTGTGACCCTTTTGGGTTTTTAAGTAGGGCAAATGTTTTGCCATTTCCTTCTCCAGCTCATTTTACAGTTGAGGGAACTGAAGCAAACAGAGTGAAGTGACATGCCCAGGTCACACATTCTAGGCCATGTCTGAGAGCAGATTTGAACTCAGGAAGATGAGTCTTCCTTGACTTTAGAGCCATCTATTGTGTTATCTAACTGTTCCCAAACTTAAATTCATAGTTTATTATATACATTAATTTTTCATATGCTCTGCGGTTTAGTCAAATCAATCTTATGATCCAGAGGAGTACTGGAGCCCACTTACGCAGTCTTGGAAGCACTTATACTTTGGAAAGCAGCTTCTACAAATCAGGGTTTGATTTATTGTTTTGTTGATTGTCTAGGCTTAAGAAAATGATATAGAAAAGATTGAGTACAAATTACATGTAAAAAGGTACCATGTACATTTGTTGGGAGGGGAAGGTGATTGTTAAATACTTAGAGCTACACAACTAATCTTAAAACATTGTTCTTCAGATCACATTCCATCTCCCATTTCCCAGCCCTTGCATAGTTTGTCCTTCAGGCCTAGAATGCCCCTTTTCCTCATCTCAGCTTCTTAGAAGCTCTAGTTTCTTTAAAACTCAAATACCACCTCTTTCACCTTCTGTGCCCAATGCCTTCCTTCCAATTACCCTGTATCAATTTTTCACATTCTTATATGTGACACACAGTAGGTGCCTAATAAATGCTTGTTGACTTGACTTTTTTGTTATTCTGGAATAGAATGTAAGTTTCAGAGCAGGGATTGTTTCATGTTTGTATATCTGTGGGGCCTAACACAGTGTCTGATTTATAGTAAGCACTTAATGTGTACTTGATCATAGATCTTCACTTTACAGATGAGAAATTGAGGTTCAGAGAATTTAGGTAATTTATCCAGGGTGATGTATAACTAATAATTGTCAGAGGCAGAATTTGGATTCAAATGTATCTGGCCTCAAGTCCAACACTCCATGGACCATAATGAAAGGCCTATTATGAGCTCAAGAATCTTGATCACATTTTCATTGATTTGTGTATTTAGTGAAATCTCATCAACACACACATCACCAGCCAGAATTGGAAAAAAAAAAAAGGGCTTAAAATGAATATAAAGTCCACCCAAGGAAATTAGACTTATAGCCCAAAAGCTTCAGACTTAAATTACAGTAGTTTATCCTGACAAGAACCAAAGAACAGCTGTCACATACAATTATTTTTAGAGGTACTGCTAAGCTATTTGCACATTATGAGCTGCTGTCAAGCAGTCAGCAGTGAGGGCGTTTGGGTTTGGGGGTAGGGGAAGTTGCATTTTATCATGACAAAACATTCAAACATTCACTATTCCACATTCTGTTATTTTCAACCATCTCTAGATAACTGACACAAAGTCTATTGTTAGGTAGGTAACTCTCATGGACAGTTTATTAATACTGCCAAGGAGATAAAAATAAGTCACTAGCCTACATTTTTGAAGCTTATGCTAGTGCCCCCAGACAGTCAATGTAATCTACCTATCTCAAACACAGGCACTCCTTTCTTGCCCTTAAAAGTCCATGGAGATGCTCCATCCTCCCTAACTACCTACCTTGATAAACTGTGACACCATCATTTTGTTAACCCAATAAGATTTCAGTATTTGAATGACTGACTGTCATTGGTCAGGGGAGCCTGGCTGGGAGGAGCTGTCATAATACCTTTCCCGCGACCAACAATGCTAGTACCATTGAATAGGACACACACAGGCTAGGCAGTTCACATACAGAGATATTCACAAGAGGGAAAGGACCTCCTGTTTTCATTAAAGTACAGGGAAAAGGCCCTGCTGGAAACGTTTTCAGAGCCAGTAAAGTATGATCTTTTGAGAACATCATGGGCAAGGTTCAAGTTAAGCCCAAAGTGAATTTGTCTTCATACGTCCACTTTTTACTGAACTGCAGGAACAAACACAAGGAACAACAGCCGAATGCTTATATCAACTTCAAAGAGTTCTCCAAAAGGTGCTCAGAAAAGTGGAAGACAATCTCTAAGCACGAAAAGTCCAAGTATGAAGCCATAGCCAGATTGGACAAAGCACGTTACCAGAAAGAAATGAAAAACTATGTTCCTCCCGTGGGAATGAAGAAAAGGAAAAGAAGGAAGAAGGACCCCAAAGCTCCCAAGAGACCACCCTCATCTTTTTTCCTCTTCAGTCGGGAGCATTATACAAAGATCAAAAGTGACAATCCACACTGGTCCGTGGTTCAAGTGGCAAAGCTTCTGGGGGAGATGTGGTCCAAAAAGTCAGAGCAAGACAAGCAGCCTTATGAAGAGAAGGCAGCTAGACTGAGAGCCAAGTACCACCAAGAACTCATGACTTATCGGGTTAATCATGGTCAGGGATGTTCAAGGAAGAAAGGACCAGGGACGTCTGGCCAATATCAGAGCAGAAAGAAATCCAAGTCAGACAAGAGTGAAGACTATGATGAATCTGATTCAGAAGGCGAGCTGGATTAGAGACAAAGACATGAATGATGAAAGAAAAATAAATGCCATCGAACATGGTATACATGTCTCCTTTCATTCTTATCTGTGTCCTTACATGATACTGGTTGCCCATCAATCTTCCTTGATTTTAGTAACATTTGAGTTTGGGGAATAATTAGGGTTTTGAGGGCAAGAGGAGAAGGGGAGGAAGTAAAAAAAAGATAGTGTACTCCCCCCCAAACCTATATTAGAGAGAATTTGGAACCTTAAAAACAGTATTGTTTGATAAAGCAAGGGGGTATTTTTTTGGTCCCTTTTCTGTTTCCCTTTTAATTAACTTCCCATTTGAAAATATTTGGAAGATTTCAGTTTACTAAACTGAAGTCTCAAGGTAACCTGCCTCCTCATCCAAACAATGTGTGGCTCTGGGAAAAGGGGGTCTGATCCAGATCCAGGATCCAGTGGGTATTCTAATACTCAGTGCTTCCCTATAATGCTGGTGAACATTTTACGTATGATGTGTTTCTAAGATTCACATCCCACTGTGCTCAACTTTCTACTCAAAACTCACCCTAACAATGCCTTTGGAGATGATTTCGAAAAGAGCCTTTCTGGAGGATTAAACTAGGATCTTATCACCCCAATGTTACTATAGTAGAGGTTTTAGAGGGCAGGACAAAGCAGAGGGATTCAATAAACAGGACATTGGTCAATTACATAGGGTCACCCGATTTAGATGTAATCTCTTTTTTTAAACTGGTTCATCTTCCCACTTGACCCACATTTATGTACTTCACGATGATAGTCTACAATTTTTTTTATTCCTTCCTGTCATGTTATTTAAAATGTGTTCCCTCAATCTGTAATGCTTTTCCTTCAAGGCCTAGCTGAAAATCCACCCCCACTCCCACTTTGCCTGAGAGACAAACTTTGAAAAGAGGGACAATAGCTAAAAATGGAGAAAATGAGGGATTTGACAAAGTTTTTCTGATCTAGCATTTTAGTATTATGTAGAAGAGACCATTAACTCTTATCACTGGGAAGGGAAGGACTGAGGAAGAAGGGAAATCTTGCTCTGTCTTTATAAAGGGCTAAACTCACTGGATGATTCCCCCTTGAGATCCCTTTCCATCTCCTTTGACCATTCTGTGAGATCTCTGTTCAGTTATGTTCAAAGTATATCAATTGGTCTTCTCAACTAGACTATATAATGTGCTCCTTGAGGAGAGGGCATTTTTGTGCTTTTATTCCCAGTTGCCCATATATTCTTAAAAGTTAGTGGAAATGCCTTGTGGAAATGAATTTGAATTGCTTTCAGTTTATATTTGGGAGGCCTAAAAAGGTCATTAGAGACCATGACAATAGGTATATTTTTATGATGAAAAGCTGTACAGGATTAAAAAAAACCTTATTTAAACACTTAAGTGATTAATGGTGAAGATGTGGGTATTAAAACACAATTAAAACAATTGAGACTATTCTCTAGAGACTCCTGCTAGGGAATGGAATTAACATTTGAGCTGCTCCACATTGTTTTAACAGAGCAATATTGAAAAAAGGACATTAGTGTACTGGAAGCTTCTGATAATTGTCCATTTTAGGAAAATACAGAGTCAGGGAGAGTGAGATTTAGACCAAGACTAATGGAGAGAATAAAAATTGCCCAATTCTCTGATATGCCTGGTGATTTCCATCTACAACAGGGTATCAAGCTCATTCTGTCAGTTTTCTAAGTTCCCCTACCTTGCCAAGCCTTATTTCCCTCCCACTCCCATTCCCTTAAAGAATCACAAAATTACATAGAAAATGATGTGTGAATAAATGATTTGTTTGTTGAGAAGTCAAGAAATCTGACATTTGAATTTGAGTCCTATCTTCTGATATTTTATAAGACCTAGTCTAGGGCAACTTTCCAGGGTACTAAGCAAAGCAAGAAGAGTTCACACTTAACCTTCCAGCTGACCTGAAGAAATCTCAGAGTTTTTCCATATTTGTACTAGAATAACTCCTTCCTTCAAGGTTTACAAAACTGCTTTATGAGGTCATAGGAAGCTGGTAAGTCAAGGCAATCTTGTGGACTATTCCATCACTGCTTTATTTTAAAAAATAAAACTTCCTTCTTTGATCTCATTGGTTTCTCCATCATTTATTAACCCACAGGAGAACACTATAGAATACACAAAAAAGAGTCAATTTAATTTCTATCACATTGTCTCCCTTGGCTTGAGTGTACTCTCCTATTTGGGATTTTCTATGATATGACACTGTAGCTGTTAATATGTAGACAGTAGCAGATTCTTTCTTCAAAGGGAAAACTCATTAAACTGATCAAGGATGCATTTTGTGTACTAGGAAGCTGTTTCTCTTTAGAGTTTCTCTTGGCAAACAAAAGTTGTCCTATGTTTGTGGGGGATGAGAAGGGCTGTATTCCAAATGAAAAAAAAATTCAGGATTTGAAGAATGATTCTAAATTAGTGGATAGAGTCCTGGTGAAAGATAAGATAGATACTCGTTTCCTCTGTTAAGCTGTTGAACTTTGATCCTTTCTGGATTTGATTAGATTCTAATTAGAAAGTAAACATTCTATAATTCTCATCTATTTTTATGGATGTTTAGCTATTGAGGTGGGAGGTAGAAGGCTATCATATGTCCCCTAAATAGTAAAAAGATTCTTTTGAAAAACCATGTATTCAATGAAACAAAATTACAGGTAGAGCAGTTTATGGCTACAATAGGCTTTTTCATCTGCTCCTTATAAAACTCTGTTAAGGGGTAAAGTAAAAGTTATAAGTTTTCATTTTATAGAAGAGGAAAACTGAAACTTGGTGACTGCTTGACTACAGAGTGATAAGAACCAACAAGAAAGCAATATTCAAAGATTTTATAACAATGTAAGGTAAAAACAACAGGAGACTAGGGAGAGATGTAGGCAAATGTAAAGATGAAAGACTTAGCAATAAAATTTTATTTTTTTTAAGGTAAGGGGGAAAGAACATGGCATTATAAAGAAAGGCAGGTTAAAGGAAAAGCTTGTCTGACTATCCATTTTTATTAATACTCTCCTCTGAAAAAAAAATAAAAAAAAAAACTTTACTCTGGAAATTGATGTACTTCCTTCCCATGCCCTTTCTCTCTACTATTCACAGTGCAGGATATTTTATACTCTTAGCTTGGTAATGAGTGCTAGACAAAAGTATTGGAAATTGGAAATATAGAAAATTTTTGTTCTAGCTTTGTATAGACATTAACCTCCTTGACATCACTTTCTATACCGATTTACTTAGCTGTAAAATGCCATTACAAAAACCATTGTAAAGTCACAGAAATTGTCTGCTCATTTATTTTTTAGGGAAACTGACTCAGAATGGTTGAAAGATAGTGACAGAGAGTTCTACTCTTTCTCACTGCCTGAACTGTGACTCAGGTTACAGATTCATAGATTTTAGAAAAGAAAGGAATCGTAAAGATTCTCATATGGTCCAGTCCTTCTATTTTACAAGTGGGGAAACTGAAGCCCAGAAAGAAAGTGACTTTTTCTGAAGACACACAAGTATATTTGTTGTTAAACTCAGAGATTAAAAATCTTGTCAGATTTCCCAACTTGCCTAAGAGACACAACTGAACCCATTCTACAGAAATCTCAAACTCAGCATGCTGCACATTAAACTCATCTTCCCCACCCCCAAATTTCCTCTACCCATGTTAACATCCCATCATTTCTCTTCAATCATCTTTTTGACCTCACTTCTCCATTTTCATTCTATACTAGGTAGAGCAGATGAGATCAAGAAAAAATGAAACCTCACCCATTTCCAGGCTTTAAGAGAAGGGAGAATTCTCTTAAATGGAGAATTTAATGAGAAAATTCATTAAATGAATGAATTTAATGGAGAAAAGCCCTTGGGCAAAAAGCAGAGAGAGCCAGGTGTTATGAGTCTTGGATCCCTGAGCCCCAGGCTAAC
The DNA here is from genome assembly GCF_902635505.1 of Sarcophilus harrisii. NCBI lineage: Eukaryota > Metazoa > Chordata > Mammalia > Dasyuromorphia > Dasyuridae > Sarcophilus > Sarcophilus harrisii. Next base: position 538,081,379 of record NC_045428.1, read on the forward strand.
TGGACATTTTATTTGTTTACTTCAACTTTACAGGTTTATTTACTAAATATGCTGTAGGGCAAACTCATGCTGTCCTAATTCTCTTTTTACAAACCTAGTGAAATTAATCCCTCCCACACATTTCTCCTGGCTAGATGCAGATGAATTCTTTTTACCTTTATTATCACCCCAGAAGTTAATTTAAAAAAAAAATAAAAACAAAATTGGGCCTCCTATATATAGTATATATAGCATTATGCAAACTGTTTCTTCAACTGCCCCACAAAACCCTTATTCTTGCTTATAGTAGAGAATATTTCTTCATGTGGTTCTACTCACTTGAAATGTTTTATTCTTCTCCAGTCAAAAACATCCTCCCCAAAATAATCCCCCTGATAATTTCTGCTCTTCTGAAGTCTGTAGCATTTACTTTTAGTTTACAATTAAATACTTAATTGCATTCTGTCTATTTAAAATCCTCCCAGCAAAGACAGAAATAAAGAGTCCCCTGTATATAGCTGACTACTCAGAGCAACAGCTTTTTTTTATGGTAGTAAAAAATTGGAAACAGTGGGAGTATACCCAGTGAAAAGGGAGTCATTGCTAAAGAAATTGCAATATATCTATGTAAATATGAGTTATTAGGTAAAACATGGGAAAGCTTACATGAACTGATGCAAAGTAACATAAGCACAATGATGAGACAAAATAATATGTTCAAAGACTAACAGATTTTTGAGGGGAAAAACAATTGAGTGCAATTGATATTGTGGGTCATACTTAATGAATAGTGTTGGCCCTGGAGGGAAGAAATGAATAAATGTTCCTGACTCCCTTCTTTTACTGGAAAAGTGAAGGAATATATATATATAATGTGACATATATTGTTAGATACTGTCAATGTGTCACTTGGCTATGAGGTGCTGGTATATGATAGTGGCTTTAAAAAAAAAAAAACTGTTCTCTACCTCGAGGTCCCCCTTCAAAAAAGTAAGGTACTGAAGAAAAGATGCCAGATCATGAAAAAATTTAAAAGTGCAGAACTAGATAAGCTCTGACATTCTATGTCTCTCAGGAAAACCATTATTCATTCATTTTTCCCTGTGTACCAATCACGCTTCTCACCTATATCACAATCTCTCTGAGGACAGGGACTTGTTTTTCACCTTTTCATGTATATCTTTCCCTACTGTCTATCTTGCTCAAGCCCAGAGTAGGTGCTTATTAATAATACTTGTTGAAATAATTGAATTTGCCTTCTGCTTCATTCCCTCCAAGATCTAGTCAAGATATGGACTACAAAAAAAAAAAGATACGGACCACAAGCAGAGGGTAACTTAATTTTTAAAAACTTGGTAGAATGCATGAATGAATGGATATCTGAATCACTGATTAATGATGAGGATGTTGTCATGGGAGATATAATTGTTTCAATACTTTATAACTCACACTGCCTCTGCCAAAATGAACCCTCATGATCATTTGGGCCAGTTCCCAAATATTATTTTAACAGAATAATACCAAAAGGATATATATCACAATTGTGTTGGCTTTTAATGATTGTCCCTTCAAGAAAATAAAAATGTCCTGAGAATAATTTAGAAACTGAAGACTGAGAAAAGGAAAAACAAATATTCAACAGCTCAAAAAATATTGCCTAATAATTTTCCTCCATCGTAGAATATCATACTAACTCATTCTGATTCTGCCAGGCTTTCAGAAGTTCTTCTCTGCCCAATAATACAGCAACTGTTAGGATAGTAGGTAGGCCGCTGAGCTTGGAATCAGTTAAAATTTGGGTTTAAAAAGGCCCATCTCTGCCTATAGCATGTAATGTGGGGCACTTAACTTCCTTGAGGCAACTCCTTAGGATCTCATTTCTTAAATCATACAGCTTCTGATCTGTGCAGAAGAAAGCAGTCTCACACCAACCTAATCTATGCTGACACTCAGGAGACAGACAGACAGATTGATATTCCTGCTTGGAATATTCTCACCCATCTCTGACCTTCATTTTATATTCCTATTAAAATATCTTCCTTTACTGAAAGTCTTCCCCAACCCCTTTTAATTCCAATGCATTTCCTCTGTTGCTATATGTAAATATATTTGTTTAATATGTTGTCCCAGTATATTGTAAGCTCCTTGAGGGCAAGACCTACCTTTTGACTCTTAATGCATGTTGGATTTGATCCAAGCCTCTTTTTTTGTTGGATTTAGAGATCTGGTATTAAAGTCCAGGTAAAATAGTTTGAAAGGACAATAAGCTGGTTATTGAAAACAAAACAAACTTGACCTTACATCTGAATATCTGTTATATACTATTAAAGTAAAACCCAAACTTCTATTGGAAAGCCTAGAAGAAACTGTTAGTTCCCCACCTGATTTTTCATCCACATTGAGCGCCCCCAATGCTTACCAGAAATGTATTCCAATGCTTGGCATAATAACCTGACAAGTTAGTAGATGCTTAATCCATGTTTATTGATTGATGGATGGATGGACAAACAGTAGAGATTGTTAAGTACTAGGTGCACAGTCCCTATCCCTCCAAGGACTTATATTCTACAGGGAGAAAGAAATCCAGAAAAGAAAGTTGGAAAGGGGAGCTGAGGATGGCAGATGGAAGAAAATGGATCCTTCCTGTTTTGCATATTGTATTATATAGTCCTTAAAGGATTACATAATTGCTTCCTGAGGTCATGCAAGCCACGGGGCCAAAAACCTTGTTTGTGGACACTTTCAATTCTGCTTCTCTACCTGCATTGCAAAAAAAGTCCTTTCTTTGATCAATGCCTTCTTCTTGGATCAGCTAGTGTACCCTAAGAGGTTTCCTATTTCCAAACTCAATTAACCCAACACCAGGGATGGCTCAGTAAGATGAAGAGTCCGGTGGGAATTGACAGCTTCTGCTGGGATTTCCAATAGCATGCATTGAATTTGCTCTAATAGGATAATGTGTAGCTATTAAGATGTAATAATGATCAGACAGTGTGTGTGTGAGGGGAGGTATTTCCCCAGCCTGCTGTCCATTCAAACTGTCTTGCCTGGGCTCCAATACCAGTACTCCAATCCAACCCCTTATCTTGGGCAGGAGGCTAGCAATCAGAAATAGTGTGTAGTGGTGAAAATATCCAAGAAGTTCCCAGAGTCTTGAGCTCCATTATTGCCATATATGGTACAAAGTAGATAAATAGTAAAGGTACCCAGGCTTTGGCAACCTCATAAACTGTGCCAGTTTATCTGTTAAGTCTATCTGACTTAATTAGATCTGAACTAGGATTAGAATGGAAACTAATACTCCACAAAATTAAATGCATTTCTTTCTATTCAAAGAAGTGGCAACTTTCCTTTGTTTTTTGGTTTAAAAAAATTCTCTCAGAAAAACTAACATGATCCATGAACAATATATAATGTTTAAATTTCTATACTAATTTAATTACAAAAGGGGTTTAATATTTCATCTATTTCTTTTTTTGTCTTTGTATTTGAATAGTAAATTTTGGGGTGAACTTTTCCTTACAATCACCAAGTGACTCAAGTAGCTTATTATTGTCCTCATATAAGACAAAAGGAAAACTGAGAAACATTTTGATGTGTAATAGGGGAATTGTAGGATTTGGCATTAGGAGATATTCAAGATTAGAATTATGACTGTTGGCCCCAGAAAATAGAATTAGAAGCAATGGGGAGATGGTACATAGAGACTAGAAAAATTAAGAATGGGTAATGGCTTTATAGAGTAATCCAATTTATACCCTTCTCTGGAGCTTGATGATAACCACTTGTTTCTATATCATGTATTCTTATTCACGTACAGGTTAGACTAGGAAAGATTCTACAAATTCTGAGGTTTCAATTTTGTGATTCTGGTCAAGATTTTAATCCCATTTTAACATTTATTGTACGTGACTTAAAACAAGTCACTTTACCTCTCCCAGTCTCGGTTTTCCCAGTTGGGAAATGAAGGAGTTAGAGTAAGTGAATCTACAAGGACCTTAATATTTCTGACAGTCTATAAAATTTATATCCTGGGAATAAGATCTAGTTCTGACAATCATGGCTGTGTCAGTCAACAAACTTTATCACTAAGTTCCAGGTACTGTACTCTAAGGCACAAGACATTCAGTAAGGTGGAAGGTAATCTCAGAGGAAAAGCATCACGAAAGGACTCCTGCAGAGGGTGAAATTTGGAAGAATCCAGGGAAACTAAGATATGAAGTTGAGGAGTCATAGCTTTCCAGTCAGAGCAAAATAGGGGAGATGAAGTGTTGTATTGGATAAGAAAATAGTCCTGTGTGGCTGGAGCATAGAATATGCAAAAATGAATGTCTGTCAAAGACTGTGACTATAGGCATTTCCATTCCAACATTCTGAATTTCCTCATCTATAAAGAAGAGTGCAGCATTAAGAGGGATTATGATCCCTCATGATTTTGTTGGTTGAGTGAATGCTACTCATTCAAGTTTGTTTCTTTATAAGTCATAGCTTTAGAAAGTTGCCTGAGAGAAGAAGCTGAATGGTTTGCTTAGCTAGATTTTACAATCAGTATTGTAGAACCTGGTCACACCATACTGACTCTCTTGTAAGTATCATCATCTCATCACTAACATCTTTATTGCTTACTTTGGGATGTGCAGAGTACCTTACATATATTTTCTCATTTGTGCCTGTATGATCTACCACCCAGTGGGGTTAAAAACATCAAAGTATTTTTAAAATGGGAACTACTCTAGTGTCCCCAGGACATGGTATAGTGATGTTGGAATGAGACAGACTGAACAAGTTTGTTCTTTTTCCACTCTATTGTCTCAAGAGGCTTTTAATGAGGAAAATAATCTTAAAACTTTGGATTTAATAAATCCAAGTCAACAAATAATTAAAGCCTATCCCTTCTGGGTCCTGTAGTAAATGATGAAATATCTAGAGACAATATATAGTTTTATTGGACTCAAGCTGGGACACACTTTTTCTCTTTTATTAAATGGTTCCTGTATTGATCTAAATCTATGAGCCTACGAAGAAGTACAAGGAAAGAGGGAAAAGTCATCAATACTCTGACTCTGTTCCCTCTTCCTACTTCTATTCCTTTTTCACATATCTTATTTTTTAGATATACAAAATGACTATTTGGATGTTTGGAACCCAGACTCTCCAAATTCAATTTTCTTTCCTCTGGGTTATACACTTACTCTAATGGGTTCAGTGGGATAGAAAGGGGAAAGAGAGTGTGTTGGAATGAGTAAGGAAGAAAGGGATATTATTTTATTTCATCTCCTTATCACACTCTAGTTTCATGGATATATAGTCAAATCCAATTAATCATATATTGCCGTCAATTATCCTGAGGTGACAAGCATTCCACAAAGAAAATTTATGGGAAAACATGGACAAAAACTAAACAGGGTTTGAAAAGGGTAGATGGGTTGCTATCAGCTCCAGTGGAGAGTCCTCAGATCAGTGACATTACAATGCTACTGAGTGTTTATAGCATCTGAAGTTCATAGAGCTGCTAGCACCATCTGCTGTCAAATATGGAGAATAGCTAGCCAGGAGAAGAGAAAAAAATTCACTCCATCCAGAGAAGTAGGCAGTCTACACTGATGTATTTACAACTTAGTTTAAAAAGTTTAATTGGATTTTTTTTCACCTTTTTGTGTCACGGATTCCTTAGGCAATCTGAGAAGCCTGTGAAACCAACCTTTTCTCAGAATGAAGTTTTAAAATCATGTAAGAAAATGCTAAATTTGGGGTAGAAGTTATGAAAATAAAGCTATATTTTTGTTTCTATCCAAGTTCAGACTCAAATCTAATCTTTGGACCACAGGTTAAGAGCCCCTGTTTACAAAGCACCTCTTTCTGGTAAGAAATTCAGAGTAATATTCAGTGGGATTTCAAAGTCCTAGGAGACAAGAACTAGACTTGTCATTTCATTGGGAATGAATGGGAACTTTCACTGCTTTTACTAGTGCAGACTAGCACTAGTCTTTGGAGATTTGTCTAGAAGAAAACTCAAAGATCACTTCTCAATCTCTCTTTGTCTATTGGATGCTTTTCTGTTGTTTACAAACAAACTCATGTCTTCTCTCCTCCCCATCCTCAGAAATCCCTAACTAGAGCCATCTATCCCTACTACCCTATATCTTTCCTTTCTTTTTCTTTCATGGCTAAAATCCTGTTGCCCATAATTAGTGTCCATGACTCCTCAGTTTTGGTAACTCTACAGTTTGGTTTCTGACCTGTAGCTTCCTGTAGGAATCCCTCTTAAGACTTTAAGGAGAGAAAGACAAGGATTTTTATTTCCATTTCCAAGATTAAATGATTTGTTGCAGGTCACACAGCAAGTCACAAGGTGGAGCCCAGGTCTTTTTTCTACCATGATTTTTGGTTATAGGATAAGTAAGAGACTTTGGAAAGCCTGTCCCATTTTATATGGAACTTGGCCTATCTCTAATGCTGGAAGGAGATCAGACCATGCCTTTGCTTCAAAGTAGTGCTGGGATTTAATGTCCCATCTGTATGGGAGAGGCAGTCCAGCACCATTTCAGGATACGATGACTGGTCCAGGAACAGCTTGGCTGGCCCCATCATCTCAGCTGTGTTTGCAGTCACACTGGCAAGGGGAATCCCAGTGTGGCCATTTGGTTCTTTGGTGACTATTGCTGGTGATTATAAATAATAAAAATGTAAAGTGGCAAGAAGCCTCTACTTACTCAAGTGTTTATACTAGGGCCACTCAAGTGTCCATAGGTTCCTGATGACTTGAGTTGTTCACTGGAGAGAAATTAAAGCCCTGCTGCCAGAGCCCAGAGGGGAAGCACTGAGTGTAGGGCCTTCTGAAGATAAAGTTGTTGATGTCTATGGTAATTGGGATCATAGTGATCGTAGACTCAACAGTGGAAAGGACCTCAGAAACCGTTTAGTCCAATCTCCTCATTACTCAGATGAAGAAATTAAGTAGGGAGCTACATCAATAAATGGAGACGCTCCAATTTGCTGGTGGTTGGGGTGAGACTGGACTTCAAGTAGTCTTTTATTTTTAGCGTTAACTTTTTTAATCTTTGAATTTAATTTTTTTCAATAAAAATATTTTCTTTCTCTTCACAATCCCATTAGAAAAAGAAAACTCTTATAACAAATAAACATAGTCAAACAAACAAATTTCCCACATTAGTCATATCCAAAAAATATCTGTTCTGATTTGCATCTTGAATCTATCACTTATCTGTCAGGAGGTAGGTAACAGGTTTGTTTGATCATCAGTCCTCTGGAATTAGGGGCAGCTCTTTTACCATGTCAAATAATTGAAGAAAATGCATGTGGAGAGAAGGCCAGGCAAGAACCAGCATGTAGTCTATTTCCCCAAATTTCTGCCATGTTGTGAGTAGAATATGTTCCTAGAGGGGAAATAGTTGACTGTTTCCAAGGAGGTTTGTAGAAATAAGAATTCCCACCAGTGTATTTCTAATTTTTCCTTGTTCTGGACAAAGTGTGTACACCGTCCCTTGGCTACACATGCCCCAGAGTACACTAAAACTGTCCAATAGCCTTTCTACTTATTGATCACACCAACTCCATTCTGTGGCAGTCATATGGGTTTTACTCCAAATTTTTGTGACCTTTTTAGATTTCTCATCCTGGGAAAACGCTTCCCTTTCCTATTCACCACACAGCCTTGTTCCTTTCTGATTTTAAATCTGTTTGAAATTTACATCCTCCTGGAAGTATACTCTTATATGATGATGAGGAAGAAGATAATCATAGTTATAGATGAACATCTTCCTTCTCTTCTATTATTTGCCATCTTACATTAACAACCACTCTTTAAGCAGGTGCCATTTGTTATCTTATAATGTTAAATAAGTAAATTTCCTCTAGGAGTCACCTTAGTTGATAACCATGTTCCTATATTATAACCAAAAAATCTTCACTACCTTAGAAGCCAATTTTATCTTTGATGCCCTCACAAATTTAGCCAAGCAGATCATATAAAGGCCCTTGTAATTGGATGACTGATCAATGAGGCCTTCGTCCTTAGAACATGAAAAGTATACTCAGCCTAGTATTTAACTCACATGGCGTCTTGGGGCCCAATCCTCTACTTCAGACCTTATGGAGGGATCTTCTCTCATTTCTCTTTCAGTCTATTGCATTGCAATACTTTTTAATCAGCTATTAATGCAAAATTGAGTGTGTATAAGAAAGATTTGAGAGAAAGATATCCTCTCTGTCTGTCTTTATTTCTATTTGTCTCTGTCTCTGATTCTCCATCTCTATCTCTCTCTGTCTTTCTCTGTCTCTCTGTCTTTTTCTGTCTCTGTCTCTCTTTGTTTCTCTTTCTCTCTCTCTCTTTCTCCCTCTCTCCTATTCTCTTCTCTCCTCTTTTCTTTTTGGTGGTATTAGCAGCAGCAGTGTGAGCAACCTTCCCTTCCCTCCTGCTTGCCATATGGCTAGGAATGCATGATGTTTCTATCTTTTTGTTGATTCTTTCCTGATCTTAGGTGAATGAGTATCCAGGTTGGAACAGCCCAGATTACCATCAAACTTCTCAGGAACCAAAACTAATAGCAACAAGTCTGGTAAGGAGATATCCCTGAGGAATGATCTATTAGACTCTTTCCAACAGAGAACTGACTTGGCAGCTGAGACTCCATGGCCTACAAGCAACAAAGTACCTTGTCAATAGACTCTGCCACTCCCAGAAGTGAATTTGATGGGGACTCCTTGAGCAAAAGACTCGGGCAGTTAAGAACCAGAAAGAGCCCACACACAAATATAGGGACAGGCTGGTTTTTTTATAGCAATTACTTTATATTTGAGACGACTCTCCACTTGCATCACTTTAATTCTTGCTATACCCTTTTTGATAGGTATTCTTTATAAAAGCTAATTTATGTTAATTGGTTCACTGATATTGGGAAATTCATAAGCAATGGTACTAGAAACTAAAAACCCTCAGGGTTACTCCCAGAATTCTGAAAATAGAAGTAGTCAGCAGTTCAATAGAGAACTATCCACTACTAGTCCCAAGTATATATTGGGAAAATCAGGTTGGGTTTTATGCTACAATAATCAAGAGCTCTGTAATATTTCATTGTGTTGTGGATTAATCCTGGATTTATTGGTGAGAACCAGTAAGTTCTGTATCAGGCTGGAAGATTTTGTTTATAATCCTGGCAATAGTCTCATTTGAGGACCACCTTGACTAGGTCTGGAGAAGAGATTCAGTGTATGGCTAGGTAATGGAGTGTGTGTGTGTGTGTGTGTGTGTGTGTGTGTGTGTAATGGTGTCAGAGAGAAGAGCAATTCATAAAATCATACAAAGATCTGTTTTGAAAGAAATACTGAGGAAGTTCCTTAGGGACAAAGACTGATACATATATCTCTTCATATCTCTATGACCTAGCCAGATTTGGCAGGTAGTAGTCCCAATTCAGAGGGATTTAGTGATTGTAATGAATTGAATCATAATTGACATTCAGTACACATTACCACATCAGTATCCTAAACTCGACTGGGAACTAAAAAATGCATATGACATGCATACTCGGAGCTCCCTAGGGCTTAGGGTCTATCTGAGGATATAAGATATGCTTAGATGAGCAGCATAAGGAAAAGTGAACTAAATGTTGAAAGAGGTATCAACATTAAGAGTCAGTGTGTAGTGTGGTGTGGTATGGTGTGATGGAATAAAACAATGGACCAGAAACCCACAGAGAATATGAATCCCGTTTCTAATACTCCATGTGAATTGTGAACCAAGGTACTTCTCAATTGAGACTCTTTTTCTTTTTTGTCTGTGAAGTGGGGAAAATTATATCTGTTCTATACCTACTTTCCAGAGATTGTTTTTCTTGGATCAAATGAGATAATATATGTAAAGTACTTTAGACATTTTGAAATTTTTTATTATATATGGATAATTATATTTGAACTACCTGCCTCACAGAAGTTTGAGGAAGGTGCTGAAGAAAGGTAAACCTTAAAATTCTGTCAAAGTATATATAAGAGTATTTTAGGTGCTGGAGGAGTGAAGAGGAGGAAGAGAAAGACTTGGAAGGATATAGGATTGGAGTTGAATCCTTAAAAAATAAATAAGGTATATATAAGTATGTGTTGAGGTCAGGAGTTAGATTCCAAGAGACAGACAAGCATGAGTAAAAGGTGGCCAGTAGGAAAAGGTAAGATTTATTCAAAGAATGATCTTCAGAAATTATTTTATCTGGTATAAACGTGTGCTAATTACACTTGGCTGGTCCTCTCTCTCCTTCCCCTTCTACATTAGAATGGAAGTTCTGTGAGAGCAGAAATTTCACTCATTCATTCATTCATTTAAGAAATATTTATCTAAGTCAAAACTTCATTGTCCAGGAAAACACTTTGATTAAATACCACTATGTCCTGGAAATCCTGGGTCTTGCTATATAATTTTCTAGGTGAAGAAAGATCAGGGATTGTACTAGAGTATTTGCAGAAGACATGAAAAGGATTGTGAGATTGAGAAATGGATTGTGAGATTGAAAAATAAATTGTGGAAACAGCCATGACAGGTCTTGGTTACTGATTTGATATATGGAATGAAGGAGAAGGAAGAATTAAAAGTAATAACAAAATTTCTAGCTAATCTGGGAGACGAGGAGAATGGTCATACTCTTAACATAAATAGAGAAGGGACAAGTTTTGAGGGTATGGATGGTGTAGTGGTAAAAGCACTGGATAGCAGTTCGAATATTACCTGTCATTTATGACTGAGTATGACTTTAGGCAAGGCACCCAATTACTGGGGCTCATTTCTTCCTCTGTAAAAGGAGAATGTTGGACTATATTAACTTCAAAAGTTCCTTTTCTAATCTGTGATCCTGCAATATAAACAGAGCTTATCCTTTGGGAGTGCCCAGTCTTAAGAGTATCCAGAATCTAGTAACACACTGTGGCTATTTTACAGCTGACTAACTATAAAGGACCACAAGCATTGCTAGTATTTAAGAAAAGGGTGAAGAATATCTTTTAGTGTACTAAATATTTTTGGAGTAAATTCTCCTAGAACATCTATATTCCTCATCCTTTTTAATGGACTTTACAGAAAGCTGGGGAGACATAATTGTTAAATTTTCAGAGTGAGAATTTACAACTTGGAAATTGGTAAATGCTATAAATCTGATCTTGATTTAATATTATCCTGATTGCCTGAATGTAAGAAAATGATGGAGAAAATGTGAATGATGCAGTTTAAATTCAATATTTTCCCCTTTTCAGAGAGTTGGTTGTTAAACATTTATCAGTACACCACTGGTTAGAACCTAGTTACTAGAACCTGGTTAAAAAAAAAAAAAGGATGATAAACACCCTTAATACTACCTCCTAGGTTTGTGAGAATTAAATAAGAAAATATTTGTCAAGTGTTTTATAGTCCTTAAAATACTATATAAATGGGAGCTATTTGTTTTATTCATTGCAGTAAGTCCAAGATGCTACTGAAAAACCTCCTTAATGAAATCTACAATGAAAGGAAATCAGTCTAACCATTCATATAACAGAACAAAGTGGATGAAAAATGCATATTATTCAGATGACAGCATGGCCTGTTTATCATTGCATTGTTTCTCAGTATATGCATCTTGGAGGCAGCTAAGTGGTTCAGAATTGGACTTAGAGTCAGGAAGACCTGAGTTCAAATGTGGCTTCAGATACTAGCTGTGTGATCCTGGACAAGTCACTTAAACTGGCTTGTCTCAGTTTCCTCATCTGTAAAATGATTTGGAGAAGGAAATGGCAAACCCCTCCATCATCTTTGCCAAGAAATCCCCATTAACAGTATGATCCATAGGTTCGCAAAGATTTAGATAAAACTGAATAATTGAACAACAGTAAAAGTATACCACAAAGATCATTGAGTTGGACCCAGAATTCATGGGAGGCAGATTCTTAATTAGATTTCATCTGGAAAATAGTGATAACATTGATCCCCAGATGCTCAATCTTGATTAATATCAAAATTCACACACATTGATTCTGTGTGGCTATGAATCAGAAAACAACAAATCTGGGAAGAATTAAAATTACAGATAAAGGTAAAGAAGGTAAAGAAAATAAACATAGCTGAGTGTGAAAAGGCTACATTGTTGTTGAATATGACGTGAGCAAAAATAGTGATGCTTAAGATATTATTAAAACATATATAACTGACAAAGCGGATGGTCTGGTCATGCAGCAGAAATTATAGGAACCAGATGGACAGCCTGGGTGGTATATTGCTAGGACTAGCTTTATTCAGAATTTGTGAGGAAACATGGAAAAGGAAAAAAAATGCATAAGAAAAGAAATTAAGAAATAGCTTGTGATAATAATCCTTCAAAATATCAAAGTCCTAGTGATACAAAACAACAAGATCTACACACAAATGTTTCCAAGGGTCATTAATTTATATGTCCAAGTGAGCCCTTCTCTTTAGTTATTAAATGAAGGCCTCCATGGGCCCTGATTTTCTCTAGTGAGATGTAAATATACAAAGTCCATAAGCAAGATAAATTTAGGCACTGTCAGCATTTATAATCAAGGCAAATCACCCTATTTCAATTCAATAATTCATTAAAAATACTAATTATACATCCAAATGCTTCAGCGATAGGAAATCTTAGTTTACGCTAACAAGTTACTAGACACAACATATAAAAAAGGACCTTAAAGAATGAGTTTGCTAATCATTCTCTCCTGGCTTAAGAAATCTAACATATTAAAAGTTTTAACTAAACGAGTCAGTCACTGTACCAGGAATTGACAAGAAAAATCAATCAATATCTCTCTCTCTCTCTCTCTCTCTCTCTCTCTCTCTCTCTCTCTCTCTTCCCTTCCTTTTCTTCCTCTACCATCTATCTATCTACCTGTCTATCTTTCTATATCTAAAACAACAATCCCAACTCTCAGGGAGCTTAGGACAAAGATTTATATAAATTTCAAAGTTTGCCAAATATTTTACATGCAAGGAATAACACAGCCTCAAGGAAGGGAGGAATAGGGAGAAGCATTTATTAAGCACTCACCATGTGCCAGACATTGTGCTAAGTATATTAAAAATATTTCATTTAAATAATATTGGTCATTTGATCCTCCCCACAATCCTATGGAATAGGTATTATTATTCCCATTTTACCATTGAGGAAACTGAGAAGTTAAGTGACCTGCCCATTATTAATAAGGGCCTTTAGTTTCCTATAAGAGAATTTTTTTGAATGATAGTAACTACTTTTCTTTGCTTTCATATATACCAAATAAAAGCAGATGCCCTTACAATGATGAAAAAAGGAAGCATGTTGTGACTCACGACTAGAAAACCCAGAAGTGAGTGACAAAAGAGGAGGTCAAATTTCCTTCCCCAAAGATCCTAGAGAATGTCAGCCTCCCAGATATGTGACATGGCTTAGGTGCATTACTGCTGGATGAGATAGCTTTATAGATCCCTACTAGTTCATCATTTCTTCTTGCTTGCAAATGGCATGTATTCAGGAATATTAGGTTGGGTAGAATCTGACAAGTGAGGTGGTACTTAGTGGGATTAATGAGATCAAGTATCTGGGGATCTCCTATGGGCAGCATCTGTCCTGGTCTAGAGAAGCAATCTCCATGTACATATAGCACTGTATAAGTGTGGGGTGAGAATGGAGTAGTTAGTATCTCAATTTAAATTAAATCATCCCAGTTGAGGTCTGGCAACCCATTAAGCAATATTAGTTCTTTCTATGGTAAGTCCAGAATGAAATTCTAGAAACAAATGGCATAATCTATCACAGGTCTCTCCACCAGCTTCCTTAAATGGTTTGGCATTTATGTTGTATATATATTTGCATTTATTTATCTATTACATGTTCCACAGTGCTTCCAGAGTAGAGATTGTCTTATCCTTATAATATAGTGCCTGACACATAATAGGTGCTTTGCACTTCACTGAATTATATTCCATCTAGACAGTTTCAAGGTTCCTTTCCTGATGTCCTCCTGTCTTTCCATGTCATCCTCTGCTTTTTATTTCCCCCAACCCCCATATCTTGGCTATTCTCTTTCATAATCAAGCAAGACCCAGCTAGCTCTGCAAAGCTATCGATGCTCAAGATCCCTGTCACATGAATCTAATGCCTCATATGGTGATTTAATGCTCTGAAACTCACAGGGCCTAGACTTTCTGATTGTTGATGAATGTGAGTTGGCTTCCCAGGGTATGGTTCCGAGAGCACTCATCTTCTTTGTGAAGGTCAAAACATTCCTGGCACGACACAGAATAGATTGAGGTCCCTGTGGTCGATTTATCAAATAGAACAAATTATTAGCCTTATTGGTATTTCAACATATTATAGTAAGTACTAAAGCAAGGGAGAAAATTCAACCCTGGGAAGATTAAAAAATTATATATAACTGGTCCAAAAAGAAGCAAAAAAAATTCCATAACACGGAGACTCAAATCATCTTTGGCAAGATGGATTGTACAGGGCTATAGTAGACAAATTTGGCCAAAATGGGGTCATTTTCTGTTGCATTTTCTCAGATTCTTTCCTGAGCAAGCATTAAGAGGAACATCAATTCAATTCAATTTATAAGCATTTATTTAAAGACTAAATGACAGATACCTGAAAGTTTCTGGGGATTTTATATCCTTAGATAAAAGCAAAATTGCTGTCCCTGATGTCAAGGAGCTTACATTTTACCACTTGGGAGAAACAATAAGAAGCTGATAAGCAATCCTAAACAAATAGAAAATAAATACAAAGTAATCTTCCTTTTTTGGCAGGGTAGGGAGGCAGAACCACTAATGAGGGGAATTAGGAAATGTCTCCAAAAGGAGTTTGGATTCCAATAGGTAGAAAAGAGGAAGGAAAGCAAACCAAGCAGGAGAGACAGTGAGGAATAATATGTAGTCTAGTTTGAATGCAATGCAGAGTATATGAAGTAGAATAAGGTGAGAAACCATTATTCACATTATTAAAGATTCATTACTAAGTAAACAGTCCAGGCCAGGTTGGCATTTTACATTCTAAACCTGCAAGGTAAGTAGATAACATTTTATCGCTCAAATATTTGTAATTTGTCAAGTACTATGTGCCAGAAACTGTGTTCAAAGTGGACTTTGGATGGAAAATGATTCGCTTATCAAGCTGCTCACAATCTAATTTTGCTTATGCAAAAATAAGTATGACAAGTAACAAAATGAATAGAGTAAAACAGATACAGATAAAATATGTTCTAAGAAAATTTGAAGATGATTAAGAAGTCACCTTTAGCTGAGATCAGGGAGCTTTCATGGCAGAGGTGGCACCTGAGATGGGCCTTAAAGAAAGAAAAAAAATTCAGAAGGAAAAGCTATAGAGTATATTTTAGGTCCAAGCATTTTTCAATGGAATCCACAAATTCACAGATGTGAGAGAGAGCAGAAAGAGATCAAAGAATAGAATTGTGTAAGTTTGGCTGGAACTTCAAGTATGTGAAGGGGACTGAAACGATTCAGGCAAATGAAGAGTAGAAACTGACACTTATGGACCATGGGGAAAAGTTGGTATTGTATTATCTAAGATTTATGTCTCAAGACAATAGGGGGACCCAAGATTTGTGAGCAAAGGAATCATGGTCACATCTGTGCATTAAAGGGATTATTTTGACAACTATGTAAGGGATAAATTTGAGAGAAAAAAGACTAGAAGCAAAGAAATAACTTAGAAGATTCATTGCAATTGTCTAGGAAAGAGGTGAAGGTGTTACCTGTGTCATCCTTGGAAAGTAAGTTACTAATGCAAGAGATGTGGAGGTATAACCAACAGGACTTTGCAATTGATTGTGTGTAGCTGATGAGCCAGAAGGAAGAGTCAAACATGATTATAAAAGTTACCAGATCCAGTGACTGAAATCTCATATCAACAAAAATAGAATTTTTGAGGGAAACACATATTTTGGGAGGAAAATTATAAGTTTGGTTTAAGATCTATTAGAAGTCTGAGGAGTTAGTAGAACATGCAGGTAAAAATGTTGAACTGGTAGTAGAAAATGTTCTTAAGAGATGGAACTGAAAATATAGATATGGAAGTCATCAACAATGCTCATGGCTAAAAAGTTTGAAATCAAGAGCCAAAGCATGAAGAAAGAAAGAAAAAAAGAGAATCCAAGATAGAGTGTAAGGGACCTCCTATATTTTGTTAGTAAGAAGGCAAATATTATAGTACTATAGGGAGACCTGGGAAATTTTGTAGGCAGAGGGAAAGGAACCAAAAAAAGAGAAGAAGAAATTGATGATGAGAAAGAGCAAAAGGAAATGACTGATAGATGGACTGTGTCCCTGTTCTGAAGATAAAGGAGGGAAGATGATTGAGGTAGATTGTGACCATGCTCTGGAAGTTAAAAGAGAGAAGAGGATTGAGGATAGAAAGGTAAGGTCACTTCATCCTCTGTGAATAAAAAAAAGAAGATGATTGATAAAGATCTAAAGAGGTTTTAAGGTATAGAGTAGGGGAGAGGAAAGAGTACCTCACAAATGACTTCAATCTTCTCAATAAAACAAGAATAGAATCAAAATGAGTAAAAGAGATGTTGTGCAATGAGTATAGGTCCAGAAGAAGTTGGACAGCATGAATTTGTAGTGGACCCATCAGCTCTATTATATGATTTTTTTATAGCAACATTCAGTGGCTCAAAAGTTGGAGCGGAGATGGTGGCTAGTGGGGATCACCAACAGATGAATAGGATGAAAAATGGGTCCAAATCTTTAGATGATAAAGATCTAAAGATCTGGGCTGGGCTTAAAGGCAGAGGACACTGCTTTATTGAAATGCTTGACTGTGGGATTCGATCTATGAATGGAGGAATGAAGCCAGAATGGGAAGAACAAAGCAGGGTCTGAGATCCTGATCAGGGAAAAGAGCAGATTTGGAAGAATGTAGGCAATGGAAGAAGAAGAAATAGAAAGACTAGTGAGAGAAGGGGATCTCAAAACTTTTGAAATGGACCTTCCTGGATTCTGGTGGGCTGTAAGGCTATCATTGTGAGTGACTTAGTAAGGCCATCTAAGGTTGATGAACTGGTGGGGTACAAAAATAATCAGGGATGATAGAGAAGACTATAAGCCAGGTACTGAAGTCATTGAAGAAATATCTTAGGATCAGAGAAGATTGGAAGGATTTTAGAGATCACCTTGGCATTTAACCCTTTAAAAAAAGAAGGAATTCTAGGCTCAGAGCAATTGCCTAAGATCACACAAGTAATAAACTCACTTCTGCTAACTCTTAGAGGTCAGTGAATGTCAAGGACAGGGATTTGGACTTGGAACAACAACAAAAAATAACCATTCATATTTATATAATGCCTTAATGTTTGCAAAGCACTTTCATATGATAGTTCTCTCTTGAGAAACTGGGTGGAGCAGAATTTTAGGTTCAGTCTATTGTGTCAAGAAGGGCAGCAAAATGAAAGAGTTCTTCTATGGATTCTCCTGGGCTCTCAGGGATCCAATCCCACAATCCAGCTCTAACATGAAAATTCTCAGCTGCTCTGTGTAATGGTATGCCAGTATTATGCAAATCGAACCTTTTGAGGCTCATCTGCCAATAATTACATCAGCAAATCCCTTAGGCATTAAAATTGTGGGGCTCTGGGGGATTGTATAGCTTAAAGGATTCATAATAATCATGGCAATTCCTTGTATTTACATGACCCCTCTATGCTGAGTACAAAATGCTTTTGAGATGTTATAATAACAGCAATAATATCTTGTATTATACTCAGTGTATTTTTTCTAAGGAACTCAAGGGTCTTTATATGTATTATTTCATTTTGTTCTGAGAAGTGGACTGGAAAACTAGTCCTTTTTCTCATCTCCAAAAGGAAAGCAAGTTGTAGAGAGGTTAAATAACTTCTCCAAGATCATGCTGCATGGCTACATTCCCACATGAAATCCTGTCCTGGGAGTTGCTGCTGTCATTAGCGGAATGCAAGGAACAAGGCATATCCTGGCCACACAGCTTTGACCAGGCACAACACTCCTGCACTTAGGCTTTGCAGAGATAGCTGCAAAGTTCTGCCAGCTTGGCATATACCTCAAATGTCCAGGCAGGAGAGTCACATTTATTCTCTGAGAGGACAAGACATCCTGGATATGTGAGAGAAGCTATAATTGGGAAGCATCTTCCAGAATTCATGGGCTCCTCTGGACTACACTAGGGACCCCTGTCCACCTTCATCAAAGCCGACATGACCATTCCCCCCAGCCACCAAGGTACAGGCACCTGTCAACCTCCACCTTTCCCAGTCTGCAGACAAATAAAGGGATGGATGTATCTTTGGGAGGGAGTAATTGTCACCTCACCAAGCAGCCATCTGCTTACCCCTTCCGCCTGACAACAGCAACAGCACCATCAAAAAATGGCAGGTGTGGAGGTGTGCAAAGGGTAATTAGATGAGCAGTTTCAACTGATCAGTTTTCCCTTCCAACACGTTTCTCAGCATCACCATTCAGATGGTTTGAAATAAATATTTGGTCCCAGAGCTCCCTATTTCAATGAAGCAGGTTGTACAGAAGGACTCGGTGTGTAGCCATCACTGACTTTGACTGGATTGATAAGAAACACAATCATAGCAAAAGCTACTAATTCCATTGACTTAACTCCATACTTCTGTATAGCATAATGGAAAGAGAGTGCTGGACTTGATTTCAAATCCCACCTAGCTTTTCCATTTAGTACCTAGGTGATGTTCCCTGGGATTCCAAGCCTCTAGGATCCTTTCCATTTCTATGACCCTATCATATATATATATATATATATATATATATATATATATATATATATTTAGCAATAGTCTTTAGGGCTGTACCATATAGTCTTTACTGTGGAAATGAAAAAAAAAATTAACATTAAGAATTAACATGCTTTAAAATTTTTTTTTAAGATTGAGATTAATTTAAATTCTTACACATAGCGAGTCAGTGCCTACATGGGACATGGACCAGTGCAATCCCATTGTATTTTGTGTGCCTGATTTAACTGGATACTAAAATAGCAGCAAAGTGATGCAACAGATAGGGTACTGTGTCTGGAGTTAGGAAGCCCTGAATTCAAATGTGGCCTCAAAAAGTAGTTATTTCAAGTTACTTAACTTCTGTTTTTGTTTTTTCACCTGTAAAATAGGGGTAATAATAGCACCCACTTCTTAGGATATGAGGATAAAATGAGATAATCTTTATAGACTTCTTTACAAATCTTAAAGCAAGATATATAGACAATTCATCATGATTATTCTATTACTTATATAGTTTTCTTTGGTAGAGTATGTTAATGAGATATATATTATAATATATATATATATATATATATATATATTAGCTATGATTATGTTTAAGAATGTGATGTCCATATGAATTTGGGCAAATAATCTCTTGGACCTCAATATTCTCATCTATAAAATAAAGGGGTTGGACTAGGTATCCTCTGAGGTTTCCTCTACCTCTAGCTCTCTAGTCCTCTGTTGCCTAGCTATGGGATAATCCTGAAGAAGAGAAACATTTAGAAATTCAATCAAGATTCTTTGTAAACTTACCCAACAAGCCGCACATCCATAGAGGGATGCAGCAATTAAGGGATGCCAGACACATTATATATCCCACAGAGACAAGTCTTCTAACATAGAGAGAACCTAATTTCCAGCTCAGGCAGGACCAGCTTGCCACTATGAGGTCAGGTGAACTTTTTTTTAGTTCCCCAGATTTCTCTTTCTCTACCACTTTGTCACCCCCAATTTCATTTTAAAGAGTCTCCATGCTTGTTTTTCATGCTGCCATAGGGACACCATAATGTTATGGAATGAACACTGAATTTGGAGTTGGGCTCTAGGATTCACATCTTGGCTATGTCATTTGTTGTCATAAGTTGGCCAAGCTTTTTTCACTATTCAGGTTTCAGCTGTTTCGTGAGCAAATGAAGGGGTTGAACTTTGTGACCAAGAATAAGGTTTTTTCTTGCTCTCATGTAAATCTGTGACCCATAGCAAATCTAACACTAATATAAACTATTCTCAGGAAGGAATCTGATGAAGTCATTCACACTGAGAATATTAATAACTAATAACATTAATGACTGAGAATATGAAACAAAACTAAAGAAATGAAACTGTGATGGTAGAATCCCTAGCACCAATGAATTGGAATGTTTTAGCTGCTATTAAAGGCGGATTAGATTAGGACCCTTCAACAAAGGAATAGATAACAATAGTTCAAATGACTGATGAATGTTTCTAAGTATAGCTTCTGACTCCAGAGGAATTCTACCAATCCCTCTGGTTAGCCTCATCAGACTGTGTATTTGTTAAAGGCTCCAGCTCCTTTTGCCTCAGCATAAAATCATAGATAGCCCCCTAAAAGCGGTGGTTCATGCAGTGAGGGCCAGACTATTGCTTGAGAGGAGTCAACTTTTGGGAACTGCACCAAATGCAGCCCATTTTCTCAGATATGCAGAAGCATGGACCACCAGGTGGCAGTGCAGGGGACTAGAATGTGGATGCCGCCTTCTTTAATATATGATTAAGTATCTCCTGGCAGTTTATAAATTATTCAGTAAGAAAATGTTACAGTAACTATAGCTACAATCAGTAGTTATTGTAACAGGGAGCGATGAGAGGATCCCTTATCCCCATTTCTGGACTGGGACATCCTTACCTCCTCCCATGGAGCTAAGCATGTATACTCTGGCTCCATGAGAATGCACACGTTGCTCTGCCTTAGCACTGAAAGACTTGTGCTTCCACATGATGAAACAATCCCTTATTGGTCCCTGTAATTGGGGTCTGTGGCAAAGATGACTGTCAATTGAGCCAGGAAGAGCTGCCCACTCAGCAGGCTACAAAAGCTATAGAAAAGCACTGCCTCCCTCTCTCTTTTTGAATGTTTACTGGGAAAGAGCAGGAGAAATCCTTCCCCCTCCCCCAAATCCACTAGTAATCCAAGACAAAAACTGCCTGAATCCCAAACAAAACACAGACACACACACACACACACACACACACACACACACACACACAGAGGCTGCACTTTTTTTATACCTCTTATCACCCACAGTGGCTGGCTCACACCATAATCATCTTTTACATATCTCTCCATCCCTTCTTTTCCCCAGTCACTAAGGGATTGTTTTCTCATCCAAAGCACAAGTCCTTTACTATTAAGCCGGAGCCTGTATTAATATCCAAGGAGTCAGAGCACATATATCCTGCACTATGGGAGTTACCTCAATCTAGCAAATAAAGAGGAGGAGGGGACTCCCCTGATCACCATGATTATAGTCTCTTAAGACAATTGTGCTTGTGTCTCTTTTCTTTTCCTGTAAGGTCATGGTCATAGGTGGCAGGTTTTCTGACTTTCAATCAATTGTTCTTTCCACAATACATTGCACCTCTAGATGAAGACCACCATATTTCTTCATTATGTAATTGTAAGTTATGTCAATTGACCCATTCTCCTCCTATTTGCAAGTCGGCAAGTAGCCTTACACCAATTAGCCACAATGAAGGGCACAGAGGGGGTGCTACATAGGAGCACTCTGGCTTTATTTGTGGAGTGACAACAGCTTTTAATAGGTTTATTGGAATTGCCACCAATAAATCATTTTAAGCTTTAATCCTTGCTGACTGCCATAATACAGTGAAATTGGGAAGAAAGTAGCTCAAATTAGATATCAAACCGATGAACTTTTTTTTCTTTCTTCAATCAATAAAAGTCTATTAAGATCTATTCTGCTCTTTCATTTAGGCTTAGTATATAGAATATAACATGAACACATGATATTTCCTGTAGTATATAAATGATTGCATTAACCAGTTTAAAAAAAAAGGTCAGAAGATACACAATGACTAGAAACAAGGATTGAACAATGGGATAGAATATTTGGGCATAAGTGAAATAAACAGATGTGGCATCATAGAAGAAGTATACTATAGATTATAGGACTTCTTAAATTTTTCCATTCATAATCCCTTTTTGCACAAGATATTTTTACATGATGCTGGACATATACATATATGAAATAGTTATGCAAATCAAATGTTTACTGATAATAAACATAGAGAAATGTATTTTAAAACAGTGCTTTGGTATACATATACTTTTATCATTTATTAAAGATGAAAGCAAATTTGCATACTAATGAGATGGAAGTGATTTTTTTACATAAAGAATACAAATCTTGGAATATGTGACATTTTTTTACTGTTACCAAATGTTTTGTGATTCCCACTTTTCATTTACGTGACCTCATATGGGGTCACGATCCACAATTTAAGAAGCTTTGCTATAGAATATTAGGACAGATGAAAAATGGTCATTGAATTCCTCCATCAGATCACAAAGCTATCATAAAGGCAGGATGTATCAGTTATAAGCAAATTAAACTCTCCAGAATATTCTTATATATCTCATTTCACTAAAAGTAAAGCATTTGTTATTTTTATGACAATTTCATCTCTCAGAAGATTGTGGAAATAAAATGGCAAATAACTACTCAATCTTAATTTAAACAAGGAAAATTTATCTAATGAATGTGTTTTGTAGGAAACTTTGACAGAAAAAGACTACATGTCATTTTTAAATTAATGATTGATTAGGAAGGACATACTGGGCATTGTGTGATCCTATGATTGAAGACTATGAAAGGAAAAACAGTTCAAGTATGTTAGGAGATTACTTCAACCAATTGAACAAAATTATTATGTCTCTCCTTAAAGAGAAGATTCAGGAGAAATAAGAGAGCAGGTTTCAAATAATACATGTGGAAGAGGAATTAGGCTTGTTCTTTTTGACCTTTAAGTGAAGAATCAGCAGCAATAGGTATCAGGGTTTTGTTTTGGGTTTTTTTAAGGCAAATTTAAAGTTGAAGTCAGAAAAACTTTCTAACAATTAGAACTGTACAAAAGCAGAATAGCCTACATTAGGAGGTACCCAGTCTAGTATGTTATACTGGGGTCTCCTTTTAAAGACCCTGTGAGATTACAAGACTGTTGAGGTCTTTTACCATTCTAAAATTCTATAATACTGTGAAATTATGAAAACAAATTTTGTCAGTACAATCTTATGGAACCCTGATTGGGGGGAATGGGTAGAACTGGTAGAACCAAATTAACCCATGTGGCTGCTCAGGGAACTCTCTTCTTAAGAGACACACACACCCCATACATATATACACATATATGTATATATACACATATATTTATGTAAACACACATTTGTATGTATTTGTATAATTTGTATAATTTATAATAGCATTTCATTTTCCCAAACACATGCAAAGATAGTTTTCAACATTCACCTTTGCAAAACTTTGTGTTCCAAATTTTTCTCCATCCCTCTTCCCCTTTCCCCACCCCAAGAGAGCAAGCAATCCAATATAGATTAAACATGTGTAATTCTCCTTTATATATTTCTATATTCTTCATGCTGTGTAAGAAAAATCAGATGAAAAGAAAAAAAAATAAGAAAAACAAACAAACAAACAACAACAAAAAATTGATTAAAATACTATGCCTTGATTCACATTCAGTCTCCATAGTTTTCTGGATGGGGATGGCACTTTCCATTACAAGGTCATTGAAATTGCTAAGGCTATCAAAGAGAGTTCATGTTGGAAAGTCTATGGGGACCTGGACATGCTAAAGTACTACTGGTGTACCCTATATTTGTAAAAAAGTTACAAGGCCAATTACACTCTTTAATTTAGTAATTCAAGAAGTAGGATTAAATCTCATAAATATTATTTTTTAAAAAGACCTATTTATAGAAAAATATTCCTAGATGCTTTATTTGCCACACTGAAAAAAAACTTAAAATTGCCTATCGTTCAACTATTGGGGAACTGATGATTGAATAAATTTCAGTATTTATAATGGCATTTGTGATGGCATGATACTGTTCCACCAAAGTAAAAAGCTTTGAAAAATTAAAAATAGAACTAGAATTGGAAAAAAGACTTTTATGAAGTCATATAAATTGAAGTCAGTAGAATTAGAAAAACAATATGCGATTGACTGGGACTATTAAAAAAAAACTCCACCACCAAGAGCAACTAATCCTCATATGGAAAAGATACTAGAAGGAAAAAAGCAAACAAATAAATTGTTATTGTTAAAATTTATATTGTTATTAGTATATTTTAAAATTAAAATGTAAACCATTCTAATTTTATAGCTTTACTTGGAGTTCAAATATATATTCTATTTGTAGTTGTTGAGAATGCTATTACTTTTATAATGAAATTATTTTTAAAAATAAATTAACTAAATAAAAAGGGACATGCAAAAATGAGAGAAGCAGGGACAAAGAGCTGAACAACAACAACAAAAAAAGAATAGAGTGAATTTCTAATAATACTGTTTGAAAGTATAAAGGCCAAGTAATGAGTTTCCTGCCTCTGGAAGTCTTCAAGAAGAACCTGGACCATTTGATGGGAATAGAATAAATGGAATTCCTACTTTGGGTAGCAGTTTTACTATCAGACCTCCAAGGTCCCTTTCATCTGGGGAGATTCTATCATTTTGTGAAAACGCTAAAGGCAAAAAGACTTTTAAAAAGTTGTCTTTGAAGCAAGAAAAAGAAAATGAAGAGAGATCACTGATTAAGAAACATGGTATGATGTGGCTAGATGACATAGAAAAGGCAGGTCTATGCAACAAATATTTTACTTTTGTCCTCTTTAACAAAAAGAATGATCTTCAAAGCTGAAAGGACAGAACATACATCCAAGATGGGTAAGATAAGAAGTGAATCCCTAGCTATTTCAAATAAGCTCAAAGTTCAGGCTACAGGAGCTTTTAAATAGAACTTTAGAAACAAAACCTCAATCTTGAGATATCACAGGGAACAGGAGAGGTAGAAATGATCAGAAACTGACAAATGATCTTATTTTTTAAAAAAGGAAAGGTATAGGTTCTGAAATTGGTCCACTTAATACCAGTCCCTGGCAAAAGTCTTGACCTGACTATTAAACAGTTCATAGGAACATAGAAAACAAGATAATTATTATGAGGACCTCATGTAAGGTCACTAAGGAGTTATACCATGTAATGTTTGGACTAGCTTTCTGGAGGTCCTCCAAATGAGCCTTGCTTTCAGCAGAATAATCACCACAAGAATAGTCAGGAATAAAGTCCAAAGTCTTTATTATCTCCTTCATAGTCTGTCTCTTTCGCCTGGGGCTGGACTAGCTTTCTGGGGGACCTTCAGATGGGCCTTGTTCTTAATGGAGAAGTAAAGGAGACAGAAGAGCCACCAAGAGAGTCTCTATCTCTAAGAGAGTCTGTCCTCTAGTTTTGGCTCTGACCTCTTAAATACCCTATTACAATTAAATCCATTCATTATACTGAGTATAAACCAATCATTATATCACTAGGGAACCATTATTTGTTTATTAAGATTAAATCAACCATACTGAACTAAAGAACTACTAATCACCTTTGCTAAACTAGATAACTATTGTCTTATCAATTCCACTGAGTTAACACCTTGTTGTAAGAATCCTTGCCTCAAGTGTATTTCTCCAGAGTTCTGGCTCATTACAATACCAGACTACACTCACTTCCTATTTTGATAGAATTACAAGACTGATAGATCAGGATAAAAGCAAAGACATAATATTTCTAGAGTTTGACAAGGTATTCAGCAAAGCTTCCTGAGGGGTCCTTGTGGTAAGCTGAGCAATAGAACTTTTTGCTAGAGTTGACTCCCCTATAGCCAAAGTATCCCTAAAGTCTTAATGAATGGATCAATTTCTTTTCTTCTTTCCTTCCTTCCTTCCTTTCATCCTTCATTCCTTTCTTCCTTCCTTCCTTTCATCCTTCCTTCCTTCCTTCTTTTCTTTTCTTTCTTTCTTTCTCTTTCTTTCTTTTCTTCTTCACTTCATCTTCTTCTTCTTGCCTCAGTTTCCTCATCTATAAAATGAAATAATAATAGCACCTATCTCCCAAGGTTATTATGAGGATCAAATGGGATGATCTTTGTAAGGATTGATTACCCAGTACATCTGATCATACAATTTCACAGATATGCTCAGAGATATAAGATGATTTGCTCAGTTACACAATTATATAGTATTCTCCTGCCTCTAAGGCTTATTCTTTCCTTTCCAATGTCAATAGACTACTCTCATGGGTAGATAATACAATTCGCCCAAAGACTATTGGACCTTGTTATTGGTCCTATAGCTGCACCATAAGACTTTCATATCTTTCCAACCATTATAAAACTGAAGTCTCCTACATGTATTATAATTCTTCTATTAGAGTGGGAGTTCCTTAAGAGCAAGATCTATTTTATTTTTCTATTTAAAGTTCCAGAACTTAGTACAGTGCTTGGCACACACTAAGTGCTTTGTGAATAAGAACTGCTTCATTCGTTGTACAGGTAATTCAGAACCTAACACAGGAATATAATAGGTACTTAATAAATATTAATTGATTGATATTAAGTTGGTTTTTTTTTTCAATGATTCATTCATTCATGTTGTGAAGAGCAGATTCTAGCACTGTGTCAGTGGAATCAGATCTTGAAATTTCTAAGATTTCTTTGTAGCTCTAGGATTCTGTAATTATATTTTATGTCACTCTTATTCTATCCCACTGGCTCTTAAACTAAAGTGCATGAGCAGATGAAAGCCCTGTGGTTCTGAGCAAGCAATCATTGTTCAGGCCAGGAAAGGAACAACAGAGCCCCCAAAACAAGCTAATGTTTGGACAGATGGATGCTTGAGACGCGTAAGATAGATGAGGCATGGGTATAATTTATGTACATTTTCCCCTGGGAAATGAAGAAAACTGCTGAATGTCCAAGATATAGGGACAACTATTCTGGATGAAAGGATAGTAACAATTAGGTACCAAGCTAGCAAAATAGTTGTCATTAGACCAGAAAAAAAGAGCTTATCCAAGTATTACGGCAACAGGTTCAAAGTGTGTCAGATCAGTAAACTTAATATCCAGGAGACAGAAATTAATATGGAGATCAAAATTTAAGATTCGGATCAGAACTGTAAGGAATCAGCTGATTTTTTTAATGTGAAAAACAGGGTTATGGAGCAGCATCTAAAAATCATGAAGTATACTTTATGCTCGCTGTCCTCTATACCTAGAATATGCTCTACCTCCTGGCTTCCCTAGATTCCTCTAAGTCTCAGGTAAAATCATATCTTCTGCAAGAAGTTATTCCCTGTCTTTCATTCTAAGATCACTTCCAAACTGTCGCATATACATCTTGGTTGTACATAATTGTTTTAATGTTGTCTCCCCGACTAGAATGTGAGGTCCTTGGGAGCAGGGAGTATTTTTTGCTTTTCTTAATTGTTCTAGCATTTAGCACAATTCCTGATACAGGATAAACATTTAATAAATGCACAAAACCACTGGAAAAGAATATTTCAGCATTACTGTAAAATGGGTTAAACATTCATCAGGGAGGCTGCATGAAGCCAATATTGAGCTAAGCCACTTCTGATTCTGAGTGAAACTTCTCCCTCTGTCTCATGTGATCAAATGAGGAATATAGTTTGCTGATTTACCGTTTGATATTTTGAACACATTGCCCTGTAATCCTATGGGCCGTGACTACCAGAAGATTGAGGGGCAATAAAATAATATCTTGAATCTGCGACTTAAAAAGCAAGGTCATGAAGTAATTTTCTTTGCTCAAATGGCTAAGGAATCTATTGCCCTCCAAATCACAGATCTTGTTCCATCATCCCACTATGGATGATGGAAGTCTCCTACATTACTACCCTGTCAATCCCATCTCCTATTGTGCTTTTTAGAAAAAAAAGGTCTTATATTATCACTCTGTTAGTCCTGCCTCCCCATTATGCTTGGTAGAACACACTTACATTACTACCCTGATAGCCTGCTCTCCCCATTGTGATTGGTAGAATAGTCTCACATTACTACCATTCTAGTTTTGCCTCCTCATCCTGCTGGATTAACTACTACTGTACAGCACAGACTCTCCTCCTGATTATCACAAATGAGAGGCAGCTGTGCTAGTGCTGGTGGCAGACAATCACAGGTCTTTAGCTGTTATCATTTTCTCTTCTCTTTTGAGTCTGAAATAATGTATGTAGATATATACATTTCACTGATTTTTCCCTATGGTCATAATATCAGTGAGATGTCAAAAGGAATACATTGTTTTCCTGGGATAACTTGAGACTAGAGGCCAACTGAGGACTAGAGGGACCTTGTTACTTGCCTGAATTCACAAAGCAGGGCACTGACAGAATTGGGATATAGATTCAGTATCTTTACCCATAGCCCAGTACATTCTCACCAGTCCCAGTTGTCTAATAGTTCTACCCAGAATCTGCATTTTAAGCATTTATTATACATACATATACATGTATATAGATATGTGTATATATATATGCATATATATACATATACCTGTACATATAGTCTCATATATGAAATATTTCCCATTTCTAGCTTGGAGACTTTGACTCTTTGGCATTCACCAGAATACATAAAGAGAAGAGCCTGCTATAAAATTTTTATGATTATGTGAAAAATCCTGCTCAACTGTGGTATTTAGTCATGCCTTCCCAAAGGGATCTATTTCTAAGACAGCATACTAAAAACATACCCATTTAGTTTAAAAGGAGAATGTGAAGTGCACAATTTTAGCGGGATTTTTGTGCCTGGTTAAGTGCTGAACATTTTAGGAAGTCCCCAATATTCCTACCAGTTGACAGATAAGGGAATTAAAAACAGATGGGCAAAATTTGCCTTCTCTTTCAAGGCAATGATTTTCTATGTTGTTAGATATTTCCATTTCAAACGTAGAATCTGTTCCACAAAGTACTTTAATGTTTTAATGGAATTCTCATCCTAACACCACAAGGAACAGTGGGAGGAGCTGAGTAAATGTGGGAGAGTGGAGGTGCGGAGAAAAGGCTGCTGGACAATGGACCATGTCAGGGAGCATGTGAGCAACATGTGGGAGCAGGCTGTGGTCTTTCTTCTAGCACAGACCCTTCTGCATTTAGGTAGTGCTTTCCCTTTTTTTGTTCTATGCAAAGGCTTATGGGATTGAAAGAGAGAGAGATTGAGACTGGACCATGAGATTTCACTGGAATAGAGAACTCCAGCAAGAGGAAACTCCCTCCAGCAATTGAAGCCCACACTTGATCAACAATTTATAATATTGCAGAATTGTCTGAGACACAGTTATTTGCCCAAAGGGACACAATCATTATATATCAGAGGCAGAGATTGAAGGAAAACATTTTTAACTCTAAGGTCAATTCCCACGTAATCCTATTGCCTCAAGTCTTAGAAAATCACCTTAGAAAGGTCACTGACTCAAAGTTAAAAGTAGTAAATATCCCAGAGCCTCTTACTACAAGGATCCCAGAGGCTTTGAAACAGATCATGTCAGTGTTCAGATCTTGTCAAGGATGTAGCTGCACAGACTTTGGAGGGAAAACAGAGTAATTAGTATTTGGCCGTTAGGTTAGGGGTTCTTAATCTAGTCTGTAATATCACCTTTTCTCCCTTCCTCTTCTCCTCCTTTTCTTTCTCCTCCTTCCTCTCCTTTTCCTCCACATTCCCCCTTCTCTGGTTTCCTTTGTAATCATGCCTTTTTATTTTACGTATCTAAAAGCATTATTCTGAGGAAAATCCATAGGTTTCATCAGACCAACAAAGATGTCATGACATAAAAATAGGTTAAGAAACTTTACTTTAGGTGTTGTTCTCTGTTTTACAGAAACATATACAGCATAAGAGAACACATAACAACCTCTGGCATAAAGATGTTTTGTTTAGCTTGCTGTTCTTCCCTTCTTCTAAGATGACCATCTTTACTTCTGAATTACAAGAGACTAGCTGATAAAACCAACCCAGAGCCTCTGCTTCTATTTGTGTTTTATATGTTGATGTTACACAAGCACAGAGTGGACAAGAAGTTGATGCTACCATTTGTATTATTGCTTTCCTACCTATAAAGCTCAGCTGTCCTTCCTCTCTGTGATAATAAAAGACCTGAGTCTGAATTCTAGCCTCAATATTTATTAGCTTTGTGCTTAGAAAAAAGTAGCTTTTGAACTCTGAGGTTTAGTTTTCTTTTCTGTAAAATGCAAATAGTACTTGTACTGCTCATCCCACAGTTGGCTGTGGGGATCAAAGGAAATTATGCTCTGTATAGACAAAATGCTTTATGCATGTAACCTAGGTTTCAACCTGTGAGCACTTTGCATAAGAATCTCCTTATTAGTGGAAAGAATAGGGTTATATCCCTGTGTGACCGCCTGAGGGGTGGAAATGTTGTGAAAACTTTGGAGAAGAAAGACATTCTTTACTCCTGTTTTGAGAAAGATACACATGTGGTTTTATACTCTAGGACTGACTTTGGGGAAGAGAAAGAAAAATTCTTTAGCAAATCTAGGAGAGTCTGAGTTTTCCACATGTCTCTGATTTCTAGTTTACCTCCTAGAGACAAGAGGAAATTTCCTCACTGGATCAGACTAGGGCATCTCTCTTGGTTGAGAGAGACATAAGCATGTTCCTATCTAAAGAATTCATTAATACTTATGTATTTCTTCATATATTCTAAACTGTAGAATTCCAATGTCTATTTGCTTTCTGCTTGAATAAACAGGTTCATTCCTCATTCCCTATTTGTGATGTTCTTTTGGGTAATTAAGGGATAGAGTCAACCTTGTGTTAGCTTAGTTAATAATAATCAGTGATAGCTAGCTATCTTCTTCCTTGCTTTTTGACCTTTAGGTCAAAAATCATTCCCCCAAACAAGAAATATGTAGAGGGATAGAGAGTTATAATTTTAATCTGGTACTCCCTCCTCAAGAATAGAGTAACCGATTTTATGGCTCTTTCTCCCATTCTCCTCTAGGAAAGAATCAAAATATTCCTTGGCAAGGGATGGGCAAGATTACAGATAACTATCCCCATGAACTAAAGTTAGATAATCCTGTATCTGAGCATAATACATCTATATGTTAGCAATTATTATATTAGAATCATAAAACCTTTGTGTTGGAAGAGACCTCAGAATTCATACAAACCCACCTATATTTGAAGAGGAACCTATTAAGGGTGTGCTAATAAAATCTTAATAACTGGCTCTCTGAAAAAAAAAAAACTAATCATGACACCTTTAAGTTTAAGCTGTACTATTGTTATTTCCTCCATTTTTGTGAGTCTAGAAACCAACAATACAATAAATCAAGTCCTTACTTGCAGCGTTTTCTTGTTTCCAAGGTACAAAATAAAGCTACAAGCAACAACACAACCTTAGGTAGGTATATAAAGAAAATACTAGAAATATTAGATCTATCTGTTTGTTCATTCATTTTACACCAAATAAAATCCCAAATAAAATGACCAATTCTACATACACAATAGAATTAAAAAAGAAAACTGTACAAGAAATTGCAGCTCTCTGTTATGTACAATTTACTTTTGTTTTTGAGTTTTTAAGTTCAACTTGTTTTCAAAGTTGAGCTGTGGTTCTTTCTGAACTTTTAGTCTCTGCCTTTTTTTTTTCCAAAAGATAATTCAATACCCTCTTTTCTCTACCTCCTCCTCCTTTTCTTCTTCTTCCTCCTCAATTCTGTCCTTTTCCATCCCTCCCCATTGAAAAGAGAGAGAGAGAGAAAATGTCAAGCCCTTGTAACAAATATGCACAGTCAAGCAAAACTCCTTCTTACACTGTGTATCAAAATGTTTGTCTTATTCTGCATCTTCAGTCTCCTGGCCTCTCTAAAACTATATGGTACATAGAAAGTGCTGACCTACATTGGTACAAAGAGTATCCTCACCTGTGATTCTCTCCCTAAAAAATAGATACAAAACAAACATAAGGTGACATTAGGGAAAGAATAGTAATAGCTGGAGGATCAGGAAAGTTTTCTTGTAGAAGGTAGTGCCTGGGATGAGAGTCTTCAAGGAAAATGAAGGGGAAAGGAGACAACATTCCAGGCACAGAGAACAGTCAATAAAGCATAGGGGCTGAAGCTGAAGGGAGCATCATGTATGAAAAAAAACCAGTTTGATTGGATTGTAGTGTACATGAATGGAGTAATGGTCATTGCCTGACAAAGGAAGTTTTGGCAAAGTTGGACTTATTCCTCTCGAGAAAATAATATTGAAATAAACAGCTATTGGAGCACAAAAGAGAAAAGAGGAAAACAGGATCACAATATACTTGTTCACACGAACGTCACATTTACTGAATCTGGACACATTTAATAGAGAACAGGAAGGCCCCAGTTTACTTTTTTCCCATATTTTTTAGAAAAATTTCATTCGGGTCATTTGTGGGAAATGGAGAAATTTGCCCCAAAGAACATAAGCCAAAAATTAATTGGTGGCTGGTAAGCATTGCAGGACCCTGAGCCCACGAACAATCAATCACTCTGTCCCTTTGGACTCCATTAGCCCACATTTATCGGGAACAGCACCAGTGATTGCAGGCATCATACAGGATCAGATCTCTGATAAACTCACTTGAAGAGCAAGTTTAATTATGAACCTCTGTCTCTTCCATGGATTCCTGACTTAGTTTAATGAGAGAACTTGTTCCCCTTTACAGCCCCAGCTCCCCAACCCTCCCCTCCCCTCTCTGCTCCACAACTAAGTGAAAGAGAGACCTGGATTTCAAGGGTGAAATACTCCTGGTTCAAATCTAAGAATAAAGAAATGAGAGGGAGGGATGCCTGCTGGGATGGTACATGGGTCTACCCGGGAGCTGGAACATGTTAGTGGGAGTTGAAGAGGGTGTTGAGAATTTTCTGATTAAAAGTCACACGGCTTGGGCAATTAGGAAAGGGGAACACCTAACGGGACTTCTGGGAAATCAGTATCTCTAATTAAGGTGAGCAATGAACTATTTCCATTCCAGTTGTGAGCTTTCTTGTAGCAAGTCACTATCCCTTACTGCTCTCCCAATTCCTACTCTTCAGGCTGGACGTTTACCAGAGGTCAAGGGATTATAACTTTAAATTATATTTAGAGCTGGAAGGGACCTTACAAGTCATAGAGACTAAACCTCTCATTGCACTACTGATGAACCCTATGCTGGTCCAGTATTTGCTTTGATGCTTCTCACTCAAATTATAGAGATTACATCAAACTGACCAAGTGGGTAAATATATTGTGATCATGGCTGCTGTTCAAAGCTAAGAGAATAATTGCTTTAACTTGAACCCTATCTCATTTTAAAAGGCCTTCACTGATTGCTCCAGTTCTCTGTGACTTCTCCCATCCCAATCTTTTGTGAATCCCATCTGTAGCAATTTTTTACACAGGCAGGTGAGAACACAGGCCTCTGCTCGGGGCTAAGGCTGGAAGTATTATTGGTTTTGAAGACAGAAAACAGAAGATTAAACATGGTAGATATGGAATGCTGGACTTGTACTCAGGAAAGCTAAGGCTTAAATTCCACTTCTAACATGTCCTAGCTGTATGATCATGGGGAAATCATTTGATCTTTCTAAACCTCAGTTTTCTCATCTGCAAAATGGGTATTATAACACTTGATGTACCTGCTTCATAGTGTGGCTTAAGTAGAGATTATAATGTATGTGAAATGCTTGGCAAACAGAAAATAATGATATCAATGTCAGTTATTATTACTATTGAATTATTGTATGACCTTGGGAAAGAAACATAGGTTTCAGTTTCCTTTTCTGCAAAAAGAGGAGAATTAAACAAGATAATCTGTGAAATATCTTTTATTTCCAACTCCTGTATATTCCAATGCTGCCATTGTGAACTTCAAGT
Organism: Sarcophilus harrisii; assembly: GCF_902635505.1. Taxonomy (NCBI): domain Eukaryota; kingdom Metazoa; phylum Chordata; class Mammalia; order Dasyuromorphia; family Dasyuridae; genus Sarcophilus; species Sarcophilus harrisii. The sequence continues at coordinate 538,115,144 of NC_045428.1, forward strand.
TTGAAACCACTGCATGTTCTCTCTCTTTCTCTCTCTCTCTCTCTCTCTCTCTCTCTCTCTCTCTCTCTTCCTCCCTCCCTCCCTCCCTCTCTCTTTTCCTTCCTCCTCCCTCTCTCCCTTTCTCCTTCCCTCCCTCTCCTCCCCTCTCTGTCATACCAATTAATCTGGTCTGGAGTCTTTCTTGGCAGAATTGCACTTGACCAATCTATTCAGCAGCAGCTTTCTCCTGCTGAATGTCCCTTTATAAATCTTTGTGTATAATTATTTTTCCCTCTAAGTGTCACACCCACACAGGAGTACTTACTATCTGCAGGTTCCCTGCACCTTTCTGCTATTCTCTAGGCAGTACCAAGCAGGATGTGACTGCTCACAGACCCATCACAATGATCTGTTCAGCTCTTTTTCAGTCATGTTCGACTCTTCTTGACCCTATTTGGGGTTTTCTTAGCAAAGATACAGGAGTGTCCTTCTCCAGCTCCTTTTCCAGATGAGGACATGGAGGCAAATAGGATGAAGTGACTGCCCAGTGTCACACAACTCATAAACATCTGAGGCTGATTTGAACTCAGGAAGATAAGTTTTCTTTTCACTCTATCCCCTGTTCCATTTAGCTGGTCCCTCACAATGATCCTGACATTTAAAACTTGGCATCCACCCTGAACAAAGGGTTGAATACAGTAGGCAGCCAATAAATCCAGTTCAAGTCATTAAGTAGAAGCACCCACTAAACACAAGGTAATATACTAAGTAAGACACAAAGGACACAAAGACAAATAAATGAAACAGCCTACTTACAAGGAGTTTACGTTCTACTGTTGAACTAAATAGAGCTGAACAGAGCTGTTCATTTATCTCTTGGGGAACAATATGTGGGTCTGACCAGTTATAAATAGCAAAAACTTCAGAGGGGCCAGCACAGGACAAAGACCCTCTCTAAGCCTGATCCCAACAAAAAGGAGAAAGGAAAGCCTGATGCTCTTCTCAGATAGAGAACATGCTGCACAAGGGAGACAGAGTTGAATCTTATGAATAATCCAGAGTAGCATATAATCAAAAAAAGTCTTCTTTTCCTTCCAAATGTTTTTATCTGCAGATAAACACTCTTCCAAATGCTTTTATGTGACTCCTACTCATGTTCCCCATGGGACAAAATTCAGGTGAACTTGCTTTTATCTGTCTCCTATTTATTATATTCCTATAGGACAAAATTCAGGTGAACTTGTTTATACAAGAAGGCAGCTTAGCACAGTGGGAAGAGCTGAACTCAAAGGCAGAACAGGATTCGAGTCCTGACTCATACATATTGGCTGTTTGACCTTAAACTCAGTGACCATGATTCAGGTGACCATGGCCACTTGGAGATTTTTTAATCTCCAAGGCCAAATTGTAGAATGCATTGCTATTCATCAGGAGTTAAACACACCCACAACCACACACTCATCTCCTCCCCTACACACACACACACAAACTTGCTGGCGCTGAAAGTCAAGCAGAGTGGATTGGAAAGTAGGAGGGGAGACACCACAATGGGAAATTTGCTGAAGATAAAGCAAAAGCAGCCTTGTAGTTAATTGTCCCCTGGCAGTCCTCTGTATATTGCAAGGAGCCCACACTCTTGAAGACTGCAGTCTGAATCCTGGCTCTCATGCTTACTAGTTATGTGACTTTGGGCAAATAATTCCCTCCCAGTCCCTCTGTTCTCATCTATAAAAGGAAGAAGTTGGGCTAGATAGTCCCTAAGGTCCCTTCCAGTTTTGACATTCTATAACTCCACTCTGGTCCAGACTCTGTCATATCCCAGTGGCTATCAGGACCTCAGCACCTCTCCCAAACAGCCCCCCACCCAATGTTGCAGTGAAATTTTGCACAACTTTTGAAGTCACAGTCCCCAAATGGGATGTTTTCCCAGGAAAATAAAAGAAACAAATTTAAAAACTGATGCAAGCATTGATGCATTATGGTAATTAATACAATTAATTTTGTCTGTGACTATTTATATTTTCTTTTCTCAGGAACCTCAGATGCAAGCTTTCAGGTTAGAGAAAATCAGATTGTTTTATCGGAGAAGAAATGAAGCTTGCAAGGCGGAGAAAGGAGATAGGAATAGGGAAGAGGCTAGGATGCAGAAGAGTCCCCCAAACAGTGGGCAGCTGTCCCCTGGGTTCTGTCTGGCCAGACATTTAGGTAATAAAGGAAGTGAATGAAGTTAAGATATTTGTTCTTACCACACAAGCTACCACTGTGCTTTTTCCCTGCTGAATTATTTACACACTCCAGCAAACACAACTTATGCTGTTAACAGAGTTTAATGAAGGTAAACAATCTCCTACAAACCACAGCTCTGGACTCTTCCTCCTGGCTGTCTCATGTTAGAGACAGAACATGGGACTGTCCTGGTGGAAAGGTTCACCCCAGAGAGATAACTGGCCTCTGGTACATAGAAGGGCCACAGAAGAGATATGAGAAGTATGCATGATATCACGGGGCTTGGGATTGACTTGGACAGTTACTTTCTGTGTGACTTTGGACTAGACACCAAACCTCTCTAGACTCTAGTTTTCCCATCTGTAAAACAAGCCTGGAACCCTGGAAACCTCAGTTAAAATATAGTCTTAGACATTCACTAGTTGAATGATCCTGAACAAGTCACTTAACTACTGTCTGCTGTACTGTAAAATGGGGATAATAATAGCACCTACTTCCCAGGATTGCTGTTAGGCTAAAATGAGGTAATTTTTGTAAAGCTCCTCACAAGCTTTGAAGTGCAATTTAAATGCTGGCTCTTTATTAGTATTATTAGATCGGTCAGGTAACATTTATTAAGTCCATATTATGTGCCAGGCTCTGTACTAAGTGTGCAAGATAAAAAGACCTTCAAGGAGCTCACATTCTATTATGAGAGATAACAAGTACATAGAAAATATATACAAAATAGATGAAATAAATCTTAAAGAGAAAGATATTAGCAGCTGGAGGTTATGGAGGTGGGGGGAAAGATTAGAAAAATCTTCCTTGAAGAAAGTAGATTTTGAGCTGGGTCTTGAAAAAAGCCATGGAAGCTAAGAGGAAGATGTAAGGGTCAGAGCAGATCATGAAGGTCTATTCCAGCACAAATCCTATGGTTCTATGTCATGACTTTCTAATGCCTGGTCTCATGGACACTTAGCCTCATGTTATTCTTACAAGTACAACTCTAATTCCCTAGAACACTAAATAGTTCAAGTCAGTTCTGTCTCTTTTCCCTCCTCCCTTTTCTCTATTCTACACAGACACCTATCTTAATTTCAAATTCATAGTCCCCAAACTCCACGTGTTCCTTTTCAATGTCTTCCTGTCTCTATCATACAAGCTTGGAGGCATAGCATTTGTTAGAGAAAATGGCCTATGACCTCCTTTGGCTGGACAAGGCCTGTCAGCTTAAATCACATAGGACCAAGCAAACAACTGGTTACCTATACTGTGGTACTTATTTGGGGGAGGGAATGGCAGCCCAAAGGCATTTATTTTAAAATCTTGGAACAGAATCGATAATAATACTATTTACCAAGCCTTTCAATCAGAACACTGACAACTTAAAGTGTGTCCAAAGGAGAAAGGACATCCAGGATGGTGAGGCTACTGGAAAACATGCATCATAAACAGCATGGAGATAAGATGACATAGAAAGTCTATACAACGTTAACAAGAATTCATATAGCAGGCTAAAGTTTTCAAAGTGCTTTGTTAATTCATTTGAAATACTTTTTTTTAAATTATTGGTCTACTGTCTGAATGGGGAATGAGTTTCCTGGGGAGGGTGTAGTTCCCTGTGTAAGGGATGTTCAGGAAAACTAGGCCCTCTGGTGTGAGGGCTTGCTGAATCCCTTTCAGGACTGCTCATCTCCATCTGCACTCAACTCTCACCTGCGACATCAAGAAGCTGTAACATGTGCAGCAGCCAAATCCCAGTAAACCTCAGCTGACTAGCTAAACCAGGTTGAAGATAATCTGACATTTATCAGATTGGATGTCCTCCCCAAGCATGGGAAGACTTCTTCCAGCAGAACAGACAGAAGAGAAAATTTGTTCCGACAGCCATGAAGGTGGCCGAGGGAGAGGCTGTGGAGCTGTTGGGGTTTCGTCAGAAAAGCACCAGGCTCATCCACTACATCCTGGATCATCTTCATCGAGTCTTCTTGACTTTTGTCCTGCCATTGGACCTCAGTGACTCAGAAAGAGAGAGTTAGACTGATAACTTTGTGCAACTCTGTCTTGCTTAAATCCAATTCACTTGCAATTCAAGACCTCACCTGTGATCTCACTGCATCTCTTTGGAAATAAAGGACAAACAATAAGTTTTTAAGCAAAGACAGGATGGACGTTTACTGGGGGTATTGTAAAAAGGAAATTCATTCTCAAGGAGAGCTAGATTAGACACTAAGATTCCATAGTTCTCTGAGATTCGGTGCCTTTCATATTAGCCACTGAAGCTCCCTGGTACTGAACAAACTTATGTGTCTTAAGGAATACATTCTCATATTCATATGTCTTTGTGAATTCATTTATCAGGCTGTCACCACTATGACTCCATGACATAGCTTTTTCTCTGTATCCACTCTTTTTTCTTGGCCACATAAGAATGAGAGGATTTTTCCTTCTTCCTTTCCCTCTCCCTTTCCCTTTCCTCCCACTCTCCTGGGTTATTCAGACATCATCCAGATTGGCCAAGCAAGACAGATAGTAGCAGTAGTAGTCTTTTTCCTTCTATTCTGATCTCTAAGCTTCCCAAACCTCATGGGGAGTGCTAATGGAATGAATGACATGGCTGCTCACACCCCTCAGTGAACAAGGATTTACCAACTATAATAATACCTCCTATGAGATAGAGGACCATCAGATCTAGAATTTTAAAAAGCATCCAGACTTTACCATCTGTATTTGTATTACTTCCTTTCAAACCTTACAACTCTGCCATCTGACCTATTAATGGGCCCTAATAACCTTAGCTTTATACAGTCTTCACTATTGGAACCTTAGGATTTCTGGGATTTTCTATCCATCTGAATTCTCTCCTTTGTACTATTTCTTCCAATTAGAATGTTATCTTCTTGAGGGTGGAAACCACCTAAATTTTCCTATCTCTATCTAAGGTGCTGAGAATAGTTCTTGATATAAAATTATGTCCTTAACAGATTTATTCATTGACCACCAAAGTCTTTCCTGCTAGACTTTAGTACAGGATTTCCCTGAGCTCTGGGACCCTGATCACTTTATTTTATTAAAGGGGTACAAGGAGGGTCCACATTTGCCCCAAGTGTTGAAATTTTGATCTTTATTTGATACCAACAAAATATGCAGTTTGACTCAATATGATAAATAAGCAAAAGTGCTTCTGTAGATTGAATAATCTCAACCTTCTGTATATCATTTTTCAAATCTATGTAGATGTTGTGATTAATAAAAACACAAATTCATTTTAAAGCTCAACTGAATTCTTAATACCCTGTTGTTAGCATATACTTTCTCTAGCGATGAATCCTGCTAATGTGATGGAATTTTTCCTATTAAAAAGGAATCCCTTGCCTCAAAAAGATACAGAAAAAGACCAAGAGTGGGCCAATGGCTGGTTCACTGCCCTGATACTCTGTACTCACTAGCCTCCACTTCCTTTTGCCAAGTAGTGGTATTTCTCCTCCTTCCTGGTATCCCTAAATACATAAATATCACTTCAGAACTATAACCAATCACTCCTTTCTCCAGTTGTGTTGCTTACAGTGGTGAAAGCTGAGAAGAGAATCTTCCCTGATGATGATGATGGTGGTGATGGTGATGATGATGGTGATGATGGTAATGACTATGTCTGGGCACCTCTCCCTCCCCATAGGAACCTCAGGTGATTTCAGGCTATAAGTGTCCCTACCACCACGGAGTTGGCAATCAGTTGAGAGAGACAAGATCTAGTTGTATGAAAAAAACAACTGAGGGTATAAGACAGCATATAATAATGTAGGTACTAAATTTTACAACACAAACCAGAGTTTGCTGCAAGAGTTTGTTGGAAAGGATGCCTGTAAATCTGCAGTAGTCACAGATGTCTTTGTGGAGGAGGTAGGATTTGAGGAGGGGTTTGTATAGGATTTGGATAAGTGAAGGAGAAAAGAAGTGTGTGTATATCTGAGTATGCATGCATGTGGATGAAAGAGAAAGACAGAAAGACAGATTCAGAGAAAGAGAGAGAGAGAGAGAGAGAGAGAGAGAGAGAGAGAGAGAGATTGATTCAGAAAGAGAGACAGAAAGTGAGACAGAGAGACAGATTCAGAGAGAGATTCAGAGAGACAGACAGATTCAGAGAGACAGATTCAGAGAGAGACAGAGAGACAGATTCAGAGAGAGAGACAGAGAAACAGAGAGAGACAGAGAGAGAGAGCCAGACAGACAGATTCAGAGAGACAGAGAGACAGAGAGAGACAGATTCAGAGAGAGAGACAGACAGAGAAAGAGACAGAGACAGATTCAGAAAGAGAGAGAGTACATCAAGAGAAAAGGTCTAGGGGAAATAATTAATCCTTTGGATTCTTCATACATTTTAGTTCCTTAATTGTAAATAGTTTTATTGCTCTCCACTTACCCCCCAAATTTTTTTTTCTTTTTTGATGTAATCATGCTTAAGTTACTTGCCCAGGATTGTATTGCTAATAAGTATCTGAGGCCAGATTTGGACTCAGCTCCTCTTGATGCCATGGTTGATGGTCTATCCACTGTGCCATATAGCTGCCACAAATCTATCTTTTAATGTACCTCTAGTACCTTTTCCTTTTTGATATTTTCCTGATCACTCCTTCCTTCATTCCACTCCCAGTCTGGAATCTTCAAAGGAATACAGTATGAAAGGGCCTGACCATGGGCTTTATATAGAGTCAAGTTATGAATGGGCTGGCGCTCAAATGCTCCCAAGGCAAGATTTCCCCAATAACACCTGTGTACTGTATTCATCCAGCAGCATGAAACTAATGACTCATTCCAATCAACACTGTGGATGGAGATAAACAAACTGGAAATGCCCCTTCCTGGGGGGACATATCATGTCTTCTCAATAGCCATATCATTAACTATTGAGTCACAGGCTAATAAAGAAGATTGAGGTTTAGAATCTAAGGGTCATTTTCATGCTCTATATGGGTGTTTTCTTGACCAAGAAAGCCACAGATGCCTCTGTTGAGAGGGGAAGGATCTTATCCATCCCTCTGCCTTTGGGCAGGCTTACAGCTAAGCCAAATCAGAGGCACACTGCTTCCAATTTTCAAAGTCCTCTGGGCCATTGTTTTACAACTTTCTCTGAGTGCTTGCTGTAGTATCTCATGGCGTGTACATATATATGTATACAGAATGCACGTACATGCATGGAGGATAAATATGTACACACACACACACATACACACACACACACACACACACACACACACACATATATATATATATATACACATTTGTGTTTATGACTACTCATATGGTGTAATAGAAGAAACATTGGTCCTGAAATAAAAAAGAACCTGAGTTAAAATTCTGATTATGCTCCTGAAGCAGCTACGAGGTAGAATGGCTATTGATGAGTCTAAGACCAGAAAGATCTGAAGTCAAATCTGGCCTAGATATTTACTACTTGTGTGATCCTGGGAAAGTCATTTAAATTCTCTTTGTCTCAGTTTCCACATTTGTAATATGGGGATAATAATGGTACCTATTTTGCAGGAATAAAGTGAGATAATATTTTTAAATGTTTATCATAATGCCTGACACGTAGTAAACTCTATATAAATGTCAGTGATGAAGATGAAGAAGTAGTTTTTGCACTGAAAAAACAAAAGCTCCTCTCCCCCTATTTCATTTCTCCAGTTCCCTATCTGGAAGACCTACTGTGACTTTCTCACTACCCTAGGACAATACCCACATCGTTGAGCTTTTCTTCTCTTTTTCTAAGATAGACAGGATAACACAGTGGCTAACATGCTGCATTTGGAGTTTGGAAGAACTGGTTTGAACTCCTCCATCTAACATTTACTAGAAGCATGACTACTCTGACCTTCAGTTTCTTCATCTGTTCCAGGGAGATAATAATATTTTTAGCGACTCCTCATTATAGACTTGTTATAGGGCTCATTTGAGATAATGTAGAGAAAGAGCTTCACAGACTTCAAAGAGCTCAGTTGTTATTCTAGTCTGACCAGAGTCACTGAACAGTATGAGATACCATAGCCCAGGGGCTTGGCCAGAGACCAGAAATATCAAAGAGTTGTGTTTGGTGCAGATTTTTCTATCAGAACACTGTGAAACCATGAGGAAATCGGTAAGCTGGCCATCTAGTTACCAAAGCAGACAGGAATCCTCTTCTCATCCCTGTCCTAGACATTAAAAAAGCATCTACCCGACCCACACAGTCTCTGATCCAAAGTCAGACAATGTTTTTGTCTCTGTGTTCTGTTGTGACACTCTCCTCTCCAGAAGTAACATCTTTCAGAGCTCAGCACCTGCCTGCACACTCACGGGAAAAAGGAAAATCATAGGGCTCCAGGAAAGGCAGAAGGACTGAAATCTATTGCTTTGTTCCCTGGCTGACGACAGGAATTTTGCATCCACACCTGATCCATCTGGACTCCTAATTCAAAATTAAACTGAAAACTGCTACAAATCACAAACCCAGGAGCTATAACACAATTCATCACCAAATCTTACATTTAGAAAACATGACCTGAAAGGTCATCTAGTCCAAGGCCCTCAGTTTTATAGCTGAAAAGCATAAGGCTTAAATAGGTTAGTGGACTATCCCAATGGGATCCCAAATCAGATTCTCTGACTCTAAATTTCAGTTCTTTCCAGTATCATGCTTCCCTTCAAGAAGGTATGATCAGCTTTTTGGATAGCCTACCAGCTCCACTCTTCTATTATATATATATATATAAAAGTTAAATCTAGTGTGTATATAGAAATACAAATATAAATATAAATATATATATATAAACAACAGTTAAATCTAGTGTGCATATAGAAATACATATATATATATAAACAGTTAAATCTAGTTCAGTGGCAACCCCAGCTGTTAGCAAGAGACAAAACCATCAATAGTATTTCCTACTGTCTTTTCTGCATCTTATTGTCACTACCTTTGTGACTTGGATCTTTCTAACCTTTAATTTCTCCATCTATAAAATAAAGAAATTGGTCTGGATCAGTCCATCCATCAACAAGCAATATCAGGTGCTTACCATATTCCAGACACTGCACTGTGTGTGTTGGGTATACAAAGAAAGGCAAAAACATGGTACTTGTTCTCAAGGATCTTATACTCTAACAGGGAAGACAGTAGGTAAGTAACAAGTATTAGACAGTGGAAGGTCATTTCCAAAGCAAGGCACAAGGTATGGGAAGAGTGAGGGGTACTGAGAAAGGCCTCCTGCAGAAGGCGGATGGACCACTTGGACAAATCTGAGATTCTGAGGCAGGGGCTGAGCCTGACACCTCTTAACAAGAACTCTGAATCTGAGATATGGCCCTTGTGACCCATGATGAGGGGAATGGGTAACAGTTATGTAGCACTTTGCTAATACCTCATTTTATTCTCATAACAACTCTGGAACCTAGGAGATAGGGGTATTACTATGTCCATTTTTTCAGATCAGGAAACTGAGGCATAAAGACATTAAGTGAGTTTCCAGAGTGTGAACACAAGCATTGTTTCTATCAGTTCCACCTAGTACCTTGTTTCAAGTTCTGGCCCAAAATATCTCTTTCTAAGATCAAACCAACTCCAATGGCTTAACACTTTGTAAAGATTCCAACACTCAACTCCCTCAGGCTGGTATTTCCCAAGGTTTTATAAAGCCTTGGTTCTCATTCTCCCCAAAGTTGGCTCTAAAAGTTGCCATTTCAGCCCTAAATTCTATCCCAAGATCCATTTGCCTTACCAATCACTCATTCGGAATATCCTATCAAATGCTTCCATGAGTTATTCACATTGGTCTCTCCCATGGGGTCCTGGTTACAAAGGGGTTCTATATTGTGAAAGGCCACAAAAAAAAAGAGAATATGAGGACAGATTGAGGCCTAGTCTCTTAGGAACTTTGAGCAGCTTCCCTGGAAGGTTTTATCTTCACCTTTGGGCTGTTTTTCCCCACCTTCCTTTATTTTTGCTATTTCCTCTATAGAGGTAGAAGAGAAGGGGACTTCCTGCCATGATTCACCAGGTCTCCAAGCCATTGCTCAGAGCTATACAGTATTGGATAGACCCTAATAGGAAGCTCTTTATTACAATTTATTCCTTTTAAAGAAATAATAGCTCAGATCTGGAATAAGTCAACAGCAGCTGCTGAGGAATTTTTCATTTCAGCTGAAAGGTTTTTGCTCAAGGATAGAAACGCTCACGCTCTCTTAATTTGCAGCCTATTTGTCAGGGGAAGTCTCCTTCTCAGGGCAGGAAAACACCAACCTTTTCAAAAAGCTACAAATGAAGAGCCTGAATCCCAGGGCATTATTTCATCTTTATGCTTAAATGACTACCCCCCCAGTCCATCCTAGCTGAAAGTGATCTCTCAAAGATCATAGATCACTTTGAATCACCACATCTTATGGTCATTTTCAGGTTTCATATTTCTTAAATTGTCCACTGACCATCCTCCTCTCTTTTTGGACATTCCCTTTTACCTTGGCTTCTGAGACACTATACTTTCTGGATTCTTTCACCTCCTAACCCCTTCTTTCTTTGGTTCCTTCACTGACATCTTGTCCCCTTCTTAAGTCCCTCAGGCTGGCATTTCCCAAGGTTTTATCCTTGGTTCTCATTCTCACCAAAGATAGCTCTAAAAGTTTCCATTTCAGCCCTAACCTTTGTGACAAGCTCCAGTTACCTTATAAATCATTTCAGGATATCTCATCAAACACTTCAAATGCTACATGTTCCAAGTCAAGTCTATTGTCTTTATTTCTAAATTTGCCCCTCCTTTCAAATTTGACTTTTATTTTAAGGGACATCACCATTCATCCACTCTGACCCTGTTGAAATTCTTGGAGTTACCTTTGAGTCTTCCTTTAACTCTCACCTCTCTTATCCAAAAAGTTCCCAAATTAGTTGCATTCTAGTTATGCAGTATCAATCACATTCATCTCCTTCTTTCTAATCCTGTTGCCACAAGGCCCTTATTATCATCAGTCTGGACTATTGTGATAGTCTTTAAAATTTTTATTATTTTTATTTTTCAAGTAATTCTTTTTCAATAATCTGTTCCCTCCTACTACGTTTTTACCTGCTGAACAAATTTTAAAAACAAAAACTCCCAAAATAAATTTCTTGATAAACATCTACATATTCTGGGAAAATACACTCTCATATTAAAATGCAATGAATCCTCCCTTCCTCCCTCCAGGAACCTCCAGATCCTCCCTCCCTAATCAATCCGTCTTTTATTCTGAAACTGGATGAATGGTCCATACACACATATCTAATCATGGAACTCCTTTGCAGAAAAAAAAAAACTCTTTGGATTAGATTTCATTGCTAATGGAAATCCCATATGAGAAAACTCTTTTCACCAAAACACATGGCATCTGATCTGCAATTTATGGTCCTTAATTCCGGAGGGCACTGAGAAAATCAGGAAGGCCCTTGATCAATTACTATACCATGGTGCCTCAAAGTCCCAATTATCTCCTTATATCCTGGTTGTTATTAAAATTCCTTTGACTAGCTTCAAAGACACCTCCCCCCCCCCCCCCACACACACACCTTGCACCATTCTATCTTTCCAACATTATCTTGTATCATTTCATATCCTCCATGTTCCAGCTAAACTGGATGACTAATTTTCTAATATGCCCTGCTATTTTCCCACCTCTTTGTATTTGCTCACTATTTCTTTTGACTGGAATGTGCTTACACTCTCTCGTTCTTGAATTTCTACTTATCTCTTAAAGCCTAACTGAAATGCCACCTGTTTCATAAAGTTTCCTTTATTCTTTCTTTTTTTTTTTATCCTTTATTTCCCCTTTGGACCTCAGAGAACATTTTGTTTTGCACATCTCTAATAAACAAATCATGAATGACTTTTTTATTAGAGTTATTTATTTGTTTATATTTTGTTGCCTACTAGAAATAAATTCCACGACAGCAGGAAGTATTATTAAATGAACTTGGTATCTCCCATAGAACTCTGAAAGGTGCTCACAGCTGATCCTTAATAAATGTTTCTTGGATACAATTGATCTTTCTACTATTATACTGTTTTCCCCTATAAGGTGTGTTGCAAATCCTACCTCAGTTCTCCTGAGTGCTACCTGAAAGATGATATTTTCTATTCTGAGCACTCCATGACCTCCAGAAAATTTAAAGCAAATTTAAAGTTTGCTTGTCACAGTGTGGGAGATTCTCCTCTTCCAGTCCCATGGGCTGGGTCAGAAATTATTCTTAGAAAGAGAAGACAAGGAGAAGGAGTCTACGTAAGGTTTCTGGAGTCTCAAGATTTAAATGATTATCCCAAGGAGACTTGTTTTAAAAGGAAAGTCCAGAAAACAGTGAATTGAGACAGGACTCTGTATAGTTGGTTTTTCACAGTCTCCAGCACCCAATGCTGAAGTACCACTTGATACTAGGATGATGATTAGAAAGAGAAGGGGGAAGTTACCATGGATTCCAAGGACCTTTCTTGGTTAGAGAGGTTTTCCTTTTAAAATACAAGGGTGATATTTGAATAAGTGATATAAAAACCATCTATTAATCATATGCAACAGAATTCCTTCATAATACAGGTATTACGAGGACAGATCAAGACCCAACTTAAGTGCTACCTCCTTTAAGTGCCTTTTCCAGTCCTTAATGACTTTCTCCCCTGAGCATTTTGAGTTTATTTTGGTTATATCCTATATTGATTTATCTGTAAACATTTCTCAGTAGATTTTTTAAGTGTCTTGTGGGTAAGAATTAACCTTTCTTTTATATTGGTATTCACAGTGCCTAGCACATAGTAGGAACTTAATAAATAATAATAGCTACCATTTATAGAGTATTTAAAGGCTTTAAAAATGCTTTACAAATATAATTTCATTTTATCTGCACAACAACCCTGGGAGGTAAGTACTATTATTATCCTCCTCTTACAAATGAGGGAAACTGAGGTGGACAGAAGTTAAATGTTTTACCCAGGATCACAGTCATTAAGTGTCTAAAGTCACTTTTGAAGTCGGGTCTTCCTGTGCCAATAATATCTTGTTGATCAATGTATTGAACCTGAAATGGTTTTCCCAAGAAATCTTTCCTGTTTCCTAGGGTGCTTGACAAGTAGAGGACTGAACTAAAGGATCTCTAGAGATCCCATTTAGGCTGAAGGGCTTGGGTACTATTCAGAAGTATAGTGATCACAACTTTCCCCATCATTGTAGGAATCTGGGGGGAGTTTTGCCATAGCCATAGATGACAAAGACCAACAGACAACACACAGCCTAAAACCAAATACTTAACCCAGATTTTACAAATAGGCACTCTAGATACCCCATAAAAAAAGAAAAATAATTCATACTTCTCTTGTAGAAAAGGAAGGCCAAAAAATTTTACATGGATTTTCCATATTGTAGGGATGCTGTGCCCCACAGTCCCCCTAAGTGGAAAGGATATTTATACTCATTGCCTGGCCAAGTGCTTTCCAGCACTCCTCTATGTTTTCCCTGCCAGTAAATATCACTCCTTAGAGAGAAAAACTTGATCAACAAGACCCCATTGCTAGGAGGCAGTACCAGCCATCCTAGGGCCAGTTTCCACGATTCCAGCTGGCCTGGCTACTACAGCACTCTCACTATCCATGAATTAACTATGGCCATTTGGATAGGAAAGGCATCTGTGTTTCAGAAGGCCTCAGGGCCATTACTGACACTTATTGCCAGCCAACACTCAAAAAACATAAAAATGATCTAGAAATCAACTCTCGGGTTAGTTCCGGTGCTTCCAAAATAATGGACAAACTGGTGAGGGTGGGGAGATCAGTGATTCTTCACAAGATCACACAGTGTTAAAAATGGCAGAGTCAAAAACCTTCATTTTACAAATGGATTAAGTAAGGTTCTCTGGCCAAGGTGACAGAACTAGAATCAAATCCACATCTTTGGACTCTAAGACCCATACTCTTTCCATAATGCTACAGTACCTCCCCAAGCATTCCCATGAAAACCAGATCCCACATCTGTCAATATGAGAAAGAATCGGAAACTGGATCACCTCCGGGCTATATCACTTGACCTTGGAAAAACCACTTTTCTCTGAGTCTTAATGATCTCGTCTGTTAATTAATAGGAAGGACTAAGTTTTCTGATATTCTCAGCCTTATTTTCCATCTGAAACTAATTTCCCTTTTTGCTTTGTCAATACAGTTTCTGTCTTGCTTTGGGCTCTGGTTCAGGAGATTGGAAGTTTAGGAGAATTCAATTTAATTCAAGTCATCTCCTCTTTCTAGCTTCCCTCATCCTCCCAGTCACCCAAGCTCAAAAGCTCAGTACCGCCCTTGACTTCACACTCACCCCATATATTCAATATCCTTCACAACATTTCTTACATAGACCCCCCTTCTCCCCACTCTCCCAGTCACTCCCCTGGTGCAGGCCCTCACCACCTGAGCTATTACAAGAATCTGCTGGTTGTTCTTCCTGTGACAAGTCTCTCTGTGCTGTACCCAACTTCCACTCCCCTGACAAAGTGACTTTTCTACAACACAGCTCCAACCATGTTGCCCCTTGACTCAAGAAGTTCCAACGGCTCCCTATAATCTCCAGCATCAAATAAATATAAAATCTTCTCTCTGGCATTCAAAACACTCCCCGTTTCAACCTGGCCTCTTCCTAGATTTCCAATTTCCTCATATTTTACATTCCCCTACCTCCTCAATTTATTCTTCAGTCCAATTACATTGCCACCCTTGCTTGCTATTTTTCAAACAAGACACTCCATTTCCTGATTCGGGAGGTTTCATTGGCTGGTCCTCAAGCCAGGGATGATCTCTGTCCTCATTTCTGCCTCATGGATACTTCCAAGGCTCACTTCAAATCTCATCTTCTGCAGGAGACTTTTCTTTACCCCCTCCCTATTCCTCTGAGATTACCTCTCATTTATACTATAGGTGTATGTGTCTTGTATGTATTCATTAGACTGTAAGCTCCTTGAGGGCAAGGATCTTGATTTTGGCTTTCTTTGTATACCCAATTTTTAGCAGAGTACCTCGTGCATTTTAGGCACTTAATAGATACTTGTTGACTGAATTGCTTATTAATTAAACACATATTTGGTGCTAGGGCCACAGAGACATTGCCTGGCATCCATAGTACCTTTTCTCTCTGTTAGAGCCTGCTACAAACTTGTCCAGTCTGAGGGCATCTCTTGATGGTTTACCTGGCTCCTCTACACCTAAGGAGGTCCTTCAATCCAGCATTTGGGTTTTGAAGCTTTAGAAGACTACTTATGAGAACTGCTTGGACATTTATATTATTTCTTCTCTGCACTCTACTGAGCAGGCAGTGAGCTGCTGGGCAGCCTTTCTACTTGTAGAGCATCCTCCTGCCCTGTCCCTGGTCAAACCTCCTGATGCTTCATCCTCTCAACCCCTCCCCGCCCCCCCATCTCTAAGAGGCCCTTGCTGTCACTGGTTGGATTATCTCATCTTGGGGAAAACTTGAGAGGCTGAGAAGAGGAGGGGAGTCACTAAAACAAGAGAGCAAAAGAGAGGGGGCACAGTAGGATAAAGAAATGGTTTTAAAAAAATGATGACTGCATCCCCAGAGTTAAAGGAGAATACTCAAGCCTTAAAATACCTTGAATATTCATGAAAATGCCCTCAATCAACTAGCAAATAGAATTAATCATATTAATGTGGAAAATCAGATTAGTGAGGAAACAGCATATGAAATCTAATCATGTTTCATTGAATAAAGCCAATGAGGGAAGGTTAAGGGCCCCTCATACTGCTCTTTGTTTCAAAATCCGCTGTTAATAGCTTCTCCATTAGCAATAGTTGTCCAGGCTGTAGAAGCCTCCAACCAGCCCGCTCTCCTCACTGTTCCCTAATGTAGTTTGCATGTTGAACTGTCTCCTGTTTTTGTTTATGTATTCCTCCTGCTAAAATGCTACCTTGCTCTTTTCTACCTCAGTGAATTCTATCCATCCTTTAAGACCTGAATAATGTCCCACTTCTCCGTGATGCTTTTCATGATTGCCCCAGCCCAAGGTAATCTCTTCTTCATATATCTTAGGATAGGATGGATCATCATTGCCACCAAAGATTTAGAGCTGACATGGACTACATAGTCCACAATATACATTTAGTACAAGATCCTCATTCTACAAATTAAGAAACTGAGGCCCAGTTTTTTCATAATCATACAGTAAATATCAGTGGCAGGATTTTAACCAAAGCTAAAATTCCATTGATCACATCATTGTCTGTCTCATAATGTGATATGTATGAAATCGTATGATTATTTTAAAATTTTTTATTTATTTAATATTTTCCCCAGTTATATTTAAAACTATTTTCCCATGTTTTTAAAACTTTTAAATTCCAGATTTTCTCCCTTCTCCCCATCCCCAACCTCCACTAAGAAACCACATGTGAAATTATACAAAACATTTCCATAAAATAAGAAAAAGTAGATCTCCTATCCTAAAAACAAACAAACAAACAAACCTCAAGAGAAATGAAGTTTTAAAAAAAGAGAATATTTTTCAATCTCTATGATTATTTTTACATGAATATATAGAGAGAACATATTATGTATGTATGTATATAATATATATGTGTGTGTGTGTGTGTATGTATGTATATTCTAGAATGGGAACTAGAAAATGTGAAGCCATGAAAAGCACCTTGAACCTGGTCTTAAATGAGGTGGGCTCAAAAATTGTCTCTGCTCTACCACATATAAGAGTTTATTATTAATATGAAAATTATCTACATAAAGCTGTAAGAAAGCTTGAAAAAGTTATGGGAGCTGATGAAAAATCAATAAACCATACCTAAGAAAACAGTAGACATGATGACTTCAACATTCATGAAAAAGAAAGTAAAATTGAGTTTGTGAAATTATCATGACCAAAATCACTTATGTGAAGATGAATAATTCTCTTAGGGCCTCAGGTGTACAAAATATGGATTGGTCTAAATGAGCTCCAAGGCCCCTTCCAGCTTTAAATCTATGAGACTATGCAACAAACTATTTAGATCTACAGCTATGTCTGGAAATTGTTCCTTTACTCCTAGTGAAAGCATGACTCCAGGTTTACTAGTGGAGAGAGCACTAAATTTAGAATCAGGAAGACCTGGATTCAAATACAACTATAAATACTTATTAGCTGTGTTATTTCAGCAAATCACTTAACCTCAGTTTCCTTCTCTGTAAAATGAGGATAATAATAGCACTTACCTACCAGAGTTGTAACGATCATATGAAACAACATTTAGGAGGCATCTCACAAACTTTAAAGTGCTACATAAATGTTAGCCATTATTTTGTTGTCATTTAGTCATTTTAAATTTTGTCCTACCCCTCATGACCCCTTGTTTGGGATTTTCTTGGCAAAGATGCTGGAGTGATTTGCTATTTCCTTTTCCAGCTCATTTTACAGATGGGGAAATTGAGACAAAAAGGGTCACAGAGACAGGAAGAACTCTATTCATTGGGTCACCTAACTACCCCTTCCTGCAATATATAGTTTTCACTTGTTCAGCTGTGTCTGACTTCATGACACTGTGGATCTCATCACTCTATGTACATAGGATTTTCTTGGTAAAGATATTGAAGTGGTTTGCTATTTTCTTCTCCATTATGAAATTAAGTGATTTGTCCAGGATGACACAATTAGTAAGTGTCTGAGTTTATACTTGAACTCAGATCTTCCTGACTCTAGGCTTAGTATTCTATCCACTGAGCCATCTAACTGGCTGCCCTCCTGGTATTATTATTACTATTATTATAATTATTATCTATTTCAAAAAATAGGTATCATTTTGGACCTGATGTTTCAGCTCACTATTGATTTCCTTATGAAAAAGTATATTATATTTGGAACTATACTCAAAAAGTTATCAAACTGTGGATTAATACCTTTGATCCAGCAGTGTTACTACTAGGGTTATATCCCAAAGAGATCTTAAAGAAGGGAAAGGGACCTGTATGTGCAAGAATGTTTGTGGCAGCCCTCTTTGTAGTGGACAGAAACTGGAAACTGAGTAGATGCCCATCAATTGGAGAATGACTGAATAACTTGTGGTATATGAATATTATGGAATATTATTGTTCTGTAAGAAATGACCAACAGGATGATTTCAGAAAGGCCTGGAGAGACTTACACGAACTGATGCTGAGTGAAACGAGCAGGGCCAGGAGATCATTATATACTTCAACAACAATACTATATGATGACCAATTCTGATGGACCGGGTCATCCTCAGCAATGAGATCAACCAAATCATTTCCAATGGAGCAGTAATGAACTGAACCAGCTACACCCTGAGAAAGAACTCTGGGAGATGACTAAGAACCATTACATTTTATTCCCAATCCCTATATTTTTGCCCACCTGCATTTTTGATTTCCTTCACGGGCTAATTTGTACAATATTTCAGAGTCTAATTCTTTTTGTACAGCAAAATAACGGCTTGGTCATGTATACTTATTGTGTATCTAATTTATACTTTAATATATTTAACATCTACTGGTCATCCTGCCATCTAGGGGAGGGGGTGGGGGGAAGGAGGTGAAAAATCGGAACAAAAGGTGTGGCAATTGTCAATGCTGTAAAATTACCCATACATATAACTTGTAAATAAAAAGCTATTATTAAAAAAAGAAAGAAAAGTATATTATAGTTACAAGTGATAGCATAATTGCATGATCAGGATGCCTCATATCTTGCTTTACTAACTGACAAGTCATTGACAATATCCCCACAATCCATGTGCTTTGGGACATCTTACTGATGATGAAATCTGTGTTCAGTTCCCTCCCTACAAACTCTTATTTGGAAGGATTTTCAATGGAAGACTGATCATTTCTTGTTTGACCTCACAGGCTATAATTAGGAACACAGTGACAACTAGAGGCAAATTTAGCTCTGATACTAGGAAAAATACTCCATTAAAAAATAAAACTCTCTAAATATTTTTCCAAACAGTAGGCTTTGTAACAATTGGAATCATCCAAAAGTGGACCTGGCTACTTCTGAGGATAATAGTTTCTGACTTTCACTGGAGGGATAGGTAAGGGTGAGGAGAAAAGGTCTTTAAAGAAAGCTCCATGGATGTCCATTTCTCTAAATGAGGACTCTTATTCAGGTGTGGCTTCCCAGGGCAGACAAGTTGAACCCCTTTCCTTCCCCACCACCCTCCAACTCTGAGATTTTAGAATTCCAGAACCTATTTTGTGTGCAGAGAGGGAAAAAAATAACTGTGGAAGTACCATTTACAGAAGCAGGCGGATGGTTTCATTTGTATGGGCTGCTCAATAGGCAAAGAATTCTCCGTCAAGCCTATTTCCCTTCTCTGATAAATTCCCTGGCAGTGAGCCTTTGCTGTAACATGTCACTTAACTTAACAAAAAAAAATAAATACTCAGGGGCTGCGGGGAGCTAAAGATTTCAGCATTAAGAATCTGTGCATTTATAAAATGCTGAATTAAAAGGTGAACCTCAGGGCATTCTGTACTGCTGGGCTGTGAGGCACCCCAGGGGGCTACTACCTGCCTTCCACTAGAGAGAAATCTGATGGGGATTTGGTCTCAGGAGTGTATCTCTTTTGCATAAGCAAAACACTAAACCCAGAGCCCCAGGCTGGGTACAAGAGCACTGACTAGCTCGGTAAATATTTGTTGACTGGTTGATTTGTTGACTGGCACCCTGGGAGGTTCCCACTCAGAAGTCCCCACTCACTTCTCAGTTCAGGTTTTTGCATAGGAGACTTTGGGCAAAGTTACTTAACTACTCAATCTCAGTTCTTGAGGGGGAGGGCAATCTATTGTTGTTTCTCCTTTCCTCACAATCAAGATTGAAAGAGCTCTGTGGCTTTTATTGTCAGGTCACCTGATCAGATGAATTTACATAATAATCAAGTTAGAAATCCAGGGATTGAAATATGTAGATTCTAGTGATAAAGTCAGTCTCATCAGCAAAAAAGGTGAATCAGCCTCACTTCGTTATCAGGAAAGATCAGGATAGTGCACATCACTGGGAATGATTTCTTTTTTCTTATCAGAAACATTCCCCCCTACCCATTTCAGAATAAGTTTTTGTTTTTCTTTTTAAAATCATAGCTTTCAGCTCCTACAGCACTGTCATTTTAAGATACCTCACCCTTTTGCTCACCCAATAAAAATACCCCCCAAACAATCCCTTATAATAAAGAAAAAGCATTAAACAAAACCAATCTATATCAACTAACACTGTTTGACAGCTTCTATTTGACAGGCTGCAGGATTCTGCATCCAAATCTCTTATTTCTGTACCAAAAGATACTTTCATCTTATTTTCCAAAATTGGCCAACCTGTTTTTCCTGAAGGACAATTTGTATATATGTTAGAAAAGGCTTTTTATTGTTTAGTCACTTCAGTTGTGTCCAACTCTTTATGACCGACCCTGCTTGAGGTTTTCTTGGTAAAGATGTTGGAGCAGTTTGCCATTTCTTTCTCCAGTTCATTTTAGAGATGAAGAAAATTGAAGGAAACAGGGTTAAGTGACTTGCCCAGAGTCACACAGCTAGGAAGTGTTTGAGGCTGTCTTTGAACTCAGAAAGATAAGTCTTCCTGATTGCAGACCTGGATACTTGTATCTAGGTGTCCAGAAAACGCTTTATCTAATCTCTAATTTGGCAGCCTGAAGCAGAGTTATTGTGCACAGCCTATAGAGCACTGAAGAATGGTACTAGAAAATGAAGATACATTTCTGCTTTCTCAGGTCAGGTCCAACATCCCAACTCCTGCCTTATTCTTAAGGAACTTGTTCATTTTTGTCCTTGAATATCAGGAACAAGCCTGGTGGCTCACAGTATAAGCACTCACACTGAATACACTAGCTTGGCCATGCACCCAAAGCTAGACTGTTTCAAAGATGGCATTTAAACCCACGTCTTCCCACCTTTCAGCAGTACCCCCTCCACCATGCTACCTTGTCTCCCCATCTGTACCCTTTCTATAGATGGTTCTCCTGACTTTTCCTCCTACCTGGATTTCCATCTAACTTGAAGACCTTGGGTAATTCCACATAGTTTATTGGCTCTTCATCTTCCAGTCTGTCAATCAGGTATAATAGCTTTCCCTTGCTCTTCTGCCTGCTGATTGCATTCAGATATCTAGCAGATTAATGAGCTTCATCACTGAGGGCTTTGAGATCCTGAGAATGATGAACTCTGGACTCCGTTGGAAACAGGCTTCTGTGACAAACTGCAACTGCTAAATTTTTGTCTTAAATGGGTCAATTCTAAGAACCCTGCTCTATTGCTCCTTGAAATTTGCTATGACATTTAATTTTAAAACTGACATCATCAGATGGGTTGATTAGCAATGGTTTTTGCATTTTTGTTTTTAGTTTGTGAGGCAGGGCAGCAGGGACATGGGTGACTGAAGGTAAACCAATGAGCTTCAGGACATCTTGCAAAAATTCCTAGGTCTTTCTTGCCACAACCATCTGCTAAAGTACAAAGACTCAATGAATTCCACAGAGTGAATGCTATTTCTAGTGAGGGGGCATCTCTTCTGTGCTTGTATGATTATATAGATAGATAGACAGATAGATAGAGAGAGAGAGAGAGAGAGACAGAGAGAGACAGAGAGAGAGACAGAGAGAGAAAGAGAGAGAGACAGAGAGAGAGAGAGACAGAGACTGGAGATATAACAGCTAAGACTTAGGTATACCCATCCTGCCCATAAATAACCAGACCACAGACATTGGTCCACTAGAAAAACACTCCAGGGGAGGAGAAGCTCCTAACTAGCTGCACCAGTAATCTAAACAACCATCTTCTGAATGGCCAGTAAAGACAACCCACATGGGCCTCCTAAATTGTAATTGTCCTGATAGTAGGTGTTTTGATGTCCTGCTATTCAGCCCATATTTAGCCTGGAACTAAAAACAAGGTTATAGGTAAATTGAGGCACTTATCCAATAGTTGAGTCTGTAGGGAGCCTATTTCCAACTGTGTACTGCTAGCACAGTGGAAATGTTGAATCAGAGGTCTTGGTTCATAGTTTAGAGCTGCAAGGGACATTAGTGTTTGTCTAGTCAAATATCCTGTTATTTGGTAGAAAACTGAAGCCCAGACTTGTTCAAATTCATATAGGTACAAGTATCAGAGACCAGATTCAAACTCCTAACTCTGAATCCCAATTCATTTGCATCACTCTGCCTTGAAAGGACTTGGACATCATGATCTCTAAAGTCCTTTACAGCTTGAAGTCTCTGATCCTATTATCTAGGGTATTCCCCAAATGTCTTTGGCCGAGACCATGATAGATGCTGTAATATTCTATGCAGATGGCATGGATACAACCAGAGGAAAAAGAAATGGGGAAGAAACTCTTACTTCACAGGCCACATACATATTTCTTACCATGCACACAATATGCCTTGTTTGGGGGCATCCATTGTGTACATTCACAATCAGAGTCAGGATCCAAAAAGATTTTGTCAGTCTAGAATATTGAACCAAATGAAATGATGTAAAAAGAAAAAAATAAAGATAAACATAAAGTTTTATATATGGGTTCAAAAAGTCAACTTAGTAAGTATTTGATTGGAAGCAGTTCATCTGAAAAACATCTGGGGGGTTTAATGGACTGCTAAGGGGAGACTCCATCCCCCCTTTCTTTTCTGTCTCTCTGTCTCTCCCCTTCATCCCCCCTCCTGTCTCTCTGATTCTATCTCTGTCTCCCTCTCCCTCTCCCTCTCTCTATGTTTGGTAACTAAGGTGATTTAGACTGGCTACACAGAGAAGTATTGTGTCCAGGACTAGGAGGAAGTGTAGACATTGTAGAAAGGCTTATTTAGGTTTGCTGAAAAGAAAACCTTAAGAATTACAACTGCTTCCAAGGGGAATGGATTGACTTGGGAGGTGATGGCCTTCCCATCCCTGGAGGCCTTCAGGGCAAGACAGGATGATCACTGCTCTGGTGGGATATCAAGGGGATTCTTGATAAGGTTCAAGTTGGGCTAAGTGGATTCAGGTCCCTTCCAACTTGGAGAGAGTCTGTGAGCCTGAGATCCAGGCGGCATAGATATTGTACCTTTGGAGCCATTATTGCCCGAAGGAGATTCGCATAACATGACAAGAAAAGAAAGGGAAATTCAATTAATATCTACTACTGTGTGCCAGACTCTGCGCTAAGCAAACATTATAACTATTATCTCATTTGATCCTCACAACAATCCTGTGAGGTAGGAGCTGTTGTTATCCCTATTTTACAGTTAAGGAAACTGAGTCAGATGACAAGTAAATGAACCGCCCAGGTTCTCACAGTTATTTAGTATCTGAAATCAAATTTGAAGTGAGGTCTTCCTGACTCACCCTCACTATTCTAATTCATCGCTCCACCTGAATGCTGTTAGAATACTGGCAAGAATACACTTGGAACTCTAACCACCCCAACTATTTTGCTTTCTTCTTTCCTCCTCCTCCTCCTCCTCTTTCTCCTCTTCCTCCTCTTTCTCCTCTCTCTCTCCCTTTATGTTTCTCTCTGTGTCTCTCTGTCTCTGTCTCTCTCTGTCTCTCCCCCTCCATTCCCCCCTCCTGTCTTTCTGATTCTATCTCTGTCTCCCTCTCTCTCTCCCTCTTTCTGTTCCTCTCCCCCTTCCCTCCCCTTCCCTTCCTCTTTCTTCCCCCACAAATCTTCCCTATTTCCTAACTTCTCTATTATTACTATCAAGAAACAACCTCCCAATCACTCAGACTCTCAACCTTGGTCTCACCTTTGAATCTCTTGCACTCACCTCACATTTATTCAGTCTATTGCCCAGTCTTATCATTTCTACTTTCACAGCATCCCCTCATAGGTCCTGTCCCTCCGCTCCCACAGCTGCCACCCTGATACAGATTTTTTTTATCTCATACCTTGGCCTTCTGATTAGTCTCCCTGCCTCATATCTTTATTCCAATTAGCCCTTCACTCATTTTCCTATAGCACAGATCAGACCATATTATTGTCCCCATCTTATCCCACTCAACCAACTCCAGTGGCTCCATCTTATCTCTAGGATTAATTATAAAACCCTCTGTTGGCTTTTACAAGGTTAACACTACTTGGACTACCATTACCTTCCTACTATTCTAATATTGGGATTTATATCCCTCTCCTCACATATTCTAGGATCCAACAACATTGGGTTTCATATTGTTTCTTCTATGTAATTCTCTATCTCCTATCTAAGTGTCTTTTCAAAGGCTACTGCCCTTGACTGAGAAACTCCATTCTTGCCTCCACCTCCTGGCTTCCTTCAAAATGACTAAAATCCCATCTTCTTTTTTTTTCATTATTAAATTTTATTTTTTATTTATGGAATAAAACAAGCATTTCTATAACATAGTATAATAAAAAAAAGATTGCACTTAAAAAAAGAAATCCTGTCTTCTGTAGGAGATCTTTCCTACTCATATGACTGCTGTAATCTTCAGTACTTTTCATATACTGCTTTCTATTTTTGTATATAGTACTATGTCTACATAGGTGCTGCCATGTTATATCCCCTATTAGAATGTCAACTCTTTGTGGGCAAGGGGCTAATCTTTTGTTTGAAACAGATGATGATATAGTAAAAAGAGCACAGGGCTTTTTTCAGGAAAAAAATCTGAGTTCAAATTTGGCCTCAGATATTTTGATAGCTATGTGATTCTGGGCAAATCATTTGATGTTTATTTGCCTAAATTTCTTCAACTATAAAATGGGGATAATAATAGTAATTATTTTTCAGGTTCTTGCGAGGGTACAATGAGATAATATTTATAAAAGCACTTAGCACAGTGCCTGGGTATTTAGTAGGTATTAAAAAAAATATTTGTTCCCTTCCCCTTTCTTTGCTACAGTTAGCAAAGTGCCTGGAATACTTAATAAATACTTGTTAAATGACTAACTGATTGACTTCTCATTTCCACTTGTGGAGCAATTAGGTGGACACAATAGCTAGAGTATTAGACTTGGAATCAGAAAAACTCATCTTCATGAGTGCAAATTCAGTATCAGACACATATTAGCTGTATGACCCTAGGGAAGTCACTTAAACCTATTTGTCTGTTTCCTTATCTGTAAAATGAGCTAGAGAAGGAAATGGCAAATCATTCTAGTACCTTTGCTAAGAAAACCCCAAAAGAGTCACAAAGAATTGGGCATAAATGAAATGAGTGAACACCAATAATAATTTTTTCCTGTTGCACTGTCAACCTAAACATCAGCAAATTTGTCCAGTGTTTGCAAAGTGGTCAAGAAATGTGTATGTCTGAGAGTATCCTAAAGTCTTGGGAAGGATCGTTTATGTTCCCCAAATGGACCATATCCTCCATACCTGTAGCTATACTATAAGAAGCTGTCCTATCCATCTCAAGCAACATAAGACAACAATATAAAACCTCGAATAAGAGACACCCTATCCCCTATCTTATTATGCTTCTCTCAAGGTCCAGAAACAGGTCTCTGAGGAATACAGACCAGAGAAGGTCATCCCTGGATAAATGCCATGCAGAACGCTGCTTGTGGGTGGCTAGTAGTTGGTGTGCTAGTGGCTGGTAGCTGGTCATGGTGGGATCTTTGTGTTTCTTCCTTGGATTCTAGTCTAGTGAGAGAGGTCTCTTGGAGAGAATAGAAGCCCCTGAGAGTTGGCATGAAACACAGGGACAGGAGACAGGGAAGAGATGCTGGTTCCAATGCTTTCTGGCTCTTCCATTTTGAGCAAATAGGAAAAATCTACTTGGAGATATCCAGGTACTGCATACAAATCCCTGGATTTGGAGTCGTCTAAATTCTAGTTCTGTTATTTATTCCCCATGTCATCTTAGGCAAGTCCTAACCTAAACTCAGTTTTCCATCTTTAAAATAAAAGGGTTGAACTAGATAACTTCTGAGGTCCCATATAGATCTAAATATATGGTCCTATAAAATAACTTCAACTCTCTGCCTCTGTAGGATGGAAACAATGATATTTGTACTACCTACCTCCCAGGATTGTTGGGGGGAAAGCACGTTGTTAATGTCAAAATGTTGGAGGAATAAAATTTATGCATCTGTGTTTTTTTGTTGTTGTTATATTCTTTTCCTTTATAGGTCTCTCCCTATCTGTGTGGGGCTGGAGGGATTTGTTCTCTACTTATCTGTCTGGGACTAGAGGGATTCAGTGAGAGTTTCCAAGCTAGTAAATTTATCATTATGGGTGGCCACTAATGAGAGTTGGCTTTGTGTTGGCCATAGATCCTCCTTGATGGCTCCACCTGGATCTGTCAGGAGAAGAAGCAATGAGAAGAGGACCCTTGCCAGCCTCAAGTTAGGTGTTCGACTCTCAGTTCAGACATTTGTTAGCTGTGTGGCTCTAGAAAACAGCCTCAGTCTCCTCCTCTGCAAAATGGAAATAGTTACAGCACCCACTTCATAGGTTGCTATGAAGATCACATGGAATCTTATGTATGTAATATATGTATTATACCATATTATATGCATAATATATGTAAATTTTCTATTTTACAAAATACTAACAGGAATTTTATTTTATCCAGTCTCTTATGAAATCAATATTTTAATAGATTTTTATTTTTCCAAATATATGCAAAGATAATTTTCAATATTCACCTTTGCAAAAATTTGCATTTCAAATTTTTCTCCCTCTCTCTTCCCCTTTGGCCCTTCCTCAAGATAGCAAGCAATCTGATACAGGTTACACATGGGCAATTCTTCTAAACCCTATACATAAATTTTTACAAACCATAGAGAATTACAAAGTAGCTATGTGACGCTGGGCAAATCACTTTTAGCCTCAGTTTCCTCCTTTGTAAAATGGGGATAATAATAGCACATACCTCCTCAAGTTGCTGTAATGATTCAGTTAATATAAAGTATGCAAAGTATTTTGCTAATCTTAAAAGATCACAGAAATGTCAGCTAGGTAGGATAGTTATACTGACTGGCAATGGCTCCTATTCTAACTCTCACACCTGCAGATTGCCGAATGCCTCTCTGAGGGAAATCAAAATCAACCTCAAGATCTCTCAACATTCAACTATCCAAAAACAACCAAGCTTTGGTTACCTGTTTTCTAAGCAACCATCAATGCCAAACCAGCTCCACCCCCTAACATCCATCTGTAGCACGTCTTTCCTTCCAAAGGAGCATAGTGGAATCATTATCAGCCTCTAAGGAAAGAAAGCACCACAGATTGAATGAGGAAATCTGTTTTCACATCCTGATGAAGATATAACTGACATGGAAATCATGGATCATATTAAAGGAAAAAAACAACCCACATCATTTTCTTTCTTCTTGGATTCAGTGCCTTTAGCAAAGCGAAGCAAGGTTGCGGTGCAGCTGAATATTATAGATTTAAAAAGGCCTCCTTGTTTAATTGGCCCTTTTAACAAGGAATCCTAATTAATTCCCCAGAGCAGAGAACTTTTACACTGGTGTAATCCAGGCTCCAGTGATGATGGACTAGGTAATTTCCAGATACACAATAATGAATCTTTTCTAGCGGGGGCAGGATGATCACCAGAGACTTGTCAACTTCCAAATGAAGGTAATTATGGGTGGAAAAAAATAGGAAAGTCAGAAGCTGTGGAGAGCCAAACTAGCAAAGAGTGCCTGGGAGAAGGCCCATTCTGCTACATCCTAATGCAGGTCCCAGTAGGGGAAAGGAAGGGAAAGGAAGGATTTCATTTCAGATCTTGAGATTTTCATACACTTGACAAAAAATATAAAGTTCTGTTAAAAAGGGTTCCCCATCTCCAAAGGTCAGAAAAGTAGTAAACTTCAGGAAAATTCCCTGGGCCAAGAATCTAGAAACCTGAGTTCCAGTTTCTATCATTTACTGTTAACTGTGTGACAGACAAAAGCCAGATGGAGCAATAAATCAAGATGCTCTGATTAAGCATTTCATTGGGAAAGATACTGTGTTAGGTATTGAGTTTATGAAGAAAAAAATAACCAATCCCTGCCTTAAAGGAACTTACATTTTATTGGGGGAGACAGTATGTGTACATGCATATAGGAACATGCAAGCTACATGAAGCCAATTTGGGGGTGTGCAGTATGGAGAAGCTCTAAGGGAAACAGAGCATTCTTTTCTTACAGAAGAGGAGGAAGAGGAAAAAGGAGAAGGGACAAAAGATGAAGGGATGGGAGGAAGGGAAAGAAGGAAGAGAACAAGCATTTATTAAGTGTATCTATTATGAGTCAGACATTGTGCTAAATGTTTTACAAATAATATCTCCCTGAATTCTTATAGTGACCTTGAAGGTAGCTGCTATTTTAAGACCTATTTTACGGCTGAGGAAACTGAGACAGAGATTATGCGACTTTTCCAGTGTTACTTTGCTAAAAGATTATCTGAAATAGCATTTGCACTCAGGTCTTCCTGATCATGGCCCAGCACTATACCAGGCAGCTGCCTGAAGGCCACCATATTTCTACATATAAATCCCTGAACCAGGTGGCTGATGGAGTTGCAATCGAAGAAACTGGTTCTCAAAAATAAGTTGACCTGTTAAGACTCATCTGCCGAGTCAATGCTGAACTGCTGCTTGAATCTATCTCCCTCTTAACTCTCATGTCTTAGTCCAATAATCTTAACAAGAAGAATGGATATCCAAGAATGGCTCCATCCCGGATGCTCCATGAGTTAGCTAGCTTCCTGGTTATTGGTGCATTTTATTTAACCCATGTCAGTTAATCTGTTCCCACACACACACCGAAGATATCTCATTATCAACCAATGACTGAAATGGATGAGACAGTCACTGTGATTTTGCTTAGCTGACTCTTTTCACACCCTTCGGGACATAGATGCCAAAGCACATGCTAAGGAAGTCACAGGAAGGTACGGGAACACAAAAATGTGGGTGCATTTATAACAGAAAGAGAACTCTGAAAATAGTAATGTGGCCCTGGATAAACCACTTCCTCTAGCTGGGCTCACTTTCCTCATGTGTAAATACCAATAATGATGAGATCAATAGTATCATTTATGCTACAATTTGTATAGCATTATTATGTCATTATTATTAATTTAGATTGCATTATTATGTTATTTATATAACAAAATTACATTAATTTACATAGCATTACCATGGTACCATTTATAATTACTTATCTTTATTCTATTATTATATACAGTCTATTATTATACTATTTATACAGCATTTTGAGATTTGCAGAGCACTTTAAATATGTGATCTCATTTTATTCTCATAACAATGCTGGGAGGTAGTTGTTACTGTTATTCCCATTTTACAGATGAGGAAAGTGAAACAGACAGAAGCTGTTAGTTGTTCAAGATCACAAAGCTAGTGTCTGAGGCCAAGTTTGAACTCAAGTGATCCAGACTCCAGAACCCATGCTCTGTCTACTCTAAAATGAGACTTTGGACTGGAGGATGCCTGGTTCCTTCCAGATCTGACACTGTGGGCTTCTGATATTTCACCAGTTAGGATGAAGAGGGAGTGAGCTTTCCTCGGAGTTTTAGCTAATGCAAGGACAAAAGAAGGAGACCCAGATGATTAAAAGCCCGGTAAAATGGACCTGTTTAAATTCCTCCTGTCATAAGGTCGCTTGACAAACTCCATGATCAATGAACATATTCCTATGACAGATGGATTTACATGACAAAATTGCATGACAGACAGAGGTTAGTCTCTGAAGATGAATCTCTTGGCTCCCTCCGTTTATGGATGATTTCCAGAGAAGCATGGGGACCACAAGGACACTGAGATTGAGGAAACCTGGGGGGAGCTGTGAGAACATTGTAGATGAAAACCACCTGGCCTGAAAGCACAGGCCCAAGAAACACAGTCTGAAAGAGCCAGATTTTAAAAAACAAGTCACTGGCTAATGCCAAAGCATGGGCAGCAACAGCGCCCTGAGGACTGGATAAGGAGCTCACCTTTGGAGGCCAAGAAGAGTAATTGATTTGGTGGTCTGAGCCCAGTAGAGGGGTGAGGGTCTGGCCCAAAAGCACCCTGAATCACACCAGATGTCCTCTGCCCATGAACGGATTTCAGAACCCAGCAGGAGCAGAGAATGCTGCCAGTCAGTTAAAGCTTTATAGAATCGAGGGAAATCAGATAAAAATAATAGCAATAGTTATAATTTAATAACAGTCATTTTTACAAAGGTTAACTAAATATGTTATTTACATTCTCTTGTTTGAGCCTCTCAATAACATCCATGAGATAGCTGTTACCAGTATAATATTCTCCCCATTTTCTAAATGACTAACATGAAAGTTGAGAACCTTGCCCATGGTGGTGTCACAGCAGGAGGGAGAGCTGGGCTTTGTTGACAAGAGCTTTTCTCAGCATGCTGCTGTAAAGTCTATTGGGTACATCCTGGCATCTAATGGGGAGCACTGGCCAATGAGGATCCCATTTTTAAAGCTTGACTAGTATCTTCTGCCCAGTTTAAGCCACATGAAGGCTTGGTTAGCCTGTTTCTGGAAATGGGCTCCCAGCTCCAGAGGATGAGGGCTGATCCTTGAAGAGAAGCAGAGTCTTTCCATTGGCTGCTCTCCCAGAAGCCCCTTTTTTGGGCTCACTGATATGGTACAATTTTCCTGTCCAGAATTCTGCTTTCATGCTCAATCCTCCCATAACCCTTGGATTATGGTGCCTCAGATACCCAAGGACCAAACCAGACTGAGTCTTCCCTTTACGCTTGTTCTCCTTACAGCCAGGATTCACCAAATATATACTAGGAGGGATTTCTTAACCTGAATGTCTATCTGATCACCTTCAGGCTTGGAAAAATCTGGAAACATGTATGTTCTTTGACACCCCCCCCCCAACCCCCCAAACAGAGGCGCTTGCTATACTTGAAGCTGCCAGGAGAGGACTCCAGAGACCAGGCTCCAGAGCTGCAATGACAATTGTCTTAGACCTCAAAGGGCCTAATAAAGCTACAAGACAGGATTGAAAGTCTGAAGACAGAAAATGTGTAGCCAGTGGTTAAGAGTAGTAATCCTGGGCACATCTGGGGCACTTAGATCAGAGGACCATTGATTTAATTAACCTTAACTGATCTTAGAAATCATTTAATCCAATCCCTTTATTTTGTAGATGGGGAAACTGAGGCCTAAGCAATGAAATGGTTGACTTGAAGTCACGAAAGCTATAAGAGGAAGTGTCCAAATTCCCACCCAAGTCCTCAATGCCCAACACTGTTTCTATTATCATTAAATAAGGATTTATTAATCACCTACTATGTTCCAGGCACTGTATTAATTACAGCTTTAAATATCATGACACTACAACACATTTTGAGAAATGTAAAAAACCATCCAAAGCTCCTGGCTCAGTATTTGATTTTTATGGCTTTAATCCCTTTTCTGTGTATTTACCATTTAAATGTCCAAAGCAGTGTTTATGGCATCTTTCCATTAGGTCACCTCCTAGCTCACTGACAATAAGTTAGTGAGGAAGAAAATGATATTCTTTTCATTTGATAATACTTCAGAGCCAAGATGGCAAACCGTAAATTCAGACTCCACTGGAGGTGATGGTATATGTCAATTGCTATCTAAGTCAGGACTTAGAGCATGGAATATTCTTGTTCTGATGAATCATTTATAGCAGATAATAAATTTAGGTTTGTTGAGTGAATGAATGAATGAACAAATGAAAGAATGAATGAACAAATGAATGAATGAATGAATGAATGGCCCATCTATGTGTATGTATTCTGTAATTTGTATACAAATCCTATTTTTGGTGATTGCCATAACTCCGGTAGGGCTCTAATTTCTCCCTGCCAGGAGACAGATATCAGCCATGTCCTCATTCCCACATAGATCCACAATTGGAAAAGATCCTATGCTACCTTTCTCAGCTATCTTACCCACGGTTCCCCTTTTTCCCTTCCCCCCATGTCCTTTCTATTCTTTCCCTAACAAAGACATCTGTTTCTCTCCTAGGCTCCCCCTACTCTATCCTCCCAAACCCCAGCCACAGAGGCTGCATTAGCCCAGCTCCTCTGCTTATCAAGATTCCTTGTGGCCCCATGTTTACATCTGAAAAAGAACTAAAATGAAACATAATGTGCACTAGGATTTTAGAGATGGTTCCCAGACTTACAAAGACAAGGACCTCAAGAGGTCAATGAGATCATTCCACTGTATTTTCTCTCTCTACACTCTGCTCCCCACCCCCACCCCACACCAGGAGCTCATCACCCTGTGATTGTCTGTTCTCAGGTCTCCCTGTGTTTGCAATCGGGAGGCAAGCAGCTCTTTAAGGACTCCTGGGGAGACAAATTGCTAGATAATTGATTCAGCACCAACCCCAGGCTGAGCACTGCCTATTGAGTCCTTGATGAAACCCTCTTTCCTTCCTTCCTTCCTGGATATAGCTCACCTTATTATTGCCAAGGCCCTAAGAAGCTCAGGCCGGGGAAGGGAGGGGGTCTAGGGGAAGGAAGCTGCAATATTACAGACATCAGCGTCCACACTCAACTTCCCAGTACCCCGGCTAGTTCATTTTTACCAGATTAATAATCTTTTAAAAGGGGAGATGTGCAGGGAGGAAAAAAGCAGTGGTAAACAAATCTTCAGGTCCTTCCCACATCCTGCCTTTCTCTGTATACACTTGAACTTAATGGATTTCTTAATCAAAAGGAAAAAAATAATAAAAACCCGACAGCTAAAAAATCTAATCTATCTCTCCCCTTTCTATACTGCACACACTAAAACATGGTCTACAGCCCTATATCCCCTATATGCTACTTATAGATATTATCTACACATGCAAAACACCACATAAACTCCATAATGCAACATTCATCTCTCCTACATCCATGTAACATGCCCATTACACACATATCACATCCAACATTTCCCCCACACTTCCATATCACATACATCATACTCCTCCACACATGCTACATGTGCCCCTTCTATATGCGACATATCCACAACCCTTCACACACATACTCCCATATGCACCGAAAATCTGCCCCCCACATACTCCCAGCAATACCACAAACAGCCATGGAACATCTCAGGATCACACGTCCACATACATCAGCCGTACCCATGAACCACCCTTTTCTCATCCATCCCACATAAACACACCCTACACCTGCACACATTGGGGCCAGACTTTTAGGTTTATCTACAACTTTAAGGCAGGAGGGACTTGCATAATTCAGACTGTTACTCTGCATTGATGGGCCTCCTCTGTCCAGGGCTGTTCTCTGATTAATTTTTAATCAGACTGAGTTTAGCATGTGTAATCAGTGAGAGTCAGGGCTAATTTGCAAACGTCCCTCAAGAAGGTTAGTGCTCCTCACTGAAAGGAGTGACTCCTATTTTTCCCTCTGCAATTAGACACAGGAGGTTATGTGCCGGGAGGGAAAGGTGTCCCCTTCTCAGGGAGTTTAGAATAATGGAGCCCAAAGTGATTTGGACAGGGGAGATGACATAGACCCTTTTTAATAAACTAAACTATTACAGGTCTCTAGCCCAACCCTGCGTGAATAAGATAATGTAGACATCAAGTCAGCCTTAGAAACTAGTTGGCCAGGACTCCTCCTAACTGCATCGGGTCTCCAAGCTCTACTATCTACTCACCTGGCATTAACCCTTACCTTAATGATGGGGAGATGACACTTACAAACCAGTCTTAAGTGACGAGAGGCACTCTATAATCTTATAGTTCAAAGCTTTCCTTAATTCCATTCTATTAATATCAATGCTTCAAGAGTTTGGCAAATTTTCACAGTGACAGGCTAGGACAAACTGAGCTGTTTGGGATACAAAGACAAAAACTAAATCGTCCTATCCCTCTGTTCTCATGTGAGTACATATCACAGAGAGAGAAGTGAGTCCAGGGTAATCTGAGGAGTGGGCGAGCACTAACAATTTGGAATGCTGGAAAATCCCTCTGTAGGAGGTGGTAGGTGAGCTGAGCCTTAAATGAACAGAGGAAATCTAAGGCAAGGAGAGAGCACCTTTCAGGCACGGGAGACGGCTTGTGCTCCTGCCTCCCATTTGGGGCTGTCGTAGGGTCTAACAGCCAAAGAATGGCAGTTGGAAGAAAGATCAAAGGGCTAATAATTCAGTCCTCTACCAGATACACGAATGTCCTCTCCAGTGTTTTTCTCTTCCCCAGATATGGAGTTCATAGCCTCATTTCTGAGAAAGTATAATAAGAGATTTTTTTTTGGGGGTCATATATTGATTTGAAATCTGCTTCCTCTTAACTTCCTTACTCCTGTCCCTATATCACATTGGTCCTGGTTTTGCCCTCTTAAGCCAAACAGAACAAATCTTTTATATATATTTTTTTTATTTTTAAAGCTTTTTATTTTCAAAACATATGCACGGATAATTTTTCAACACTGACCCTTGTGTTTCAGATTTTCCCCTCCTTCCCCCCAACCCCTCCCCTAGATGGCAAGCAATCCAATATATAGAACAAATCTTTTACATGAGAGTTCTTGAAATATTTGAAGAGATTCCTCTCTCTTCAGCTTCTTCAGTCTATTTTTTTATGACATTGTTTCTACTCCCCTCCACACTCAGGTACCCTTCCTTCCAGCCATGCTTTAGAAGGCGTTAGAATGATTTGCCCTCCCCTTCTCTCTTTCCTAACCTCATCATACCTCTGTGAAGCTCACCAAGCTGTCCCTTTTCTTCTGGCATCCAAATCATCTCCAGATCTCACTTTTCAAGAAGGTATCCCATATGGATCTACTGAGAATGATGATACTCCTTGACTTGTTCTGCCTGGATTTGTTGTCTCAAACATACCCCTAGCTAAGATGCTAGGAGACTGCATCGACTAACAGAGTATTTATAAACTCTTTGGGTTTTAGCATGTGTCTGTCTGGTCCCAGAGGACTGTTCAATCACATCTCCTCCTTTTCCCTTTTCTTTCCACCTAGCCAATCCCCACCAACCCCCATCCTTCAGGACTCAGCTCCCTCATAAAACTTTCTCTCATTATCCTGATCCACCCTCATCATTCTCTAGGTGATCTCCCAGGAGCCCTAACTGGTAGTGACTTGCAGGACTATTTAACTGTGCTCATGTTTATACTTCATGTCTCCCCAACTAGACTTTGCGTTCCTGGGGGACTGAGATTAGTAGCTTTAATTCTCTAAAAGTGACAACAGAAGCTCAGCAGGAGGTGAACAATCTTTCAAGGACTTGGCTGGCACTGAATCTACTGCCTGGCTTCTTATTATCAATGGGACCCAGTCTTTTTCCCGTTGAAGGGAGGGTTTCGTGGCAGTGAGGGTGCAGGAATAGCTACAGATAGGTGACAGGTGAAGGGAGTAATGCATGTGCTGCGGCAAATGGAGCCTTATTTGTATCAGCTGCTGACTCTGCCGTTAACTTAGGGCTATTTTTACCAGTGTCAGGCATTCCACTGACACTAGCATCTCTGATTTCAGTCCTCTCATTTGTCCCTGCTTGCTTGCTAGAGACGATAAGTGAAGAAGAATTACGATGTGATCTCAAAGCTAAGGTGCTGTGGTAGGACCTTGTGCCTCCAAGTAGCACACCTGCTACATTGTCTTTTATGTGAATGTCTCTTGCTCAGGTTTCCAGTTCCAGACTTGGAAAGGATCTCAATGGCCATCTAGACCAAACCATACATGAAATTCAGTAAGTCCTAGTCAGTCACCATGCATTGATTAAACACTTAAAATGTTCTGGGGGTTGTGCTAAATCCTAGAGATACTTACAAAGATAATATTTAATAATAAATAATAATAATAGCTAACATTTCTTTTTTTTTTTTTTTTACAATTTCAAGACCTTTTGTTCCAACTTTTCCCTTCCTTCCCCCAGATGAAAGGCTGACAAATGCATGTTAAATATGTTGAAGTATAACTTAAATACAATATATGTATACATGTCCAAACAGTTTTTTTGCTATACAAAAAGAATCAGACTTTGAAATAGCTACTAATTACTAACATTTCTAAAGTCCTTACTATGTGTGCTTACACTATGATAAGTACTTAACAATTATTATCCTATTTGATTCTCACAACAACTCTGGGAGGTAGATGCTATTATTATCCCCATTTTAGAGAGGGGAACATTGAGACAAATCCTTACCCAGGATCACAGCTAGGATCTGGTGTCATATTTGAATTCGGGGCCACCCAGTTGACCCAAAGACAGCTTTACCCTGAAGGAGCTTTTAGCCTTCTTAGAACATTTTTGACAATATTTTTGTCTTGCCTGTGCTTAAAGACATCCACTAATAGGGAATTCCCCTCCTCTTAGTGCAGCTGCCCATTTTTGGACAGCTCCAATTGTTAGGGAATTTATCCTGATATAAAGCTGAAGTTGGTTTCTTTGCAACCACAAACCATTGCTTCTGGTTCTGTCCTCTGGGGCTAACTAGTACAAGCCTAGTCACTTTTCCACATGAAAGCTCATCATAACCTTGAATTTAGCTGTCCTGAGTCCCCTAGAGTCTTCTCTTTTCCAGGCTAAAATATGCCCATGTTGAATATCATGATTCTCATATACTCTGGTTACCCCCATCCAGAAAGACTCCATTTTATCAAAATCCTTCTCAAACGATGGCACCCAGAACCAAATCTAACACTCCAGACTAAGTAAGGTACCATATGATGAAAGCACTTCCCAATAAAGACCTATCTAGGTCTCTCTTATTGTAGCCCAAGATTATACTGGCTCTACTGGCTGCGCCATCATACACTAACTCATAGAGAGATTATGAAATCCACTCAAATTCCTCTATCTTTTCCAGAATAACTATTGTCTATACATACTTTTCTCAGCTTACCCTTGAGAAGTTGATTTTTTTGTGTGTTCAGGTGCAAGGCAGTTACATTTATCCCTATTGAATTTCATCTTATTAGATTCAGTTCAATGCTTTCTTGCCTGTCAAGATCCTTTTGGATCCTGTCTATCAACCTGAGATGATATGGTGTGTCCTTGTGCTCCCAAGACAGGAGGGACCTCGGGAAGAACGTGATACTAGTTTGTGTCTGTGAGTACAGATAATTAGCAGAGATGAGAGACCTACCTGGTTCTGATCAAGTTACTCAGGGCCAGTGGCTACTGAAGGTAATTCTACCAGAGTAAATTAATCAAATTCTTGAACTCAGTGTGTTCCTGTGAACTTTCATGTTTCTTTCTGTATTATCAAGAAATAGAATAATTGGCAAATGGGAATTCTCTCAAGAGAAAAGAAGGATTATGATTATTCCTTCTTCTATTTCTCCAATAATGTATCAGTCAATACTGAAGGGACGGAATTAAAGCCTCCTGAGGGTGATGGTTTGGTGGGGATCACAAGGTCCAGTAGTTCTCCATGTACCAGTTATATCCTAGCACAGGCTTAATCAAAGTTTTGTGATGCTGAGGAAGGGATGCAGAGAATGCTGATATTGGTCTCCTGGCTCCTTCCTAAGTAATCACTAGGTGCTGCTGCCATTTTTTTTTCTTCTCTTCTTTTTATTGAGTATGTCATTCTGGACAGGAAAGTGAAATTATGTTGACATAGTTATTTTTCTCTCTCCACCCTTTTCTTCCCTTCCCTTCAACTCTAGCAACTTTCTAGCCACCACCATGCCATGAACTCTAATCTTTTTAGATCATTCTGTGGTGGATTTTGTAATGTTATTTCCAACAATGATAGTTATAAGAGATAGGATTTTTATAGGGTTGGTTATTTATGGCTTAGTTACTGATGGATACAGCAGATGCAATTTCATGGATTTGATCTAAAGAAAGGAGCTTCTCAGCATGGCTTAAAGAGGTGTGTTGTGAAGAGAAAACAAAAAAGAGAGCAACGTGTAGTCAGGAGGTCAGTGTACAGAGATGGAAAGTGGCCACCAGCAGATAGGCTTCTAGGAACCCCATGGGATGCCCAGCCTCAATAAGCCTTAATTAAACATTAATAGTCTTGAACACTACTCAAATTAAGAAAGACCCTAATAAAGCCCATAGTTCTTGATCTTGATTGTTTATTTCTGAGAGTTCATTTTTTCCCATTAGTAAAAAACATGAGAAGTACGGAATAGAGCAAGAGAAATGTTCTCCCAGTATCCATCAAAGGAAAGAGGATGAGAGACAAAAAAATTAGCTTGTGTTCCTGGCAAAAAGTCTATTATTGTGTATTAATCATAATAATATAATATATATAATAAAATGTTTATTAGTATTGAACAATAGAAAGTATGACCAATGAAAACTCATCAGGAAAAAGACATGCCAGACTAAGCTTATTTCCTTTGTGTAGACATGTTGGCTAGGTAGGTTGATCTGGAACATGCTAAGGATGTATGTACTATGTAGTCCAAATTTAGGAAGTATTTGACAAAGCCTCTGGTGATATCCTGAATAGAGAAATGCATTTCAGAAATGGTATACTTTAGGTGGATTTGAAATTAATTGAATGACTAGGAAGTAGCTTTAGAGATTCACAGGGACTCTTAATCTGGGGTCCTTGAACTTGTTTAGAATATTATCGATTATATTTCAATAAAATTGATTTCCTTTTTAATTCCATGTATTTTATTTCGTGCCCATAAAAATGTTATTCTGAGAATGAATCCACAGCAACACAAGACTAGTAAAGAGGGCCCATGACAGAAAAACAGTTAAGAGGTGTGCTGGAGACAGCCTAAATGGGCTCATGAGAGCTAATTGTTAAATGTCCAGAATGATCATTACACATTGGAAATCAGCAAACACTACAGTTTGGGGGTAGATTTATTGCTTTGTTGGTTGTTTAGACTTAAGAAAGTGATGAATAAAATATTATTAACTAGCTTTAAACTTATGAACTGTATATACCTCCCTCCCCTGAAATAGTTGCTAAATACTAACCAGCACACTTATGGTTAAGAACCGCTGCAAGATTTATGATCTTATGTCCCTTATCCTGGTCATCATTCTCCACATACCCATTTGTCAGTGTCCTTCCTGAACTGTGATGGCCATAATTGTCCCTATAACTGCAGAAGTTGCCAAAGGACATCAGGATCATCATCCAGCCCCCCTTACTCTGAGTCACCTCAGCTTTTCCAGTTCTAACATTGATGCATGGAGTAATGATGATAGGGGTTATGATACTATCCATTAATTACACAAACATTTGCAAAGTACCTACTGTGTATAATGTGGTGAGCTTGGCAATGGGTAGGAAATGGGGGAGAGAGGAAGTAAAAAGATAAAAAATAAATACTGATCTTAATGAATTTATAAAGATTTTTAGTCAGAGATGAGTTATGTACAACAATAGACATGGTGGAAATTGTAAATGTGTGAGTGTATAAGAATAATAAAATGCTAGAAAATGAGAGAAGCTATCTGCTAACACAGGGGGCTTTTTGTTGTTCTTGTTGAGGCAATTGGGGTTAAGTGACTTGCCCAGGGTCCCACAGCTAGGAAGTGTTAAGTGTCTGAGACCAGATTTGAACTCGGGTCCCCCTACTTCAGGGCTGGTGCTCTATCCACCAGTCCATCTAGCTGCCCCAAAAGTGCATGGCTTTTGAGCCTTAAACCTTAAAGAACAGATGGGATATGTCAACCAACAGAGATGTAGGGGAAGCACAGGGAACAGTCTGAACAAGAGAAAATAGGTGTGAAAATATGAGGTAAGGGAGAGAGAGTGAGTAATCTACTTTGTTCATGAGGAGTATTTCAGGTGAAATGCAGCTAGAAAAGTATGTTTATGTCAAAGTCAGCCAATAAACATTAGTTAAGCACCTACTAAGTGCCAGACTCTGAGTCAATTGTAACAACTTAAGTCATTAGAGACCGTCTGGTCCAGCCTATCCCTTAGGGAGATTCCACTTAATTTTGCTGCCAACAATAGCTATTAAGAATTACCTGAAGACCTCTCCTGAGGTAAGAGCTTGCTAATACTAAAACAGACCTTTTAACTTTTGGAAATACTTAATTATTAGGAAGTTTTCTTTCCGTGAAATTACTATCGACTTCTCTCCAACTGACACCCACGTTCTTAAGTCCAAACTTACAAGTTCAACATCCCTAGTCAGATCAACCCTATCCTTCAGAGACTTCAAGTCAAGGTTACCCTTCTCTGGACAGATTCGATAATTGAGCCCAATATTTCATATGAGGTCTGACCAGGACCAAGGATCGAAAAGAAGACCGTCCATCTCCTTCATTTTGGAAACTGCCTCTCAATGCAATTAGCTTCTATTCCTTTTGATTTTGTTTGTTTGAACTGTTCCATTGCAATGTTGACTAACATTGAGCACATTAAAACATAGCTTGTGGATTGGG
Source organism: Sarcophilus harrisii (assembly GCF_902635505.1). Taxonomy (NCBI): domain Eukaryota; kingdom Metazoa; phylum Chordata; class Mammalia; order Dasyuromorphia; family Dasyuridae; genus Sarcophilus; species Sarcophilus harrisii. Next base: position 538,155,616 of record NC_045428.1, read on the forward strand.
GACAGGTAGGTGGTACAGAGTATTAAGTACTGAGCCTATAATCAAGAAGACTCATCTTTCTGAGTTCAGATCTCACCTTGAACATTACTAGCTGTGTGACCCTGAACCAGTCACTTAACCTAATTTACCCCACTTCCTCATCTGTAAAATGAGCGAGAGAAGGAATTGGCAAACCACTCCAGTGCCTTTGCCAAGAAAATCCCAAATGCAATCACAAAGATTTGGGCACGACTGAAACAAATGAACAACAAGGAAAGCATGCTGTTCATGTAGGAAGATTGGAGAATGCGGATTAGTACAGATAAAAAAAGAAAACAACAATGCTGGCTTATGGCTCGAATTTGACAACTAAGAAAATCCCATTAGCTCCCAAGGAAATTTCCTGGTCTCCCACTTTCACTGGGATAGCTCTCTGGTATTGTGAATTTTGGAATTACAGCTAATTAGAACCTGGAAGAACTTGGTATGATAGAAAGAATAATGGACTTAGATTCTAAGAGATGGGTTCAAATCCTGGATCTGACACTTTTTTTTTTTTTTCCTGCAAGGCAATTAGAGTTAAGTGACTTGCCAGCTTCACACAGCTAGAAAATATTAAGAATTTGAGAGAGGAATTGAACTCAGATCTTCCTGATCCAGATCCACTATGTCATCTCACTATCCCTGAACACTTCCTATAATTGTGTGATACTGGATATACTTCTTTACCTCTCTGGGTTTAATTTTACTCCTATGTCAAAAACAGGAACTTAATAATACCTGCATCTTCCTCCTAGGGTTTTTTTGATGGAATGTGAATATTCCCCAGCAAAGGATCCCATATGTTATTAAATACTTGACAAAAGTTCTTTTTAGTTGAATTCTTAAGAGGTTACACTACTCACTTTTTGGTTTATTTCTAATGAACATGGATTGATGAAGCTTTGGAATTACCATGTTTGTTGCTTATGTTGTTCAGTTGTGTACAACTTCTTGTGGCTCCTTTTGGGGTTTTCTTGACAAAGATCCTGTACTTTGCCATTTTTTTCTCCACCTCACTTTACAGATGAGAAAAGTGATACAAATAGGATTAAGTCACTTGCCCAAAGTCACAAAACTAATAAGTGTCTTAGGCTAGATTTGAATTTACTCAACTCCAGGCCTGATTCTTTGTCCACTGCTCACCTCACTGCTCCAACTAGGGTTACTTATACCTCTCTCAAAATTCCTATTTAAATTTCAGTCCTGGAAAGCTGATGAAAAACACCTCTCTTTTATTAGTAGCGAGATTTTAGATAAGTAATGTGGTATATGCTGTCAAAAATAGTCACTGTGTCAGCTAGTTTTGTTTAAATGTTTTTCTTTGTTATAGGTAGATTGTAAGTAGAGGTGGGGTTAAGTGGAAATAACTGAAATAAAAAGAAAAGGCAACAATAGACTAAAACATACTTTTTACATAATCTATCTTGTCCTTCAAGCAAGTAGGATTGTGTTTGACCAGTATCACAAGTTTGACCATAATCCCTTTGAGATATCTCTTATAGCAGACTGATGGAAAGGCAGATCCAGAGGAAAATGTCTAGTAGAAAGGTGGAGCATTACTATGAGAGCAGAACTGGAGATTTAGATGTAAGTCATCTACAAATCTAAAGTAATGATGAGAGATGGGATCACAAAAGATAGGAAAGATCTCTAAAGCAGAATCTGAGGGGATTTAAGACATCATGATGAGAATAACAATAATGATTACACTGACTTTGGTGACAATTAAGTCCAAGAGGTCCATCTTGTGAGCTTTGCAATGATGGTGTAAAAGGGGTATGCCCCAAAATGATGTAACTTTAGACACTGGAAAGTAGAAAAAAAAGTAGTTTCTGCAGTCAGAAGGGCTGAATTCAAAAGGCAAGGTATTATATTAGAAGAGAGACAGCTAAGTGGCTCAGTGTATAGAACATTGGGCTTGGAGTTAGGAAAATCCGAGTTCAAATATGTTCTCAGACACTTGCTAGCTGTGTGATTATGGGAAAGTCACTTAACTTCCATTTTCCTTAATTAATTGGAGAAGGAAAAGGCAAAGCATTCCAGAATCTTTAAAAAAAAAAAAAAACCTCATGGACAGTATTAGTGTGCTATAGTCTTTGAGGTCACAAAGAGTCAGACAAGACTGAATGGCTGAATCCAGGGCAGGTATAATGACAAATGACATAATAAATATAAAATACATTGCAAATCTTTCAGGGCCATATAAATGCTAGTAGTGATGATGATGATGATAATGATGTCATCACCAGGTCTCAGTCTGGTGATGACTTCATTCACTAAGTCTTTTACTGCAATCTTGCCGAGTTCAAGCAATGTTTACAGAGCAAAACCAGTAAATGTTTAATAACCAAGCTCTCTGAGGAAAAAAAAAAAGGTATGCATACACACTATTAAATTTAATCTGCATTATTAACACTTGACTAATTCTAGAAAATCAATAAAAAAATAAATTGAGTACTGATTTGTTGACATTGCCAATTTCTGAGGTATAAATGAAAATTTGACGATTGGTTCAAAATCAGGTTAAAACTGGCTCCAGCACATATGCCCCGGTTGGATCTGATTCAAGAGATGTCTGGATTTCAAAGCCCACCTCTGCTGCTTACTAGCTATGTGACTTCCGACAAGCTTTCAACATATTTTGGACCAAGCTTTGGATATCTCTTCTGAAAAATGAGGAATGTTGGGTCAGATGGCCCTACTGAAATCACTTCTAGCTCTAAATTTATTATCTTGCCTTTGATTATGGTAGGTGACTGGTCAGTCAAGTCAGTCAGTCATCTAACTGACTATCTGACAAACATTTATTAAGTACATATAATTGTGTGCCAAGTGTGTGCTAAGTGGTGGAGATACAAAAAAAGGCAAAACAGTCCCTATAGTCAAGAAGCTCAATATCTAATAATAGGAGAGACAATATGCAAACAACTGTGTCCAAAGGAGATACTAAAGGGTAAATTGAAGGGAATCTCAGAGGGAAAGACTGATCATGGAAGGGAAACTTTGGTGATGATAACTTGGTGAGTAATTATAACAACATAGGAATTATGATATTAATACACAATAAAAACTAACATTTATCAAAAGCTTTAAGATTTGTGAAACACTTTACTTATTATTGTTGTTTGTCCTTCAAAGAGGACTAATGATATCATAGGGTGATGTCTGGACCATGAATTGGATTTAAGTGAGGCAGAACTGTACAAAGTCATCAACTTCACTGTCTCTTCCAGAATCAGAAGTTCAGCAGCAAGACAAAAGTCAAGAACGTTGGCAACAACCTGGGATGCAGTAGATGACCTTGGCTTTTCCAAATTAAGGTCTTTCTCAGACCTCAGTTTGTCAGAGGCAATGTCCATTCAGCGCAAAGGACTAGTAAGAACTGAGCAGTCAGTTCTATCTCAAATATCTTTGCACAGGCTGTCCCCTGAGATGCAGCATAATAGTGGCAAATCATGCATGAATGCTCACCTCCTAAAATCTTGATATCAAGTCTTCTGATTTTGCATTCATGAATTCATTTCCAGGGAGGATGGTTAAAAATTCAACAAATGAGGAGTGATGGATTTGGAGTGGGGTTACCAAGGGATAAGGATTTTCAGGATGGCAATGGTAGAAGATAGGAGGAATGAAGATAAAATTCCCCCACAGCATCTCGCATTGGGCTTCACACATGGTAGGTGAGTTATAAATATTTATTAAATGAATGCATAAAATATGCAGTATTACCCAAAACTTCATCAAGTTTTCTAAATGATCCTAAACAGACCTTAGAGAGTGAAGATACTTTCTGTTTTTCATCTCTTGGGAAATAATGCTGCCTTCCTCTTCCCTGACTCCATCCTCAGCTCACCATCCTTAATGCTCTTTACAGCTTATTATTTGATCCTTGCAATAATTCTGAAAGGTAACTATTATAGAGATTGCCATCCCCATTTTATAGATAAAGAAAAAAGGCCCAGCAACAAAGAGTGATTTTTTTCTCCCATGGTCATATATCTCGTTAATTAAGAACCAGAAGTAGATTTGAAACCTAGGTTTCTACTGTCTTGTTTCAAGCCCTGTTCCTCAATGTATCACCCTTCCTCTATCAATGATGAATGTTTAACAGCCACTGAAGGAGGAATAGACTTAAGCACCAAAAAATCATTTTGTTAGAAAAGGGCACGCCCAAACAACCCCAGAATCCTTTGGGAGAAGTTTTCCCACTAGGGATGAATCTGAAATAAACATGCTCTTTACAGGAAAGAACATTTACATCCTCTCGGGGCATTCATTTTTACATATCTCTATGAAAGGTCCAGGAGGCGGAAGTTCCTGAAGGAAGAGAATCAGGAAAAGAGCAAATTAGTAAGAAAGAATAAGTGTGTGAGGGCAAGTTAAGAGACCTAAATGGAGTCAGAAGCTCTGGATTTGGATTCTGATTCTGACATTTACAAGAACTACCTGTGTGATTTTGAACAAATCATTTAAACTTTCTTGGCTTCATTTTTCTATATAATGGGGTAATATTATGCCTGTGTATAGGGATGTTTTGAGTTTTTTCTCTCTCTTGTCTCTAATAGCCAATTAAGATTAAGATCAAGTTAAGATCAGTTTATGAATTTTATAGCACAATATAAGTGTGAAATATTTTATTACTATCATTAACTATCTGTAGTGTGACTTTAAGTCACTCAATTTCCCTCTCAGCTTGTGTCTCCTGATGAAAAATCAAGAAAAATAATGGCTTTTTATTTTTGCTTTTTAATAAGTAAAATTTTGGCTTTTTAGCAAGGATACTTTGGATACATAGAGACTCCTATCTATTTGTCTACAATTGTTCTAAATATCTTTCTCTTCTTTGAAGTCCCTAACCATATTCCCTCCCCCAACATGCACTTATAGAAGTGGATGGCTTAATCTCCTATTTCACTAAGACGACAGAATACATTTTTCATGAGCTCCATCAATTTCCTTTTTCCACTCCTTAAAATTGCTCTGTGTCTTTTACTCTCAACTCTGATGACATTAGAGGTAATATCCCTATAACTTCACTAATGTCAATCTCCCAGCCTGTTTTATTACAGATTCCATGCTCCCTGCTTTTCTTTTTATGTGTCTTTAATCTCTGTTTCTAGATTTCTTCTCAATCATCTGAAAATATGCATAATTCTTCCCAATTCTAGAAAAAGCCTTCTTTTATCCAGAGACTGTCTCATTTATCATCCACTATTTTGTTGATAAATTTTTTGGGGAAAAAAACCTGTCAAAACTTGATACCTCCCTTTCTTCACCACAGTGTGTCTTTTGTCTTCATTACTTTACTAAAATTATTCTCTCCATGGTCATTAATAGTCCCCTTTTGTTTGACCGTCTTATTTGACTTCTGTGGATATTAGACACTATTGACCATTGTATACTGTTCTTTTGTACACTCTTTCTTCCTTTACCTTCAGAGAAATTATACTTTCTTGGGTTTTCTCCTACATCTTTAACACTTCTTCATCTACCTCTTTTCTTGGATCCTAAAAAAGATTAAACTTTTTCCCGGCATCCAATGAAGCAAATAGTGGAATTGACAGGTAGATTTTAACTTGAATTAAGCAAAACTTCCAAACAATTAGAACTGTTCAAAAATGGAATGTATTGTCCTGGGAGATAATTCTCCATCCATCTTTCCACCCATCCATCCATCCATCCATAATCATCACACTCACCTATGTACAATATATTCCCCAAATGGAAACTTCCAAGCAGGGAACCTGGATATCCATTCACTCACCAGGGTGTTTCATAAACAACTCAGATATAATCTCTCAAATAATTCTCAACTATGATTCATACCTACTGTGTGCCCAGCAGGAGCATAATGAGAAGTTTCTGTTGTAGTCTCTTGCCCTTAAAAGACCTCAGAGTCTGATCAGGAAGGAGGAAATCAAAACATACATATAAAAAGTGAATAATGAGCTCATCGGTTTATATCTACTCAAGGCCAAAGAAGAAGAAGTCAGGAGTTTGGAGAGCAGGTCAGAGGTTTAGGAAGGTGAAGTAAAAGAAGGTAGAACTTCCCCCTCAAAAAAAAAAAAAAAGATTTTCTAGGGCTGAATATGTGAGATGAATATGAGGAAGTGAATCTGAGTGACTAGGATTGAATGCTCTTAACAGAAAAGGAGTATTTGAAAAGAGATCAGGGTTGGGGAAGGGATGGATATTTTTGCCTCATTATCTTGAATTTTCTGATCTAGATATATACTATATCTCCTCACTGTAAATTCCACAAGAACAGAACTGTTTTATTTTTCTTGTTGGATCTCTAGTATATACCACAGTGCCTGGCACATAGTAGGTTTTTAATAAATTGTTATAGTTTCCCCACCTCCCCCCAACCCAAGGTAGTTTTTTACTGGCCTAGTTTTTTTCTGTATTCAGCAGACTATCTATTCCTCTTGTCCCATTTTCCTGCCTGGCATCCATTTCTTTTTCTTTTACCCCTTCTCTCAAATAGCCTTCCTGACCCCACATCTGGAAACTGCTATACTTGGAATATTCTAAGCCAGCAGATTGGTGCCTGATTCTCTGTGACTCCAGGAATGGAAAACTAATTAGATTCTTCTGAGAAGGACACCCTCTGAAGGCCAACCCTCAATTAAGACACCCAGGCTAGTAACTCCGACCTTGAAATTGCTTTGACACCTGTGTTGATAAAAGAACTTCCCTGGAACCATAGACCCAAAAGTGGATTCCTTATACCTTCTGTGACCTGAAGACCATCATGGCTGAGGAACTTCAAAGATTTCTCTCCTGTTTGAAAGTGTTGGTCTATTCGCTGAAAAGATTTGCCCTAGCTAGGAGGTACCAACTGTGGTCCTAGTGAATGGAGCTCTCACTAGGTCTTTTCAGTCCTTTCTCCCTAGTTATTCCCTGCCTCTGGTTTCCTTGGGTCACTCCAGCTAAGCACACAGCCTTCCCTTAAACATACTAAATAAAAGGGCCTATTATGTTTCGGTATTGAGAGTTGGCTCATTGAATTCTTCTGTGGCTCTGACATAAATGTTTGTTGAATTGATCTGAACCGAAATCCATGAAATATCAGATCCAGGGGACTAGGCGAGGAAATGTGATTTAAGTTTGGGGGCAATGGAGAAAGAGCACACAGTGAAGAGTCAGTAAAACACCAAGTCGAGAAGAGAAGGGGCTTAGACTAATGATTTAGTTCAGCAAAGAACCAGCCTGAGGCAGTGGGATTTCAGCTTTCTACAATCTTCTCATGCTTCCCACTCAGCTAAAGGCAAAGCAGCTGAGGTCCAAAGAACAAAGACTCAACTCCCTGCGCTATCTCACTGGGTTAGGTAGATAATACAAGTATTACCTCTAGTTGCAGATGAGGAAACTGAGGCTCAGAGAAGGTAAGTCACTTCAAACACATACATATACATCTTGAAGACTTGGTCCCTTCCTTCATAAAATGGGGAATTTGAACTATATAGTCTCTAATGTCACTGCTATTCTCTGAATCTATGATTCAATTTATCTCTGTAGTAGTCCTTAATTTTCTTACATCTAAAAATAATGGGACTGCATTAGGTGATATTAATAACTGATATTTTTGTCATCTGTTAAGGTTTGAAAAGTGCTTTACATACATAATAATTTTTGAGCATTATAACATTTTTGCAAGTAGTTATAACAGCAGGTATATCCCCATTTTAGAGATGGGAAAACGGAGGCTCAGAGGTTTAAATGGCTTGCTTATGTTCACACATTTACGAAGAGTCTGAAACAACATGAGAACCTTAGTTTATCTGTTTTCCAGAAAGGCACAAAATTAAGAAACAATAGACCCTGGATTGGCTAAGGAAGTCACCGATAGACAACTCTGAATATATTCTGAGGAATGGGGATAGTATCAGTCCTCAAGAAAAGTAGGGCATTGTTAAAAAAAAAAAAAAAAAAGCTAAAAAAAAAGTGAGGGGAAAAGAAGATCCAATTGCACTCAATTTGCTAGGAATTTACTAACCATCTAATATAAGCAAGGTATACAAAGACAAAAATGAAAAAAAAATATTCCCTATCATAAAGGATGTTACATTGAGAGAGGAAGGATGGGAGGATGGAACAAAAAAGGAAACAAATATATAATAATTTGAATAGGAACTGAGTTAATGACAAGGAGGAAAGGATATCAGGGAAGGTAGGATGTGCCACATGAGTTGAAATGTGAAGGAAGCTTTTTTTCCTTCATTGTTGTATGCTCAATTAGAGTATGGCAGGCAACCCAAGGCTTCCAGCCTATAAACCACATGTCTTACCTCATTTAAAAAAAAAAAAAAAAAAAGAAAGAAAGAAAAATCTGCATCTCAGGAGAACAGGAGAATCCTTGAATTAAGAGCCAGAGGTGAAAAAGGAGAGCGTTCTAGGCATGGAAGGCAGCTTGGACAAAGGCTCAGAGGTCAGAGATGGAACCAAGAAGGGTTCAAGTCCCATCTCTGACACATATGGATTTCATGTTTCCAGCTGGCTTAACAAATTATTTAGACATAGTGTTTGAGACAAATCTCTGAGACAATACATTTCAGAGAAGGTGCCTATCTGCAATAGAAGATAGAATCCCTTCCACTAGAATTCCCAGTGCTACCGAAATCCCCATTTCTTATATTACTTAATGCAAAGGTTCTTAATCTAATTTGGGCCATAGATCCTTTTGTCAGTCTGCTGAAATTTATAGTCTTTTTCTCAGAATAATCTTTGAAATAATTTTAATGTTAAATTTCAGTTAGAGGCTAGTGAAAATAAAAGTATTTTTCCTCTATGATAGTTATCTCAGCTCATAGTTACTTTGGAATCTGTCCATCGACCCTTAGAGCTCTGACTTAAAGCAATATAGAGGGAGCCAGGAGGGAGGAAGATAATATTGTGAGAATAACCACAAGGCATCAGAAGGCCATAGGAATGTGAAGCGATTAGTAGGGCTTCAGAATGCCAGGTAAACTGAGGCAGCAGACAAGAAACTATCATAAAACAGTACACAAAGGAATAAGTTCCTAAATATATGCAGAACTATAATCATATATCCCAATGATATTATAATGAGGTTAAACACAAACAGAGACATGAGATTCATAGGCCTTAAGTGATACTTGGAGCAGAGTGGATGATGCTTGCAAAGTATCATGGGGATTGAAGAATAGGAAGATGAGTATTAGGGAAGGAGAAGTCCTGAATTTCTGGGAGAATGAAAAATTGTAGCAATGTTTTGTGCTATAAACCGGCTCTTTGTAGATGCCAGCTAGAGCTACAGAGGCCAATAAAGCATTTTAATAAATATACCTTGCCTCTATGTTATTCTTGACCCTGGAAAGCCACGGCGGAGACCCAGGAGCAACAGTTTATTTCAATTAACCTTGCACACCCCTGGTCTCAGCTCGCCTGTTTTTCTACATTGTTATGTGCCCAAGAACGTGTGTCTGTCAACCAAGAACCTCCAGCTTTCATTTCAACCCGTGTGATGACTTATAACAAAATGAAATCCATTATCCCAGGGAAAGCAGGGATCTTTCTGATGTGAAAAATATCTCCATTTATTTTTTTAAAGGTCAATTATAGCTTCTAGAAAACTCCAACTAATGCAAAATAACAGCCACAAAGAAGAGGGATAAGGAGCCCAGAAATTGCCTCAGTGAATATTTAATCTCCCCACCAAAGAAAAAGACACTGCAGTCAACAGCAACACACTACATCAGAGTATAAGTTTATTTGTATCACTTTCATTTTGTCTAGCAAGAGGAAACGTATAGGTTTTTTAAACAGTGTTGCTACACAAAACTTAAGGATAGTAAAGGTATATCTCAAGTTCCTTCTGAGTACATTTGTTGATAAAATTAAAAGGTACAAAAACTTAAGAGACAGTAGAGACCTAATGACATTCCATCAGCAACAATCAGCTCTCATCAGCAATGGCAGTGAATCTGCCCCATTAGGGCTTCAAATCTTCACTATCAAATACTAAAGAAGCTGCACTTTAGGAAATAAATAAAGTTGGAAAGAAAAGGGGGAAAATGTTAAGACAAGAATCATCTGGACTAGGTCCAATTCATAGATAAGAAATCTATGCTGGAAGCACTTAGGTTGATTTTCAAGAAGCCTGAAGGAGAGAAAGAGCACCTCTGTGCAGGTCCTTTTATGGAGAGAGAGAGAGAGAGAGAGAGAGAGAGAGAGAGAGAGAGAGAGAGGAAAACTCCTTTTGCCCTGTCCTTTAACCCCTTACACAAAATAATGCCTACCTATAATGCTACCTACCAACATCTTTTTCATCTCAAGACATTTTTATGAGAAGGGTCTCTGCACCCATGGAATACACCCTTGATAAAAACATGAGATAGGAAGAGTCAGACTTTCGAGTAGACCATCTCTTTATAAACCCGAAATTGAATGATCTGTGGAAAGCATATAAGATGCTGCTGTTTGTTGAATATATATGTATATATTTTTAAACATTTAACTCAGTAGAGTAAAATGCATCCTTGAAGGATCTCTTCAGAGAAGATGACTCCCACGCGCACATCAAAATCATATGAGACTCTATGACAGTCAGGACTGCTAAGATAACTTTACTCAATGATCCACTGGGTATTATTTATATTAAGCAAGGTGTTAAACAGAAAGATATATGTTCACCTGAGGCATTCACCCGTGTCACAGATGTAATGCACAAAGTCAAGATAGAAAAAGGATTTTCTATCAATAGAGAGATTTTCCAAATATTACTCTATGCAGGCAGCATTATGCCAATTGCAACAAACCCAAGTCAATCAGTCAGTCAACAATAATCATTTACTAAGTGCCTACTAGCCACCACGCACTATGCAAAGTGCTTAGTTCCATATAATTTGGTAAACATTGTTTAAGAATCCTGTGTATTTTAAAACAGGATCCAGATAATCACTTTCTCAGCCATCATCTTAACAAATTCACTTGTTTCCCTGTCCAATCCACTAAACAGCTACCAAAGAGACATTCTTAAAACATAGATCTGACCATTTTACTTTGAACTTATTTGCATATTTATTAATAATAATAATGTATTTTGTATTGCTATATGAGTACAAAACATTTTAAAGGTATTAGAACAGGGGAACCCCATAACAATACAGTACAGTGGACAGAGATCACATGAGAGTGAGGAAGACCTGGGTACAGATTCTGTTTCTGACAAGCACTGGCTGTGTGATCCTGAGAAAATTATTTAATATCTTTGTGCCTTATCCCACCTCTAAAATCAGAAACCAAAAGACAGTCCTATCTTGATCCTGAAGGATCTTGCCCAGAGAGTTTGCCACATTTTGAAACCATGAGAAAACAATAGCTGTTGTGTTCCTCAATGCCACAGTTGTTTTTACTTCCCACGAGAGCAGGTGTCTTGTTGATAGATGAAGGGGTGTCCAATTGTCCAAATTTATCTGCGACTAACAGGACATGTCATCTTTCTTTTCTACTCCTCAGCACCACATAGAATGGTTCCAAAGGAATGGTCTCCCGAAACTGCTATAATGTATGCTAATAAAAACAGTATACTCATAAACTAGCAGCTTCAGATTTTCAGAGGGGTCCGGGGATCCATAAACCACAGGTAGCAGGCGATCGCTACTTCCCCATACACATATATCCTTAGCACTCAAAGGTTATTTATCTCTAATTGCTATGCAAGTACAAATTAGTACAACAAACGCAGTGTGGCTTGCTGGGATGGCACCAGCCGTGAATGGTGAGGACTCCTGCGCAGCTCCCTTAACGATTTCCTGTATTTAATTTCTCCCCCACCGAGGCAGCTTAATGGGAGAAGGCACATTCGTTCACATTTGTTTCACTTCAGAAATTTGGGCAACTTGTCGAGTCATACCTGGGAACTGAGGGTCTACAGGCAATCAAGCTTGAAGCTCAAATAAATAGGAAATCAGGAAAGAGTGGGGAAAGAGCTAAAAAGATTTATTGAAGGCCCTCCCAATAAGGTGATTGATTGAGGTCCTTCAGTCATCCCAAATTGGATGAGCCTGAGCCTGATCATTTCCCTAAGAGAGGTCTCCCAAGAGTGTCAATGTACTGAAGGGTATTGGATTTGGGAGTGTGGAAAGCCTGGATTCAAATCCTACCTCAAACACTTAAAAGCTGTTTACCTTTGGGCTAGACAGTTAACTTCTTCACTTTGTCTCAGTTTCTTCATCTATGAAATGTTCGTATTGTCTTTAGTGGTCTCTAAGATCCCTTTCAAATTCACATCAAAAACACTTATGGTTCTAGGGTAGCAACAACTGACCAAAGAGGGCTGAACTCACTTCAGAACCTTCTTAGCTCTATGACACTGAGAGACTCCTCATCTGCAAAATGAATATAATTATACCTGTACTATTTTTCTCATAGGCACATACAATAGCATGGATAAAGGGAATTCTCTTCTCTATTGCAATGATATATCCAGAGCTAAAATGTATATCTCATAATGGGGTTGTGAGGCTCAAATGAGCACTTTGGAAATCTTAAAGCAATCTATAGACATTGATTAAATTTGACAAACATCTTTTATGCATCAAGGGCAGCTACTTGATGCAGAGATTAGCATACAGATTTTAACTCGGGAAGACCTGAGTTCAAATCCTGTCAGACACTTCCTAGCTGTGTGACTCTCAGAAAGTCACTTAATTTTTGTTTCCCTCAGTTTTGTCCTCTGAAAAATGAGAGGGATGATGGACTTGATGGACCCTTCAGTCCCTTATATCTTTAAATCTACAATCCTATCATTTAATATGTACGAGGAACTCTTAGGACTGTATTCTATAGCAGGGGTATCAGATTCAAATAGAATCTAAGGCCACTAAAATGCAAATAAGGATCTATACAGCTGCACATTGACTTTAAAAATCACATGTGAACATTAGCTATATTCTTTATGTTTTTATTTATTTTGTTAAGTATTTTCCAATGAATTACATTTTAACTGATTTGTAGTGTAAGCCTGCCCACAGCATGCTGGATGCCTCTGGTTTCCAGCACTCTTGTTCCAGAACTCAGTCTGAATTATTTATTAGTCTTGACACTCTTTATATTTACAATGCACTGCATAGTTTGCATCCCTAACTTGCCTATTATTATTGTAACCCTGACTTGGTTGATTGCTTCTGATGATAATGCTATGAATTCTTAGGCTAAAACTAGTGATCCCCACTTTACCAAGGAGGAAATGGTAGGAAATTGACCCTGGCAGGAATGAGAGATGATTAGTAAAGGGTAAAGTACTCCAATGATAGTGAATACCAAAATTTCAGAAGGGAGTGAATTCTGCCTTCTCAAACCCAAGGTGAGGGACAATTCATTGTCAGTCACATAGTTATGGAACTAGAAGAAGTCAATGAAACCAATTCCCACATTTTGCAGATGAAGAACTCTGGAGGTAACAAGATTTACCCAAAGTCACACAAGTGAGGATGAGGATGAGGATGAGGATGAGGATGAACTGAACATCCAAATTCACAGCACTTTCCAAAAGGTTGTGTGGCACAATGGGAAGAAGGTTAAAGTCAGAATGCTAAAATGTCAAGCCAAAGCCTGGCTTGTTTGCTTACTAGCTGTGTGACCATAAGCAAGTCATATCATCTTTTTGTCTTCAGTTTCCTTATCTGTAACGTGAAGAGTTTAGATTAGGTAAATTCTAGGGTCCCTTCCAGTTCTTAATCTCTGATCCTATGAATGGATCTCACTGTAGCATGCTACCTCTTTAATTCCATGGGCAACATTTTGGAGTTTACAACAAATACTTTAGCCTCAAATTCCTGCCAGAAGTGTAAAAGCTGATGGAAAGGGATAATGTATTTCTGGAATCTGGGCAAGAGTCCAAACTCTTTTAGTGGAGTCCTTTCCAAGTTCAGCGATTGAGACTTTTTTCGTTACCTTTTTTTCTTTGTTTTTTCCTTTTTTCTTTTCCTTCCTTCCTTCTTTCTTTCTCTATCTTTCTGTCTTCCTTCTTTCCTCTCCTTTCTTTCTTTCTTCCCTCTCTTTTTTCCTTCCTTCCTTTCTTTCTTTCTCTGTCTCTCTTCCTTCCTTCCTTTCTGTATCCTTCTTCTCCCTCCTTCTCTCCTTCCTTCCTTCTTTCTCTCTTTCCTTCCTTCCTCTCTTCTCTTCTCTTCTCTTCTCTTCTCTTCTCTTCTCTTCTCTTCTCTTCTCTTCTCTTCTCTTCTCTCCTTTCTTTCCTTCCTTCCTTCCTTTCTTTTAAAACAAATTATTCAAGTGGAGACCATCCTGAAATTTTTCAGCAAGGACATGCTTCAAATCAGACACCAATCACTGTAAAATTTAACTGGGCTATAAAAAATATGCAGTGATTTCTCATTACCGTGTACTTAGAACACTTTAATAGTATCTCTAACTGCCAGCCGTGACATTTCTCTCTGCAGGTACAAGTGTTCAAGGGAGACTAGGGATCTGCGAGCAGTAAATTTCCACTGTTAAAAATTAACATGGAGGGAAGGAAAAAAAAAAAAAAAAAAAAAAAAAAGCACCACTCTTACCAAAGTGAGGAGCCTTCTGTCCCAGTGACTTCCAGAAAGTCATAACCATCCTCCAATTGGAAGTCAATGAAGACCAGGGCAATGGTGTCTCCCAGCTCTGCGAGGATGGTCCATGTGCAATCAGCATTGTTGCCATACTCAGAGGGGAAGTGCGGGCTGGAGATGATACCACTCTGGCCCCTCAAGGTCCCACCACAGGCGTCATCCGCTACAGACAAAGAAACAACACAAGGTCTGGTGAGCTAGCAGAGCACACCTTATCATACACACTGTGAGTTATGAGTCTATGGTAGAAGTATTTTATACAGACTTATGAGAAGCATTTTTTTATTTTATTTTATAGCTGGTAACTTCCATAAAACATTTTGAAATGCAATAACCATGCCCGACTCAGCAAGCACTTGAAGCGTGTGGCAGTGCAGGTGGACACTTACCCTTAACAAACAAGGATACTTTCAGGATTTGGGCATAATGAAGCTACTGATGAGTTTAGGGATACAGGAGAGTATTAAAGGATTTTGTTAATTTGGTTTTGGAGCTGGCCCAATGAATGGAAGCAGGTGTGTCCTGTAGCTCCCACTCCCCTCACCCCCATTATCTGATGGAAAGGGCTTCAGTGGACTCCACCATCATACTAAAATATCTCTTATCAATCCATTTGCTCTCTCCCACCTGCCCTTTAGGGTCTAAAATTCCAAATAAGATCTCTCAACAGAGCCAGGGTCTCTAGAAAAATAGCAGTGAAATGAACCTATGTTACTAGGTAGTAAAAGCTAGAGGAAAAAAAAAGATGGAATATATGCATTGTGTGGTTGCTTATGTGTGTGAGATAATCTTTGTCTTCAAATATGTGCAGGAAATTTATTTGTAGGAAAGAGAAAGTAGATTCAGATGACTTAGTTGGGACTCATGGGTAATAGATACAAAGGGATAAACTGAGGGTCAAAATAAATATAAGAATGGGCTATTCTAAGAGAGTGTAGGATGAGAGATTCATAACCTTGGAGATCATCTAGCCCAACCCTTTCATTTTGCACATTGAGAAACTGGGGTAGAGAGAAGGAAAGTGACTAGTCCAAGGTAGTAACAACATAAATAATAAGTAATTGAAACAGGATTTGAACCCAGATTTTTCAAATCCAATGCTCTCTGTACTACACCAAACTTCCCTAGAGATAGGAAACATGTTGAACACTTACTGTGTGCCAGGCACTGTGCTAAGCACTGGGGATACAAAAAGAAGTAAACTTCCTGTCCTCAAGGAGCTTAAAATATATTAAGAAAAAAACAAGCAAATAAATACATGCAAACAAAAGCAAAAGTTGGATCACCTCCTATCAGGGAGATCAGAGAAGACAATTTCATCACCCAATGAGACTGTTATACTAGATCCCTTAAAGATACCTTCCACTCCTGAAAATCTATGATTATAGGCTTAAGAACTGGCCTATTTCGTTAGTAACAAGGCATTGGTGGGCCAACATTGCTCAGAGACATTGGAGCTGAATTTGGTGAAATCCCTGTGGAGAATGGGAAAAGAAGGTGCTTAATTTGAAATCACCAGCAACAATTGGTGCATCTGAAGAGCCCATTTCTGCCTGGGGAGAATGATGGGAGCGAGGTACCATGGGAGCGCTAAAAGTCTCCTGCCTGCTGAGGAGGATGGGAACTGGGTGCTATGGGAGCAGTAAGAGGCCCCTGCCTGGTGAGCACTGCCTGAAGTGTTTCTGCAAATCTCAGCAACAACCTCTTCTAAAGGATGCTTGTAAAGTGCTTGTTTTCTCTTTACATTTGTTTTGTTGCCACTCCAGCCTAGAAGCTGTCAAGAGAAGTCTCATGCGTGAAGAGTCACTGCTCCATGCAGAAACTGGAACTCACACAGGGAAGGGGAAGGAGCTATGTAACTACCCCTGTCCCTCCATCCTACAAACAGCCTTTGCCTACTGCCCATTCCACTCAGGACCTGGGTCCATAGTGTCCTCTCTGATTCATACTTTATTCTACTTCTCTGACTCTCCAAATATTCCTTTGTCCACCAAGGTCCACCTTCTTGAGGTCTTCATTAATTTCCCCTTTTATTGAACTCAACATTTAAAGTCTGCCTTAGACATTTAATACTTGCTGCCCATTGTTATCATCAATGATATCTCATGTAATATTGTTTTTTTCCTATTATTTAACTGTTGTTTATCTGTGTTTCAGGTACATTTATTCCATATTTCTAACTAGATTGTAGATACATGAAGAACAGGGATTGTGTGCAGAGTTGTAGTTAGAAATTCTTGTCCCTGAAACAAAGTCATTTGCTGATACTCTGAGAAATAAAATAAAATGACCAGGGCCACTTGAAGAGCCTCTCTCCTTGCCTCACAGCATAACTGAGGATCCCCAATTCTCCAGTTGTCTGAAGGAGACAGAGGTTGTGGAGGCAGCAGGTGGGGAATAGATATCCCAATAGAGGGAATATGACGATGTGAGTTCTGAGAAAGATGTGCCACAATGAGACGATTCTGGGGAGTGAAGAGGATTCTGGGGGCCGTTCAGGACATGTAGAATATAGTAAAGTGAGAACAGTAGGCTGGACTTTAGCAATGGTAAAGAAATGCACCCCAGGAATACTGGTACCATGGGACAAAGCTATGCCCTTCCCTAGGTTTGAGTAGTGATGGAATGTTATGATTCTTTGTATCCCTTGTGACCTGAACACCAGAACTGCTATCCTCCTAGTCAGTCAGACCAGTAATTTTTATTTTATTTCTAATCAAATTAACTTTTATTCCTTCTCCCTCATATCCCACAAGCAATCAATGACCACATACTGTTGATTCTGCCCATGAACCAGCTCTTGAATTGGTCTCCTGCTCTCCTATTCTATCGTCACCACTCCATTGAAGTCCTCAATGCCTCTCACTTAGTCTATGTGAATAACCTCTTCATTGATCTCTTTTCTTCCGGACTCTTACCTGTGTAATCCAGCCTAAATACACTAACATAGGAATCTCTCCAATAAATTCGGAGACTCAATATTTACTAAGTCCCTACTCTGCTGCTCTCTAGGGTGGGGAAAGGATCTGGGGAAAACATAAAGATAAATAAAACATAGCCTGTGAACTCAAGTTGCTCATAATCTAATCATCCAGATAAGACACATGTAACTACAAAGGTAGTCAGAAGTGTTGGATTTGCAGTCAGGGAGGCTTGAGTTCAGATTTTCCTCAGATACCTACTAGGTGTTATCCTAGGAAAGTTACTTAACCTTTCTGTCTTAGTTTATTCATCCATAAACTGGGGTTAATAATAGACCCGCCTACCTCACAGGGTTGTTGTGAAGATCAAATGAGATATCCTACGGGAAAAGCTTTACAAATTTCAAAGTATTATACACTTACTTACTCTTAAGACACAAAATAGGATATGGGAGGGTTTAAAAGAAGCACAAAGTGTTTTGAGTTCAAAGGAGGGAGAACTCAATTTCCAGCTGATAAATTCAGTAAACCTTCATAGAGGCTATGACTTTTGAGTTGGACTCTGCCTTGAATAGGCAGAAAGAATGAGAAGATGTTATCAAAAAAGGAAACTTTATGTGGGGAACCCTGGTTAAGTATGTGGAGCTGGTTATTAGTCTATTTTGACTGAAACATGGAGTACCTCTAAGGGAAAAGTCATAGACAAGACTAGATAGATTATGTATAGCCTTGGATTATAAGGAATTTTTTTTTCCTAATACATGAAGTAGAGAAATTTATGATTTCTGAGGAGGGGCAGAATTATGACTTGGGAAGATGACATCAGTAGCATTGCAGACTGCATCGGAATGGACAAGCTGAGAAACCATTTAGAAAGCTATTATCCTCATCCAGGTAGCCAGAACTAGTACTGAGTTTATTATAGATCATATAGAGAAGATGAGATGGACATGAGGATACTGTGGGGGAAGAGTAAGATTTAGGGATGATTGGGTGTATATTGTTTAAAAGCAAGAGCCTTTTGACTTTTGTTTTCCTATGATCAACATGTGATATAATTTCTGGCACATATTAGGCGCCTAATAAATGTTTGTTTATTGATTGATTAACTGCTCTAATGTCAGAGTAAGAAGAGGGAGTAAAGATTTGAGTATGGTAGACTAGATAGAGAGGTCATGCAGCTAACATAAGTAGTGAGGGCAGAAGAAGGAACATGCTATGCTAATGAAACTGTTTGGGACATGCTGAATTTCTTGGACCAGTGGAATATTGAGGTGAAAATATCTTATAAGCAGTTGGAGACGTGAGTCTGGAGATTACAGTTGAAAACAGAATTGAGAAACATTTGCATTAAAATAACAGAAGCAGCAGCTAAATGATTCAGTGAATTGTGCTCTAGGCCTCGACTCAGGAAAACCTGAGTTCCAATTGGGAAGCTGTGTGACTCTGTTTGCTTCATTTTCCTCAATCATGAAGTTGAGATTATAATAGCAGCTCTCCCAAATTTCCCAAAGTTGTTTTGAGGATAAAGTAAGATAATAGTTCTAAAGTGAATTGTAAATTTTAAAGCACTATAGAAATTCTAATTCTTGTTCTCCTTGTCCTCCTCTCTTCCTCTTTGGAGGGGGGAGATAATAATTCTAGGTCATCTCTAAAATCTCTTCAAACTTTTGTCCGTCCATGATTTTAATTTTCATAAAGGATTTTCTATACCTATTATCTCTAGTAGATTATCAACTCTTTAAGGTCAAAAAGATCAAAAGTCTTAAAATACTTTCTCCAAGAGCAAATTGGAATTATGCCCAAAGAACTATCAAACTGTGCATACCCTTTGATCCAGCAGTAATTCTACTGGGCCTGTATCCCAAAAGATGATAAAAAAGGAGGAAAGAGCCCACATGTGCAAAAATATTTGAAGCAGTACTTTAAGTATTGGAAAGGAACTGGAAAATGAGTGAAACTGTCCATCAGTTGGGGAATGGCTGAATAAGTTATGGTATATGAATGTAATGGAATTTTATTATTCCATAACAAGTAATCAGCAGGATGATTTCAGAAAGGCATGTAGAGGCTTATGTGAATTGATGAAAAATGAAATGAATAGAAGCAAGAGAACAAACACAAAAACAATAAGATTATGTGATGATCAATTCTTGCTCTTTTCAATAATGAGGTGATTCAGGCCAATTCCAATACACGTATGATGGAGAGAACCATCTGCATCTAGAGAGAGAACTATGGAGATTGAATTTGGATCATAACATAGTATTTTCATCTTTTTGTTGTTGTTTGTTTGCTTTTTTCTTATTTTTTTCTTCTTGATCTAATTTTTCTTGTGCAGCATGATAAATGTGGAAATATGTTTAGAAGAATTGCACAAATTTAACCTATATTAGATTACTTGTTATCTAGGGAAGGGGATGAGGGGAAGGGAAGGAGAAAAAATTGTAACACAAGATTTTACAAGGACAAATGTTGAAAACTATCTTTACATATATTTGAAAAATAAAAAGCTATTAATAAAGAATTTAAAAAAATAATTTCTTCAAGAAAGGAATTATCTACTTTACTGTCTTTTTGTGTCCCTGAGTTCTCAAAATTTGGACCAATGAAGTGCTAGTTCAGATAGGTCCTACTAAACTAAAAGCCTTCAAATACTGTTCTGGGGACAAGATAAATTTGCTGTGTCCAAAGACTGACAGATATGAAAAAGCAAATTATTAGTAAGTTAGACATTTGATGGTAGATTCTTTAGCCATGTCAAAATATGAAAAATTAAATCAACTATCTTGCTTACTTAAAAGACAGTTAAATGGCTGTTTCCAAATACAGCAGCCATTTCAAAATTGGCTACACTCAGTCAGATCATAAACCTGTTAGAGCAGAGGTCAAAATCAATATCAAGTGAGGAGAAAGCATAAAGATGAGAAGATGTCATATGCAATTATAGCAGCTTTGCCCTGACCTTTTAAAACAAGCTGTCAACTCTGAAAAACTAGAAAAGGAAAACAATAAATCTATTGAATTTCACTATTACCGTTCCTTAGAAGGTTTTAAGTGATGTGAAGCAGTCAGCACCACAGGGAGGCCAAAAGACCATAGAATTTATCTTAACCAACAAACACTTATATTTCTTGCCATGCAGACAGACACTATGGCCAAGGTAAATACCAGTTTAGACACACTCATTTGCAAATTATTACAGAAGTGCAAGAATGAAAATTTTGGGCAGTGTCATCTGACAAAAGAGTAAAAACGCAGGCGAAAAGAAAATCTTACCTAGCAGATGAAATCATTATATATAAACTCCTTGTAAGAACAGAGACTGTTTTTCTCTTTCTTATTTGTATTCCTAATCCTTAGAACAGCACTTGGCACATAGTAGGTATTTAATGTTTATTGAATTAATTTATTGAATGAAGCTGGAAGTACAAAATTTGAAATACAATTTCTTCTGTTTCTATTGTAATTTGTTATAATAACAGATGACAATAATAATTAGCATTTATAAAGTGCTTTTTTAAATTTTGAAAAATACTCATTTGAGCCTCATAAAACTCTGTGATGTAGGTATTATTAGTATTTGATGAACTTGAGGTTCAATGAGACTAAGTGTGCTCAGGACTACAGGACTAGTATTTGAAATAGGAGTTGAACCCATTCCTCTTAAACTCTAAGGCCAGCTCTCCACCACATCACACTGCCTTTCTTAGGCTCTACCACCTCCTGATGTGCTACGTGTAGAAGTAAGCAATGGTGTCTAAGAAGACTAAGTTGGAAAGGGCAGCTGGTCCTGATCATAAACAAAGAGAAAATCTGTGTCTGGGGAAAGGGAATATACAGATCTGATTTTTTTTTGTTTTTAAACAATCCCCACATCATCTTCTTCCTCTAGCCCATTCCTTCTTTGTTCTTTATTTGTCCATCATTGCCATGAGTCTGAGAAGCCATACTTGGCCATGTCGCCAGGCTCCCTCCCCTCCCCTCCCCTGTTCTCTGCTAGAATGATGAGTGCATCATGGTCTTGAAACTGGTTAGGATGGTAGAGATGTCACCATTTTTAAGATACTCAGGGATTGAATTCTAAAATGTCTCTAAAATGAATATCTAAAATGGATAAAGAATGGAAAAGATCACAGCTATGATGGCTACCCACCTCCAAAATGTAACAAAGAAACCATCAGCAACTACTAGCCAATATTTTTATTTTCCAGTACCATAAAGCATATTGAGAAGAGTCTATGCATGCATGGAAGGTATATTTGATGAAAAAATGGAAAGGAAATATATTAGATTTTCCAATAATTATCTGCAGCAGATCCCATCTTTCTGGTCATGTAATTGGTTTAAAGGCATGAAAAATATAAAATACTGATTCATCTAATATTTATTAGTTTCTAAAAATCAATAGACTTAGCAGAAAAATGCACCTTTGAAGATTCTTCAAACTCTCTCCTCTATGTATATTAAATTATACAAGATTCTATGACAGATGTGACTATAGACATAACATTGTTCTACATTCCGCTGAGTATTGACATCAAGTGAAGCATAAAACAATTCGACATATGTTCACCTAAGGTGTTCATCAGTGTCATGAAGAATTCCAAATAGAATCCAAACAAGTTTCCAAATCAAGTTTCCAAACAGAATGAGAGAAAGATAAAAATAAATGCCCAATAGGAACCTTGAAATGCAAAATAATTTGCTAGATAGTAAGATAAGTCCTTGATAAGTCTACAATCCATCAATCAACACACCTTTATTAAATGATTACTATGTTTTAGGTACTGTACTAAGTGCTGGAGATACAAAGACAAAAATGTAACAGTTCCTAGTCTAAGTCTGTAGTCTAAGAATAAATGCAAAGTAATGTTCTAGGCAGCCCTAGTATCTGGGGAATCAGGAGAGGTCTCTTGTAGAGGAAAGTAGCATTTGAGCACTAAATGAAGGTGGAGATTCCAAGGAGAAAAAGGGGAAATGGTACTCTAGTCTTGGCAGACAGCCTGTGCAAAGGAAGACAAAGATTTAGGGTTTTTTTTTTTTTAAGAGTCATTACAGTCATTAAGAGGAATAAATAAGCCTAGAAAGGTACTTTGGAAGTCATGAGGTTCATGTAAACTGCATGGCAGTTTTCTTAAAGAATCAGAACAAAGGATTCCTGAACAACTACCAACAATTTTCGAAAGGTCACAGAGAATGGAAGAGGTGCTATAGGACAGAGATTTCCAAAAAAGGAAGAAAGAAAAGTAAAGCCAGTGAACTTTGTTTTAATTTATGGATTAATATCTTAGAAGACATTATTAAAAGGATTGTTCATTAACAGCTAGAAAAAGAAACTAGTGTGTTTTCAATAAATCAATGCAAACCAGATTAATATTATTTGCTTTTTTTTTTTTTTTTGACGGGTTTACTGGTATTTCAGGGAAAATTTTTATGCAGAGTTTATCAACTTTTTAATAAGGTATGTAAAGGAGTCTTTTGTGGAATTCTTGCAGAAGAAAGGAAAAAGGAAAAAAGCATTTATTAAGCACTTACTATTTATCAGGCTCTATGCTAAGCACTTCACTTTACAAATATTATCTCATTTGATCATCAAAACCACCTTGGGAGATTTTTGTTGTTCCATCAATTCAGTCATGTCTGATTCTTTGTGACTCCATTTGGGATTTTCTTGGCAGGGATACTGCAGTGATTTGCTATTTCCTTTTCCAGTTCATTTTACGGATGAGAAAACTGAGGCAAACAAGATTAAGTGACTTGAGTCTTCCTGATTCCAGGCCTGGCACTCTATTCATTGTTCCACTTATAATTTACCAATATTTTAGTAAAGTCTATGCTGAAATATTTCAAGGAACTCCTTGAGAAAGAAAAAGGGGAACAAGTATTTATTAAACACTATTTATCAGGAGTAGCAGTGGATGGAAAGTCAGGCCTGTAAATCAAGAAATCTCACCTTCCTTAGTTCAAATCTGGCTTCAGACATTTATTAGCCATGTGACTCTGGGCAAGTCCCTTAACCCTATATGCCTGAGTTTCCTCATCTATAAAATGAACTTGACAAGAAAATGCCAAACCACTTCAGTATCTTTGCTTAAACAAACAAACAAACAAACAAACAAAAAACTCAAATAGGGTCATGAGGAGTCAGACGTGACTGAAAAGCAACTGACATTTATCAGGACTGTGCTAAGTAAGCACTTTATAATTTGATTATAATAACAATCTTGGAGAACAGGTAATATTATGACCCCCATTTTAGAGTTGAAAAAAATTGAAGCAAACAAAGATTAATGACTTGTCTAGCATCACACAGGTAAGTAGGTATCTGAGGCTGGATTTGAACTCAGGTTCAAGAATCAGACATGACTAAATTGATGGAACAACAAAAATCTCCCAAGGTGGTTTTGATGATCAAATGAGATAATATTTGTAAAATGAAGTGCTTAGCACAGAGCCTGATAAATAGTAAGTGCTTAATAAATGCTTTTTTCCTTTTTCCTTTCTTCTGCAAGAATTCCACAAAAGACTCCTTTACATACCTTATTAAAAAGTTGATAAACTCTGCATAAAAATTTTCCCTGAAATACCAGTAAACCCGTCCAAAAAAAAAAAGGAAATAATATTAATCTGGTCTGAATCCTGACTCCAGGACCAGTGAGCTATCCCCTTCTCCATAGGCACTAGCCAAAGCACAGTTAGATGAATTTAGAACCAGACATAAATTGGATTATTGATGTTGCAAGGCCAATATGGAAGGACATCTCTAGTGTTGTACTCTCAATGTTATTAAATACCTTTATCAGTGACTTGGATATCTGGATCAAATGGGAAAGGACTAAAAGCTAGATGAAATAGCTAATGCACTGGATAATGGAGCTCAAATTCTGAAAGACCTTGACAGAGGATAGAAGATGGGCCAAAAGTAGTAAGATGAAACCTAATCAGGTTAAATTTAAGATTTATCTTGTACTTGGATTTAAAAAACAATCAGCTTCACAAGTGTAAGATGAAGGAACAGTTCAACTTAAAAGATCTGAGAATTGTTGTTAAGTAATTTTCTAGTTATGTTTGATTCTTCATGACTCACTTTGCAGTTTTCTTGGCAAAGCTACAGAGTGGTTTGGCATTTCCTTCTTCAGATCATTTTTACAGATCCAAAAACTGAGGCAAATAGAGTCAAGTGACTTGCCCAGAGTCACAAAGCTAGTAAATACCTGAAGCTGGATTTGAACTCAGGATGATGAGTCTTCCTCCTTTCTGGAATGGTACTCTATCCACTGTAACACCTAACTTTCCCATGATGCAAATTCAGTTTTAGTCACTTGCACAATAAGGCAACTAGATCTTCAGGCACACTAAGAGAGGCACAGAATATTGAATACGGGGAAAAAATAATTCTACTGTCCTCTATGCAGATTTGATCCAAGCTAGAGCACTGTGTTTAATTCTGGATATCAAATTTTAGGAAGAATATTTCTAAGCAGGAGAATATACAGAAGAAGAGGATTGTCATAAGGAAGGGAATTCAGAGTGTGTTGTGTGATGATTAGTAAAGGAATTGGAAATGTTTAATCTCAAGGAGAAATGACTTGAGATTTTTGTTTATAAGTATTTGAAAGGCAGTCACAGAGAAAAGGGATTTATGTTAGTTTTCTAGCTCTAAGGAGCAGAACAGGATCAATTTGTGGAATACATAAGGAAACAATTGCTTAATCTTGAAGAGGTATACAAAAGTGAAATAAATGCATGTTATTTTCCCTCATTGGAAGCTGTCAAATAAAATCTGGATGACCAATTGTTGTGGATGTTATAGGTTTCTGAGGTCCTTTCAATTGTCTGATTCTATGAAGAATTCCTTATGATAAGGAGATTCAATTGTCTGATTCTATGAATAATTCCTTATAATGAGTAGGTTCTGAAAGTGTCGAAGAGTAATTTTACAGAGATTGGTTTATCCATTTACATGTGAAAAGCAAAGTGGATGAAAAATGAATACTATGAAGATTAAGCCATACAACTTAACAAGTAAATTGTTGTCGGTCCATATTTATGAATATCTAAAATAAATGCTGCAGATGGACAACAATCTGGAATCAGATTTGGAAGATGAACTTTGACTAGAAGGCATTTGTAAAGTTGTATACTACTAGCATTGTTTCCAAATTTTGGAAATTATGAGATCGAGTCATATAATAGGAGAATCTAAGAAGAAACAAGATCACAAGGAATCCAAAGGGCAATAGCCAAGCAACCAACCAACTAATCAATCAATTAAGCATCTACTATGTGTCAGACACTGCCAAGCACAGGGCATACAAAAAGAGGCTCCTTGAGGAGTTTACAACTTTATATAGAAGAAAACATGAAAATGAAAATTTATAAAGCAAACTACAAATACTAAATAATTAAGAGAGAAGTCACTAGAATTAAGAAGGATTGGGGTAAAGGATGGGATTTTAGTTAAGAGTTAAAGCCAGGAAGGTCAGTAAGTAGAGTTGAGGAGAAAGAATACCTAGGCATGGCCACAGAGAATGTCAATAAATTCAGTAAGTGTCTGAGAAGAGAATTGACTCTGACTCCAAGAACAACCCATTTTCTGCTATACTGAATGCTAAAAGAATCAGAGGAAAACCTAAGATAAGCTCAGCTGATATTCTACAGAGTTTTTATAGAAAGATATAACTAAGAGTTGTTCAGGATTAGAAGTCATGAAGGGATTGCAATCTGCACTCGTGGTGGAAGGAACCACACTGAGGAAATCAAGAATCAAGAATCAAGAGATCCAGTATTTTAAGTATCAAAGTAAGTGCATAAGAAAGCTTTGGAGAAACAAGGTGGTGTAATAGAAAGTGTGGGATGTGGAATCCAGAGAATCTGGTATCCAATCCCACCTGAGCCACTTACTATCTTTATGACCCTATGTCAGTCATTTATTCTCTTTTGGCATCTTTTCCTTTTTTTGGATGTCCCCTCCAGTTGTGACTCTGATCTTATGACCCTTTCTGCCCAGCCTGACTATCCTAGAGGATTTGGGATTATGACTTTAAAGTTGAAGAACCCTTAGGGGTCACCTAACCCATTTTGTAGAGGAGAAAACTGAAATCCAGAGAGGTCAAATGATCTGTTAAGGATGAGTACTAAGTGACAGAGCCAGGTCCTCAAAGTCTATCTTCTCACTCCACACACAAGATACTTTCCACAATATTAGAACATCATTTGCAAAGGAAAATTGGTAGGGGGAGATAGAGATGCTCTCCTTTGTCTCACCTGGTGTGAAATCCTGTTCTGACTTCACAAGTACATCTGTATTTTTATTCCAGATAGTGTGTAGTGTGCGGACAGTGTGAGGTTGTGAAGTCTGACATCTCCGACACCCACTGCTTGTCTCATTTGAATGTGAACAAGCTTCGCCATAAACAGAACTTGCGAGATCAGCAATGGCGTTCTGAGCCTCCACTAGACAAATGGGAAGCTTGTAAATGTCAATTCCCTATAAGCAAAGATTTCTGGGTTAACAACAATGAGGGACCATGCTTCCATCATGCTGCTTGCCAGAAGGTCTCCCCAAACTGGCTCATTATTGCAGGAAACCTTGCCATTAGCCATTTTGACATCAAATGGAATAACTGAGATTGCTAGCCCACCTTCTGGATCATATGGACATTAGTCTCCTGGATAAGACATTGCTCAAACAATAAGGGACTTTTTTTTTTTTTACAAGGAGGTAGATTCCAGGGGAGAGAATGGAATAGACTAGGGATAGAGTCCCAGTCCATAGCTAGGGTTCAGAAATTTTTTTTCTGGGTGAAGCTTTTAAAGGACTCATACATGACTTCCTTATGATATTGACTTTGTTTTCATTTTTCCCCACTAGCTTCCTTCATTATTCTTCCTTTCTTCTAATTAAGGCGGTCTCAGATTAAGCATCGTCTCAGATATACTCTGTGAACCAAGTATCATCAATCACTGCCTACTGACCAGAGCAAGCTAGTTCCATTAATAAGAAACTCCTCCAAGCTAACTCCCTATCCCAGCATCAGAGCACAACTGCCAGCATACATAGTTCCCTTGATCAAGAAAGTACTCATAATAGGCAGGGGAAAATAATTCCTACTGAAGATGAAGGGGAAAGAACAGTGCTTTGTATTTTATTATCTGAATTTAACAAATATCATATAAGATGAGCATTTTCATATAGATTGCAGATCAAATAAAGAGTACTGTATATGTAGCTGGGATTCTGTACCATGACATATAGTTTATTTTCTTTCTATATATACAACACGTGCAACATGTTACTCTCAAAACTTTCCTGCTTGTCTGTTTCTTATTGATTTTCCTTCTGTTTTTATGCTTTGTTAACCTGTTTATTTTTTTTTCTTTCCATTTTTGGTAAGTCTATTGCTACATCCCTCCCATTTTTTCTTTCAAACTCCTCAAAACTCAAAGAGAAATGCAAATTCCAAGTATCAAATATACATAGTTAAGCAAAATAATTTCTAACCTGACCATGGCTGAAAAATTCTTGTCTCATAATATATAACATTTCACTCTCAGAAGATGTATAATTTGCCAAAATAATTATTAGTTATAGTGTTGCTTAAGTCTTTCTTAATTCTTTATCCTTATAATGTTGTTATAGCATAACATTATATTCATTTCTTATTAATGGAGCTAGCTAGCATGGGTATAGTTCTGGTTCTGCTCACTGCACTTATTTTGTATCAGTTTTCACAAATCTTCCCAAGTTTGTCTGTATCTGTCCCTTTAATCATGTCTTCAGGTACAATAATATTCTATTGCATTCACCATAATTTGTTCAAGCATTCTCCAATTGATGGGTACCACTTTCACTTCTTTGCTACTTATGAATCTTTTTTCCTATTTCTTTGGTGTCTTTGGGATATAGGCCTAATAATAAAATTAATGAATCAAATGATACAAAAAGTTTAGTGACTTTTAAAATATATTTTCAAATTTCTTTTAGAATGGTTTGATCAATTTATAGCTCCACTAAGTCAATGGTCCATGTATTTCTATGAGAATAGCTTTGATGTGAATTAGTAATTAAAACCATTCATGTTTGATCGGAACCAGGGTTTCTTCAGACAAATGAAATCCAAGAAGCCTAGATGGATAGATAAACCCATTGCAGGAGTAGAGACTTGGAGGTTGTATGGTGTGTCAGATATAGGCTATATTAGCAGAAACCTGCTTACTTCAGGAAAGCATAATAGCATGAACACTGGATCAAGAATAAGGGAGCCTGGTTTTGAACCCTGATTCTGCTACTTTTCAGCTATGTGACTCTGGACACTTGGGCTTGACTTGAACCTTGGCTTTTTCAACTATAAATTGAGAGATTAGATTAGATGCTCATTAATGTCCCTATCAGCATTCTATCTATAAATCTATATATGCTCTCTTTTCCCAATGCTTCAGTCTTTGAGTTGCTTAAGGAGTCAGGATTGTAGGAGTCCCAGGACTTTCTGGGTCTGTTCCTTTCTGACTCAGCTACTCCAATAAGGTGATGAGTGAGGGTACATAATAGCATATCTGTCATGATAGGAGACATTCTGAGTACACTTTATAGTTACTATTTCCTATTGGTACAACTTCCCAGGTTTAATTGAATAAACATTTTTCATCAATACCTAGGTTGGCTTTAGGATATACAATGTTGTGTACATGAACATGACCTGGACCAGTAGATGGAAAAAGGTCATGAAGAGATTATAGAGATTTCTAAATCTAGGATCCCCCCATGAGCCTGGCACTGTATAGGGATGGATTCCATACTCAATCTGGTATCCTCTTATATATACATCTCCATACTTGCGTTGGACTATCATTTCTTAAGAGTACACTTTGATTTGGTCTCATTGTTCAATCATCTCAATTATGTCTGACACTTTGTGACCTCATTTGGGGTTTTCTTGGTAAAGATTCTGACGTGGTTTGCATTTCCTCTCTGACTCATTATATACACAAAGATCTGAGACAAATAAGATTAAGGGATCACACAACTACTAAGCACCCAAGGAGGGGTTTGAACTCATGAAGGTGAGTCTTCCTGACTCCGGGCCCAGCACTCTATCCACTTCACCACCTACTTGCCCATATACCTTACACATGTGTTCAACTACCTTTTCTTAAGGCTGTCCCTTGGTCCTCGGTCCCAAATCTGCCACTTTTAGTCACCAGAGAGCCTGGTATTCTTGGATGGATGTGGCATTCCTCCCACAGGCTTTCAGCACAAATCATCCTACTAGCCTGCAATCACAATTCAGTGCCAAGTTTTAAAGAGGCCAGTTGTAGATGTTAGGGCTATGACTCATGCTTAGTATGGCTTATCTTCCACAACCAGTGGACGTTAGAAAAGACAAACCATGGCACTAACCAAATCCTGCCATGCTAAACTTTATATCTTCATTAGGAGTTGCCTTATAATCATAGCATGGCAAAATGGAGATGGGACTGAACTTGACCTCAGAGAATCTGGATTCAGATCTGCCACTTACTACCTGTATGAACTTGGGTAAATTGCTTAATTTCTCTAGAGTTCAGGTTCCTTATCTGTAAAATCAATCAATCAATATGTATTTATTAAGCACCCAGCATGTATCAAGTGCTATAGTAGATCCAGGTATCACAAGTAAATGAAATAGAGCCTGCTCTGAAAAAGTTAACATCTTATTAAAATGAGAATTATATGAGATGGCCCCTTAACTGGATGACTCTGAACAAGTCACTTGATCTGGTTGATTTTTGGTTTCTTGCTCTGGAAAATTAATTGATTGGACTTCATAAACTCTCGAGTTCCATTCCAGCTCTGATCTATGCTTCTATTTTTCAGGGAGCTTTAGCTTCACAAACTTCAGAGAGCTCATGAAATCACTATTCACAGTTTTCTATGATCTCAACCCTCATCTTAATGAGTAGAAATTATGGAAGGAGAAATTGCTTCTTTCTCATCAGATTTTTGTAAAAGTAGAATGGGCTTGTTCAAGAGGTCCACTTTCACTGGAGAATTTTAAGCCAAAACTTGGTGACTATTTGGAGGTAATGTAGAGAGGTTTTGTTCAGAAGTGGGCTGCAATAGGAGTTCTCTAAGTTCCTTTTCAACTCTGAGATAATAGGAATCTGTGATTCCTTTTAGTGACATAATAGAGATCAGACAAAGGTTTGCCTGGACAATTAGGAAGAACCTTCTTCAGATAGGGAGTCATGTGACAACAGACAACAGACAACAGATAAGCCCATACTAACCAGCACACAGGCCCTTCAGGACTTTGGATGAGGGGAGAGAGGGAGCCAGGAAGGAAGGAATAAGCATTTATTAAGCACCTATTATGTGCCAGACATTATGTTAAGCACTTTAGACATATGACCTCATTTGATACTGAAGAAGGATACTCAGTGCCATGGATAGTGATGAGAAAGCTCAGCTTTGTCACTTGTGTATTGGAAATAAGCAAGAAAGACATAGCTCTCATTCTCAACTATTAGTCAGAGTTCCCATAGCCATGAGGGGAGCAGACAGCCCTTACACTAATGGGTATAAGGTAGAGGGCAAGATCTAAGAGGTCAAGGAAATACCAAGTATGAGAAAGTGGGATCAGTTTTTTTTGAGCAAGAGTGATGCTAACCAAAGAACTGGGCCTGGAAAAATGGAGAGTAGGTATATATTTCTGAACAAGGGAGCTATTTTCATCAGAGGACCAGAGATAGGATAGGACTTCAGAGTTGATCTATCCTAACCTGTACCTATCTAGAAATCCCTCAAACAAGCATCAATTAATCAATTAGTCAACAAGTATTTATTAAGTGCCTATTATGTACCAAGCACTGTCCTATGTTCAGGGAAAACAAAGATGAAACAATCCCTGCATTTAAGGAGTTGTCATTCTATTTGGGGAGAGAAAAATAAATGAATCAACAAGCATTTATTATGCTAGTAGTGCTAGCATATCTGGGGATACAAAAGCTAAAATAATATAGTCCCTGTCCTCAAAAAGCTTACATTCTATTGATGAGAACAATATGAACACAAACACACTGTATCAAACATATCAGGTAATAATGTTCCTGATAGCTTTCCTGACAACAGTCATTCAGCTTCCACTAAAAAACTTCACTGATAGGGAACTCATTGTCTCTCCAAGTAGCTCATTTGACTTTTGAACAGCTCTGATCCTTAAAAAGTTCTCTCTTAACATGGAGCTGAAAGCTGCTTTCCTTCTACCCATTTCTCCTATCATAGTTCTGCTCTCTGCTGCTAAGTAAAACAAGTCTAATGGTTTTCCCAAATGACAGTCCTCCAAATACATGAAGACAGATATCATGTTCCTTCTAAATCTTGGCTAGTTAGTTGAGCATTTATATCAGTGACTTAAATGAAAGAATTGATAGATAATATGCTCCCCAAGTTTGAAGATGGCTCAAAGCTAAGAGGCAGAGTTAACAAGCTAAATGAGAGGACTGGAATCCAAAAAGTTCTCAACAGGCTGGAACACTGAATCAAATCTAATAAGATGAAATATAATAGAAGGAAACCTGAGTTGCTTTTTTTTTAAGGTGCAAAAGAATAGGATGGGAGAGTCATAGCAGACAACATATAAAAAGTTTTTGTGGATTTTAGTAGATACAAACTCCATATAAGTCAATAACATGAGGCAGCAGACAAAAAAGTTAATTTAATCTTCTGCTGCATTAGCAGAAGCATAATGGATGGAAACTTCTAGATGTCTCAGTGTCCCCTGGGGCACTTGCCTTCAGAGACAGAAACCTGGAGGCAAGCCCAGTTGCCCACGAATTAGAATCTGATGTTATAGCTCTTGTCATTCCTTGTTGGAACAATGCTATAAGGGGCTGGGAATCTGGTAGAGTTAATAAGGACACAAGCTCTACAACTATACATATCCCCTCTCCCCTCACCCCGATCAAACTTTTAATAGAGGAGCCCAACCAAGAGCTCTCAGCCATTCACACTCACATATCACACCTCCTGTGACAAGGTCTACTCATCACAAACATTACTTGTCCTGAACTGTTCCTCTGAAGCTCAGGCAATTTCTAACAACTCCAATGACACATAAAACATACTACAGACTTCTGCAGACTCTTTTAATGTCCCTCCCACCCTGCCTTGAAAAATCTCAATCTTCCTAATATTACTGTGGAGAGTAAATCTGGCAACAATACCCACATTTGTTCTCACAACAGCCTGATCTGAAAGAATGAAAAGGAACTATGTTAACCATGATATGCTGCTGTCAGACTAAAGCTGTAATATTGTATTAAGCTCTGAAGACCACATTTTCAAAAGTGTCCAGATGAGGGCCTTCAGGAGAGTAAAAGGCCTGGAGACCATGCCATATGAGGATCAGCTGAAGCTAAGGATCCTTACCATGAAAAAGAAAAGGGTTAGAAATAGTGGCTCTATAAGCTTCTCCTGACATCTGTTTCCAGTCAAAGTGTTTTATAATTCTTATGAAGCTTCTCCCCACCCTCTTACATTTCAGCCAAAGTGATCTGTTTTATATTATCTAATCACATTATGTCTTTTACCTCTGTACTCTTGAAAGGACACTCTCCTGCTATTGTATCCCTCCCAAATCACCTTGTGTTTATTTTCTATATATTTGCATATCCTCGTACATAGGCAGCTGGGGTACCTAGGTGATACAGTGGATAGAGACTAATCTTCCTGAGTTTAAATTTGGCTTCAGATGCTGCGTGACTTTGGACAAGTCACTTGCCCTAGTTCTTTATCTATAAAATGAATTGGAGAAGAAATAAAGGAAAACCACTCTTATAGCCTTACCGAGAAAGTCCCAAATGAGCTTGGACAAGAGTTGGAAACCCAAGAGCAACAGTAAACTAATACATCAACAACTAGGTGGTGCAGTGGGATAGAACAGTGAGGTTGGAGTCAGGAACATCTTAATTCAAATACAGCTTCAGACAGTTATTAGCTGTGTGAACCTAGGCAAGTTACTTAATGTCATTTTCTGTTTTCTCATATGTAAAATGAACTGGAGAAGGATAGTGAAAACCACTCCAGTATCTCTGCCAAGAAAATCTCAAATGGACACAACTGAAATGACTGAACAATAAAACATGTCTATACACACACGTGTCTCCCCTGATACAATGTAAGCTTCTTGAGGGTAAAGGACTGTTTCATTTCTGTCTTTGTTTCTCCAAATCCCAGTGTCTGGCATATAGGAGGTACTTAATGCTTGGCAACTGAATAATTGATTGACTATAAAAGATTTTTCCTGATTCCTCGGTCTTGCCCTATTCTTAATTAATTAACTATATTAATTAATATGTATTTACTTCTCTATGTAAATATTTTACAACCCAGTAGAATATAAGTTCCTTGGGACTGTTTGTTTTTTTATTCTTTATACTTAGCACTTAATCACAGGATTCCTAGTAGACTGGATAAAAGATAAAATTTTGAGTCAGGATGAACTAATTTGACTTCCATCTAGAACATTGCCTAGCTTTGTGATGCTGGGCAAATCACTTCATGTTCCTGAAACCAAGTTTACTAATCTATAATATGGGAATAATAAGCACTCATTTTACAAGGTTTTTGCAAGACTGAAATAAGGCAATAAATACAAAAATGTTTTCTAAACCTTATTGCACTATAATAATATCAGCTATTATTATATTGTTGTTATTTAGTCATGTCCAACTATTCATGACTGTGAATCGTAGCATGCCAGTGCTGTCCATGGGGTTTTCATGGCAAAGATTCTGAAGAGGTTTGCCATTTTCTTCTCCAAGTTATTATTGCTGGTGTTTAATAAATGCCTGTTATATTTGGAATTCAGAAGGAGATGGAAGTTATAAGAATACAACTTTTGGATGAACATAAAGAAGAACTTTCTCATAATTAGAGCTATTTTTTCTTGGTAGCTAGTTTATTCCCAATTACTAGAGTTTTAGCAGAAACTGAACAACCATTTATCAATGATGTTGAAGACAGGTTTTGCATCTCAAGCAGGTATTAGACTAGATGACCTCAAAGTGCCCTTCTACCTCTGAGATGCTGATTTCATTAGCCTGAATTTACCAAACATCAGCTGCTTTTTTAACTTGAG
The DNA here is from genome assembly GCF_902635505.1 of Sarcophilus harrisii. Lineage (NCBI taxonomy): Eukaryota > Metazoa > Chordata > Mammalia > Dasyuromorphia > Dasyuridae > Sarcophilus > Sarcophilus harrisii. The sequence continues at coordinate 538,190,263 of NC_045428.1, forward strand.
CTAGGAACTAGAGTTCATCAAATTCATTACTAAATCCTTAGACAAATATGGGAATTCACGGATGCCCAGATAATAGATTTGTGATTCTAAAGTTTCCTATTCTTTTCATTCAAGTTTAGGAAGGTGGTTATATCTGCAGGCAGAGCTTGGGTTGGGACTTTTAATGGACTTTGGTTTCATAGCACTGGCAGATGCATTCTGGATTTGAGAAACAGAAGGCAGGGAACTTGGGAAGGAAATATGGCAGTTGGGAATGGCCAGTATAGGGCCACTATAGGTTGGGGGCAGAAACAAAATTGTAATAAACTATAATCAATTACTGGGAATTCAGATTATAGAACTGAAAAACTAGAGGTATGTGCAGGATCTAGAATATAATCAAGATGAGGGTCTAAAGAGAGTGTGAGGGAAATAGAGAGCAGCAAAATTCAGAGTTTTGCTGTGGTAATTTTATGCTGAGTTAAATAATGAGATGTTGAGTTCAAATGAGTTATTTTAACTTAAAACCAAACTTAGTTGTTCTATAAGGGCATAATTAATGATGGTGAATAACAACAATTAACATTTACACAGTGCTTACTATGTTCTAGGCACTGTGATAACTGTTTTACAATTATTATTTCATTTGGTCATAATAATAACAATAATAGCTAACACTTATATGGTGCCCACTATGTGCCAAGTACTTTGCTAAGCACTTTATAACTAGTATCATATTTGCCCATCCTAATAACTCAGATAGGGATGGGAGTAAGGAGGTTAGGTGCTATCATTGTCCCCATTTTACAGATGAGGAAACAAAGGCAAGGTCACAGAGGCAAATCTAAGACCAGATTTAAATTCGGGTTTTCTTCATTCCAGAACCAGAACTCTATCCAATGTACCAGCTTGATGACCAGCTACATATAAACAGGCACATATTCCAATTTTTTTGACGTCCCTTCTATTACTCTCTTTGCTCTCTGTGGTTATAGCCAGTTTTAAAATCACAGACATGTAGGTGCTTATTAGAACCAGCTAGTGCTCCTTTTTCAAAGACCAATCTCTCTAGGGACTCCATCAGGCTCTACAGGGAGGATATTAAGATTCTAGACATTTCCTTTAAAAAATAAGTTTTATTGAGGTCTTTTGTTTTTGTATGTTACAACCCCTCTAAAGGGAAGGCTGATCATAAAATCTCAGATTTCTAGTTCTTCCCAGATTGGGATGAAGGAAAAACTAATGTAAAATCAACTCTCTGTCGGGAGTGGGGGAAAGCTTTCCAGGATTGTGAGAATTTTGTAACTCTAGAGAAGGAAGAAAGAAAGAAGGGATAGGTGTCAGTTATTATATGGCAACAACATGATCATGACAGTAGTCAGTGCCTTTCCCATATGAAATTTCATTTTTTAGTTCATGAGAGATGACTTCTATAGACAAAGTAGGAGGGAGGACTGTGTGTTTTTTATTGTAAGAGCTCCATCCTATCTACAGCAGGAACACTGAGAGAATAATCAGTCCCTAACCCATCCTAGTCTACCACTTAATTGCATTTTAAAAAAAATTATTCTGTAAAAAATACATTTTCTAGGATTAATATTATTTCTCATAAAGACCTTGTCGTTGAGCCTATTCTTATGTTGCCAGGTGTCTCTTTGTCTGAGGCATGAGGAAATAGAAAAAGGAGAGAGCTCCACTGATGAGAATGATCTTTCCCAGAGCAGAGCTGGAAATTCAATCCCCAGTCTGTTGTTAGAGAGTGCCTCTCATACATTTGCATGAGACATTTCATAAGTAAAGAATTACTAAGAATGTGGACCACATCTTATAAATCTTCCTCATAGACATAAACCAAGATTACTCCTACAGGGTTCTCTTCCCAAAATAACTTCCTCCTTCCCTTGTAACAACAACAACAGCAACTATTACTACAACTACTAGTACTATTACTACTGCTACAACTACTACTACAACAACTATTACTACAGCTACTATTACTACTACTACTACTACTACAAGTTTTAAGTAAAACCAACTGACCCACAGATTAAATCTGACAGAGTATGCAACATCTATAGCCATAGTTCTCCTATCTCTCCAAAGCAAGTAAGAGAATGCATTTATTTCATTGCATCTTCTCTAGGCCAAGATTACTCATTAATATCCTCGATCATTGTTTTTCATTAATTTCATTTCTGTTATTTTAGTCTATATATATATATATATATATATATATATATATATATATATATGTTTTTCCTGTTTTTGTTTACTCTTCTTTAGTTCAGGTAAGGTTTCTTATGTTTTTCTAAATTCTTCACATTCCCCATTTCTTAAGACAAAAGCCTTTAAGGTATGACTACGACCATCACAATGGTACACAGCAACAAAACTCATCCATCTTATTCGTGTTAGCACTGATGGATCTTCAATATTGTACATTGCTTCCACCTTTTCCCCTTTTTCTCAGGTATGGCTTATTTGCTTCCTTGTGGCTGTACATAGTGACTGATTGGACTCAGAGGCTCCCATATGGCTGCATTTCAGACCTTTGAATCTGATGTCTCCAGGGATGGAAGAGCGCAAGTCTCTTTGACACAGTCATGAAGGTTGGTCAAGACTCTGACATGTAGTTTTCTAAATGTTTTTAATGAATCCTTTCCCAAAACAAAATAAAAACTCCACGACCCCAGCCCTCAGGTGTCCATAGTTAAATTAATATTCCTGGTGATTCAGCAGGAATATTGAAATATTTGTCATATTAAAAGCCTCAATTCCTCTAACAAGGAAAGGACTGCCTTTTTCAAAAATGCATATTTACTCCTCTCCTTCAAACCTCTGCTTAACAAATTCCTTTTCCAAAAAGCCTCCTTGCATCTCTAGAGATTTGATCACTTTTTTACTTGGGGGCCCTCAACACTGAGGTTTGTTCTGTAATCTGTTTGTATTATATTAATTTGCATTGCGATACATTGCTTTAAGTCGATCCAACAATTCAATTAGGCAAACGTGCTAAATTTATTAAAGTCAATACTTATTAAGAGCCAGTTCAGTAGAGCATAAAGGGCTCTGGATTTGGAGTAAGACCTGGGTCTGAATCTCAACCCTGCTACTTATCATATAGATCATCCTGAATCAGTTAACTTCTCTGGCACTGAATTGTTTCATTAAATCTGTGATTCTAAGATGAGTGCCTATCATGTACAATATATACATATATTTATACAGACACACACACACACACACACACACACACACTCTGGGGGTACGAAGCAAAACTAAAACAATCCCAGCTCTGAAGAATTTATTCCCTACCTGCAGGTAGGATACAATATACACGTAGATAAGAAAATAAAAGAAGATGAAGAAAGAGAGAATGATGCAACTGAGGAAATGATAATTACTAAACTGAGCCTTAAAATTAGTGATCACTTGCTTTTTGTTTTTTGTATTTATGTTCCCAATGGCTAGTAAAGTGCCTAGACCATAGTAGGTGTTTAATAAATGCTTGCTGATTGACTGACTGATGAAAAGAAGATTCTTAAAGTTTTGGATGAGGATGGATTTTATTCCAGGAATAGGAAATGACTTGTAAATCGATGGAAGCAGGAGATGCAGTGTCAAGTTCAGAGAATAGCTTAGTTTAGATTAAAAGTGGCATTTATAAATGGAAGCAATATGGCTGGGAAAGTTAAGCTGGAAATTGTGGAGCGCCTCAAAATGCCTGGTTAAAGTGTTAGTATTTTATCTAGAGGCAATAGAGAATAAACCCTTTGGAATTTTGAGTGGTATGGCAAAATGGTTAGCTATATATTTCATCTTTTTTGCATGTGTGTAGAGTGGATGTATTGTTCCCCATCATAAGAGGTGGCTTTGGACCTCGCACCTCTCATCTGATCCCTTCTCAAAGCTGAGAGAGTAAATGAGACAAGGAGAAGAGATGGGGACTGCTTTTAATTCCATACACAGAGGCTATTCAGGTAACCACTTACCTCGGCAGGTAGGCAAAGGAAAGTCCCATGTGGCACTATTCTCAGAACTGGCATGGCAGGTGAGCACTGCATGTCCCTCCAGAAAGAAGCCAGTGTTACAGCTATAGCGGACTTTATCTCCCAGGTTGAAAGTTGTGCCTTGTTGGATGCCATTGGGAAGTCTTCCTGGGTTCCCACATGTGTGACTGGGGAGAACTGTTAAAAGAAAGAAATCATGATTAGTCACTAGCCAAAGCCTTTCATCCTTTCTCTTTTTTCTTACCTTTTCAGAAGGATCATTAATAACCCTCTCTCCATATAGGCAACAAAATTTAGAAAGGATTCCCATTGCCTAAAGGCAAAAATCCAAACTACATAAGCCAGCAAGCAAGACCCTCCAACACCTATCACCCACCTACTTTTCCAAATTTCCTTCCTTCAGCTAAACTGTAGGTGCTTTAGCACCAATGAATTTGACCATTTCTGTTGTATGAAATTCATTTACATATTCTCTGTTTATCTAAATCCTGCTCACCCTCCAAGATCCAGTCAAAGTCCATTCCTTTTGGCCTTGACTACTCCACTTATGTTTCCTCCTTCCTCTGAACTCCAAAGCATTCCCTCAGCAGACAACCATTATACAGGGACCTTCATTACAATTCATCTTTTCATGAGTGCATACATCTTATTCTCATTTCCTTAGTAGATATCAATGCCAAAGCCCAAGGCCTGGTAGAAGCCCCTACGTCCGCATGAAGGAAAAGCTCAGAGAGTTGCATGGTTGTTTATAGAAAAGGATAGCTCATACCTTTTACTAGGAGCCATTCACCTGGGGCCTCATTGAAAAGCGTACAGATACCCAATCACTCCCAAATGTCCAATTTCTTATATTTGCATTACATGACAATGATTTAAACCATATACCCCCCACTTTAAAAAAAATGAGAAAAACCTCTAAAATGGTAAGTGATCTGCTCAGAATCACAAAAGGGATGGCATCTCAGATTCCAAGAGATAAAGTGATAAGATAAAAGAAACTATTTCTACATCCTTTATTTGTTGAAATTACATTCTAAGAGAGCAGAATACCTTTGGCTTTGTCATTTAGTCATTTTTTTCAGGCATGTCCTACTCTTTATGCTCCCATTTGGGCTTTTGTGCCAAAGCTACTAGAAAGATTTGTCATTTTATTCTCTAGCCAATTTTATAAATGAAGAAATTGAGACTAACAGTTAAGTGAGTTGCCTAGGGTCATACATCTAAAACATGTATAAGGATAGATTTGAACTCATAAAGATGGGTTTTCCTAACTTCAAGTCTGACACTCTATCTATGAAACACCTAGTTAGCCACCTTTGGCTTAGCAGGGACTCAAGAAAAATTTCCAAGTTCCTTATCTGGAGCTTTGCTATATCCCAAATACTATTCTAGGGCCAGAGGTGTGAACACAGGTGACAACATGTAGCATTTACCTCCAAATCTGCTCTCTGGATCTCCCTACCTAGATTGTAAGTTTGTGAATTTTAATGAGTTGTATGACATTATTTTACCCGGTGTTTATTAGTAGGGCATTGTCATCAATTACAATTGTTTACAAAAAACAAGATGGGTTACATCTTCTTAATGCTTAAATCTAGCTCAAAGAGGACCACCATCTTTAGCAGAGGGCTAAGAAATGAGAGACATTGGCAGGAATTTTCAGAAGATGGGGGAATAAGTGAATAACAACAGATAGTATTTATATAGAGCTTTAAAGTTTGCAAAGTTATCTTATAAATATTAACTCATTTTATCCTCACAATAACTCTGGTGGTTAGGTGCTATTTTAAAGCATTTAAATTAAAAAAAAAATTATTTCCCCCATTTTAAAGAGGGAATAATTGAACCATAGAGAGAATAAGTAATAAGTCTAGAGTCATATAATCAATAAGTGTCTGAGGCCAGATTAAAAATTAAGTCTTTTGGGTTCCAGGTCTAAAATCCCATCTACTACATTACCTAGCTACCTCTTAGATTAGCCATGGGAGTCATTACAATATAGGAAAATCTCTTTTCCCCTATGTGTAAGGCTCGATCTATAGCAAGTCACTTAATGTTTTAAAGGTTCATTTTTCTCATTTGTTTAAAAAAAAGTGGGGGGGGAGGTTTGAACAAAGTGGTCCTTAAGATACTTTTCAACTTTCATTCTATGATTCCATGAGGTATAGATGCCCATCAGCCTCTGTGGAGCCTGTGATGGAGGGACAAAGGTCTCTGTGGATGTCCAGGGAGTCTGGTAAAGTATGCTGTTTACAGAAACTTTAGCATTGAGGGTTGCTTCTAAAGTCAGAGAACTTCATTCCCAATTCCTCATCTCAGAACCAGAAATGATTCCATCTCACCATATGTGCCTTCTTTGCCTTTCAGAGCCATCACCTTCCATCCTTTCATTGCCTTACTCTGTCAGAAGAGTTTGGCCCAAGGTGGGCAGGTGGAGTAGTGTTAATTCCAAAAGAAAAGGAGCCCAAGGTGAGGGGGAGGGAGAGAATCAGGGTAAATGAGCTGAGAATCGGTATAGAACTAACGTTTCATTTTCTGCAACAAGACGCAAAGACCCAATTTAATTAAATTACTAATGTCAAATTTCTAATGAACCTGCTTCGGCTTTGGGGCTTTCTTCCTTGGAAATTAATGGCTGGAACGTCACTATAAATAAAAGTCGATCATTTTTAAAAGTCACTCTCCAATGCTTGCTGCTCTTTACTTAATGAACTCTTAACAATCAGACCATTTTGACCTGTCTCTTCCTGGGGGACCCATACTATGAAAAATGGGTGTCTGTCCCCCAAGATCTTTCATCTTGCTATCCCTCAGCAAATACAGCACCCATGTGGAAACAGAAAGGCTTGGAAAGACAATGCTTGCTAGGAGACAGCTGGATGGCTCGGTCTTAAGAGTGACTTTTTTTTTTAAACCTCCAGCCTAATTCCCTATTCTGTGCTTTTTAATAATGTCAAGGACAACATTTAAAGTGCAAGCCTTTGTGATGTGGCCAGCATACAACTTACTGGACCGACACGAGAGATTAAAGACAGACTGCTAAAGGAGGCTTTGGAAAACACAATATTCTCTGATTTCCCCTACGAGTTCCTTGGAGTAGATATTATAACCATTCAGGCTCCCATGTCTATAAAAGCTTCCCTTTGATTGCTTACACAATGAAGAGCAGAATATTTACATCCGACAGTGCATGGAACAATATTGTTAAAGCTTCACCCTACATTGACCAATTCCATCATAGATTAGCTGTGGGGAGTTTCATTCCCCCCACCCACCTTAAGAATTCCATTCTTGACAATCAGCACAATAGCCTCTGTGATTGTGTGACAATAGATTTTCTTTCTGGCTGGAAGACAACAAAGGTTAAATCATCTCCTTTTTGTTGCTTCCTTTTTAATTGGAGACTTTGTTTCCCATATAGGAATGAAAAGTGGTTTGTTATTTCTGGAGAAGCAGTGTTGTGAATCTTTATTTCTTTCTGCTATCTAGCCAAAAGGAAAATGTGAAGTGGAGATAGGGTAAGAGAAAATGCTGAAGGACAGTGTTGTGGTAGCTGGAACAATATTGAGTTCTAGGGTGAAAAAGGGAGGTCATATATCTATTTCCCTATCTCAGGTAGGGCCATATTAGATTTTTTTTAGTCAAGTCAGATTGAAGTTGAGAAAGAGGGGCAAGTCTTGGGAATGTTAGAGAAAAAGCCAGAAGACACACAGGATTTTGCCTTTTCAGTGTGTGAGGAAGTGAGGAGTACAGATTTGGTTACTGTTAAGATTTGATCCCCTTCACCTTGAGAGCCAATTGAATATATGGAATGAAGAATATCTTCTTATATTCAGCCAGCTAGTGGAAAACCCCTAGAATACAGACAGGACATCAGGGTCAGACCCCAGAAGAGTTGTTTGATGAAATATGACTGGGTAAGAGTGAGAGTTTTCTAGGGACATAAGGCAGCATTTTTCTAGGATTCCACTGCCTTCTTCCCTGAAAAAGAACAGAAATGTTCAGGGTCATGAGTTGATAGGAGATGTATAGCCTTTTGCAGGAGACTTCAAGGGGATATAAAGATGACTGAAAAGAATGAGGCTCACTTGAGTTCTTCCTGCTGGAGAGGAGGGTATTGGTTTGCTTTGGGGAGGTAGGGAATTTTCGTCTCTGCCCAGGAGTTGATTTGGAGAGGGGGTGGGTTTCTCTTTCGGTTTTATTTGTAGAACGCCTATGGACTACAGGCTTCTTGGATACATACCCCAAATTTCAAGAACAGCCCAATAGTGCCCCTGGGAATATATAATCCCCTTCCATTTCCTTTCTGTCTCTATGCTTGTGAGAAAGACTGTTAGGATTCATAGTAGAGCTAGCTTTCCCCCTGCAGAGAAGTTAGTTATCTGGTAGATGAGCATATTTGTTTTTGAGCTAAAATGTCCCCAAAGTAATCAGTGTATATTTCAATTCTGTGTGTTCGATAAATATACACCCCTGTTTTCAAGGAGAAATCTGTGTGTGAGAGAGAAATGTACTGGGTGCCATCTGCCAAGATACACAGCAGGGAAAAATGCGGGCAAAGCAGAATCCTTAAGAGAGGGCTATTTAAGGCCAGTTTGATCTGGAGCGAGAGCAGGAATACTCTAGGTCCATGGAAGTGCTCTCAGTGATGACAGAGGAGACAGAAAAGAGGAAGGAGGATTCTCTATCTCCCAATTCTAAGCAAAGACCTGAAATAGTTGGTTTTATTTTCCCTACTGGCCTGTCACAAGATGAGAAAGTCATCATTACTCCACTCATTTGGGTTAAGGCATTGCCTCTGAAAGACTATAAATTGCCACTACATTGCTTGGGAAGAGGAACATGCTGACTTATTTGCGACATTACTTTTTCCTACAAGAGGCCTTCTTTGAGCTCTCCTCTCTTCCCCAGAAGTCAGCAGCCTTCTCAACCACAAATGACTTTAATTTATTTTGTAAATCCTTTGTGTTTGTTTATCTGTATACACATTCTTTCCTTAAATAAAATATAAGTTTCCTAAGAGGAGGGACTGTTTCCCTCTCTTCTATGTATCTTCAGGTCTAGCACACTATTTGACACACAATAGGCATTCAATATTATGCTTATTCAATGAATGCATGTAATATTAATTATCAGCTAGGAGAGAATATTTCTCTGAGATGTGAATATAGAAGTAGGTCTGTTTTGATGGGGCCAAGGTTCCAGAAAAGCCTGGAGTGAAGAGATGATAAGAACAGGTCAGAGTGAATGAGGAAACTGAGGAACATGAAAAACCAAAGAATAGCATGAATGATCTCCATGCTCAAGGATGGAGATGGTATATTGGAAGAGAACAGAGACAACTATAATCTGTTCTTCAGCTCCCTCACAATCTGATCAAGCAATGGTTATAGGGGAACTATAAACCCCAAGAAGGTGACATGAGGGTTTCTTCAGTTAAGCAAGTTAGACTTGATTTCTTGGGTCTTTGGGAGGACCACCCTTCTAAAATTTCTAAGTGTCATTTCAATAAATTCCTCAATATTCTCTAAAAACATTCAAATATTTTAACGACTATAAAGTGAAGGAAGGCACTGACTTTTTATTCTTGGTCCTAGAAAAGACAGATGGCTACAAGTTGTAATAAGGGAAAAAAGTTTCTGCATGAGATCCTAGGTCTGAGACTGAGGGAGACTTTAGAGTCTGACTTCCTCATTTATAGATGAAGATACTGAAGTTCAGGGAGGTTAAGTGAATTGTTCAAGGGAAGTATTCAAGGCAAGATTTGATCTCAGGTGTCCTCTGACTCCAAAGTCAGTGACCTTTCCTATGTTACAGGACATCAAGAATACCAAGACACAGGTGTGGATCAACTTATTAAGGCAACATGAGAAAGAACTTCCTAATAATGACAAGTGCCCCCAAGTGAAATGGGACGATTCCAAAGATAGTGACTTTTCTATCATTGGAAGTCCTCAAACAGAGGCTGAATGATCCCCTCGGCAGGCAAGCTTTAGTAATAGCTAATCGTTCAAATAAAAGGCTGGTATAGATGATTTCTAAAATGCCCAGAATTCTGTTATTTGTTGATTCTTGGGGTATAGGTCAGTTTTACAAAAGAGAAAGCTATTTCCAATTGGAAAGTGATTTCCCACAATCACACAGCTCTTTTCAGAGCAATAACTAGAACTCAAATCTGGGAAGGTCCAATGCCCTTTAAACATTGGAGGTTTAACATGAAGGAACGTTAGTATTCAATAGATTTCCTGTTTTTTCAATCTGATGCAATCTGAATCTAGAATCACAGAATTCTGTCAGTGAAAGGAACCATAACATGAGCTGATACCTAATCCAGGAATTTACCCTGAAAGGGTAAATCCAGGCCCTGGATTTGAACATTTCTAGGGATGAGGAACACAAACATCCTACTTAAGGAGGCAGCCATGGTGGGACAGTTCTAATTATTAGGAATTTCTTCTTTGTCCTAAGCCCAAGTTTGTTTTTCTATAAGATCATAGTTTTGCAGTCTGAGGTCAAACAGACTCTGTCTAATAACACTTCCATGTGATTAACCTTTATATGATTAAACAAAACAATTCAACAAACATTTACTAAGTACCAATTATGTGCAGGGCTCTGTACTAGGTTAAAGTCATAGGGATGAGATAAGTTCTGTTCTTAATGAGTTTAAAATCTAATGGGGGGGAAGGGATAAGTACAAAGAATAATCAAAAAAGAGGACAGAAATTACAAAAGAGCAAAGGCAATATTAAGTCATAGTACCATAAAAGTCTCTGAGGAGGAGGTCAAGGGTCTAATTTGGTGAGAGTGTTGCCACCTGAAGTAGACCCCGAGAGAAAGAAGCCATAGGTCATATTAAAAGGACATCCACTACAGCAAAGGCAAAAGGGTGAGAATTACAGACTGGATGGGAAGTGAGGATGAAGATGTCATTCAATTTGGCCAGAATGTAGAACAGATGAAGAGGAAAAGGAGTAAATAAAAGGACTGGAAAATCAGGGCAAGATTGAGGAAAACCTTGGAGGATCAAATTAAGAGTTTATACTTTATTTGGTAATGGGAACTAGAGGAGTGATTTAGAATATGAATAGGATAGAAAAGAACAGAATAACAGAACAGGATAGGATGGATAAGATGGAATAAACTGGGAAGAGAGCTGAGAAATGAAGTCCAATTCTGGGGTTATTATGCATATCTAGGTGAGAAGAAAGAGTATGAACTGGAGTATGGGGAGTAAGAGTGAAGAGAAAAGTATGGATCAGTCAGTCAAAGAAGTGTTTATCAAGCACCTGTGTACAAGTGCAGACACTGTAATAGGTCCACATATGAATACAAAAAACCAAAATAAACAAAACACCAACACTTCTTTTAAGGTACTCATATCTGATTGGGGAAGACTAGTAAAAATTTTAAAATATATAACAAATATGAGATAATTAACTGTGTGTATATATATGTAGGCTAAATATACATTAAATTATGATATGTTATAATCATATATAATTATTATATAATATATTTATATTATCAATGTATAACATGATACATGGTTATATGATTATATGTCATAATTATGTGATATATTATTATAATATATTATAAAGTTATTAAATATATTTATATATAAACATATATTTTTTAAATTAAATAGAATATGATGTAGTTTGGGAAGGAGAAGTTTCATATAGAAGATGTTACCTGAATTGCATCTTAAAGTAAGAGAGAAACCTTGAAAGAAGGGCAAAGAGGTAATGCATTTCTGGGATGAGGGGAAGAAAATGAGTGAAAGGCATGAATAGGAAAAATATGTCAGAGGTAGAATGGACAGTGCTTGGCAATTGATAAGATGCAGAGCTAAGGTGGCACCCAAATCCCACTGGGCTGTATATTGGGGAAGAAGGCCATACCATTAACAGAAAAAAACATGAAAAGAATCATCTTGCTCTGATTTCCAGCCCCATTTCCTCTTCTTTTTAGAATTTGACTTTAAAGTTAGGCCCATTTTCAGCTGCTGATGCTATGTTAGCTCAGACAGAGTAAATGCAGCCTGAATCCATATAGAAGCCATCATTTCCTGACCAATAAACACTTAAATCCCTTTGCCTTCTGTAGGCTGTGACTGAAAGGCCCAGTGGAATGCTATGCTTATCCCTCCAGCCCTATAACCCTTTTACTTTGTAACTAGGATCATTTATTCCCACCCAAAGAGGATCCCCAGAAATCCCATTTTCAGACAGGGCAACATAATGCTACAATATATTATGTTATATTTTTTGTTAATTTGTACTGTCTTGTATTGTATACTGTATTGCTTAATATAACTTCAGATATGACATATCATATTATGTTGTATCATATCACATATCATGTTATGTTATATCATATTGTATCATATAATAGCTTATTATATTCGAAGACCTAGATTTAAATTCTCACTCTGACATGTACTGGTTCTATACCCCTCAACAAGTCACCCACTTCTCAGTGCTTGAAACAAATCTTCCTGACTATAATTTGCAGAAAGTACCAATCTGCAATGGTAGAGGAATTTTGCTCATCTTATATCAATGAAATCACAAGTCTAGTCTAAAAGAAATTGTATTATATTATGTTGGTTGTTACATTATACTATGCAATGTTATACTGTTGCATTTTTAATTTTTTTCATTTTAATTTTTTAAAAGCATTATTGTTGCATTATTTATTTTTAAAAGCCTTTTATTTTCAAAACATAAATGTAGATAATTTTCAATATTCATCCTTGCAAAAAATCAGATCAAAAAGGAAAAAAAATGAGAAAGAAAACAAAATGCAGGCAAACAACAATAAAAAAGTGAAAATACTGTGTTGCTTGCCTGCATTTTGTTTTCTTTCTCATTTTTTTCCTTTTTGATCTGATTTTTTTGTGCAGCATGATAAATGTAGAAATATGTATAGAAGATTTGCACATGTTTAACATATATTGGATTACTTGCCATCTAGGGGAGGAAGTGAGGGGAAGGGAGGGAAAAAATTGGAACACAAGATTTTGCTAGGGTGAATGTTGAAAATTATATATTGTAGCATTATGTTGATTTGTCTGAAAATGGGACACACTCAGTCCTCACTCTGGGTGCAAAAGGTCACAAGACCATTGGCAGTGGTTTGAATCACTTTGCTGCTGAAAAGAGCCACATTTATCAGAATTGATCAGTGTATAATATTCCTGTTGCTGTTAGTCTATGTTGTATTGTATCAAATTATATTATAATATGTGCTAATTTATGTAATATCATACCATTATATTACATTTTATCATTGTGATATATTATCTGATATCACATTTGAACCTATGAAACTAAAGCAATAGAACATCATAGGATTGGATGAACTCACTAATTGAATAGATATCTTCCTTCACCCATGACTCAACCTTCTCCTTTGCCTTTGTTCCTGCCTTGGTTCCCTCCAAGGTGTTCCAGTTTCATAGAACCACTGAGTTTCAAAGCCAGTTTCCTTCTCTAGGATGATCATTTAATCTGACTTGTTTCTGATTGGAGATATAATCAGCAACATTTTATAGGCATCTTTTGAGCTTCATCTGAATACCTCCAGTGATGATGGGAAACTTACTATCTATCTCTCAAGAAAGGCCATTCACTGTTAGGAAACTTCCTTACAATGTTAGAAACATTGCTACATCTGCCTCTCAAGATTTCTTTTTAATTTTTTTCTGAACTTAAAAAAATTCTAAATTTTATTTTTTTATTCTGAATTTATTAAATGCATCAAAGAAAATACTTCTATATACAAAGTAGAACAGAAAAAGAAAATCATATATGAAAAGGTAAATATTACATATAGCTTCCTTTTATATATAGTATACATGTATGTTCATATATGTATGTATACGTAGCTAGAGAAATTTAACAACTGCTTTTCAAAGCTGTTTGTCTCTATAACTTCTTCCCATTGGATCCAGAGAGGGGGAAGTTCAAAATGGTTGGTTTTATGTTCACTTCATCTCATCAGTGCTTAAAAGTCAGGCACAGTATAGAGAGAGGTCACCATTAGTCCCAATGAGAGAAGAAGTTTATTTTACAGCCTCCTGGTAGGCCCTCCATAGCACTGGGGAAAGAGGGGTTCTTAAATAAGAGTTAAGATTAAGATACAATTTAATCTTAAGATTCACTCTGCCTTGGCAGGTGGGAATCATTATCCGCTTCTGAGAAGAAGGATGATACTGAGATGGAGAAAGTAAAATGATTATGAGCACAATATAAATTCAAAATCTAAACAAGCAATGATTGAAAAGGGAAGGAAGATGGGACTTCTGAGTCACTCAAATGCTCCTGTTTGTGGAAGAACGAATCGATGGAGGCAGTGTAGTCCAATGGAAATAGCAGTGAAGCAAAATTGGGACATCTCAATTCTAGTCTCGGCTCCACTCTTTAATAGGAAACAAGTTGTTTCCAGTAACATTCTCTTAGTTTCAGTGTCTTCATCTACATAATAAGAATAAGAACCTGCCATTTTACTAAGTCACAAAATTGTTTTGAGGGAAGTACTTTGTAAACTATAAAATACTATTTAAATGTGGCTTATCACTGTTGTTAAGACTAATGCTCCCTGAAGTGTGCTCCACCTCAACAACTCCCACTAAGTACATGAAACAAATCATTGCATAAAGAATGACCAATTATGGGGCACAAAGTCCTAGAGAGATGCATACTCATAGACACACACATACACATTCATAGCTAGAGATATAGTCTCAGGCTCACAAACCTACTCACCCACTGAGACAGAGATAGATTCATAGGCACACACAGAGACACACATTCACAACTAGAGACACCCTTAGATAGCCCCCCACTCACAAATAGCTGTATTCACAGGCAAATCCACAAAGATATACTCATATTGGACACACTCACATAGGCAAGCACACTGGACAAAAGACCAAATGATTTGTAAACATTTTCCAAGTCCCATGCCAACAAGTATAAATTATTCTACTACCTAGAAGAGGAAGGCAGCAAACAGATTGTCCAAGCAAGTCTCTTAGTGACTATTTCCTCTTTAAATGGGGGAGTTTGGTCTCCTTCCCTTTGCAAGTCTGGGACCTCATTGTTGGCCTTTCTGGGAGGAACAGGTGATAAGAAAAACTGGCTCTTGCCAGCCAAATTCACCAGAGACTGTTCTCTACCAGGGAGATAATGCTAAGTGACCTAGTAGATAATGTGCTACTCTTGGAGTTCAAATCCTTCTTTGAATAAACTAGTTCTATGAATATGGGCAAATTATATAAATTGCCAGATTCAGTTTCCCCATCTGTAAAATAGGGATAACAATAGCATCTCCCTTCCAAGGTTATTGTTAAGATCAAATATGATAATATTTGTAACGTCCTTTGCAGAACTTAAAAACTATAAAAATGCTCACGATTATTATTAATGATGCTAATGGTAGGAAACCTTTATGAAGCAGCTGGTGATTAGGAGGGGATTTCACAAAAGCCCTGTATTAATAATAATTAGCATTTATATTTCCCTTTAAGTTCTTTTCAAATAGTAATTGATTAGATCCTCTCAGCAGACCTGTGAAGAAGGTTCTTGCTATTATTATTGTCATCATCATCATTCCCCTTTTACAGATGAGGAGACTGAGGCAGGCAGAGGTTCAGGGACTTGCCCATAGACACTCAAGACTCAGGACCAATTGTCAGGGCAGTGTGCCACCTTGCTTCTGGGAAGGTAGGTAGTACAAGAATGATTATTTCCATATTTCAGATGAGGCTTAGAAAGGGGAAGTGATTCATGAATCTATTAAGAGGTTGGTTCATTGTTTTCTTCAACTTTCTTTTTATCAGAAGGGAATGCAGTCTGGCAAATCCATTTATGCTGAGGAGGCTATTTGGGGAGTTGGAGTAAAGAAGCAAATAAGGGAAGAGACTTGTCTTCAAAGTCTAAGGTTTGTGTTGTCCATGAGTTTCATAGTTGCCTGCGGGTGTCATGGTCTGACAATCATAGCTTTAGAACTTGAAGAGAGTTTAGAGTAAGAGATCCATAAGCAGTTTCAAGAGGCCTGTGAATGTGAATAAGGAAAAAAAACACATCTTGGTTTTCACAGACTTCTAACCAAAATCTTATGTTTCTCTCCATTATGAACGTAGGCTACAAACTGCAGTAAAACCTGTGGCTTTGTCATCAATAGAAATCACAAATATTTTTCTATCACATCTGAGTTGTTATGTATAGCTTAAAATACTGTTTATACTCACTACTTAAAAATTACTCTAGTTATTAGAAATTCTAACTTGTCTGTATTTTAAGTTGCTTGTCTTAATACTTAATACATTAATAAAGAAGTATGTATATTACTAGACCATATTTTTTTAACTATTCTGATAACTACATCTTAATATAATTGGTTTTCTTTGTAATTGTGTGAATTTCATTTTACGTATTTAAAAACATGATTCTAAAGAAGGGGGCCCCAAGCTTTACTAAACTGCCCAAGGTGTCTCTGATGCAAAAATGTGAAGAACCCACATTTTAGAGGTTGTTTAGTTTTCATTATTTTGTTCCCTTGTTTTACAAATAAGGAAACTGAGTTTCAGAAAGATGTGACTTGTCCAAGATCACAGAGGCATAATTTGAATTGAAGTCCTTTAACTGTAGAACTCTACAATTCAGTCAAGAGATTAGACACAAAATTCAAGGGAAGAGTTTCATGTGGAGGTAATCACCAATCTTGTCAGTGTGATAGGGGATGGATTGGTCCACTGCTCTGGGGTGCTTTCATGGGACCTAAAGGGCTATGGGTAGAGATAGGGTTTCAAAGCACTAACACAGTGAAGTTTGCTAGAGTCTGTATCCTTGACAGACAGGACAATATCCTATTAGGGACATTTAATCTCTATCTGAGGGCGGCACTGTCTTTTAGGCTAAAATCCTATAGAACTTTTTGCTCAGCTCAACAACTTGGTTGGTCTAATAATTTAAAGGCATCTTGCTGGCTGCTTCTTCATAAATCTTGTTGCCTTCTGCAAGTTGGACTGGAGAAATGGTGACAAAAATTCTGGCAGCATTGATACTCTTCCCCTAGTTAATGCAGAAATCACAAAGACTTGCTCTCCATTTCCTCTTTAAACCCTCTTTTAACATGAATCATTCTGTCCCTCTGACTGGAACAAATTTAACATCAAAGAAATTCTTGAGATATTCCAAGAAGTGCTGCAAATTGTATCCCCTCAAGAAGGAGAATACCAATTGAAATATGGAAGAAGTCTATTGGAAAAATAAAGTAAGGGAGTCATTAAAATAAAGGAGAGGGTTCCTGGTATTTATTGTTAGGTTTGTTCAGGAAGGCTACCTAGAGGAGGTAAAATTTTTAGTTTTGTTTTGGCAAAGAGATAAAAGAGTAGCATTTCAGAAGAAGGAAATATCTGTAGGCATAGATGTGGAGGCAGTCTAAGTTGTGTATGGGAGGGACAATAAAGATTGAATTTAGGAAGGACAAAACAAAAGGAGGGGCACCTTTAGGAATGGGCTCAGAAGTGTAATGCACTACAGCATTAGAATTGCAAATACAAGCTGTGCTCATCTCCAAGGATGTATAAGACCAAACTGTGAGGGGTTGGAAGGAGGGATGACAAGGGACAGATAGGGGAAAGGGATAAGGAGACTAGGATGTGTACCCACTGAGGCACAGTGAGTTGTGTTCTTACAGAAGAGATTTTAGAATAATGATAATCAGCATCTGAAATAAACCTGTCTAGACACTGGGGGCCACTGTTGAGCCAGCCACCTTCTGACAAAAACCAACTACTACCTTTCTTTCTCCAAGAAAGATTCTAGGATCTGGCCTCTGGTGGGGAAAGATGATCTTAAGCATGACTTTCTTCTGACTGACTGATTTACAAAATAGAAATTTTCCTGATCTCTTGTCTGTGGGAGTGGGGATCTGAAGGTCCTGAGGGCTCTAGGGCTCTGGATAGAGGATGGGTATGACACTGAGGCGCTTTTCCCTTTGAAAGAGTGATCTAGGACACTCCTGGACCAAATTCAACTTTTCCTCCATGTCACCAACTAATATCCATCCACTCATGATGCCCCATTACCTAGTTCCTTTGTCTCTCTCAGCTTTGCTTACTTAAACTCTATCTACTCTTTAAACACTAGCCAGGTCCCTTCTCTTCAGGAAGCTTTCCCCATCGAGGCTAGCAGACAATAATTTCTCTTTCTCCTGAATTCCCAAAGCCCTAATAGTTTGAAATATCACAATTTTATCATTCATGACCTATTGTCTTTGGAGGTAAGTAGTTAGAATAGAAACTCCTTGAAGGCAAATGTTTTGCTTTTGTCTTTGTATCTAATGTTCAGTATAGAACCAAGAAGATGTTTAATAAATGTTTTTGATTAATGTTCAATGTTTTCTGTAGGACTCTTGTTACTATCAACTAGATTGCAAGTTCCCTGATTGTGGTATCACCTACCTGCAGATGGAGAACTGAGCTTTAAGGATGGTCTTCTGCTGTCTAATCCTGCCTGTCTAGCTTCACCCTAATCCCTGGATCCAGCACTTTTTCTGGAGACAGGAAGATTTGAATTTAAATGAAGCCTCAGAATTTGCTAGCTATGAGACTCTGGACATATCACTTAATTTCTGTGTGCTTCAGTGTCCTCAACTGTGAAATAGGGATAATAATGACAGAACTTACTTCCCAGGATTGTTGTGAGGATCAAATGATATATTTTTTTTTTATTTAATAGCCTTTTATTTACAGGATATATACATGGGTAACTTTACAGCATTAACAATTGCCAAACCTCTTGTTCCAATTTTTCACCTCTTACCCCCCCACCCCCCCCTAAATGGCAGGATGACCAGTAGATGTTAAATATATTAAAATATAACTTAGATACACAATAAGTATACATGACCAAAACATTATTTTGCTGTACAAAAAGAATCAGACTCTGAATTATTGTACAATTAGCTTGTGAAGGAAATCAAAAATGCAGGTGTGCATAAATATAGGGATTGGGAATTCAATGTAATGGTTTTAGTCATCTCCCAGAGTTCTTTTTCTGGGTATAGCTAGTTCAGTTCATTACTGCTCCATTAGAAATGATTTGGTTGATCTCGTTGCTGAGGATGGCCTGATCCATCAGAACTGGTCATCATCTAGTATTGTTGTTGAAGTATATAATGAGCTCCTGGTCCTGCTCATTTCACTCAGCATCAGTTCGTGTAAGTCTCTCCAGGCCTTTCTGAAATCATCCTGTTGGTCATTTCTTACAGAACAGTAATATTCCATAATTTTCATATACCACAATTTATTCAGCCATTCTCCAACTGATGGACATCCATTCAGTTTCCAGTTTCTAGCCACTACAAAAGGGCTGCCACAAACATTCGTGCACATACAGGTCCCTTTCCCTTCTTTATAATCTCTTTGGGATATAATCCCAGTAGTAACACTGCTGGATCAAAGGGTATGCACAGTTTGATAACTTTTTGAGCATAGTTCCAAACTACTCTCCAAAATGGTTGGATTCGTTCACAACTCCACCAACAATGAATCAATGTCCCAGTTTTCCCACATCCCCTCCAACAATCATCATTATTTTTTCCTGTCATCTTAGCCAATCTGACAGGTGTGTAGTGGTATCTTAGAGTTGTCTTAATTTGCATTTCTCTGATTAATAATGACTTGGAGCATCTTTTCATATGACTAGAAATAGTTTCAATTTCTTCATCTGAGAATTGTCTGTTCATATCCTTTGACCATTTTTCAATCGGAGAATGGCTTGATTTTTTATAAATTAGAGTTAATTCTCTATATATTTTGGAAATGAGGCCTTTATCAGAACCTTTGACTGTAAAAATATTTTCCCAGTTTATTGCTTCCCTTCTAATCTTGTCTGCATTAGTTTTGTTTGTACAAAAACTTTTCAGTTTGGTATACAAATGATATATTTTTAAAACACTTAGCACAGTGCTGAAACATAGTAAGTGCTTAATAAATGCTTCCTTCTTTCCCTTTTTTCCTTACTTCTTTCATTGGTCCTCCCTTCCTCCTTGCTTCCCTCTTTCATTTTTCCCTCCCTCTCTCCATTCTTCCATCCTCATTGCTTCCTTCCTTCCTTCCTTCTTTTCTTTCTCCCTCCTTTTTCTACCTTTCCTCCCTCCCCCCTTTCTTCCCTATCTCTTCCCATAACCCTTACTTCTAGCTCATTCACAGGAAGGAAAGAAAAACAGGATGGCAAGAAGACTGGAGATAATGACATGTAAAGGTTGGTTAAAAGAACTGAAAATGTTTGTCTTGAAGGGAGAAAACAAAATTCCATGAATCTGATTATTATTTTTGAAATACTTAAAAAATATGTATAAGTAACTGCTTTATAGTAAGTGTTTCTTTTCTTTTCAAGATTTAATTAAGATGCTACCTTTTATGGGAAGTTTTACCTGATCTTTCCAGTTACTAGTATTACTCTGTTTCCTCAAATTATCTAGTATTTACTTATCTATGTAAATTCCATATTCTCTTCATGTTTTATTCTCCACCCTGAATCCTTAATCTGACTATCTGCCCTGTTCCACTCTAATTTTCATACTGGGGCTTTGTATTTTTATCTGGTCAGTTTAAAATCCCAGACCCACCATATTGTGCTGTCACCATCTTCCCACTGCAGTACTAGGGAGTCCTCTCCATCTAGCTTTCCCCAACACTTTCCATCTCTTGCTCTAAGAATAGTAATCAAATCAACACTAATATTCCCTGAAAGGACATAACGATTATGTTTCTATGCTTCTATTCACCAAACCTATTATTTCTCAGACCAAAATGTTCCTTCCTGGTTACCATTTTCCCATATTATTATTCTCTCTTAGAATGAAAACTCCTTGAGGGCAGGGGCTAGTTTACATTTTGTATCTGTTTCTTCTTCAGTTTAGCCCAATCAATGCCTTGATGCATCCATCAACAATGTTTCCACTTAGGATTTTGTGACTTTTTTCAGCAATAAAAATGGGAAGAGGAAATAGGAATGGAAATAAGAAATAGGGTTGGAGCTTTGCAAAGTAGTCATGGAAGAAGAGAAGGGGGAAAGGGGATTCTAAATATTGGGCAAGCAGCACTAAAATGGCTGGCCTAAAGATCTAGGATGGGTATGGAGTCAAAGGAAACACAAACTGGGATGATAAACTGGAAGAATGTGGAGGAGTCAAGGAATATCATTCCTGATTGGAGTAAGAATAAAAAGCAAGTTTTAGGAAGGAAGAGGGAGAAAAGAGAGGGAAGAAGGTTATAGACAAAAAACAGAAGCCTGGGTGGTTGATGGATGAAACTTCCTGGAGCTGAGGAAGTCAAAGTTAGGCATTCAGATGAGTCATTGAGAATGTGTGCTAAAATCTACATCTACAAAAGAAAAACACAAACCAGGTATTGAAGTCATTAAGGAAAGTGGAAATGGGTCATGGAAGGTGGCAGACAGCTGTGAGGAGGATGGGAAGGTGTGGATGATATAAGCAGATAGCACACATTTCCAAAGACAAGCTTTTGAGTGGTAGCAGGAAGACAACGAAAGGTTGGAGGTGGAAGCAGGCTGAAGGAGGAAGTCAGGAAATGGAGCTCCTTGTCCTGTCTCTGCTATTAATTATCTGTGTAAACTTGGGCTCTCCACCTCTGCAGACCTCAATTTCCTCATGTGTAATAAGAATTCATAATAGGAGGTCATTGCCATATCTAAGATTTTAAGATTTTATTACTGTGTTAGTAGAAGTAAGAAATAAACTGACCCAATCTCCCCTTTTCTTATTAAGTGGGGGATGGGGGAAGGATGACAAGTGGAGAAAGGGAGGTCTCTAGGAAACAGGATTTGCAAGGGATGTGATGTCATCAGAGGAAACCTATTAACTCCAACTAGTCTATTTACTACTCCTTACACATGTGTAATGTTCTCCCACCCAGCTCTTTTGATTTATACTATTGTTCTCATCCACAATGCCTTGCTCCTATGTCATCTCAAAATTACAGGAAGGATTAGGAATTAAGAAATGACCTGGGCCAATCTTCTCATTTTTCTGATGAAGACACTGGTGACAGTGAGATCAACCTGATTTTAACAAGGTCCCCCAGATGGTAAATAGCATAGATAGGACGTGTCTCTCAGGTGCCCTCATGCTAAATAGAGCATTCTTTTTGTTATGTCACAATCCAATTCCCTCCTTTTAACGAGTAAGACAACAGAGGTCCGGAGGGCTTGCCCAAGATTACACAACTTTGGTAGAGCCAGGACTAAATCCTAAGAATCCTGACTCCCAAGTTTTGTATTGTCTAGTTATTTCTCACACCTTTGTCTCCCCGCCCATTGTGTCCCTGTTATACCCATCACCATCACTAAATGGCACAGAGTGTATGGGACAGGCCATGTTGGACCTGCATGAAAAAAAAGAGCCCTAGCTATAAAGTAGCCTTGCTCCCACAGTTGCATTTATTTCCCCCTTTTTCATTGCACTGCTCAGTCTTTCTTATTTCCAAATTGCTTAGGGGGTAACCCCCTATGCTTCACTTTTTCTGCATGATTGATTCCTTTATGAACTAATGGATGCCCAATATGGATGTGTCAGTAAGTATTTAACAACTGCACTTACAAAACACTTCTAAATTTAATCTGTATTCACATTTTTTTGGGGGGAAGGAGGGGAAGGGATGATACAGTATAGTAGATACAGTGGCAGGCTTGGAGTCAGGAAAACACATCTTCCTGAGTTCAAATTTTGCCTCAGACATTTACTAGCTATTTGACCCTAGGCAAGTCACTTAACCCTGTTTGCATCAGTTTTCTCATCTGTAAAATAAACTGGAGAAGGCAATGGTAAACTGCTCCAGTATCTTTGTCAGGAAAAGCCCAAATGGGATCACAAAGAGTTAGACTTTATTGAAATAACAACAAACAACCATGACTTTTTAAAATCAGGACAACAAATCAAGAAATAAATCCCTTATTTGTATCATTTGTCAATTTCTCAATTGTAATTGCTCACACTGAAATTTTAACTTGTGAGTCAATTTGAGTTAGTTCCAATATTACTGAGTTCCTTTCTCCTTTTCATAGTTTGTTTTCTTTTTTCCAAAAGAATTTAATTATGACTAAGAAAAAAGAAGTAAAGTGGAAGAATTCAGAGATACTAGAAGTTTCTAGTGATGGAAAGAAAGGATACATGTCAAAATACCCTTATCACATCATAGATGCCAACTTTCTGAGCTAAATAAAACCACTCCCAAGCAGCTTGCTCTTCGAGCCTACCATGTGGTAGCTGTTACTGCTATCCAAGAGGTTAACTCCAATTTGATGTCAGCTTAAAAGCCAGTGCTGTTCCAAGATGGAACCCAAGACCCACCTGGTTTGTAAGGTGAGGTCAGATTTACATTTCCTGGATCCAATTAAACTGTTGGAACAATTCCCAAAGGAAACCAATCATTCATTCATGTCACAAGCACTTATCTGAAAAAGGATTATAAAGCACTCTATTATGTATGTCTACAAATAGTGGACATTCAATAAATGTCTGTTGACTATTGAATAATGTTAGAATCTGCTAACCCTGCCTTTATGGAGCTTTACATTCTGGTTTCAGCCAAGACTCTTCATGCTACTTGCAGTAACATAAAAGGCAATTCCTTCTGACAGGGTAGGGTTTTTTTTAATAACTTTTATTTTCCCCACTTACATGTAAAATCAACATTTTTTTTGGTTACACATCTACATTCACTTGGTTAACATGTTTCTTTATGAATAATGTTGGGAGAGAAAAATCAGAACAAAAGGGAAAACCATGAAAGAAGAAAATGGAAAAAAAAAGTGAATCTAGCATGTTAGTCTCCATAGTTCTCTCTATGAAACAGATAGTGTTTTCCATCTAAAGTTTATTGGGATTGCCTTGGATCACTGAAAAGAACCAAGAATGTCATAGTTGATCATCACACAATCTTGCTGTTACTGTGTACAATGTTTTACTGGTTCTGCTTGTTTCGCTCTGCAAAAAGATGTAAATTTTATTATTATTATTTTTTATTAAAGCTTTTTATTTACAAAATATATGCATGGGTAATTTTTCAAAAAGATGTAAATCTTTCTAAAATTAGCCTGTTTATCATTTTATTTTTTCCAGAACAATAATATTCCATTATTTTCATATACCATAATTTATTCAGCCATTCCCAAATTGATGGGCATTTACTCATTCTGACAGTGTGTTTGTAAGGCTGGTACCTATATGGATCCATGGTTTCACCAGTGTGGGCTCTTCCTCCACTTATGTGGATTATATGCCTTTCACATCTTGGTAGATACTTTTCATGAAGTGCTGGGGCAGAAAAAAATGTGTTTGCTGGCACCTAACTTTCTGATGCACTCTTTTCTTAGTTGGCAGCTTTCTTTGACTCATGGGGCTATAGTTATATTCAAATGACTCTAGTATCAAATGAGATAATATTTTGAGAAATTCTTTGAAAGCCTTAAGAGGCAATATAAATGCTGGCTATTATTATTTATAGAATAATAGAATTCAGAGGTAAAAGGGATCTTGGAAGTCATTGAAGCCTAAGCCCTTCAATTTGCAGATGAGAAAACTGAGGTCCAGAGAGGTAAGCCTTTTCATTTTGTAGAAACAGCCAGAGTTTATGCTCCATTAGCACAATCTTCTAAAATCTGGTGTCATCCTCATACCATGAGGAAGATTCAGGAAAAGGGCCTGCTTTTTCTGGCTACTGATTAATTAACTAATAATGGCTTCTTCTTGTTATTGTTATTAAATTCTGCTGTTGTTTGTCCTTTGTTCTAGAAAAGGACCATGACATCAGGGAAGTGATATTGTGACATACAAGTGAATTGGATTTAAGCAGAAGAAGGCTGTGTGTCCCTTCCAAAGCCATCTGGGTCCAATGGCCAGATACAGATTAAGATAATTAGAGATGGATCTTGATGTGTTATTTTATATACACACAAACACACATACACACACACACAAGTATTGATAATTACTTGAAAGTTACATATGCTTTGAGGTTTAGGAAATATATAGATTATCTTAATCCTTACAACAATTCTGAGTTAGGTAGATATTGTTGTTTGGTCATTTTCAGTTGTATACAGTTCTTCAAGTCCCTATTTGAAATTTTCTTGGTAAAGATACTGAATCAGTTTGCCATTTCCTTCTCCAGCTCATTTTAAATAAGAGGAAATTAGGGCAAACAGGATTAAATGACTTGCTTAGGGTCACACCGCTAGCATCTGAGGCAAGATTTAAACTTAGGAAAATTAGTTTTCCTGATTTCAATCCACTGTGCCAACTAGCTACCCCATATTACTATCCCTGTTTTATATATGAGGAAACCAATTCAGTTCAGATAAATGACTTGTTTACAAATTAGTTCCAGTGTTAGTGAGTGTCAGATCAAGTATTCAAACATTCAGTCTTCAATGGGTCATCCCATTCAATCCCAGTAACCATATTGTCTCAATAAACTCACAAGGTTGGAGGGGAAAAAAATCTGTCTGGAACCCCACTTGTGGCTACTTAAAGTAACTTTGATCTTCATTTAAGTTAATTGAAAAGGAATCATTCAAACTATCCATCTACCAGAAAACTTGTCCCAACACAGCATCAGTATCATGTTATGGGAGATATACATCCAGCTCCATCACTCTTTGATCTCAGAATAGTAATAAAAATTAGTGTTACTCAAAAAATTGGAAAAAAAATGGATATCCATCAATTGGGGAATGGACAAGCAAGTTATAGTAAATGAAGATAATGGGCTATTCATGTTCTATAAAAATGATAAACAAGCTGATTATAGAAAGGCCTGGAAAAATTTATAAGAACTGATAGTGAGTGAAACAAGCAGAACCAGAAATACATTGTACACAATAACAGTAAGAATGTGTAATGATCAAGTCTGAAAGCTTTGGTTCTTCTCAGCAATTCAGTGATCCAAAGCAAACCCAATAGACTTTGGACAAAAAAAATGCCATCTACATCCAGAAAAAGATCTAAGGAGACTGAATGTAAATCAATACATGTTATGTTCCCTTCTTTTTTCTGTTCTTTTATCTCTCCCTTTTTTTCCCTTTTGCTCTGATTTTTCTCTCCCAACGCGATTCACAAAGCAATATGTATTAAAAATAAAATAAACTTACTACAATTAAAAAATAATGCTACTATTGCTACTGAAAAGAATGGAACCATCTGCAATCCTGTGATCTGTGACTTACCAGTTGAAAACATTGTTCCTTTTTTTATGTCCAGACCCCTAGAATGTAAACTCTTTGAAGGCAGAAATTATCTAAACTTTGTGTTTGTAATTCTAGAATCCAGTACAGTGGCTCATATAAAGTAGGCATTTAATAAATACTTGTTCATTCATTGACAAAGAGGCAAGGTGTGGAGGAAGAAAAAAAAAAGCTAAGAAAAGTAGGAATATGAAAGAAAAAGCAATGAGCAGAAACAGCTCAATACAAAGTCTTAAAGAGATATTTAAGATATGGGATGAGAGTAGTAAAACTGAAAGAGACTGTTAGGAACCAAAGAGTTAAGAGTTGAATGATAAAGGCTACTGCTGCCCATAGCTCTAACAATTCTGCTGCTGTTGCTGATGACAATACCAGCTGAACCAAGAGACAATAGGAGAAATCAGTGAATATGGGGGGCACATGCTAAGGAGGATCAGAAAAAGAAAAGGGCCACTCCAAGCTTTTCTAAAATCTATTTCTTTGTGAAGGCCAGCTCTCTCCCCCAAGACAAGTTTCTGAGTAGGAACAGGGTCCGTTATTTCCTGGAGACACATAAATTTTCAAAATTACCTTAATTCCTAGGAAATAGGAAAAATTAAATAGCTCTTAGTTGGAAAGGATAAAAGGCCTCTTGCATCTGAATAATCTTCCTCTAAAACCCTCTTTGAACCTAAAAACAGCCCTGAATAAACTTCCCTGATTTCCTGCTGAAGTCAACCAGTCAGTCAACAAGCATTAAATGCTTACTGTGTGCCATGTACTGTGCTAAATGCTGGTGGAAAGAACGTGTCATCAGACTCTGCTACTAACAACCACATGACTCTGGCCAAGTTCTCTATGGGCCTCAGTAGTCTTGTCTATAAAATGAAGAACTAAATGTCCTTTAAAGTCTCACCCAGCCGAAAATCTACCATTGCATCAATTTGGCTGTCCCTGGGTTACCAGACTTGCCTTGCTGTGCTTTGTTACTAACACTTGACCAGGACAAGTAACATTTAATCAGACAAACAGTCTCTTGCCAGACACCAAATCATCCCTGTCCCAATTCAACCACAGCCCCATGTTTAGTCATTTTCCAATAAATATGATAGTCTGCCCAGACTGACTTCAAATTTGCAGGCCCTTTTTTGTGCTGTTATCATGACCTTTAAATATGTCCTTGTCTGCAGAAGATGTCTTGTATCTACCCCGATACAGCTGTAGTTTGTTACCTGCCTGGGGATATCATTGCTAAGTGTGGCAGTTTCAGTACCAAGAGAGCTCTCCACAAGCTTGTTTCTTCTGACAGGATTTCTGAGCATACTGTGTGTGTGTGTGTGTGTGTGTGTGTGTGTGTATGTGTCCATCTGTCTCTGTCTCTATCTCCCTCCCTTTTTCTCCCTCTTCTTTCTCTCTCTCTCTCTCTCTCTCTCTCTCTCTCTCTCTCTCTCTCTCTCTCACTTTCTCTTTTCCACTTCTCTCTGTTTCTCTCTCTTTTTCTTTCTCTTCTGTTCTTACTCTCCCTCCTCTTTTCCTTCCTTCCTTTCTCTTTGTCTACCTATAGCTGTCTGTTTGCCTCTCTCTTTCATTCTCCTTCTTTCCTCTGTTTTTCCCATGTCCTTTCATTACTCTAAGTGCTGAGAGATCTACAGAGTTTAATTTGCTTATGGTCTCTGCCCTTAGGCATCTGACTGATTATAAGTTATAATAATACAAGTATGTAAAAAAGAAGCACAATACTATAGGAAGTTCATACACACCTTTTGGATACCTGGAAAGCATTTTTTAGGTCAGGGGTAGGTTCTTAGCTTGTGAGTTATAGACCCTTTCAGATGTTTAGTTAAGTCTTCCATAGATACTTTTCCAAAAAAGTTATTAAGTAAATAACATATAAATATATAGAATTATAAAGAAAACCAATTTTATTTAAATAGTTACTAAAATATTTTTAAAATAAGTTCATAGATATCAGATTAAGAATTCTTGATCTAGGACCTAGAGAATAAGGCCTTGAGTGTTTAGACTACTTAGGATACTCTTTCTGTCTCCATCTCAGGATGTTATACCCCAAGTTCTTTCCTGGAGATAAACAAGGAACCCTTAAGAATATGGTTGGTTGTTAATGCTCCTGTGTCCTAGAAACCTTCTCTCTGTTAAGTCAGTCCCTACATTCTATCTCAAAAGATGTCAGAAGTCAGGGAATTAAAGATAAAATACTAGTGGAAACCTAATGCCTATAGAGGAAGGGTCTCTTTAAGACCTGGATACAATGTCCACTCTACTAATAGATTTGAGAAGTATGGATCTGGAGGATTAGAAAATTGCCAGCACCAAATTTTCCAGTTGGGCAACTCACTTTCCTCCAAGACCTCTCAGCTCTTATTTCCGACTGGGATATGGTTCTTTGCCACTGTTCTGATTACAACCTAATTCACTGACCACAGGACCATGGATATTAGGCGATTGATAATGACCTTATCTGTTTCCCATTAACCAGTAGGTTCTCCTGTCCTCATGAGAAAGTCCCAAATCTAACCTATCTTATTTCTCTTCTTAACCACCTGATCAATTGTCTACTCATGCTCTGTCGTTGAGATATTATCACATCCTCACTGTGGTCATAACCCATTGGTAATACTAGTGAACTGTAATTACCTTCACCTGTCTAGGGTCCTCACCTGATCTCTTTCAGCTTGCAAGCCCCAGGTCTCTTTCCATCAATTTTGGCCAACTTTATTCATTACATTTGTTGGTGTTTAAAGGAAAAGTCATGTCTCTCAGGAAGATGTGAAATTTGTTTGACTACAATAGTGGGGAACCTCAGACCATCTAATCCAACACATACCTTTCCAAGATTTTCTTTTACAATCACTTGACATCTATTTGAAGATGTCCAGTGATGAGGAAGCTCATCGAACCTTTACATATCTCTAAATCACAGAATCAAATAATTGGCATCTAATTGTTAGGGATTTTTGCCTCCTGCATCTTTGGGTTATGTCCACAGTGAGAATGTGATAAAATCTGGCAATGGCAGGACATGAGCAGATAATTGATCAGGTGGTTAAGAAGAGAAACAAAGTAAGTTAGGTTTGAGACTTTCTCATGAGTATTGAAGAAGCTAGCGGTTAATGGGAAACAGTTAAGGTCATTATTAGCCTAATATCCATGGTCCTGTAGTCAGTGAACTAAGATGTAATCAGAACAGTGGCAGAGAACCAATATACAGTTGGAAATTTGCCCCCTATATAGCTCTCTTTTGTTGTTTTTATTTCAACCCCCTGGAGCTAAGAGAGTATATCTAATCAATTGAAATAATACATATCACACTTACAAGTGCTATTTAAGTGTCAGCTATCATTATTATTACCTAACAATTACCATCTTCTACATGATAGCCTTTTAAGTACTTGGAGAGCTTCATGAGGTTTCTCCCTAAATCTTTCCTTCTCCATAATAAACATCTCCTTCTTTTCCAAAAGCATGTCCTCCTTTACTTTCACCATCGTCATCCTTGCATTCCCCATAAGCTGTGCTGATTTTCCAGTAGTCCAGTGAAGTATGCTAACCTCCTCTTCTTCAAAGCCCTTTTCTTATTGGGTCAGTTGCACTAAGAGAGAAGGAGGGCAGAGGAGATCTTGCATCTCTAGCCCTTGTCCTTCATGTCACAAACTTTATAAACCCAGTAACAGTAAGTAGAGGAGACAAAAAAAATCAGAAACAAGCTCTTGTTTAAACCTCAACAGGGACAGAAAAATTGACTAACAAAATGGCAGTAAGAGGGACCTGTCCCCCCAGAGATCTCTTTCTGATATCAAATCTACTTAACACAGTGGCAAAAAGAAGTGATGCCCCAATGGGACCTGGCTGTGGGGACAGACCTGCCACGCTCCTGACTGAGGAAAGAAGGGCAAAGCTCTCAGCTCTGCTGGCTCATGCCTCATCACAAAATCAACAGCTAATTTCCAATTCTAAAATTATTTATTGTCAAGGAGGCTGTTTGGGATGGAAAAGGAATCAAAAATGAGAAACAGTGCTTGATTTTATTTTGTTATATTTTCCTCCTTGAGGGGGCAAGCTGAAATCTCTGTGACACTTGCCAGAGAAATCTTGTTGTGACTTGTAAGTAGGCAAAAGCAGTGTCAGTGTTGCTGTAGCAGGCTGAGTGTGGGGAACATCAAGGTGTCAGCCGGAAGAAGTCACATCCCAAGGCATAATTACTCTGTGTCCTTTCAAGCTGAGTTGAAAAATGAAACATTTAGGAGTGGACGCGATTTTTATCTGAACTCATCTTGTCGTTTAAATCTTGGTCATAATCACCTTTGAAGAGAGCCTTCAGGAATACTGACACTTTTTGGTGAAACCTATCATTAGGAGTTTAGTTATTAGACATGCTGATATATGGATGACTTATGAATAAATGAATGAGTGAATGAATGAATGAATGAATGAGTGATAAGCATTTATTAGTGCAATGAGCACAGGGATGAATGTCAAGAACCCTGGGATCCAATCCTGGTTTGATATGCACAGACCACATGATTTCATTTGGGGCTTCTCTTTCCTCATGAAATAAAATGCTATCTGTCTCACAGGTATGCAATGAGAAATCCGCTTTATAAACTGTAAAGGGATACAGAAATGTGAGCTAAAAGAAGACTGATCTCCAAATAAGGACAAAATAGGTTCAAATCCCACATTTGTGGGACTTGAGTTGAACCCTTAACACCTATGAATTATACAACCTGAACAAATCACTTAATATCTTGATACTTTAGATGGTTCTTCAAAATTAAAAGTTACAGAACAGTTGCTAATTTGCATTAATAGAGAAAGTTCCTTATCAGGGGCCCCATAAAATGATAAAAATCACAGATTTGGATCAATATATAAATTAATAATAATTTTTGTTATTGTCATTATTGTCCATAGATTGACTGAAGAAACTGGAGATTGTGGGGCAGGAACATAATGATAAGATTTAAAACTAGAAGCTAGTCACAAAATCTGAGAGTTATAAGACCTCAGAGTCTATCTTATCAAATTCAATCACCTTCTTTGACATCCCATATAGAACATTCAGATTTCACCTGAAAATTCTAGATTGGGGGAAACTTCTTTTTTCTCAAGGCAGTTTAATCCAGTTTGAATTGACTCTGACTTGGAGGAAATTTTTCCTTATACAGAATATTCTCCCTCTAGCCATTGTTACCATTTCTACCTTCTGGAACCAAGCAGAAAAAAAAACCTCAGAATCTTTTATTCTTATGTCATTCATTCATCCAATACCTTCATTTTATAACTGAAGTTTAGAAGTACGTAATGACTTGTCCAGGACTAGTCTACTGCACAGTTCCAAGTCAGGTTCCTTGATTCTGAGGTCAATGTTGTTTAAAATTATAACATGCTCTCTGTGCCCTGTTTTATGAGTCCTCGGGCTTCCATTTTAGGCAGGAATTTCTAATATCTCTAGCTACAGTCCCAGAACCAGCCAACCTTGAGGATGGGGTTGTTTTTGAGAATCAAAGCATATAATGCACTTGGAGCACTTTACCAGCCTTAAAGTTCTAAATAAATGTCAGCTCTTGCTATTATCACTTCCCTAAATCAAAGTGTGTAAAAGTGCCCAGGATGAAGCTGAGGATTGGCTAAATGTCAAGCTCTTTTTTTGTTACTTCAGAGATCAGGCCCAAATTTCTTTGGCTCAAGACACCTTTAGGGGATTCTGATCCCTGCCGCCCAGTCTGTCTTCCAGGCTTTTGAACCTACTGCCTATGTTAACCAGATCTGCCTGCTCCTTCAAGCCTTGACTCAGCTGTCTGAGCTGCTCATACTGCATCTACAATCTGCTTTCCATGCCCCAGAGCTGACATCCACTAAAGGGGCTGTCAAAAACAAAAAAAAAAAAAGTGGAAGGAGGAGGAAACAACAATGTCATTTGTAGAAAAGATAAGATTCAGGGGCTAGAGTTCCTTGAGAACAAGAACTGTCATTAATTTTCTTTTAATTTAATTTACACAGCACTTAGCACTGTTTCTGACATGTAATAATCATGTAATAGATACTTGTTGACTCAACTTCATCATATTGTCCGTATTTGTGGCCAAGCAAAATTAGACTTAGGGATGTCAATGTCTTATTACATCATAGAAGCGGACATGGTAAAAACCTCAAAAGACCATTTAGTCTTAGGGTAGCACAGAGAGACCAAAGGACTCAAATCTCAATCCCGTGATTCCAGTTCGTTTTTCTTCTTAAATTTCTATTAACCTGTTTCCTTCCATGGCCCATTGGGTTTCAGATCTCATTAATTATCTGATCTGGCTTCCAACTGGAAGGACATCCTCCCATATCTCAGACTAAAGTAGTTACTCTACTCAAATAACTTAGGACTCAAACTATTATATTAAATCCAGGTGGTGTGGACTGGGAGACTAAGGTCTACCTGAGAAAGGAAGATAGAAAATGAGAGACCTCTATCAAATAAAAAGCTGCCCCCAAAATATGGGGTTTTAGACAAAGAAATAGCACATTAGATCTGGCTCCCCGAGGCACTTGGGAGAATGAGAAAAGAAAGCATGTAAAAGTTCCCAAAACTGATATGCAAAGGGTTGCTATAGAAACCCTGCATAAAGGTCTATTATTTATTTTGGATTGGAGTGTGTGTGTGTGTGTGTGTGTGTGTGTGTGTGTGTGTGTGTGTGTGTTGTGTGTGTGTGTGTGTATTAGAGTTATGTTTATTGGTAACTTTGGCCACAAAAAAGTCAAATATTCACAGAGAAGCATGTGTAGGTCATGTTTGTTCTGGTCTTGTCTCAGGCCATCTGTTGATGGCTGAGAATCTATTGGAGTGGGGTACATGTGGAGAAAGCTTCCCATGGTTTGGAAATTGTGGCCCTCCCCACCCTAGTTGAGTCAGTCTCTTAGAGATTGTAAGAATAAATCAGCTCTGTTCTACAAAGTAGAGAGAGAAAGAAACAGAGTACAGCAAACTGTGTTCCACCCTAATCAAGTTAATCCCTAGACCTAGTAAGGTTGTTCCCCTTCTTTGGAAGGGATTTCACAGTCCCCATCAGAGTCTCACTGCCCTCTGTCATAGCAATTCTAACTTAGAGTATTTTATTCAGTTTTGGACATCACGTTTTTGGAGAAATGTTAGCAAACTAAAATGGGTACAGAAGAAATTAGTCAGAAAAATAAAAGGACTTATAAAGAACTCAGAGCTGGATATCAAGAACTCTTGTTCCACACCTGGTCTTGCTATACACAAACTAGTGTGGCTCTGGATAGATTATCTTTTCTCTGGTCCTCATTTTTTCACCTTATAAATGGGCATGAAAAAACCACTTCATAAAGTGCACAGCAACATAAGCTATTAGAAGGATGATCTTGAGTTAAATTCTAGATTCAGATCTTGTCTCTAAAATATACTGTTTGTGTGGCCAACATAAGTATTTTTTTTTTACTGAGGTAATTGGGGTTAAGTGACTTGCCCAGGGTCACACACCTAGGAAGTATTACGTGTCTGAAGCTAGAATTGAACTCAGGTCCTCCTGACTTCAGGGCTGGTGCTTTATCCAGCTGCCCCCAACATAAGTAATTTAACACCTCAGTGTTATGGAAAGCTCTGCAGCGCTTAAATTACCAAGCTATATCAGACAGGAGGTTTTTCAGCAGCAGCTCCTTACACTGATTAAGTCATAGATCTGGGCCAGTGTAACATTACTATTGATAAAGATGACGATCAGAAGGATGAAGATGATGAGGATGACTATGAGGAAAGGAAAGCGGAGAATGTGCTGGTGGTAATGATACACTATAACGAGCTGCTGAAAGAGCTGGGGATTTTTAGACCAGAAAATGGAAGATTAGCAAAGGGGATATAGTTCCTGTATTTAAATATCTGAAGAGCAAATATATGGAAGAAAATTGGGTTTGCTATGCTCAGATCTAGAAGGCAGAATTAGTACAAATGAATAGAGGTTATAGATAGTCAGATTTCAGCTCAATACAAGGAAATACTTCCTAATAATTAAATTTGTGTGAAAACACAATGGGTTGAGGTACTGGATAGAAAGAAAGTCCAAGGAGGTAAAAGGCAGAAAGAAGGGACCAATTTATAACATAATATTAATAGAAGCACTTATATGCTAATGAGAAATGAGAAACAAAGTGACCTCACATCAACTTGGATTGGCTGAAAAACTTTTGTGCATGAATGTATGGGGGGGAAATGTGTTCTAAGTATCAGTGAATCTGGCAAATTCAGAGGAATATGAGAAGACTTATATGAATTGATGCCAAGAGAAGAAATCAAATAAAAATATGGGTTATGCTTAGGATAATGCAAATGAAAGTCACATTACAAGGTAAATGAACTCATATTAAACACTTTGAAACTTGTTCCTACAGGTTAGATGGTAAGGAAGACTTCCATCTTAGTAGAGAAATGATAGATAACATGTAGAATGTTGGATAATCGTATCAAACATGGTCACTGTGTCCATTAGTTTTGCTTAACTACTTTCCTGTTGTGGTTCTTTGGGGATGGTAGGTACATCATAACATAACTATTCTATAAAAATAAACTTAATAATAAAACTAAAAATAAGTTATTTTAAGTTTGCGTGTGTGTGTGTGTGTGTGTGTGTGTGTGTAAATAAATAAAACTGGTTGTCTCATGAGATAGTAAGTTATCTGATAAGATCAGCTGAATGGATAAAGAACTGGGTCTGGACATGAGCTCAAATCCAGCAAGGCATTTAGCACAGTGCCTGACACATAGTAAGTACTTAATAAATGTCTTTCCTTCCTTCGTTCCTTCCTTCCTCCCTCCTTTCCTTCCTTCCTTCCTCCCTTCCTTTTCCCCTCTTTTTCTCCCCTTCTCCTTCCTTCCCTCTCTCCTTCCCTGCCTTCTTCCTTCTCTCTCTCCTTCCCTGCCTCCTTCCTTCCCTCTTTCCTTTCCTGCCTCCTTCCTTCCCTCTCTCCTTTCCTGCCTCCTTCCCTTACTCCTTCCTTCCCTTTCTCTATCCTTGCCTTCCTTTCTTCCTTCTTTCCTTCCTTCCTTCTTTCCGTTTTTCCTTCTTGTTATTAGAGGCCACCAAATGGTCACTTGTCAGGGATGTTATAAACAGTGTTCCCTATGACCTAAGAGGTACCATCTAAGTCTGAGATTATGTGATTATTTATCCAGTGCTCATGTTCTCTTGCTTAAAGTAAAATCACATATCTTCCAGTTTGACTGTCTAGGTATGTGACACATCTAGTCTTGGCCAATTATACTATATGTGGCCCCTCCATTTTATTGCTAATCCAACCTCAAACCAGTTTAACTATTTGTCCAATTATATATCCCATATATCTGTACACTCACCCCACCCCCACATAGGGAACCCCACCACATTCTTAAATAACAGCTATGGGGTGCTAGTCTGTTTGTCCCCACCTCCCCTGTACCACAGGATGAATGTTTCATTTCAGGTATGTCTACCATCATTTTTGATCCCTTTCAACAGTCAAGAAGTTTTGATTTTTTTCTTCTAATTCTTCACAGAAACACAAAGTGGGTCATAAATCCCAAATCACTGTTTAAAACTGTGTTTTGGTACATGTTTTTACAATGAGTGATCCATACTTCAATGAATGTTCATTCATTTATCTCCAGACCACTTCCCTTCCTCAGGTATACATAACAGATCCAAAGGTGGGAGCAAGGTAAGGATTGTATAGGAAGCTGCAAATCTATCTAAAAGATTTTTGAAGAAGATTTCAAAGCTTCCTTCAGTCATTCATTTTAGTATACAGGATGTCCCCAAAGTCTTAGCAGAATTTTAAGCTTTAATAGACAATAAAAGCTTAAAGCTGCCCTAAGACTTTTGGGACACACTGGATATTCATCCTGAAAGTTTGGAGAAGCATAGGCTCAAATATTTAGGGCTATAAGGGATGTCAGAGGTTATCTGGTCTTAACACTTCATTTTTTTTCCAGGGAGGAAACTCCTCTTGCTTAATTTTCTTAGATGAGAGTTCTTTCTTACATTTCATTTAAAGTTCTTACTGTGATCCCAAGTAGGACATATGATATATCATAATCATTATCAAGATCATTCCCATAGTTCTTCAAGCCTAGAATTTAATTTCTGATGGAAGCATTGGGCATACTGGGAGAATCAGAGAATCTTTGAGTTGGAAGGAATTTCTAAGCTTCTCTAATCTACTTTGCTTCAAGCAAGAATTACCTTTATAGTAGCCCATCCTCTCCTCAAATACTTCCAGAGATAAAATTTACTGGAGAGATAGGAGTAGAGTAGATAGATACAAAGCTAGACTAGGGATCATGAAGGCCTGTCCCTGATACTTATTAGCTGTGTGATACTGGGCAACTCTGTAGTCTTGGTTCCTTCATCTGTAAAATGGATGCTAATAATAGCAACCATCCTATAGTTTTATTTCCAAGTAAAATACTTTAAAAACTTAAAGCACTTTATAAAAATCAGCTAGTCTTATTCTTAATCACATGAGACTAACTTCTTTTGTTAGACAACTTTATTGGGAAATTCTGCCTTATATTGAACCAATATGGTTAGGAAGAGAGATATGGAAAGAGAGACATACCTTCCAGATCTGTGATTTAATTGTCTTGGGGAAATTGCAGTGAGGAAACTTCCCTTACTAATGAAGATCTACATATACACACACATGTGTATGTGTATAAATCTATATGTATATAGATGCATATATATAGATATGTATATATGTATATATACATATCTATATATATCCACATATACATATGTATGTGTATACACATATTAGATAAACAAATTGGCAATGCTCTATTTGCGTGTGTGTATATGTTCATATATTTGTTGTTGTTGAGTTGTTTCTGTCCTGTCCAACTTTCCATGAGCACATCTAGAATCTTCTTGTCAATGATACTAGAGTGATTTGCGATTTTCTTCTCCAGCTCATTTTACAGTTGCGGAAACTAAGGCTAGACTTGAACTCCCCTGATTGGGCAGACAGTCTAACTAGTGAGCCACAAAAGTTGCCCCCATATATGTGTATATACCAGTATATGTCTGTGTATACTTATATTTATATAAAAATCTATTTGGTATCATTGCACATAGATGATAAAGTAGTACAATTGAACAAAACATTGGATTTCTGGATTCGAATCTCACTTATGATGCTTACTGCCAGTATAATCTTGGATAAGTTACTCAAACTCCCTGAGCCTCAGTCTCCTTGTAAAATGAGCAAACAAGACTAGATTGATGGAGAAATCTTCCTTGGTGAGAGTTTCTTACCCAATGAAATCACAAGTCTAGACCCATCTGTGTCTATATCTGTATTGGGTATATCAACATCTCTTTATATTTTCTTTCCCTATAACTTCTATGCATTAGTCCTAGTTCTTCCCCCTGGATCCACACAGACAATTGGGTGCCTTTTAGTCATTCCAACCTTCAATTTGAAGACAGCAATCACATCCTATTCTGTCCTTGTCTTTAGCTTTCTCTTAAAATTGGGTATTTGCCACCTGTGACACTATCCTCAAGAAGCACAGGTATCACCCAAGCATCTCTAATTCCCAAGAGTTCAGATTAAAATTACCCTAAGACCTATATCTTTGAATTTCACTCCATCTGAAGGAAACTGATAAGCAAACATCTAAAGTACGTGACATATCTACAAGGGCAAATTGGAGTGGAAGGATGCATTTACCAATTAGTTGGAACAGCAAAGCCAAAGCCTCTAAACTCTTTGAGCTAGTAATGTTTTTCTTCATTTTCAGGGCTACTGTTTTGTAATTTGTTTCTGATTTTTCAGGATGACAGCAACGCTTCACTTTATTTTGACTGTGTAGATACAGCCTCGATGGCAGAAAAGATCCTGAAATTAAGGTAACTGCCAAATTATTAGGATTTATATAACACTCTAAAGTTTGCATAGTGTTTTTTACAAATATCAATATTTATCAGTTTGTAAAATATAAGTATTTATAAATTTAAAAATCTCATTTGATCCTCATAACAACCCTGTGAGGAAGATGCTAACACTTTATAAATGAGGAAACTGAATTGCCTAAATTTTTTTTCTAGATGTAAATTGATTTATCACAACAAATTTATAATCAGGCAATAGATAGATAAATTAATAAATAAGTAGGTGTTTTTTATTTTATTTTTTTCATCATTAAAATTTTTTATAAATGCATCCACTCACATGCAAACATGCATCCAAAACAATATCAATATGCTGGTATACAACACAGACCTCTCCAAACCTGACCCTCTCTTCCCTCCTA
Source organism: Sarcophilus harrisii (assembly GCF_902635505.1). Lineage (NCBI taxonomy): Eukaryota > Metazoa > Chordata > Mammalia > Dasyuromorphia > Dasyuridae > Sarcophilus > Sarcophilus harrisii. Next base: position 538,228,830 of record NC_045428.1, read on the forward strand.
TCCCAACCCTCTCCCACTCACGGATCCCACTCTCATCCTCCTGTCCCATCCCTTGCCTTCCCCTCTACCCATCTATCTACATCATCTCTCTACAGATCCTAGATGCTACACATGTAGTGTTGAGGCACACAAAAATTAAGTGATTTGCTGAAGATTACACAGTAACTGTCTGAGGTAGGATTTGAACTCAGGTCTCCCCAATTCCAAGTACCTAGCTAATGCTAACTAGTTAGTTTTTGGATTGAAATAATGAACAATTAACTCCTAGAAATTAATCTCTCATTAATTTTTACCATGTATGCTCTGTTTAATTCTGAAAATGGCTTTCCAATATTTGTTGTTCAGTTATTTCTGTTTTGTTTCACTGTTTGTGATCCCATACGAGGTTTTCTTGCCAAAGATACTGGAGTAGTTTGCCATTTCTTTCTCCAATTCATTTGACACATGAGAAAACTGAGGCAAAGAGTGCTAAGGGCCCTACCTGCCCAGACTCCCACAGCTAGTAAGTGTCATTTTATCCACTGTACCACCTACCTGCCCTTTTCCAATGTTAGAATCTTTGAAAACCCCTCAAATTTGTTTTCCTTTTGGTACATCCTCAGTTTTTAGACACACTGTTATTTCAAGGTAAATTTCATCCATGGGTGCCTAATCCATTTATACAAACACTATTAAAGTGTTTTTAAATCCTTCTATTCTCTGTCAACTTTTTCTTCCCTCTTGGTAGATAAATTATCCTTTGCTAAAGTCTCCCTCTGCTGCCTCACTGTGTTGGAGAGATAACCCTGGATTCTCAAAGGTTATACAGAGTATGTTCTGGCGGGGCTGGAAAGGCCCCAAGTCTGATCACAGTGAAATGCTATCACCAAAGTATATGAAGACTTGCCTACTTTAACACAGCCTCATCATCAGAGAACTTGTTTGGTCTTAAAAACTCATGAAACCGTCTCCAAGGCCCAGAGGGATAGCAATTAGTGATAGTGGAGGACAGCCTCACACTAAATTGAGTAGACTGGGAGAAGGTCTTAGCTTTAGAACTGGAAGATTCATAGATTTAAAGCCAGAAGAGACCTTAGAGTCTAACACCTTCATTTTTTATACATGAAAATTGGGGCCCAGAGAGCACTGTGAAATATTCTGATGAAGATCGCACTTAAAGTAAATGGGAGAACTTGGATTCAAATCTCTGACTGCAAATCCAGATTTTTTGCCATTGGACTTAGTGAAAATGTTGAAGTGTAGAAATGATTATTTGCACTTACCTTTGGCATCTAAGTATTTCCTGTTTCTACTCAGCAAAATCCCTCCAAAGGATGACTGTTTCACATTTCTTTCTTCACAGACTACCTGAGTCTAGGTTATAACAGGGAACTTATCTGTGATAAGCTATCAGTGGCTACTCTGTTTTTAAAAATGGCATGGACATTGGGGAACCTGTCTCCTTATCCTTTCTGATTGATTTGAGGTTCCATGTTAAAGGCAGATACAATGAAATGAAATGAAAAAATCCTTCCAGTATAATTTAGGACAAATTGTATGAAGTTAGGTCTCATCTATACATGATCCTGAATTTTGCCTATATAAGCATTCTAAAATATGGATGATACACAATTAAATGAATAGGCACTTACTAAAGACCTCTTGGTAGCTAGATGGCTCAATATATAAGGGACTGAGTCTGGAGTCAGGAAGAGCTGAGTTCAAATTCAGTTCAAATACTTAAGTGTGTAACCCTGGCAAGTCATTTAATCCGTTTACCTTAATCCACTGGAAAAGGAGTTAAACATTTTCCCTCAACATGCCTTTCCACCTTATGGAAGGGATAGCAATCCTTCACTTTATTTTGACTGTGTAGATACAGCCTCAATGGCAGAAAAGATCCTGAAATTAAGGTAACGGCTAAATTACTCTAAAGTTTGCATAGTGTTTTTAACAAATATGAATATTTATCAGTTTGTAAAATATAAGTATTTATAAATTTAATAGATCTCATTTGATCCTCATAACAACCTTGTGAGGAAGATGCTAACACTTTACAAATCAGGAAACTGATTCCATTTATATCATTTATAATGACCTACTATGAAATTTTGAACCCAAATGTTAGACCTTACCTTTATCTCCATTCAATTTCATCTTATTAGATTCAGCATATTTGAACCTAGCAAGGTCTTTTTGAATCTTGTCTCTGCCCCAGATTATACAACTCCAGTACAATCCAGTGAAATTTGTCAAGAAAATCTCATGGGTGGGGCCCATGGATCATGAAGAGACAGATTTGAGTTAATGACTGATTAACAATAAACACCTACTATGTGCTAAACACTGTGCTAAGTATTGGGTATGGAAAAAGAAAACCATCTGATAGTATCTGCTTCCAAAACAGATGAAAAATGACAAAAGTTGCTAGGGAAGGGAACTGAGAATGACTCCGGTCGAGCAAGGAGATGAACATTTACTGGTAAATATAGACAGCTATATGACCTGAGAATCTAGAGTTGTCTGAGTTTTCACCATCTAATCAAGATATTTATGGTGCATCTAGGAAAGAATCTTAAGCTAAGATCTTTGGACTCTGTCCTTTAAATTGTCTGACTTTTGCATATTTTTATCCTCTTTCTCTAATTGTTAATAAAAATCTTAGAAACTTATTCCTGTATAGGAAAATTGAGAAACTAATGCACAGGTGGTGGAGTTGTGAATTAGTCCACCCATTCTGGAGAAAAATTCATGACTATGCCCAAAAGGCTGTAAAACTATGCATAGCTGTTGACCCCAAAATGCCAAGGACCAATATGTAAAACATATTTATACCAGACCTTTTTTGTGATGGCAAAAATTGGATATTGAGGGCATGCCCATCAATTGGGGAACAGATAAACAAATCATGGTGTATGATTGGGATGAAAGACTATTGTGCTATAAGACATTGTAAAGGGCTGAAACTGAGTTGATGCACTAAGGACAACCCAGCACTTAAGGCTAATTACTGATTGGACAATACCTTGTTAGCATACGCTTGGAAAATGGCCCTTCTCACTATTCTGTGCTGGTTCGATCTTTTGGTATATACAGAGAATTGTGGGAGGGATTAGGGAGTAGAGTAAGACAAGCCAGGGTCACTTTGGTGGTAGAAGAGGAGAAGGAAGGTCATGGAGATCCTGTGTCCATTCCCTTCACTTCTACCCCTAAAGACTAAGAATAAAGACGAAGGACTTTTGTTTATCCTGACTCCGGCTGATTCTAAGGTATCCAGGGTGCCAACTTGGTCTTCACAAGAAATGATAAGGAGGAGTATACTTTCAGAAAAGCCTAGATTTACATAAACCAATGCAAAGTGAAATGAATAGAACCAGAAGAACACTGTACACAGTCAAAGTGAATAGTAATTTATAATGACCTACTATGAAAGACTTAGCTATTGTCAGCAAAATAATGATGTAAGATAATTCTGAAGGATTCATGATGAAAAATGTTATCTACTTCTAGAGAAAGAATTGATGGAATCTGGAATCAGATTGAACTATACTTTTTTGGTAAACTTTATTTTTCTTGGGGTTTTTTTGGGGGGAGTGTACTATTATGGAAATACATTTTGCATGATTGCATATAATCTATATCAAATATAGATGTATGATTTATATCAAATTGCTTACTGTTTCAGGGAGGAGAGAAAGGGAGAAGGAGAGAAAGAATTTGGAAATCAAAATTTTAAAAATGAATGTTGGAGCAGTGTTTTGGAACAGTAGATAGAACATTAGCCCAGGAATCAGGCAGATCTGAGTTCAAATGCAGCCTCATACACTTACTAGCTATGTGATCCTGGTCCATTCACTTAACCCTGGTTGCCTTAAAAATGGATATTACAATTTTTTACGTGTAATTGAAAAAAAAATATATTTTTTAAAAAAAGAAAATCATTCATGGCCTGATGGGATGGTCAATATGCCCTGGAGCTTTTTAGGAGGCAGCAGGAATTTCTGAATACAAGTCAAGAAGCCAGGTGGATGGATGGGTGTAGTGTAAGGAACATAAGACTTGTGCCCATCTCTCCTTCTTCAACTGCCAGTGCTGAAGGTATTTCCTAGAGCTCCTGAATTTCAGCAAATCCCCTTCCCAGAAAAGTTCTGCCCAAAGTCCAAAAATTATCAGTGCATTCACCCACCCAGCTGCCAAACTAGTACAGTGGCATGACTCATTAACTGACAAGGGTACTACAAACCAGAGGAGAAGAGGGAACAAGTCTTAGCAATCATTGTAAGCTCTGCCCTAACCTACTCTGATTTTGTGTTAACAACCAACATATGTTATCGACATCAGAGCTTCTGATTGCCCTTTTCCTGCCTCTATGATAGGTGACAACTTCATGACTATAGATTTATTACCAGCATCCCTATGTTTAGCCAAGCTGTTGGGTTAATGCCTCAGATGATCATTCCTAGGACAGCCTCATAAACTACTGCCTGAATGCCCTGGCTCCATGACTAATTCCACACAGTCCAGGACTCCATCCTGCAGCCTGAACTACAGCTAAGCTGGGCCTGAGCAGCAAAGATGGGGAGCTTCCCACCACTTCCCACCTTAGTATTTTTTCATTTTTTCATATTTTTACATTATCCCTCCTTGCTTTCTTTTCTCAGAGAACCATCACTAATTTTTGCCAAACTAACCAAGACATTGACCAAGATCAAAGTTATATCATGCTTGATACTGCTTGATTTTAGCAATGGCTGACACAAGCACTCAGCCGTGGTAACATTTTAGTCATAGAAAATATTTTTTCAATAACATTGAATAATAAATGCTTAGTTGGAAAGAACGCCAGAGACTATCTAGTTCAACCCCCCTTATTTTTTCAAATGAGAAAGCAGAGGGGGAAAGACCAGGTAGTAGCTATCAGAGTGGAATCTGAACCCAGATCTTTTGACTACTGAGACAATGTCTTTTCATCATACTATACAATTTAATGTATGCTATTATAGAATCATGAACATAGAGGTCAAAAGGACTCAGAGACCATCTGTATATATAATAAAAGTCAGAAGTAATATTCAAACCCAGGTCTCCTGACTCCAGAACTAATATTCTTTTTACTATACTATGCCAACTAGTTAGTTAGTTAGTAATAGTTAATATTAGGCAAAACTAGTTGTTAGTAGTTAGTAGGAGGCAAAGATAGTGGAGAGGTTTATTATCTCCTTCTCTAACTCATTTTATAGGCAAACAGAATTAAATGATTTGCCCAAGATCACACAACCAGTAAATATTTGAGGCTTAGTTTGAACTCAGGTTTTCCTGATTTCAGGTCAGGCATCTATCCACTGTGCCACCTTGCTATCCCAACGAAATTTTAAATGGCAATAAGAGAGGGACCATTTCCATGGAGGAAGAGATGATGGCCCCTTTTCACTAGTCAGAACTCATCTGGAGGATTGTGTTTAGTTCTGGGTACCACAGTATAGACGGGACATTAATAAACTGGATAGTGTCCATAATTGTTATGTACCTAGAGTCTGTGTCATGTAAAGATTGAGTGAAGGATATGGGTATATTTGGCTTGGAGAAAAGACTCAAGGGGAACAGGATATGTATGTATTTTTACATGTATGAAGAGTTGTCAGATGAAAGAAGTGTTAGATTTCTCTCATGGGCTCCCCCAACAGTAAACCCAACAGCAACAGATGGGTATTTTAAAGAGGAAATTTTAATACAAGAAAGAAACTTCCTCAATAAATGGAGTGATCTATGAACAGAATGGGTGCTGCAGAAGGCAGGGAATTCCTGCTCCTTCAAGACCTTTAAGTATAGGTTGGGCAACCATTCATTGATATATTGTAGAAGAGTTATTTTTAGGATTATCCATTGGGCTAGATGGCAAATAAAGTCTTTTACCACTTGGAAATTCTGTGACTCTGTCTATGAGCCTTGAGTAGGTTTTGAATAATCACTGAACAAAAGCATGCAGAAGCAGAGATCATCTTTGTAAGTTGTTGATAAACCTCTGACTGTACATCATAGAGCTTGTTTAGGCAGTATAATAGAGGAATAGTCATAGGTATTTAAATGCTCACATAGAGCTGTAGGCTATTTAATTCTTTTGGACACATTGTTCTGCAGGTTATTTAAGAACTGAATTAAGTAAGAACTGGTTGCAAAGGTTTGTGTTTGTGTATAAAGAACTTGATTGGTTGAGAGCATAGGTCTTTTTCTTTGTAATTCTCTATAAAGGAGCCATTTCTTTTAATCAAATGAGGTGAATCTACTAGTAGAGATTCAGCAGGGGATAAGAAGCAGCAGCAATTGAAACCCGAACCATAGGTTTGGGAGATTAAAAGGGCTAACAGAGGTTATCTAGTCCAATCCCCACATTTTACACACAAATTTATCTCTTCAACTGGGAATTTCCTTGCCGATATTCACAACAGGTGTTCCTTTTGCTCCTGCCTGAGGACTTCTAGTGAGAGAAAACCCCACTAATTCTCACGTACCAAAGAAAATAGGCTATTTTTACCCATTGTAAGGGGGTATCCACCCCAGGGTAATTCTTATCTCCATAAATAAGTAGAAGCTATGAAAAGTAGGGCTGTTAGGGGTAGCTAAGTGGTACAGTGAATAGAGCACCAGCCTTGAAGTCAGAAGGAACTAAGTTCAAATCTGGCCTCAGACACTTAACATGTCCTAGCTGTGTGACCCTGGGCAAGTCACTTAACCCCAATTGCCTCTGAAGAAAGAATGGAAGGAGGGAAAGAAGAAAGGAAGAAGGGAAGGAAGGAGGGAGGGAGGGAAGGAGGGAGAGAAAAAAGGGAGAAAAGGAAGGAAGGAGAAAGGGAAGGAGGGAGGGAGGGACTGTATCTAAGAAATCAATGTGTTTCTCATAGTGGGACCCCAGTACCCCAGCAGAATGGGGATGGCTAGTAATGAGAAGCAAACTGATTGGTTGGTTTATGCATTACAGAAGAAGTTTTCCTTTTGAAAAAGCTATTACCTGGAAAGTCTGGCTAATAGGCAAGGAAAGCAAAGAATGCCAGGGGAGGGACACTTCAGGAATAAGGGAAAGGGGAAGGTGCACAAAAATGCTTTAGGAGAAACATCGCAGACCTATAAGTCTGGCTCTGCTGTAGAATTACAATCTAGTGCTGTACTAATGAGACTCGCTGTTCAAAATATGCAACCCACACTGATTTTCCTCCCACTGAATGCCTCTGTAAGGATGGTCTAATTTTAGCAAAAGGGAGATCGCGGGGGAGGAGTGACATAACGGTATGATCAATGATTACAGACAACCTTCATTAGCATAAAGCTTCCTTAGAGAGGCTTTGCATTGCAGCAATGTCCCACTATACCAACGAGCTAAAATGGAAGGGATTCTGAGCAGGCCGTTTCATAGAACTGGAAAATCCTACGACTGGAAGGGATGGCAGAGGCACCTGAGCAGGTCCACAACTTCTCTGATAAGTCATTCTTCTGACTCTTACTAGGAACTCCATTTCTGTGCAACTGGACTCACTTTGGTATAGAAAGTCATAGCAAGCTGAAATCCACTTCTTTACAACTTCTACTTTTATTTCTATCTTCTGGACCAAGGATGACAATCTCTTTTCCATGTATAATCCCATCCCCTTCTGATTTAAGTCTTCTCTTTTTCAGGTTAAATGTCCCTTAGTCTTTCCACTATTCCCCATATGGTATGGTTTCTAGTTTTCTCAATGCATCTGCTCCTCTTCCTTATGGACACTAGGCAATATTCTGCCTTGTCAATAACCTTCCTACAGTTCTCTCTTGAAAGTGGAGGTGATATTGCACACAGGAGTCTCACTGGGGCAGGTATGATACAGTGGGCTGTCATACCTCTCATTCTGAACACTGTGCCTCTATTAAAAGCTAAGAGTTAGTCTTTTTTGCCTGTTCTACTATGCTATTGTGTGACAAAACCAAAACTGAACTTGTTCTCAATGTCCCGATCATTTACACCCAAATTCACAAAGCTTCCTGAATCTTGTATTTGTTGATTTCATAGGTAAGTCTTTATTCCTATTTCACCTATATAATTTCATATACACATATATATATATATATATATTTCATCTCTATAACCATTATTTTACCATGATAAAGTTCTACCATTCCTTTGTTCTATATAACTATTGAATCAAATCAATGTAATTTGAAAATTTGATGAGCATATTATCTATTTCTTATACATAAACATGAAAATGTTAAAAAAAAGAAAAACACGGGATCAAGCATAGATCCCTGTGACACCTCACCAGAGACCTTCTTTAAAGGGGACCTTGAAGCATTAATAACAAATCTTGAAAAAATAAGTCAGTGAATTGAGAATCCACTTAACTGAACCATCACCTAAGGCTCATCTCTTCATCATGTCTGCAAAAATAGTATGGAAAATTCTATCAAATACTTTGCTAAAATCTAGGTGAATTAAAAATGCCTCATTCTCATGACCTATGATGTTAAAAATCCTTTTAGAAAAGAAAATGAGCTTGGTCTGGATAGTTCTGTCTTTCTTTTTGGCGTCAATAGGCGTTAAGGGACTTGCTTAGGGTCACATACCTAGTATCAGAAGCTACATTTGAATTCAGGTCCTCCTGATTTTAGGGATGGTATTCTAATACTTCACCATCTAACTACCCCACCATGAGTTGTTCCTAAGGAAGTTGCATTGGCTCTTTGTGATCAAATGTAATAATATTTATAAAATGCTTAGCATAGTACCCCTCACACAGTAGATACTTTTTATAAATGCTTGTTCCCTTTCCCTTTTTGCTGTCATCTCTTCAATTTTTTAAGACTTTCACTAACTATCCTTTTAATAATACAATTCTAGTTAAAGGGTTTTAAACATTTTTTTTTGCCATGGACTTCTTCAGCAATTTCATGAAGTCTATGAACTTCGTAGAATGACAATTTTAAGGACATAAAATAAAATATATAAGATTACCAAGGAAAACAATAATATTGAAATAAAAAGTATAATTTTTTTCATGTTCACAGATCACCTGAATTCTCCCAATGCTCCTTTTAAGGTTAAATTTAAAAAATTGAATTCTATTAGGAATCAAAGCCAATCTCATTAGCTTGTCATTTGAAGATGCCATTCTCTCCTCCTTCCTTTGGGGCACTATATATTCTTCCACAATCTTAAAAGATTATTGACAGTAGTTCAGTAATCATTCATGACTAACTGTTATTATTCTGGGATATAGGTCATCTTTGTGCAGTAACTTGAATTCATCAAGGGCATCTAGGTTCTCTTATTACTTCTCTTTCATTCAGCCATTTCTTCTTTCTTTGTCCATTATCATTATATTATACACCTTAAACAGTGGGTCCTGAGCCTTTCTTTGATCTTCCTCTCTCTCCCAAAATAATAATAAAATATTCTTCTTCTTAGCTTTTCCTCATGATTTTCAGCTAATTTTGAGCTTTAACTATGATCATATTAACAATAGCAACATTTATACAATTCTTTGTATAAAGTTCTTCATATATGAATTTCATTCAATCCTCACATCAGCTCTGTGCTGCTAATATTATTCCATTTTGTATATAAGTAAACTGAGCAAGAGACAGGTAAAGTGTCACATAGTTACAAAACTAGTGTTTGAGGAAATGGGGTCTTCATGATTCTAAGTTCACCATTCTATCCATTAAGACACTTAATATCCCTAGTATTCTTAAAAGGAGAATGGTATACTTCTGTATTGTCTATTGTACTGTGTATAGATGTTGCTAACATCTATACACATCCTATTAAAAAATTGAAATTGATCAACGAGTTTTCTGTGCATCTACCTCATTAAACAATCCTCCTTTTCATCTTTATATCTTCAGAATTTCACTTGTAAGATCTATTCTTCTAGGCTGACTTCCTTTGTACAATCTTCTGCCATAGAATTCCACCTCTAACTCTTTGAATTTTTCTTTCTTGCCTCCATTTTAAAATCGAGAGGTCACTTTTCTCATGGTGAGCACAACTTCTATCTCAGCAATCATTTCCTCTTTGTTAGTGAGAATCAGATACAGAAGGATCATTCCCCTCATTGGTTCTTCCAACTTTTAAAGGTTGAAAAGAACATTAAAGAAGTCAAGAAATTATTAGCTATTCTGCTTTTGTCAGAGAGAAAAAGAGAGAGGGCTCTAGCAGATGTGCAGATAATTAAAGTCTCCCATCCCTATATCGTTCCTTAGTGCCAGGCTTATAATCTTTTCCTTTGACTTCTCATCTCTTTCTTCTTTCTGTACAGGTGTTCTCTAGCTTAATTTGATGACAATATTAAATCTGTTTCTATACCCATTGATCCTCTCTCTCTCTCTCTCTCATCATACTTACCAGTGCTGGTTCCCAGATATTCTCATATAAGTAAATCCTTATTAATGTATAATGTCATTTCATCCCCTTTAACTATCCTGTTTCTGTAGCAAAACTTAACAGCATTGCAGGACTATATTGCAATAAGAAGATTCCCTCCATCCTTTGCCATCAAGTCTCAGTTACCCAAGAGATAAAATTTGTTTCCTTGAATTAAGATCTCACTATCATTTTGCATTTTTTCCTACATAATTTGTGCATTTCTGTATAGATCTCTGTAGCTGATAGTTTTTTATTATTAGTTCTTTTCTTAAATGCTGTCTCCACTGAATTTAGGGATATTCTTGCTTGGCAGCTCTTTCTATGAAATCTAATTCAGTGAATATAAGCAGGTTACGTTCCTTCTTTTTTCAATTTAAAGTTTTTCATACCAGATTTTCAAGACTCTTGGCAAATGTATTCTCACTAGTCCCTTTGTTATTTACACTTCATCTCTGCCCAGAATATCATTTCTGTACTTTGAAGTTGTGATCCAGAAATTCAAATTCTCTTCTCACACATTATCTTCTTAACTAGATGTCCACTTCTTAAATCTGCCTTTATTTTCTGAATCTCCTGCCTTGACCAGTAGCAGTGATAAAATATTCTCTGTGATCAGAAAGTCTTTAATTTCTTGTTGAAAATTTTGTAATTGCTAGCAATACATTAAAAATTTCTTTAGCAATTTAATTCATGCCTACATGAATAACCCAAAATGAGGACTTATGAGGTTTGATAAGGCTTCAGAAGTTCTCTATGTCTTTGATATATGTAATGGGAGTCTACTTGCCTGCAAGTAGACTCCTGTATTTTGTTATCAGATCAACAAATAGCTACTTCAGTACCCCTCATCATGAAACCAGTTGTCATACTTTTCTCTTTTTTTTCTTACTGGATGATGTCTTACTTGACAGTCTCCAATGGATCTACATCATCCTTCCCTGGAGGACAAGCAGCTGCTTTCTCCTTAAAGGATGCAACTCTCTATGATTTGGGAAGAGCTTCACATCTGTTACTTAGTTCCAAATATTCAGTAGTAGGGTTCTCTTTATTCCTATTTTCTTTTGTATCATGTTCTCCTACTCTTCTACTATTCAAAGTTTTGTTAATCAAAGTGCTTGTAAGAGGATTGAAATTCCATTATGTTATGGAAACTGACACATGAGCTAAATTCTGATATTCCCAGGTAAAACCCTGAAAGGGTTGCATGACCAATGAGAAGTCCTCAAGATGAAAACTACTCTGTGAATCCAGAGATGCCTTTCTGCAGTGATCAGGGGCTATGGGCAACATCCTGGTATATTATTTTATTCAATCTCATGCAAATGAGCCTTCTCTTTGAGAAGAGATTCTAGGAAAGAAGAATTACAAATTTTCTACTTCCACCTAGACTGAGAGCATAGTCATAATTCATATTTGAGATGAAGCACTACTTACTGGATGAGGATAGAAATTGTCCACAAACCAAATGATATAGACATGAAAGCATTTTGAGAAGTTCCAATATATTTTATCAACAAACATGTTACTGCAGTTCTTTTTATTAACCTATTATACATCAGCAGGATTACAGAGAAACATGGAAAGATGGTCATTTCTCCCAAAGAGGAATTTCTACATTTCACACGTGGAGATTTCCCCTTCCCTTAAATGTGTCCTGAAATCTAGATTTCACCCACCAAAAAGTAAAATAATAAGCCTTTATCAAAAACCAACCACATTCAAGACACTGTAATACATAGACACAATGAGAAAAAGGAGAACAGAAAGACAAAATAAGATGAAGAAAAATATGGAAAAAATAGATAAATACTCATCCCCTCTCCAGGCCAGCTCCTGCCCCTCAGAACTAGGTACATTTTAGGGACTGGGAAAGCCTTTTTCCCTAAATAGGCCTGAGTATTCTTATCTATTAATGTAAGGGAAGGAGAGATTTAAATGGCTCCCATTTCTAAATCTAATGATGTTATGATTAACTTGGATAACACAAGATGTTTTCCATGCTACCCTTTGAAATGCTCTGGTAAAATAGGGAATGTTTTTTGGTTTACCCCAACTGGCCCAACAGAAAATATTCTGTCCAAGGTACACTGACAAATTTCTCAAGAGTCAGTCTCTGTCTTTCCCTCGAGTCCCTTCACAAGCAACATGTAACTTTCTAGAGCTGCAAAGTGTAAACTCTGGGGGGAACTTCTATTGGACAAAAGGAACAGGATTAGGGAGGCAGGTGGTTTGTCCCAGCAGCAAAGGCACAAATGAGTGCTAACAATTTCAAGAATCCAGAGGAACAATCAAACTTAGAAAGCAGCCAGAAGATGCTCAAGGCAACAGTTTGGCTGGCTTAGTTGGATGCTCCTGACTCTTGTTGTTTTTATTCATTTCTTGAGCTTTTGAGCTAAGCTGAAAATACCCTCACATCCTGTCTGCTGCTGGTGTGCATCAGGAGAGAAGGGCCAACTTTCACACCCCGCTATTCAGAGGCTTATTAGCAGCATGGGAAGCCACAATATTGTAAAACACATAGGGGGCTGAGCTTTTCACAGTGGGGCCCATTTGGAAAGCAACTAATTTTTCCCTCAAGGTGCTACATTTCCTTCTTCCTCTTCAGGGAGGACGCCCAAAGGAGCTGGGAGTGCCTAATGAGGTCCATTGGCTCCCTAATAGTGAGCAGGGAGTCTATTTTGGGAGACAGGTGAGCAAATCTGCTCCCCAGAGACCTGATCTCACTTTTCTTCCCAGTATCACAGAGTCTCTGAAGTCATCAAGGACTTAGTGATAGCAGTGATTCTTATAGGTTTCAAAAACCTAACAGGGACACATAATTAAGGACTATCATAGGTTTAGGCTGAGGTATAAGGGAAGGAGATGGACCACTATTACCACATTTATCACCACCATATTATAGATATAAAACTGAAGCAGGGAGAGCTTACAAAACATTGTCAAGCCCTGCTCAGTAATTGGAAACAGAAATCATGAATTCTCTCAGAGCTCCAAATCTTATGGATCAAATTACTGAAACTTTCACAAGATGCAAGGTTGGCTGAATAGACATACTTCTTCTGCATTGTTCCTGTTAACCATTCTGTAAGAAATCTTACCCATTAATAGATAATAATGATAATTATTATTAATAACCAATAACATTCATATAGACCTTTAAGATTTACAAAATATATACATATATTTTCTCATTTGATGTCTAAAATAGAGCTCTTCTTTCCTCTTAAACCCTCCCTACTCCTACATTTCTTTTTACTGTAGAGGGCAATACCATCCTCCAAGTGTCTCAGGCTTTCAACCTAGGAGTCATTTTGGATTTCTCAGTATCTCTCACCACCACCACTTCTATATCCAAGCTGTTGCCAAAGCTTTTTTATTTCACCTTTGCAGCATCTCTCAATTACATCCTCTTCTTTCATATGATACTACCATCCTTCTAGGACAGGTTCTGATCACCTCACACTTGGATTACTGCAAAAGCCTTCTGGTGGGTCAGCCTGTCTCCACTTAATTTCCATTCCAATCCATTCTCCATTCAGCTACCAGTTTTTCTTAAACTGCAGGTCTGATTATGTCCCTTCCCTACCCAATAAATTCCAGTGACTTCCTATTCCAAGAGAAAATGCAAAATTTTCTATTTGTCATTAAAAGCTCTTGATAACCTAGGCCCCTCCTATCTTTGCAGTCTTCTAATACTTTTCTTTCTAACATGTATTTTTATATATAGGAATAAAACACTCTATCTTCAGGCGCTAATGATTTTCTCTGACTACTTCATGCTTAGAATGATCTACCTCCTCTTCTCTGACAACTGACCTTCCTGGCTTCCCTTAAGTTCCAAAGAAAATCTCAATTTCTACAGACTTTCTAAAACCTTCCCAAGGCTAAGCCCCTCTTAATTTCCACACCTTTCCTCTGACGATTATTTCCTAATTGTCTTGTATATAGCCTGTTTTTTTATTTATTTGTTTGCAGGTTCTCTCCTCCTTTAGATTTAGTTTAGATTGTAAACTCTTTGAGGGAAAGGACTGTCTGTTGCCTCTTTCTGTATCCTTAGTGTTTAGCACAATGCCTTGCACAGATGAAGTGCTTATTAAATGTTATGGAATTGAATTGAAAAAAAAAATGTGACCCTCACAACAACCATAGAAGTAGGTGTTATTATTGCTTCCATTTTATAGATGAGAAAGCTAGGTTGAGAAAAGTGAAATGATATTCTCTCTAGAAAAAAATGTTTCTTAAGTTCATTTTCATTTTTGCTGCTGAATGCTCTCCTTTTCCCATCACTCAGTCTCAGTACTAACAGAATGTATGATTTGCATTGCCCTACAAATCTCAGCACTCTCATTGCCCAGAAAAAGGGTTATGAAATTGGGAGCACTCTCTTACTCAGAGCAAGGCCAATTCTTCTGGCCAGGGTAAGCAATTCCAGAGAAGATTTATATAAAATGAAAAAAATTAATAGAAAAAATTGAATAATTGAATCTGAATAAGAGAAGAAAAAATGTGCCTCTTGCACTTCTTTAAATAGATTGAGTTGACTATGGATATTGAATATTGCACATATTGTAGGAGTTGGTTGATGTGTTGATTAGTTTTGCTGAATTTTTGTCCCCTCTTCTCTTTATCCCCTTTCTCTTTTATAGCAAGTAATGGCTCTCTAGGTAGGGAAGGCAAAAGGGGTATCTTCTTTTTTTAAGGGGTATCTTCTGAAATAAAAGTATTGTAATTTTTTTAAAAAAAAATCAATTTCAAAATAGTTATAAAATAAAATTGGAAGGAATCTTGGAAAGTAATTCAAATCATCATACTTGATCAAAGCAGGGCTAAAATTAACTTGGGAGTGAGAAAAAGGAAATAAATGCTGCTACATTTTGGTTATGATCAAGCTGTTAATTGTATCATTCAGTGCAGCCCATTGTTAATGAGGTCATTGTCAGAAGATTGATTCCCATGGAAGTCAATTCATGCCCAAATCCCTGATCATGGCCAACCATTCCACAATATCTGTCCTTTGCTATAAGTACAGCTTGATAAATGTCTAGAGAGATAGGCAAACATTTATTAAACATTTACTATTTCCAGGCATTGAGCTAAACACTGTGGATATAAATATAAGCATGAAAAACAGTCCTTAATTAAAAGGAACTTACATTTTAATAGAGGAAGACACCACATAAAGGGAAACTGAAAAGCAGAGATGGGGTGAGGGACAGTAACATATGTGGCAGCATGGTGTGGAAATGTGGGAAGCAGCATGGAAACCAGGTTCCTTGCAAAATAAGACAAAAGTTTGCCTGACAGATCTAGGGGACTAAGGAAGTTTAAAATGGCAGTGATTTGGTTGGTGAGGAAGGAGATGAGAGTGATGACTGGTACATAGGCAGGATGGTGAGATGACCAGGCAAGAGAATGGCAATGATTTAATGCAGCCCACTGCCTATCACTGAAATCACTACTCAAAGCATAAAATGTACTGAGGCTAAGTCAATAGCATTACTTTTATATTCAAATGGCAATCCAATATTTATTATGTGCAAATATCACCAAATTATCTCATATACTAAAGTAGTGCAAAAAGTTAGGGTTTCCCTTTCTCTAGAGATTTGTTGACTTAGCAATTAAAAATGCATAAAGAAGCCCTTTCAGCAGTGTTTGCTTGGGGTTGCAAAATGTAAGAAGTTCAATCAACAATGATTTACTGAGTGACTATTATAGGTTCTGAACCAGTATTCTCCATGGAACTGATTTTCTCCTGTTTGATCTCTCTGATCCTTGAACTGGTTCTTTCTTTTCCTGATGTACCTTTTTGTCTGCTTTGAATCATACCCTACTGACTGATATGAGCCAAATGCTCTGATCCTTATCATGCCTAATTTCAATTGGATCCCATACATATTGCATATATTATAGGAGTTGGTTTTTATCTTAGTGATATCCCCTGTAGCCTAAAGCTACAGTTTGGTACCCAACATGTATAATGCATACATGGAAATGACATGTACATATATATGAAATGGTAACTAATATCTCTTTGTTAAGTATAAATAAGAGCATTATGATAGAATAATTGACTAAGATGAAATTTATTAAGTAAAAATTTTAAATTCTCACATGAGCTTAAAAATATATTATAAATTCAAGATGGGAGAGGTGCAGCTAAACAATAAATTGAAAAGTAACTGAGGTTTTAGTGAACCATAAATGGACCATAAACTCAGCATGAGCTATATCTGTGATATGACTTCCCCCAAAGCCAATATAATCTTGTGCTGCTTTAAGAAGGGACATGCTATCTATAAGTAGAGAGATGATACAGCCACTTCATTCTGCTTTGGCCAGAGCACATCTAAAGCATTATGTTCAGTTCTGGGCACCATATTTAAGGAAGGACATTGATAAGTTGGAGAGATTCCAGAGGACGGCAGCCAGGAAAGGGAATAGCTTGCAGATTATACTATCTAGGGATAAATTGAAGGAACTGGGAATATTTAGCCAGAAGGAGAAAAGACTAGGGAAGGAGGACAATTAATAAATGTGAAGTATTTGAAGTGGTAATAAAGGGAAATGGACTAGACTTGTTCTGCTTTGTCCCAAAAGAAAATGAGGGACAATTGGTAGAAATAGCAAATGGGTACATTTCATTCTGTATAAGGCAAAACTTCCCAACAATTAAAGCTATCAAAAATGCTTAACAGTGAGAGATCATGAACTCTTGCTCACTGGAGGTCTTCAGGGAAATTCTGAATGGTCATTTTCTAGGGATGGTGTAGTAGGAATTCTTGTTAATGTATCAATGACTACCTGATCACTGAAGTCCCTTCTAAATTTGATTTTTAGGGTTCATTGATTCTAAGATGGGAGAGATTATTTTTAGTTGTAATGGGTAGAGAAGATTTCAATAGAGGAGAGAGCATAAGAACAAATCTTTGGAGACTATGTAACATTGAGATGATTGAAAGAAAGAAGAAGGCATTCTGCCATCATCATTGATATCACCATCTTGATCATTATCTAGTCACCATCATAAGTAAATATTTTCAAGAACATAATAACTTTTGTCTGCCATAGTACTAAGTATTAGGCAATTACAAAGAAGTAAAATAGGTTTCTTGCCCTTGATCAACTTAAAGTCTGTTGGGAAATATGTACCAGAAAAGATGAAGACAAGTATAAATCTGGGCCTCAAAAGGAGATGTAAAGCAGAATTACTGTGGGAGTATAAGAAAATGATTGCTCATCTTGGACTGGATTGAGCTGAGCTTTGTGGAAGTGTAAAGCCATTAAGAAAAAGCAAGATTCAGACAAGTAGAGAAAAAAGAAAATCCATTACATTGTTCCCAAGCATGGGAAGACTTGGGAGCAGGAATACATATACCCTGCCTTTAAAACATTAAACTGGTCTAGTTGGATGAGAGTATTCACACAAGGAGCAGGGAGAGATAAGACTGGAAATGTCGTATGGGCCAAATAATGGAGAATGTTAGATACCAGGCTAGGAAGGTTGGATTTATTTTATAGGCAACTGGGAACCATAAATACCTCTCAGATGGCGCATGTGTCTCTTACAAAGCAGTGTTTAGGAAAGTTAATCTGTCACAAGAGTATAGGATTGACTGATAGACTGTTAGGAAACCAGTTAAGACATTATCGAGTACCAGAACTGTAAAATCTGAGATCTAGAAGGTATAACTCTTCTCATTTTTTTCAAATAAAGAAACTGAGACTTAGAGAAGACAAAAAATATCCTACATTGAGTGAGTGGCACTAACTCAAATACCCTGATAACTCAGTGGATTTTATAACTACATCCCTCTATTCCCATAGAATTGGGTCAGATGAAAGTTTAACAAGTGCTAGGATGTATCTGTGGAAATAAAGAGGAAAAAAAGATGATGAGGCAATGTAAGGAAGTTGGAATGATGTGAGCAAAGGCATAGAGTGAGAAGGCATGCTCTAGCCAAGGTCACATGTCCAATTTGGCTGGAATAAGTCAAATAGGAATAGGAGAGTAAGAGGAATAAAGGTCAGAAAATCTGAAGCATTTTCTTGAGATCAAGGAATTCTGCAAAGCAGCAGGCTTAGTTGTTAGTGAAATGATCTTAGAGGTAGGAATACCTGAGCTCAAGTCTTCCCATTGACACATCTCAGTTATGTAACTAAGTACATTCTCTTGGTGCCATAGTTAGTTAAGATCTCTAAGCCTTTTTTTACATTACAGATGAGGTGCCAATCTATACAGATGGAGGGAATTTTCTTATCAGTTTCCTCTCTTAGTGAAATATTGTGAACTATGTTTGTGTAAATGTGTATGTGTGAGGAGAGAAAGGAAGGAGAGAGAAAGAAAAGGAAGGAAAGAAAGAAAGAGAAGATAGAAGAGAGGAGATGGATGAGGGGGTGGAGAGAAAGACATAGAGAAACAGAGAGAGATAGAGCCAGAGACAGAAAAATAGGGACACAAAGAGAGACAGAAAAATAGATAGGCATACAGATGAGAAACAGAGAGAGACAGAGGAAGAGGGAACCAGAGACAGAAAAAGAGAAAGACATAGAAATAGACATAAAGATGGAGACATATAGAAACAGAAAAAGAGAGAGACACGGATAGAAAGCAGGAAACAGTCAGAGACAGAGGAAAAGAGAGAGACAGAGACAGAAAAAAACAGAGGAAGAAAGAGACACAAAGAAACACAGAGAAAGAGGAAGAGACAGAGACAGAAAAAGAGAGGTACACAGAGACAAGACATAGCTACCTGTAAAAACAGAAAAAGACACATATACACACAAAGACAGAGAGATAGAGACAGAGACAGATTCATAAAGAGACAGAAAAGAAAAAGAAAGAGCGAGAGGAAGAGAGAAACAGACACACAGAGAGAGAAAGAGATGGAGACAGAAAAAGAGAGAGATACAGGAAGAGACAGAGACAGATAGAGACTGAAAAAGAGACACAGAGAGAAGCAGAAACAGAGGAAGAGAGAGACAAGACAGAGACAGAGAGAAAGTGTGTGTGTGTGTGTGTGTGTGTGTGTGTGTGGTGTGTGCATGTGTTTGTGTGTGTGTGTAAAGGATGCCAGAAAGACTTAACATTGAGATGCAGACCCTTGCTTGGATTAGGGTGCCACCGAAATAGAGAAACCTTGAGTTATCTGACTCAGTTCCTTCTTTCTGCTTCTTGGCCAAAGTGGCTCCCAGGGTTTATCTCTGCCCTGAAACTTTGGCTCCATTCTGCCTCCTGTAGCTCTTGACCTTGGCCCTGCAGTGTGAAGGTGCTGCTCCCTAGCAACACCTGCCGTGTTGACAGCCTGAGTAATGTCACTGTTGCTGCAATACATCACATTTGTTTGCTTACCTTAAGGGCAGCTTGTAAGTTTGTCTCTGAGTGTGATTTTATTAAAAAAAAAATCTTTACCATTGCACAAAGTCCAATAACAGTTGTCCCGCTCTGCAAACACCCCCCTGTATTAAAAGGGCACATGTGGGTGCATTGAGACACTGGTACTTTGAGATATCTTTAGAATGGGTGCCAAGTACATTTTGCAGGCTGCGGGATCCAGTACAAGCCAGCTGCCTCCAGCCATGAACAGCCATCTCCTGGGACAGTTATCTGTGTGATTGCCTGGGGACAAGGGATGGACCAGATGCTTTCTCAGGTTCTCTTCCCTACAAGATTCCTTAGTTTGTCACTGTGCATTATCAGCTCTGCTTCCCTTCCCCGTGGGAAATGTTGTCTGGTCCCCCACCCCTGGTAAGACTCACCAATTAGCTTATTGAGGCAGCTTTCTATTGTTACCTCTCTGTTGGATAGAGAGCGCTTGCTGGTTGAGATCATCACACAACCTCAAGGGGATTCTGGACACAGTAAAAAGACCGGAGCTTCAGAGCAATGAGGGACATGAGGTCAGATAGAGAGGATACAGAGGAGATTCCAGCCGATTCCTGGGTAAGTGACTCAAACATGACTTGAAGCATGATCTCCCATTAGATTCATTAGCATGAGTCCTTCCATAAGCTATTGCAGTAGAAGTGAGGAATGGGGAATTGGCTTCTTACTTTGGGATCAAGAATTTCATGATGCCCTGGAAACCTCAGATTGGAAGAGATTCCAGAGCTCATCTAGAGCCCAGCTTCTTAAATTGTGGGTCACAGTCCCACATAGGGAAATATAATTGAATGTGGGGGCATGAAATTCGGATTTATTATCAGTAAATGTTCGATTTGTGTGACTTTTTTATATATCTAAATATCCTAGGTCATGTAAAAATTTCCTGGGCAAAAAAGGGTGGCAAGTGGAAAAAATTTAAGCAGCCCTGGTCTGACATGTAGCCTTCAGGTCATGCTCACAACATTCCTGAGCACCCCAATCAGATTAAAATGTAGTTTCCCATTTGATTTTAATGGACTGATTAAATATGTATGTGTATTATATACACACATTTCTATGTATGTATATATATATATATTCATAGTCATAAATATAGATATAAATACATGTACTATGTATAAAAATACATAAATATAAATAAATGTATAGTTTTTAAGTCAGTATATGTTCCTCAGGAATCTTTTTGTATTTTATTGGCCCCTGTTCCTATTTGAGTTTGACACCATTGATCTTCCAGTATGCCTTATTTCCTTAAATAATGTAGTCAGAAAGTAGAACACTTTATGGCTGGAAATAGAATTAATATAATAATAGCTCATGTTTAAAATCTGCAAATATTACAAAGATTTTACAAAGATTATCTCATTTGGCCCTCACAACAATTCTGGGAGGGGGATGCTATTATTACCTCCATTTTAAAATTGGGAAAGTTGAGTCTGGAGTAGGTGAAATGACTTACATAGCTCATGTCGGAGGCATGATTTCAAATCCAGCTTTGCTGATTCCAGCCTATTACTCTATTCACTGTACCACCCAGCTGCCATATTGACAAAAGCCTTAGTTGTTAATTAGGATCCTGGGATCATGCCATAAAGAAGGAGGTTGGAAAAAAATCAGAAGAAATTAAGTCAAGTTTATGCTCTCCAATAACAATATATCAAAAATATGTGCATATATATAATTTAAGGTAGGAAAATTAGGGAAATATTATAAACATCACCTTTTTTCCCTTCATAGAAGCCCAATTCATGCCATGAGGATCACCCATTTCTACAGGAGAGAATTAGGGGAAATGCTATTTTTAAAAAAATAACTATTTTTTTTTTTTTTGCTGAAGCAATTGGGGTTGAGTGACTTGCCCAGGGTTACACAACTAGGATGTGTTAAGTGTCTAAGATCAGATTTGAACTTCGGTCTTCCTGACTTCAGGGGTGGTACTCTATCCACTGCACCGCTTAGCTGCCCCAGGGGAAATGCTATTGTTAAGATACCCCTGAGAGTAGATCATCTAATCTCTGTAAATTTTTAGTGACTGGAACATTTTACCTTACAAGGAAATTTATTCTGTTTTTTGAAGGCATGGGAGGAAAGGGAATAAGTATGTATATAGCACCTATTCTATGCCAGATACTGTACTTAGTATTATCTCATCTGACACTTAAAACATCCTAGAATGAAGGATATACCATTATAAATTGAGAAAATTAAGGTAGAGATTAAATGACTTGTACTCAGGCCAAGTACTTTATCTACTGTACCACCCAGCTCTGCATCAGAGATTTTGGAAGTATTAGGAAAACAGTCCTTACTCATTCAAGTAAATTAAGTCTAATCCATCATCATCATCTGGAAAGCTAAATGGCAAATTGTATAGAATGCCAGGTTTGGAGTCACAGAGATTCAAATTGATATTCAGCTTCAAACCTTACAAGCTATGTGACATTGAACCAGTCACATAATCCTGTTTGCCTCAATTTCCCTACCTGTAAAATGAGCTAGAGAAGAAAATGGCAAAGCACTCCAGTATCTCTGACAACAAAATCCCAAATAGGGAGAACCCCAAAGAGTTAGACAAGTCTGAAGTGATCTTTGTGACAGATTCAAATATTTGATGATAATGTTTTCCTTCTCTTCCCCAAGTGTTTCTTAGACTAAATATACCAAGTTCTCTCAACCATTCCCCTTGCTAAGCTAGTTGCCTCCTTCTAGAATGTGCTCCAGCTTGTCAACGATCTTCAATGATAAATTTTTCGGAACTGGGCACAACCCTCTGGTTGGGATCTGACCGGGGCAGAGGACAAAAGCACTTCCACCTTTATTACTCTAGATAACCTCTCTCTCTCTCTCTCTCTCTCTCTCTCTCTCTTAGGATATGTCTCTCTCTGGAAGGAAATCAGAAGCAAGGAGACACAGATATTTCCAGCCTGGCCTTCAGTCTTATTCCCAGTCCCAATATGGAAAAAGCGTTCTGAATTTTTGAGATTACTGAAAGGGCTGTTCAGAGGTCTTAAGCATGATTATATTTATTGGATTTGGCTGGTCTTAGTCAAGGACTTAAGACATTATTGTGACCATCAAAATACTGCTAAGAAAATGTTCCAATTCCTTTTTTCTGCCAAAATCATGTGTGTAAACTGAGATATCTGTCATTTTATCATTCTTAATGAAATCAGTGTTTGAAATCAAACTTATTGGGCCTAAAAGGCCCCTAAGAGGCTACAACCCCTAATGATGAATTATAAATCAGTGTCATAGAATATCAGAGCTAGAAACAATTTTTGAGGTCAAATAATCCAACTTCTTCACTTGACAGATCAGCTGTCAGGGGCACAAGAGGTTTATAATAAAGATAAACACATAAAAAAATCTTCATACAATATTTTATTTCTTCCTTTCAGCAACTCTTTGGAGGGTACTTTCAAGAAGCATTATCGTCCTCAGTTTACAGACAAGAAAAGGGATCTCAGAGCAGCTAGATGATTTGTCCATGATTGCTAAGCTAGCAATCATCAGATGTAGGATTTGAATCCCCTCTTTCTGAATTCTACTCTAATACTCTTTCCATCTCTCCACATGGCTTGTGCTTAAGGACCACCTGAGTCAGTAAAAGGATCAGGACTAGTAAATGTTGGTCTTTTAGTCTCTCTAGTTTGAAATATTATTCAGGTTTTCTGGCTCTCTGAGTCACTTTGCTGGTCTGCATGCTCACTGATTCTAGATACCATTGAAGGGTCCAACATCATCCTGACTTTACATCTATGAATAAGAAAGAAAATGATTTCTATCAATGTAACTCTTAGGGTTCTTGCTGAGTTCTCTGCACTACATGGGAGACATCTAAAGAAGAAATATGAGATCCCCAGGTTGGAGGAAGGAAGGAGGATGTCTTGTGGTTTCTGGGGACCACTTCCATTACTCAGCATTCTCCTGAATGCTTAGCTATCCAGGTGAAACACCCAGAGGAGTTGAGTCCAGATATTTTTCCCTAGCCCAGAGAGACCCTCACTTGGCACTCAGACTGAAATCCCTACACCCATCCCTGACAGCCCAACCAAGAACATCTGGCTCATTCCCTGCAAGAGGCTGAGCCATTCCCCTGTAATTAGCCATCTGGAATGGACACGCCAATATCTGCAGAAGGATCCAACTGTTTACCTCCTACCCCAGCCAGAATGCCTGCCGCCTTGAAGAGAGAGTGAGGGCTTGTTCCTAAGGCCCATCTGAGAGGGGTGTGAAGGGAGCACATGCTATTTATCATTTAACATATACAGCCCGCCAGGCCCTCCCTGCTGGTTTTAGAAGTGACGTGCACACTTATGGCAGCCTCCGGGAGGAGGCAGTCCACCCAGCCCCTGCATTCCTGCCCTCCAAGCCCTTCATGAGCTGCAGCTGCTGCAGGCTGCTCTGCTAATGGAGGCACCCTCCCCAGCTCCTTATGTTCGAGGGGAAAACAGACTAATTACATACTCCCCTCAGGGGGGGGAGACAGAAGGAGGGGATGGTGGGTAGCCTTCCCATTCCAATGAAGAATCTTCCTTCCTGGCAATTCTGATCGCATCTCCACCGCCAGAACAGAGGTTAGTCCATGAGTGAAGGGGTGTGTGTGTGTGTGTGTGTGTGTGTGTGTGTGTGTGTGTGTTTGGGGAAGATGAAGGGGAACATATTTTGCACATTTGGTCTTCTGCCCAAATATAACAAAAATAATCACTGCTCACATCTGCACAGCATTGTTCAAAGCTCCATGCCATGAGCTAATTGAATTCTCACAATGTCCCTGTAAGTGTTTGGGGTGGGTGGGGGAACTCAGAGGGAAAGGGATTACTCTGCCTACATTGCAGATAAAGAAACTAAAGTCCAGAAAGGTTGTATCAGTTTGCCTAATTTCACTCAAAAAATCAGAGTAGGAAAGAAATGGAAGTTCCCTGAAGGTGAGAACCATCTTGTTTTTTGTGTTTTTATAACCAATACTTTTCATAGTGTGGGACACATAGTAAACACTTAATAAATGGTTTTTTTTTATTCCGTCATTAAAATAAAAGTGAGGGCAAGGATTAATTCTCAGGTATCCTGATTTCCACTACAATGGTCCTTCCATTATTTCAGGATCATAATACTAATGCTGGACAGCACCTCTGAACTTGCCTAATCCTTTTTCCTCTCTTTGAATGAAGAAATTGTGATTTAATTGGGTGAAATAATTTGTTCAAGATAGTAAGCATTGGAAGCAAAAAAAGGGATCTTTCCACTCTACCATACGGCTAGCTTTGTCCCACTAAAGTGCCACTCGCTTATTCTAACTTTTTACTTGGTTCCATCACCTGGATGCTACCCATACCACAAACTCAGGGTCTCCAAATCAGAATTGATCCTCTTTCTCCCTCCTTCCATCTTTCCAGTGCCCAGTGAAGGTAGCATCATCCTCCCAGATGACAACACTAAACTGATGAAAGAGCCTCTTCCTCCTTACCATAGAGAGGCTTTAGAGAGCGCACACTCTCTTTCAGACATGGTATACAGAATAAAGCGCTGGACCTGAAGCTAAGAAGACCTGAGTTCAATCCAATCTCAGATACTGACTAGCTATGTAACATTAAGCAAGTCATTTAATTCTGTTTGCCTCCTGAAAAATGGGGATAATTGTAGCACCTGTCTTGCAGAGTTATGAGGAGCAAATGAGAAATATTTGTAAAGTACTTAGTGCTAGTACACCATAGTTTTATATAAATATTTATTCCCTTCTCCATCACATGCAAGGAATGTATAAGGTCCCACCAAGAAAAAAAAATAGCACTAAACCCAATGACCCTGGTATTTGAAAAAATTTGCAGTGACAATAATAGAAACAGGCAGAGGGATTAGAATTGTGATTTTATTGGAACTCTCAGGTGAGGAAACTCCCTTTCTGCAACTTATAGTCATAGAGAGCTATCTAAAAGAGATTTGTACGACCCACCAGGATCACCCAGCCAGCTTGCAATTAGAGAAGGAACATCATACTGCTACTTTCAATCAATAAATTTTCCTTAGCTTCTCCTGAAACTAATACTATGCTATTTCTATAAAGTTTTGAAGGTTGCAGTAAAAGCATTATTCTTTCACTTTTTGCAGATGAGAAAATTGAGATCCCAAGAGGGGAAGTGGTGTGCCGATGGTCACAAGCCAGTTATGTGTCAAAGGCAAGACATCATTTTTCTCTTTCTCTTCTTCACAACAATGACAATAGCATGTGTTTCTCCAATGCTCTGAAATACATAGGGAAATACTATTCTCTCCATTTTATAGATGTAGGAATTGGAGCCCAGAGAGGGGATAATGACTTAGATTCACACAGCTTGTAACTGCCAGAGGGAAGAATCAGACCCAGGTCTTTCCTGGTTCCAAATGCAAAGCTCTTGCTACTAAAGCCTGGGAAACTGAAGAAACAGAAAAATGGGGACATGGCTTCTATCCAGAAACATGAATTCATTTCGCTGACTGAAGAGTTTTATTTACTTTCTTTTACCATTACCACAGCCTCCCAATACAGTTAATGAGCACACTGGAGCCCTATACACTTATCCCAGTGACCGAAACTATGCTTGTCACTCAGGGCCTCTCCTGACATCAAATCACGGAGGTCATGTTTTTTCTAAATTAAAAAGCATTCTATTTCCAGACTGTTTCAAAGGTGGGCTGGTGCTGACTGAGGGGTGGGTGGGAAGTGCTATGATATGAAGCCAAAAGAGTTAGGTCATACGTTGATTGAAGTTTTGAAGTGATTTACTTTCTAGAACTTAAGAAATGCCCATTTTGAGTGTTCCCTTAGTCCAACAATGAAAGCCCAAACTAACTCAATACCAGAAACTAGGACTGGGTCCAAAGATTCACTCATGGATATGGTGACTGGGACATTAGTCCTCTAAGCAGCCAGAAGTAAGAGGAATAAATAGTAAGGAAATCAAGAAAAATGGAAGGGCACTGGGTACAAATCTGGCCAACAGCCAGTTTCTCACACAAGAAAGCTTGGCATGTGACTATAGTTAGAGGGATGTAGAATCAGGGAAGGTATTTTGCTATCAGGTGTGTTTTGAGGGGCACCAGGAAAGGCTTCCCAGTTCCCAAATATTTCTCCTACAGAGCTTCCCAGCTTCTTAGAATTCCATTATGAAAGACTGAAGAGAGACATATTAGGGAAAGAACCCTAACTTTCAAAGCATAGGATTCAGATTTAAATTCCACCTCTGACACTACTGATAATAACTTCAGACAAGTCATTTAACTTCCCTGGGCCTTGGTTTATCCAACTATAAAATTAGGGGAACTGGGTTAGTTGTCCTTTAAGCTCCTTTCCAGCTCTACATTTACATTCTTAAAACAAATTCATTTCTTTGGAAACATAAATAGCTTTGGGAATACATTCTTTATTATCCTCTGATTTAATAATAGTATTCTCTCTTGGTTGTTCTACCTAAGTACATCTTCTTGATTTCTTTCACTGTCTCATTATCTTTAAAGCTCTGATCTTTTTCTACTATATTTCCATCCCCTCAACTGTTACATCTATGGTGTTTATATACACATATGTATATGTATGTATATTTACATATATACATAAACATATCTAATTATATCACCTGGTATAAATATATAGCAACTTAGCTCCAACTTAGTCTCAGACTAGTTCCAATCCCTCATTCCAACTCGCTAGTTGGTACCACCATCTGCTTGTATTTCTTACATCTCAAACTCAAACTCTCCAAAATAGAATTGATGCTCTTTCTAACAAAAGCTACCTGCCACTCTTTCCATCTTCCCAGTTTCCAGGGAGGATCCACTTTCCTCCCAATCACTCATGCTTGAAATTTCAATCTTTGTCTCTTCTCTTTCCCTTAACCCTAAAAACCCAATTGGTTATAGAGCCTTGTTGATTCCACCTTTCAACAGATATTTCAACCAATATCTCTTAATCTGTTCTTTTCTTCCTACTTAAAATATTCTATTCAGGCCTCCTCCATTTCTTAACTTTTTAACTAAGAGCAGGTATTTGTGTCCCTAATCTGCACCCTCTCCAACCCATTCTCCACAGAGCTGAAAAAAATAACTTTCAAGTCACCAAAATGACCATGGTCACTCAATCTGCTTAAAAAAACATCAGTGGGTCCCTATGATCTCTACGATAAGACACAGATTCTTGTCTCCCATCTAAGACTTTTGACAATATGACTCCAACTATAGTCATGAAAGAGCATGGTATTTTCCATCATTTTTGGTGATGGATGAAATTTAGCTTCAATGGTAGAGGGAAAGTTTAAAGCTTCAGTTGAGAAAGAAATTTTCAATCACCTGGGGCTGTAAGATGATAAAACAAGCAATTGAGGTAAGGAAAGGATAATATTCTTCCTTGGGGGCTTCTGAGAATAGGATGATATATGTGTATTCTAGCATGAAAGCAATAGGACTAACTAAATAGTCCCTGGAGGGCCATGTCTCCTGGAGACTAGGCATAGCAGAGCTCACTTTGGAATGGTACAGGTAGAATCTTACCCCAGAACCACTTGCAGACTCTAATCTGGTCCCACCCTAGATCTTAATATCCCACTTTTCCCAAATTCAGAGATTTTTGGCCCTTCTCCACTAACTCTTTCAGTGTCCCATGTTCATCTCTGCCTTACTTATGCAATTTACCATGACTAGAATGTCCTCTTATTCATCCTTCCCCTGTCCTATTCCTTTCTGTTTTCAAGGCCCACTTTATATTCTGCTTCTTCCAAAAAGTATTCTGGAACTATTTTAGCCCTTATTCATGTTTGGCTCAACTCCTCAACACCTATCCTACCATACACTTGTATCCCATATTTTGAACATTTTAACATCAGATCCTATTTGATATAATTACCTATCCTTTCAGGTGTGTTTGGGTTATTCTCCAATTGGACTGTTAATGTCCCAGAGACAGAGAATGAGGCTTGGTAAACCCATCAAATTTTATCCCTTTTAACATAAAAGAAGACATTTATTGGGTGAAAGATACTCTGTGAGTGCCTATCTAAATCTCCATTGACTCCAACCTGAATTTCTCTTCCCTCTTCTCTGCCTCCCTGATACCAGTGCTAACTTTGTGTTTTGGACTAATTATTTCCCTTTTTTGAATTTCAGCTTTCCCCTCTGTAAAATGAGAGAAGCATCTTACCAAGGAGAAGTGAATTGACCCAGGTGACACAGATTCAAATCAACAAACATTCACTAAGTTAATATTAGCAAGAGGCACTGAGCTAGGCTCAGGGAATACAAAGACTAAAATTCAACATTTTGACCCTCAAAGACAGGACTGAGACTAAAATCTCTATTGAAGGTTCTGTCCTGTTCTAAAAATTAGATGATTCTCTGATTGCCAGAACTGCTTTCATCATCCTTTGGAATAAGATATATAGAAGTGACATTCTGTCTTAAAAGAGACTTTGATATTGGGAGTTCATCCTATGCCTGCCCAGATTGGTCAAAGGTCTATGAATCTATTACAATTGTTATAATGATATAAAACTATAACAACCTTCTTATTTCAGAGTCTGGAAAGCACTAGGCTTACTTCATGCTCCTAATCAATGCTCTATTTGATGGGGGGCTGGGATGGAATACAGACAGGTGGGACAACCAACTCGTTCGTGAGCAGCATGATTACTGGTCACTGCCTCTCAAAGCTTTTCTTGGTCTGGCCCTGAAAAGTGGAAAGGAGCTGGCCAGAGCTAAATAAGGACTGCACAATCCCTGTGACTATTCCAAATTGCTCTCAGGCTCTGAGCCAAGAGGAGGATCAGATTTCCCACCCTTAGGCAATGGTCTCCAAGGGAACCAGCCCATAGCAGTTCTTTTTCAGGTCTGTTTTGCCATCCTGGTCTTCCATATTGAGCCACCCATCTATCTGAAATGGAACTTCCAGGGGAGCAAACTGATTTACAGATCTTTATGGTTCTTTAAGCAGAACCAAAAAGCAAGAGATGGAGAAGAGAAATGGGGAAAATTAGGAAAGAGAAGATAAACTGGCTATTTGCTTTGATTTCCCCCAAATGCGCATGTCTGTGTCTCTCTGTATATCTCAGTGTCTATATTTTCACATGTGTGTCTATCTGTATATGTCTACACATATGTGTCTGCATATGCTCACCAGTTTCTCAAATTGATCATTATGTGTTTATCTGTCTATGTATTCTGTAGATCTATTTAAGTATCCCTTACTCAATGTCTTCCTGTGAGCACATGACTGAAGGTTAATGTTTTGGTATGGTCAGTTTATACCTGCAAAGGATTGTGTATGTGTTCCTGTGTGTTCCAGATATGCCTTTATGAATGTACATAAATGTTATGCAAGTACATGTCTCAGGGTCTATGTTTCTCTGTCTTTTTGTTTATCTGCATGAATGTGTATGTGTGTATTCTGAGTATTGGTGGCAACTTGCCTCTCACATTTTAAGCTTCTGGAATAATAATGCTTCGATGAATAATAAATAATTCATGATAATCATACTGCTCAAATCTCCCAAGACTTTCCTCACCACAGCTGTGAGGGAGACAGTGCAAGTTACCATCTCTCTTTTCAAGAAGAAGAAAGCTAAAATTTGATGACTTCCTCAAGGTTACCAGGATTCCATTCATCAAGATTTAATTAAGCACCCACTATGTGCCAGACACTATACTAGATCCTGGGATACAAAGTCAAAGGTGAAAAAAAATCCTGGCCCTTGAGGGCAGAGCTGAGACTAAAACTCATCTTCCTTGACCTCTAGGGCAGTAGTGTCTTTTGGTCTTTTTACCTAAGCATCAAAGACAGTACTCTAGATCTGGTGGGTTTTAGATTACCAGACCTCAGATTAACAGCTGGAACAGACCTTAGAGACCTTTCATCTTATAGATAAGGAAACTGAGGCTCCAAAAGATTGACTTCCTCCAAGTTACCCAGGCAGAACTTGCGCTCTGATTTCATGACTTGAATGCCAATACTCTTTCCATGATACTACACAGCTTCGCCACTAAAATACTTGCCAATCATCAGGATGAACAAATGAATGACCACGTTCAATGATAAGTCTGTCTCTGGAGAGCTTAATAGCAATGTTCTCATTGGGCAATACTCTATGTGGTCCCACAACCAATATGTAAAGCATGGGAGAAATAAAAATTCTTTTTTTTTTTTTTGGCTTATTTTTAAAAGTTGAACTTAGCTCTTAGGGCAGAGGAGAGATTATTTCAAGCTTCTTTTGTAGGGGGACAGAGTCTCTCACAGACAGTGCTAGGGCCAGTGGTTTTACAGGCTTTATTACTGTGGTAAGGACCAAGTCCTGCCTGGTTTATTGGGGTTTGGGGGCTCAAAATTTTCCTTCTATAGTTGCTTTGGAGGTCTTGCAGCTGATCTGCTGATCTACTGACCTTATGAACCAGGACAGAATAGCCAACATGGCTGTATTTTGGCTAAGAGCTGCTTGCTAGATTTCTTGCTGTGGACTTTCCTGCTTTTCCTGTTCCATACCTGTACTAAACCTTGTCTCCCCCTGCCCAACTGAGATAGAGCTTTCCTGGAAGTCTTCCCAAAATATCTTAAGCTGGAAAATTATTATACTCTAAATGTTTGTGGGTTCTTTCGCTTCAAAATCCATTTAGAATCTTGATCTAGCATTGATTCTGAGAGAAGCTAAGGAGATCTCAGGCAATGTCCTATATACTCTCTGCCATCTTGGGTCTACCCGCCTCCAAAATAAAAATTCTATGCTCTCTCCCCCCCTACTCTTCATCATAGCAAAACTGTCTAAAACACTTTATCCTGTGTTAACTACAAAAGGAAACAAGCCTTCATTCAACTTATTTATAACATTGTGAACACATGTAGTTGTGGGAGGGTTCTTCTGGGCAGTATTTATACTGATGGGGAGATAAAAAAGAGGCAGGTCTGGCATCTAATCAGGATATTAAGTTTCCTATAGTGGTGACAGGTAGAAAAAGCATTGAATTTGAGTCAGAGTACTGGTTTCAAATCCTGGCTGGGCAGCTTTTTAGCTGTGTGACTTTAGACAAGTCACTTA
Organism: Sarcophilus harrisii; assembly: GCF_902635505.1. Taxonomy (NCBI): domain Eukaryota; kingdom Metazoa; phylum Chordata; class Mammalia; order Dasyuromorphia; family Dasyuridae; genus Sarcophilus; species Sarcophilus harrisii. The sequence goes on from NC_045428.1 coordinate 538,260,637, forward strand.
TAATCTCTGGATTTCAGTTTTTTTCATTTGGAAGATAAAAGAATCGAAGTAGTTGGTCTCTAAGTTCCCTTCCAGTTCTAAATATTATGATATAGATCTTGACAGCATTCTTGACCTGTCCTCCTATGTTAGATTTCTTGTAAGATTCCCCTAAATCCACCAATCCCTTCCAGAAACTAAATCCATCCCTTTGGTATCCATAATGTAGTGCTGTACCCACTGTGGCACCAGGGTCACTCAGCCCTTAGAGCTCTAGGGATTGATCTTGAACCTCCTTTCTCTAGAATTTTGTCACTGCAGACTATGAAGAAGTGTCATATCAACCCCAAGCATTTGGGGACTCTGTGTTAATTCCTTATCATGCCTTGTCTTGGGAGAAAAATGGCTCAGGAAACCACTCAAAATAAGCACGCCACTACTTTGTCTAAAACAAACATGCTTTTCACAGAATTCTTAGCAGAGATCATTTCTTTTAACACTCAACTAGACCAGCTACTTCCAAGAGCTCAGGAGCATAAGAACAGCAGCTGCTAATTCTAGATCACTTCCAGATTTACAAAGTGCATTCCTCACTATTATTCCTTTTTGTAGATGATTAAATTAAGATTCAGAAGACTAAAATGACTAACCCTGTGAAACAACAAGGCTAGTACCTGTCAAAGCCAGAATCTAAATCCACATTTTTTGACATCGAAATCATGGTGCTTGGACTTGACCTGTGTTGCCTCTCAGTTACCTATAAACATCAGCAGCACCAAGGACAGCACCAAGGAAAGTATACTACCTTCTTTCTCCCTTTTGCAGAAGAATAGATTTCTTTATTATAGGTTTCCTCTAAACAGAACGTGGACTTTGCAAAAAGTTGAACCTACAGGATTGGATCTCTGACAGGCAGCTCCTACAATACAATCCTATAACAGGATTATCAAACCATGTATATACATTCATATGTGTACGCACATGTATTCCTATTGTGACACCCTCATTTTATAGGTAAAAGAACTAAGACTCCAAGAGGTTAAATAACTTGTCCGATGTCACAAAGGTAGTAAGAATCAGAGAATTTGAATTTAGAACTAGTGTTCTCTCTATTGTACCATATGAAGAAGGTCCCAAGCTATCTTGCCTATTTGTTTTGTATCCAGTTTATTATTGTAATTTTAATTATCATTAATAGTTTCCATTTGTAGAGTGCATTAAAATTCACTAAACATTTTATTTGTACTTTCTAATTTAATCCTCACAACAATCCAATTGTGAGTTAGCTGTTATTGTTATCCCAATTTTACAGATGAAGAAATTGAGACCCCAGAGAGGTCAGATGACTTGTTTAGAATCACATTCCTCTTAGGTATCTGTGGTCATGTTAGAACATAGATCTTCCTGACTCTGAGTATAACACACTATCAATTTTGCCACGTTCTTTCAATGCTACAAAGGTTGTAAATAGACTGGCAGCTCTTCCAATTCTAATGTGTCTAAATGAATAGCCAGGGGGATTTGTTGTATGTATTTTTCCTCTTCACTGGGTAGCACCAAGATTAGATAGGAAAGTTTGAAGAGCTCAAAGCCACAAATGACCTTTTTCACCTAAAGATGAGGACAGCTGAAGATGACAGCTGATAAAAGACACAATCGAGATAATATTCTTACTATCCTATCTTCCATGGCACTGAACTATAATCAAGATGATAACAACAAATATGGGGATAGCTGAAGAATTATGATTTTCCTTTTATCTGAATTTCATCTCATACTCTTTTAGGGCTCAGGAGAGAAGCAATTTACACTTTGAACAATGGAGCAAAGTTTTCAAGGGGACCCTTCCCAGTCTAGCTTCCTAATAGAGGCCAGCCAGGTGAACAAGTAAGAACAGAGGGAAAAGGCAGCCCAGGTAGGGAATAGAAAAAGGATTTGATGATTTTACAAGTTTTTTTCTAATGGTCTAAGTCCCTGAGCACAAAGAATAGTGGAATATGTATATATACATATTTGGCAGAAGGCAGATAGTGACAGAAGACTCAGGAAGAGTTAAACTCATGTGTCCAATGTAATAAATAACAGGGAATAAGAGCTTGCAGGAGCTAGACCCTAAGGGCAGCAGAGAGTAGCAATACTTTTAAGCTTTCATTTCAAAATACAGGTTCTAGATGCAATAGAGTGGATAAATCTACCTTTGACAAACAGGACAATCCAGAAGACTAGCTGAGGAGAACAGCCTTCATATGCATCATGGATGGGAATGGGTGGGAATTCTCCTTCCCCTTATTCCCCAAAATTATAGGCCCAGAGAAGGTCTTAAAGCATCAGAAAACATATTCTTTTCTTAAAAATCTACCAAACCAAGAGGAAGTCAATGTGAGAGCTGAAAAAAGTTTTTGATCAGCCATAGTTGCTATAGGAGTGGGAACTGAGAAAGGAAGACAGACATGATAGCTAGATGACAGATAGATGGATAATTGATAGGTGAATGAATAAATAGTGGGGTAGGTAGAGGGATGGAAAGAGGGCTTAGATAATTGTGTAAATGGATGAGTATATAAATATATAAGTCCAATACCAAGGTTTTTCCAAAAAGCCAGCCAAGAAACTGAATGGTAAAAGAAGTACAAGTTTATTTAGGATGTTTTAAATCACACAATGGGAAGCTTAAAATCCACCAATAGTCATTCATGGCAGGGAATCTGAGGGGCAAGAACAACAAGAAAAGGTTACAGTAATCAGTGATGTCAGCTAGCCCTGGACACTGGGGTATTCGAGCCATGGAGAGAAAGAAGAGGCTTCAACCATAGTGGATCTCCAGAGGAGAGACTGATCCTTGGTCTTGTTCTACAAATATCTATGAATTTCATCACTTCTTCACAGACAGGGTTGTTTGTTCACAATAGGCCACTTCATGACTCCCTGAATTAGGGGAAATAAGTTGACATCTCCAAACTAGACAAAATCATACTGTCCCCTCCTATAGGGTATTGAGCTGGTATTTTTAAACTAAGCCGATGCCATACAGATGAAGATCTATATATTAAGATAGTCCACACAGTAAGGCATTTGCAAACCAAATGAGAGTCATGAATTTTAGGGGAGGATTGGGCTCTCAGCAATGTGTATATGCTTGATTCCCCATCTCTTATGTCACTGGCAGGGAAAAGATCATTGAATCATATCCTGGGATCATATGCTCTATTCCACAATCATGAGGCATCCACAATCAGTTTACAATATGGTAGACATACATACAGAGACAAACAGTGTGTATATGCATGTTTATTTGAAGTAAAGGTAGCCTTCTACAAAGAGACCAAAACTCTAAAATCAAAGAGATATTTTGGATTAGCCCAACTGAAAGAGTAGATGGGTAGGTGGATGGATGGATAGATTGATAGATGAATTTACATGGGTTAGGGAAGGGAGGGGTGAATGGGATCTGGGAGAGCCAAATAAATGAACAGATAAAAGGAGAAAAGGATATGAATGAAAAAGAGAAGGAACTATACAGACAAAATTTTTCAGTATGTTCAAGGATACTTGCTAAGATTCTATAAACATTAACATTATGGTATAGCACTGTATGATATATATCCATTAATTCTAAACGGGAAACATAGCTGTCAGGCCCCACCTGGCTCAACCGGGTGAAACAGAGTATGTTACTATAGCCCTTAGTAATTAATTTACCATTCACTTTTCTATTTCTCTGCTGCATTTGGTATCCTGAACTCCTCAGGATCTGGTTACTCAAGATTTCTTGGTCCTTAGAAGACTAGCTTTCTTCTTTCTATTACAGAATTACTCTGGGCCTTCCACAGTCATGGGCAGCTACATCTGCTCAGCCTTTTCAGACTTTTTTATTTCTCTTACTTGGATGCTGAGACTTCTAAGGATGTTTAGCCTGGAGAAAAGAAGACTTAGGAGAAACATGATAGCTCTCTTTAGTAGTTGACAGGCTGTCATATGGGAAAGGATTTAGATTTGTTCTGCTTGGCTCCAAGGAAAAGAACTAGGAGAAATGGGTAAAAGTCACAAAGAGAAAAATTTAGGTTTGATGTCAGAGAGAAACTTCCAGACTACTAAACCTCTTCTAAAGTTGAATGAGTTGCCCCATGAGGTAATGGGTTCCCTGTCACCAGAGAAGTATGCAAGCAAAGGCTGGATCACTTGTCAGCAGTATCTTGGAGGATTTTTTTTCCTTTTCAGTTTTAATTTGTCTCCCTCCATATCCTCCTCACCCATTGAGAAGGCAAGAAATAAAATATCCATTATACATATGAAATCACACAAAATATATTTAATGGAGGAGATTCTTGTCCAGGAATAGGTCAATTATAGATGAAAGTTTCATAATTCTTTTTGGTGTCATGGGCATTTTTGGTGGTCTGGTGAAACCTAAGGATCCCTTCTCACTGTCACAGTTGTAAATGTATAAAGTAAGATGCACAGGATTAAAAAAGAAATCGTGAACCTTAAGTTAAGAAGCCCTGGGCTAAATGATCTCTAAAAACTACTTTTGACTCTGAGATTCTGTGGCTATTGCCCCAACTCTGGAATTATGTGCTCATTTTTCCTGGTCTGAGTGTTCCATGATTCTTATCTTCAGATAGAGAGATTCTTAACTTGTAAGCTTTTCTCCCAGTGGAAGCCAATTGTTGTGGGAGGGTGAGAAGGGACATTCACCGTATTTCCTTGCTGACTTATTGTTTTTTATATTCTATTTTTTTTTATTTAATAGCCTTTTATTTACAGGATTTATTTTATACATGGGTAACTTTACAGCATTAACAATTGCCAAACCTCTTGTTCCAATTTTTCACCTCTTACCCCCCCCACCCCCTCCCCTAGATGGCAGGATGACCAGTAGATGTTAAATATATTAAAATATAACTTAGATACACAATAAGTATACATGACCAAAACATTATTTTGCTATACAAAAAGAATCAGACTCTGAATTATTGTACAATTAGCTTGTGAAGGAAATCAAAAATGCATGTGTGCATAAATATAGGGATTGGGAATTTAATGTAATGGTTTTTAGTCATCTCCCAGAGTTCTTTTTCTGGGCGTAGCTAGCTCAGTTCATTACTGATTTGGTTGATCTCGTTGCTGAGGATGGCCTGATCCATCAGAACTGGTCATCATCTAGTATTGTTGTTGAAGTATATAATGAGCTCCTGGTCCTGCTCATTTCACTCAGCATCAGTTCGTGTAAGTCTCTCCAGGCCTTTCTGAAATCATCCTGTTGGTCATTTCTTACAGAACAGTAATATTCCATAATTTTCATATACCACAATTTATTCAACCATTCTCCAACTGATGGACATCCATTCAGTTTCCAGTTTCTAGCCACTACAAAAAGGGCTGCCACAAACATTTGTGCACATACAGGTCCCTTTCCCTTCTTTATAATCTCTTTGGGATATAATCCCAGTAGTAACACTGCTGGATCAAAGGGTATGCACAGTTTGATAACTTTTTGAGCATAGTTCCAAACTACTCTCCAAAATGGTTGGACCCGTTCACAACTCCACCAACAATGCATCAATGTCCCAGTTTTCCCGCATCCCCTCCAACAATCATCATTATTTTTTCCTGTCATCTTAGCCAATCTGACAGGTGTGTGTGATATCTTAGAGTTGTCTTAATTTGCATTTCTCTGATTAATAATGACTTGGAGCATCTTTCATATGACTAGAAATTGTTTCAATTTCTTCATCTGAAATTGTCTGTTCATATCCTTTGACCATTTTCAATTGGAGAATGGCTTGATTTTTATAAATTAGAGTTAATTCTCTATATATTTTGGAAATGAGGGCCTTTATCAGAACCTTTGACTGTAAAATATTTTCCCAGTTTATTGCTTCCCTTCTAATCTTGTCTGCATTAGTTTGTTTGTACAAAAACTTTTCAGTTTAGGTATAATCGAAATTTTCTATTTTGTGATCAGTAATGATCTCTAGTTCTGCTTGGTCATAAAGACCTTCCCCTTCCACAGGTCTGAGAGGTAAACTATCCTATGTTCCTCTAATTTATTAATAATTTCATTCTTTATGCCTAGGTCATGAACCCATTTTGACCTTATCTTGGTGTACGGCGTTAAGTATGGATCAATGCGTAGTTTCTGCCATATTAGTTTCCAATTTTCCCAGCAATTTTTATCAAACAGTAAGTTCTTATCCCAAAAGCTGGGATCTTTGGGTTTGTCAAAGACTAGGTCGCTATATTTGTTGACTGTTTTGTCCCTTGAACCTAATCTATTCCACTGATCAACTAATCTATTCCTTAGCCAATACCAAATAGTTTTGGTAACTGCTGCTCTATAATATAATTTTAGATCTGGTACAGCTAAGCCACCATCATTTGATTTTTTTCATTAATTCCTTGAAATTCTTGACCTTTTGTTTTCCATATGAACTTTGTTGTTATTTTTCTAGGTCATTAAAATAGTTTTTAGAGTCTGATTGGTATAGCGCTAAATAAATAGATTAGTTTAGGTAATATTGTCATCTTTATTATATTTGCTCGCCCTATCCAAGAGCATTTAATATTTTCAATTGGTTAGATCAGACTTAATTTGTGTGAAAAGTGGTCTGTAATTTTGCTCATAAAGTTTCTGATTTTCCCTTGGCAGATAGATTCCTAAATATAAAATATTATCAGTAGTTACTTTAAATGGAATTTCTCTTTGTAACTCTGACTGTTGGATTTTGTTAGTGATATATAAGAATGCTGATGACTTATGTGGGTTTATTTTATAACCAGCAACTTTGCTAAAGTTGTGGATTATTTCTAATAACTTTTAGCTAGAATCTCTGGGGTTCTCTAAGTATACCATCATGTCATCGGCAAAAGAGTGATAATTTGGCTTCCTCATTGCCTATTCTTATTCCTTTAATCTTTTCTCAGCTCTTATTGCTATAGCTAGCGTTTCTAATACAATATTAAATAGTAGCGGTGATAGTGAGGCAACCTTGTTTCACTCAGATCTTATTAGGAATGGTTGCAGTTTGTCTCCATTACATATGATGCTTACTGATGGTTTTAAATAGATGCTGCTGATTATTTTAAGGAAAGTCCATTTATTCCTATACTCTCAAGTGTTTTTAATAGGAATGGATGTTGGATTTTATCAAATGCTTTTCTGCATCTATTGAGATGATCATATGGTTTTATTAATTTGGTTATTAACATGGCCAATTATATTGATAGTTTTCCTAATATTGAACCAGCCCTGCATTCCTGGTATAAATCCTACTTGATCATAGTGTATTATCTTGGAGATGATTTTCTGCTAGTCTTTTTGCTAATATCTTATTTAAGATTTTAGCATCAATATTCATTAGGAGATTGGTCTATAATTTTCTTTCTCTGTTTTCAGCCTACCTGGTTTAGGTATCAGTACCATGTCTGTGTCATAGATGGAATTTGGTAGGACTCCTTCATTCCCTATTTTATCAAATAATTTATATAGCATTGGGGCCAATTGTTCTTTAAATGTTTGGTAGAATTCACATGTAAATCCTCTGGTCCTGGAGGTTTTTCTTAGGGAGTAGTTTAATTGCCTGTTCTATTTCTTTTTCTGAAATGGGACCATTCAAGCAATTTACTTCCTCCTCTGTTAGTCTGGGAAGTCTATATTTTTGGAGGTAGTCATCCATTTCACATAGGTTATCAAATTTATTGGCATAAAGTTGAGCAAAATAACTCCTTATTATTTCTCTAATTTCCTCTTCCTTGGTGGAAGTTCTCCTTTTCATTTTTAAGACTACTAATTTCATTTTCCTCCCTCCTTTTTCTAATCAGATTTAACAAAGGCTTATCTATTTTATTGGCTTTTTCATAGAACCAACTCTTAGTTTTATTCATTAGTTCAATAGATTTTTACTTTCATTATTTTTAATTTCTCCTTTTAATTTTAGAATTTCAATTTAGTATTTGATTGGGGGGGTTTAATTTGGTCTTTTTTAGTTTTTTTAGTTAAAGCCCAATTCATTAATCTTTTCTTTCTCTGTTTTATTCAAGTAAGCCTCTAAGGATATAAAATTCCCTCTTATTACCAGCTTTGGCTGCATCCCACAAATTTTGGTATGATGTCTCATCATTGTCATTATCTTAGTGTAAATTATTAATTGTATCTATAATTTGCTGCTTCACCCAATCATTCTTTAAGATGGATTGTTTAGTTTCAATTACTTTTGGTCTATTTCCCCTAACTTTTGTTGAATGTAGTTTTATTGCATCATGATCTGAAAAGAAAGCATTTACTATTTCTGCTTTCTTGCATTTAATTTGAAGGTCTTTATGTCCTAATATATGGTCAGTTTTGAATAGGTTCCATGAACTGCTGAGAAGAAAGTATATTCCCTTCTATCTCCATTCAATTTTCTCCAAAGATCCAACATACCTAATTTTTCTAATATTCTATTTACTTCTTTAATTTCTTTCTTATTTGTTTTGTGGTTTGATTTCTCTAATTCTGAGAGTGCAAGGTTGAGATCTCCTACTATTACAGTTTCTTTGTCTATTTCTTCTTGCAACTCTCTTAACTTCTCCTTTAGGAAGCTGAGTGCCATACCACTTGGTGCATATATGTTTAATATTGATATTGCTTCATTGTTTATACTACCCTTTAGCAGGATGTAGTTTCCTTCCTTATCTCTTTTAATTAGATCAATTTTTACTTTTGCTTGATCTGAGATAAGGATGGCTACCCTCTTTTTGACTTCACCTGAAGCATAATAGATTTTGCTCAGCCTTTTACCTTTACTCTATATGTATCTCCCTGCTTTAAATGTGTTTCTTGTAAACAACATATTGTAGGGTTCTGACTTTTGATCCAGTCTGCTATCTGCCTCCTCTTTATGGGGGAGTTCATCCCATTCACATTTACAGTTAGAATTACTAAATCTGTATTTCCTGCCATCCTAATAACCCCAGATTGTGCTTTACTTATTCTTGCCTCCCCAACCTCTTTCCCCTTTTAAACTTATGTACCCCTCTTGTATCACGATACTTATCCTCTTTATAATCCCTCCCTCCCCCTTTGAGTCTTTCCCTTCCTTCCCTTATTACTCTTTTCTTTTCCCTTTTCCTCTCCCCCGTTTTTAATGAGGCGAGAGAATTTTCTCTAAAACAAATGTCAATTATTTTTCTTTGAGCCAACTCTGATGAGAGTAAGATTCACACAATGTTCCTCCCCTCTCTAAATTCCCTCAGATATGATAAGTTTCCTTAGCCTCTTTGTGGGATGTGGTTTCCCCTCTTTTATCCCTCCTTCCCACCTTATTCTGCCATCATCCCTTTTCCATATCTACTTCCCTTTTTATTTTATATCAGTACAATCAAATTTTACATGTATTTTTTTATATCCACAACAGAAATACAATTCTCAAGAGTTATTTTTACCTTTTCTGCATCTCTTGAGTTCTATTCTTCGGAGATCAAATTTTTTGTTTAATTCTGGTTTTCTTCAGAAACAAATGGAATTCATTTGTTTCATTAAATGTCCATCTTCTTCCCTGGAAGAAAATGCTCAGCTTAGCTGGTGTAGTTTATTCTTGGCTGCATCCAAGTTCTTGTGCCTTTCGGAATATCATGTTCAGGCCCTTCTTTCCTTTAATGTAGGCAGCCAGATCTTGGGTGATCCTTATTGTGGACCTAGGTATTTAAATGGTTTTGGCTGCTTGTAAATTTTTTTCCTTAATCTGATAGTTCTGAAATTTTGCCACAATATTCCTTGGGGTTTTTATTTTAGGGTTTCTTTCAGAAGGTGTTCGATGAATTCTTTCAATGCCTATTTTTACCTTCTGATTCTATTACATCTGGGCAGTTCTCTTTGATGATTTCTTGTAAAATAGTATCTAGGCTCTTTTCATCATAGTTTTCGGAAAGTCCAATAATCCTCAGATTATCTCTCCTAGATCTATTTTCCAAGTCTGTCGTTTTTGCAAGTAGATAATTCATGGTTTTTCAGTTTGTCATTTTTTTGTTTTGCTTGACTGATTCTTGCTGTCTCAATGCATCATTAGTTTCAATTTGTTCAGTTCTAATTTTTAAAGATTATTTTTCTTCATTAGCTTTTTACTTCTTTCTGTATATGTCAATTGAGTTTTTGAATGTATTGTTTTGGTCTGTGGAATTTTTTTCCATTTCACTAATTTTTCTTTAGTGAATTATTTTCTTTTCCAATTCACAGATCCTACTTTCTTGCGTGTTCTTTGTCTTTTTCAATTCACGGATCCTACTTTCTTGCGAGTTCTTTGTCTTTTCAATTCTACAAATCCTACTTTCTAGTGAGATTCTTTATTTTTCCAATTCACAATTCTTACTTTCCTGAGATTTTTACTTTTCAATTCGTATTTCAGGAAGTTGTTGCTCTCTTGTAAGGCTTCTCTTTCCTTTCCCCATTTATCTTCTAACTCTCTTTTGAGACTTTTAATGGTCTCTTCTATGAGAGCATCATGTAAAGAAGGACAGTCTGATGCATTTTTGCTGTTTGAGGTCTCTTCAGGTTTGCTAACCTGCTCTTTTTCTGCATAGAAGCTGTGGATCATTCTTTTCATCTTTTTATTCATGTTTTAAAGCCTTTGGGGTAGGTCTCCTAGGCAAGGGGGTTACCAGCTTCCTCTGCAGAGCAGGGAAAGATTCAAACCGATTTCCGGCTCTGAGGTATGGGAGTGCTCTGGTGAGAGTTTCCCTTCCCCCCAACAGGAAGTGGATTCCAGCACTGGCCGAGCTATCAAACGGCTTAGTAGGGCTGAGTGGATTATCGATTGCCCTAGGCTAGAGACTAAGGGGTGAAAGTGTCACTGCCCCAGGCCGGAGCCTCTTGTGGGACTGTGAGTATTAGCAGCTGACTGCAGACCACAGACCGCCCCGAACTCTGCCCAGCGTCTCTGCCTGATGCAAATCGGCCCTGGAAAAGCTCTATGGCCCCAAGCCAGGCCCCCCACTGCCAGATTGGAGGCTAACCCGGGCTGCATCCTCCTGCTGTGCAGGATCAGAACTACCCAAGCGAGAAGCCCCGTACTGCGGAGTTGGGGCTGCGCTTTGCCGGATCTAGTCCTTTCACCTCGGTTTGAGAACTCTCCTCGGAACCTAATTTCTCTCCCCGTCTGCGCCGATCTCCCCCCTGGCCCCAGAACCAACCTTTTGGCGAGGACTGCAGATTTTTCTTCGGCCAGGGAGTTGTTCTACTTCTTATCTTTACGAATTGTAGCAGTCAAGACTATTTTTGAGGCTCGATATAATATTGATAAAGAGGGTAAGAGAAGAGCTTAGAAAGTTGCGTGTGTCTTCTCCGCCATCTTGGCTCCGCCCCCCTGACTTATTGTTAAAAAAATAATTTTGAATGCTGCATTTCTAGTCTTTTCCCATGGCCATAACTGTTGGCCTTCTATTGTTAGTTTCATCCAAGGACCCTCTCTCCATTTCCCTCTTCTCTCTCCCTAAATTTGATGGCAGCTCAAGCTGAAAGGAGAAGTCTTACAATCTTTTGAAATTGCAAACTGCTTTAGTTGGACAGCTAAGCTCACTACCTTCTTAAGTCCTAGCTAAAAAAAGGTGTCCAGGGGGTCTCATGGTATGATGAACTGAATACTAGCCTTAACATCAGAAGATCTAAGTTCAAATCTTGGCCCTGCCTCTAACCCCATAGATCAATCCCTTGATAACATCAGGGTATATGACACAATGGATAGAAAGCAGCCAGAGTCAGAAAAACTTGGATTTTGATTCATAGTGGACAAACTGCTTGACATCTTTATGACAAAGGCAACTCTATAAGACTGTCATTTGTAGAAGAGCTTCAGATCTGCATAGGTAGAAGGTGCTTCCCCACTGAGGAGCTTCCTATATGAATGAAATCACACATCCAGAACATCCTTTACCTCCCCTCTCCTCCCATATGCCAAAAACTTGCTGGTTCTGGGTAGGATATAACAACAGCAGCAACAGCAACAAAGGGAAACAGTCCCTACTTTCAAGGTAACTTATATTCTATCAATGTGACCTCAGACAATAATCATACAAATGTATAGAGCTTTAAGGGCAAAGATAAGAAGGGAAACAGAAAACTAGGGAAATTTTTTTTTTATATCCAAGGGTTCTGATAAAGGCCTCTTTCTAAAATACATAGAGAATTGACTCATATTTATAAGAATACAAACCATTTTTCAATAGATAAATGGTCAAAGGATATGAACAGACAGTTTTCAGAGAAGAAATTTCTAGTCATATGAAAAAATGCTGTAAATCACTATTGATCAGAGAAGTGCAAATTAAGACAGCTCTGAGATACCACCTCACACCTCTCAGATTGGCTAAAATGACAGGAAAAGATAATGATAAATGTTGGAGGAGATATAGGTAAACTGGGGCACTAGTACGTTGTTGGTGGAGTTGTGAACTGATCCAACCATTCTGAAGGGCAATTTGGAACTATACCCAAAGGGCTAGTAAACTGTGCATACCTTTGATCCAGCAGTGTCTCTACTGGGTCTGTATTCCAAAGATATCATAAAAAAGGGGAAAGGACCCACATGTGCAAAAAATGTTTATAGCAGCCCTTTTTGTAGGGATAAGGAATTGGAAACTGAGTGGATGCCTATCAGTTAGAGAATGGCTGAATAAGTTATGATATATGAATGCTATGGAACATTATTGTTCTATAAGAAACAATCAGCAGGAAGATTTCAGAAAGACCTGGAGAGACTCACATGAATTTATGTTAAGTGAAGTGAGCAGAACCAGGAGATCATTATACATGGCAATAATAAGATTGTATGATGATCAACTCAGATGGAGTTGATTCTTTTCAATGAGGTGATTCAGGCCAGTTCCAATGGATTTGTGGTGGAGAGCCATCTGTACCCAGAGAGAGGACTGTGGAGACGGAGTGTGGAATACAATATAATATTTTCATTTTTGTTGTTTGCTTGCATTTTATTTTCTTTCTCATTTTTCCCCTTTTGATCTGATTTTTCTTGTGTAGCATGATAGATGTGGAAATTTATATAGAAGAATTGTACATGTTTAACATATATTGGATTACTTGTCATCTAGGGGAAGGATTGGGGAGAGAATGGAGGGAGACAAATATTGGAACACAAGATTCTGCAGGGGTGAATGCTGAAAAATATCTTTGCATGTGTTTTGAAAATAAAAAGCTAACAAAAAGAACTTTAAGGGCAAAAAAGTGGCACAATAGATAGAGCATCAGGCATGGAATTAAGAAGAGTTCAGTTCAAATCCAGCTTTAGATACTTACTACCTATCACCCTAGGAAAGTCACTTAATCCTGTTTGCCTCAGTTTTCTTAACTATAAAATAAACTGGAGAAAGAAATAGCAAGTCTCTCCAGTATCTTTGCCAAGAAAACCTCAAAAAGGGTCACGAAGAGTCTGACACAATTGAAATAACTAAACAAAAATAGAACTTTAAGGTTTACGAAGTACTTTTCTCATGCAGACTCTGTGATCTGACTACTGTTGCCATATTTTAGAGGTGAAAAAAAGGAAATAGAAATTCAGAGAGAGGAAGTCACTTAGCTATTGTTACACTTATTATCCAGTGATTTTCAGTCATGTCTGATGCTCTGTGACCCCACTTGGGGTTTTCTTAGCAAAGATACTGGAGTGCCTTACAATTCCTTTTCCAGCTCCCTTTACAGATGAGGAAACTGAGGCACATGGAGTTAAGTGAATGACCCAAGCTCACACAACTATTGACTATTTGATGCCATATTTGAACTCAGGAAGATAAGGCTTCCTGACTCTAGGCCTTCCATTCTATCCACTCTGCCATCTAGCTTCCCACAGTGTTATATAATGACATATTAATAGTTAGCATTTATATAATGATTTAAGCTTTGCAAAGTCCTTTACAAATATGATTTCATGTTATGCTTATAACTGGACATTCTCTTACCTGGCAAGTAGGTACTATTATTATCTCCATTTTGTAGATGTGGAAATTGAGGTAAGCAGAGGTTGTCTAGCTAGTATTTGCATTCAGGTGTGCCTAAGTCAAGATCCAATGCTTTATCCACCTTACCACCTAGGTGACTCTTGAATAAGGCTAAGAATCATCAGATCTGGGATTCAAACCCAGGGCTCCTGAATCTGAAGACACTACATTAAGCATCCTTTAGCTTCCTTGGACCTCAAGTGACTCTTATGTAAAACAAAGAGGGTTGGATTATGAGATAGCCGAGGCCCCTTTCTATTCTGAATTCCAAGAAAATCAGCAAGTTCAGATCAGCGGAAGAGTCTCTGGACAAAATGTCATTTCTGCTGAATATTTCGCTATTCAGCACTTCCTCAAAAAATGAGAGAAAAATGTATTACCTGTTAATAAGCCCACTAGCAATAAAAAGAGCTAGTATGTTGGTATCCCTAGGTCTGGATTTCACCAGGTAGGAGAGGGGAGACAGCAGAGAAAGTGGTCCTGTTTGGCCACTGCAAGGAACCATCACCTGGCTGTCTCCCCACTACAGAGAAGGTTGGCTCTTAGTTTCCCATCACTGTTGTTTACACCCCAAGTGCCGTTCCTTTCTATCCGAATTCCCTGGCAGCTGCCATAGTGAAATAGAGCCAGGAGCCAAGAGCCAGGATTTGCAGTAGTGGCAAACGTGAAAACAAAGCTGTGAGAATGCACGATGCTAGGCACTAATTGCTGTAACTCATTAGAATGTACAGTGGTAGGCACTAATTAGCAATTCAACAGATGGTATGAGTAGGAGGGCCATGCCCTTGTCTATAGCAGGATGGAGAACTAGGCTTATCAGTGTCTCCTCTGGAGGGTGGAGGTAGAAGGTGGGCCTGGAAGGTCTCTGGAGACTGATTTAAAAAAAAAAAAAAAAAGGTAGGAACCCATTTAAAGGGAATATGTTTGGGAGCAAAGGTATAGATAACATGATTTCTAAAGGACTTTCTCTTTGCTGTTCTTCTGCTATAGAAAATGAAGATATCGACACCATTGTGAGCCATCCCATTAGCCTTCCCTAAGTCAGGTCATTTGTTCTAAAGGCACCAAGATACTTAACTCCTCAAGCACAGAGGGGTCCATTGTACCTGTGTTTCCTTCATGCCCACTGGCAACAGCAATCACTGAAACTTATATGAGTACCTTATTTTCCTTCCATCAGCATGGTAAATAAAGCACTGCACTTGTAGTCAGGAGAGACCTGGATTCAAATTATATTTCTGCTACTTATAAGTGGTATAACCACAGGCAAGTCAACTAGTGTCTCTTAAATCACAGATTCCTCAGCTTAGCTTAAAATGGGTACTTGGTTCATCAAGTGAAGCAAGTATGGAAGGCCTTTTATAAAACTTCAAATACTATAGATATACTGCTTATTATTCTCATATGCTTTCCTGGACTTTTAACAAGGGATATATTGTGTTCAGGTGCTGGGAGTTCCATTTCAGGAAAGATGTTGCTAAGTTGGTGAGTTTCTTCAGTTTGTGACACAGAAGCATCAGTTGAAAGATCTGGGAATGCTTATAAAAACCTGGAGAAGAGAAGACTCAGAAGAAGTATCTGAAAGACTGTCATGTAGAAATAGAGTAAGAATTGTCCTGTTTGATCTCAGAGCACAGAGCTAGGGACAATGGATAGAAATTGCAAAGAGGCCCATTTATGCTTGATGTCAGGAAAAACTTGTTACCGATTAGAACTCAAGTCCCACATCCTTCTTTGAAAGTTTTTCTATGGAGAGACAGGATGGCCACTTGTTAAAAATATAGTAATATGGATTCTTTTTTTGGATATGGGTAGGACTAAATAGCCATGAAGATAAGAACTCCAATTCCAAAATTTTGTGATTCTGTGTATAATGTACTTTATAAACTTCAAACCCTTGTAAAAAATGTTAATCATGTTTCCCTTGCACACATACTCTTCACCGAAACAGCCTAATTCTCAACATGCTCCACGGACCTTTGCACAGGCTATTTCCTGACCTGGTTTACATTCCCCCCCCTCCCCTCCAGCAATCCATGTCCTACTCTGCCTCCAAAATGAATATGGAGTAAGAAAATACCTACATTGGGATATGGGATTTTTCAGAAAATCTTTCCTGGATAAAAATCGATATCCCGACATAGACATTTTCTTATTCCTTCAGTCCCTGTGAACTCTTGTACTCTATTGGTGAATATTATCAGATTATCTCCTATAAACCCCAACCTTAGAAGCAGCTTTCATCACCTGACACTTGAACTAATAGAATATCTTTCTGATTGGTCTCCCTACCTCATATCTCTTCCAACTCCAATTCATGCAGTTGATTTACACTCAGCCACCAAAATAATCTTCCTAACATGCAAATCGGATCATGTCACCCCCCAATCTACTTCTCAATAAACTTCAGTGATACTCTTTTAATTTAAAGATTAAATGTAAAATCTTCTGTTTGGTCTTTAAAAATTCTTTAAAACCTGACCCCTTCCTTTTTTTCAAATCTTATACTTTACTGCTCTCTATACATTCTGCAGTACAGTGACACTTGCCTTTTTAATGTTCCTAGCTCCCTTTACTTTGATTGTGTGAGTACTGTCCCCCAGGCTTGGAATTCTCCCCCTCCTCACTTCCATCTCAGATTCTCTGACTTCCTTCAAATTTCAGATCAAATCTTACCTGCTGTGAAAATCTTTCTAAGTTTCTTCCACTGCTAATGTCTTTTTTTCTGGCATTACTTTCCATTTATAATGTATATATTACATATAGTGTTTGCATATTGTATCTCCCCTTTAGAAAGTAAGTAATTTAAAGACAGGCACTGCTTTTGCCTTTCTCTGTACGCGAGTACTTTGGCCAGCACACAATAAGCACATCAATAAGCACTTAAATGCTTTTGCGCTGATATATGACTGATGCACATATCTTCTGCTTCTCTACAGTACTTGGATGTCCCACATAACAGAGATCCTGGCCTCCTCTTGGTTCAGACAAATGCTACAGGTCTTCCCTCCTTGCTCTGATCAGGAACTTCTTTTGAGTCACATTCCTCAATATAGCTTGAGTACAATTGATTATTGAACCTACTTCCACATTTGTTCCTTACTACTTGACAAGGCTAAAAAGGAAGAATCTGGATGAGACAGTTATTTTTCTAGGTTTGATTAACATACTATTATAGGTATTGGGATGAATGAGTGAAATGACCCTTAGGTTCCACTAAAACCCTGTGCTGCATTTAAGGGCAAATTCTGATCCTGGTCTCCAAGACTTATTCTGTTCCTGGGCATGGCCAATTGGCTGACTCTTGTTAATTGTGGTTACCTTAAAGGCAGCTATGGTTTTCAGACAGTCATCCAGGGCCAGATAGTCATGGCAGCCAACAGAACAGGCAAGAAGCATGGCCTCTGGTGTAACAAGTGCCCTCTAAGCAGAAGGCACCTGTCAGGATGAGATGTCTCATGGGCTTTCACTGTGTAATTGGAAATGTAAACTGAGCTGTGTGGGTGGAAAAAAAAGATTTTTGTGGGTCTTTATCTTAAATAGCTGACAGCTAATCATATTGCATTCTTAATCAAAATATTATTCAAGGTAAGAATGCATAGTAATCAGGGACACACAGATAAACACACGGTATATGAGCTCACTTCTGGAAATGGAGATAACGTTAATTAAATAGTCATTTAATTTGAATTAAGATGGATTCACTCCATTTAAGGTGATCAGAGCCTTGCAGGAAACACTCACTATATGCCATATGTACATTTCAATGTAAGCTTTCTTGGCATAGGGTTACCTATGTTGTTACAAATCTGCACCACCCCTCCATGCCATCCTCAGATCTATTTCCTGGTTCATTGAGAAACACAGAACATGAAAGATGGAAAGAAACTCTGTAGAGTTGAATCTCTAACTAGAGCATGAATCTCCTTTTTAACATTCTTGGTAATTAGTCATTCACCCTTTTTTGGATACCACAAGTAATAAGGAACTCATTACCTTTTAAAGCATCTCATTCCACTTTTGAGTAGCTCTAATTCTTAAAATGTTTTTTTCATTGTATTGAGTTAAAATCATTTCCCCTGTAACTGTTACTGGCTCTACTTCTGTAGTTAAGCATTAGGCTTCTAATTCTTCTACTGACAACTCCTCATGTGACATGATATTCAGTCCTTTCACTACCCTGATTGCTTTCCTTTGGACATTGTCAAGTTTGTTGGTCATAAAAGATAGTGCCCAGAATTTACAATATATACTTCTGGAGACAAAAGAGACATCTCTGGAGAATGTCACAATCCTGGGGTCTATACATTAGGACTTAACATCACAAAACCAGAGAGCATCAGATATGAGGAGGGGCCTTATAGACCATGGGTTCTTAAACATTTTTTTTTTTTGCATCTATCACTTTTTCAGGATTATTAAGCCTATGAGCCCTTTCTCAGAATAATTTTTTAATAAGCGAAATAAATGTTCAGTTTTACTTAGAGGTAAATAAAAACAAAAATAAATTTTCCCCTTCCAAATTCACAGACCTCCTCAAATTGGTGTTTATGCGAACTCTTGATTCAAATCCTACATTTTATAATTAACAAAAAAAAGGGAAGTGATTAGCCCAAAATTGTAGTCAAAGATCACATTTCTTTTTGTAGCTACGACACATTGCTATCAAGTATGAGCTTGCACTCACTAAGATGCCTTTCTATTCTGTATTTTCAGATGATGGAGTCAAAAAAGATGAAGAGAAGAATTATCATGACATAAAGACCTCAGCCTCAATTACAGGACTTTGTGAGATATTGACCATGATTATTAAAAACATACTTTCAATCAAACTCTGCATTCTAGGCTCAACTATACCCAGGCACCAGAGCTGCCAACCTCAGTCTTCAAAGTCACTAAGCATGATGATGAAAATAAAAAATAAGGTGTTCTTGAGAGCCATCCCCCTTTTTGGAAGTTTGGATGGAAGGAAATAGATTGAGAAGACAATGGAGAGGACAGGAATACATTTCCACAAAGAGCCAAATTTTCCTTTCTATCATTCTTACAGCTATTTTTTGAGATTTGGATTACAGGAAAAATAAAGTAGAGAAGATATGTCTTGCCCCTTCCCCACTTTTTGAACAGGCAATGACCTATGGGTATAGAATACTGTGTCTAATGTCCATTTTTTAAACATGTTGGTGGACTTTGCTGAACTATGGGTTTTTTTTAACTTTTTAAAAATCTTTCTTGTAAGGGGTAGTGATGTAGCAGGGAAACTAAAGAAATGCTATGAGAAATATAGATGAAATAAAACAAATATATCAAAAAAATTTGTATTTTTTTAAAGAAACAAAATTGGATGTGGGAATGGACCTGAACTATATATAGCCTGTTGGTCATACAAACCAGATAGATCAGGCAGAAACTGTTCTTAGTCTGATATTATTAGTTCTGTTAGAGTTAAGAAGGCAGTGAAAGCAAAAACTTTCTCAGACTTAGAGTACAGATACAAACTATCAAGGTTGAGTCAGGCTTGAAAAGAGAAAGATTTCAGGGATATTGAAACATGTCATTTGGTGGGATGAAAGAAAGGCAAACTTCTTTCCCACATATTCTTGCTTCTAGTAGGCTGCTGACCATTGAAAAGGGAATTCTAGAAACATAACTCCTTCCCATGGTCCTTTTAATAGTAGAGGAAATCAGGAAGGGCAGGAGGAGATTTCCATTTTGGGAATAAAGTTTTCTTGTCATTTTTGACTTAGACAATAAAATATATATAGTCATTGTGTGGATTACCTGGGTCACAATAATAAAAAAATAGTGAGAGTTGTAAATGCAAGGGGAAGGACTTTAAAGATAGAAAGGTGAGATCAAGAGAAGAAATGATAAATGTTTTTGCTTTAGTATTTTTGGTCCATATTCAGAACTCTGTGCAAGGTGGTTTTTATTCTTGTCTAGCTCCTTTGGGTTTGATGGATTCAGGCTGCTTGACAATAGGCATGGAGAAAATCTCCTTTAATGATCATTCATTCAAATGGGCAGTTCACAAAAAAAGGGAAAATGGCAAATGCTGAAAGGAATGGAGGAGAACAAGTGTATTAATGTACTTTTCCTAGGGCTGTGAACTTGTCCAAGCCATTTTGGAAAGCAATTTAGCACTACTACCCCAAAACTATTAAACTATATTTACACTTTGACCCAGCAAAGTCATTATTAGGTCTATGTCACAAAAAGATAAAGAAAGAAAGAAAAGATTTATATGCACAAAATTTGTTATGGCAGCCCTTCTTGTGGTGACAAAAAATTGGAAACTGAAGGGGTGTCCATCAAATAAGGAATGGCTAAACAAGTGATGGTACATGAATGTAATGAAATGCTATTATTCAATGAAAAATGAAGAGATTTTTGGACAATTTGTATGAACTAATTCAGAGTGAGTGGAAAGTACCAGAACTTTTAATTTTTTTACAGTAACAACAATATAGTAAGCATAAACAATTTTCAAAGAGAATACTTATCAATAAATACAACAACTGACCACAATTCCACAGGATTTGTGATGGAAAATGCTACTTACTTCCTGATAGAAATGTGATAAACTCAAGAGTGCAGAGTTATATTAGATAACTTAACATGGTCAACGTGGAAATTTGTTTTGCTTGTCTATACATGTTTGTAACGGGGGGTTGTTTTTCTTGCTTTCTTACTAGGGGAGATGAGGAGAAACTAGAGAGAGACAAGATAGATTTTTATTTGCAAATAAAATAAAATTTGATTTTAAAAAATAGTAGTTCATTAAGATGATGTCTTGCTTTTTATAAGTTTGAAGAAAAGCAGGATGACGAGCCTGGTCCAAGCTTCTATTACTCATGTAGCACCTGAAGAGAAATATAGGGAAACCCAACAAGTACACACCTGCCTAACCCTAAACTTACAAGAGTAATATTTGACATTTACATATTAGTAGAGTTAATAAAGAACTTTCCTCAGAAAAACACTATGAATTAGGTGGTGAAAGCATTAATATTCCCATTTTACAAATGAAGAAACTAAAGCACATATTCATTAAGTGACTTCAAGATATTAAAGAAGTCAAAGGGATCCTAGATATCAATAAACCCAGGGCTAGAGAAGTCATGTTGCTTATGGAATTTCTACAATTAATAAAGATACATGAAATCTGAACCTAGGTCTTTTCAGTCCAAATCTATTGCAATATTATCAAAAATTACACAATAAGTAGAAAAGTCTGAAATTGAACGCAGGTTCCCTGAATCCAAGTCCAACAATCTTTCTATTAAACTACAGGGCCTGCTCTGTTAAATGCACCACACAAATACTAAGAGATGTCTTTGGAGTCCACACATAACTTTAAAATAATTTTCTATTCCCTACTCTTGAAACAATAGACATAGATGATGCTCCTAACTCTTCTCTTAATGTCCTCATCAGTAGGACATCACTTGAAGTTCCCGAAGGCTACGAATAAGCTGCATTTACTCATTCAATCAACAAACATTTATTGAGATGATGCTATGTGTGAGGCCACTTGCTGTAGGGAATATAATGATGATGATAACAGCTTATACTTGTATGACACAGTTTATAAAGCACTCTGCATACATTATCTCATTTGAACCTTACAACAGTCCTGATAGGAAGGCATTTGTGATGTCTACATCAAAGTGAGAGTTGTTATGTGGGAAGCCTATCAAAATGGGAGTTAAATTCTCTTGTTCTTTGAGGCCATTTTGCGGGGTGTTTTTTGTTTGTGAGGTTTTTTTGCCCATTAAAATTCATTCTGAATTCTTTCTATCATATCTAAGAAGTTTGTGATTGGTGACAGTTAGTTTTAAATTCTTCCTAATTTTAAGTCCCTTCCCCCTTTCATAAGAATGTCTAAATTTGTTTTGGGTCCCAGGAGAGTCCAGAAAAAGGGGCCAAGAATAATGTAGTAACTGGAGACTATCTGGGAAAAACTGATAAAGAAATGACACAGTCAAATGACACAGGGGTTGGGGAGAATTTAGGTATAATTGTCTTCAAATCTCATGAAAGGAGGACTAGATTTGCTATGGAGAAGAAAACTTCAGCTCAGTGTAAGGAAGGAGAAAATGTCCTAATAATCAGAGCTGTCCAAAAGTGATATGGGGTGTTTCAGAAGATAGTGAATTATTCATTCATTAAAGGTCTTCCCGAGGAGTCTGGATGGCCATTAGTTAGGTATGTTGTAAAGATGAGTGGATCATTTTTTTCAGTGGCAGCAACTCTCAAAAATTGCTCTGCCTCTTATGAGGAAGGATCTTAGGAGAGTCCCACCTTCCCCATCTGGGGGACAATAATACTTGTATCAACTCTTTCCCAGGGTTTTTATAAGGAAAAAGTTTTTTAAAGTCACATATAGATATATAGTGTGCATTAGCTATTCCTCCTAGCTTTAGTTCATCTTCACATCTAATAGCATTCTATTTCTGCTTTCATCCAAGTCATTGATAAAAACAGTAAGCAGAGCAGGATCAAGGATAGATCCCTAAAAATGTTGCAGTATACCTCCCTTCAGGCTGATGTGTGTGTGTATGCATGTGCACTATTAAACTTTTGATTGCATCATTTGTCTGCCTCAGTTTCCTCATTTATAAAGTGGAGATAATAATAGCACACACCTCCCAGAATCATTGGGAGGAGAAAATGACAAAATGTATGTGAAAATATTTTGCAAACCATAAAGTGCTATAAAAAAATTTGTGAGTAACAGTAGTAACAGTAGCAGCAGTAATAGTCGTGGTAATAACAGCAGCAGGAGCAGGAGCAGTAGTAGGAGTAAGAGTAGGAGTAGTATTTCATTCATGTAAGGAAATCCCAAGGTAGAAACATCCCCACTCAGAGAGAAACCAGGGAAAGGAAATATGATATGATAGAAAAAAGATCAGATTTTTAAGTCAGATAAGGGGGTTTCAAATCTCAGCTGTGTGACCTTGACCAAAGTATTTTAAGTATCTGAGTTTCATCCACTGTAAAAAGAGCTTATTGGACTAAGTAGTCTCTGAGGTGCCTTCCAGTTTGAAAGTTACAATACCCTAAACTATCTGTTAATTTAGGATCTTAAAGGGTTGTATGGGGAATACTGAGAGGACAAGTGACTTGCTCATAATCCCATATTGAATAAGTGTTTCTAAATTTGAACCCAAGTTTTGAACACAAAAATTAGGGCTCTTGTGGCATATTGCTTCTTCTCTAGATGGAAACAGAACCATTGTCTAGCTCTCTTTGCTCTCATCATCTACAAATCCACCAGATTCCACTGATACCCTAGCCAATATTTCAGCAATTGCTCCACAAAGATACCGAGCCACTTTAAGAAGTTTCTTAGAATTCAAAAGTGCTCTGCTTATGACATCTCCCTGATCTGGTAACCCTATCATTACAAGAAATGAGGTTTGCTGTGACTAGTTCTTAGTGGATATAAGCTGTTTCCTTCCTACATAGATGATACTAACCCTCCAATGACTTCAGACTGTCACCCTAATCTTGACCATCTCCAGGGTTTGGAAATTCTTTGGCTCCAACAAAAGAAGCAGATGACAGTCCTGAGACTGCCTAATTTCCAACATGATCACAAGAGAAGTAGGTAAGGCAAGGAAAGGGGATTGCTGGTGCATTTGTCAAGAAGGAGGTGTGTTGGGCCAGAAAGGAACTTTTTTTTTTCAATTTCCCACAGAGCTTGATCTCTCAAATCATCACTTGTAATTGGCCCTGGGCTGCCCAAGTGAATCACACATGGCCGAAAATAACATCATCACCAGGCAATTTCATCTGAGGGCACTCAGCTGTCAGACGTGGAATGAGGGGAACGCTCACTCCATCGGGAAGGTCACAGCAAATGCAAAGGCTGCCAGCCGTGTCACATCATAGTCTATCCTCTATCAGCAACCCCTCTGTGCTGGACAAAGTGTCTGCTTTCTGTGGCCTGAGCAACCCAAGAAGTTTAAGAAGGTTGAAGAAGAATTGTTATTAAGGTTTACTTATGAATACAAAATAGGTGGGGCCCCTCCTTGCAACAACCTCCAACCTCCTACCCAGCACTTTAGAATCTGGTGTTGCAATCAAGCAACAAGAATTTAAGAAGCACCCATTACAAGGTATCTTTCTAGATCATAAGGATACAAAGACCAAAATTAAATTAAACAATCACTGTCTGCAAGGAGATTACAGTCCATCAAGCATAACTATCATACACATCCCATACGAAAGAGTGCACACAACATACAATAAATACAATTTAATTTTAGTGGATAGGACAAGAGCAGGCAGGGAGATCATGAAAGGTTTTATGTAACAGGTTATATTTAAGCTGAGGTTTGAAGGAAACAAAGGATTCTAAGACATGGAGATGAGAATAGAGAACACTGAAGGCATGAGGGACTGAGTGTGCAGAGGTACAGAGAACATAAATAGAGGGTCATATATTAGAACAACAAGGAAACTACTTTGGGTGGACCAAAGGGTAGCAATAGGAATAATGTGTAAGAATGCCAAAAAGAAGAGCTTCCCAGATAGGAAAGAGTTTTAAAACAAGAGACATGGGGTAGCAAATGAAAACACAAGTCTAGACCAATCAACAAATAAAATATTCTAGAACAAACCACACTGGGATTTTCCAGCTAATTGTCTGATATAACTCATGAAAATACTTCTGTCAAGGATACTATTAGTACTTATCACATAATATTGGAATCATGGTTACCTGTAAATGGGCATGAGTTCCAGAGGACATTGACTGGGTGTTCTTTAAATTTATATCTCCTTTAGTACTTAGCTCAGTGATCTTCATTCAATAGAAAGTAAGCTCCTTGAAGGCAAAGACTATTTCTTCATTTTTGTCCTTTTATTCTTTATATTTATATTTGTCTTTATATTCCCAGTACCTAGTGTGCCTTGCACATAGTAGGCTCATTAAATTATATTTAACTGAATTAATAATTGTATAATGGAGCTTACTTAAACTGAATAAAAGAGTTTGAAGTTTTATGTGATGGTTTTCAGGGTGAACAACAGTGAAATTAGGGTACTTAATTTCATGCTAAACAGACTCACATCCTACCATTAGTATATGAGAATTAGTAGGGCACAGAGTGACCATCTGTCTTTACTTTATTGTAAGGGATTTGATGGCTTTTGGCATCAAAGGAATTTAAAGTTGATTCTCTCCCTGTTTCTGTCTTCAATCATTTCTACATCTCTGAAGTCATTGTATTTGAAAAGAATATTTCCCAGATCGAAGAACAGCTTCCCTTTGGTCTGTCAATAATGTCACTGTGGCTCCCTGAGGGCTCCTTCCAATTGACTTCCCCAGTGAGTAATCAAACTCAAGTGCCCCAGACCCTGACTTACTCCAACCACAGGGTCTCTATCCTTGTTGGAGGTCAAGAAAGCCCTGCTACAGGGTAACTTAGTTTACTCATTAAGTTCCTATAGTGCAAAGCCCTGACTTAGCCACTGTTGGGTATGGGAATGCAAAAGAAATAGGAGTCATATCAAATCCCTCCAACATAACTCCTTATCTAATCAGTTACAAAGATATATCAGTGCCCATTTGAGAGATCTTATGAATATAGAAGCTATAGAATTTAGTGCCTTTGGGGAGGGTAATGAGAGAGAATGAAGAATAAAGGATGACTGGGAGGATGGTGGTGACCTTAACAGTTATAGGTGAGTGAGAAAGAGGAGAGGTTTGGGGAGACAAAATAATGTGTTCAAGTGATTGTATATTACTTTTCCCTTGAAATGCCTTAGCTCCCCAACTATATGGGAGGCCCTAAGGCAGGGACTCTAATCTTACATTTATTTGTGAACTTCCTACACTAGAACATTGTGATCTAGAACATTGCTATGTACATAGAAGATACTCAATAAATATTTGTTTGAGAAAAGATGACTTAATTCGTGTCTTGGGAGGCTTACAGTCTAACTAAGAAGATAATGATATACCTCAGAGAACATTAGAGCAATCACCAAGCAATGTGTCCAGGCAGCCAAACATTACTAATCCAATACTGCCTGAAACATTAATCCAATATTTTATTTTTATTTTAAGTTATTTTCCTACAAAGTTTTCTAAAATATACCATAATTGTTCTCTTTTGACCAAGGGGATTGGGAAGACAATATATTGTGGTAAATAGAGAATACAGAATTTGGTTTGAAGTTGGGTGATTTGGGTTCAAATCCCATCTCTGATACTTGACAGTTGTATGACTCTATGCAAATCAGTTAACCTCTCATCAACTCATCTGGAAAATGGAGATTTCATTCCTTACAATCCTTAGTTGTTTGTAAGGAAAAAAAACTTGTTTGTAAGGAAATCTCTTTGTAAGTCTTAAAGCATTTTGGAAATATGAGAAATCATTATTTTTTGATGGTTCTGGGTCATGTAATCAGAAGAGTATTAGCAGGGAGTGGAGGATGAAAGGTTAGCATCGTTTACCTTTACACTGAGGGCAATTAGGTGTCACAGCGGATAGACTACCAAATCTGGAGTCAGAAAGACACCTCCCTGAGTCCAAATTTACTAGATATGTGATCTTGAGTAAGTCACTTTAGCCTTTTCCTTATCTGTAAAATGAGCTGGAGAAGAAAATGCCAAAACACTCCTGCATCTCTGCCAAGAAACCCCCAAATGGGGTCACAAAGAGTCAGACAGGACTGAACCATAACAGCAGTCTCTATACTGAAGGTCTGGACAACTGAGTATCAAAATTTTCAGTGTATTTTTTTTTAATTTTTCCTGTTCCTTTCATTGCCAAGTCATCAACTGCTATTAACTTGTCTGATTATAATAGCCCCTCTCCCCAGCACTATTTATCATGGCCACCACACTGATGCAGGTTCTTATTATCTCTCACCTGAACAATTGCTATAATCTTCTAATTTGTCCTTCTATTCAATCTTCTCTCCAACCTGATCCATCCTTGCCTCAGTTGCCAAACCAGCTTTTCTAAAGCTAGGTTTAACCATCTCACATTCCCACTCAAAAAAACTACAGTGGCTTACAATTACCTTTAGGATCAAATATAGAATTATGTGGCATTTAAAACCCTTCACAACTCATCTCTTCCTACCTTCCCAGTCTTGTTAGACTTTGCCCTCCCTCATATTTTCTAGGATCATCTAACAACACTAAATTATCCACCCTTCATACACACATAGCACCATCTTCTTTATCAATGTCTTTGCACAAGCTTCCATCCATAGTTACCTTTACCTCTTAGCTTCTCTGGATCCCTTAAAGATTTAACTCAAATGCCACCATATTTACATAAAGCCTTTCCTGGGTCCTGCTCAGCTATTCTCGCCTTTCTTTCTTCTGTAATCTTTCATCTCTACATAACTTGCATATATCTAATTCTTTAAATACTATCTCCCCCACCAGGATGTAAGCTTCTTAAGGACAGGGAACTTTTAAAATTTTCTTTGTATTTATAGCATTTAGTCGAGTACCACATAATAAGCAATACAAATGATTATTATAAGTTAGAAAAAAGTCTCATTTTATTAAAATGGCACCACTACTTCCCCACCACCACCACCAAAAAAGAACAATAAATAGAGTCTGGAGGAAAGAAGAAACAGTTCTAGGCACAGATTCTCAGAGCCTTTGGAGGGCTATCCTCTGAATAAATGCAGAAACTTTAGCATCTCCTCCTTAATTTAATAAACATTGACGGTGCACCTAACAAATTGCCTTTGGATCAAATTGTTTGCTGCACAAATATTTTAGGTGGTCATTCTGATTTTGCAAAAATCAGGGCTGCTCAGAGAGCATTGTTTTCTGTCTTCTGGGCTTTTAGCTGTGGTCAGGATGGTCAAGATTTTCCAGATTTGTGGTCTCTGGGTATGTGAGACCCTACTAAGTTCATGAGTATATATATATATATATATATATATATATATATATATATATATATATATATATATATAATTATCACATATATATACATATATGTGATAATAAAATCATGTTCTATTCTACACATATAAAACTTTATTCTACCCACACTCTATTCTATTCCAATCTATTCTATTTTGGTTTAGCCAAATTCATCATTACTTGACATCACCAAAGTGTCTCTCTTCTGAATACTTCACTTTGTGCTCATTGCTTCCACTGATGCCTGAACTAGACCTCTGATTATTCCCACTGAGTTTTCAGCCTTCCTAGATGGCTATTAGCTTCTATCAGTTTCTTTCAGCTCTATTTCGAAAGTAGTGGGGTTCTCTGCCATTTTTGGACCATCAATCTGACTAGTGTCTTTCATATAATACATTGGGCTTACTTTGGGTATGTATTTCTCCATGGGGAAATCTGCTAATTTTCAGGTAAGGCAGCTCTGGTCAAATTCAGAGCACTTAGGTCATTCAATCTCAATGAAGTGTCAATGCAATTTGAAAGAAGGCTAGAAGCAATGCAAATTTAATTATGTAGTATAATAAATAGATAATAGACAAACAGTCCAAATCAGAGCTAATGACTGTAATCCTTTTAAATGGCCCTAAATGATTCTCCACAGGTGGTCAGATATACCTAAGGCAAAAAGAGAAACGCTTAGGACTAGGGAATGTCAGAACTAGAGATCTGATGGTCTAATACCTTTATTTACAGATGAAGAAACTGAGGCCCAAAAATAACAAGTGAAATGTGACATGATATAAATTTCATTTCTAAGTATATGTTCATGAAAGTGAGAGGTATGGAAGATGAGGAAGAAAAGAAGAGAGAGAATGGAAAAGACTAGCTTGAGGAAAGGAATTAGTTAAAATAATGAGGAAAGAGATGTTAAAGAGATTAACAAATTAACCTAAATATTAATACAAGCATGTATACTATATTTGCATCCCTGGTATCTGACTCTTTGCCTACCCAATAGTAGAATACTTGTTGATTGGCGGGAAAATAATAAGCCTATATTCATTTACTCATTCATTTCCACCTATTCCTTCAACAAACATTTATCAGACTGCAAAACATTGACTTAAGTATTGAGGTACACAGAAAATGTAGCTAAGACATGGTCGCTACCTACATGAAGCTTGCAAGGTTGTATAGAATAACACACATCCAGATAATCAGAAAACACAATATTTTACCCCAAGGACTAAAAGCTGTACTTTCAAAAGTTCAGTGAGCCTGAGCAGAAAGATTGTTAGGGAACAGATATGATCTGGGAGAATTGTGGGAATTTAAAGGCAGGAATTTATAGCAGGAATTTTAGTGAAGAGGGAAAGGAAGGGCATTCCAGGTTTTGGGAATTGCATGAACAAAGACAATCTGTTATAGTGCTAGATGTGGCAGACAAGATGCTTTGGATTAGAATGCCATCACTGACATTTATGAGCTTTAGGACCAGTAATTGAACTTCTCAGAGCCTCAATTTCTTTCACCTGTAAAATGAGAATGAGATGACATTTTGCAAATTTTAAAGTACTATATAAATTCCAATTATCATTAATAATTATTATCGCTATTAGCAACATGTGTAATCCTTTGGCAAGTATCATCCATACCTGAACTAGAAAGCCCTCTACTAATAGGAATGGCTGACCTTTATATGGGGCACGTAGGTAGCTCAATGGACAGAATGCTGAGCTTAGCGAAGGAAGACTCCTATTTCTAAGTTTGAATCTGACCTAAGACACTTGCTAGTGACTCTCTATTTGAGTTGGAAAAGAAAATAACAAACTGCTCCAGTATCTTTGCCAAGTAAATTCCAAATGGGGTCATGAAGAATTGTAAGACACTCAACAACATCTATAACAACAAAACATGTATAGTGCCCACTGCGTGCTAGGCACTGTGCTAAGCCCTTTGTAAATATTAACTCATTTGATCCTTACAACAACCCTGAGAGGTAGGTACTATTATTATCCTGTTTTACAGGAAAATGAGGCAAACAAAGGTTAAATGGCTTGTCCATTCACAGCTAGTGAGTGTCTGAAGATGAATTTGAACTCAGTTCTTCCTGACTCCAGAACCAGGAATGGAGGGTTAGAATACAGCCAACAAGTTAAAAGGAAATATGATCATTGCCATGAAGGTTAGATGGGGAGGAGGCTTCCCTGGCAGCCTGAGAGTAGGATCTCAGTCTAGAAGGGTGGTAACAATGCCTAGGAAAAAAGGGTAGAGTCATGTAGTGTCTCCCATCCTCCAACCCCCTACCCTCCATAGCATCTGGGCAGGGCACACAAGAAGCTGGGTCAGGGTCAGGAGAGGGCAGTACCACTTAAACATTTGACCTCTTCTCCCCCAGTGGCACATATGGTTCTGCCAGCTTTTTCTTCCGAATTCTGCCTGAAGCAACAAACCAGCCGTAGCCTCGTTTCACCTGTTGATCTGTAACGTCTCAGAAAAACTCAGAAAAAGTCAACCCCAGCCAACCTGCCTTGCTCAAAGGGAAACAAATGCTGCTAATTAGCTTTGGGATGTTGCTGGGGACTTGTTGTCTCAGATATGTACCACCATCGTGTGATAATCACTCGAACCCAATTAAACAGTATTTTTCTTCAGCAAAGTGACACGTCTGACTTCACACCATAGCCGAGATAGGAAGGCTCTGCTCAGACAGATGGTGTTTGAACAGGCAGAAGGTAGAGAGAGTTTCATCCAGAGATGGGGCAGCAGGCAAGTCCATAGGAACCGCTCTAGGCTGAATTTCAGCAACTTTGATTGAATCAGGTCTGGGCGGGAGATTTTCTGGGAGAAGATACATAGAAAGCTTGGAATGGAATTAGGTGGCAGCAGCTGATAAGGCTGGAAGTAAAACCTCTGAGAAATGGTAAAAAGAATAGGAATTTGCAAATTCCTTAAAGTTATAAAGCTAATGATTTCATACATATTTTTTTTTTCATTTCTATATACCAGCACCTAACAAGGAACCTTGCTCATAATAAGTGCTTAATAAATTCATCCATCCAGGATGGCGGAGCAGTGGAAAGAAACCATTGCCTTTAAGTGTGCCCTAAACCCTTTATCTCTTTTCTTGCTTCTTTGTGCCAACCCAGGAAGCCACCAGTACCTACCCAGTATGTCTGGGCAGATAGAATGCCACCAGAATAAATGCTTTGGCTGCTCACAGAATTTGAATGAGATGGAAGCCATCATAGACTCCACTTGTTCTGACAAGATGAAGGACCACCCCTGCCTCTAAGACTCTCCAGGAATCAGTTCTGCTGCCCTCTAGTCCCCTGGCACTATAATCCTAACTATTTAAGCAGCCTAAGAACCTAAGGTGGGTCTTACAAACCACCCTGCATCTGTACCCTTTGGACTTCTTTCCATCTACTCTGCAGCTGCATTTTCTTCTCTATGCTGTTTCCCTCTATAAGGGTATCAGCTCTTACAGAGTAGGGATTATGGTTTTCTAATTTGTATCTCCAGCATTCAGTATAATGCTTGGCAAGTGCTTATTAAATACTTTTTTTCTTTCATTTATTCATTCATCTGGTCTAATTATTTATTGGGTTCAAAAAAGAACTAAAAAATGGGAAAACAAGGATAAGTGAAGAGGGAAGGGGTGGTTTCTAAATTAATAATATTTGTATAGGAAGATTTTTATACAACAAAGAGTAGTAAGGCTCCTCTTGCTCATGTCAACTAATTTCTCCTCCACAGGATAGCCCTTCAGGTATTTGAACAGCCATCATGTTTTCCTAAGCCTTTACTTCTCTGTGCTAAGCACTGCCAGTTCCTTGTGTGTGGGCAGGTGACACAGTGGTTAGAACACCAGACCTGGAGTCAGGAAGATTCTCAATGTATTAACTGCAAGATCCCAGACAAATCACTTTACCCTGTTTGCCTCACTTTCCTCGTATATAAAATGAGCTAGGGAAGGAAATGGCCACTCCAATATCTGTGCCAACGAAACCCCAATGTGGTCATGAAGAGTCAGACATGACTGAACAATGACTGAATTATAACAACAACAACAAATATGCCATGATTGGCAGTCTCTTGGCTCTCTGGCCAATCTCTTCTGACTGAGCTCTAGTTTGTCCATGTCTTTCCTAAAATGTGGCACTCAGAACTGACCACAGTCATCTAATTGTTGACTGACCAGGGCACAATAGAACAAAATTACCACCAGCTGGGGAGCACAATAGAAAGCTGCACTTGAATTTAGGAAGACCTGAATTCAAATTTATCCTCAAAGACTTGCCATATGATCTGACCATATGATCTTCCTTTCCTTAAGTGTACAGTAGGGATCAAAATAGCAGCTATATCACAGGGTTGTTGTGAGGCTCAAATGAGATTCTATTAAAAATGTTAAGCACATAGAAGGCATTTAATAATGCATGTTCTGTTCTCTCACTATATCTAAGCAGTCCTAGACGTGTGATCATGCTTTATTCTGGTTATCTTGTTTCCATGCTGCTCTTCTGCTGTTACTTCCAGAAACTGTCCTTTAAAGGAACTGAGCCACTTGGCTCTGGAACTCCCAAGCTGTGGATAATCCATGTTGTCCTTGGTAAGAATCCATTTCCAAATAACCAGTAGCAGACTTCTGATTCTGCTTCACCCTGGCCATTTTCCTTTCATGTTCACTACACACAGAACCTACCCTTCTATCCCCACTCTCTGCTCCAGGGTCTGGAAACTGCAATCAATATCACCATTCCTTTCTGAGAATGTCAATCGACTGCCCTAGGGTTCCACTCAGCCAGGCTGTAACTTTGCAAATCAAATCACTTTCTCCAGGCTATCCCCACCCTGTATGTGTTATCTTCTTCAATTAAAATATTATCTTCCAAAAGGCAAGAACCCTCTTTCTTTGGTGTTTGTATGGCCAGCACTTCATATAATGTTTGATATGTAATGATTATTTAATAATTTTTAAAAATTTATTTGGGAGCACCATATTCCTGCTAAAGAATAGAACATAAGATTCCAGGCCACTTCTGACTCTTACAAAGTTTTCTATTAATCCCCAACCACCAATATTCTCTTCTGAAACCTGTTGTATAGCAACATCCCCCTACCCTTTCATTTTTCCTGGAGGATGTTTGAAAAAAAAAAAAAAAAAAACCAGTGGGTGAGTTATTCTTGGAAACAAAAGATTGAATTTACACTGAAGTAACTCTTTTAGTTTGTGAGGTATTTTTCAGTTTAAAAAGTTTTGTTATCTCATTAGCTCATTAATGTATTTGATCACAATAATAAGCCTAAAATATAAAAATCAAATTATCTCTATATTGCAGATGAAGAAACTGAGGTTCAGAGAAGTTTTGTTCAAAGTCACATAGGTAGTATAAAGGAGAGCTGGGATTTGAAGCTGAGTCCTCTAACTTAAAACTAGATATTCTCTTTACTTTTTAACTATAGTAATATTGATAGTCTTGGGGTTCCATTCATTTTCCCCACTGTGAATGGAGGAAGGAGATGAACAGAAAAGAGAAACCAGGGCCACAGAATGAATGAACCTATTAAATACCTATTAAATGCTGATCACAGTCCAAAGAGCTTGGAATACAAATTCAAGAGAGACAGAAAATTCTTGACTTTAGAGGAGAGGTTTACATTTTATTAGGAGGAGATAACACTGGAAAGTGACAGAGAAGTATGTTTCTTAGGGGAAGATGAGAGAATCTAAGGGGAGCCCCAAGCCAGTTAATCACCACATTCATTCTAGAAGCAATGGTAGTCTTGATGACTATAGTGGTACCTGGGTACCCATAGTTAATTGTTTCCAGGAGATATGATGAATGGCTAAAACAAGAAGCCTGATTTTTTTTCCATAAGGAGTACATCCTCAGTCCACAATCTCTCCTCATCCAATTCCCCAAAGGGGCAAGTAAGGCTGTAGAGAAACAAGCTAGTCCAGCCCAACCAGGTTCCTCCCTTCTTGATCCAATTCACTTTTTGAAAGAAACCATGACCTTTATATTCTCCCCCAACTCAACATTATCCAAGCTTCCTTGGTGAAGGATGAGGAGTAGGCAGAGTGGGAAACCGGGACATGTAGGCAGAAGCTATGGTCCTGTGCCCTCTGTTGCCCAGGGTTCTGGCCCATGCTGGGGGCTCAGGTCTGCGAGAAGTCCTGTTGCCACAGAGGCACACAACCTCAGCATTGTGGGCTCCAACCTGCCAATCCTTCACACTGCTGCCTTTGCTGGGGAGGAGCTGCCCATGGCCGACGGCAATAGCAGCTGCAGAGGAGGCAGGGCAGTATGACTGGCCAACCTCAAATCCCTACTACTCAACCAAGGCAACAGCCAAGTGTGATGAGTGCCAAGCAAATGTCAACTGCTGAAGCATTTTTTTCTCCTTAAAACATGTTAAATATTGAATTTGACGAGTTTCAAAGCAGACCACTGTGTTTCTACAACAGGTAGTAGGAAGTGAAGAGGAGAGGGTGGATGGGTTATGTGAGGAAGCAGGTGCTTGAAGTTCTGACAGTGGCCTCTGTCTGCAGTGATTAGTAAAGATTGAACCAACACAATGGCTGAGCCTGCCCAGCTGGCTTCTGCCTATGACTTAGGATCATAGTCAGTCAATTAGCATTTACTAAACATCTTCTATGTGCGAGATAGGGCCCTAAAGCCTCAATCCCTCCATGTACAAATAAGATATATAAAGATGAAATTGTCTGAGGGAAGGCCCTAGTCTTCTAGCAGCTAAAGTGATTGGGGAAAGTGCCTTGTGGAAAGTGGGATTTTAGGTGGGGCTTGAAGAAAGCAAGAGTCAGCATGGAAATGACTGGGAAGAACACTCTGGGCATGGGGCACAGTCAATCAAAATGACCAGGAGATGAAAGATCTATGAAAAATAGCAGGGAGGTCAGCAGCGAAGCACTGGGAGCAGGGGACAAGGTATAAAAAGACTGGAAAGGAAGGAAAGGGTAAGGTTGTGGAAGAATTTCAATGCCAAACAGAGGACTTTCCATTTGATTCTGGAGTTTATTGAGGCACAATCAGATCTGTACACAGAAGATTATTTGACAGCTGAGCCAAGGATAAAGTAGAAAGAAAACTTAAGGCAAGGAGACCAACTAGAAATCTATGGATCATATTTTCAGAGCCAGAATGGACTTTAAAATTATCAAATCTAACATTTTACAGATGGAAAAATTCTAAGGCTCAGAGAAATTATACATAGTTACTTAATTGTCTGAGGTAGAATTTGAATCTGTGTCTTTCTGACTCTGAGTACAGCACCTTGTCTACTACTTCACTTAAAAGCCCAGCTAGAGCACTTTGCTGGTCCAGTGCTTTGAACCTTTTAAATCCTTTGAGTCTCGATAATCGGATTGTGTGTTTAAGGCATGTGTGTGACTTGGAGAATTGTAAGAATTAATATGAGCAAACTAGGATAATCCCTCTCATCACCACCCATGCCATCCACTATCCACATTAGGAGCATTAACCCCCCCACACACTCTCAGGGAACCCTCTCCCCTTGCTACTTTGTCCTCATCACAGCAAAATTCCTGTAAAAGGAGGCAGCTGCTCAGATGCCTTCCAGCAGCTCTAAGATTTGGTGATTCTCAAATCCACTTTGGAGATTATGGAAATGAGCATGGAGAGGCGGGGCTGCTTAGTGGGGAGGACACTGAAACAGGAGGAGCTGCTAACAGAGAACATTCCTCAATTTTGGGGTGGTGGTGGTGATGGCAGATGGACAGAAGAGTTATAGGGAGGGAGACTGACTTAGCTTTTTATCCCATTTGCCATAAGAAAGGGGCATAAACCACTCCCCCCGCTTTCTAGTTACATTGATTTAAAGACTAGTGCTCCAAAATGGAAATTAACCCAACATGCATCTTTCTGTTCCTCCCTGTCCTACAAAAAAAAAATAAGAAGAAGAAGAAAAAAGGGAGCACAAGAAGGAAGAAGATGGACATTATCTATGATTCAATGTTCACTTAGTGTAGGATTTTCTTTCCTATCTACAAAAGAAGGTACACCTTTTGCTTCCTCCCATTGTCACCAGTCCATGCCTGTTCTACTTTCTAAACTGCTTTCTAAACTAAACGATTGTTGGGTTAGAGCTCTTAGCTTGAGGTCTCTCTAACCCAATCATAAGTGGCCAGCACACTTCACTTCTCTGAATGGCTTCTGAGATCCTTTTCTACCAGACTAGGGCTGGTGCCATCAATTTGAAATCTGTGTCTGGCTCTTCCGTGTGGTTGGGCATCTGACTCAAGACAGTCTCCAATTCAACCTTAACCTTCTTCTGTATTCAATACTGGTTCATTAGTCCTCTGTCATTAATTTGCAAGGTCACTTGGTTCAGACACTATCAATGTAATCCATTTGCAAAGATTGGCCCACATTTCCAGATTTACATCTCAAAGTTGGAAGGAATCTCTAAGGTCATTTAGTCTTTCCTCTATAGTTTCAGCCTCCAGAGATTTCTTAGTAGGATCCAAATCTTTTTCTGAGCACACAGAATCACAGAATTTCAGTATTCATAGGGATACTGGAGTCATCTACATCATATCTGACAGATTATCTTCTTTCCAACTTTTGTTTGAAGATCTCCAAAGACAGGGAAACTTCCACTTCCAAAGATAGCCTGTCCAGTATTAAACATTCCTAACTGTAGGGTAGCTTTTCTTTATAGCATCTGTCTTTAGACCACATTGTCTGTTACTTTCTTACTTTGCTCCCACTTTTGCCCTCTGGGATCAAGAGGAACAAGTCTAATCTCTCAGTTAACAGTCTTTCAACTACCTAAAGATAACTGTCATGTGCCCCCAATACTTCTATTTCTCCAGGGAAGCATCTCTAGCTTCTTCCATTACTTCCTATATGAACTTTGATGAATCAGTTTGACCAGTGATGGAATGGGGGCTCCCATCAAACGTTGCTTGAAAACTCCATATGCAAATCTTACAAAACTTCATTGACATAATATAGATATAGTAATAACTACACATAGTCCTCACCAATGAAAGCAATGGCATTTCTTCAGCTAAGCCCCAGTTACTTTGTTGACGTCAGAAACACTACCATTCTCCTACTGGTCCAGCCAAAATCTCAGTCATCTTTTATCCCTCCTTCTTGATCCCTAACAGCTGATTAGTTTCTTTACCATATCTCCTATCTATATCTTCCCCTCCATTCCTACTTCCGCTCCTTAAACATAATTCTTTCCTGTGCATCATTATAGTAAACTCTTAAATGATATAAGAAGCAAAGTTCAAATTCTGTTCTAAATTCTATGTGACATTCAGTGCTATGCTATTTAATTTGGTACAAATCTAATCAATCCAACTTAACCAATATTTATTAAGTGTCTATAACAAGGAGGGCACTGTGCTAGCTGCTAAGTGGGAGAGAATCTTAGAGATCAAATATTTCATTATTTTACAGATGGGAAAATTGAGACCAAGAGATGGGAAATTACTTACACATGATCACAGAGAATTGGAATTTACACTTTTGATTTCAGGGACTTAAGTTCAGCCAGCTTCCACACTCCATCAACTTTTTGGGTCTCCACTACAATCCAGAGAGGCTAGTCTAATTGAGTTTTTACCAAAGGTCCTTGGATCACATTATTTTTTAACATTAGCTAAGGAGTTAATCTGGCCAGAGGAATAGGGTGGGTAAGAGAGGCTAGATAGGAAACTATTCACAGTCAAGTATTTCATATCTACTGGGATTCCAAATAATCTAAAGAAAGTTGTAAGAGTTATTTTCCTGTTATTAGTTCCTTAGCATGTGCGCGCGCGCACACACACACACACATCCCCAATCAAACACTACCTGATAAATCTTTGTTTAGGATTATGACAACATTGTAGGCCTTGGTCGTTATTTGAGACCAAAGTGGCCCAGCTTGATGAAGGGAGCACTGATGAGAGGAAGTGCTATTTAATAGAAAATAAAAGGACTTTAGAAAGGATCATAAAAACAGATTGCTTAGATTTAGATTTAGAACTATAAAGGATCTCACTATTTAGTCCAGCCCTTCACAAAAGGAATTGAGGCCCAGGGAGGTTGAGTGTTTTGTCCAGCGCCATGAGTGGGAGTCTAGACTTTGATCTTCAAGCATGGCCCAAGGTATTTAGACATTACCCATTGCACTGGTCACAAAAAACAGTATGTGCCAGAGGCTGAACTTGAACCCAGATTTTTCTTATTTGGAGGCTACTTCCAGATCTATCATATACCAGACTGTCTATTGAAAAGTTCACAGGAGGCATTTAATTAGTGCTGTTTGAATGAGAACCTATCCCTGCTTCCATGGTCAGCTGTAGGTCATAGGATGCCATGTATTCCCCCATGCTCTCATCATAAACTTGCCATTGATTGATCTTTATTTATAATGGGAACAATGATCATTGCCTTACAGGAATTACAGAAATATTGTAAAAGGAAATGAAACATTCTTTCAATTATATTGCATGCAGCTAGTGTGGATCAAGGGCAGTGTCTGTGTCCAGCCCTATGGACAACAAGGTAGGCAGAAACCAGAGATTTCCCACATAGCCTTCTAGAGGAAAAATTGATGTAGATGAGGGTCATACCTCAGGGACCTAATTCAATTAGTATAATAAGTATAGTTAACATTTATGTAATGCTTTAAGATTTGCAAATTGCTTTGCAAATATTATCCCATTTTATCTTCACAGCAATCCTGAGAAATAGGTGCTCTTAATATCCCCATTTTAGTGTTGAAAAAATTGAGGCAGAAAAAGGTTTAGTGACTTATTCGGTATCACACAGCTTAGTTATCTTCTGAATCAAGATCTGAACTCAGCTTTTCCTGACCCCAAGTCCTGTGCTCTATCCAACTCACTACCAAACTTCCTCTAATTGTTACTAAATACCTACACTGTGCAAAGTACTATATTAGACACTGAAGATAGAAAGAGAGAAAACAATCCCTTACATCAAAGATTTTCCATTCTCCTGGAGACTGAGAATGGGAAAAGGGAACACAGAATTTAAACCAAGAAACAAATACAATGTACTATGAGGAAGGAGAGAGCAGTAACATGGAGCATGAAGAAAGAATTCCCAAAGGAGTTGGTATCCTAGTTAAGCCATAATAATCTCTTTTTAACACAATGACCAACCACAATTCTAGGGGATCCTTGAGAAAGAATACTACCCATCTCCTAAAAAAGCAGTGGTGGGTTCTGTGAGCACGATGGGACATGCTTTTTAGAAATAGGCAATGTGGGTATTTATTTTTCTTGACTAGGGATATCTGTTACAAGAATTTTGTTTTCTTTTCAGTGTGAGAGATGGAAAGAATTTTTTTTTCTAATTGAAAAACTTTTTAAAAAAAGAAATAGTCTAAGAATTTTTAAGAGGCAGAGGTGAGAAGTGAAAGCTGAGGGGAACTGGTTAAGCTTGATGGAATTCCATGGTCAGGGAAGAAGTAGGGCAGCTGGATTGGAGAGTATATAAAAGAAATGGGCAAAGGTTTTGGAGTCAAGCAGTAAAGAATACAAGATGCTAAGTAAAGGAATTCATATTGAATCTTAGTAACAATAAGAAGCCATGGAAGGTTCTTGAGTAGAAGAGTGACATTGTCATACTTGAACTTTAAGGAATATTCTCTTGGCAACTATGTGAAGGATGGATTGGAACAGGAAGGAGAGATAACGGAATCAAGGATTTCTACTATTGCAATAATATGGGGGTAAGCTACAACAAGGGCCTGTCCTAGAATAGTAGCTATGTTGGTGGAGAAAAGGACATGAATTAAAGTTCATAAGAGCTGACAATGGATTAAATATGTGGGATGAGGAAGAGGGAAGAGTTAAAGGTGATAAATGTGGCACATCTGAATGGAGAAAGAATGGTGGTGACCTTTATAGAAATAGGGACGTTTGAAGCAGGAACAGATTTGGATGGTGGGACAGGAGAGGAGGAAAATAAGTCAGCCTTTTGTCAGTTCTTCCTGACCCAGTTGTTGATTACAGACACTGATAATCCATAAGAAGTAGATTTTCTTTAAGATAAGAGCATCACCCAACCATTCTGGAGAGCAATTTAGAACTATGCCCTAAGGGCTACAAAACTATGTATACCCTTTGATCCAGTAGATACAGTGTTAAGTCTATATCCCAAAGACATAAA
Source organism: Sarcophilus harrisii (assembly GCF_902635505.1). NCBI lineage: Eukaryota > Metazoa > Chordata > Mammalia > Dasyuromorphia > Dasyuridae > Sarcophilus > Sarcophilus harrisii. Next base: position 538,300,675 of record NC_045428.1, read on the forward strand.
AAGGTGATAAGTACAAAAATATTTATAGCATTTTTTTTTTTGGTGATTCAGAATTAGAAATTGAAGGGATGCCCATTTATTAGGGAATGGCTAAACAGGCTGTGGTGTGATTTTAATGGAATTTACCATACTATTAGAAATGAGAAGCAGAATGATTTCAGAAAAACCTGGAAAGACTTATATGAACTGATACATAATTAACAGAAGCAGGAGAATATCGTACACAGTAACAGCAATATGGTATGATGAAGAGCTGTGAATGACATAGCTATTCTCAGTAAATACAATAACCTAAGACAATCCTAAAGGACTAATGACGAAGTATATATCTTCCTCCAGAGAAAGAACTGACATTGTTTGAATGCAGACTGAAGCAAACTATTTTTCACTTTCTTTCATCCTTTTTCTTTTATTCTAGTCTAATGACTACTATGGAAATGTTTTACATGATTGCACATGTATAACCTATGTCTGCTTACTGCCTCAAGGAGGAGTCAAGGGAGGGAAACAAGAAACATTTTGTCACTTTAAAATAGACAAGTATTTCTCAATCTTATGGTAGAAAAAACAGTGAAGAAAAAGTACCCTAAAAGTTAAAAAGAATGGGGCTTAAATTTGTCCAACATACATAATTGCAGTGTGACTCTGGGCAAGTCAGTTAATCATTTTGTACCTTAGTTTATTCACATGAAGAAACTGTGACACATAGAAGCAGTGACAGAGCAAAGCATTCAAAAATGAATTTGTTAGATTGGAAGATCCCTTATAGTTTTTTTTTTTCAACTCTAAAATCTATGATCTTAAACTTCATCTCTGGTGTTTCTTAACTATGTGTCAACAAACATATTTAACCCTTCTGAGCTTTGGGAAATTTTCTAAAATTTCAAATCAAAAAATGGGATATAGTTCACTTTGGTAGAAAGAGTTCCCAAAATAAACAATTACAAGCATAAGCCTCCACTTATTTGAGTTGAGTAGTTTTAGTAGAATAATAACTTGTATATGAGAATATACTGTGTGTGTGGAGGGAAAAATGATTCCTCATGAGTGTTGAGGCATGATGTGGACTTTTGAAGTGTCACCAAATCTTATATCTACAGACATGAAGAAGAAGCTATTTCCCCAATCCTAGACTCTGTCTGAATGCAAACTTCCCTTGGTAAGATCATTCCTTTTTTCCTGGGCTGAGCTGAAGCATTTTTCTACTATTGTAAAATTGTTTAACTCTTCTAAATTGTTTTACTATTTATTATTATTGTATATGATTTGGTCTTCTCTGTATAATTTCCCTGACTTCTGTTTACTGGTTTTCTTGGATAAATAGATTTATTCACTAATCATGATTTTTTTTGTGTAACCAGATTTTGGTGAGAGAAAGTTAAGTATCAATATTAAGCTAACCATAATCTTCCTCTTGAGGGTGATCATGGAAAATTACTTTTATTCTGGACCTATTTTATGCCTAGACTTCTTTTTTTTTTTTTTAATAGCCTTTTATTTACAGGATATATACATGGGTAACTTTACAGCATTAACAATTGCCAAACCTCTTGTTCCAATTTTTCACCTCTTACCCCCCCCCACCCCCTCCCCTAAATGGCAGGATGACCAGTAGATGTTAAATATATTAAAATATAACTTAGATACATAATAAGTATACATGACCAAAACATTATTTTGCTGTACAAAAAGAATCAGACTCTGAAATATTGTACAATTAGCTTGTGAAGGAAATCAAAAATGCAGGTGTGCATAAATATAGGGATTGGGAATTCAATGTAATGGTTTTTAGTCATCTCCCAGAGTTCTTTTTCTGGGCATAGCTAGTTCAGTTCATTACTGCTCCATTAGAAATGATTTGGTTGATCTCGTTGCTGAGGATGGCCTGATCCATCAGAACTGGTCATCATCTAGTATTGTTGTTGAAGTATATAATGATCTCCTGGTCCTGCTCATTTCACTCAGCATCAGTTCGTGTAAGTCTCTCCAGGCCTTTCTGAAATCATCCTGTTGGTCATTTCTTACAGAACAGTAATATTCCATAATATTCATATACCACAATTTATTCAGCCATTCTCCAACTGATGGACATCCATTCAGTTTCCAGTTTCTAGCCACTACAAAAAGGGCTGCCACAAACATTCGTGCACATACAGGTCCCTTTCCCTTCTTTATAATCTCTTTGGGATATAATCCCAGTAGTAACACTGCTGGATCAAAGGGTATGCACAGTTTGATAACTTTTTGAGCATAGTTCCAAACTACTCTCCAAAATGGTTGGATTCGTTCACAACTCCACCAACAATGAATCAATGTCCCAGTTTTCCCACATCCCCTCCAACAATCATCATTATTTTTTCCTGTCATCTTAGCCAATCTGACAGGTATGTAGTGGTATCTTAGAGTTGTCTTAATTTGCATTTCTCTGATTAATAATGACTTGGAGCATCTTTTCATATGACTAGAAACAGTTTCAATTTCTTCATCTGAGAATTGTCTGTTCCTATCCTTTGACCATTTTTCAATTGGAGAATGTATGCCTAGACTTCTAATATATGAAGTGTAATATATAGGTATACATAATTCTAGTTCAATATTTTTCTTGGAAATAGACAAGGGAAAGAACAAGTATTCAGACATGTTCCTAATCTTGTTCCCCAAAAAAGCAAAACTGACAATTTTCCTTGGAGAGAGATGGACCAGATTCCAAATCAGGTATCTATACCACATATGAACCAGTAGTCTCTATATTTAAAAAGCAATCATATACATACACACACACATACATGCACACAAGCACACACACATGTTTGTGTAAATTTATATATATATATATGTACATCTATATATATACATATTTATATGTGTGTGTATTATGTATCTTTAAAAGGTATTGACTTAATAGAGGAAATAGCATAGGAATCATCTTGCTATAAGATTTTTGCCAAATTGTGTTCCATAGGCAAGGCATTCTCTGAGAAAATACCAGTTTACATTATTTCAACAAACATTGATTAACGACCTATTATGTTACGTTCCCAACACTGAGGTAGTCAATGAAGATACAATGACAAAAAAAATCCCTGCAGTCAAAGACCTTAGATTCTCTAGGAGGGATATGGCAATATGTACCAAATAAGGAAAAAGGAAATAGATTGAGGGATAACGAGGGGAGCAGAGAAGGCTTCATATGGCAGATGGAAACTAAGCTGAATCTTAAAGAAAACTAAGGGTTTTAAAAAGGTAGAAGTGATGAATAAATGAATATCAAAGTCAGTGATATCTTTCCATCTAAAATAACAAATTGCATATATTCAATTATCAAAAAACTTCAAAATACTTATATTAATTCATAAGTGACAATTTCTATTATAAAAAATATATTTAATTTCTTCTTTTTCCCCCACAAAATTTTGGTTCCATTTTCCCTTTGTCTCTAGGTGACAGATGGTCATATAGTCATAAAACTCAAAATATGCTCAAACAATCCATCAAGACCTTAACCATATTAGCAAACCAAAGCCACAGCAGTTATGGATCTGTCAACATATTTTAAAATAAATCCAGTGTAATCCAATGCACATTTATTAAACATTTGCTGGGCAATATGATATTCAAGACATGGGAGAGAGATACATAGTTTAAATAAACTTTAGATAAGTCTTTAAATAAGACCAGGTATTTTTTTTTGGGGGGGGGGGTAGTTTCTGCCCTCATGGAACTTCCATTTTAAGTGGATGAAAAGAGAAAAGGAGGCCTCTCATATACAATGCTGTATTAAATGAGTATGTGAGATCCAGGGTATATACTTACAACTGTTATCAGGAAAGGGGAAACGTGTGAAGACTTGAATTTGGTTATAACATCTGGGGAGGAATTTAGTAATTGAAGCAGGGAAGGAGGACATTCCTGAAATGAATACTAGCATTATCCATGCAATGTTCAAATTAATTTGGAAATAAAAGTTCTAGGTCACTAGGTAGTTATGAAAAGGGCTTATACATTGATGTCTAAGGATATGTAGAAAGTGTTTGGCAACAAAAACAGGAGAGGTCACCAAAAAAGAAAAATCTCCTGCCTGTGTTTGGGTATCTGGCTAGAAAGGAGAGGCCATCTGGGTGCTGACTAAGGAGAAGTGAATTCAATCCATTGATACATATTTATTTTGTTTTTACTAAGTAGCAAGGACTATGGGGACATTAAAAATACAGAGACTAATAGTCCCTGTCCTCAAGAAGCTTATTTTCTATTGAGACCAAGAGGACAGGAAGTAGAAGAGCATGCTTACTGGCAAGAAAATTAAAAAGATAAAAAATGTCATCTATAACTCTCTTCCAACTCTAGAATTCCATCATTCTTTTATCCTCTGATATGATGATGGATACTTTCCCCATTTATCTCTTTACTGACTAGCTCAAAGAACTTTCTCACTAATGTTTTCTATAATTTTTTTGAAAAACATATTTTAACTTTTTATTTTAAAGGAGACTGACCAAATGCACAATGCTGTGATGACAATTATTAGAAAATTGTATTTTTGTTAGTTTTGATTATTTTGCTTTTATGAACATTATTTTTACAATTCTGGTAGATATGTGTTCAGCTCAGTTTTGTGCTCAGCCATAATTTAGTCACTGCTATTTATCACTGAGAAAATATATTTTCGTTGCAGCTACCTCTGTGTACGTGAAACTGTAAACACCAAGATCACTTTTCAATAAACAATGTCCATCAACCTAAAAAAAAAAAAAAAAAAAAAAAAAAAAGATAGACGAAATGAATATAAAGTAGTTGCTTCAGGAGGGCAACAGCAACTGGGACCAGAAAAGGTTTCCTGAGGAGATCCAACAGTGAGCTAAACTTTTAATGGAACCAAGAATTTTATGAGCCAAAGTTGAGGTTGAAGAACATTCAGTGTTTTCAGCCCAGAAATGGATTTTTATGCAGAAGTGGTGATTGCCAGAAGAAAACATCTTAGAAAGAGGCAGGCTGGATTCTATCTCTAGAAGGACAGTCCCATTAGGATACAGACTGGAAGGGTATCAGAGTGGAAATCACACTGGACTTGGAGCCAGCATCTTTGATTTCACATCCCAGCTCCAACACTTTGTTGTGTTCAAGGTTGCATTGAACAAATAAAAATTCGCAGGATTTTGAACCAGAAGGACTCTTAAAGATCATGGAGTCCAAACCTCTCATTTTACAGAAGAGGCAAGGAGATCTCCAAAATTGAAGTGATAGTTCTCAAGGTTTCAAGGCTAATGAGTAAAAGAACCTGGATCTGGACTCTAGATTAAATCCATTGCTCTTTCAAGTCACGTAAATTCTTTGAGACTCATCTTCCTCATCTGTAAATTGGAGATAGTAACACTTCTACTACATACATCATAGGATATTGGAGAGGATCATAATTTTAAAATGTAAGCAAATTGAAATGTATACTGCAATTGCAAATGAAATACCAGTTATTGTTATGAATGAGACACTATGAGTATCCTTATAATTATTTATATTGTATAGAATTATTCTAATAGTAATATTATTATTGTTGATACAGTGGATAGACTGCTAGACTTGGAGTTAGAAAAACTTGAGTTTAAATGTGGCCTCAGATAGTTACCAGCTTTGTGACTCTATGAGAATAATGATAATATAACAAACATTTATATAGCTTATTATATGCCAGGGCTGTGCCAAGTGATTTACGCGCCTTGTCTCATTTGATCCTCACAACAACCCTGGGAAATAGAGGCTATTACTAGCTTCATTTTACAGTTGAAATAACTCACTGAAAATAACTTTCTGTGTCTGTGGCCAGATTTGAATTCAGGACTTCATGACTCCAGACTCAGGTCTCTATTTACTGTGCCAAAAGTGAGGTCATTTTTCCTGACATCAAGGCCAAATTTGTCTGCTTCCTGCATGTCTAATCCTTCTTACACATGCCAACCCTTCAAATACTTGAAAATAGTTATCATGTTCCTATTAAATCTCCACTTCTATGTATTCCTTCAATCTGTCAGTCAGTCAATAATGCTTTAAGCACTTAGAATATGCCCAGAACTGTGGGCATTGTGGAGAGAGGTACAAAGAAAGGCAAAACATATCTGATCTTAATGAACTCATAACTTAATAGTTAATAGAAATAGTGGCAGGATATTTCAGTGATGTGAGATGAGGAGGGGAGAAAGGGAATTTCAGTAAGTCCTAATTTTTTTTTTTAGAAAAGTATGAAATGAGGTCCTCAGCTAAGATAATAAGGGGAAGTTTGAGGAGAGAATAAATTTGCAACACTGTTATGGAGAATGATATAACAAATTGATGAGGAAAGATTAGGATTGCCTCACTATGGTGAGAGCCCATGTGAAATTATATAACATAACTTTGTAGTTGATCCAGTCAGCATATTAAAATTGCTTTTCTCTGGCTCTATTCAGCATCATGTGAAAGGAAACAAAAGCAGCAAGCTTATGGTGAAAACAATCCAGGTTTGGGGATTGGCAAAAGGGAAAAGGAGGGGATCTAAGGATAGAGGACAGAATGAACTTTAGCTACTTACTATGTCTAGTTATTCTCCTGTGGCACCTAAAACTGAACACAGTATTAACCAGGGAAATGCAGCTGGATTCTCATTTGTCTAGTTCCAAATACTAAACTTCTCTTCTTGCAGCTTGAAACTATTAGCTTTAAAACTATAGATCATATTATTACCTAGACTCAAACCATCCAAGGCAGTTAGACAGTGTATTGGATAGAGTGTAAGATTCAGATTCAAAAGGATCTGAATTCAAATTCAGCTTCAGGCACTCCCTGGGTGATTAGGTAAATCACTTAACCACCCTCAGTCTCAATATCCTTATCTATGAAGTAGGATTAATAATAGCATCTAATTAGGGAGAATATTTAGATGTAGAATGAGCATCCATCTCATCCTGATCTTGATTTTAATCTCCATATACAAGTGATATCACCTCTGTGAAATGGGTCAGTCTAATTAGGAGTGTTTCAGAGAGTGCTGTTCATCTCATTTGGAACTCTTGTTCCAAATGGGATTGTTTTAAGGATCAAATGAGATATCATATGTTAAAAGCTTTGTAAACTTTAAGATTCTATGTAAATGTTAGCTTTTATTATTATTAGTTCACTAAGATTTCCAGATATTTGTCAGATAACAATTATCTAGTGATACCTCCCAGATCTTTTATTTGTACAATTATATATTTTTGCACCCAAGTATAAGACTTTACATTTATCCCCATTAAGTTTTGGCTTACTATATTTGATCCATAATTCTGACGGCTGTGGCTCTCTTCAACAATGAGATGAAACAAATGAGTTCCATTTGTTCAGTAATGAAGAGGACCATACTACACTCAGCAAAAGAACTATGGGAAAGGAGTGTGAACCACAACATAGCATTTCCAATCCCTCTGTTTTTGTCCGCTTGCAGTTTTCATTTCTTTCTCAGATTATTTTCACCTTATGTGTAAGTCCGATTTTTCTTGTGCAGCAAAATAACTGTATGAATATGTAAACATATATTGTATTGAACATATACTTTAACATATTTAACATGTATTGGTCTATCTGCCATCTAGGGGAGGGAGTGGGGAGAAGGAAGGGAAAAGTTGGAACAGAAGGTTTTACAAGGGTCAATGCTGAAAAATTACCCATGCATATATATCTTGTAAATAAAAAACTATAATTAAAAAAAACTATATTTGATCCAAAATTCAGATGAGTACAAATGGGCAGACCTATATCATGGAGCATGCATACTCACCTGGGGAAAGGCTCTACATAAAGAGCCATGCCAGTGCTGACCCAGGTGACTGGGTGACTGGTACTGGTGACAAAAACTGACTGCTCTGACTCCCGGTTTTATAATCTCTTCTTAATGTGTCCAGAAAAGTAAGGCCTGGTAGCTGCTTGTTGGCAGCTAGAGAGTGGCAAAGTTCCACATTTGTCTGTAGCCACTGGAAGCAGCGTAGGCAGTACTGGGTCCGCTGGGAGCCCTAACAATTCCAACCAAGCTCCTAAAATAAATCAATGACTTTTTTCATGTTTAGAGAGATTTTTTAATCCACTCTAATTATCCAATAAATTTCGAATTTGGAGACAGAGAGGCAGGAGAGATAGAGAAATATCTTCCAAGCTATTCTAGGAATCTGCCTCCCAGGACCTTACCTTATTCTGTAACTTTAATAACGTACATTGTCAATAACGGTCATTTTCCAGGATCTAGTGGAGGCAGGAGAGCCTTTCAGATGTCTGCACCACATCTAACTGGAGAAGATGATCTTTAAGTCCCTGCCAACTGCATGAGGCTGGGATGCTAAGAAATTCATCAGTTCCAAACGAAACAAACAGCACCTTACAAAATGCTTTTAATTGAATTTCCTCATTTCACGGAGGCTATGTAACCTGGACATGGAGATTAAAACCAAGGTGAGGATGAGAAATGCAGCATTTTCACATCCAAAACCTTCCTCCTAGCCTTATACCTTGTTTTCCCATAAGAGCCTACATGGTACAGAAGGAATTTTATTTGTTGTTAACAGGCACCACCATTTGGCTGTTCTATGGGTATTGTACACATCAGCTGTTAATGAAAGGCAGTCGTCTGATTAGCAAAATTAGTTTGGCAAAGTGTCTGCTATTATTCCCCCACAGCTCATTAGTGGTGAGCTACTAAGGAAAAGAGCTTAGCATCTGCCCACATTCATCCATCAATCCCAGGAAGGAAAACCTGGGAGAGATGTGGCCAGTGGGAGGGTTGGACTAGGCAGGGAGGGATTCTAGGAGTTTCATTCTGGGGTGATTCTCTGGAAGCTGGTCCTTCCAGAGAACACTGGCCCTTCAAAAAAAAAATCCAGAATCTGGTATTAAAAATTCTTGTTTTTCAACACCATATTTCTGAGTCAACCTATAATCACCTCAAAAGGCATTCTTATACCTTATTGTCCCAAACACACTCTTTGATCTAGTAATGTAAGGCTCCTAACTGTTCCATGAACAAGACACTCCATTTCTTGGCTCCAGCCACTTTTCCTAACTGTCCCTATTCATGCAAAGCTCTTCTTCTTCTGTTCTGATTACTGCTGGAACAGTATATAGCTACACTATATATTCAGTATATAGTAATTGAATTCAGATCTTCTTGACTCCAAACCTGGAACTCTATCCATTGCACCTCCGAGGTGCCTAATTCTATTATAGCTTCCTTTACTATAAGTAAGCTATTTTACTTTCTAGAGGAAGTCATCCCCAAATCATGTTTTGTGCCAATGCTTTCCATCTGTTAAGAGCTGTTGTTGAGTCATTTTTCAGTCGTGTCTGACTCAGTGATTCCACTTGGGTTTTTCTTGACAAAGATACTAGAGTGCTTTGCCATTTCCTTTTTCAATTCATTTTACAGAGAAAGAAAATGAGGCAAACATAATTAAGTGATTTGCGCAGGATCACACAGCTAGAAAATATTGAAGGCTGCATTTGAATTCAGGAAGAAGAATCTCTCTGACTCCAGGCTCAGAATTCTTCCCACTATGCTACCTAGCTGCCAAATTTTGTTCTCGTTTCATTGTTTTCAGTCATGTCTAATACGTTGTGTTCCCATTTGGAGTTTTCTTAGCAAAAATACTGGAATAGTTTGTTATTTCCTCCTTTAGGAAAAAAAAAGTAAAGCAAGCAGAGTTAAATGACTTGTCCAAGTTCACATAGCTAGTGTCTGAGGCTAGTTTTTAATTCACTTATTGATTTTAGGCTTGGCATTCCATATATTATGCTATCTAGCAGCCCCACTGCTGGGGAGAAACATGGTACCTTTCTTCTCTCAGCATTCCATTGCCCAGTTCCCACAGGTACAGAATGCCATGCTGGCCACTGACCTCCAGATTCCTCTCTCTACAAGAGATATTCCAGAGCTCTTATGCATTCTAACCCACCAACCTGACAATGAGCCCTATCATTATTTCCTATGATTTTTTAGGTCTTGCCATTTTCTCTGCAACTCTTACTGTACAAGTACCATCTGCCATGAACTGAACATGAATCTTCCTTTATGTTGTGTCCTCTAGCTAGAATATGAGCTCCTTGAGAGCAGGTCCTATATTGATTTTCTATTTGAGTCCCCATTGATTAGAAGAGTGCTTGGAACATAACAAACACAGCAATTGCTATTCCAGTCTATTCTATGCCACTTATGAATAGCTTTGATTAAATAAAGTATGGACTGGCCAGGAGGCTTCTATTTTTCTAACATAAAAGCTGCCATTTGGGTAATGGGGCAGTAACACATATAAACATCTAGGGGTAACATCCATAATTTTCTTGTCCCATTTGGATGAGTGGACAGGATTGTACTTTCCTAGTTTGTCATTGTGGTGATATGAGGTATGACCTTTAAAATATTGAATGCAACATTTCTGTGGAAATTATTGGAAATTTGGGAAGGGTCACAATGACTCACTGAGTAGGTCATGATGGCAACAGTTAAGCCATTTGACATATATTGCTGTGGCTATTCACATCGGGTACCTGTGTTCACACCCTTCACCCCTACACCTCAAATTTGATTCCATAGGATCACAAATGGCCAAGCAGAAGACCATGAATTTTGTGGCCATGAGCCTAGTATTTTGGACATAAATGGATGCGGCAAGTACAAGGTCATCAATTCTTGTACTTGGGTAGAACTGAGCTTGCATCATATAGAGTGATAGTGGATCAGAATACAAATGAAGAGACATGAAAATGTAGAGGGAAGAGAAATATTATTCTCTCTCCCTCTTTCCATTTAGCCACTGGTTGACTGAGCCTTCATTCAGCATTGGGACAACTAAAAGTGAGTGATCGTCTTTTGCTGTTCTATCTAGTGGGCAGGCCTGGTATTGATTGACCATTGGAATCAGTCAGCTACAAATGATTGCTAACAGGCTCATTCAAAGCAAGGTGTGGTGGTTCAGGAGATTTGGAGTCATGAAAGATTCTTCTACAACTCAACATGGAGTTCAGCATCTCCTTTGCCATCTCCATGATAGGGAGTGGCAGTAGCAGGAACCTGAGTAATCCCACAAAGATCAAAATTTCCAATCCTGCCAATGTGATCATGGCTCCAGATTGTTTTACAAACATAAATTTCCTCTGAACTATGTTTGTTCTCTTTCTTCTTCTCTCATCTTTTTTTCTTTCTCCATGTATAGTTTATAGAATCCCAAATTGGAGAGAATGTCAGTGATCATGCAATCCAACTTTTACCTGAACAAAAATTCTATTACAATCCAGGATTAGGGATTTTTAGGTTCTCATGTTTAGAATTGAAAGGGAATTTTGAGCCTACTTGATCACATGCTTTCATTTTAAATAAGGAAGTGAGTTAAAGAAGTTAAATGATGGGCAAGTCCCTTAACCCCAATTGCCTCACCAAAAAACAAAGATAAAACAACAACAACAACAATAAAAGAAGCTAAATGATTTACTTATAGTTATAATGGCATTAGGCAGCTAAGTGATATGGTGGATAGAGTGCCAGACTTGGAGTCAAGAAGACCTAAATTCAACCCTGACTTCAGACACTTACTACCTGCGTGTCCCTGGCCAAGTCACTTAATCCTGTTTGCCTCAGTTTCTCTATCTATAAATAAGTTGGAGAAACATCTTTGCAAAGAAAACCCTAGATGTCATAAAGAGTCAAACACAGCTGAAAAGCAACTACATTACAACTACACAGTAGAATAAGTATCAGTCAGGATTTGGAATTCTGGCTCCAAATCCAGTATTTCAGTGTACTGCCCTTTAACTCATGTTATCTTTCAGTCTCCTCTGAACCATTTGCAGTGATGGGGAACTCACAACTCTGCAAAGCATCCTATTCTATGTTTAGATGATATTAATAGTCAAGAAATTTTTCTTTATTAAGGACCCAAATCTGCCTCTCTACAATTTAAAAACTTAATTATATCTTTCTCTTATTTCAATTATTTATACTCTTCAAGAGAACAAATAGTGTTTTCTAGTTCCCAAGAAGAGTTAAATGCCTATATTAGTAAGCTAACAAATAGCAATTCACCCATCAGTCTGTGGGCCAATGTTATCTTATGTATACATCTCAGTGCTATATCTCAAGGTGAGATTAAAAACAGAGAAGGCAAGGTTCCTGTACTCTGCATGTTTTCCCATTGAAAGGACACTAAACTAGAAGCTTCCTGTAGACAGACGCCTTGTTTAATTTATCCTCTCTCATGTATCTATTTATTATAGTTTTCCATTTAGACTGTAAGCACAAGTTGTCATCATATCTCATCTAACTTTGGATCTCACTGTTTATCACTTAAAATGTTCATCTTCTGCGTCTAGGGCAGTGTTTGTATTAAGTAAGTAGAAAATAAAAGATGGCTGAATTAAGTATATTTGCTGAATAAATGAATGAGAAGAGCCACATATTTCCATTCATCTCTAGAGGAATTTGATAAAGGGAAACTGGAGCTTATAAAAATGACAGGAGGGGTAAAGGATCCCTCAGGGAAGGACCTGTGTAAGCTTTTTTTTATACTCAGACTGTTGGGAACACCTGTTTATTTTGGATGCCCCTAAGTTAAGCAGAAGATAAAAGAGACCAGATCAATGAACTTTTCCCCCTACGAGCAGCCCAGATGAAAGGAAAGGTGGTACATTTGTGTCTGGAGGAGGATGGCAGGCTTTCCTAATACCAGCATTACTATTCTCTACTTTAAGTGTCTCCTTCTGATTAATCTCATTTGCATATGTGAATGAGACACACTGATATGATCCACTTAATATTGTCAGTCCAGCAACCCAGTTCATCTACATTTTGTGCCCAGCAAACAAAGGTAACTCTTTTTCCTTCACTCCCTCCCACCGGGCAAATTCTCGCTGAGTCGGCAAGTACTAATGCACACCATTGCTCTCAAGACTTAAAACCCATTAGTAGTGTATTAAGCCAGACTTGCTGGGAGCTCATTTAAGTAATAAAAATCTCTTTGTATAGCTAATAAAAAAACAAAGGAGAGACAGAGTCAGAGAGATCGAGGCTTGCGGAAAGCAGAAGAACACGGTTGGCTCTCTGTGTAACCCCCCAGGGAATGCTGTCAAATCTGGAGTCATAACTGAATGCCAACATCTGCCTGGATGTTTATTGAAACAGGGAGCTACTTAAAGGGCAGAATCACTGATTACATGAGAAAAAGAGAAAAAAAAAATCATTTGGCAAATTCAGGATCCGCAAAGTGGAGCTTAGACAATGTCTTTCAGCTGGGCTACAGGAGCCTGCCCCAAAACTGAGAAATTAGGGGAGGTGAAAGCCTGATCCCTCCATGGGCCTGCTCTGTCCCTTAAAATTCTGTCAACAACTGGTCTCTGCAGGTGATGGAGGTGGTGGACCAACTGGATAACTTTGGACTGAGGATGCTTGCCTTTTTATAACACAGTCTTGCTCAATGGTAGAAAGCCTCCCCAGCCCCTCTCGCCCCCCTCACTCCACACCAGTGACTTTCTCCAACAATAAGGCATCTAAAACTTGTCTTCAGCTTGCAGCCAATGCTAAAGGTCTTACTATATAATCTCATCAAATACCTTTTCAAAAGCTAGTTATGTCTGTCAGACTGATTGTTGATGGGAGCACACTAGTGATGACTTGAGCAATAATACTAGAAATAAAGCCTCTCAAGATTATCTAGTCCTGAAGCCCTTTGACCAGCAGTAGTAATCAATTAAGGATCCCAAAATTTAAGCGTGAGTCCTAGTAGAGGAAATGAGTCCTGAGAAGGTGCTGCTCATATCCTACCTTCCCTCTTTCCTAGTATAACTATTGATTTCTAGGACACTTTCTAAACTTTCTTAATGATTTTAGCACTTGGATTAGAGCTCTCCTTTATGTCCCATCCTGATGTCTTAATTTTCTATTCCCAACTCCCTACCATGTTTACTACTTTAGATTTCTAGCCTAGTCTCAATCTACTCCCCTCCTGTGCCTCAGTCCTCAGCCAAAGTGACCTTCTTATCACATACTCTCACCCCTCTGCCTTTACTTATTCTGTTCCCCTCCCCTGGAGTACCCTTCTTCTGATCTGTGTCTGGTGAAATATCAATTCTTTAAAAACAGGCTCAATGGTGCCCTCCTTCATGAAGACTTCCTGGATTCCTCCAGTTGCCTGTTTCCTCTCTAGACCTTGCATTGACTTTGCTCATTCTTCCCTTTGCACATGTGTCCTTGTGTTATGTTTCCTATTATGCTTTTTATGTATGCCTTACCTTATCCCTACCAGACTGTGACATCTTTGAGGCTAAAAACTGAATCTTATTCATCTCTGTCTCTCTGAAGAGCTAGCAAAAGGCATTACACACTGTAGGTGTTCAGGGAATGTTTGCACAATTGAATTTTCAAGGTCAATTCCAGAGGCTTTGTTGACACAGACTATCTCCCTATCCCTCTGTCTACCAAAGGACCCACACATCTCCTAAGCAGCATATAGCCTGGCAGGAGGCAAAGGACATCAGAGAAAAATTAAGCAAAGATACATGATACTAATGGAGATCTGAGGCTATCACTTTTCAGTACAAATTCTTTAATGGGGAAGGCAGAGTCCTTGTATCATCTGTCTTTTCATCTCCTACCTTCACCTCTGTCTAGCACAATGCTGTGCAAACAGCAGGTACTTAGTAAAAGTTTGGCCAGTTGAAATGGATGATCTTCAATGCTATCAATTGGATAACCATTCTAATATCTTGGACTCAGTGTTCTTTGACCTATTCTGTGGAGGCACCTAGGTGGCTCAATGGATAGAGCATTAGTCCTGGAGTCAGGAATACTTAATCTCACCCCACCCTAAGACACTTACTAGCTTGGATGATCTTGGATAAGTAATTTAACCCCTGGAGAAGAAAAAGGCAAAACACTCCAGTATTCTTGCCAAGAAAACTCCATGGATCCTGTGGTGTGTGATACTAAGGGTCACAACCAAATGATTGAATAACAACAACAAAACTTTCACCTCATATCAACCATCCATCAGCAAAGATGGAATTAAAATAACTGGAGCTTTGTCCCAGGTGTCAAAATTTAGCAGATACTTTTCATCTCTTCATTGGGATAAAACAACAGAGATTAGTATTTATTAAAGTGACTACACAACATGGTTTCTTCCCCGAACTTCCTTACACCACAGGCTAATTTTTCTCCCTCCTGCTCCTTTAGAGCAGCCTTGCTATGTCTCACCAAGGGGTCTTGTTCTTCCTCCTTAACTTAAATCATTTCAAAAAAGTTGATTTGAGAAGAATTATTCTGCTGCTTGCTTGGGAATACATTTTGTGAAGTTTGTCCCAATTGCAAAAATGCTAGTTTCTTTAGCATAGCCACATCTTGGACTTCATAATCACCTCAAATTGTACCATCCCAAAGATTTTGAATTCTCAAGGTCCCCCTCCTACTGCCAATTATCTATGTTTCAATATTATCAAGTCTTTACTGGTCTACTTCATTTCTCTTTTGTAACTTGTAATCCCTGTAGTTTCTCTCTTTTCTCCCTCTCTGGCTTCATTTTCTTTCCTACCCAGTCTGAACCCCATGCTCTCAGCCATTTTAATTGTTTGTTCAACACCATCTTAGACTTCCCTCTCCCCTTGACATCCCGACATTTCCACCCTGCTAATAATACTCGATTTTAGGTTATCCCAATGATTCAATTTCTTCCCTTCCACTCCCAGTCTGTTGAGCATTTCTGGAGAAAATAATCAAATCCTGCTGGTTGGATCCACTACAAATTCATGCTATCTAAACTCAGATGGGCCCTCATGCTGCTCAGAAACCCTTTTATTCATCTCTTATTGACTTTTTAATCACATTCCTCACAGCAACTGCTTCAAGCCTTTTCTTTTCTCCTCAGGCCCCTCCTCCCCTTTCTTCCATACTCTCAGAAGATGACCTCATCTCCTACTTTACTGCTCTCAAGGCCATCTGATGTGAATTCCCTCAACCACCTTTTTCCACATCTCAAAACTAACATCTTTTCCTATTTTTTCCTTTCCTCTGGAATCTGAGAACCGGCTGACCATCCACTTAGCCAAGGCAAGGCCCTCCACTTGTGCCTATGGTCTCAAAACTTCCATTTTCAGGCAGAGTGAACAGTTTTATAGGTGATAAAAATCCACACCTATTTTAAAATGTTGAAAAAATGGCAGATTGGTAATTTTACATAAAAAAGCATTCCTTAGCAGTGGAGAGAGTATTATAGTGAAATACAGACACTCCCTCCAAAACTCTAACACATCACCCTGAGCAGTCAAAACTTATATATAATATGGGAATAATAATACAAGCATAGTAGCTACTTCAAGTAAGATAAACTTTAAAATGTTATATAATCATAACTATGAATTGGTACTAGTAATATTATTACAGTATTAGGCAGACAGTAAGTTTTAATAAATGTTTGATTGATTGATTATTTCTCTACTGTCTCTTCAAGCGTCTTGCCAGGGCAATTACCCACTTATTCTTTTTCATCTTCCATTTCTCTCTCTACCGAATTATTCTTTTCTGGCTACAGATCTGTTCAGATCTCTCAATCCTTAAAAAAAAAAGAAAACCTTTATTTTAAGCTAATTTTACACCTCAATCTACTGTTCTTTGGTTGACTTTTTATTTCATGATGTCTAGAAAGAAATTTCTACTTGCTGCCTTTCTTTCTTCTTCAGAAAATCATATCTCAATATCACAAACCATAGTTTTTAATTTCCACTAGTATTTCAAGTCCTAAAACTTCTTTCTTAAAGTTCATCAATGACCCCTAAATTTCTAAATCCAGCCTTCATGATTTTTGACCTTTCTATAAAACTGACAATGGTATTCAACCCTTCTTTCTGAATGCTCTCTCCTCCTTTTGTTTCTATAATACTGTTCATTATGGGTTCTCCATCTCCTTATCTTGGGTTCATAGATCTAGTGCTGGGAGGATACTCCACAGTCACATAACCCAACCCTTTGATTCATTGATAATAAAATTGAAGGAAATGGAGGTTGTGACTTATCCAGGGGGGAGATTTCAACATATGAACTGTGACTGCTGACCAATGGCCCTCCCACAACACCACAATGTATCCTTTTCTTCCTATTTCCACTCCTTTAACATAAATATGCCCTAAAATTGTGTCCTTAGCCTTCTGTTCTCTCTCTTTGCTCTTTCATCAGATAAGCTTATTCTATATCATGGCTACAAACATCATCTCTCTGAAGATGATTTCCAAATTTATATTACTAAGCCTTTTCTCCATTCCAGCTGTAGATCCACATTTCTGAGTGCCTGTTAGACATTTCCAAATGAATATTTCCTCAACATTTCAAATTCACCACAACTAAAACTAAACTCATTTTTTTCCCCTAAAAATCTGTGTCTTTTTGTCACTTCTGTGTTTTTGCTCAAGGAACTTCCTGGTCAATCAGGTTAAAAAATTGAGTTAGGCTTGACTATTCTCTTTCCCTCATTCACTGGGTCTCCCCATAATTTTCTGGTCAATTCTACTTCTGCAGTATCTCTTGCATCTATTTCTTTCCTTCTATTCTTACCACTATTGCCTTGTTTTAGATCCTTATTATCACTCACCTGATCTATTTCCAGTTTCCCCACCTCCTCCCTCTCCCTCTTTTAACCATCCTACACAGCACTGCCTAAATAATGTTCCTTATTCACTGATCTAATCATATTATTCTTCTGTTCAAAGTCCCTACCTCCCCAATAACTCCCCATTATCTACCAAATAAAATATTTTCTTCTGATTCTGGCATTTATAACCTTCTACAAAATGGCCCTAACTCATTTTTCTAGCCATGCATCCAGTCAAAGCAGTCTACTCTTTTCTATTTATCAACCCACATTTCCCTACCTCTAAGTTTGTTTATGTCTTTCCCTATGCAGCCCCTTACCCACCTACTGAAATACTGTCCATTCTTCAAAATCAGTTCAAATGCCACCTCTTGGCAATCCTGGAAGAATTTTCCAGTTGCCCCAGCCAAAGATGCTCTTTCTTCCTCCGTCCTTACACAGCACTCTCTAGCTTTCTATTCCACTTTATCACGGTTTGTTTCACATTATAGTTACCTGGTATGTACTGTGGACTGCCTCTTCCCATCACCCACTGATGGTTGCAAACTGATCCTACTGTGTGATGGAAGGGGAAGGAGCCACAGAAATATGTGTTCTCCAATAAGTAAACGCAAAGAACAGAAAAGTAGAAAGCAATTTTAAACAGGAGAGTGTACTAAGAGCTAGAGAAATTGGGAAGGCCTTGAGTAGGTCATACCTAAGCTGTTTTTTGAAGCAAGATAGAGATTCCCTGAAGAGGAAATAAGGAAAGAGAGTATTCCAGATATGGGCAATGCATTACTTGTACAAAGATATGGAGAATGATAATAGAATTCCATGAAAGGGGAAAACTATCAGTAGGGTACAATTAATAAGTAGCTCCACCAGTAGAGACCATGTCTTCTGAATCTTTGTCTATCATTACATTGTTTAACTCATAGGAAGTGCTTAATTTTTGTTGAATAGCCCATGTAATCAATCTGTTCACCTCTCATTTATTCCACTCACTACTGCCAATTTCATTTTCCATGATGTGTGCCTCAGGTCACTCTTGTAGTCAAAAACTTGTGATACTTCCATATTGTCTCACTCAAGTCCAGCACTGGGATTCTAGACTCATCACAATCTGACCCCAAACTACATGTATAGACTAATCTTACTCTATTTCCAGGCTCATATTCTATGCTTTAGGTGAATTGCTCTATTCATTTGTTTCATGATCAAGTCCCATGCTTTACAACACTTTTGTGAGAGACAGTTTACTGTAGCATAAAAAGCTCTGCAGTTGTTTATAGTCAGGGAAGACCTTTAAATTCTGTCTGGCTATGTGATCATGGTCTGGGTAATTTAATTTTTCAGTCTCAGTTTCCTTAACTGTAAAATGGAGATAATAATAGCATACACCTCACAGAATTGTTGTCACAATCAAAGGAGATAATGTGTATGCAGCACTTTGTAAGTGCTTGATAAATGTCATCAATATCCTTGACTCCACACCTTTACTCATACCATTCCCTACACCTGGAGATCTACAACCCTCTCCTGTTAATGTCCTATGGTCTTCAGCAGCCCGTTTAAATACTGCCTCTTCTATCTCTTCAGATGGAAATTATCTTTCCGCCTTTGAATGTTCAATAGTGTCTCTCTATATTAAGAGCTTTGGTAACGTGAAAAGGAATTTATATTTGTTTGTTATTATTATTATAATCAGCAATAATTTCATCATCAATCTTCCTCTTTTCCCTGAGTTCAAATACCCCTTCAGATCACTTGTCAACCAGCCTGTATGTCTCTAATTCCTAACATTCTGAATACTACCCTACATAAAAGATCCATGATGCTTCTTCTTCATCATTATATCCTCATCCCTATTTATCTCAGCCTATTCCCTCTTCAATCTCTATCCTCTTCTATTCACTCCTTTTTATGTTATTTATTGTTGTTTAGTCATTTTCAGTGATGTCCAACTCTTTGTGATCCTATTAGGGGTTTTCTTGGCAAAGATATTATAGTGGTTTGCATTTCTTTCTCCAGCTCATTTTACAGATGAGGAAACTGGGTTAAGTGACTCATCCAAGCTTACATATCTAGTAAGTGACTGAGGCTAATTGAAACTCAGGTCTTCCTGACTCTAGGTTTAGCACTCTATCCATTGCACTACCAAGTTGCCTTCTACTCCTTCCTATGTACAGTTTGAAATTCTTAATAAACTACTCTCCATCAACATCACTTTTCCACTAAAACATCTTCAGTGGTTCCCTATTATCTAGTAAATATAAACTTCTGATCTTAGAATACTAAAATCCCCACAAATAACTGTGGTCTGCCTTTCCAGTCTTTTCATATTCTATTCCCAATCACATAACTCTACATTTCAACCAAACTACAGTATTCTTCATGTTCTGTTCTCATTCTATCCTCTAATCTACATTCTTTAAGTTGATCATCTCCTTTGCCATCCATCCTTAATTATGACAATCCAACTAAGACATTCCTTCTTTCAAGAATCAGTGAAGGTTCCACCCTCTTCACAAAGACTTTCCTGACTCCTTTCCCCCATCCTACGCTTGAGAGCCTTTTCTCCTCAGATTTCCTAGAGTACATTATCTGGATTTCTCCTTAGCAATTAATAACTTTTCCTTTATAGTAATAGTCTTTATGTACATGGTTTTTCTCCCATTGGATTCCAAACCCTTTGACAGTAAAGTCTGTTTGCTATCTATCTTAGTCTTCCCCAGGGTTTTGCATATAGTAGATGCTTAATAAAAGTTCATTCAATTAAAGAGCACAATTAAAATGTAAATATCTTACCTGGGAGGGGTAAAACATTAACTCAACATCTGGGTGTGGGCATGGGGGGTTGAGGAGATAATGGTGATAGAACTGATTCTCCATCTATTTGTAGTCTAAATTTCTTCTTTCCTTTGTCCCTAGCCAAGACTTGACTTAAGATGCACGACAGGAAACAGAGTAGCTAAATAGGAAGAACAGGAATTTTTCCTAATTCTCAGTAATCCACCATGGAATTTTGGTGAAGGCAAATATTGAATATACTGAAATCAGGATATTATTCCAAGAACCCCAGCTTTGCTCACTTTTCTCTTCTCCACATCTTGCACCCCAAGTGCCTGTGAATTTACTACCTGAGCAGTGTCCTTGCCTTCCAGACAAGTGCAGAAGAAAAGAAAACAGAACAGTTCAGGACAGGACAGAAGCTTCTGATTTCCAAAATGAGATGCTACTATTCCAACATATGCTGTGTTTTCACTAGCATCTTAATTGGATTTATCATTGGTTTTATACAAGGTGACTAATAAATAACCATAATGACACTAATACAGCCTGCATTTATCATCCTAAGTCTGGAAGGCCCTGGGGGAGCGTCCTCAATGAGATGATTGGCAGCCTAACTTGGTGAAGAAGGGAGGGAGCCGCCAACCAATTCAGGGGGAAGCAAAGGAGAGCGGACTGACTGGGAGCTCTATTATCCACAGCCTGCCTGGTTTCTTGATAAATTCTGTAGGAGCATGGAGGCCTCCTGCTTTCATTCTGACCCATGTACCCATCAGGAAAAGGTTTTCACTACCCTCTCTGTGGGGACCATCAGACATCACTAAGTATCACAGAGAGGGAGATACACAGCTCCAGGGGAAAGTTGAATGACAACACAAATAAATGGACAACAAAAGGACTGACTAGAAAACACTTTTCTGCACTTCAGATGAAGTCCTCAATATACAAAGCTGTATCCCAAGGTCCTGACCTGGACTTCCACGTTCCAAAGCCAAGTAGAATGACTCCCCCACAATTCACAGAAATGGAGCATGCTGCCAGCCACTCCTGACTGCTCATTGACACAGTTCCCCTCTGTGAATATAGGCAGGTAGCATGTATCCTCCTTGGTCATTTGTGTGAGAACTAGGGACGTGCCTCCATGAACCAATGAATGACCAAGACTCCAAACCCTGTCAGGTCTTGGGAAAGGAGGGAGGAGCAAGGGAATTTAATTTCTCTTTGCAACATCCTCCATCAGGGTCCTGGCTATCTGAGGGAAAAGGAAGCTTAGTCCAGGTCCCAAAGGCCACACCCTGTTATGCCACAGTCTCCTTGAATTATTCTACCTCAGTTTCCCTCCATTAGTTTCCCTGAATTATAATATCTCAATGTCCCTAAGTTAGTATGCAACCCCCCCCTTTTTTTTTCTGTTCATTAGGGCTGTACTAGTCACTTTAAAATTCCAAAAGATAAGACTCCAGATGTTCTATCTCAGATACCTAATTGACATCTTTCCCTTTATTTCTTCAGACATCCTGTCTCTAGTTGGACACTTCCTTACCTCCCAGTTATTAAGAATTTATAGTTCTCCTGATGCTGAGTGAAATGAGCAGGACCAGGAGATCATTATATACTTCAACAACAATACTAGATGATGACCAGTTCTGATGGATCAGGCCATCCTCAGCAACGAGATCAACCAAATCATTTCTAATGGAGCAGTAATGAACTGAACTAGCTATACCCAGAAAAAGAACTCTGGGGGATGACTAAAAACCATTACATTGAATTCCCAATCCCTATATTTATGCACACCTGCATCTTTGATTTCCTTCACAAGCTAATTGTACAATAATTCAGAGTCTGATTCTTTTTGTACAGCAAAATAATGTTTTGGTCATGTATACTTATTGTGTATCTAAGTTATATTTTAATATATTTAACATCTACTGGTCATCCTGCCATTTAGGGGAGGGGGTGGGGGGGTAAGAGGTGAAAAATTGGAATAAGAGGTTTGGCAATTGTTAATGCTGTAAAGTTACCCATGTATATATCCTGTAAATAAAAGGCTATTAAATTAAAAAAAAAAAAAAGAATTTATAGTTCTCACCCCCAACCTGTCAGAATCGAATTTATGGTCCATCTCTGAAAATTCCCACTTTTTGCCTTCTGCCTTTGTTTCTCTGCTCACTGGATTCCCATAAAAAAAAAAAAAAAGCCTTGGAATCTCCAATGCTGGATACTTTGAGATGAGAGTACAATCCAGTCAATCAATTAAGCTCTCCAATAAATAAAATATTAAAAATTCTCTAATCTCTATCTTGCCTCAGTTTCTCCAGCATTACAACCTTTTCCTTCCTGCTGCCTGCTCCTATGTCCCTGCTCATAATGATATTTCTGGGGCTTTCTGGTGTTGTACTGCAGAGATTAATAGTGCTAGAAGTTCCCATTCTTCTTCCCTCTCTGTAATTGTCTTCCCTTGTCAATTACTGGCAGGAAGGTACACCTACAGCACTGCTAAAACCTTGCGCTACCTTCCATTAAGGTTTTTCTCAACTTGATAAAGGAAATTTGACAGCCTTATTCCCATTAGGAAAAGAAATGTTTCTCCCATTCAAGGACTAAACCATGAAGACACCTTTCCAGAAATGAGGATAGACCTGCCTGAGCCAGTTAGTGCATTTATTAAGCACCCACTGTGTGTCAGACACTGCACTCAGCTCTAGCAAAAGACAGTCCCTGTTGTGAAAAACCTCACCATCTATTAAGGGAGATTGGAAGCAAACAAATATGTGCAAACAAGCTATGTACAGGATAAGGAAGGAATCCTCAAAAGAAGGAAGGCAGTAGAATTAAAAGGGGTTGGAGAAGGTTTCCTGGAGCATATGGGATTTTAGTTGGGACTTAAAGAAAAACCCAAACGAAGGCCAAATTTAAACACCAAACCACTTTTAGCAAGAATTAAACTACTCTGCATTTGTCTAGAGACAGACAGATGGGGAGATGGCAGAATGATTCACCCTAGTTCCCAGTAGGGAACTGCTTGCCTGTGTGCTAAATTCTGGCAGGATGTAGTAGACAGAATATGTGTTTGGGGGTAAGAGACCTGAATTTGGTCCCATCTCTGTCACTGACTTTCTGTGCCAGCCTTGCTACTAAACTTCTCTAAGGTTCAGTTTCCTCATATATAAAACTATAACTTGTCTTGACTTTCTCTTTATTTTACAGGTAACATTTGTACAAAAAGGAAAATATAGGTTTCTGTAGTGAAAGAAGACCAGAATTAGTCTGAGAAGACTTAGGTTGAATCCCAGATCTGCCACTCACTACCTTAGTGACCTTGGAGAGATCAATTTACTTTTAGTCTAGAATTTCCTCAACTGTAAAACAGGAAAGATGTGAAGTAAGATGACCTCTAAAGTCATTTAGAGATAGAAAACTTTGATTCATGACTGAGTAAGTAATAAGGTTTAAGAGTAACATTTCCAGCCAGATGAAACCTTAGAGTTATCTAATTCAATCTCATAATAGTAACAGCTAGCATTTGCCTAATGCTTTAAGATTTACAAAACACTATGTATAAGATTAGATAGACATGTAGCAGAGTTGGTTGATGGAGGTGCTATTATTAACCACAAAAATAATACAAGGAATTAGATGACTTACTCAGAGGCCCACAATTAGTGCTGAAGAAGAATTTTAATTCAAATCTTTCTCACTAGAGGCTAAACATTTTATCTATTGCTCCCTCTTTCTGAGTGAAGAAAATGAGAAAGAGAAACTTTGAGTGATTTATCCAAAGACATACATTTAGAAAGTAGAGATAGAATTAAAACTGAGGTCCCTGATTTCCAGCAACAAATGTTTTATGTGAAAGTTAATTGTGAGACAATCCAGGAAAGAGGCCTGGCCTGGGAACTTGGAGGCTTGGGTTTTAGCTACTGTTTCAGTGGGTGACTTTCTCCTGCGCTACATTCTTGTGAGCATCAGCCCTCTTGTGCTGTCCCAGGAGAGGCTAAGATACATGCCCCTTCTATCTGACACAGACACTAAGAATTATTACAGAAATGAAGATGATTTCACTAGTCAAAAGGAAGTAGCCAGAGTAATCAAAGGAAATGAGGTCCTTTTACCAGCAAGAGAGCTCCAGAAACAGGGGAGATTCATTCTCACCTTCATAAATTACTAAGACAAGGTGTCCAAGAAGGATTCTTCCCAGAAGTTGGTAAGAATCCTTCTTTGGCTCTCCTAGTGACCAGTTCCCTCCATGCAATGCGCCTGTCTTTCTAACCTATTGCCTTTGCCTTGCTATGAAGCAAAGGCGTTAGAGTGTTGGATGTTCAAAGCCTCCCACAAACACTTACTAGCAATGAGACCCTGAACAAATCACTTAATCTCTCTGGGCTTCAGTTTGCTCATCTACAAAATGGAGATAAATAATAACACTTACCCCAGAGAGCTATCATAAGGATCAACCAAGATAAGCCATTGTGTGAACCTTAATATGCTAAAAAATGCAAGCTGTTATTCTCTAGAGTCCATCTTCTTAAAATGTGGTTTGTATCCCTATATGAGGTCTCATAACTAAACGTGGGGATCACCAAATTATGATTTATTATCAATAAATGTCTGATTTGTATACCTATTTTATGTACCTATATGCCTAGATTTGCATTTTTTTTCCTAAAAAGGTGAACTTTTTCCACTCGCAACTCTTTATTGCCTAAGAAAATTTTACACAACCCAGACATAAAGGTACATAAAATAGGTATACAAATTAAACATCTATTGATAATAAATCACAAAGAAATTTATTTCAGAACAGTGCTTTGTTATACATATAATTTTACCATGTATTAAAGATGAAAGCAAATTAGCATGCTAAAAAGATGAATGTGCTTGTATATTTTGACATAATGAATTAAGTCTTGGTGGAATATTTTATACTTTTTACTGTTGTCAAATTTCTTGTGACTCTCACATCCAGTTATGTGACCCCATGTGGAGTTGCAACCTACAGTTTAA
The DNA here is from genome assembly GCF_902635505.1 of Sarcophilus harrisii. Lineage (NCBI taxonomy): Eukaryota > Metazoa > Chordata > Mammalia > Dasyuromorphia > Dasyuridae > Sarcophilus > Sarcophilus harrisii. Next base: position 538,326,069 of record NC_045428.1, read on the forward strand.
GAAGCTTTACTCTAGGGTAGAGGTTGTTAACCTCGTTTGTGTCATGGACCCCTTCTATTAAAGCTTATGGATCTCTTCTATGAATAATGTTTTCTAAATGTATAAAATGAAACACAAAGGATCATAAACAAAACCAATTATACTGAAATGTAGTTATCACTTTTTTTTTGGCTTAAAATTCATGAACTTTAGACTAAGAAGGCCTGCTCTGGAGACCCTTGCTTTTCTAAAACCAATTACCCCCCACATACACACACAAACTCCAATCATTCAGGTGTGGCCCTTTTCTTCCCTCTAAGGCTTATCCCATCCTTGATGCTATTGCTCTTTTCCTCATCTGTCTTCTTCTCTAATTCCTTGCTTCAGCATTCTCTCTCCTTCAGAAATATTGAGACTCTTCCTTCTTATAAAGAGACTCACTCTACTTTTCTGCTCAAAATTGTTCCCTACTGCCTTCTCAGTAAAGTCTAAATTCTCTAGACTGACATTCAATATCCTCCACAGTTTGATGCCATCATACTCATCCAGTCTTATCTCATACTATGTCCCTCCAAATATTTTATATTTAAGGTGAAATAAAATAGTTTTCAAGCTTCCTTGCCTTTGTCTTAGTTCAGTCTTTTCTATGCCTGAAATAACATCTTCCTACCTTGTGTAGGAAACTACCTATTTTGTGTTGTACCTACATCACAAGGTTGTTGTAAGGATCAAATGAAGTAATATTTATAAGCAATATATAGCACAATGTCTGGCTCATCATAGGCATAATATTTATTCCTTTCCTCTCCCCTCTAGCTTTGTGGTCCTAGGTAAGTCACTTAACTTGTCTGCTTCAATTTCCTCACCTATAAAATGAGAATCATAAAAGTACCTCTCTCCCAGGGTTGTAATGAGGATTAAATGAGATATTTGTGAAGCACTTAGCACAGTGCTTGTCACAGAGTAGACAATAAATTCTTATTCCTTTTCCTTTATCATTCAATCTGTCAATCAACTCATATTTAGCCGGGAATTGGACAAATTATTGGAAATACAAAGACAAAAGTGAAATAGACCCTGGTCTCAAGAAACTTACATTTTAATGGAAAGACAACATTTAAGTATATATAGAACATATACAAAATTACTCCCAGTGGGATCATAAGTGACCAAAACCTAGAATGAGATCTCATAAGGCCTCAGTTCCTTCATATTCAAATGCAAAACTTGGACTAGATAATCTGTAAGGTCTCTAGAAAGTCAAAATCCTCTGACTTTCAATTCTTATACATCCTTTTCAATCAGACTCAGACTTTGCTATGCTTCCTCTATGAATCCCTTACCTGATCTCCTCTGTTAGTAATAATGTTTTCCTAGATCTTACAAAGCACTCCATACCTCTTGTGTGCCTTTATCACCAATTACTGTGAATTGTAGTCATCCATGTATGTGTCTTATCCCCCAGAGGAATGACTGCAGTTCTGTAGGGGCAAGGACCTTTTCTTATCTACATTTTGTACTTTCTCTAGAGCTTAGCACAGCACTTTATAAACAGTATAGACTTTGTTTTTGCCTTTCCTTTTCCAGTTTATTTTATTAAAAATTTTTTAATAACAGCTTTTTATTTTCAAAATACATGCAAAGTTAATTTTCAACATTCATTCTTGTAAAACCTTGTGTTCCAAATTTTCCTCCCCCAAGTCTCCTCCCTGAGACAGCAAGTAATTCAATATGTGTTAAACATTTTCAGTTCTTCTATGTGAAGTGGAAGGAATGATGATTTTGAAGTTAGATGACTCAGGATTGAATCTCAGCTCTCTGTGGAACAAATTGCTTAACTTCTCTAGGTCTCAGTTACATCAATTGTACAATAACACAATTGGACCAGGTCCCTTTGAGACCTAAAGCTATGTTCTAGGAACTCAATTGGAATCCAGATAATTCCACTTTGATAATCATGGAGGGAAGACTTGGCATGGGGTATAAAAGATGTAGAGAGGATCTCTAGAGTTCTCCTCTCTCTTGCCCACCTGTAGCATACCACTGGATAAGAGAAGTATCAAAAGATTTCATTCTTCTAGCTTGAACCTATTTTATTGGTTTAGGGAATTCCTGATAAGGGAATTCCTCTACCAGGCAACCACCTGGCACGGTGAAAAGAGTATTGGACTTAAGAGTCAGAAATACAGAAATTCAAATCCAACATCAGACACCTCCTAGTTATGTTATACTTGGACAAATCATTTAACCCCATTGCCTCCATTTCCTAATCTGTAAAATGAGGATAATAGCATCCACCTCATAATTATTGTGAGGATCAAATGAATTAGCATATGTAAAGTATTTTTCCAACCTTAGAGTCCTACACAGACAATTTTACTGAGTGCCTATTATGTGCTAGTCACTGTAGTAAGCTCTGGGGTTATTTAAAAAAAAGGAAAAATTTCCTCCTTGCTTTCAAGGAATGCATAATCTAATGGAAAAATACACATACACACACACTATACATATATAGATATAGATATAGAGAGAGAGATGTTTGTGTGGGTGGGTGTTTGTATGTATAAAGACAGACAAACACATACACACATAAACAAGCTATATTCAGAATAAATGGGAAAAAATTAACAGAGGAATGAAAGGCTTGCTATAAAAAGTCAGAGTTTAGTTGAGATATGAAGGAACCAGGGAACCAGTAAGGGAAGATAAGGGAGAGCACTCCAGCCAGAGGAAATGCTTGGAGTCAGAAGCTGGAGTGTCCTGTTTATGGGACAAAATTAATGTCATTGGATCAAAGAGTATATGGCAGGGAGTAAGATGTAAGAAAACTAGAAAGGAAGGAGAGAGCCAAGTTATAGGAGACTTTGAACCTCAATCAGAAGATTTTTTAAAATTTGATCCTAGAGACAATAGAGAATCACAGAAGATTTTTTAAATTTGATCCTAGAGACAATAGAGAATAGTTTGTTGAAAAGGAGGATGGCATAATCAGACCATCATTTTAAGAAAATCATTTTAGTGGCTTGAATGGAAGATGGATTGGAATGGGGAGAGATTTGAGCCAAGCAGATTCACCAGCAGGCTACTGCAGTAGTCCAGACATGAAAAGATTAGGGCCTGCACCAAAATGATGTCAGTGGCAGAAGAAAGAGAGCAGGAAGCACTTTTGAGAGGTACTTCAATGGTGAAAAGGCAGGCTTTGGCAACGGACTGAATGAAGTGGGGCAGGGTGATGGGTGGAATGAGAGATAGTGAGGTGTCAAGAATGACTCCTAGATTAAGAACCTGAGGGACTGGGAAAATAGTGCTGCCCTCTATAGTAATAGAGAAGGAGGAAGGGAGGGGAGTTTAGGGGAAAAGATAATGAGTTTTATTTTTGATATGTTGAGTTTAAGATATCTACTGGTCATCCAATTCAAGATGTCTAGAAGGCATTTGGAGATTCAATACTGGAGGTCAGCAGAAAATTAGGGCAGGATAAGTAGATCTGAGAATTGTCAGCATAAAGATGGTAATTAAATCCAGAGGAACTAATGAGATCACCAAGTGAAGTAGTATAGAGGAAAATAAGAGGACCTGGAACAGAACCTGAGGGCACCCACATTTAAAGGACATGATCTAGAAGAACCATCCAAAAAAGGAGACCCAGGAGAGGTCACATAAAGCAGGAGGAGCAGCAGGAGAGAATGATGTCCTGAAAACTTAGAGAAAAAAAGAGTATCAAAGAAGAGAAAGTGAGCAATAGTGTCAAAAACTGCAGAGAGGTCAAGGAGAATGTTTGAGAAAAGGCCATTGGATTTGGCCATTAAGAGATTATTAATAACATTAGATCTTCATAAAAATTAAAGTTAACTTCATAGAAGTTTAAGGATTTGCCAAAAGTGGATGGAAAGAGGATTTGGTTTGGAGTGCCTGAGTTTTTTAATCCGTAAAATGAAAATGTGGTCCTAGAACAGGAATTCTTACACTTGGGTCCATGAGCTTAATACATGCCTACATGCATATATACATACATACATACATATATATATAACTATTTCAACAGACTTTGTTTCCTTTGTTATTCTATATATTTTATTGTATTCATTTAAAACATTATTTTGAAAAGGGATCTACAGGTATCAGCACACTACTGAAAGAGGATAATATTCCAAAAGAAACATGAAACCATGCCTATAGAGTTTCTCAGATCCTTTCTGCTTCAAATGCTACATACTTACTTCATACTGGGAAATAAGACTACAATCCTATAGGGATATCAGCCTCATCTTCTCCATATAAAAAAACATCTCTTTTCCTTTGTAATTCCCAGTAAAGGGAATGGGGGCAACTAAAGCTCTAAGCAGGACTCTCATTTTAAGGAGGATGGTTTGTGGCTGTGCATTTGAAAAATTACCAAGCATGTTTCTTTCCTAGTTTAGTTAGAGATTCACAAATGATTGATTTACTAATATTAAATGTAAGAAAGAAAATATATACAAGCCTGAAGCTATAATATAGGAGAGAAATTAGTACAGCATCCCTACTCTAAAGCCAAATCATTTATATATGCAAGCATCCATCCTTGGCCAGTCTGGGATCAATAAAGCTTTGGCTTAGGAAACTTGGAGATCTATTCAGAGTCAATGGAAGGGTCAAACTAGGAAGCCCATTTCTAGAGTGATTAATCCCTGAGAGAGCTGAAATGATAGGGATAGGAGTATTAGAGGATCAGGAAGTTTTAGTGGAGTGGAGAGAAACTTAGGCTACAGGTTTTATCTCTGTCAATTAGAATATAAGTTTCTTGAGAACAGGAGTAATATCTCTTTTGCATTTGTGTCCTCAATATCTGGCACATAGAAATCACTTAATAATTTTTTTTCATTCAGTTATTCATACAAGTGGAGTGAATCCATAAAAATGGTTGGCCTTCTTGATAAAAGCTAATTAGGTAGTCTCCGATAGTCTATGCCTGATGACTATCATTTCATTTTTCCCCTTTAAATTGGGAATGGAAGAGGGAAAAAACAAATGCTTCTTAAATGAAAAAAAATGGGGAAAAAGTTAAGTAAACTTCTTGAGGATAGGAAATTTATTTTCTTTGTATTCTCAATGCTTAGCACAAGCCCTGTTGCACCATAAATGCTTTAAAAATTCTTTTTTTTTTTTTTTTTTTTTTTTTTTTTTTTTTTTTTTGTAAATGACACCATAGAAGGGGAAGATAGTTTAGGAAGCTGGGCAGGAAACGATATTGTGGTCATCCTGTAGACAAAGTCTGTCAGATTCATGGCCCACGCCTTTAGAACTAACTGCAAAGCAGGACACACAGCTGGATCAGTCTCCCAAGCTAGCATCTCTGGCTTGTAAGCAGGGTACACATACTTGGTGCCATCCTCCAAGCTGGCATGCAGACCTCACAATCTGGGAGCACAGCTGGAGCAGCACTTCCAAGCTGGCATCTGTAGATCCAAATGTGGATGCTTCTTTTTAGAATTGTATGGGATCAGAACAGAACTTCCTTCTAAAAATACAAAACCCAAACTGTCATTTGGATTCTTAGAGCCAATGTGAAGAAGATTCAATTCCATCTGCCATGAAGCATCTTGAGTACAAAGTGTTGCCCCTTTGGAAAAGTCCCCTCCTGGAAGGGGATCTAGTACATCTCTTGGAAAATTTCATCTTGAAATAAGTCTCCAAATGGCCCTATTTCTCAGCACTAAATCTGTAGCATTTCTGGGATGGAAGATGTCAACAGAAGTTGTTGTGTCCACCCATTGACTACTCACCCAAATATCATTGTTTCCAGAGAGATCCTGTCATGTACCCAAAGCCAACGGCAGAAGCCCTTTGAAGTGGGCTATGCAAGAGCTGGCTACCATGTCATCTCTGATCCTCCTCCTGGTGAAGAGTAAACTATTATGATTTTCAAGTCAGCAGACCTGAGCTTGATTCATGGCTCTGCTATTTATCATCTGTGTGACCAAGAGTAAATCAACTAACAAATCTGGGACTTAGTTTACTCATGCATATGAAAAGGTTGGACTAGATGACCTTGAAAGTCCCTTCTCAGTTTGAAATCAATAATCCTGTGAGTCTTCAGCTTTGACCTGTACCCTACCCCTTATATCATCATCTTAATAGTGGTCTATACAAGATCTGCTATTCCTTTTAACTTAGGGGGAGTTATGGAGGAAACATTAGTTGAATCTTAGAAAGGGCTGAAGAAAGATGGTGAAGATCTGGAGCTTTGGTGTGCTGAATCCATTTCAAGAGTCCAGAAAAGGAAGAGAAAACTCTAAAGTTAATAAAGTATGCCTTTCTTGATGTACATGCATGTTGCCAAAGCAAACTTTCAGAAATGAAAGAGAAGGGAGGGATGGGAAGGAGAGGGTGATGATGGTGTAATCTCAACTTCATCGTGTGACCTTGGACAGTCATTCACCTCCTTGGGGATCAGTTCTCCCATCTATAAAATTAGGAAGTTAAATTAGAGTGTGTAAAAAGCTCCTTCCAGTTCCAGCTCTGTAATCTGATGATCCCCTGCTTATGAGATGAAAGCTGGTGTTTCTGAGTTGTAGTACATTGTCCCCAGTATTTTGGGCGACATGTTCTGCTTCCATAATTCTCCCCATCCCCATACCATCCTACACTTTAATCCTAGATATATATGGGTAAAGTTTCATAGGAGAGATAATCATGGGTGATCCCAAGCACAAGGGTCTATAGAACTAATCAGCAACATAAGTCTAAAGTTCTGGGAGACTGGGCCACTTAGAAATCACTTCTTCCTTCTCCCAGTTCTATATGCCCAAAACTGAGGATTTCCAAAGGGAATCCTCTTTCTTGAAAGCATGTAAAACATCTTAAGGAGGCCCTCTCTTGAGCTCAGTTTTCTTATCTGTAAAATGAAAATTTGAATTACATGGCATTGAAGGTCCATTCCGACTCTAAAACAGAATACAATCAGATCAGAGAGTTCAAGGGAAGAATACATAAGGAACCAGGCACAAAATGGAGTGAAGCAAGACATTCACATTCAGTAGTTCCACTGAGAGTTTGTCTACTATGTCAACACTCAGAGAATTGCCTTGAGAAAATTCTCCCAATAAACCCAGAGCAAACCAAGGCCAGTCTAGGTTCAACAAAAGGTTGAGCTTAGTCGAAGTCTCCTGCCTTCTCACTCTGGAAGATTTCTTTGCTACTTTGGCCCTTCTCCTCCCCTTGTTGAGCTCCTCCTTTAATTTTCCAATTTGAGTAAGTACTCAGGTCATCCACCTTTCATGCATTTTTTGTTCCTCCTGCTGTCACCAGACTTCACCACCATGTCCCCACATGGCTACCTTCTTTTCCCTCACTCTTTTTAGCTTCTTTTTCTGTGATTTTGTCCAGTCAAAATGTTAGCATCCTAAGGGAAGAGATTGTCTTTCTTTTAGTTAGGCAATAAAGTAGCTATGTATATTTATTCCTAAATCTCCCAATGGCACCTCCAATTAAACAAAGATGAGCTCATCTGTCTACTCATTATTTTTCCCCACTAATTTCCCCATTTGGTGATGGTACAGCTAGCTTTTAATTCATTCATGTTAAAATTTTCAATAGTCATTGAGTCCCATCTCCCTCCTTTTTCCTTCAGCCAATCAATGGTTCACATCATTCTATTTCCAAAGTCTTTCTCACATAGATGATTCCCTTATCATTATCTTTCATTTGAATAATGATCAATTCCTATTTGGTCTTCTAGTTTTCTATCTCTCTTTTCTCCAATATACCTTTCATTCAAATACATTATGATATTGTGAGCATGAAAAATGCCTGGTATGGGAACTCCCTTCACTAAAACAGATTACAACACCTCTATAACCAAGTAGATAAGCCTTGTATAGTTGTCTGTTATAAAGAGATATGTCTTATTATACAGTTAAGTATGTGTTAAAGGCAGATTCCAAACCAAGTCTCCCTGATTCCAAGCCCAGTACTCTATTTTGCATTTATCTATTTTTCACACTGTTGCAAAATAATCTCCCTAGTACAGAAGTTCCATTGTATCATTCTCCTAAATTCATATTCGCTCTCTATTACTTAATGGACACAAAATAAATTGCACATGCACTCATTCAAGTTCTTCCATGGTCTGGGCCAAACTTTACTATTTCCCTGCGTGCATTTAATGTTCCACAGCTAAAGTGGCTTCCTCACTATTCTCTGATACCATTCTTCCATGTCTTGTGTCTAGCCTTTAGAAACAAGTTGCATATCTTTAGAACAGATTCATTCTCCTACAAGATTCCTTTTAGAATCCTCCCCTTCCTTCAAGACTAAGTTCTCCCATGAAGAAAGCCTTAAATTGATTTCTCTTTTCAGTTTCTCATCCCTTTCTATCTGACTTTTTCTGTGCATTATTTTCTCATTCTATTTTATCTTATTTACAGGTTTTACTCCCTGTACCCTCCACTAAACTGAGGGCAATATTTGTTCATCCTTGTAACTAGCTTAGTATTCTGCACATAGTAAGCTCTTAATAATTACTGAATAAATTATATTGAACCATGTTTGCTGATCTGGTTAAAGCTCTCATATTTGACTATGTTAATGGTTGTTTCTTAATTTCCTTCCAGAATGCTGTTGTCCTTCACCAAGCTTCATTAGTTATTAATCAGATTAACCACTCCACTTACCCATGAATTTGGCTTTGACAGACAAAAGAGGCAGATTTTTTATTTGCATCGATACTCTTCTTCTTTTTGAGTATCTTCTTGTCATTCTTATCTCCTCAAGATCTTTCATATAAGTTCTCTCCACTCATCATCATCACTTTGGTGTGGGATCTTATCACCTTATGAATAGATTAGTCTTCTGCTTATATGCTTCTGCTGTAAGCCTAGTTTCTGTTTCTACCCACTCCAATCCATTCTTCACTCGGGTGCCAAGGTTGCTCTTGAAGGACAAGTATGACTATATAGACCCTCCTGCTCAATGAACTCCAATGGCTTCCTGTTAACTCTAAGATCAAATGTATAATTCTCTTAATTTTTTATGCCTTACTCTCCATTCTACCATCTGACTCCAATGGCTTTCTTGCTTTTCCTTCCAAATATTTCATCTCCCAACTCTATGTCTTTTCACTAGCTATTTCCAATATCTGGAATGTGTGCTCCATCTTCACTTCTTCCTCCTGCTTCCCTGGACTCTGAAGAGTCAGCTTAAATCCCATTTTCTATAAGGAGCCCTTCTTGGTCCTTCCCATTTATAATGCTTTCCTTCTGAAACTCTCTTCCAATTATACTTATAAATCCTATATGAACACAGTGATAAGCATTATGTTGTCTTCATTAACATGCGAGCTCCTAAAGGCAGGGGCTATTATTTTTGTCTTTCTTTGTAAATGCTTGTTGACTTGAGTGTCACAGTATTTGGAGTTCGACATTAATATCACCATCCAGCTCAGCACCAGTAATGTCAATATAATTGGTCTTCTGGGGACATAATTTCATTCTTTATACTAAGTGTATAAGCCACTAGAATGGCCTGTACAACCCACTCTGTCCTTCCTGTCAGATTCAGTATAAGACAGAACCTAACATGAGAGTCTAATAGTAATAATAAGAAAAAGGATGTCTCTGTGCAATGGGTTGCCAGTGCTTTTCATTACAAAGATAGGGAGTTGACACAGTTAATCAAATCACAGGATTTCATTTAAATCAACACATGATTATTTTTCACTAAAGAAGAATTAAGGAAAATCTGATCTTTCAATTTGTTGATTATTCTCTATGCAGAAAGCAGCCAGATGTCTAAGCTAAGTCGTGGCATAATAATAGTAATAACAATAATAATAATAATAGATGGCATTTATATAAGTGCCTTAAGGCTTGCAAAGTACTTTACACATATTATCTCATTTGCTCTCATTGACACACAGAATTAAAACATTTGATAATGAGTAGACACAGCTGGAGGGACAAGGGTCACTTCTGCTAATGAAGGATGCCACTGTAGGAGGGGAATGAATGTCTCCCATGTGAACATGTCAAACAGAAAGGGAATTTCATCCACTGGAACAGTGACTGGCATCGTTAGATGGTCTTTGGATGAGGGGCACTCAGGTTTGGGACTTCTTGAGCAGGGCAGACCAGAATAGGTTAGAGCTAGATGGTAGCCTCAAATCTGAGGAATCTGTAGCTCATTATCCTTCCTCAGAAAGCAGCTAATTATACAGTGGTTGAAGTACTACTGATCTTGGAATCAAGAAAACTCATTTTCCTTAGTTCAAATCTGGTCTGAGATATTTATAAGTTGCGTAACCCTAAGCAAGTCACTTGATCCTGTTTGCCTCAATTTCCTCATATGTAAAAGGAGCTAGAGAAGAAATGGAAAATTACTCCAATATCTTTGCCAAGAAAACCCCAAATGATGTCGTAAAGAGTTGGAAATTACTAAAAAAAAATTGGAACAGTAAGAAGTCAACTTTTCCTTATTTTTTGCCCTCTCTTACCATCTTCCCCTTCTCCAACGTCCAACTGAGTTTCCAAGTCTTTCTACATAGAATCTCCTTCTACTTTGAGACAGCTCCACATAGTAAAAAGTTAGTCCTTACATTAAAATTGAACTGGTATTTTCCACCCTTCCGCTGTTGTTCTTATTTGTACGCTCTAGACTGAAGCAGAATAAATATAACCTCTCTTTCATGTGAAGGTCTTTAATTAAAATTTGTGAAGTCTCTTTTTCTCCAGGATAATAATTTCCAGTTTAACCTGAGGGTTCTTTTATGGAATGGACACCAAACCTCTCAACTTCATGGTTTTTCCCTTCCGAACATATCTCTTTATGTTTTTCAAGAGACCATATAGCCACCTGAAACTTCACCTCCAATTCATCTTCTATATGATTTTTGAGTATGCATGGGATAGTTCTTTGATTTAATCAGTGTCAGTTTCTAAGGTCATAAAATTCTAAATTTAGAAATAGAGGGGATTTTGGAGGTCATTGAGTTACACTCCTTCATTTTCAAGTGACAGTAATCATATGATGATAGATATAATATGTGTGGAAAGAGTGGATGGATAGGGGTGTGTGTGTGTGTGTGTGTGTGTGTGTGTGTGTTGTTTGTGTGAGAAAGAGACAGACAGACCAATCTCTAACCACATGAAGCATACAACCAAATGTATATATAGAAGGGAGCTGGAAAAGAAGAGGAGAGCACTAGGCAGAGGCAAATTGCTGACTTAAGAAGTCTTGAGAATACATAGAGTCAGAAGTTAAATAAGTGTACTATGTGGTGGGCACCTCATGAAATGGTAGTCCATGTTAGGGAATTACCAATTAGGAAAATAATCTTCAAGGCAGAGGCATCTCCAAGATAGGAAGGTTGATGGCAAAGGAATAAAAAAATCTGAAGAGTCAGTACAGGAAAGAAATGACTACAGACAGGCTCCCTCTGAAATAAATGTTAGGGACCAGGAAATCTTACCCTTTCATTTTTTTAAGTGACAAAACTAAACTGAGGCTTAGATATATTTAGTGACTTGTTCAAGATCACACAGCCAATAAGTATCTGAGGCATAATTTGAACTAAGATCTTCCTTACTCATGTATGCCTTATATATTCAAGTATGCTAGTTAGAAAAGCCTTATTGAATTATAAAAGCTAGAAGTATTAGGTAGGATCAAGAAGATCCCAGGCTCTATGACCTGTTGGGCCACTTTATCTTTTTGATCTCAGTTTCTTCAATGCTTAAGAAAATAATAAGATTTGCATTACCTGCACATCTTGTTAAGATCAGATAATTTGATGCAGGCAAAGAGCTACATAATATATATAAAACACTATAAAAAACTGTCCTAAAAGTTTTAGTTCAATTTTGTTTTAATAGTTTACAGCTGAATCTAGATTTTTTTGGGACATTCTGTTTATTCAAGCCCTTCCTCAAAATCAAGTCTTCCTTGATTAATTCCATTTATCTAATCATGTCCTTTCTTTCAATTGTAATATTGGGGAGTTAGGATAACTTTGTTAAGTTGCTATTCTAAAAACTCTGTGTGTGCGTGTAAACAAATATTTTTTTAAGTCCCTACTATGTGCTAGGCACTGTGTTAAGTGCAAAACAGAAAGGCAAAATATGGCCCTTGTTTTCAGGGAGCTCACAATTGAATGGGAGAAGATTTTAAAAATCTAGAAAGGAAAATGATAGCTGGGATAAAGGTGGGGAATATGACATTATGAAGTCTTATGTTGAAGTGCAGCAGGAATGTATTTAAGTGGGCAATAATGGAATGGCTATCCTAGGCACTTTTCTTAAATGGAGGATCTGGGAGAAGTTCGTGTGTGTGTGTGTGTGTGTGTGTGTGTGTGTGTGCTTCCAAATACATGGCCAGTGTGCTGTGTATGTGGAGTATGTAGCAGTAGAAAGGGAGAGACCTGAAACAGGGCCATAGGAATAGGAGGCTGGTTGTAAACTCAGCTAACAGTTTCAAAGGAGGAAAGAGAAGGCATTGCGTCCAAATACAGAGTAGCAGTGAGAAGGCAAAGAAACACACTGAAATAAGTACAGAACAAACGGGAAGTTTACCGATGTGGGAACATGGTCTTACAAGGAGACAATCTGCATCACTCATAATTTTCTTTTTAAAAGTGTTTTATTGATGCTTTTCCTTTTAAAATATATACAATTATCAATTCCCACTATAATTCCCATATAAACCCATTTCCTATAACAAAAGGAAATAGTGAAGCAAAAGAAACTTAGAAGTGCTTCATGTTCTCTGACTGTGGTCTACCAACTTTGTACAAAGATGAAGAGCACAAGTTTTCTGGGTTCAAGACTTGACATTCCATTTAGTTCTGATGGCTTTTAATTTAAACTTTTGTTGTTATTGTGTATATGGATTTTTGTATCTGCTTTTTTCATTCTACATTATTTTATATTATTCTGTGTTTCTTTAGATTTCTCATATTGTTCCTTATGGCATAAGAATATTATATTCTTATGCCACATTTTGATCAGTCATTTCCCAATCCTTAAGTTACTACTTTGTTTCCAATTCTTTTGTTACTACAAAATTTGCTATAAATATTTTAGAATATATGGGACTTTACTTTCTGTCTTTGCACTCTTATGTATATGTTATCAGTAGTAACATGTCTGGTCAAAGAACACAAATAGTTTAGTTTAGTACTATCATTCTTGTTATGATTCTAAATTGTGAACAAAAGCAATAAGCTGAGATACTCCATCAAGAGTGTTTCAATTTCCTATCATCTCAACATAATAGGTATTACTTATGCCTGTCTTCTATTATCTTTGGCCAGATAATGTGTATAATTAATAAGTATAGAGCATTTTTCATATGGTTGTTGATATTTTGTATTTCTTCTTTATTTGTATCGTTTTAACTACTTATCTAACTCATGGTTGTTCCAACAATGTCACCTTTAATCCTGGCACTAACCTTGCTTCCCCCTACAATAGTTCTGCTAAATAAAATGTAGATATTGATTTCCCCTAGAGCAAGATTATTCCTAAGGAAAAGAATGGAGTTTCCTGGTGTGTGTGTATGTGTGTTTGTGTGTGTTTCCTTAAAAGTAGCTAATAAAAAGAATCTGGATGTTCACTGAATGACATAGACTGAAGAGAAATATGCATCTTTTTTCTAAAATAGATAGAGGATAGCCTCTATTTCTAGATGATAAAACAATATTTGAGAATGGAAGTGATATTTTCAAGATGACACAGTGGTGAACTTGCCCATGAATACAGTTTTCAATTTGTTTGCCAATGCAGAGTTATAGCCACTAAGTATTGAAGAAAAATTAATTTACTTGTTACAGATAATTCTTATCTACTCATTAAAACAAGGCTCATAAAGTCTCTCTGGGGAGACACTTTGTTGGCTAAACATGACACAAATTATATTCATATTCAATACCTCTGTCCTTAAAAACTACAACAAAAAAATTAACCATGTAAAACATCATTTATTCATTAAAGTAGGTCAGAAGCTAATTATATTAAGTAAAAAAATGAATTGCTTTAAAATATGTATTTTAATAGGCAGTTGGTGATACAGTGGACAGAATGCTGGGTCTGGAGTTAGATGAACTTGAGTAAAAATGTGGGAACTGAATGAACCATACTGATTCTATCTTGTTACTTAATTCTAGAGCTAGCTCAACTCCCTTTCTATTCAATTATGATTGAGTTTAGTTTCTGGTAAGAAATGTTATTCAACTGTGGGAACTGAGAGAAAACTTTATTACATTGTTTGAACATAGCTCTATATGGTTGGGAAGGTAGATCACTGCTCCTTGCTGCTTGGTGACCCTTAACTCAAGACCTAGGTTAAATTCCCAGAAACCTAGTTAGATCCAAAAATTGAGGCAAGAAGTTTTCTCAAGCAACCCATCAGAAAACTGTCCCCATAATAGTGAATCGGTTATTGTTTATATGTTCCTTTGATTGAATACAAATGCTTAGGGGGAATGGGATAGTTCTTTTTCTGATTTTCAGGGAATTATATCTGTTTCCTCTCCCCTCCCAAACTTAGAAAGTTCCTAATCTTTTCTTTGATTAGAAATCAGATTGGCTAATTTTGTATTCTGGTTAATTGTTTTCTCTGAATTAATTGGTATTATTTGATTAGTTGTTTTTAATGCACTCTATATTCAGGGTCTTAGGACTGACTGGGAAGTCCACTGACCCATTCATTATGCCTGTTTTACTAATAAATCATATAGCTTGGATTTTTCTCACTTATTATTAATTATAAGCCACACAAATACAGCCTAATATAATTACTAGCTCTGTGATCTTCAGAAACTCACTTAATCTTTGTCTGCCTCAATTTCTTCAACTATAAAATGGAGATAATAATATCACTTACCTCCCAGGATAGTTATGAGAATTAAAAAAAGATTTTATGAAAAAGCATTTAGCACAATGCCTGGCACATAGTAGATGCCATATAAATGCTTATTCTTTTCCATTCTCCTTCCTCTTTCCACTTTTTGAAAGGTATGGTATGTTCTGGTAAATAAAGCAATGGCCTAGACATTGAGGGATTTAAGTTCTTTGATTAATTCAACCACTTTTTAGCTGTATGACCTTATATAAATCTCTTTCTCTCTATAGTCCTCAGTTTTTTCCACAAATAAAGTTGATGGGGACTAGTGAATCCCTCCGTTCCCTCTAGCTCTGTCTTTCTTTAACTATATAATTTGATTCTATTTCAACTATACTTAATCTCACAACTTAGGCTAGCAAAATATTGATGAGTTGAGGGCTATTACCTTTAATAAAACAAGTACTGCCCATGAATAAATGAAAGTGTGTTTGCATGTTATCAACTCTGTTTGAATTTTACATACCTTATATTGTGTGGCAATGTTTAGGGATCAGATGAAGTATCCATGGTATTGATGGCTCCAATCAGTTCATAGACTCTCTCTCATTTAAATTAAAAAATCATCTTTCTCAAAAAAACCTGATATACAGATTTGCTAATTATATTTTTCTGTGCAGCCTTTAGCCATTGGCATAAGTCTTAGCTGTGAAATACAGGAGAAGACAGGCATCTGACAGTGAATAGACATAGCTGTAGGAATCCGGGCACTGTGAGAACTCACAGTGAACATTGGCCCTGAGTTGCTTTTCATGGTGGAGTTGCAAATTCCCTTTTAAGTAGTATCACTCATTGTAGGGCCTGTTATAGATTCTTCAATCCCTAGTTCCCCAGGCAATAGACGCACTCAAGCCAGAGATGAGACTTCATTTTACATACAGAGTGAACAAAAGCATCTATTCATTCCCTTGCCTGCACTGACACCAGCCCACGTAAACACCCACACAGACTCCAAACACAAAAACCCTGCATCTCCTTGGTGCTAAAAAGAGGCTTCTTCTATTGCACACAGCTGTTTTCCCATTCCCATCATTAACATGGGAATAGAATATGTTGGTCCTAAGAGATTTCCAGTAATCATGCATTCATTGATTCATTCCACAAATATTTATTGAGGGCCTACTATGTGAAAAGGTCATCTCACTTATCTTTCTTCCTCTATATAACTATTCTCTGTTTTACAAGAGAATAAAATGAGAAAATGGGCTTCTGAAGCAGCTACCGAGTTATAGGGTGATATTGAGAAAAACATATAATCTAAGTTGTGAACTCCAGAAACAAGTTATTAGAGAATGATTCTCTGGAAAAGAAGAATACAAGAAAAGAAAGAAGGAAGACCATACTTTGTCTCAGATTATGTGATGGTAGGGACATTATAAAGGTCTAATTTGTCACAGTGATGATACCATGGTATAACATCCATTTCTGACCATGTCTTAAAAAGCAAAGAAAAAATTGAAGTGTCTGAAGTGTCTGAAGAGTCTGAAATCAGCCAAATGCATTCCTGTGTGTGTGTATGTATGTGTGTATTGCACATATTCATATATGTGCACACTTGCACACATGATTTGCATAGCCTACACATTTTCTAAAGCCTTGCTGAATGAGTTAATATAAGTTTAAGGGAAAGTAGTGATTTTGGTCTAGCAATATTCTTAATTCCTTCTTTCCCCTCCAGTTTGACTGGAATGAAACTTAAAAATAGTCTGAATTGCCCTCTGCTGGCTATAAGGAGCATGAAGAGAACTGAGAGGAATTTTCTCACTCTAACTCAAAAAGCAGACAAATAGACCTGGGAGAATGAATTTTTAAGGCAAAAGACAAAGTTCAAAAAAAACCCTATTTAAAGTATTTTTGGGTTTTTTTTTTTTTTCTGGCTGACTGGGTACAACTTTGCATTTGATTCACAAAAGAGCTGAAATAGCTCTGTACTATGGGGTGTCTTATAAGAGCTCCAGTCTTTGCATTGTATGGAAGAAGCCATACACAAACTGAAGTTCAGTGAAGAACAAGAAAGCCTTTCGAATGACTCCAGCAGTTTAGACCCTGGCAAAGAAAGCAGCCTAGCAAACAAAAACATCAGACCAGTAGATGACATTAGCAATTCTATGGGGGAGCTGTAAGTAGCAGCTTGAGAAGCAGAAAAAATGCTCTAGTTTTTAATGTGATTCTTGCAGTGTAAATTATCTGGGATACATATATTCCTTTTCCCATGTATATGCTGTGATTATATACATGGTTTACATGGATTTCCTTTCCTATTATCATTCCATATATGTATTTTCTCTTCCATTGGTAGCATCAGAATGTATGGGAGAAGGGTCTTCTGTGGGGTTTTCTGGGGACACTGGGGAAGGGAAAGGACAGCATTTCTTGTTAACTACTTTGCTATTCTATTTTGACTAGATGGCTTTTGTCTTTAATCAATGCATCCTCTAGTCTGACTCGATAAATGAAAAGCAGTAACATGAGCATTTGAACTGTGATTTAAAATAGATGCCGCTCCACACCTGGTGTGCTTTGAACATAGTGTAGCTTCCAGGTTCTAAAATTTGAGTTGAACATATATAAACACACACATCACCAGATATTTATAGAGATTATGTGATATAGAACAGAAATGTACAACTTGCTGCCTGCTGGCCTTAGAAAGAAGCAGCAAGAAAAACTCCCAAGACTCCAAACTAGATTAAAATGTAATTGAGAAATATTGAATAAAATAAATAAAAATATAATACAGTATAGAGAATGGGTCATTTGTGTTTTTTTAAGTCAACATGTAGATCATAGGGAGCCCTTTCAATTTGAGGTTGCCACCACTGATAAGAGAAGACAGAACATAAAACTGGGAGTCAGAAGATATGGCTGTTAGGTCTGATGCCAGTGTTTACTGGCTGTGCTACCATAGGGAAATAATTTTAACCTCTCTGAGCCTCAGTTTCTATATCTATAAAAACAGGATAATAGTATTCGCTCAACTACTTCATGACATTGCTGAGACTATCAAATGTAAGATATACCAGTGGTTCATTATACCCATCATGTCATCAATAAGCATTCCCCCTTGGCGAAGATCACAATCTATCCACATCTGTTATGCTGCAACTTTTGCTCATTTCCTCCCATCAATGTCTGTAGAGAATTCATTTTTCACATCTCATGGACACTAGCACAATACTCAGGCTATCCAAAAGTCACCCTTGGTCTTGATCTGTGCCTACATCAAATTTTTTATAGGATATGTAGAATAAAATCACCCTGAAAATACAAAGTGTTATACAAATAGAGAGTCTTGACATGATCACCAGGATTTGTTTCAAAACACTGTTTTAGATATTAAAAGAGAGAAAGAAGTAGACAATATTTTATATTGGACAGAATACTACTAGCAGCTAGCTAGGTGGTACAATGCATAGTGTTGACCTTGGAGTCAGAAAAACGTGAATTTGAATCCTGCTTGAGATATTTCCTAGTATGTGGCCCTAGAAAAATCACTGAAATTTTTTCAACATCAATTTCATCATCTGTAAAGTGGGGATTATAATAGCAACTATCTTCCAAGGTTATTGTGGGGATGAAATAAGATCATAGATGTAAGGTTCTTTGCATGACTTACAGAGTCAAGTTTTTCTTCATTTTCCTTCATGACCCCATTTGGGGTTTTCTTGGCAAAGATACTGTAGTAATTTTCCATTTCCTTCTCTAGCTCATTTTGCAGGTGAGTAAACTGAGACAAACAATATTAAGTGACTTGCCCAGAGTCACTTAGCTAGTGTCTGAGGGCAGATTTGAACTTAAGAAGATGAAGCTTCCAACTCCCAGACTAGTGCTTTACTCACTGTGCTACTTAGTTCCCTAAAGTACTATGAAATTGCTATTAATAATAATTATAATAATAAAGGTAATAATAATAACATTATTATTACTAGACACAAAAAGATCTGGATTTCAATTCTGCCTTAGTTACAGACTAATTATGGGACTAAGGGCAAATCATTCCTACTCTGGTTTCTCAATTTTATCATCTATAAATAGGGACATTAGACAACCTTATAGAATGTCTCTTCTAGTTTTTATAGTTTATGATTTGAAAAGGTAAACATATGGTACCAACTCTCAAGGGATTTACATACATGTGTGACTTATGTACATACATACTTATATATTTTTCATATATATGTATATATATGGGATTGGTAAACAGATGACTAGAAACATAGATACCTATGTTGAAGGGAAAGAGAAAATCCCTATGGTGTGTCTTGGCAAGTTTCCAGATGGTACAAGTCAACCTTGAAATCTTGAACTAGGTTTCTTCCAGGCTTAAGGTGATTATTTTATTTTATTTTATTCTTAAGTAGAGGACAAACGTCTTGAACATGAAAGATTCTCTGCTGTGTAAAAAAGGGTACTCACTGATTCTCCATCTTTTATTAACTGAGGGAAAAAGAAAACCACCATGGTACCTAAGATAGTTACTTATATTTAGAAATATAGAAATACCACTGCAATTCTTCAGTGTGTGGCTGCCTTTTAAAAGGTCTGGTCTCTTCCCACTGGCTGGTCGGAATCACTAATGCCATTCCGGGGAAGTAGAAAAAGGGAAAGAATCCAAAATTTGCCTCTAGTTAAAAATTCAGTTTCATGGACAAGGAACTCATTTACTCTGATGGTAGTCCAGAGAACGACTAAGCCTGCAGCTGACTAACATCACGGGCGGCCGCACTTAGATCCATTCAGGCAGACAGAGACCTTGCCCATGGGGTGTGTAAAAAGGACTGACATCTGCCCTGTTTGAATGTAGTAGGAAGAGTTAATGGATGAAAAATCACCCAGTTTCCATAATAATCACAGTAGACATTCTTTATGGGGCTTCATAGTCACAACATGTTTTACATGTAAATTTCTGGGTGCCAGATTTTAGGAAGAACATAAATGTTTTTGAGAATGTCTAGAGAAAGGTAACCATGACAAGTGAAAGCTTTGGAGAGTTTATAATATAGGAATCAGCCAAAGCAAAAGGACCCTAGAGAAAGCCCAGAGAAAAGCCAAGACTAGCACAGGAGTGGGGAGGATGGTGTCCTTGGATGGCTGACTTTAAATCAAGGACTATGGGCAGAAGGATTAGGCTTGCTGTGTTTTTGCTCAGAGGGCAGAGTGAGAAACAATGTGTGTATGTGGGAGGGCATTAAAGAGAGGTAGAATTCAATTCAATATAAGGAAAAACTTCCTTAAAGCTAGAGCTGGTAATGAGTTCTCCATTACTCTAAGTTTTCAAAGAGAAGCTAGATGACCATGTTTCAGAGACAGTGTAGAAAAGCTTCTTCTTTATGTATAAATGGCACTAGGGTCATAGATTAGAACTGGGATAAGTCATCTTGTTGCTCCTCTTCCCCCCCCCCCACTAATTTTAAAGATGAGGACACTGAGAACCAAAGAAATTATGTGAGATAATGAGGTGCACTCTTATTTTATCCAGAAAGAAAGTGAAATTTGGGGAGAGGAAGTGATTTATCCAAAGCTACTAAAGGAACTACTACTAACTTCTAAGCACAAGAATTCAGGTCTCTGACTCCAGAGATAGTATTCTTCCTGTTAAGGACCATGCGTAGGTGAAGGGACAGGTCAATTCTCCGAAAGCCTCCACAGCTGTGAATCATAACACTTGAAAGAGTTGCATAGCAGCCTTCACAGATGTTCCTTGTAGATTGGGAATGAAATAAATTGGAGGAAAGAGGAAGAGAAGTCAGAGAAGGCAACGGCCTCTCAGCCTCCTTGTATCATCATCATCATCATCATCATCATCATCATCATCATCATCATCATCATCATCATCATCATCATCATCATCATCATCATCATCCATCCTCCTCCTCCTCTTCCTCCTCCTCCTCTCACATGAAGAGATCCATTATACTGGTCTGAGTTAGACCTCCAGCAGCCACTGGCAGGTGGCTCCCGTATTACAACACTTCCTATAATGGAAACACACTAAAGATCCTTCCTAGATGCTACCTATGCCTTTATATGGAACTTCCTCAGCTAATCCTCACATATCCCCATTTGTCTCCCAACCTAATCTTTTGACATGTCTCATTTTCTTCTGATCCACTTCAGCTCACTGGATTTTACTGGGCTGCAATAGGATGTACAGCTCAGACTGTAAATACTCTAAGGGGAGTTGGAGACCATATTGGAGAGACTTGTTTAGTCCAGTACCTAGTACTGCCACCATATATGTGAACTAAATTAATTTGACTTTCATGATGATAATGATTCTGAGTCCTATTTTCACATGGAAGCTTATCTCCTTGGAAGAAGTTCCTGTTCATTTCCAAGATAAAGTTTTTCCATATGACGATGGGGGTGTGCAGGCTCCAAGATAAGAAGGAAGAGAATGAAGATGACCTTCAGTGTAGGACAACTGGTTATGCATGGTGAAATCTCTTCCTCTCTCTGACTCAGACCTTCCCAATGGCCACCTATCACAAATGGCCAGTATGGACACAGACCCACACAACTAAACCAACAAAGTAGTCTCAAGTTTTTTTTTATTTCAAGTCATAAACTCTTGTCACATCTGTCATCTTCTCAGCACTATCCTAACTCATTATCTTGGCTGAGTTTATGCAATATTAGGATCATTAAAATGGTTTCCTAACTAGTATCCTTTATTAACATTTTTTCTTCCCATGCAGGTTATGTTATCAACCTAATGTTGATATTTATGATATGTTATGTGATCAACCTAATTAATCATCCAAAAGCATAGGTCTGACCAGGGACTTTTCTTAATGAAAACCATTAGTGACTCCCTATTTTTATAGGATAAAATGCACTTTCCTGCCTATGGAATTCAATTCCTCTATAATTTGTGTACAAATTTAGCTTCATCTTGGATTGTCCTTCAAATACTCTCTATTTCTGCCCAAATCTTGGAAAGGTAGCATGTGTAGGAGACAAAGTTCTGAATTTGGGGTTCAAAGGAAAGAAGAGTTCAAATTCTGCCTTGGACATTGAGTAGCTGTATGACCTTGGTCAAGTTACTTAAACTTTCTGTGCTTTAGTTTCCTCACCTGTAAAATGATGGAGTTTGGATTAGATGACCTCTAAGGTTCCTTTTAGCTATAAACCTATGCCTCATGACTAAACCTCAATTTGATATTTTTCTTTCCTATTACAGTTCTTATATGATCACTCTTTTCCTTCAGATCTGAATGTATTACCAATCCACCTCTTGCTGATGAAAATCTTCCTTTCTCTCTAAGCCCCCTTAAAGTGGATGAAGAAGTGTGAATGTGTCCATAAAGCCTTTTCTTATTTCTCCAACCTGAAAGTGATCTTTGCTTCCTAAAACCTCTGCAGAACTACACCCCTGCAACTGTCTTATTTCTCCTTAACAGTTATTTGGGAATATGCTGTTTCCCTTGCTTTAGATTATAAGCTTTTTTGGGGGGGATGGTTTGTAATGTCTCTATCTTAGTGTCTCTAGCACCAAGGCCAGTGCTTCACACAAAATGGAAAGGGAATGGGAAAACAACTATTAAGGGCTGACAATGTCCCAGGCACAGTGCTAGTAGTGCAAAAAATAAGACACTATCTTCAAAGTTTCCATTTTAATAAGAGGAGCCACTAGTACAGGAGAATGGTGGCCAAGGAGAAATGTTTTGGTAGCATTGTTTTGACTACTATTTTCATGTCTACAGTAGGAATGGGAGAGAGGAGACTTGCAACATAATAGATCTGGACTCAAACTACATATAGTGAATGTTTATGAATTAGAAGCCTAGGATTCTACTAGGATGGGAGTTTAGGGTATTATATTAGAGGTACAAACTGGAGATCAGGAACATGACAGCATGAAGACAGCTATGGGAATAGCAAGGTGGGTTTGGGTCCAGGTTGCACTAAATAAGCATTTGTGGAATTGAATAGAATTGACACCCAGAGGCAGCAATTCCACTTCAGCAGCCTGGAGTGTTCTAAACAGAACCAGTGCACAGAAGCATCACTAATTGTCTGAGGTCTGGAGCTCTCCTTACAAGGAAAAAATATTTAGCACACAGTACTGTGACTTTTTGCCCACTGTAGATGTATGTATATGCATACACATGTATACATATATGAGTGTAAACCTATACACATAATACATATGTGCATATACATTCACATATGTGTGTATGTGTGTGGACTGATCCTTCACTGATCTGAATGACTACAAGGGGTTTGGAGTCCATGTCACTGATCTTTGCAAACTTGAGAGATCTTGAAATTATTTGGATCTTCTCCCAGATCCCATTAAATCACCATTGAGATCTCTCACACAACTAGACACCTGACAAATTCACCCACATGGTTATGTTTTCATGCAAAGATGGTCTCTTCCATAAGGCAGGACTGTCATGTCTTCCATGCCATCCCTGGCACAGAAAGGCTCACCTACCATCTGTGGGGCATAGCTTTGGAGGTGTCTTTTCAGCACTTGTGATGGACTGGCATTCATTTGCCCACGCTTTGCCACAAACCCTCCATGGGGACCAATCACAAATTCCCAGAGACAAACAGGACAGGTGGTACTTATACCTGGGCCTCATAGGTGTCTGAGCCATAGTCTGACTCATAGAACCAGAAAGGAACTTAGCAGTCATTTAGTTCAACCCTCTCATTTCATAGTTGAAGAAACTGAAGATATGAGAAATTAAGTGACAATAATAGCTAACATTTATATAGTACCTACATGTGCCAGGTATTATGCTAAGTGCTTTACAAATATTACCTCATTTTATCCTCACAAAAACCCTGTGAGGGAAGTCACACAGGTAATGAAATCAGGTCCTGTGACTCTAAAGTCAGCAGACTTTCCTCCACCATCATCTGCCTCCAATTTAATACTTGTGTTGGGGCTATTAAGCTCAGTTTATTCAAGTCCTAGAGAACAGCACTTCAAAGAAGCTGTCACTTTGCAATGGCTGTGTTGTTTGTCTTTCCTGGAGGAGGGAGAGGAAATCAACAGCAAGCAAAGGAATTTGAAGCCGCTTCTATCCCCACACAGTGAGGGATGTATCAGCCTTTCTTCCACTCCGTGCAGTACTCAGGATTAATCCAATTTGAGGAACTATGGAACAAACTGAAATCTAATGAAAGGTACACAGGGCCTAGAAAAAATTAATTAGAAAAATCACTTAGTGGCGGAGGAGAAGAGACTGCATATGGCAGCCCAAACTCACTGTGAAAGGTATTAAGTAGGCTGCTGACTTAGCCTTTATAGGCAAGGCTACATCCCTCTCTGGGTCACTGTACATAATGTAAAATTTCTCTTTGACCAGCCCTTCTTTCCATCAGTTGAAAAGGTGGCCTCTTTCTTGGTAACCTGCCTCTCCTCACTTATAAAATGTTGCTTCTATCCCCTGTCAGTATTTGTTGTTTAGAAAGAAAATCATCTCAGGAAATTTACTGGATTCTCAAATGTCTTTTTCCCTAACCCTTCCAGGCCTTTCACCATCCTTCCTTCTTCCTTCCTTCCCTTCCTATTCTTGCCTTCCCTTCCTATTCTGTATGGCCAGACAATGAGGATCCAAGACCAGGAAAGCCCATCCTCTGCCTTCTATTAAAACTCACAATCTTCTTTGAAATTGCTGAACCTGGATTCTAATAAACAGAATTCTAGGTAGTTTTCCAGGGACAGAAGTCACCAAAAGACATGGTTACACAAGGATCTGATGAAGGCACTAATGACATTGTGCCCAGAAAGTGAAAAAAAATGGGAAGAAAGCTCCAACCATCTTCAAGTATCTGAAGGGTTACAATATGGGAGACATTAGACTAGCTTTGCCTGACCCCAAAGGGCAGAACTGAGAACAATGGATAGAATTTATAGGGTAGGAATGTCATGGCTCAACATAAAGAAATACTGATCATTGGAGATGTCCAAAAGTAGAATGGGATTCTTTTAAGATAGTGACTTTCCTGTCATTGGAAATATTTAATAGGAAGTTGAATGAATATTTGTTGGGAATGTCATAAAAGAGATTGAACCCAAATGACTCTGGAGGGGAAAGTGAGGCAGGTGGCCTTGCACAGCCCTCCCTCACTTAAATACAATTCACATGCATCACCTCCCTGATCCTCTTTGAGAATGAAGGACAAACAAAAAAAAAAACGATCTTGTTCCAGATAGGAATGACATAGGTTCCTTCTGGCTATAAGTTTCCAGGCTTCTATGACTAGATAGTAGATTTGTATGTCATGATATTGTAGGTTGGTGGTTTCCTTTTTTAGCAATTGTGATGGGGATACCTATATTCTTCTCCATTCTCTTTGTGTCGTCAAGATCTGTGCCATCTATGGCTCTCTTGGGAAATTAGCCCTATAGGCTGAATCTCATCCTCCCTCTTAGCAGCTAACCATTTAGATAAAATGACTTTAGAAGCTTTATGGTTCTTCTCTTAGAAAAAGGGAGTAGACTGGGTTACTCGAAAGAGGGTGACATGTTTGCTGAGAATTTGCAAATAAGCCACTGGTATGGGCTTGACAGGCTTCCACCCCCTGCAATGCACAAGGCTGGCTCTGAACAATTCAGAGCTGAATCATTCTGAGATGGCTCTGATATGAAAATCACCAGGCAGGAAATTTAGTGAGATTTGCTTCAGATAAAGGAATCCTTCAAAAGATGATGAAATTTTTAATGATGAAAATTTTAATTACTCTCCTCTGAAAGAGGCTGACACTAGAGTGCTCATTAGCTGAGAAGTGGCTCCCTCCTCTGAAAGTTAACGGAGGCTAATTTCATTGTACTTCCAGGGGAAGGGGGGAGAGGAGGTACTGAGACAATCTAGTCTCTGAATATCACACAGGTAGGAAAGCAAAAGCTCATTAATTCAACATCAGTTCATCCAAAAGCAGCACTGCATTTGCTCTTGGGGCCATTCAGCCTGCCAGTCATCAGAACTCATTTGCTTGAGAGTAATCCAAGTTCTGACACCAATGAGCTTTGTGACCTTTGGCAGAACAACTTCACCCATCTCAGTTTCTTTAACTATAAAATGGGGTTAATTGTATTTGACCTTCTCTACCTCACAGTGATATGTTAAGTGTAGAACTGTAGAATCTAGAGAGCTGTAAAATACCTTAATAATCAACTACTCTAGACCTACCCACTACATTTTACAAAGGGGGAAACTGAGGATCAGAGAGAGATGACTCCAGGCTATGTCACTATTTAGGAACTGATCCAAGGTTGTCATGTCCAGCTCTCCTGACCCTCAGATGCATGTAACTTCCTTTTTGAGATCATGTGTAAAGTTATTTGCAATAAAGGAAATATACACATACACATACACTATATTCATCAATGAATCAAGCTGTGAAATCAATAATTATCATTAAACATTTTCTATGAAAATAGAGAACAAATAAGATACAAAGACGCACAAAACACATTCAGATAAGTAAAGATTTATTGGGGACCTACTATGTACAAGGTACTGATGTACATATTAAAGAATTAAAACAATAAAGTCAATGCAGTTTTTGTCCTCAAAAATCCTGCGAAGGAGTTAAATTATCACTGGTAAGAGAAGGTAAACATGAGAAGGACTATTAATCCTCCAAAATGGCAGATGAGGGCCTAATGCATGGCAGCTACCCAGGAACTCAGAGAAGGGACTTTCTGTGTTGGTTTTAGTCATTAGGAAAAGTATTAGAAAGGAGGGGAGATGTTTTGACCCTGAAGAATGGAGATTTGTTGTATAAGAAAGATAAAGGGGACAGCATGGGAGATGGGGACAATAGCATAACCAAAGCTACCACCAAGAAAAAAAACAGGATCACTTCCTGGTATGTAAGAAGTAAAGGAACCTGAACTGCCATTCTCTCCTACTGCTTCACTGTGAAGTGTAGGTGACCTTGGGCTCTGGAGCATGCACTCTGGCAGACCTAGCAAGCTGGAATGGCTTCACGTATGGGCCCAGTAATGGATGCCATGTCTGTCACCCAAGGACCAGGCTAGCTAAATTCAGAGATCTCCTGAGAAAGAGAAAATTTGAGCAGGGGAAAGGGGATGATAAATATCTTCTAGGGTTTAAAAGGCTGTCATGAGAAAGAGGGAGAAGACATGGCTCCAAAAAATAGAATTAAAAGCAATTTTTGGCAGATGAAAAACAGAAAATTTAGGCTTGAAATAAGTAAAGACTTCTAACAACAAAAGCTATTCCAAAGCATGATCTACTTGTGTGTTAGTAAATTCTCATTCACTAGGGGGAAAGAATGGAGTATGTGTGTGTGATAAAGGTAAGGGTACTCAAGAAAGCCTGAATGGCCACTTATTAGGTTTCTTGCAGACAATTTGTTGCTGGGCATAGACTGGACAGAATGGATCATAGATATAGAGCTGGAAGATACCTTAAAGGCCATCAAATCCATCTCCCTCTAATTTTACAGATGAAGAAACTAAGAACCCAAAAGACTGAGTAACTTCTCTGAAGTTACACAGTTATTAAGAATTTGAGGATAAATCTGAACCTTGGTCTTCTCCATTATACAATTTTGACTCTTAGTTCCCATCCAACTTTCAAATTTTGTGACTCTAGCCAAAAGGTAATGAATTTTTCAACCACAGAAGCTCTTGAAAACATCAAACATGCCTCAAAGTATTTTTCAATCTGCATAAGTGAAATGTATAATTCATATTATTTATCTTTTCAGTGGATCAGGGAGGGGCTTGAGTGTGGGAGAAAATTCGGAACTCAAAATTTAAAAATAGATGAATGAAGAAAGAAGGAAAAAAAGGAAAGGAAGGAAGGAAGGAAGGATGGAAGGAAGGAAGGAAGGAAGGAAGGAAGGAAGGAAGGAAGGAGGGAGGGAGGGAGGGAGGGAGGGAAGGAAGGAAGGAAGGAAGGAGGGAGGGAGGGAAGGAAGGAAGGAAGGAGGGAGGGAGGAAAGAAAGGAAGGAAGGAGGGAGGGAAGGAAGGAGGAAAGGAAGGAAGGAAGGAAAAGAAGGAGAGAAGGAAGGAAGGGACAAAGAAATGAAGGACAGAATGAAGGAAAAAAGGAAGGAAGAAATGGAAAGAAAGAAGGGAGACAGGAAAGGAAGGAAATAAAAGAGAAAAGAGAAAAATATGCAGACATGGAGGGGCTACTACCACTAATGAATCACTAATGAACTACTAATGAACTATGGATCCTTGAAGTGATATCATTAATTTTTAAAAAAGACTATATGATATAGTGACATATGATATTGTTTCCCTCCCCTCATCCCGTTTGGCAAGCAAGTGTTAGGCTACAGATACTGATCCCCTGTGGTGCTGTAGGGGCTTCTATGAAGTTTTCTGGTCACTTATTAGTAGGGATAAAACATGCAGGTGAGATTGAAAACAGGGCAAAGTTTTTATCTTTCTCTATACCTCCTGGGCTTCCTATTGACAAGCAGCCAGAATCCTCTATAACATGGAAAAGGGCTTGGTAAGTGCCTTCCTTTCCTACAGTTAAAATGAAATAACAATACACTAAATCCCCAATTATTCAAACTAATGAAGGAAAGTGGCAGACCAGCTGATTCCCCCCGCCCCCCAAAAAAGAGTGGATAATCCAAAAACAATATTAGTTTGGGAGGATGGGACTCTTTGAATCTAGAAATAATTTCTGTTTCTAGTAGAGAGATGTTGTATTTGCCTTAGAATGAAAATTAGATTGGAACTGAACACTTAAGTCATATGCTCCCTGACAATTAGGATGTACAAGAAGCAGGCTATCTTGTGATTAAGTGGAAGCCACAAGGATTAGCTGTGGAGTCAAGGACATGGGTTCAAACCCCATATCTGAGACTACTTATGTGATCTTGTATAAAGTGTTAACCTCCCTGGACTTCAGTTTCCTCATCTATAATGAGAGCAGGTTAGACCATCTGACCTGAGATCCCTTCCAACTATAGATCTGATTTTAATTATCATTCTATTAGAGATGGTCCACAATTAAAACTTCATTGCAGCACATGAAAAATGGGTGTGGTCTGTATTAAGAAGGAAATTTCTTGAATTTTCATGTGATGTTTGACTTGCTTCAAAAAGATAGTTGCTATTTATTGTTCAAAGGACACATTTCTCTTTGTTTTTGCCAGTTACTAAACTGATAGATCAGGAGAATATTGTAGAGCTCCTCTACCTGTAATTCAGCAGACCATTCCTGCCCTTCTTATGGACAATATAGAGAGATGAAGCCTGGATGAAAGTACATCTCAGTAAATTTCAAACTGTTTGAATGGGTGAACTCCAAAAGAATTCCTTATGGACTAAATTCAGTTTGGAGAATGGTCGCTAGTGGACTGTTGCTGCAGGGCTCCATGTCACCAATGTTTTTATTAAGGACTAAGTTGAAGATATAGATAACATGCTCATCAAACTTGGACATGATATAAACTAAAGGAAGATAGCTATCATATTTGGTGGCAGAGTACATTCAAAAAGATTTCAACAGATAGAATAATGGTGTAAATCTAATAAGATAAAAAGATTAGGAATAAGTGTAGAGTCATATACTTGAGATTTAAGAATCAAATGCACAATTACAGATTGGGGAGGCATAGACAGCAGGATTTTTTAAAATCTGTGTGTTTGGTGAAAAATGAATAGAAGACAATATGGCAGTCCCTCTCAAAAAACAAAAACAAAAACAACCTATCATCATTTTAGGTTGCATTAATAAAAGTAGTATCCTAATCAAGGGATCTTCTCCCCTAGCTAAAGCATTTATAGAGTATGCTACTTTATTTATGTCTAAGCATTGCACTCAAAGAAGGGCATCAATAAGTTGGGATGTATCCAGAGGAAGTCCATATAGAAAAGACAGTATATATATACACATACACACACACATATGGATAGAAAACAGAAATAAGGAAACCTGAGTTCAAACCCAACTTCAAACACTAGTTGTGGGACCCTGAATAAGTCACTTAACACTGCTTTCCTCTGTTTCCTCATCTGTAAAATGCACTAGAGAAGGAAATGGCAAATCACTCCAGTATCTTTGCCAAGAAATTTCCAAAAAAGTTCACAAAGAGTTAGATACAATTAAAACAACTAAACAACCACAACCACAATATACACATATGTATATGAAATATGTGTGTAGCTATGTATTTAAATATATGCTATTTATACATATACATACATGAATACATACATAGGTGTATGTAACGCCATTCTCCAACTTGAAGATTCAGAAAAGTACTTTATCATGGAAACATGACAAAAATCACTTATTTCCATCCCTGGAGAAACTTGAACTTGGAAAGCCAATTTAATTTAGAAATATTCATTAAGCTCCTACTCTGATCAAGGTGCTCGGAATACTGAAAGAAAAATTCCAGTCCCTTCCTTCAAAAAGCTTATATTCTATAGGAGAGGACACAACATACACACAAGTATTTGTATATCTTTCTGGTTGTTCCTTAACCAAGCCTCTCTATTCCAACTATCCCATTGATCACGTCCACCTCTTCCACACTCATACCTGTGACTCTACCCCTGGGTGCCCTCCCTTCCAGGTTCCCTTTATGTTCCCCATTAAAATCTAAACTCCTTGAGAGAAGGAAGCATCTTGCTTCCTTATATTTTATCGTGACTCACCTCAGTGACTAACACACGGTAATCACTTAATAAATGATTTATATCTATTGTCTCTCTGTCTGTCTATGTAAGTAAACTAGAAACATTACAAGGTAATTTTAAGAGGGAAAGAGTGCTAACAGCTAGTGTATGACAGATATGTTTCTCTGCCTAGAAAGAGACCCTCTGTTACAGCTGGTAAATGGACATTGGAACCCCTGCAGAGCTCTTGAGTCCAGGGGACCTGGCCTTTTTTAGAGGCACTGAACACTCCCCAGGGACTATGCCGTCCAACTGAAGCTCTCAAAAGAGTCTGTATTGAAACTCAGCAGCAGGCAGAAGTCTGCCATAGGGGAAGGAAAGCTACTTGGGAAGAAAAAAAGCCATATTTAACAAGACAAAGAAAAGCAGCCCCGGTGAGAGGTGTGATCCATTATCGTTGCAGAAACAATTGTGTGTCCAAAAGCCTGAGGAAGCCATGCAATTAGCAGGGGCTAACAACCTGCCAGGGATAAGCAGGCTGTTCTCTGTAGTGGGAGGACGCTCTTGAATTTGGGGGGAAAGGAGAGGGAAGAGAAACTGAGCAGAGCCTTAGGTCCAAAATTGAAGGTCAAACATGAAAGAAGAAGTAGGTCCAATTCACCCTGGGGAAGGACAGTGCAGCTGTATAGAAACAGAGGCAGAGAGGAGGGAAGAGATGGCTTCTGTGTTCTAGAAACACAATCAAAAGGGGAGCAGTTGTGATGGGAGGGAGAGAGACAGTCCTATCATAAGAGGATTCGATAAAAAATGAATAGTTAAGTTGTAAGAAAGAAGATGAAAAAAGGACATGGTCCAGCTCAAAGTGCCAAAAGAAAAATCACACCTGTTGTATGTGACCCCAGAGGTCAGAATTAGGAAGAGCCGGGTGGTGATTGCAGAGGAAAATTAGCCTGAATGTCAGAAAAGGCCCTACAAAATTAGAGCTGTTCCAAAAAACTGAGGGATGGCAGGAAGGGGTGATGTGGGAATGATGGCAGTAAGTTTCCAGACAGAGGCAGGATGACTATTTGTTGGGTATGTCACAAAAGGGATGCTTTTAAAGCCAGGGATTGGGAGTTCCTGCTAACTCTAGAGTTCTATTATACACTGTGATAAAACTCCAGGTCTCAGGGAGCTTCCTGTCTTAGAACACCAGAGCTGGAAGGGATATCAGAGAACATTTAGTCCAACTTTAACTTGACTAAGAATCCCTTCTCTGATATTCCCCACAATTGATTATCTAGCCTCTGAATGGCTATTTTTAGATTCAGTGAATGCACTATCTCCCAGTTTAGCTAAGTGTCAAGGGTAAGAGGCATGAAGAGTTTAGAAGACCAGCACAAAAAATGCCTGAGGGAGGGCCAAATGTGTCTTTTGTTAGTTATGTGACTTTGAGCAAGTTCCTTCCTTTCTCTGAGTCTTTTTTTTTTCTGTGAAAGTAAAAGGATGGGACTAAATGCTATTCAAGTTCCCTTCCAGTTCTTAATCTTGAAAACTGTATTTAGAAGCAATATTGTTACAGAAACTAATTCCGTAAGTGTGTGGTATAGGGAGAGATCCCTGTGGGCTATAGATGGGAAGGGATGGAGTCGGAGGACCCTTCTTCAGGAGGTGAAATCGAAACTGTGCCATGAACAATAGATAGAATTTCTGAAAAAGTGGACTAAGCAACAGGCTTATTCTATCCCTTGCTGCCTCTTGCTTTGTGTTTAAAAATTTTATATAAAAGAGTATGATGGGAAAAAGTATTCTGAGAGGTTTCCTGGAAGAACAGAAAAGACAACCTTGAAGCCAGAAAGACTTGCATTCAGATCCTCCCTGTACGCCTTACAGATTAAATAATTTAAAATTCTTGGTATTTACAGAGTGCTTTAAAGTATGCAGTGTTTTATATATTATATCTTTTAAGAACAAAGACTTAGAGGAAGGAACCACAGTGATTATTTAATATAACCCTCTCCCACCTTTTTCTTTTAAACAAAGGAGGCGATTCAGATTCTTACAATTCTGAGAGTAGGTGCTATTATTTTCATAATTTTGTTGATGAGGTTAAGTAAACGTCCAAGTTTACACAGTTAATAAGTGTTTGAGATGGAATTCAAACAAAGACTTCCTTACTCCAAGTTCAAGATTTTGGCTACCGCATAGCATTGTCTTTCTGATAATAACTCATCATTATTACCTCTAGTCTTCATTATTCCTCAAATTGTATTTGTGACTCTTCGAACTTTCCCTATGACGCTATAGAAACCTCTTCACTCTGGGAGCTCACTCCTGGACTTCACACACTGAAAGCACACTCTGCCCCCTCAACCTGTCCCTCTGATTGGCTGCTTCCTCCCAGAACCTCCATTTAAAGTAGAATGAACAAGACCTTCCAAATCTTCATTTCTCTTTGGGCATCTCTCCAAACTATCTGGCCTTTCTTGGGGACCTTCATTTCTTCCCTAATGCCCCTCCAGTTCATCAACCCATCCCCTTTTTTCATCTCCTTTTATGCATTGTTTTCCCTCCTTAGAATTTAAACCCACTGAGGACATGAGTTGTCATTCTGCATGCATTTGTACTCTAAAATTTAGCACAGTGCCTAGAATATAGTGTTATTGCCATTGTTATTAAATAATTTTTAGTTGTATCCAACTCTCCATGATCCATTTGGGATTTTCCTGGCAAAGATATTTTACATTTCCTTCTCTAGCTCATTTTTACAGATGAGAAACAGAGACAAACAGGATTAATTTTCTTGCCCAGAATTATATACCTAGTAACTGTCTGAGGCTGGATTTGAAGTCAGGAAGATGAGTCTTCCTGGTTCGAAGTCCAGTGCTCTATCTGCTGCACTGTTTAACTGCTTCCTGGCACATATAAGACAATGTTTCAAGACTCCACTGTACATAAGCTTTTCTTGATCTCTCCTCCCCTAACCACCAGTACCTTAAACCCCCAAATTATCTTGCATTTATTTTGTGTATGACTGTATGTATACAAGTGATTTTTCAATAGAATCCATGCTCTTGAAGGCAGGAACTGTTTCAGTTTAATCTTTATATCACAATCTATGATAGATACTTAAATGCTTGTTTATGATTGACTAATTAATTTTTGATTAGAGGGATGTGCTAGAGATGGAGATGTGTGCTAGAAATGTTCAAAGGATGGAGTCAGGGTGCCTGTGATTCTTTATAGTTTTCCCTTTTGACAGAAGATAAATGGGGTAGAAAATGGCTCTGGAAGGGGATGTGAAGCCCAAGGTATCCATATATCATTGAGGCTTCTTAGGTAATCTGACCTGGTGAACTGGTAGGTGGACACGTGAGTTTGAAGAAATAGCACCAGCATAATTTCTTGTCCTAGGCATGAGGATTAATGCAGAAGTTAACAAAGGGAAAGACCCCAGGCTAGGGTGGGCAGTTAACAGAGAAGATCAGGAGGAGACAATCAAGGTGAGCCTCCCATTAGCGTATGGCTAGGGGAGCTGTTATTAATTATTTTATGACTAATGATAATAAGATATTCTTCATGCCTTCCAGGAGCTGAGCTAAGTGACTACTAAATACTTAAACTATGTACATAAATCGCATACATAGGGAAAAAATAACTAAGACCAGAGACACTAAATGATAACTGCTAAATGAGCACTACTGACACAGAGGGCAGTAGGAAAGAGGAACAAAGGAATAAACAGGTTAGATGGGTGTGTTCCTGGGAGGCTTCATGGGGAGTGGGGAGTAGTGGCACTTGAGCTTGACCTTGAAGAATAGGGTGGGATTTCAACAGAAAATAGAGTTCAGAGAGGAGGAGAGAAGAAAGATGAGGGCGAAAGTCTTGAATAAAATCACAAATGAGGGGACAAATGTGATATGCTGAGAGCAGCTTGGAAGCAGATATGGCTGTTTTGTGGGGCTCCTGGCTAGTGTGTGGGGTTCACATGAAAGACAGAAGACAAGCCCAAAGGATGTGGTGAGTTTACACAGGAAACAAGGCTGGATGACCCAGGTAGATAGGAGCAGAGAGGTAGTTACTTCCCCTGTAATCTCTGGAATTTCCAAAGAGTTGTTGTCATGCTTCCCTGAGCATGGTGGTACCCTGATGACCCAAGTTACCCTGGATACAAAATTGGGAGGGAAGGGTCAACCATGGAGATTGGAGAAAGTCAGCCAGCCTCATACTCCTTAGGGCTTTATTAGCCAAAACACCTGAAATATCAAATGTTAAATATAGACCAAAGTAGATAATTATGAAATAATGAGCCTTGGGAGTCAAGAGGATAAATTAAAAGGTGATCACCTGACCTGAGAGGTGCTCACCTGAATGTTAAGAGGAGAAAGGATTCAAGAAATGGAGAGCATATTTGGAGAGCAAAGATGAATCTCCTCATTTTTTCCAGAAACCAAAAAGAGATAACACATCAAGCCAAATTATTAGTTGTATGATCTTGAACAGACTCTTTCCTCTTTCTGGGTCTCAGTTTTCACATCTGCCAAATGAGAGAGTTATACTAAATGATCTCTAACTCCCTTCTAGATCTGATGATCCTATAATTCCCAAAGATCCTATAATTCCCCTGGTTCTTTCCACTGAATCACTGAAGTCATAAAGGATGCTGCTTCTGGGTCTGATGAAATAGTAATGATTTAACTCTCAGATGAGCACATTTCTGCATGTGACACTGGATGGCTTGGTGGAGGGGCATGCACACCAAAGTTTTATGAGGAATGAAAGATAGTTCCTGCTCTCAGGAATCAGGAATCAAAAAGGGAAATTATTCCTCACAAATAAGACTTGTTAACTACATCTGAGAGAAGGGAGTCTTGATATGGGATACTTAAATCAGATTTTTTGGCACTAAACAAGAAAGCAACAAGGAGAACTCTAAAGGTGAAGATATACTAATGATAAACGGCTCTTTAAAATGAGACAGACCGCAAGAAGTCAGTGAAGAGTTGGGAGATTTAGAGCTGGCAAGGAGCTTAAAGATGATCTAACATAGGGAGCTCTTACCATGGGGTCCAAGAGGTTGTTATTAAAAGTATTTTGAAAAGTGTATTTCAATACCACTGGGCTCTTGGTATTTTTTGTAATTTACAAAATACAATTTTCCACATTTGTTCTGAGAAGAGGGCCATGGCACCAAAAAAAAAAAAAAAAACTCAAGAATTCCTGATAGAGTCCAAGCCCCTTATTTTCTAGATAAGGAAACTGAGTCTCAGTGAAGTTAAGTGATACTACACAGTAAGTGGCAGAACTAGGAACAAAACCCACATCTCCTGACTGTGCTGCTCTCCCCACGACATCAAGCTGAAGTGCTTCTAATTTCTTAAAATAAGCACTGTTCTTCTAGGCATAATTGTTTCTTTTTAATCAGGCACTCAGCGTTTGCGTCTCTCAAATTCTCCAAGGCTCTAATCAAAGAAGGGGTCAGCTACTCCCTGGGAGCCCAAGAGACAGATACACTGAAAATCTGAGGTTCTGAGCCTCTTAGAGGCTCCACTAGGGGGAGTATTTGGCTCTTGGAAGAGGTGAGTAAATGGTACCTGAGTTTGAATCTGGACTAAGGGTGAGGTGAGAGCCATTACTAACTCATTTATGTCCCCTTATAATCTGCATGGGGAAACAGGGCACCCCTTGCTTGGTTCTCAAAGATAAGTTTATTCACAGAATCCCAGAACCACAGAATTGAAAGGGGTCTCACGGATAGCCCCATCCATCCCTGAACAAACATCTCCATAATATTTCCCTAAAATAGAC
This sequence comes from Sarcophilus harrisii, assembly GCF_902635505.1. NCBI lineage: Eukaryota > Metazoa > Chordata > Mammalia > Dasyuromorphia > Dasyuridae > Sarcophilus > Sarcophilus harrisii. The sequence goes on from NC_045428.1 coordinate 538,362,296, forward strand.
ATCTAGGCTTTGTTTAAAGACCCCCAGCAAAAAGGGGGTGTGGTCTCTGGAGGCAACTATTCATGGCCTATAAATGGAACTTCCTCCTGAGACACGCAGTAGGCTCCTGACTGGTGTTCGTTGGATGGATAGGAGGCTGCCATAGTGTGTTAGAGAGAATGCTTGATTGGGAGTCAATGGACATGAGTTCAAATGACTACTTTAATCTATCTGGGACTTAGTTTCCCCATTTGTAAAATGAGGGCTAGAAGATTGCGTCCTATCTCTAAACCTTTAATCAGATGATGGAATGCAAGAGCAGTAGCATAAGTTTAATATTAAGATGAACTCTTTAAGAAAAATTTATATTGGGGCAGCTAGTTGACTTAGTGTATAGAGCACCAGCTCTGAAGTCAGGAAGACCTGAGTTCAAATTTGACCTCAGACACTTAACACTTCCCAACTGTGTGACCCTGGGCAAGTCACTTAACCCCATTTGCCTCAGCAGAAAAAGGAAAATATATTTATGTAATGAATTAAGGTTTGCAAAATGCTTTCTACATAAGGCCTCTGGGAAGTAGGTGCAACTTCCCATAATTTACAGATAAGAAAACTGAGGCAGACAGAGGGAAAGTGATTTGCTCAGAATCACACACCTAACTAAGTTTCTTAGACAAGATTTGAATTCAGTTCATCCTGACTGTGGAGCCATCTGTCATACTGCCTAGCAGTTTTGATGCATGATAGTAGCTAAGAGACTTTAGAAAAAGCAGAAGCTCAGATGGATGAAGAGTTTGGGCAGCCCTGCTGATTGCGCTGGGCTTCCCATTTCTAGTAATTCCAGCAAAGCCTTCTAATGGTTAAGAAAAATGCTCACGATGCATGATGAAATTTTACCTCCCACAAATACAATACCCCCATATTAAGTATCTAATGTGTACAAAGCCCTGTGCTAGGGACTGTGGAAGATTCAAAGTCATATAAGAACATGTTCCCTGTGCTGGTCAAATTCACATAGTAAGGTCCATGCAAAGGTAATAGGAAGGATGATACATATACAGACAATGATAAGATAGTACAGCATAGAGTGCAACAAGGATAATACAGATACTGGAACAAAAGAGCTAAATGTGCAACCTACATAGCATCAGAAACTTATAGGGGACCTCTTTTATTTTGCAGATGAGGCAGTTGAGGCCCAGAGAGGAGAAATAGCAGTCAGTCCATAAGCATTTATTAAAGTTCTACTATATGCCAGATAGTCTGCTAAGTGTTAGGGATTCAAAGAAAGAAAATAATAATAATATGAGTCTCCTAGTAATTAGCAGAGCTGAGATTTGAACCCAGGTCCTCCAACTCCCAAACCCATGTACTTTCCATTGTACCATGCCTTCTTCCTCAATTCATATCAAAAGAAAGGATTATAGCTAGGAGTGAGGAGGAGAGATCATGAAAGCTTTCATAAAAGAAGTGACATTTGTAAAAAATGAGTAATATTTCATCCTTGTAGAGATTAGTGAGCAAGCAGGAGAAGCAGGTTACTCCAAGCCTAGGAACTGCTGAAAGCAAAGATATAAAGGCCAAAAAAAGAGTATTTACATCATCTACATTGATTCTCTCTCTCAAAGACACATTAAAAAATCCCAATTCATAATGAGCTGTTTGGAGGTATTATTGAAGCTGTGATAGGAAATTCATGCTGATTTCCCACTTACTGGGATGTGTTACCTGATTTGTCCAAATGCCACATCTCTATGTATTAATTTGCTCCACCACGATGCTGATTACAATGAATGTTCTGTGGCTCTTAAGATGGCACCACCCAGCATCCTGCAGGCCAGCTAGGCAGGAGTTTAACATTGGCCCTTGGGCAAAGACAACAGACATCTGCTGTTCTTTTGCTAGGAAGCCAAAGTCACAGTAAGTCTGGAGGTCCTTGCTCGGAGCAGCCTGAACCTGGTGAATTTCATGGCTCCTTTCTCAAATAGCTTCCATTAGCCCAATTCTGAGATGTTTGCATAATAATGGGATGATGGGAATTCAGGAATGATGAACCTGAGGGACCAGCAGAGTAAGACAACCTTTCTGATTACAGAGAGAAATGTCCACGTAAAATATCCATCTGAAATGCAGGGCTGCTAACAGAAAAGAGCCATGGGCCAGTTTAATTACGTGAATTGTGTATTAAATACCTTGGTCTAGATATAGCATTAAACAGGACTTAGGTCCTGTCTTCAGCCAGTTCACAATTTAGTAGATTGATAAGGCAAGTAAACAAATAACTATAATGCAAATGAGAATAATTGATTCCAAGGCAAACACACAAAGGGCTGGGAGATAAAAAGGGAGGGAAAAGCCAGTTCCAGCTGGGATAAGCAATGAAGTCTTCCTAGGGAAGACAGCACTCAAACATGGCCTTGTAGGATGCTCAATGTTGGATAGTCAAAACAGAGATTTGTGGCTAGAAAAACTAAAAGCATCTAGTTTCAACCCTTTCATTTAGATCCGTAAAGAAACCAAGACTCTGAGAGATTAAGAGCTTTGTTTAAAGTCACATAGGTCATCAAGCAAGGCTTCAAACTCAGGTCATCCATTCATTTCAAACAGAGAAATTCTTCCCACTCAAACAGGCTACCTCTGGAAAAATGCTGAGATGAGGCATCTTGTCCTGATGAGTCTCATGTATGTAGTCCTCTCAAGTCCCTCCCCTGGTGTCCATGTTCTCAAATCATGGGGCCAGGCTAGCCTATCCATGTAAATTCAACTCAATGTGCATTGATTAAGTATCACTACTGTTGAAGAAACAAATAAAAATGGATTAGTCCCTGTCCTCAGGAAGCTTAGATTCAAATAAGTGAAGGAGTCCTATCAAATTCCTTTTATGATATAGTGCTAATACTTAAACCAGGAAGAACCAAAACAGAGAAAGAAAATTATCAACCATTTTCCTTAATGAATATTGATGAAAACATTTAAATAAAATATTAGCAAAGAGTTTGTATTCTTTGGGCATATAAGTAAAATATATACAGATGATCACATACCCACAGAAAGTAAATGGAGGGTAAGAAGAGAGCAATAATAATGGAAGGGAATCAGGGAAAGTTTTGTGTAGGAAGTGACTTGTTACTGGGATGCCTTTAAGGAAGGTAAAAATTCCAAGAGGTAAAAAGACAATAAAGAAGCTAAATGGAGGCATGTGCACAGGGAAAAGAGATGACATGCTTAATTAGAATATAAAGGGTCTGAGAAGAAGAATATGTATTCAGCCTGGAAATATAGTCATATTCTGATGGACAAAGAGAAGAATTTGTATTTTATTCTATAAAGCAGTATTTTATTCAGTGGCAACTGGGAACCAGTGAAGTTTCTTGAGTAGAGAAGTGTCATGGTTAGATCTGTATCATTAATCATTTTCCTAGTCACATGACAACAAAGATAGTTGTTTTCTTCTGTCCTGTCCTCTTAGTACTCAAAGATATATTTTGATGCACTTAGCCAGACCATATCATAAGACACAAATTCTTAATTTGGAAATCTGTGAAGTTATTTTTTAAAATAACATAAGTCAATATAATTGGTTTCTTTTTTACTTCATTTTATTTTTTAATGCATTTTAAAACATTATTCCGAGTCCTGAGAAGTACAAAAGTTTTGCCAGAATACTCAAGGGATCCCTAATACACAAATTGTTTTTTAAAAAAAAAAAACCTGGATGAGAGGAAAACTAATAGACTCGATAGGGAATAAAACCAAGACTTTGGACTCCTTAGTACATTCATTCAAGGGGCTATTTTGTGTAATCATTCAACTAATAGATCGACATATATGCTGATCACATATTGTTCGTAAGGCCCTAGGCTATGTGCTATGGCTAGAGGCAAAGAGGTACTACTATAGCTCTTTGAGGTATAAAGCTCTAGTCCTGATGGAACTCGGAGCTGAGATGTTGAAATAAGACATCCTGTTAATACTCTATTTAGGGACTGACTGTGCATTTGGAACTGAAATCACCACTAGAACTTTATAGCCCAAATATCTGCCCTACCTCCTCAGGTGTCCAAATCAGAGAAAATTAGAGTAAAAGGTACCTACCTGGTGGCTAAGCATCTGAATAGAGGTGGTCTATTTATAAAGCAGAACAAGAATAAGGTTTGAGGCTACTAGGAAAAAAACCCTCTTACAGATAATGAAAACACATCTCCCTCATCTTGGGAGAGAAGGGAAGGGGAACTACAAGTACCAAATGCTGAATACACTAACAGACCTGTTGTTTCAGCCCTAGTTGGTTGGTTTTGCCACTTTGTTATTTTGTTATTTTACTGGACAGGTTTAATTGTTTCTAATTTGATTGTGAGTTCCTTGAAAACAAAGATTATCTTTTTTTCCTTTCTTTGTATCCCCAGAGCTTGGTACAGTGCCCAAGAACAGGCTTAGTAAATTTTTTTCCACCTGACTGAGGGGAGGGATGACAAGAGAAGGGTAATACTGAAAAATAACTTGGCGTTTTAAAAAGGCACTTTTAAAAGGCGTTTAATAAAGTGTGTAAAACATTGAAAAGAAAAGCAATCTTATAATTGACAGAGAACCAGAAAGATTCAGATCATTCCAGCTCCTTAAAAACTGTAGGTATGAGGCAGACATTCTTCTCAAACCAATCCTTGAGGGGAGGGTCACCCTCTGATTCTAAGAGGGTGCTGCAGATGGGAAGATCTTCAGAGATCATCTAGTCCAAAGTTTTCATTTTACAGATAAGGAAACTGAGTTCTAAAGAAAAGTGATCCCATTTGGGGTTTCCTTGGCAAAGATATTAGAATGTTTTACCATTTCCTTCTCTAGCTTGTTTTACAGATAAGGAAACAGAGGAAAACAGGATTAAGTGATTTCTCCAGGATCATATAGCTATAAAGTATCTGAGGCTGAATTTGAACTTAGGAAGATGAGTCTTCCTTACTCCAGATGCAGCAATCCATACACTGTGCCATCTAACTGCCCTGTAAATAGGAACTAAGTAGAAAAGGTGAGATTTGAACCCAGGTTCTATGACTACTGGTCACTACTTTTTCTCTAACATTATATTGTCCTCAGTTCTGGACACAGCTGAGCTATAATTCTTCTTTTTTCCATCTTGAGGATCCTCAGTTGGTTTATTCACTCTGAAATTTCTTCCTATTCTATGTTCCTACTCTGGTGACTTTTCCTGTGTACTCTCTTCTCTCTAGTTAATACCTGCTTACATTATTAAAAGGGCTGAGTTTAGGGTAAGGTAATGAAGGTCTTATGATCTGCTGGATTCATTCAGACATCCATCTTTGCCCTATAATGCCATTTGCTTTCTCTTTGAGTTCCATGTTACCCAGAAGTCTCAGGTTTCCTGGAATTTCTATTTAAAAAAAAATCCCTGACTCTCATCTATTTGGTCATACTCAAGAAGAATCATAAAACTGGCCATACCCCTTGACCTTGTAATCCCACCTTTGGGAATTTAGACTAAGAGAGCAATTTTAAAGGGCTGTTTGTTCAAAGATATTTATGACTGCACTATAGGTCATAGCAAAAAATGGAACACTGACTAAACATACTCTGCAGCTGGGGAATATAAGAATGGGGAAGAAGTGTGGATAGTGGAAAGAAACTGGACTTGAAGTGAGAAGACCGGAATTCTAAACTCTTCTCTGCTACCAAATATCTATGTGATCCATGGGTAAGTCTTTTCTTGTTGGACCTCAGTTTTCCTCTCTGTAAACTTGTTGGGTTTGTGACATTTCAGTCATGTCTAACTCTTCAGGTCTCCATTTGGGAATTTTTTAGCAAAGATACTGGACTGGTTTGCCATTCCATTTTCCAGTTTATTTTGTGAATGAAGAAACTGAAGCAAATTAGGGGAAAGTGATTTGCCTAGGAAGTGTCTGAGGGCAGATTTGAACTCAGGAAGATGAATCTTCTTGCTGAGACCAATTCTCTCTACACTGTACTACCCAGATGCCTTCTATAAAATACAATGATTATACCAGATGATCTCTGGATTAAGTGACCAGGTATCAAGGTTCTTTAGGAAGGAAGGAAGCAAGTATTAAGCACCTACTATGTGCTAAGCACTGTGCTAAGAATTTTACAAATATCTAATTTTATCATTGGGTGCATTTGTCACCCCCAATTTACAACTAAAATTGATGCAGACAGAGGTGAATTGATTTGTCCAGGGCCACACAACTAATAAAGTGTCTAAGACTAAATTTGAACTCAGTTCTTTCTGACTCCAGACCCAATATTCTATCTTTGGTACTATTTAGTTTCCTTTAAAAGATGATGGGAGTTTAACAATAGAAAACCCATCAATTCTTTCATCTTCTTCTTCTGACTCACTTCCAGCTTTGGATGTACTGACTTCTGTCTTGGTTCTTTTCTCACCTGCAGGCTGGCTGACTTGTTTCTTTCCTGGGAGCTTGTGTAACTGTGTTGTTATTGGCACTCTGGTTTCCTCCATTGGCAGCAGTCTCCCTAGTCACCTTACAGTGCCCACTCTTGACAAATAGTGGTCCATCAAAGCCATGGACATTATAGCACCAAGAAAAAAAACGGCAGCTGTAAATAACCAATACATGTGTGAAATATGGAACAATTTAGGCAACATAAAACAAATAAATAAAAGGACTGAAATAACTGAATATGAATTGGCTACAAATAAATCTGAGAGGCAGCCTACAACACTGTATTCAAGAAAGACTTGGATCTACCGCTTGATTCTGACACATACTTTATTTCTCTTTAGTCTACAGTCCCAACTCTGCTGACTTTCTCTGCCATGCCATAGAAACTTTTGCCTGGCAGCTCACTCCACCTTGATTTCTGACACTGTTTCTCCCACTGCACACCTCCACACCCTGTTTGAGTGCTTCTTCCCAGAATCTTCATTTGAAGGAAAAGGATGGCCTAGTCAGTTCTTTAATCATCTTCATAAACCTTCTCTACAAAGAACCACACACTCACTTTTTAATTTCCTTTTTTGTGTTGTCTTTTCCCATTAGAATATAAACTCCTTGAGGATAGGGGCTGTATTTCTGCTTATATTTATATTCCCAGCACTTATCATAGTGCCTGGGACATAGTAATCTTGTTGCCTTCACTAGCATGTGACTATGGACAAGTCACCATCTCTCTAAATTTCAGTTTTCTCCCTTTCTCAAGAAATCTCTATCATTCTTAAAGGTTCAGCTTCTACCCATATACCATCTTCTTCCTGAAGCCTTCCTTAACTGTTGCTTCTTCTACTCCATCCCAAATTCAACATAATATCTCCTAGAGCACTCTGTCTATACCTCTTCTTTGCTCTCATCTCAATTTTCATTTATTATATGTATCTGGATAATGTCCCTTTTCCCATAGTAGAATATAAGCTCCAGAAGGGCAGGTACTAAGTCATTTTTTTAATTTTTAGATCTTCATCATTTAACACAGGGATTTGCATTTATTTATTAATTTCTGCATTCAGCCACTTGTTTATCTCTCCATCCATCCATTCATTCATTTTTATTTTGAATTCATTGTGGTAAGGAACTCCTAGTGAAGGAGCTACCATAACCAAAGCAGATCAGCAGCTGTTCTACAACTGATTGTCTAACAAAGTTGCCTAGAAACACTGAGATGTTAAAGGACTTGACCAGTAAAACACAGCTAGTATGTGTCAGAGACAAGTTTTGAATCCAGGGTTATCCTAACTTCAAGCATAGCTCTCTGGCTATTATGCCATGCTGCCTTGCACATGATGAGTATTTATTAAATACTAAAGGATGGATAGAATTTTAATAAGTAGAAATTGAATGAGGAGAAGGGAGAGGTGGTAAAACTGAATGATGATGTGACTCAAGACACAGCAGTGGGAAATAAAAGAAGTCACGTTAAAAGGAATAGATGGTTCTGGTGTGGATCATAGGTCATATATCACAAATCTATCATTAGAAGGGACTTTAATGGTCATTCCAGTACAACTTTCTCATTTTACAGACCAAGAAACTGAGACTTTGAGTTTAGGGATTTGCCCAAGTTTGAACACATAATAAGCATAAAGCTTTGACTTTTGGTCCCCTGACTGAAAATTCAGCTTTCTTTTACCATAGATATAGTAGGAGGCAGATCCTAGCATAATGTCCTGCATAGAGAGTCTGAATATAGATTTAGGGATTATTAATTACGATGAATATAAATATTAATAATGAAGATGATGGTTTCTCCATTGGTGTCAATTGAGCTAGTGGCAATAGAAAAGATAGATAGGCTAATAGAGAGAGGGAGAATGAGGGTAGTTCTCTAGACTTCTGTCTTTTCCATGTTCCAGCTCTGGAACCTATCAAACCAGGAATCTGAACTTCAACCTTAAACCAAGCATTACTGTCTCTCTAATGTCAAATAGAGCCATGAGGAAGTTGGGGATGGGAAAGGGAGTTCAGGGCTTGGTATATGAATATAATTAAATATTATTTTATAAGAAATGATGAGCAGGCTGATTTCAGAAATGCCTGGGAAGACTTACAGGAACTCATATTCAGTGAAGTGAACAGAACCAGGAAAACATAGTACACAGTAGCAGCAAGATTATGTGATGATCAATTATGATAAGAGTTTGTTCTTCTCAGCAATGTGCTGATCCAGGACAATTTCAATAGACATGGGATGGAAAATGCTGTCTGCATGAAGAGAGAACAATGGTGAATAAACATGGATCAAAGCATAATATTTTCACCTTTTTCTATCTGTTTTTTTTCCTTTCTCATAGTTTTTTCCCTATTGGCCTGATTTTTCTTGTACAACATGACAAATGTGCAAATATGTTAGAAGTATTGTACATGTTTAACCTATATCAAATTCCTTGCTATCTTTGGAAGCGGGAAGATAAAGGGGAGATAAAAAATGAATGTTGAAAACTATCTTTACATGTATTTGGAAAAATAAAATACTATTGAGGGGAAAGCAGGGGGGAGAGATGATTTGATATAGTCTTCACAGCTGTTTGCCCCAGGTATATTCTGAAGTACCTGGGAAAGGGAAGATGACTCTCAACTCTCTTCCTTGGCTGCAGGAAGTTAAAACTTCCACAGAAAGACTTGCCAATGTCCTCTGCTCTATCTGTAACCCATCTGGTAGGAGACCAGGTTTTCATGCCAATTTCCTGCTTTTCTTGGCTACAGCCTTGAGAGAAGCTGAGGAATGATGAGGAAAAACTTCTATTTAATATAGAGGTAAATATTCAATTAATGCTTTTAAAAAAGCTGTCACTTGTTATTACTTGTAAGAAATAAGTTGTGGTTAAATAATTCAAATCAACACATTATCCATGTCTTGCAATATATGCCGTAATTTGGGCCACAATCCACCACTTCTCTATTGAGATTAGGAAAGTGCTCATTTTACTCCTAGTATTCTTAAGTCACATTAGCCACAATATTATTCAAAGTTCTGTTGTCTTTCAATGTGGTTTTCTTTAGTTATGAAGTCATTGTGCAGTTTTTCTTCTTATGGTGCTGTTTACTTCCTTTTGCATCAGCTCATGCAAGTCTTTTCTGAATTCCTTTTCCTTGCCATTTCTTGTGATGAGATAATTAATCTTCCACTACATTCTTACACTATAATTTATCCATTCATTCACTAATCAATAAGTGCCTACTGTATTTCTAATTCTTTGCTACCACAAAAAGTACTAAAGAACTGGTGCTTTCCATCTGATTTTACTGTCACTCCAAAACAGCTATCTAGCAACTTGACTGCATTTCCTTAGATATCAGATGGAGAGAGGGAAGAAAATAGCACTCCCTATGACAACAAAAATTCATAGAAACAAGTTTTACATGTAGATGTCAGATTCCTAGTGAGTGAGTTCAGATTCTAGAATTGAAGAAGGATTAAAATCCTACAGACCTGCCCTCACTTTCTGGCCCTTTCTTTTAGCCCAGCTTGCTAGTTACTACTGGTATTATCAATGTTAATGAAGCCATTGACCATCATCATTATCATCATCATCATCCTTCTCCTCCTTGTCATCATCATGGTACAGCCATTGGCAGGAACCATATGAACTCTGAATCTATGGTATTCCTATTGACAACCTTATTACTCACAAAGGCCAAATTCCTGGGACTATCTTGTCAGTATGACTAAGGCTTGCTCCACTCACCAAATCAGATAGGGGACCCTTTCCTCCCCTGAGCAGGTGCACTAGACACATTCTCACCCTACAAATAACCTTTGGGACTAAAGCATCCCCATTATCCTATATTAGCATCCCTTATTTCCTTCTGTCCCATCATGCAGTTGTTGACAGACATAATGTATATGCAAGTTTGTTCCTGACTGGGACTCTCCCAACTCCTGCCTAATTCTCTAGATTCCACCCTTACTCTTCATTTCTGATCTTTAAATGGTCCCCTTCCCTCATAGCCCACTACTAAATAATTTTGATTTGCCCATGAGCTTTTCATGACAAGAAAGGAACCTTGTGACTATGATGATGCCTTTATGAGCTTTTCTCATTCCTAACTGCTTTTCCAGAACCTGATACTTCATCAATCATCATCATTATCCAAAAATTTTTATAAGATTTTGGTTAGGTCGTTGTGCTAAGAGCAAAGTTTGTTATTGTCCGCTCTCTGTCCCCACCTCCAGCACCAAAATTAGTTTGATTATTACACCTCAAATAGTTTTTTACTTCCCTATCATTAAGACTAGAGTAATTTCAGAAAGGCCTGGAGAGACTTACATGAACTGATGCTGAGTGAAATGAGCAGGACCAGGAGATCATTATATACTTCAACAACAATACTATATGAGGATCAATTCTGATGGACATGACCATCTTCAACAATGAGATGAAACAAATTAGTTCCAATAGAACAGTAATGAACTGAACCAGCTACACCCAGCGAAAGAACTCTGGGAAATGAGTATGAGCCACTACATAGCATTCCCAATCCCTCCATTTTTATCTGCCTGCATTTTTGATTTCCTTCACAGGTTAATGGTACACTATTTCAAAGTCCAATTCTTCTTGTGCAGCAAAATAACTGTATGGACATTTATACATATATTATATTTAGCTTATATTTTAATATATTTAACATGTATTGGTCTACCTGCCATCTGGGGGAAGGGGTGTGGGGAAGGAGGGGAAAAGTTGGAACAAAAGGTTTTGCAATTGTCAATGCTAAAAAATTACCCATGCATATAACTTGTAAATAAAAAGCTATGATAAAAAAAGACTAGAGTAAGATTGTAATACCCTTTTTTCTTACAAGAAAACATTGTGTACATGTATAAGGTATAGGAGAAGGGTCCTACTTAGAGAATGTGAGGCCTGACTAGTTGACCAAGGCTGATGGGGGAAAGGAGGTGGATAAGCAGCCATAAAAGCAGTCTCTCCTAATTAGAATGCAAATTCCTTGAGAATGAACACTTTCTCAATTTTTTCTACTTATATCCTAAGGGCTTAGCACTGTGTTTGTGACAGAGTAAATACATGATAAATATTTTTCATTTTTTAAAAAATAAATTCTTAATAAGCCAATAGCAGACAGAGATGGTAAGTGTAACTTTAAATTGTGGCAGGGGGGCAGGCCTGCCCCGAGATACATTTATAACATTCAGAGATAGAAAGACATTCAGAGAGAAGTACAATTCCAAACGGGGAATCTGAGGCCCATAGAAAACAAAAGTGACTTGCTCAAAATCATACATATAGATTCAATCAGGATTAGAAATGTTCTTACTAAACTATCATTTCAGATGTTGAAGAATGATACTTATAACCAGACAGGGTAGTGATGGATTTGCAGAATAAAACACACATTTTGGACATGACCAATGTGGGAATTTGTTATGCTTAACGGGGCATCTTTGTTAATTTTTTTCTTTTTTCTGGTTGGGATGGAGAGAAGTAGGAAGTAAAACTATAAATGCTTGATAGTTGAAAAATTACTTTTAAAAGTCCATAATTTGATTTAAAACAATTCTGAGATTCTACTTCATACCTACCAGATAGACAAATATTACAAAAAAGGGAAAAATTATAAATGCTGGAGGGGACATGGAAAAATAGATATACTATTGCACTGTTGGTAGAGTTGTGGTCCAGAATGGTCCAACCATTCTGGAGAACAATTTGGAATTATGCCCAAGAACTATAAAATTGTGCATGCCCTTTGACCCAGCAATATTTCTCCTAAGTCAGCATTCCAAAGAAATCTAAGAAAAGAAAAAGTTGTCTTTTTATACAAAAATATTTATAGCCATTCTTTTTTTGTGGTGGCAAAGAACTAGAAATTGAAGTTATATCCTCAACTGGGGAATAGCTGAATAAGTTGGGGCACATGATTATGATGAAATCCTATTGCGCTATAAAAAATTATGAACAAACCATGCCTTAGGTCTTCTCAGTAACACAGTGATTCAAGACAATTACAATAGACTTGTGATGGAAAATGCCATCTACATGGTGATTAAAAAAAACTATGGAGATTGAATGCAGATTGAAGCATATTATCTTTGCTTTTCTTTCTCATGGTTTTTCCCTTTTGTTCCGATGTTTCTTTAACAACATGACTAATATGGAAATATGTTTAACATGGTTGTAGATGTATTATTTAATACAGATTATTTACTATCTTGGGAATGGGGAAGAGAAAGATTTGGATCTCACAATCTTACAACACAAATGTTGAAAATTATCTTTACATGTGATCGGAAAAAACAATACTATTAAGTGGGAAAATGATAAGTAAAATGGTTTCAGAAAAGCCCTGGATGACTTAAATGAATATATAATTCAAGAGAAGTGATGCAAAGCAAAAGGAGCAGAACCAGGAGAATATTGTATACAATAATAGCAATATGAAAAAACAATACTATTAAGCAGGAAAAATGATAAGTAAATGGTTTCAGAAAAATCCAGGATGATTGAAATGAATTTAGAACTCAAGAGAAGTGATGCAAAGTGAAGGGAACAGAACTAGAAGAATACTGTGCACAGTAACAACAAAATGAAAATCTTGGCTATTCTGATCAAGACTATGATCCAAGATAGTTCCAAAGGATCCATGATGAAAAGTGCTTTCTACCTCCAGAGAGAGAATTGCTAAATTCTGGGTACAGGTTGAAGCATATTATTTTTTTACATTTTATTTTTCTTGGGGATTTTTGTGTGTTTTTTTGCCACATGGTTAAAATGGAAATCTTTTTCACATGACTTCACATGTGTAACTGATATATTGCTTACTTTCTCAAAAGGCAAAGGAGGGAAGAAAGGAAAGGAAAGAATTTTGAATTAAAAAATGTTAAATATGAATGTTAAAAACTTTTTTACATGTCATTAGAAAATATTTAATGAAATAATTTTTGGCCTAGTAAAATGGATACTAAAATATATGTGTTGGTGAATTTCCTTGAAAAGAATGTAGTTAGGGAAGTATGTTCTGTGCCTGGGGCCTTTCCCCTCCTTCTCTCTCTTTGGCTTCTGAAGACTAAAGAAGCAAAAATTCATAAGAAGAAGCTTATGAACTCCTGACCCTCATTTGCTATTCCCAAACAACCCTCATTCTATCCAAGGGAGGGTTTAGAACAGATCATTCTTGTTCACAATTGACCTTCACCTACCAAATCTGACCTATTATTTCACTAAGGTCAAGCCCCTTTTTCCTCTCTCATTAGGAACTTGCAAATCAATACCTCAGTGATTAGGTGACCAGCGTGTCAGGAAAAGACTATGTCTCCCTGTGGGGCTGGTATAGGTGGGATGTTCCTAGTTTAATTAGATTAGGCAGTGAATGAATGCTGATCCCTGATTCTAAAGGATGTGAGGCTATTCTAGAGATGCTGGTCGATGAGCCAAAACCTCCTAGAATCTTTTGATTTATAGGTGGGGTATGCCTTCAACTCCAGCCCAAAGTACTTCATTGCTTTTGATTCCTCCTCCTTCTTGCCATCCCCCACCCAGTCAACTCAACTCAAATTGAACCATAAACTTTTATTAAGTGCCTACTGTGTGCACAGCCTTATTAGTATAGAGAGAAACAAAGCATCGCTCCTGACCACCCAAAGTTGGGTTTTACTGTGGTTATAAAACACTGCCCAAACGGTGCTTCTGACAAACATATATATATATTTCCTCTTCCCCATACTGGCCTCCTCATTATTGCTCACACAGACTCTGCTTGTCTCAGTTTCCACCTCAATCACTCACCTCAGCAGAATTCCACACTGCTGTCCTGTTTCTCTGATTCCCACCCACAGAAAAATCAGCCTAATTTCAAGCAAAACATAGTATCTACCTTGGACAATATCCCAGGTTTATTTGCTTATAGCTGGTGCATATCAATGGAGTGAGTTTGGATCTTAAATTATTTATATTTTTCATCCACATTTGAAAAAAACCCAGCTTGTTATCATGGGAAGAATACTGAACTTAAAGTCTGAGTTCCTTGGTTTTCTCATCTATAAAATGGGTATAATAAAATCTATCCTGCCTACCTCACAAGGGTAATTGGGCTTTTTTGATTTCTTCTGTCACTAGTGCTATCCTCTCTGATACTATCTGCCATCTACTCTGCACATCTTGCATTTACCTTTTTATTTAAATATAATCTACCTTTAGAACATGATATCCAGGGTACTGTTTCTAGTGAGCCTTGATATACAGTAGGAACCTAACAAGTGCTTTTTGACTGATTAATACAATATCAAGTATAATATTGTACAATCAGTTTTTTGCTATGGATAAGGCAACTCTACCCAGGCCTTGTTGAGTATTGCATATTTAAGGTGGAAGAAACCTTTTAGTCTATGTAGCTCATCCCTTACATTTTACAGATGAAATGAGAGGTTTCAATTATGTAATCAGTGAGAAGGCTAGGATTCAAATCCTAGAGGACTTGGATTCCTCTAGGACTCCAATGTGGCAAGAAAATAATGGCAAAAGAAAGGAAAAGGCAAGGTGCTGAACTCCTTTAAGAGATAAGGAAAGATGAGTTAGGAGCCAGTAAAGAATAGCCACCATAAATCTGATTTGATTGGGAAATCTTGATTCCATGAGCTTCAAATGAAGAAAAGTTACTGAATTATGACTGAGAAAATAAAAGTCCAGAAGTGACAATGAAGAACAATGAGTATTTGGACTCCACTTGAAGAACCAGTGTGTTGGATGGAACGGGTGAAGATACAGACAGTAGTAAAGTGATGGTAATTTGCAGTTTAATCTCCACTATACCAATGGCTCTCAGGATCAATATAACATTTTCCTATCTCTAGTCTATTTGTGCTAAATGTTCCCCAATTCCTCAGACTTTCACTACTAATGGTACTGACTTCTTCAAGACTGAAAACTTAAATATTGACTCCTCTTTCTACTTATCACTACATCCTATTTCTCCCACCCCTGGTTCTGTCTACTGGAGCCCTCCAGAGCAGCTGAACTGAAATTATTGAGACTAGAGGTTTTCAAAAAAGAATGTAGATATTTTGCTCATCTGAAGTATAGTTTTGGGCAAGAAATATCATTTATAGAATGTATAGCTTTGCTTTTCAACCATTAAGTGGATAGTACTAGCTGGAGGCAAAGGCAAAATTTATTTGAACATTCCACTTTGGGTGACAAGTGTCCCATCATTTCCATGGGACTTTGTATCCATGACTAAAACACCAGTGCCTTGCTCTGAACCAAAAACTCTATCTCCAGGGATTATCCCATTTTACTGAGATGCTGTTATTATAAATGATCTAATTGTATTCAGCCCTTGGAGTTGCTAAGAGAAGGGCAGAGCTGGGAGTTTGGCCATGAAGAAAAACATTCAGCTTGCTGGATAGAAATAATTAATCAAGTCTTTATACAAAGTCACTGAATGTGAATGATGGAAAATATGTCAGTGGAGAAGGCAGGGGAGAAAGGCACGAGGATGCCACCTTGAGGATCACCTAACATAAATGAGACTCCCTGGGCAAAGTATAAGAAAAAAGCTAATGGTGAACTTTTGGGGATCTTAAATATAGAGCTGAACAGGACATCAGAGGTCATCTAGTACAACTTTCTCCTTTTACATATGAGGAAATGGAGGACTACAAAGGGCTTGTCATTTTTTTTCCAGTTCATTTTCTAGATGAGAAAACTGAGGCAAACAGGGTTAAGTGACTTAGATAGGGTCACACAACTAGTAAGGATCTGAGATTGAATTTAAACTCAAGTCTTCCTGACTCCATATCTGGTGCTCTATGTACTTAAGTGCCCTCTCCCAGTGTCAAACCGATATCTTTAAACAAAAGTCTGATCATATAAGCCTTACACAAAAAACTTTAGGGATTCTAAAATAAAGTATAAACTTCTCATTTGGTATTTCAAGTCCTTCACAATTTTATTACAACATCTTTTCAAGCAGATTTCACATGACTTACCTTTAAGCACTCTATTATAGGCAAACTGCCCTATTTGTCATATCTCAGACATAACATTCTTTTTTTCTTCTTAATAGTATTTTATTTTTTCCAATTACATGTAAAGATAGTTTTCAATATTCATTTTGGTAAGATTTTAAATTCTGAATTTTTCCTCTTTCCTCTTTTTCTTCTTTCTCTTTCAAGAGAACAAGCAATCTGATGTAAATTATATATGTACAATCACATATATAACATTCTATTTCCCAAATACCTTTCTCTGGAATACACTCCCTTTTCACAACATTACTACTTTGAATATCTATCTGTATTTAAGGTTGTATTTAAGTGCCGTTTCTTGTGCTAGACCTTTATCCTAGGTATTAATGCTCTCTCACAAATCAATTTGTATTTGCTTTTATGCACTTTTAAATTTACTTATCTGTGGGCATATTGGAATCACCCAAAAGACTGGAATGTCCTTGAGGGAAAGGATGCTTTTTGTTTTTGTTTTTGTATAAGCAACATACAGTATATTACATGTCACGTGGTGGATACCTGTTCATCATTGAATTAAAGGAAATTTTTCATTCATTCATTCAGGCTCTGCTTAAAAACCTGTAGAGAAAGAACTCACTTCCTTAGAAGGAAGGAAGTCAGTCCATTGTACTTTGGGATATTTCTAATCATTAAGTTGTTTTTCATTAATTTGTGCTAAAAACCTAGTAATTTTTAAAATCACTGCTATTGATTGAAATCAGGTGCCTCAGAAGATGAAGGAAGGTTTTGGAAATGAATATTGTGTTAAGATGGTAAAAGAAAAGGAAAAGAAATTGGGGCTACAGATTAAAATATAAAATTGATAAGATCTAGAGTAGTGACAGAATGTATCTAATGTAGACTAGTCAATTATATATTTGCAGGAGATAGAGAATCACAGACTCTGAATATTAATGGTAATCATTGCTAACATTTAAAAAGAACTTCTTTGAAGGTCATTTAATCCAACCTGGACCAACACAAGAATCCCCTCTATAACATATCCAGTAAATGACTATCCAGCTTTCAATTTAAGATCTTAAGTGAGAGAGAACCCACAATGTCCCAGTGTAGGCAATTCCACTTTGGCCTGTCTCAAATTATTAGGCTATTATGTCCTTCATTCATTCTAAATTCATTCTAAGTCTCTCTTCAGTTTCTACCTATTATTCCTAATTCAGCCCTCTACGGCCAAACAGATTAAGTCTAAATCATCTTCCATATGACAATCCTTGAATATTTAAAGATACCTATCATGTTCATTTATTTTTTTTTCTTCTCCAGGCCAACTATCCCTAGTTCCTTTACCTAATAACTATAAAAAGCTAACTTTAAAGTGAAGATGGAGATAGAAAAAAACTGCTCACATCTTTCTGTCAAGCAAGAAATCACAAACAATAATAGCTATAACATAGAAGAAGAACCTCAATGAAGAGGACCAATGATTCAAAAGATACAACAAGAAGAGAGATGGGAATTCAATCCATGGTCTCAGATATCTAGATACAAATTTACAAAGCGTAGGTAATAAAGTAAACTAGGGAAACTAATACAAGGAAATAAACTCAACTTCAAAGATATCACTGATAGTTGGTAAATGGGACTCATGAGTGGAATAGGGCTAAAGGAAGATTAAATATATTGTTTTTAAAAGAACAGAGTCAAATAAGGGAATAGTAGAATACAATTGTACATAAGGAAAATAAACAAATACTAGTATGATGAAATCCATGAATGTTTTTTGAGTGAAGAATTAACAGAGAAAAATAGCTGATAATGTGTGAATATATTACAGATCACCAAACCAGAAAGAGAATTCACATCAATAAACAGATCCCAAACATAAGATGGAGGAATGATAAAGCAGTCATGGGCAATTTCAACTATTTGAGCCTCTGATGTTTTGTTCTATATCAAAAGTAGGGAAGGCAATTAAGGCAAATGAAGACTTTAAGTATATTGTATCACTTAAAAGTTAGAGGTAGGTGATTTGTCTGACATCAATATTTCAAACTGAATTGTGGTCAGCAGGAAAGTATTAGTAGAAATGAATGAGACCTAGAGAAGAAGTGATTATCACCTTAGAATTTATGGGGAAAAATAAGAGGAAATCTGGTCATAACCCAACATGAAGCCAAGACTTTAAGAGAATGGATGAAAAATAATTCCAAAAACTTATAGTTCGATTTTTAGGTCTTAAAATTATGTAATTGAAACTGGCCCAAGAGTAGTAAGTAGCTCTCAAAAATGAAATTTTGAATTCACAAACAAAACAGATTTTGATGAGGAAGAAAAAAGGAAGCTATTTAAGGAGACCAATGTGAACTCATATGAACTTGTTAATAAACTTTAAAATATTTTGAATACATATATGAAAGAAGGCAAAGTAGGTAATGAAAAATGAATACAAAGGAACATGACAGTCTTATAAGAGTAATGTTAGGAGTACCAAATGCTCACACTTATCTGAGGTTAGTGATAAATGCTAAATATAATTGAAAAAATTTCAGTTCTTTCAATTGAGGCAAATGGTAATTCAAATGGAGGCAAAGGATAAGTCAAAGGAAGAATAGGACTCCTATTGGGGATGTTTAGGGAAGACCAACAAAAGTGTGGGGAAGGGGAAAGGAAGACCAACAACAAGACTACACTGCTTCTATTTTATGTACCAAGGAGAATGGTCTTCAGGCCAGGAAGACTGCTCCACAAAAATGGCTGATAGGGAATTAATAGCAAAGTTAAAGGATGATATTTTGAAAGAACACATTCAATAAGCTCAAGCCACCAGGCTCAGATGAAGTATTTATTGCTTAAAAGTGTTGTGTACATACTGAAAGAAATGGCAATTAGATGGCTGAGCTATTGTCAGTGATCTCTGAAATCTCTGAAAGTGAACAATAGAGGTATAACTAGAAATCAGCAATTTTTTAAAAAAGAAAAAAAGGAAAAGTGTGGAATTCTGAAACAATAGGATAAAAAGTTTCATTTTATTCCTGGCAAAATTTTCATGGATAATTAAAGGGATGGTTTGTGAGCATTTAGAAATAAAAGTAATGATGACTAGAAGCCAACTTGGCTTCATTCAAAATAATTCCTGCCAGACTAATCAATCTTTCTTTCTTTCTTTCTTTCTTTCTTTCTTTCTTTCTTTCTTTCTTTCTTTCTTTCTTTCTTTCTTCATTTCTTTCTTCTTTCTTCCTTCTTGCCTGTCTCCCTCCCTTTCTTCTTTCTTTCCTTCCTTCCTTCTCTTTCTTTTCCTTCATCCTGACTTCTTGCCTTCTCTCTCTCTCTCTTTTTTTTTGACTAGGAATTAGACTAGGGAAATGTTATAGAAATAGTTATACTTGGGTTTTCAGCATTTTAACAAAATATTCCATACTTATCTTATACACAATATGAAGAGTCATGGCAAACTAATAGTCAAGTTGTTTAGATTTGGACCTGGCTAAATGATCAGACCTAAAAAACGGTCAGTATAAACACAGAGAAGGGTTTATTTTGGAGTACCTCTGGGGTCTGTCCATGGTACTATTCAATTGACATTTTGACTGCATAACAATATCAGTGACTTGACTGAAAACACAGAAAGAATGAATGTTTTATTTTCTGATGACACAGCTAGCATATTAAGTGATACAATCTGTATCCCAAAATACCTTGACATGGTAAGATAGTCCAAATTTAATAATATAAAATTTAATTTGCATAAATGTAAAGTTTTAAACAGGTTTGGAGCAGTACATGATTTTTAGTGAATTTCAATCAATATTAGTCAGCAGTATAAGTAAGATGAAGGCCTAAAAAGCTATTCCAACACTACTCTGTGCATAATCTAGTATTCAATTAAAGGAATGTGATAGTTATATTGTCTTCTGTCCAGGTCAAGTCTTATCTGGATACATAATATGCACTTAATACTTGCTATTTTTACCCTTTCTCCTTTTTTCAAATACAGAAACTAAAGCTTAGAAATGTTCATAACTTTGCCCATTGGCACACAGCTGTCAAGTGTCAATGGAGAGTTAGAATCCAGTTAGAACAGCATTCTTTTCACTCTGTCATATACTCTTCCTAAAATGTGTTGAACCATATTTTGAATGAATGAATCTGATCTGAATTAATGTCATCAATTCATAGAAGATATACCTTTTAGTATTTCCCAAGAAATACGTCATGGGTTTTACAGAAAGCAAACCTCAGTCTCAAGGTAGACTGTCAATCTAATCTCCTCTTCAAAGGGAAATTCTTCCTTCAGACCCTAAATTTTTTTTCCTGTGAAGTAGATGGCAGTTATTTTTCTGAATGTAACTTCCAAACAATAGTCCTAGATAGAAAATTTCTGTTAGGGAGTTAGTATGTTCATAAGCCCAGCCTGATGTTAAATATCACTTTCCACTCCACTTTCATCCCAAAAGACTCAGGATTGGAAAAAGGTCAAAACACAGCCTCTTTCAAGTAAATTCTACTTTTAGTGAGTTGAAGAGACAGAGAGAAACAGAAAGAGACAGTGAGATGGAGAGAACAGGAAAAAGGGAAGGAAAGGGTGAAAGAAAATAAGGAAAAGAAAAGAGAAAGTGGAAAGATGAAGAAAAGGAGAGTGAAGAATTGGAGGGAGAAGGGGGAAGAGTAAGAAGAGAAAATGGAAGAAAGAAGGAAGAGGAAGGGAAAAGGAGAGGATGTAAGATAAGAGGAAGAGCTCAAAAGGAAGGAAAAAGAAGATGGAAGTAGAAGAAAAAGAAAAGAGAAAAAATAAAGTAGAGGAAAGAAGAGAGAATAATGAGAAAAGAGGAAGAAGAGAAGGAAAAGAAAGGAGAAAGAGTGAAGAGAGTGAGAGGAGAATGAGAAAGGAAGAATGGACAATGAGCAGAGAAGGGTCAAGAGTGAAAAATGATCATAGGGGAAAGGGAAGCAAAGAAAGATATAATTGAAAGGGGAAAAAGAAAGCAATTCTTTGTGTCCTCTAAAGGTTGTCCTCTAAGGCTAATTACTAATATGGTACAGAATTCACTTTCAGAGGGGTTCCTCTTGCACACTCCATTTCCATCTTCATTTCAATCAGTGGCTAAAAGGATACTCACGAAGTGGCCACACAACACTGTGGGCCAAGGCCACATGCTCAGGAGAGTGATGTTATATTCCAAGTTGTCTGTCCCAAAAGCCAGTAATGAACTAGGAACAAGAAGAAGCAGAAAACCTAGCAGCAAACTCAATATGATCTCCCAGTGTCCACTCAGACCCTACCACTAGAGTTTGGGCATCTCCTCCCTTCCACAAACTCCTAAACATGAAACTGCTGATGTTTTACAGAACTTTTTCTTTGAATTGTTTTGCATTGGTGAAGAAAAGCTATATTGAACTACATGTACTCTCTTACCCAAAACTCTTATAACCACTGGTACATATTTTTGAGATTTCTCATAGGGTCGAGTCACTCTAAGGAAAGATAAATAGCTAAGTTTGGGGCCATGAAGAAGGGCTTGTCTGGGATCAAGATGGGAGTTTAGGTTCATGATGGAGTCTCATTCTTGGGCTTCAGAGGGAATCAAGCCAGCAGCCTTATCAAGAAACAAAAGAATCTTGGAGATTGTGCTGAAAGCCAGACCACACTTCCCCCCACCCTTTATCTTAGCCTAAGCAATCAATTAAGTGGATAACATTTTTTAAAACCTTATAGTAATTTTCTCCTAGGATCAAATGAAAGTTCAAATCTAAGTTCCAGCAGTAAAAGGTTTAGGCTTCAGAGTTTCTCAGAATCCCCACACCATGGCTGAGTTACTCTGGAAGGCTCTACCCAATGCCATTAGTCATAAATCATAAGCCAGAAAGCATTGCCAGGTGAGCCAAGATGCCAGGATTTTGGCCTGGGTGCACAGATTACCTCAATAACCAGGAGTAGGAATTTAAGGGCTAGCCTGGCATAGAAAAGACAGGCAGCAGCCTGGCTGAGGGATGTCTGGCACCTATCTTGATGTAACGGAAAGAATTCCACATTTGAAGTCAGTGGACCCAGATTTGAGTTCTGGCATTAATTTGCTATATAAGAAAAGAGTGACATTAATCTACTATATGAGGAAAGATTGGATTAGTTAGACCATTCCTATGATCTTTGTCCTTTCTTAACTGCTTTTGATTCTATGAGCATTATCCCTTTCTCTTATAATAAAAACCTTTCTCTCTCACAAAGTGTCTGGGACCTAGAACTGCCATTGGATCTCAGTCCCTGGAAAACATTTT
The DNA here is from genome assembly GCF_902635505.1 of Sarcophilus harrisii. Taxonomy (NCBI): domain Eukaryota; kingdom Metazoa; phylum Chordata; class Mammalia; order Dasyuromorphia; family Dasyuridae; genus Sarcophilus; species Sarcophilus harrisii. The sequence continues at coordinate 538,384,952 of NC_045428.1, forward strand.
TATCCAGAATCAAGATTTCACAAGTGTAATGATATCCCAATGTGGAAATTCTCTTTCTCTAATGTGAATGGATGACCAGTTTGTATCTTAGAGTTTTCAAGAGTTGGCAAAGGAACAGAAAATTGAATAATTTATCCAGGATCACAGGAACAGTATATATGTCAGAAGCAGGATCAGAACTGTTGTTCTTACTTTACTTTATCCACTTCTTAGTGGCTCCTCCAGAGTTTAAATGTAGCCTTAAAATGGCCTATTGTGGCAATAACTTTGGCCTTAAAAAAAAAAAAAGAACAGGATTACTGATTAGAACAAACTCAGAATAGTTAAGAATTAGTGGGGTTAGTGATTACAGCTAGAGAGTCTATTTCCTTAATCTTGTTCTACAAATGCATCTTTTAAAATACCTGATTCTGAATGAATGTGGTGTTGTATGCTGAGCTAATTTAATAAAGCATGCTATTCTGGATAAAAATAGGATAATAGAGAGGCAAAGCCAGTCTCCTTCTCTGGTAACCATGCCTACAAGTAAAATATGGCAATACAATGGCAAACAAGGCCACAGCCCTGATACCCTTGCTCACCTGGCAGCAGCATATGATGCTTGTAGACAAAATACTCTGAATGAAGAAAATGAGCCTTCTGGCGAATGAAAATGCAAATCTAATATTAAAAAGCATGATGTTAGCAACTCAGGATCATTCATATTTCTTCTTCTGGGTGGGTGAGGGTGGAGGAATTCCTGAAGGAAAACAGAAATTTCATAAAAAGATGGAAGGGGTCCCTAACATTCACCCTACTTTCAGTCTGAAAAGTCGATGATCTCACTGGCATTCTTCACCACTTGCTGAGATGAGGGAGCATAAAAGTGTAGTTTATAGCCAGCTGTCCCTATGGCGTGATAGAAGGGTTACTGGCAAAAAGATGGCCTCAAAATGTCTACTTTGCCAGCCTGAAATTCCACTTGGCTCCTTTTAGCCTGAAAGGCTTTTTGTTAGATAAGAGTCCCCTATTAAAATGCAAATAGAAAATAGACCACATGCTAATTAGAAGGAGAAGGCCACTGAAAAGGAGAGAAATGCCAGAAGCACCCAAGAGAATAATCAGTGATTTCTCAGTTTACCTCTAAAGACTTACTAAAATTTGGTTGACACCTTGACTTGGGCAAGGATCTTCCAAGGGATTGTGTTTGGGGGCGGGGTGATCCTCCAAAGAAATGATTTTGGAAAGGATAGTAGTCTCAGGGCAGAGAATAAGCAAAAGGATGGCTCTTGAGATATGATAAATCTGGGTTGGAGGGCCATGCCCTCACTATAATCAGAGGAGAATTCCAAGAGAATGACAAGGGAGGAGACAGATAGCCAAAGACAAAGAAAAAGAAGAAGTGAATAGGAAAGACCACAGTGCCCAACCTCCAGAAGACTTTCCTGGTAATGAAGAAATGTAATAAGGAAGTAAACATGACTAGCTAAGGAAAAAAAAAACGGGGGAGAAAAGAAGTGGGGAGAGAAAAAGGAGGAAAGAATGAGAAAGGTAGGAAGAAATAAGAATAACAAAAGAAAGATGATCTGAAGATGAGAGAGAAAGAGGAAAGAAGGATACTAGAAAAGGGATATAAAGGGGAAGAAAAGCTGTTAAGAGATGTGGTGAGTTACTGACAAACTTGGATGTCCTGTTGTCAAGAGGGACAAAAAGTCCACATTTAGGAGCATGGCTTGGTCACCTCAAACCATAGGCATGTGGTCAATGTGGAGTAAAAGCTGACTCTCTCAGCAGAGTCCTACTGGCTGATATTCCCCTGTAAGTCAAGATCTGTAGGGGATCTCGGAAACCCATTTAGGAAAACAGAAGAAAAATGTTAATTTCCTGAAGAAGAATCACATAACCCATTCCTGACATTAATCTGAACTTGGGATGGGTGGGTGGAGATGGAAGGAGAGTTGCTCCATATTGTGTGGATAAATAAAAGGCTTATATTGCCCTTTCTTGAAAGACAGAGGCCTGCAGCCCTCTGGTTCATATATTGTTATGTGAGGTGTTCCTCACATCCCTATGAAGGCAACATCAAACCTGACCCTGTTTTCCACTGCTGAGAAGAGCACATTTCCCACATCATGAAAAACAAAGCTCTCTTCTGCTTCCAGGACTGAGCTTTGTCAAAGGTCCTGCTTTGCTGGGTCCCCCAAGAGCAGCCTTAGAACTAGTCTCCTGCAGGGCACAGAGAATAAAGAATGTGTCAAAATTTCTTTGAAAAACTCTAGTTGGGCCCCATTCTCTCTGCTTTCCCACAGGATGCCTGGGCCATTCTTCCCTCTCCTGGGGAAGGCAGCATGGAGTCCCTCCTTAGAGTTTCAGGTGGTACAATCACTGCCAACAACTTTGATAGATGAACTGTGATTCTGAGCCCTTGAAAGTTAGTGGCTACATTTCTCTAGGTCTCAGAACTTTGGATGACCTTGATTTGGTGGTTCTCCTGAGCTAGTTTCACAAGCAATCCCAAGAAGAAATGAAGCCATAGATAGTATAAATGGTTACCTTGCCCTATATCTATCAGTCAGTGAGTAACTGAAAAACCACAACCCAGAGAAAGTGGATTTAACTCAAATCTCACTGTGGAGCTAATCCAAATATCACTGTGGATGCCTCTGGACTCTTCTACCCTGAGACTTGGTTAAACATGCTGGCAAGAATCTTTTGTATTCCTTCTCTTTCACTGTTGTCTAGATTAATAGAATTACAATAATCATAGCTAATATTATTTAGCATTTAAAACTTTGCAAATCACTTTATATGTTTATTTGTTCAACTACATTTTAATTCCACACCCTCTTATTTTCACCTGCCATGTAACAAGAACTGTAATTGGCTCTGGAGATCCAAAGACCAAGAAAAGTGGCACAGTATCTGTCCTCAAGGATCTTAGCTTCTACATGGGGGAAAAGCTTATTCACAAATATAAAATAGGCATATAAACTAATCAGATACAAAGAAATTCCTAGAAAATTAATTTCCAGGGGAATCAAGAGGTGTGTCTTCGTAGGAAGTAGCACCTAAGCTGAGTCTTAAAGGAAACTAAAAAGCAGGGATGAGAAGGGTTGGAATTTTTTCCCCCATTTCTCAGTCTTAAATAGATCATGCTTTATGGGAGAAAGGGCCAAAGTGAACAGTAGAGCAAGGAACAATAATTTCTTCAGGGTTAAGTATTTCTTTTATGGATGTAGATCATAGTCCCTTTCCCATGTGAATCTGTTTTGCTCATGAATTTAAAATTTCATTCCTAAAAAAAATAAATAAATAAAATTTCATTCCTGAAAATTTCCCACTTATCTTAGACCAACTCCCTCTGCAGAATGTTCAGTCTTGGCAGTTTACCTTTTTTTCCTCTGAATTCTTTGAAATCAACATCTCAGAATCTCTAGCACATATCAGATTATATTCAGCTCTTCTGTCATAAACTCTCGGGTGACCAGATCACTTTCTCCCAAGAGGTCCATAATTTTTAGCAACTTAGCTGATAGGCTTTAAGAGTTCCCAAGGTTCAAAAATCCATCCCCCTGTGGCCAATGTGCTGAGATTTTGCAATGTCGGCTAGACTGTTTCTTGGATAATAGTGATGAAGGCCATCCTTAGTTCTCAACTAAAGGTCTTTCCAGCTTAGTGACACCTGTCTGGGCTTAATGCTCTTAAATCTGGGAGAGCTTTGGGATCACAAAATCACAGATCTAGAGCCAAAAGCTAACTAGTCCAATTTTCTCTTTTCACAGATAAGGGCTTATAACCAGAGAGGATAAATTATTTGCTCCAAATCACATGGACTACAAATGGTAGGGCTACTTTTTAGCTATGATGACATGAAAAAAGCAACATTGGGGTGATATGACAATTCTAAAAGACTCACGATGAATAATGCTATCCACTTTCAGAGAGAAAGAGAACTAATAAACTTCAAGTGCAGAATGAAGCATATTTTTTCACTTTTTCTTTGCCTTTTTTTTTAAAAATATGGCTACATAAAACAGAAATATGTTTTCCATGACTTCATATAATGGAGGGACTGAAGAGAAAAAGTAAATTTGGAACTCAAAATTAAAAAAAAAAGAATTTCAGAAAATAAACAAAAAATATAAAAGAACAAAAAATTCATTGGGGATGAAAAATGTACAGATGCATAAAAATTAATCCAAAGAGATAGGGAGGGCCAAAAAGTTACAATAGCCAGAGAAACCTAGGACTAGGCCTAAATCTTTGAGATAGTTAAGTAGCATAATGGATAGAGTACTACCCCTAGAGCCAGGAAAATTTGAGTATGTATCTAGTCTCGAACATTTACTAGTTATGTGATCTTAGTAGTCACTTAACTTGTGACTCTGAGCATCTCATCAATACATAGATCTGGGGTAATCCATCTGAAGAAGGACAGGAGACAACTGTAACTCCATTAACCAGAGAAGAACAGGGGCTGCTAAACCAGGGCCCTGGGAAGAAAGAATAAGGCTGACCTCAGCATTTTGGTAAAAGCCATATTCTCCTTCCTTGTCCTAAGGCTCTTTCAGGGTGTTTAACCCTTTCAGCCCCTCTTACAATTTTTTGCTTTGTTTTGTTTTGTTTTGTGTTTTTTCACAGATTACATAGCACTAAGACATACTAAGTGAACTTCTAAAACGAGATGTTGTTTCTGTAGGTGCCTCATTTAACTAGGAGAGACTGGGGATATACTCCCTTGGTTCACTGCTAGGCAGAAAATGTATTCAGTGAGATTATGACAGTGAGTTTGTGGAGTTGGGGAAATGGTAGTTTTTAAACGAGGGGCCCAATTTCAATTTCATCCACCTGGCCCAAGAAAAGCTACCAAGCTCCACAGGTCAGGACTGGGCAGTTTTCACATTGGGAAGAAACTCAGTCAACCTCTTTGTTCTATATTGTATCAAAGATCTGGAGCTGAGAGGGACTTCAGAAACCTAATCCAACTCCCTCATTTTACAGCTGAGAAAACTGAGAGTGACTTGCCCAAGATCACAAAAAAAAGGATTTGAGGAAGGTTCTTTGACTACTTTTTTGCTTGTTTGATAGCATCAGGAATCCCAAGTTGTGGCTATGGATCAACCTGCCTGGTTCTTAGAAGTCTTTACAAGGGTTTCCTAAAGGTAATTGAGACCCTTTTGTATCTGCACAAGCATTTAAATCTATACTTCCTCAGTGGGACACTGTACCCTTGACCCAGAGATTCATTGCTTTCCAAAGACAAGGGGGTTTTGAACAGGGAGGACTCACTATCACATTCTGATAAGCTTGCTCCATTGGCCAACAGTCAACCCTCCCTTAGACCAATAGTTAGGAAATGGGTAGGCTGGGTTATTTCTGGATATCATGAGCTGCTGGGCAGAGACAAGTTTGCAATGACTCCCAGAGTCCTACCTCAGAGATTTTGTTTAAGGAACCTTAGCTTTCATGCCTCATGCTTCTAAGAAAGGGGAAGAGAATCATCCTGACGCTTAACATAGTTTATTAGAATGCCTTCTTATTATAGATAAGACTTGTGTTCTCCACTGGTATCCATACAGAAATCATTAATAAACATTTATTTAGTACTTACTATGTGCTAGACACATTATTTGTTAAACAAAGAAAGAAAGAGTCTGATCTCCAGGAGCTCACAGACTAATGCAAGGAAAACAACATGCATTCAATTATATACAAACAAGTTATATATAGGATAAAGTGGAAATAATCAACAAAGGGAAGGAACTTAAATTAAGGAGACCTGGGAAAGGTTTCCTGTAGAAATTCAAGAGAAATAGAAGAATGATGGCAGCCCAGATGGTCTTCACTTACTTGCATCAACCAAGAAGATATAGTCAGTGAAGGAAGACTATCTGTAACTACTATGTTAGAGTGCCTTTGGCCTAGGGGCAAACACAGCCCACCATTCTCCTGTTGGGAGGACATATTAAGCCATGTCTTACCACTGCTGGCTAGAAGAGATACAACAAGAAGCTTGAGTGAGAAGAAGCCTACCTTCATAGTTGGCATGAAAGCCTTGGGCACTGACGGCATAGTCACTCACAAGCCACAGAGAGAGGATGACTCCTGTGCTGACAATAGGGGCAGGAAGCTGGAAACCTGTTAACCTGGAAGGCAGGAAAAAAGACAAATGAGGTTTTAAGAAAAATGTTTAATCTCCTTACTTTTTTAAGTCAATATTTTGTCCTTCTGATCAGTTTTACTTAAATTGTTTTGATGTAAGTTTATTCCCACTGACTCCCTTCTCTCCCTCATATCTCTCCTCTCCCCTTCTCCCATATATTAACCCTTTCCCTAATTTGGAGGTTAAATTTCAGTGATTGGTTTCTTTTCCCCCTTGTATTTATCTATTTCTTCTCCTATTTTCCCTTCTTTTTCTCCTTTCAGGTAAGTAGTTAGTTCAAAATCCCAATCCAATATCTTCCAACATGTTTATTTTGAAAATGATTGTTTTCTAAACACCAATTCAATCACCAAAGACCTGAAGGCCAGGATGAATACCCATTAGGAGAGGTAGAAAGGATATTACTGTTTAAGATAGGAGACTGATCTCTGAGGTCCCTTTGGCTTCTGAATCCCTGGAACAATGTGATGTGAATCATCTAAGCAAACTCCTTATGAGAGCCCAGAAGCCAGAAAGGTAAGGTAGCATCTGGTCTTATGTGGAAATCAATTAGGGAGTCCTGAATTCAAATTCCACCTTAAACACTTCTCAACTGGATGATTCTGGACAAGTTAATTGATTTCTCTGAACCTTGCTTTCCTCATCTGTAAAATGGAGATAATGATACCTATAACAGCTATCTCATAAGATTGTTCTATTTGATAATATATGTGAAATTTCTTCAAATCTTAAATGGCCATGTAAATATCATTTTTATTATTTGGTCTGAATCTGCAATCTCATATATGTTAGGAGATCCCTGGGGAGAAAGTTCTCTTCACTAAAGCAGAATGAGACACTGGGAAATTGAGAGGTTAAATGACAAGTTTAGAGTTACACAATTAGTAGGTGTCACAGAAGGAACTTGACCCAATGTCTTTTGGTTGACTTATCTACTGTGGCACTCTGTAATGTGTCTGCACAAAAGAAATTCTATTGATCTAGAAGGACTATATGGATGAGGTCGGATTTGTTGGGGCCTGATCACTTCAGGCTGCAGGAGCAGATGGGCAGGAGCCAACTCTCCTCCCATGTCCAGTTCTCTTGGTTTCCCAGTTTGTGGTCTTATTTTCCACCTCAGATCCTCATCTAGGTCGCATGGCCTCCTGTAACTAGATTCGAAAGATGAGCTGCTACAAATTTCCACCTCAGTATTTTGCAGCATTCTAGCCAGAGTCTGCAGTGATTTGCCTCCCCTAACACCTCAGATTCCTAGGAGAAAGTCATATTGGTCCAAGAATTCCACTAGTCCTTGATCTTGTAGGCATCTACAGCCTACAGTCTCAAGAGTGATTTTAACTCCTATACACATCCCTACTCCTCAATCTTAAGGTAGAGTTCAGGACCAATCAAGCATCTGGTCAAGATTGATTCTTCTAGTCTATAATATCTTTTAGCTTAAGTACAGCTCTGATATCTGTTTAACTCTATTTGACTCAGTTTCTCATCTTCCAACAAGTAAGTTCCAGGACCAATCAAAGCATCTGGAAGATTGAATTTTAGGACATTATAAAATAATGTTGAGCTATTCACAACTAACTACTACATAATACTTGTTACTCTCTTTTTATTGTTATTAACAATACTGATATGATAGAGGGAGAGAGGAGATTAAAATAAGCTACTCACAGGTTGTTATATAGGAACCAAATTAAGATAATACATGTTCTTCTGAATTATTCCAAAGTACTTATCTAAGCATCACTAGACATCAATTCTATAGTTATCAGTTATTTGTATTATTGCCTATTAGATATCAATCATGTGATGATGATAGGAAGTGCAGGAGAGAGGTTTAGGAGATTACAAATGAAACATAAGGACTAGGATACAATAAACTACCAAGACATATGACAGATTTGATTAAGGCATCTAGTAAATGCTTCTTCTTGCACTCTCAATTATCCTAGAGACAGAAATATACTGAAGGCCGTAGAAGCAATCTATATTCTATTTGAATCACTAAAGTTAATTGCATAGAATCTAATTAGAATCTTGGCTTATATCATTGGCTATTACTTGAGCAGATCTAACTCTAGGAGAGGTTTTTGGAGAACAAAGAAAATAAGACAGATACAATAAACTACCAAGACATATGTTCAAGATTTGATTCAACATCTAGTAAATGCCTACTGTTTGTAGAACACTCTGCTAGAATCCGAAGAGACAGAAATATATGCAGGGGTAGAAGGAATACTGATTTTCTTGGAATACTAAAGTTAGAGTCATAGAATCTGAATTAGAATCTTGGCTTTAGCACTTATTGGCTATGTGACTTTGAGCAGATCACTTAACATCTATTGGTCTCAGTGTCCTCTTTGGTAAAATGAGGTTTAATGACTTATAAGGTCCTTTACAATTCTAAATCTTGAACATTATTCAGCAAAGTATAATCCTTTACCACTTGAATCTTATTCTAGTAGGGAATTCAATATATACATATGCACAAATAATTATAATACTAAATTTATACAAAAAGCACAAAAAACTATGTGAAGGATGAGGAAGGAAAAACCATTCCCACTTGGAAGCCAAGGGCTATTCACAAGGAAGGTATAACACTTGAGTGGATATAAGGAAGGAAGATAAGATTGCAGCAGGTGGAAATGTGGAGAAATTAGAAGGTTTAGGGGTCATCAGAAAGGCTAAAGGTGAGTTTAAGGAACCCTAAGGAGTGAGAATACTATCAAATTTTTAGGGAATAAGCTAATAACCCTCATTCAATAAGAAGTGGGTTTCAGAGAGTCAGAGAACCCCAGAATTAGATGGCACCTCAAAAGTCTTTAGCCCAAGTCAACTAATGCAGATATCTACATTGTAACATCTTTGTCTTTACTTAAAGACCTCCAATAATGAATTACCTACCACCTCCCAAGATAGCCACCAATGGACATATCTAATTGTAGGGATTTTTAAAAATCTATTTTCAATATGATAAGTTCAAAGTATGTTAGGTTTTTTCCTCCAGTGATAGAAATGCACTGAATTATCCTCACTCTTTCACCTATTTTTTTTTTTTTGTGGTCAAGGGAGCTTTCAAAGGACAGCTGCCTCTGGACAGGGGTGCATAATCATCTGGCATTATGCTAAGTCTAGAACTATGGATTCATAACATTTTTGATGATCATACTCTTTTATACAGCTCTAAATAATAAATTAAACATGGAAGGATCATTACAATAGGAGTATTACAAAAGAAGTTCACCACCTATGTTCTCTATATTAAAATGAGAGTGGAAATAAAAAGAAATACATTATAATAGGAAGGACTAAAAGATAGATAGGAAAAAATAACTTTCAGGTGATAAATATCATTTGGCCCCCAAACAGGTAACAAAGACAAGGCATGGAATCCCATCTTCTCTGTAGACATCTTAAAGTTCCATAGCAATCCATCTGTAACAGACTACTTTGGGGCAGAGTGAAGGATTGGATGACCTACCAAATCCCTCCTACCTCTTAATGTATATCACCATAGTTGTCTTTCTTTGGAGTAAGACTGAAGCCTCAATGCAATGCTTGATCATGATCAATGGCACCGCCTTGCAGTTAAGTGACTGCTAAGATGGCAGACTCCTTTCTTAGTGAAATAATAGTTTTATTACAAAAGTTGGTTCTGTGATATTTCAACTGGCATTAAAGATTCCAAGGCCCTAATTCCTTGATACCACATTGACACAAGCTGTGAATGGCTAATGTACATTGTCAGCAAACAATTACAGTTAAGAACTCACAATATATTGCGTTGCAATTACAGAGACAATTTACATAGGGATTTTCACCGAGCTCATATTTAGCAATACTCTGGCACTTTCAGTGTGCTAGAAATAAATCTAGGCAAAATGTTCTTCCTGCCTGAGGAAGGACCTGTTCAAACATACCATCCACTGGGAGTCTCGGCAGGAGGGAGGTGGTATGGGCTGGGATCTTTCTTCACCACTTAAGAAAGTATCATTGTTAGGTAAACCTCCAGAATAGGAACCGAACCCAAAGAGCTGTTGGCAGAAGCTGCTGAAACTGCATGCCAAGAACTACAAACATAAACTTTTAGATCTTGCCATCCTTTATTTGACACATGGAAAGAATGAAAGCACAGTTTGATAATGAATGGAGACATTTTATATTTGAAAATCTTATTAGAGAAATATGGTAACGTTATCTTGGGGGAAAGGGCTAAAAATAGCCTTATATTTTCTGTTAGTTATGCTTTTCTGTCAACTGCTAAACACAGAAGGAAATGGCCTTTTATAAAAGTCTGATGTTCACAATATATTTTAAGTCACTCTTTTTCATCTTTAATCAGTTTTATTTTCCATTCCACTCTCCCTTGAACATGACTATCTTTGCGTTTTCCCTTAGCAGAGTGACCTAGGAGGTATGGGTATTGCTTATTATTGAGTGCTGTGTGGGGGAGTTAGTTGATAGCTTGTTAATGACTAACAGCCTGTGGGTTGGCAGGTAAGACATGGTAGGCTAAGTATATATGAAAGCAGCATTTTTCCAAAACTGCCTGACCCAGAGATTGTTTTGGATAAAGAAATAGGCAGTTTCAAGATGGAAAACAGAAAAGATTGATATTTTTGCTCTTTAGCAGAGATGAACACCACTGATGTTATTCCCATGATCTATAGGGTATGAACTCTCTACATTCTCTTCCAAAAGATAGTAACCAATTATATGTGCTAACAATGTAAGTGATTTCTCTCTTAGGTTACTCTGGCTTGAGAAAGATTTCTCTGTTCTTCAGTCTATTAGAAAATAGTTTTTTTTAGAGGAAAAAGGTCTAGCCATTGAATTTTAGTCCGGTGAGCTTCACTATCCAACAACGCTTTAATGCCCTGACAAAAGGGATGGTTTGTGAATACTTAGAAAGGGAAGCAATGGTCACTGAAAGCAAGTATGTCACTGTTTAGAATAGTTCCTGCCAGCCCTTCTTTTTATGAGAAAGATGATTGGAAGAAATATCATATACATAATCAACTTGGAATTCAGTAAGGCATTTGCCAAAATCAGCTATTATATCCTTGTAGAAAACACAGAGAGATGTGGACTGTCAATATAGTGAGGTGAATTGAGAACTGATTGATTAACTAAATCCAAAAGGCAGTGAATAAAGGATCAGTATCAGTCTGAAGAGATGTTTCTAGTGAATCCTTTAAATACATGCCTTGGCTTTAGTCTCTTCTACATTGTCTTAAGGAGTCTGATGAAGATATTTAACATAACTATTCATTTTAATGATAACATAGAGAAATGAGAACCAATACATTGGACAACACAGTTCAAATTCAAAGATATCTTGGTGACCTAATATGATGAGTTGCATACAATTAAATTTAACAGGAAAATGTAAAGACCTACTTTGGGTTTAAAAAACAACAGAAGCAGCAATGGACCAAATATAAGATGGAGGAGCCATTGCTAGACAACAATTTGCATGAAAAACACCTCAGAGTATTAGATGATAGCAAGCTCAATATGAACGAATAGTGTAAAACAGCTATTAATAAAGATAATGAGATCTGGAGTTGTATTAGCAAAAAGATAGTGTTTAGAACAAGAGAAGTGATAAATGTCTTAAAAGGAAACGATAAACAACATCAGCACTATACTGTCCAGCCCTGGTCACAGCAATTCTAATGAGTAGTATGTTCAATTCTGAAACACTGATCAATATGTGCTAGGCACTGTACTGCCACATTTTAAGATGCACATTGATGAATTGGAATCGGTTCAGAACATAGCAACCAAGATGCGGACAGAGAACCATGCCATATAAAGACTAGTTAAATAAATTAGGAATGTTTAACTTATAGAAGAGGAGATTGGAGTGGGGGAAGAATAAGTATATATAAGAAAACTATATATAACAACTGTCTTCAAATATATATAGAATTACCATATGCAATAGGGATTAGACTTATTTTTCTTATACTTAAAGGAAAGATTCAGTAGAAATAGGTAGAGTTGCATAGAGGTCAATAAAGAGAAAATAACATGTAAAGAAAAACTTGCTAATAATTAGAATGATCAGAAAATGAAACACACTTCTTTGAGAGACAGTGATTTCCCATCGGGGCACCCTTCAAGTAGTGGTTGGATAATAGTTTGTCAACTGTTATAAAGAGGATTCCTGCTTTAATATAGCTTAAACCATATGCCCTCCAAGGGCCCTTTCAACTCTGGGATTCTGTGAGTTTGAAGAAGAGATAAATCAAGGAAAGAACCATTTTAAGAGTTCAAGAAATTGAAGAGGAATTGAACTCATGTCAGTAACTTTGTGAAGAGAATAGTATGATAGTAAAAAGGAAGAAAAGGAAGAATTGACCCACAATTCTGGAAGAGGAATAAGGTTTAGTCATGGATGATGAATGTGACTCCTCCAATACAACTAGCAGAATCTATCTTTCACTAAGCACCATGTCCAACTACAAAGGACAAGTGAGTACTACCAATATACCCAAATGCTTATTTTTCTTTTTAGTTTAAAAATTATATAATAAACTTAATGGTGTCAACAAAATTAATTAATAAATGCAAAAAAATAAGGACTGAAATCATGCATAAAACTCAGCAATTAGCTGAGTGGAACAAAGTGAATTATCAAATAACAAAACATGATCTTGTTCTGAGTTTCCTTCCAAGTTTGTCTGAGATTCTGCTTACTACTCTAATCCCTTCTCCCTATGTTTCTATCTCACTGGGTTTTTTTCAGCCTTGATCTCTTTCTCTTTCTTCTTATCTTCCCTTGCTTTATCTCTTCTCTCTTGCTCATTCACTCCTTCCTTTTCGTCTCACTCTCCCTCTTCCTTTTTCTTTTTCTCACTTACTTTCTATCTCTTCATCTTCTTCTATCATTTTCCTTATTTTTTCCTTTCTTCCTCTCCTTTTCCTCTATATTTTCCTCTCTTTTCTTTTCTTTTCCCTTATTTCTTTCTCTTTTCCATTTCCTTCCTTTCATTTTTTTCTTTCTCTTCCTTGTTTTATATAAGCCAGTGTGCAAATAGTTTTGGTCCTACTGAGCTTGCTTTGCAGCTCTCCATGTAAATCTTCCCATATTTCCTTGTAAAGTTCATAGTCATTCTTTTTATGGCACCATAATATTCCTTTATGTTAATGAGCCAAAATGTATTCAGCCATTCTCCAAATGTGGGAAATATGTTATGTCCTTTTTCTTCTATCATGAATGGAAGATCAATGAATATTTCTGTACAGAGAGGCCCTTGTTGTTTTCTGTGATAATTTTAGAATAAATTCATAGCAAAGGAACTGATGGGTCAAAAGGTAAAAATGTCCTCTTTTGCATGTAACCATAATGAAGGAATTACATTTTTAGAAAACTTGGGAGTTTGCAAAGCACTTCCTTCACAATAGCACTGTGAAGAAAGACACGCAGATATTATCTTTTCCAATTTTCCCAAGAAAATAGGAATCAAAAAAGTAAAATGACTTATTTGCACTTAATTAGCCAACATGTTGCAGAAATGGAACTCAAATATGACTTCTCTGATGATGTCTGGCTGCCCTTCCATGATACTGCAGCTATCTTGTCAAGCTCACATTGAGGCAGAAAGCAGCCTTGTTATTGCCCCCAGATAGAAAAGAGGCTGAGTGGGGATTTCTGACACGGTATTAAAGGGTATAGAAGAGGCCTATGTAGAGCTGACATGGCTACTCAGAAGGCATTTGTCATACCAAGACATGATGGATAGTAATCAATCCTACTTCTGCTTATTCATATGAAAACCAATGACAAAGGCAGACAAATCCTAAATGGTACCATTAATGTTTCAGACTGCATTCCTGAAACTTAAGAATATGGAAGCATAGATGCTCTTTTCACTTCTCCTTCTACTTTAAGATCATACCTTCGGAAGAAAAAGAAAGACATGAGTGAGGGGAGCAATGGGCTCTTGAAATTACCAATAAAAAATTTTTTTTGTTCTACAGTGAAAAAATTCCCCAAGAAAATGGTAATACCAGAAGGTAGCATAGTCCTAGTAGACAGAACTTTAGCTCTAAAGTGAGAAGTCCTGGGTTTCTTTCCCCTTCTCCAAGCATTTTGGTTTTGTGACTTTGAACAAATCATTTAAATTTTTTATGTCTCAGTTTTCTCAGATCTAAAATGACAGATTTAACCAAATAACTTCTGAAACCCTTGTTATGATTTACTGACTCTACAATGAAAAACATAATGTAATCCACTTGAGCGGAGGTTTCATTTCTCTGTTTATCCCCAGTGACAAGTACAGTACTTGGCACATTTGGTTTTTTTGTCCAAGTGTGAAAATATCATATATCTGGCTTAGACAAGTAACCTGGTTATAAGGTACAATCTTAGAGAGTCACTGAAACACTGATATGTCTAATGAGTTACTCCTCTCCACTGAGCTAGAATGTGTCAGGGGCAGGGCTTGAAAAATATCCACCTGACTCCAAAGCCAGCCTAATTAACTTCAGTGACACTTTACTTCTCATCCAGCATAGAATAAATACACTTAATAATTATATGTTTAATTGAATTATATTAGCAATAGCTGTAACATAGAAAGGAGAATTTGGTGAAGAACGTATTGCCCATGCTGTGAAAAAGAGGAGACATAAAGCCCCCAGATGTGGACAGCAGAGAATGTGGACTATTCTTTCCTAAAAGAGATCACAGAGTGGGCATAGGGAGAAGCTGTAGTACTACTCATCTGATTTATTGAAATAGCCTCCTAGCAGGTCTCTTAATCTCTGCTCTCTCCCTGTGCTCCATTGATCCTTTCATCTGTTGGTAGAATGTATAGATTTGAACACAACATGGTGCTCAAAAAGCTTTCTCCTGGGAATACCTGGATACTTTCTTTAGACCCCTGAATGAACAACAATCGAACTGTGAGCATAGTTCAGAACGTGGGTGGTAGATTTCAAGACCAAGGGGAAAGCAGATTTCAGCTTTAACACAAAAATTTGTAGCATTTGGAAGAAGCTGGTCAACAAAGAAATAATAGCTTCCCTATGCAGGAAGGAGTTTGCTGTCAACTGAAATGTTCAAGCCAAGGCTATCAGGGAAGGTTGACCATCCATCAGGAGAAAGGGGTTTTTCTGGGGAAGGCTGAAAGCGATGATGACCTTTGAGGTCTCATCAAACTTGATCTGTTTTGGGTACTTGATCCTTGAAGGTACCAAGTAAACTATCCAGTTGAACAACCTTTTTCCAACACAAGGTTTCCACTATGCAACTTCAATGGAATTTTGTGATGTATTAAATGCTTTTTCCCCTATCGCAAGATAGGAAAAAATTCAGAATCGTTATAATTAACCTGGTTTCTCAGAGAGAAAGAGCTAATTAAATAGTTCTTTAGGTTATGGATTATGATTTTTTTTTTACTTCATAGCAAGTTTAAACTCCCAGAGATCTTTGTAATCTACTATTTCATTTAATCCTCATTGCCACATAGCCCACAGAAATGGGATAGAATCTCCATTTCACAGAGGAAGAAAGTGAGACCCAAAGAAGGTCACCGGCTTATCTCAAGTTACAAATGTGCCATTATTGGCATATTTGAAAATGAAAATTCAAGATTCCCATTTCCTAGGACACTCCAGACCATGCAAGTATGCAAAAATATGCAAAAATGTAGGCAATTACTGAAGGTACCTGTCAGCATAGTCAGCCATCTGGGAGCAAGTTTACCCCACCCCCTATCTCTCAGTGTTCTCTGGAGCCATTATTCCCTTGGCCTATTTATAGACTTCCTGTGTCCTCCCACCCACAACCTCCCAAATATTGTCATAAGTACCTGCTGTTTCTTGGCAGTTTTGTAGAATAAACTTGCTGGTCTCTGGGGACCAATATCAAGATTAAATTCTATCTGAGTCACTCGAATTGATTTACTGATTGATTAACTGAGTTGTTCAATCCCAGAGTATGTTAATTATTACATCCCTACTATATATCTACCACCACACAAGGCACTATAGGGATTACACAGAAATAAGATTCAGGGCCTCTTTTTTTTAGAACACAATATATTTAGAAAATTGAAATATTCAATGAAAAGTGAAGCAATTGCCCAAGAGAGAAGAAGGAATCCTGTATTTGGAACCAGGAGAGTTAAATTCTAACTATAGCATTGCTTCTATATAGTTGCAAGACCTAGAGCTATAAGGCCTCTTTAGCTACAAAAGACAAGAGGTTAAGGTGGCCAGATTTAATTATATTACTTCAAGCTCATGGAATTTATATCTTGAAGGCATGATCCAGCCCAGGCTCCTCATTTCCCAAAGGCAGAAGTTGATTGAGGTCTCTTAAAGGGAAAATATTTGTCTAAGGTCATGCTAAAGTCTTCTAGTTCCAATGGTTCCAAGATTATTTTTAAGTTAGGCAATGTATGAAAAAAATACTAAATGAGAGTAATAGAAAATGAAAATTATATGATCAGAAGATGGAGGAGGTCTTAGACTGTGATAGGGAGGAAAGGCTTTATGGGGGAGATGGCAATTCAGTTGTACCTTAAATAATCATGAAATATGGATAAATAAGGAAGCATGAGGATGGGAACAGTGTAAATGGATGGTACTGTAAGCAAAGCTATAGAGGCATAAATAGATACTGTCAGTTATGTGGAAAGTAAGGGAACTTCTCCAGTGAATAGAAAGTTTGTTCAGTCAACAAGAGGGAGAAAAAGCTGAGAAAGCTGAAAAGGGATAGAAAAATCTGGAGATACAAATACCTTGTATTTATTCAGCATTTCAAAGTCTGCAAATCATTTTTCTGTATGGTAGGTGATTCAATTATAATTTCCTATATGGTAAGTGATTTAATTATAATATAGTATACTTGTATGGTAAGTGATTTAATTATATATTATATTTTGTATGGTAGGTGATTCAATTACAATATACTATATCCTGTATGGTAAGTGATTCAATTATATGTTATATCCTGTGTAATAGGTGATTAAATTATAATTCCCCAAATTTCACAGATGAGGAAACTGAGTCTCAGATAAAGTATATGAATTGTCCTTGTTCATACACTAAGAGTTCTTTAGACAGGAGATGAACCCTTGTCTTCTGCCTCAAACTCTAGTGCTTTTTTTAAAAATGATGCTCTCCCTGTGGAGGACCTTGAATGTAAATTAAAAGACTATGATTTTTAGTCTTCAGGGGAGGGGAGAAGTAGCCCTTGCAGATTCTTAAGCACCAATGGACATGATTCTAGTACTATTTTACAAAGTTCTATTTGTTCATATTATATTAAGTAGGGGTGGGTCCAAAGAGAACCACAACAGTAAGGAAACCACTGAAACATTCAAGGTATGAAGAACTGGGAGTAGAGATTAAGGGAATAACTTTGGTAATGGTAAAGGAGGTCATATGGGAATGACAAGCAAAGTCATGTATGTAGCATCCATTCTGATGGAAGAATCGATTGCATTTAGATAGTTGGACAAGAAAGAAAGAAGAGTTTGAAGAGACTCGGGTTTCAAGCTTGAAAAGCAGGGCAAATGATACTACTACTAGATGGGAAACAAGAAGGGTCAATAAGAGGAGGCAGTTCTGGAAAAAGTCAATTAGTTTTGCGGAAGCAAGGATAGGATACCCAAGAACTCATTGGGAAAGCATTGGAAATAACAAAACTCAGAAAAGTTCAAAACTAGAGATATGGCCCCAGGAATCACCATATGGAGATAATGGCTAAAGCTGAGAGAATACATGAGGTCATTGAGAGAAAGAGTGCTTATAGAGAGAAAAACAGAAAGACAAAGACTGTACTTCGGGGAATATTCTGAGTAAAATGAGGAAGAGGAATTTGAAAAGAGGAAGATTATTTAAAAAGGTAATAATTGAGTCAGGTGACTGCAGTGTCATAAAAGGAAGAGAGTTCAAGAAGAACTAGATATATTCTAGTCCCTTTGTCAGGACTAAATACATCCCAGAATACTCAAAGAGTTGTGATATATGACTAATGGAACACTATGGGTACTCGCTAAAGAATCTGGAGAGGTGCTATGGAACTAGATAAGCAAATATTTCAATTTTTTAAAAAGAAGAATACATGGACACATTAAATTATAGGTCAGTAAACTTGGCCTTCAATGCCTGGGAAAATTCTAGAATATATTATTAAATAGATGACTGGTGGTCACATAGAAAAGGGAGCGGTAATCATTATCAGCCAGCATGGGTTCATTAAGATCAAGTCATGCAGCAGATTAACCCAATTTCCTTTTTGAAAGGGTTACTAGACTGGCAGATCAGGGGATTTCAATAAGGCACTGAACAAAGCCCCTCATGATATCCCCATGGAAAAGACAGAGTAATGAAGGCTAGATGATATTATAATTAGGTGGATTTGGAACTGGTTGAATGATCAAACCCAAAGAATGGTGACTAATTAATTGATGTTAGCCTGAGTGTCCTAGGGATCTGTCCTTGGTCCTATTCTGTTAAACATTTTTATCAATGACTTGGCTAAAGGCATGTTTATCAAATGTTGCAGCTGACACAAAGCAGGTCAGGTTAGCACATTCAGTGAATGACAGATTTGGCTCTAAGAGGCATCTGTGATGAATGAATACTGAATTTTGAATCAGAAAAACTGTTTCTTAAAAGATGGATGACTTTGAACAATTCATTTCACTCTCAGGGCTCCAGTTTCCTCCTCTGTAAAACTGACCACAATACCTGATATTTAAGGCTTTAAAGGTCTGTAAAGTAGTTTCATACATTGTCTCACCTGAGTCTCTAACAATTCTATAAGGTAAGTGGCATTATTCTTATTCCTATTTTACAAATCATTATGGGAAATACACAATGTATATCTTGGGAAAACTGTAAATGAATAATGACTTGGGTCCAAAATGAAACAGGATGAGAGCAGGATGGATATAACCTTTGGGATACTGTAAAGTTCTTTTAAGGACCTCAAATTACTCCCTGAGATGAATGTCTACCTTTTTAACATCAATATTTTTACATCAACATCAATTGTCTAGTGAATTTAATTCAATGCAATGCAACAAGTGTTGATTAAATAATTAACTATTAGGTGTGAATCATTGTGCTTAATTGATGGGAATTTTTAAAAAATAGTTCTTGCCAATAACAGTTTTATATTTTAATGAGAGGTGGGTGGGGGAAATTAAACACACACATATCTCCAAAGCACATACAAAATAATTCAAAGTGATATTAGGTGGCAGAGAGAGCACTACTATATGGTAGAATCTAGAAAGTCTTGGGTAGAAGTTGGTACGTGATCTATATCTTAAAGGAAGTGAGGGGTTTCAAGAGATGGAAGTGAAGAGAGAGTAAACAGAAAAAAAGAAAACAGACAAAAAGAAGACAGAAGAACCCCTTGTGCAAATGCAAAGAGATGGGAGATGGAGTGTTATTAACAGGAAACAGATAATAGGTCTGTTTGACTGGGAACAATACATGAGGGAGTGTGATATGAAATAATCCTGAAAAGTTAAGTGGGAGTCAGATTATGAAGGACCTTAAATGTCTAGTTGAGAATTTTATATTTTATACCATAGACAGTAGGAGTCATTAAAGATTTTTGAGTTGGGGGGGGACCAGATCTTTACTTTAATAATAACAATTTGCCACTTGTGTGGAGGATAGACTAAAGAATCCCCTCCTGAATTAGGAATACCAATTAAGAGGCTCTCATAACAGTTCAGGAGAGAAGTAATAAGAGTCTGAAAACTAGGTAGAATCAATGTGAAAAAAAAGAATGGGATCACTGTGCAATGTCATGGAAAGAGAATCAATGAGACTTGACAATTGACTCCATGTGTAAGGCAATGTTGGTGATAGTAAGGGAGAATAAGGAGAAGAAGTTGATTTTAAGACTGTGAACCTGAAAAGGTTATGCTCTTAACAATACTGGAGAAATTTAGAGGAAGGAAGAACTTGGGAGATGAGTTCTCTTGAGGGCATACTGAATTTGAGATTCTTATAGAACATCCAAAGAGAAACTATGAATACAAAAAGGGCCTGAAATTTAGAACAGATGTTTGAGGTAGTTAGTGATTATTGATGGGTATTTGTTTTGGAGAACACTGTATATGATTTTACTAGATTATAGCTTTCTTGAACATTATGGTTTCTTAAGACTAGAATTTAAAAGATACCTAAAGGATAAAGGAGAGGAATATAGCAGGAATATAGCTATATAAGCAAGGGGTTATAAAGGAAAAGAGAAGAAAATTTATTAACAAAGAAATCTATGAATAAAAAAGAGGAACTGATCATGTAGAAATGGTAAATAAAGCCTGATGGATTGCTTATGAATTCCATTTGTATTTTCAAACTATGAAGAGAAAAGATGAAACTTTCAATTTTTTAAAGGCAATCAGAGTTAAGTGACCTACCCACAATCACACAGCTAATAAATGTCTAAGATCAGATTTGAACTCAGGTCCTTTTGACTCCAGGGCCAGTGCTCTATTTATCCACTTAGCTGCCCTGAAAGGATGAAATCTAAACTACCATTAGTCGTTTTAAAAAACAGCTCAAAATTACTAATAATTAGATGACTACAAATTAAAGTAACTCTGATATACCAACTCATACCCTTCAGATTAGCAAAAATGACCAAAAATTGAAAGGACAGTTGTTGGAGGGGTATTGGGGAAACTGGTATATTAGGATATTACTGGTGAAGCTGTGAACTAGGCCAATCATTCTGAAAAACACCTTGAAATTATGCTTCCAAAGTTATTCAATTGTGCATATCCTTTGACCCTGCAATACTACTACTAGATTTATGCCCCAAAGAAATTTTTAAAGAGAGGGGGAAAAGAAACATATATAAAAATATTTATGGCAGCTCTTAAAAGACTGGAAACTAAGGGTGAACCCACTGATTGGAGAATAATTGAAACTTTCTATCTCTTTACATTTTGAATATATTAATAAATGAAAAATTATGGCATATGAATGTTTTAGAATATTATGAACTAATGTGAATGAAGTGGACTAAGATAATAATTTATATAAACAATATATTATCGGGATGAACCCCTTTGAAAGACATTTGGAATTCTGATCAATTCAATGAGTAACCACAATCCAACATGAACTCATGATGAAATATGCTATTCATATGTTGACAGAGAGGTGATAGACTCAACTGAGAACATGTTTTTGGGACAGGGTCAATGTGAGAATGTGTTTTACTTGATTATGCTTACTTTTTATAAGGATTTTGTTTTGTGTTTTTTTGTTCTCCAAAAATAGTTGAGGCATTTCTAAAATATAGAGAATTGACTCAAATTTTTAAGAACATAAGCCATTCTCCAATTGATAAATGGTCAAAGAATACAGACAATTCTCATATAAAAAAAGCTGAAATCATTTCTAGTCATAAGAAAAAATGCTCTAAGTCACTATTGATTAGAAAAAATGAAAATTAAGATAACTCTGAGGTATCACTACACACCTCTCAGATTGGCTAAGATAACAGAAAAAAGATAATGATAAATGTTGGAGAGATGTGGGGAAACTGGGATACTGATGCATATTGATGAACTAATTCAACCATTGTTGAGAACATTCTAGAAAACAAAGGGCTAGGAAACTATGCTTTAATCCAGCAATTTCTTTACTTGGTCTGTATCCCAAAGAGATCATTTAAAAAAGGAAAATAACCTACATATGCAAAAATGTTTGTAGTAGCCCTTTCTGTAGTGGCAAGGACCTAGAAACTGAGTGAATGCCCATTAGTTGGGGAATGGCTGAGTAAATCATGGTATGTGAATGTTATGGAATATTATTGTTCTACAACAAATGATCAGCAGGATGACTTCAGAAAAGCCTGGAGAGACTTACATGAACTGATGCTGAATTAAGTAAATAGAACCAAGAGAACATTATACACACTAACAAGATTATACGATGATCAGTTCTGATGGATATGCCTCTTTTCAAAAGCAAGATGATTCAGGTCAGTTCCAATGATCATGTGATGAAGAGAGCCATCAGTAGCCAGAGAAAGGACTGTGGGGACTGAATATATATACAATATAGTATTTTCATTTTTTGCTGTTGTTTGTTCGCATTTTTTCTTTCTCATTTTTTTCCTTTTTGATCTGATTTTTCTTGTGCAGTTTGACAATTGTAGAAATGTGTGTAGAAGAATTGCCCATATTTAACCTATCTATATTAGATTATTTGCTATCCACCTGTCAGATTGGCTAAAATGACAGGAAAAAATAATGATGATGATTGTTGGAGGGGATGTGGGAAAACTGGGACATTGATGCATTGTTGGTGGAGTTGTGAACGAATCCAACCATTTTGGAGAGTAGTTTGGAACTATGCTCAAAAAGTTATCAAACTGTGCATACCCTTTGATCCAGCAGTGTTACTACTAGGATTATATCCCAAAGAGATTATAAAGAAGGGAAAGGGACCTGTATGTGCACGAATGTTTGTGGCAGCCCTTTTTGTAGTGGCTAAAAACTGGAAACTGAATGGATGTCCATCAGTTGGAGAATGGCTGAATAAATTGTGGTATATGAATATTATGGAATATTACTGTTCTGTAAGAAATGACCAACAGGATGATTTCAGAAAGGCCTGGAGAGACTTACACGAACTGATGCTGAGTGAAATGAGCAGGACCAGGAGATCATTATATACTTCAACAACAATACTATATGATGACCAGTTCTGATGGACCAGGCCATCCTCAGCAACGAGATCAACCAAATCATTTCTAATGGAGCAGTAATGAACTGAACTAGCTATACCCAGAAAAAGAACTCTGGGAGATGACTAAAAACCATTACATTGAATTCCCAATCCCTATATTTATGCACACCTGCATTTTTGATTGCCTTCACAAGCTAATTGTACAATATTTCAGAGTCTGATTCTTTTTGTACAGCAAAATAACGTTTTGGTCATGTATACTTATTGTGTATCTAATTTATATTTTAATATATTTAACATCTACTGGTCATTCTGCCATCTAGGGGAGCGGGTGGGGGAGGAAGAGGTGAAAAATTGGAACAAGAGGTTTGGCAATTGTTAATGCTGTAAAGTTACCCATGCATATATCCTGTAAATAAAAGGCTATTAAATAAAAAAAAAGAAGAAAAAAAAAGATTATTTGCTATCTAAGGAAAGGGATGGGGGAAAGGAGGGTGAAAAAATTGGAACACAAGATTTTGCAAGGGTAAACATCAAAAATTATCTTTGTATGTATTTTGAAAATAAAAAGCTATTTTTTTTTAAAAAAAAAGGTAGTTAAGAGAGAGAAAAGAGATTTTTGTCAATTGAAATAGATAAAATAAAAAAATTTAAATGCCAAGAGAAAGCTGGATCTCAGCATATTGGGTGAGCTCCCTTTGTGAAAATTCCAGTTCATACCAAAAAGAGTTGCATGAAATGAGTAGTTGTGAATGGGTTAGAAGCATCGCCACTGGTAGAAATATCTACAATAAAGTAATCATAGCTCCACTGGACTATTTGAGAATCTATAGAGCCTCAGAAATTGATGCTTGGAGAGGATGTGATTTGCCCAGAATTATATAGCTAATGCCTGACATGGATCTGAATTAAGTTTAACTGACACCTAGTCTAAGCAGACACTCTACTCTACTGTTCTCCTAATGCCAATCTCTGCCTTGCCTCTTTCATTAGGCTGTTTTAAAAATCAAATGACAAATTATATTTAAAACAACTTGTAAATCATAAAATGTTATATAAATCTAACTGGAAGTATGACTTTTGCAGTAAAAGTAAATAAAGATAATAATTTTCCTGGAAGTTGGCAGGACCTTATAGTGGGAGAGAGTTGTGAACTTTCAATCTTCGTGATCTGAGGCGGCATTTTAGGGGCAGGAGTTGAAATACACATTTCCTAGAGATTCTAAGTCCCTAGGAGGATCTCCCTCTTGTTTCACTTCATATTCTTTGGACTTGGGGTGTAAACATATGGATTTGAGAAAAGGTATCATCTCATTCCACCTTATTTGTGTAAAAAATACTTGCAAAGCAGAAGCCAGTAATCTGAACCATCTATACTGCTGAGACAGAGAGATACACACCTATGGAGATGAAACCCTGGAAGCTTCAGAGATCATGGCAAAAGATCTGAGGTAGCCAGGAACTGAGAAAGTAGAAAGGGGCAAGGAGAGCAGTCAAAGAGTATACAGAGGCCAAACTGCAGGATTCAGGGACCAGGTGGTGAGAATGTAGACTTTTAGTGTTTATCTTATATTCAAATTTTTTTCATTGTTAAAGGAAGCTGTAAATTGGTAGCTAGAGGGCAGTAGGGTCAAGGAAAGCTTCTCCCTATTACAAGAGTGGACTGCTACATGAAAGAAAGCCAATGCAAAGAGAGCTGACAGAGGCACTAGAAAGGCTATTTTTAGATTTACAGAAATTCCACATTCATAAGAGCCCATGGTATCATAGTTAAACCATAAAGGAACTGAAGAAACTTTTCACTTCAATTCAATAATTTTACAAATGAAAAAATTGAGGCTCACTGATAATGGGCTATAGGAGAGTTACAAACCCAGGTTCTGACTATAGTCCCAGATTGATGTCAGCCACTCTTATTTCCTCTTCCCCCTTGATTCCTCAAATCTCATTGCTCATCCTTAGATATGCCAAATAGAGGAAACAGCTAATTATGACACTGCCTCTCAGGTTGGGAGTCCACATTATCACTGTTGAGAACCAAAGCAGCAGGATCTATATTAGAGGCTTGCGCAAACACTTGTGTCAATGTGATATAATGATTGATTTGGTGTCAGGTGGCCTGAGCTGGCATCCAGGTTCTGACATTGCTGATATCTTATTGGATTGTGTGCTTCTTGAGGGCATGGATTGGCTTTTGTCTCTTTTTGTATCTGTAGCACTTAGCACAGTGACTGGTACACACTCATATTTCATAAATATTTATAGATATTTCTGATATCTGATTACTGATATTTCACACATATGAACCCAGGTAAATCATTTAACCTGGGACTCAGTTTCCTCTCCTATAAAATGAGGAATATTATTCTGATTATATAACATGTAAATAGGTAGAGAAAAGAAAATAGGGAACTCTTGGATAAAAGAATTCCCTTTACCATCACCTTCTTTGTAGATTAATCTAGAGGGTCCTTGAGCCTGAGAGGCTGAATGACATTCCCAGAATCATATAGCTTACATGGGTCCAAGGCAGGATTCAAATTTAGGCCCATTTGTTTCCAGTGTCATATTTCTACAGACTATGACACCATGTTGCAATTCTGTCAATAACAAAGTACTATAAAGATTCAGCCTATGTTATTATTATTTGCCAACTGATTAGCCAACAAAGATTTATTAAGTGCTTACTATGTATCCGGTTCTGGGTTAAAGATGAGGATACAAAGAAAAACAAAAACAAGGTCCCTGAATGCAGAAAGCTCACATTCTAAATGAGGAAACAACATGTAAAAAACTAGCTACATGAGAGAGAAAAAGAGAGACAGATAGACACAGACACAGAGACAGTCAGAGATATATATTCTCTTTGTCTCTCTCTCTCTCTCTCTCTCTCTCTCTCTCACACACACACACACACACACACACACACACACTCACACACATACACACAGAAAGAAAAGGAATCTAGCTAGTTAGATTCACAACAACATCAAAAAGAAATTAGCAGTTTTATTATTCCCATATTACAGATGGGTAACTTGAGGCTCAGGGAAGCTAATTCAATTAATTAAAGGAGCTAACAAATTCTTGTTGAGTTGAATTGAATTAAATGGTTTCATAGTCACAATTACTGGGTAATTCTCATAACTGAAAAATAATACATTTTCCTCAAAGGTCTAGCTCCTGAAGGAAAAAAAAATTTTGAAAAAGGTTAAAATAATAATAGCTAACCTTGATAGATAGCCTTATAGACTAGAACATAGTAACAGTCATTTTTCTAAGTACTTCATAAATATCACATTTGATTCTCATAAAAACCCTGAGAGGTAAATGTTAATATTATCTCCATTTTATAGATGAAGAAACTGAAGCAAATAGATGCTAAATAACTTGCCCAGGAACACATAACTAATACATATTTGAGGATGCATTTGAATCCACATCTTTCTTACTCCAGACCCAATGTTCTATTTATTAAACTAGCTAACATTATCCATCTATACTCCTTCCATTCAATAGACAATAGTCAATCCTTCATTCTTTCTGTGGTTTAGAGTTCTCATTATTTTCCTGTCTCCACTGAAACCTCTTGCTAATAAGCTCAGAGCCTCCTCTTGTCCTCACCCAGCTGGACTGAGCTGCTGTTCAGTTTATGTAACTTATAAGACCTCTCGAGCAAGTCAATAGAGAGAGCCCTTTGTGAACACCTGTCAATAGCAAATTGCTTCTTAGGGCCCCAAAGATAGTCCTTTTTATTATTTATGATAATAATGCATAGTAATTGGAAATTAATGGCCACATCCAGAAGGGGAAACTCACAGAAGGCTCCCAGCTCCTGTTTGTCTTTCTAATTGCAGACACAAAAACTTGGCTCATAACTGGAGCCCCCAGTGGTACCTTCTGAGAGAAGAAACACACACCTTCTGAGAGAAAAAGCACACACCTGGTACAGTTTTTCTGATGGCCTCTGGGGACACCTGGATGCCTACAGTACAGCAAAGTATGATGTATTACTAGACCCAAATGTTCTCTCTCCCTCTTCCCCCCCCTCCTCCCTCCTTCTTCCTCTTCTTCCTCTTCTTCTTCTTCTTCTTCTCTCTCTCTTTCTCTCTCTCTCTCTCCCCTTCTCCTCTTCTCCCTCTCCCTCCCTTTCTTCATCTCTCTCTCCCTCCTTTATTTCCCCCTCTTCTCTCTCCCTCTCCCTCTCCCTTTCCCTCTTCCTCTCTCTCTCTTTCTCTCTCTGTCTTTCTCTGTGTGTCTCTGTCTCTGTCTGTCTCTCTCATTTTAATTCATCCTTCAAAACCCAAGTAAAGCTCAATATGGTCCATGAATCCCTCCTTCACCCATTTCATCTTATCCCATAATGATCTTTATCTCTTTTGAGTTCTAGGACTACATCCCAAGGCTCTTTATTCTGCATTGCTCTGGTTCCTACCATGCAGTCTTTGTGATTTTTAAGGCCTCAGGGAATTTCGGCATTATCAGAAATGAACTACTGCTGACCCGTCATGCTTTCCTGATTTGGTATTTATACTATCATTGGTGACAATAACTTCTAAAGTCCAAAAATCCCACTTGCTACTTTGGAAGCTGGAAACTCAAATGGAAACACAAATGCCCTTAATGAAGTCATTTCTAAGTAACTTGAATGAGCATGTGGGATTGACTTACCATATAGGTAGCTGATGGGTGTATTTGCATAGAAAAAGAGGGAAAGGGAAGGGATGAGAAGGGAACCATGGGGGGGGGGGGAACGACACATAAGGAGAGGGTAGGAAATGTTGGTGGAGCAGAATGAGGACAGACTTAGTGGAAAAGGAAGCATAGGGGATGGGGGACCACAGAGACTAGATCCACCTACTTCTCCTGCATCAAAGTTTGGTTTGGAAAAGTCCATTATGGCCATTCCCTTTACTTCCACCTAGACAGGGCAAGCAATATGGGGAGTACTCCCTATAGAAAATGAGACCCAGAGAGACATAACCTAAAGGATTGTTGTCAGAATCATCCATCCAGTGGGCTGCAAGTAAGAGGGGAGAAGCCAGTACCAAACTCTGCTTTGTCTCCTAGAAAAATGTCTTATTCATGTCACAAGATCAGAGGGACAAACACAGTACATAAGGTAGAAATGAGAAGAAAATGTAAATTCTATAGAAGTACTTAAGAAGTCAGACATCATTATAGCACCAATGAGGTTAACTACAGCCACCTTATAGAGTGACCCACCTTCTTTAAAAGCCCCTAATCCATTCCCAACACTGGCTACAAATGGCCTCCAATGTCATAGTTATAAGATGAGAATGTTGGACTAGATGGCCCCTGAAGTGTTTTTCAGTTCTGGATCTATGATCCCATCATCTTCTACTCAAAGAAAATTGGTATGCCTAGCTCCTTTTCCATTAGGTAAGTTTTTAAAAGTTTTATACAATTCCAAAAACTCCATAATCATTTCCTGATGCATCACTCCCTTACCCCCAACTTCAACACACCTTCCCTTGTAACAAAGAAAGACAAATAAAATCATTCCACATTTGGCATCTACATCCATAGTGTTCACTTCTTTATGGATTCAATTTTTGTTAAATCATCTCTTCTGTTAGATAAAAATAAATTATTGTTATAACTATCCAGAGTTTGACTGCCTTTTGATGTTACTTTTGTTGTCAGTGTTATCCTCATTCTTGGTTTTGCTTATTTTATAGTATGACTCACAAGTCTTCTGATACTTTTCAGACTTCCATGTTTCTTATTTCTTTGAAATAATACTTCTTACATTCATATACCACAGATTATAAATCTATTTTCCATTTAACTGGCACCACTTAGCTTCTAGTTTTTGTTTTGCTACTATGACTAGTAGTTCTATGATTTATATTGTGAGAAATAAGAAATGTTTTTCTTCTTGTCTTTGAATTACTGCAGGAATCTGTCCAGTATGATAATCATTATGTCAAAGAATATAAGTAGTTTAGTGATTTTTCCCATATAATTCCAAATTGTTTGGTTAGACCACTTTACAGATCCAGCAACAGTACATTATTGTGTTTGTCTTCCTGCAGCCCCTTCAACATTGATTATTTCTGTCATTTATCATCTTTAGTTAATAATTCTTTTGAAAACATTCTTTTCATATCTTTTGCCCACTTATAACTTTGAGCAGAAAGAGCTATCCCATCCTCTTTTCCCTTAGGAGCTCTGTGAAGATAATCTGTCATTTCTGGTGTTTAGAAAGGCTGAATTCTGCCCTACACTGGTCTTAGTAAGTATGCAAAGAAAAGCTTCAGAAAGCATTTAGGGAAGGTGGCGATATCAGTTTACAGTTTCTTAATATTTTGATAGAGACTTCCTTAGCCCAATTCCCATGTCTTTTGGTTTGTCTCTGGTACTTGTGCTTCTACCTAAATGTTCTCTTTAGATACTGTCTTTTCTGCTGTCTTTTTGGACAAGAGGGAAATGTGGGCTAAATATTAGTCAGTAGTGTCTTTTAGTTGGTCTCTGGTGCTTGTGCTTCTACCTAAATTCTCTCTTTAGATACTAAATCTTTTCTTCTCTCTTTTTGGACAAGAGGGAAATGTGGGCTAAATATTAATCAGCAGTGTCTTTTAGTTGGTCTCTGGTGCTTGTGCTTCTACCTAAATGTTCTCTTTAGATACTGTCTTTTCTGCTGTCTTTTTGGACAAGAGGGAAATGTGGGCTAAATATTAGTCAGTAGTGTCTTTTAGTTGGTCTCTGGTGCTTGTGCTTCTACCTAAATTCTCTCTTTAGATACTAAATCTTTTCTTCTCTCTTTTTGGACAAGAGGGAAATGTGGGGTAAATATTAGTGGGTAGGCTGTAACAAAAATTCTTTTCATGAATGGATAGTACTAGATTATGGAGGTCCTTTCCAACTCTCAGAATCTGTGATTCTGATCCAGCAGAACAATTGGACTAGAACAATTAATGGATAAATGACAACTTGGTGACCAGTATAGCACCCTCAGGCAACGATTCTTGGTCCCAGAAAGTTCACTATGAAAGCATCAATCTAAGCAAATTTGCAGTTGATCAGAAGCTTAAGAGGGATAGCCAACAGGTGTGATCAAGATATGAACAGATCTTGACAGGAAGGACTGATGGGCTGATCTAACAAGATAAAGATGAATAAGTATAAAGTCATGTGAGTTTTTTTTTAATTGGTTTCTCTGGTCATCAAGTATAGAGAGCAGTTTGTGTAAAATAGTTCTGAGGAATTTAATGGGTTGGTAGTTCTATAAGTCATATAATATGACAGCCAAAAAAGCCATTGAAATCTTCAATTTTAAAGACCTGTCACTTAACTTTTGTGAATATTCCTTCCATCATTGCAGACTGAAATCCTTTCATAACTCAATCTATGGTTTTTGAAAGTTGTTGTGGCTGAAGAATTCATTACCCTGTGCCAATTTAGTGGAGACTTTCTCCAAATTTAGCTAGACTGGTCCTCAGACAACAGACATCAATAGATCCATACTTGAAATATTTCCAAGTTTAGCAAGAATTTCCAGGGCCTGTTCTCTGCTAGTATAATCACACTATTATAACACCATAGATCAAAACATTAATGGAGGAATAAGATTATAGGGTGCATTAATAGAGAAAGTTTATCCCAAACAAGAGTCCCACTATCCTTTAACCTTAGAATATTTAAAGAAAGACACTGGGGGCAGTTAGATGGCACAGAAGTTAGAGCACCAGACCTATGGTGAGGGGGAACTGAGTTCAAATCTGGTCTCAGACACTTAATACTTACTAACCAAGTGGATCTGGACAAGTCACTTAACCCCACATGCCTCACAAAAAAAAAAAAAATTGAAATCCTAGAGGGTAATCATTGGAGGGTGATCAGCCAATAACAGTTTTATAAGAAAGAATTAAAGAAACTTTGGGCATTTACCCTTAAGAAAGAAAAATCTCTTCTTGAGTAGTGAAGAATATAATAAATGATCTTCACATATTTGAAGAGTTGTCATAGTAAAAGAGATTAGATTTGTTTAGATTAGCCCCAAAGGAAAGATCTATAAGTCACAGAAGGAAATTACCAACGATTTGAGCTTTCTGTAAAAAAAATATCCCTGAACAATTAAAAACCATCTCAAACTGAAACCAATTGGTAGAAGGAAATTTCCCATTGCTAGAAGTCTCTAAACAGAGGCTAGATAACTTACTAGGAAATATTGAGAATATTTCTGCTGAAATCCAAGTTAGACTAAATGTCTTCTGACATGCTTCAGTTCCCAGATTTTGATTCTATAAAAATCACTGTTAATATTTACACTAGGCATTACTGTTTACAAAATATTTTCTCCCAACAATTATGTGATTGTTAACCAGGTAGATTGAGTGAAGCTTCCAAAGTCAAGGAACATGAATTAATGAGGCAGCTATTATTGTCACATTTTCCATCTACATCTTGACCTTACAGCTAGTCATGACTCTTGCATGAAATAGATTATCTAATAAGCCCTAAATAGTCCTCCCTTGAGCTCATATTCCTCTGAAAATAACTACTTTTACCCAAAATAGAGGCCTTGATGACTTCCTTGGGGTCCCTTTTGTGGTCTGTGAAGTAGACCATGCTTCCTACTAATCTATTCTGGATACTTTATTCTCTGTCCCATAGTTGTCCCCCTCTCTCCACTTACAACATCACATCCTGGAATAATGTTCAGAGGTCACAAATGGTGAAGGAATATATACATTTTTGAACTGTATCCAGAGATTAGACTACCTTGACTGGAAAGTATGCACAATGCAAGTAAGCCACTATGTATAGCTAGCCCTAGATCATGTTTCCCATTCAGCCAATCCAGACATGGGGTACACACTACCTCCCTCCTATTTTCCAACTCTTGTTCTGGGAAAAGTCATAAAAATCAATCCCTCTATGGCTTTATTAAAGAACATGACTACCTAAGGATGCTATTTACAGCTATCACTGTCAAACATATGTTGTCTTCTCCCAAAGGGAATGTAAGCTCCTTGAGGGCAAGGACTGTCTCACTTTTGAATGTGCACCCCCAGCACCAAGCTAGTGAATGCCTGCCATATAGTAGGAAATGTCTTTCCTTCCTTCATTTATTCACTCCACACCTAGTTGCTTACCACAATATACAAGAAGTCCAAAGCAAAGTCCCTAAACTGTTGTCCTCAATGGGGATTTCTGTGTGATCTCTGAGCTCACAGATACAGCCTGCAGGCAACATTAGCTTGGCAATGAATTATCTCTAATGGTCTTGTTCTCTGTAGAATTATTCTTTTAAGTCCCTGTCACATTATATGCAAGTGCACACACACACACATACACACACATTTAGGATAAAATTTTTTTCACCTGTTAAAAAGCATTTGAGCTGCCAATAGGAAGGAAAAGGAGATTTTCCAAAGGGGAAAGGCTAGGAGATCATGATAAGTAGGGCTTTTTGTAAGCCAGAGAGTGTCTAATGACAAAGAGGGGAAAATTGAAGTTCCTGTAGTTCTTGCTCATTAATAGAGGCAATGTGGCTACATAGAACTTGGGATCATGAGGACCTGGATTCAGATGCCACCTGAAATGATTCATTACTGTGTGACCATGGACAAATAACTGAAAATCTCTGAATTTCTATTTCTTAATCTGTAAAATGGGAACAAGAATACCTGGAGTATATCTCTTTTATGGAAGAACATGGATGACAGTCATAGGTTGAAATGCAACATGCCTTTTTAAAGGAGATAACCACAAGGATGAGATTTTAGGCTTGTTTATTGAAACATCTACTTCACAGATTATGGGAGGCTCAAAGACTCTGTAAAATGTAAAGTTCCATGTAAATGCCAGTTACTATCACCCGCTGCCTTTGAAGCAAGTTACTTAATCTGAGCTTCAGTTTATTCATATATTTAATTGGTAATAATGCTTACTTACACTGCATATCTCATAGGGTGGGTATAAAATAAATGTTTTTTATCCCTTATAGTGTATAAAAGTAATAATCATTTTTACAGAGGGGAGCGGGGCCCTCAGAATCACACTTTCAGGCATAAGTCCAGCCACATTAGTCTAGAACCAATTATCAATGGCAGCCTATCCCAGGGACTTGATCCCCACAGAAGCCAGAATATTAGCAAGAGACCTTGACTTTCTTGTAGAAGCAACATGATGTAAGGGAAAGGCCATTGTCCTGGCTGGCAGAAGATCTGAGTTTAGGTCCACACTTTCCCACTTACTAATCATGTGAAATTGAACAAATCACTTCTTGATTCTTTATCAAAGAAAGTCCTTGAGTATCAAAAGAGTTAAAACTCACCTCCTTATCGTGGCCTGAACCAGATTAAAAATAATTGGGAAATGTTTAACAAAACAAATAAAAAATACAACACAACATGAATAATATTAATTTATGTTTTTAAGAGTCAATCTAGAGATTCATTTCTGTTTGAGTCTGACACTGTGCAGCAAGGAAACCTCTAAGATTTGTTTAAGCTCTGACATTCCCTGGTTCTTCTGGGGTAGTCCCTAAGAAGAAGAACTAAAAGGGGAAGTGCACGCGCGTGCGCGCACACACACACAGTATTGTTATCCTGGAGACAAAGGATGGTCCCCCTGAGTGATGAATCTTCCCTGAGTTCCCTCTATCTAGTCATCCATTTCCTTTGTGGTCTTTTGTATCTTAACACCTCTTCAGGCCTCAGTTTCTTCAACTATTTTGACTCTTTAGGTAGAGTTCTAGACTCAAAGTGAAGAGGATCTGAACTTGAATCCTCCCTGAAACACTACCTGTGTAAGCCTCCCTTGATCTCTTTGAGTCTCCGTTTCCTCATCTGTTAAACAAAGGGTTTAAATTCAATGATTTTTCACCTCTGAATCTATAATTTGTGAAATGGGGGAGACTAGACTAGAAAGCCTCTGAGATTTCTTCAAGCTCTCCTATTCATTTCTCTTGCCCAACAGTTTGCTGGTAAGCAGGACATGCTTTGAAGTTTAAACTAACATGACTGACATTTTATCCATCACTTTCTTAAGACTAGACAATCAACAAAGTAATAAGCTTTGATTTGTAACATTTGCCAATTTCTGGGGTGTAAATGCTCACAATGAAAATTTAACAATGATTTTCATGAGGAGCTTGTTTCAGCAAAGCCTTGATCTCACCTCAAATAATCATGTATGTACTTATCAATTTAAATGTTCAATTTAATCAATTTAAATGTTAAACCCAGTGAGTAAAATATAAACTCTTAGAAACCAGAGCCTATTTTTTGTTTTAATATCCCTAGAGTTTAACATGGTATACAGAAAATAGTAGATGTTTTGTAAATGCCTTTTAGATGGAAATAAAATCAGTATTTATTAAGTGCCTACTATGTACCAGGCATTGCTCTAAGGACTTTAAAATATTATCTCATTTGATTCTCACAACAACTCTGGAAGGTAAGTCCTATTATTATCCTAATTTTTTTAACAGTAGAAAAAATTGAGGAAGACAGAATTAGGTGATTTTTCTCAGGATTCCCCAACTAGTAAATGCTGAAGCCTGATTTGAACTCAGGTATTCTTGCCTTTAGGTCCAACTCTCCACACATCATGCCATCTAGCTGTTTTCCATGCTGGATTATATCTGGACATAAGCCTGATCCTCAAAATGTAGATCTCAGAATGATTTTGTGTGTGGGGGGGGAACCCTGACTCTGGAGTCAGAAGGCTCGGGTTCAAATATCACTTCTGATACTTATTATCTATGATTTTTTAAAAAGTCTCTTCACTCCTCCTTGATCTATATGCAAGATGGGGGAGTTGGACTTGATGATCTCTGAGTCTGTCTTCTTTTAGGATTCTGTTATAAACTCCACAGGACACCATTGGATTTTCCATAATTTTCCAAATATACATATCTACAGAAGTTCCCTTTTATTAGTATTGGTTATGAAACGAGGCTGTCTTTGTCCCTTCCCTGATATATGGCCAGAGACTCTACCAGGAAATCTTTTGAAGTTCACAGTTTTCCACAGTCATGGTCCTTTTAATACAATGTCCAAGACTGTCTAATAGTTTACTCTAGATTTTATTTATGTCAATCCATCCAAAAATCAAAAACATTTATTGAGTGCCTACCGTGTGACAGGCATTGGTCCAAGCATAAGGAGATTAAAAAATAATAATGAAGCAGTTAAGTCTCTACGTCTGAAAACATCTGAATCCCCTTTTGACTGTGGGGGAGAATGATACAGATAGCTAAATTGCTGAATCCCTAAGTCACATGAATCTCTGAGCCCCATGTGATATTTGTTCTCCACAGACATGCCAGAGATAAGGAAGCATCTGAGAGAACCCCTGTTTTAGGAGATAAAAGATGACAGAGCGCAGGAAGAAGATGGGGAGGGATAGAGGGGAAAAGGGAAGGGGAGAGAGAGTCACAGAACAGCACCAAGGGAACTCATCCCCAACCTAATTAAGAGATTCAAGAAGTGAGGAAAGAGCCACAGATCTCACACTCTCCCCAAGTTGACAGCTGCTTCTCTGGGAGTGGGGAGAGCCTTCTTTGCTTTTCTAAAATTTCCCCCTTCTTATAAGCTCAATTCAAATCCCAGCATTCTGTAATTTAAAGCATGCTACATTTTGAGTCAAAAGGCCTGAGTCTGTTTCTTGCTGCTCAATGCCCATGTATCCTTGGCAAACCACTTCTCCCTCTCTGGGTTTCAGTTTCCTCATTTGTAAAATAAAGGGGAAGGACAGAGACAAGATGGTGGACAAAAGGCAGGGACTCACCTGAGCTCTACCCAAACCCCTCCAAACAATTTTAAATAATACCTCAAAACAAATTCTGAAGCAACAGAACCCAAAAAGGGCGGAGTCAAACAATTTTCCAGCCTAAGACAATTTAAAAGATCAACAGGAAAGATCTCTTGCACCTGGGTAAGAGCAGAGCGAAGACTACCCCCAGCAAATTAGCAGTTGGTTTTGAGGGCAACTGAAGCAGTGGCTAGCAGTGTTAGCCCACAGAATTCCTAAGATTATCATAGAAGGTAAGAGGGTCAGACAACTGGTCAGAAGGCGATTACAGGGGTCCCTTTGTTAGCACTATTGGGAGGATTCTGTGAAATGAAGGGGTTGAAAGAGATAATATCTAAGGGATGTTTTTTCATATTGTCCTAAGATTCCAAGTCAGGTTCCTGCCCTTATCATTCTGCTGCATAATGGCATCTTCCTTGTCTCAATCCTATATAGTAAATCTGCTGCTCTGTGAACATCTTGTATTTTAAAGTCTAATACCAATGGCTTTGGATTATTCATGGTTTTGATTATCCATGACAAGGCTCCTACACACTCCATTAGTGCAAATAATTAAGAGTTGTTTATAACAGTGAATCACCAATGTGGTTACTGTCTTGACACTTGTATATCACTCAGTCTTGTTGCTTATATCTGTATTTGCCTACACCTTTTCTGAGACTGAACATTAAGGTGTAAAGAACTGATAACTTCTTAAAGAAAACCCCTCTGACAGGTATCTCACTTTAACAGGAACCAAAACTTCAAAGTAAAGGATGGAATCCTAGTATCAAAATTTCAGAAATTAGCTACTGACAATTAAGGGAAAATTTGAGAAAGGATCAGTTCCTTAATAGTGCTTTGTAAGCACTTGCCTATTTAAGATCAACATTGTAGGGTAATTTAACATTGGGATTGCAAGGATTACTGTAAGCTTCTGGAACAATGGACACATCCTAAAGGCAAGCCTTATTTCATGGATGTTTTGTAGCTTTGGTCTATTCATGATCCATCTGGCTGAAACTCCTTACTTTGCAATTTGGCCTCTTATTCTCACACTTTCCTCTTAGTTCCACCTTAGGGTCAGTGACTACACCTGGTCCTTACTTCTAACTTCAATGAATGTATGGATGAGTTGGAGGCTAAGTGTAAGTAAGAAAAATCCAAAGAACTACCCTTTAATTTCCTGAAAGGGTTACATTTTAGAGCCTACAACTATTTGACAGCAAGATTGGAATAAGAGGAAAGAAACAAGAAGTTCAATTCACTTGTGGTCAGCTGTGACCCTATGACTGTTCTACCCAACTGGACAAAAGTATTGCTGTTTTAGTGCCAATGCAGAGAGTTGAGGTGTAAGAATACCCTTCTGGTCAGCATAGGTTCAATGTGAAAGAATTCACGAACCTGAAATATTAATGGCAAAAAAAGGAAGTTTTATTGTTGGCACTGCAGAAGCCAGCTTTGCTAGAAAGACTGACTTCCGAGTGGTAAGTTCCTGGCAGAGAAATTATTGCTGAGAAGAGAATGTCTTCACAGCAGGCAGGAGTCCTGGCAGGAGGCTATGCCAAGGAAAAGTTCCTTGACCATAGCCCTGCTTTGGCTTCTGCAAAGAAATGAGTTTAAAATTGCCCTATAATAGGAAATCTAAGACAGAAGTTTCAATTGAATGAAATTCCTTCAATGTTGTCACTGCCCTCAGGCCTAGATACCTGGAGTTTAAAGCCACTCAGTATCAGACCCAGCTATCCCAATTGAATGAAAATCACTTTGAAGGCTTCCTGAATGAGGATCTGGCTACCAATAGGAGGGGGTGATTTGCCTTAGAAAAGCCCACTTGAATGACACCACTGAACTTGTCTGGGAAGATATGCTTTCCTAGGAGGGCCCGAGACTTCCTTCTTTACAGATCAAAGGGGACACAGCTTAAAGGGGACACAGTTTCCCCCCTGTCAAAGGCTCAGGTTCCTCTATAATTGTCAAGTACTGAGGTACAAATAATGGTCAAGTCAGTAAATGGCATCGCCAAAAGGAAGGAGAAAGAAGAGAAGAGGGAAGGAGGGAGGGAAGAAGGGAAGGAAGGAGAAAGGAGGGAAGGAAGGAGAAAAAGAGGGAAGGAAGAGAAAAAGAGAGGGTGGGAGGAGGGAAAGAGACAAGGAAGAAAGGAAGGATAGAGAAAGAAAGTCATTAAGGGCTTTCTATATGTCAGGCACTGGAAATACAAGCTGAAAAGTGAACAGTTTCTGTTCTCAAAAAACTGGGGAAGATAATAATAATAGCTTATATTTATACAGTGCTTACTATGTGCTAGAAAGTGTTCTGGATGTTTTATAATTATTATTTTATTTGATCCTTAGAATAAAAACCAATTAAAAAAACCTTGGAAGCAAGTACTATCAATATTCCCACTTTACAAATGAAGATACTGAGGCATAGGTTAAGTGACTTACCTAGGGTCACAAGCTATTAAATGTCTGAGATAAAATTTGAACTCAGGTCTACAGTCATACATTAGCCTTCTCCATAAGAATCAAGGAAGTAGAGAGATGAAAATGACCTTATGTGGCAAATATTAAAAGAAATAACCAAGGAAGCAAATTTTGAGCATCTAAGCATTTCAATTTATTAAGCAATGGCAATTTCCAACAAATCAGGACTAGTAGCCTTCTTCGGTTTAAAATTGGACCCTTAATATGAGGGGAGATGGATTTTTATACATGAAAAGCAATTAATCAAATAAGGCCAATTAATTAAAAGGAAACAATTAACTAAGCTGCAATATTAGGTAATCCATTTTTTAATTGAAAAAAAAAAACTGAGAACTTTCCAAGTAGGGAGCTGGAGAGTGAACAAGTGCAATTCCCTGAAATCAGAAAAGAACATTGATGTACCACTCTTCTCCCTTTTAAGGATCTGTATTCAATCAAAGGAACAAGGACACAGTAACTGATTGACCAGTTGGGCCCCCAGTATGGAGCCAGTTTTCAGATAATGCATGTGTAATTGTGAAAAAAATTTGGTTTCTGCTTAGCATAACCTGGATCCTTAGTTAAAGGTCTCTAAGCAGCAGGTAGGTATAGTCCAGTTTCCCACCATGCAGGGCTAGATTTAAACAATGCAGTAATTTTTTTCTAGTTCCCATACTTGAATAAAGTTTTCTTATAGGACAGAAATCAGACTAGAACCATAACTGAATAGAAAGGGAGCTGAGCTACCTCCCAAATTGGATGGAATCAGTGTGGTTCATTAAATTCCCACAATTAACCACTTGCTACCCTAACTTAGAAATCATCTAGTTGACCTCTTTCCCTGATGGATGATCCCCCTCTACCCCCAAAAGTGTCATTTATATTTTTCTTGAATACTTCCATCAATGAAGAACTTACTATCTACCAAAGCATTCTCAAACTGATGTCAGCAGCAGCATGTTCAAATAGAAAGTGTGTGCATAAATATTAGAGAAATAACAGAGATTCAAGTCAAGGATGAGGCTGTCTGTGAATGGACAACACATTAGTAATTTATGGTTTTTATTCAATGCTCCACATTAGGGACTCTTAGCAAAGGAAAAGGACTTGGGCGTAGGAAGAGAACAAAAGGATAAGCACAAACACAATTTATCATTTTGCCAATCTTGGTAAACAGCTTTTTGCTATGCTAGCACCATTAAATAAATAAGTCATTAGGTTGAGAATAGATGTGCCAACACAAGTATGATCTATTAATTTGAAGATCACAGATGGATATTATTCATGAATCATACAGCCTCACCCACAAACACAGACCCTCCAACCTGCATAGGGACACACCCAAATAATCACATACAAATACACATTGCCATTAAGGAACACAGTTATAACGACAATCATACAAAAAGAATACCCACTAAAT
The DNA here is from genome assembly GCF_902635505.1 of Sarcophilus harrisii. Classification (NCBI taxonomy): domain Eukaryota; kingdom Metazoa; phylum Chordata; class Mammalia; order Dasyuromorphia; family Dasyuridae; genus Sarcophilus; species Sarcophilus harrisii. The sequence goes on from NC_045428.1 coordinate 538,424,442, forward strand.
ACATGGCCAAACACAAAGACAAAACTACATACAGACACAAATATATATCCCCATATGGAGACACACAGCTATACAAAGATAGAACCACAAGGACACAGTGCTGCAAATACACAAAGAACAATCTGATACATAAACATAACAGCTTAACTGAACATGCACAAACAGAGCCACAACCAAAACCTACATGAAGACATCTCCCTCCCCTCTCCCCAACACAAAACAGTCTGTCTTTGTTTATTTGCCCCTTTAGACATTTCACTAAAGCTTATGCCTTTGGGAAATAAGGTCAACATCCCCCTGACTAGCCCTGTCATTGGTCTCCTGAGATGCTTCCTCCTTCATACATTTCCTCTTAGTTTGATACCATCAGTGATCTGAGAAAAAGCTAGAAAGAGAGCTCAGGCTGAGGGAAGCACGCTTGGCTTCCAGCATAATTGCACCTTTTTCTGTGTGAGAGGACAAAGTGCCTCCAATACATTCCTCTTGAAATGTGGCATTCTCTCAGATTACGTGGCTCCAGGCAAGAGACACCATCCTGGGCACACTGATGTGGAACAAAGCCGCCTGGGCGATTCTGACATGCAGGAAGGATGCTAAGACACCTTCTTCCTGACAGCTTTGGCTTTCGGAAGCCCTCCCTGAGTGAGGAAAGGAAGTCTGTACAAATGGAAGCTGTGTGTTAATTTGCTTGTGTGTACTAGAAAACACACCTGAGGTCTACCTAGTCTTCACTGATCCATTGGGGATCCACTAGGGAGTTCCTGATGAAACAAACCATTTCATTCCCTGGCAGGTGCCCTTTCCTAACACGTGGTAAAACCATCTCTTCCTGGAGCCCAGCAGCTGTAGGCAACCACCCTGCCAAGTACCAGATTCTCACTGGGCAGGGTCTCCTCATACGTTATTGTCATTAGGAGTCCCCCTCCCCTCATTAGGAGAAATGTAGGAAAATGAACATTGATTCATCATATTTTTCAGTCTTTCATTGTTATGGCACTTCCAACGTTAACCACCAGGCTTTGCTCTTAGTTGACACATAAACAATTGTTGAATTAGCAAAATGAAAAGGGGAACTTAAAATTACTTAAGACTATAACTATTCTCCAACCAGTAATGGCAGCATGTATGGAAATAGGTTTTGATTACAACATGAAGAACGTAAATTAGACCTGGGGGAGAATTTTCACATGTACATACTATTTCAGAGTTTACAAAGTAAGTTTTACATAGATTGATAATTATAGACAGGAGAGATAGAGCATTTATTAAATATTTACTATATGCCAGTCATTGTGCTGATCTCATGTGATCCTTACCACTCTATGATACAGATAGAGAAGTATCAATACCCCCATTTTACACACCAACTGAGATGCACAGAGAGAAAATGACCCAGTAAGGTTCCACAAGTTGTACACAGCAGTTAGGATTTGAATACAGGTTTCTTTATTCTAAGTTCAAGTTCTTTCCCTTAATAGAAAACTGCTCTCAAGCTATAAGCATTACTGGATCACAAGGTGGGTTTGATAATTAAGAAGAAATTGTCCGAGCAGAATAATAGCACAGCATGTCATAAAACCTCCTTAAAATAAAGAATGTCAGGTGTGGAGAAGGCTTAGAAGAACATCAGAGTGGTGAGTCCTTAGACCAGAAAATGTTAGAGATTGGCGAGGCTTTAGAATTCATCATGACATCATGGCAAAAAGAATATTTATTAGGTTTGGAATCAGAAGACCTGTGCTTAAATTCCAGACCAGCCCCAGTGGTCTGGGGCAAATGAATTGGCCTTTGTGGGTCTCAGTTTCCTCTTCTATAAAATGAAAGGGCTGTATTCTAACATTCTCTCTTACTCTAAATTCTAGGATTTCTCTAATAGTACTGCATTGCCCCTGTTATCTAATCTGTTCTTTTGAATAAATTATTCTTGAACAGCCTTCAATAGTGACTCTGACATTTCAGCCATACATAGGTAACGTATCTTATACTAAAAATCTACAGCATCCATCCTCTGAAGGCTACTTTATGAGAAAATATGGGTTTCCAAAAAAGGTTATTCAGTTCACTTAGATTTCAAAAAAGAAAAGAAAAGGATAATTTGACAAACGCTCTATTCTGCTCCCCACTCTCCCATCCCCAAAAAGGAAACTTCCCCAGAGGACATTTGATCAAGTATGGCCAAAATGAGATTTACTTTCATTTTTTTCACCAACCTGATTTGTATCCAGGTAGCTAAGCCAACTTCTTTAGACTATAGTTTCTCAAATTACAACAAGAAGGATAAACTCATTCCCTTCCCAGCATTACAACATCAGAGTTATATAAAAATGAGCTATCCAAAGAACTTTGGGCTCTTCCATGGGGAGACACTTGAAGTTAGCTGATGTATCCATCACCTCTGCCTTGAAGAAAGGGAAAAAGTAGTCAAGAAACAGAGATTGATTTCACAGATTTATGGGGTTAAGGCTACTCAGACATCTTTTAGTTATCTGATCTAGCCTACTCACTGTCATTACTTCCAAATCTCAATCCTAAATCTGGCATAATGTTCTGTAGTCCCATTTCCTTGCATTTGATATTTAGCATTTCATGTAATGGGTTGAATACAATAAGATAAAATTGAGTAGGGATGAATGTAAGTCTTACACTTTGGTTTAAAAAAACTAATTCACAAATATAAAATGGAGTCACGGCTAGACAGCAGTTTGTCCAAAAGGATCTGAGGACCTTGATGTATTATAGGAGTAAAAATTTATGGAAGGAAAGAAGCTTTTAAGTAATCCAGTCCAACTTTGCAATATGAGTCAACACTGTCATATGGAAGCCAAAACACACTAATGTGATCTTGGGCTGTATTGAGAGGCATAGCTTCAAGAAATGGTGAGTTGATCATACCCATAGTACTTTCACCTGGTCAGATCATGTCTCTTGGCCCCACAGTTTGGGAAGGATATTAATAATTTAGGAGGAGGTTAATTGGGACGGTGGAGGACCTCAGTCTCCTGCAATATGAATATCAGTTGAAGTAACTAGCAATATTAAGCCTGGAAAAGAGATTTACTGAGGATTCAGTAGGTGTTCTTCTACAGTAACTATGGATGCAAAATGTGATAAATTGGTTTCCTACTCCCAAATTGATAAGAAGTTTAGGTGAGCTACTCCTTGAATGATAGACATATGGTGGAGTCACCATGCCAGTATTTGGTCTTGAATGGAAAAGGAAAATTTGCCAGCATTCTATCAGGCTTGGAGGTTGTGAAAAGGGAAAGAAACAAAGACTCCTTTATCTGAAAGAAAAGTAATTGGTAGTTCTCTTTCCCAGAATCCTCTCATGTACATACCTACCCCTTTTACTCCATCAGTTCTTTCTTGTGACTTTAATTTTTAATAAAATGGGCAATTACCACAAAAATTTGTCTTAGTTTGACATTTCTGCTATTGGCAGGATAATAATTGATACCTTTAAATAGCCTCATTATTCAGCAAAGAAAATGAGGTTTGTGTAAACGAAGGACAATTTGCAATATGGCCTGTCTGGGGACAATGGAAAGGTCACCAGTATCTCTGAGGCGGGACTGGTGAGTTCCTTAGACAACTACTCATCAGTCCATCCATCCTAGATCCCTGTAGGAAAATGGAATTCTATTGGGCAAGAAAACTTGTAATGAAGGCAGAGTCTTAATAATTACATGTAAACTGTCTTAGCCCATGATTTGAGGCTGATTACTGCAGAATATCTTTTTTCCTTCTTCCTCCCATTTCTCTTTCATTGAATGAAAGGCACACTCCCATTTTATACAATACCTATTTCTGAAAAGCTGATGCTGGGATGGGTAGCATGTGCCATAGAACTGCAGCCTCATCTTGACAGTCACCAGCTAGCCTCAGATGTGACCCATTATATAATTCCCATTCTTACCTCACTCAATTTCTTATTTTATTGGCCCTGCTCAGCTGAGTTGTCTTTCTCCTTGGCTTCTCCCTTACGTTACTCTTGACTCAGGCTTTCATAATTAACTAGATTTGTTGGTTTGACCCTGGAATCTCTAGGCTTGCTCAAACCTCCCACTCATGAACCACAGAAAGAGTTTGGGTACTAAACCCAGTGATCTGTACTCTTCACCAGCTGGTCTACACTAATGGACTGCAGTCAAAATCAACCTCATATTTGGCTGTTCTTTGTTAGTTTGGCTAGCTTAACTCCTCATATCCTGCTACAGCACCTGGTTTCTGATACTTCAATTCAATAAATATTCATTAAATTCCTACTATGTGCAGTGTGAAAGGTAATCATGCAAAATTATCTAAAGCTGACTGAGGAAGGCGAGGGTACCAACAACTAAGGGAAGGGAGGGTTAGAGAAGACCTCAGGAGGATATGACTTCTGAGCTGGATCTGGAAGACAGAGGAGGATTCTGAAGGGGGCAAATGAAGCTGGAGAGCATTCCAAACTTGGGAAAATGTACCGGTAAATCCCTCCTGAGAATCCTATTCTTTCCTCAAGAAGAATCTTTCTGCAAATGAACACTCACCCCCCTAATTTATCTTCTGTGTAAATCCAGATTTTTCTATAATGAGTTTTCTTAAAGCTGTCCACTGCTGAGACAGCCATTTCCCCTGAGGGGACTGCTAGGGGAGAAGGAGGAGGAAGGGAGGATTGGTTCAGCTGACTCTCATTTAGGAAAAGCTGGAACCCAGTGGGACAGGAAAGCACTCATGCACCTGACAGACACAAAGAAAGAATTGTCTCGTGAGCATTTTAAGGGAGACTTTCCCTCCAGCATCTGAAACCTCTGCCTGCCTATTGCCCATCTCCTCTGGCCTACTCTTCCCACCTTGTAATCCCCTCCATGGGGCCCTGCCCTCTAGTCTCACACCCTCTGTGCTGTGAGTCACCCCCAAATTGTACAATTGACCCCTCCCTTTTTCAGGGCCCTTTGGACCACACACTTTCCCTGACCTGTGCCTCCGAGGTTTCTCTCTCAGCTTGCTCTCTGATAGACCACCAGTTCTATCTCAGGGTGGACCTCATCTCTGACCATCTCTGCCTTCTACACTAAATCAGATTAACTGGTGCTTTCTGAATAAGGGATTAGGTATTTTGGAGACCATGAATGAGGCTTTGTTCTATAAGGGCAGAACCAAGTGATGATGATGATGATGATGATGATGATGATAGCTAGCATTTATGTTATACTTTAAGGTATGCAAAATACTTTAAGGTTTACATATGTCAATTCATTTGATTCAGATGCAATTATGAGGAAACCTATGGAAAGAAGTTAAATAATTTGACCAGATTAACACAGCAAGAAAATGTCTGCAGCTATATTGGAACTCTGGTCTTCCTGACTCCAGGCCCATCCCTCTCAAAATGGCCATACCCCAACCATCACCTAGCAGCCCTCCAGAGGATTTTGCACAAAGACCAACTCTTCTGCAATCTCTATTACACCTCCTTCCATTTTCTCCAATAGATTGTCCCCACAATTATCCATCCTCTCCCACCCCTATTCTGCTCCTTGCAATCATCAATCTCTTCCTAAATACTTTCTCTTTCCCTGCTGCCTAAAAACAAACTCTTGTCTTCTTCATCCAAAAAGCAAACAAACAAACAAACAACAATAATCGTAAAAATCAAAAAGACTCCAAATCACCTCAGGCTCTTGTCATAGACATCTCCTTCCTTTCATACACAAATGCTTTGAAAAAGATGTTCATATGCATTGCTTCCACTGACTGGGATGTGCTGGAATCATTTCCTACTGACCTGCTATTGAATTTTCAGTGTGAATATGTATTTTCTTGTTCAGTTTTTCAGTGGTGTTTGACTATGCATGACCCCATTTGGGTTCTCTTAAGCAAAGGTACTGGGGAAGTTTGTCATTTCCTTCTTAAGCTCATTTTACAGATGAGGAATTTGGGGCAAATTAGGGTTACATGACTTTTCTAGGATCTCACACAGCTAGTAAGTGTCTGAGGAAAGATTTGAATTCAAGGAGATATCTTCCTTATTGGCAGTGCACTCTTTCAACTGCATTACTTATCTGCACCTTGGAAACCAGCAAATTCTGCTTATCAGGATAGTTAGGTGTTTTAATAGATACATCATTAGACCTGGAGTCAGGAGGACCTGAGTTAAAAACTGAATTCAGATATGAGCTGTGTGACTCTGGGCAAGTCACTTAACTCTGTTTGCCTCAGTTCCCCGTTACTTAAAGACACAGGGCTACATCATGTAACCTCTCTGCTCTTCAAGGAAACTCTTCAAGAGTATAACTCACAGAACAGTTTTACATTTGCCTTGGTAGAGGGAAGTTTCTTGCCTGGGATTCCCCTGCACAAATGAAATGAGGGATTTGGGCAAAAAAAGCTGCCATTTATATATTGCTAAAATGATAATATTGCAAAGCCTATTATATAACATTTGTTCATTGGATCCTCACTGCAACACCATGGTTAGGTTAGACAAAGATTATTATCCCCATTTTACAGATGAATCGATTGAAACTCAATTTACTTTTAGTTCAACCATTAGTAAGTATCTGAGTTGAGGATTGAACTGAAATCTTTGGACTCAGAGTCAAAAACTCTCCTTCCTGCACCACACATACACAAATACCACAGATAGAAGGGGAGCTTCTAGTTTAGTGCAATAGTTCTAAAATGTTATGGTCTCAGGATCTCTTTATACTTTTAAACATTATTCAAAACCCCAAAGAGCTTTTGTTCATGTGGATTATATCGCTTGATATTTACTATGTTAGAAATCAAATCATCAGAAAAATTATGAAAATAATTTTGACCTTACAAAATCCCTGAAAGGATCTCAGACCTCACTTTGAGAATTGCTTTTGGAGAACTGTCACCTGAAAGGAGTAAATCTCTGCTGCAAAATCTACCGCAAATCTGGATGTCATGGCAAGCATCACAAAGGGTGCTATTAAATCAATTTGCTAAAAAGAAGTTTGTGGTGGTAGAATTTTCAGGAAGAAACTTTGCACTTCAAAGTACAAGGCCTCATGAATGGGGGAGAGGTTGGGAGCCATGGAACCATGGTAAAGAGTCCTTAGACACCAGTGTCTGTAGGTAGATACCCTAATATATAAAAAGACTAGTTCTGGGGATGATACCACTGAAAGGGATAACAAAGCAAGACTAGACTGCGCTGGTGGAACTTACCTAGGGAACTGATATTTTGGGGAGGAAATGTACCATCTGGTAGCTTTTTATTTTAATTATTTTTTACTAACTAGGTACAAAATTTAGTTGTCTCTAAGCATCAAAGGAGGATAAGTATAATTTGAACTTTCTAAATTTCAACAGCCTGGGGCAAAATCCTGTTTTTACCACCCAAGTTATGACTCTATATCCCACTGAGAAGGTCTTTTATGAAGAGAAGGATGGTGCCAGGGGCAGTGATATTCCTGTTGCCAAGGACTGTGTCTAGGAGTATAATAAGAATTGTCCTACCTACTCCCTTCCTCATTTTGGATTCTTTACCATACAGACCAAAAAGGCAAGAATAACTCATTCAAATCAAGCTCTCTTTCATGGTCTCCTCCAGGTTGCCTATTCTAGCTCTTCTCAGATAGGAAGAACAGCCTTTTCTGACTTTCACTTTTGGACAGCACTATCTACTATAGACAGCACCATCTACCATGGACAGCAGCCTCTAGCAGAAATCTTACACAGACCAAAGTGCGGCTCCTAAGAGTCAGGTTGTCAGAATCTCAGAACTACACAGGGAACAGTTAGGGCACAATTAGGTGGTGCAATGGAGAGAGAGCTGGGCTTGCAGTCAGAAGGACCTGAGTTCAAATGTGACCTCAGACAACCTATAATTGATTCTGCACAAGTCAGTTCACCCTATTTACCTCACTTCCTCATCAGTAAATGAGCAGGAGAAGGAAGTAATAAACCTACTCCAATACTTTTCCAAGAAAACCCCAAATGGGGTCATGATGTGTTGGACACAACTGAATAAATAACAACAGGACTACTCAAAAAGAGGAGGGAAAGACCACAAATATCCTGTTTCCTCAGTACCTGGAATAGTATCTGGCATATAATGTGATTTAGGAATATTTGTTGACTGACAGTCTCTGCATCTAACTTATTCCCGAAAAAGGGTATGACCTAAGGCCAGAGCCCACTTATCCCTCCCCCAAGTTCTCTTTTCTGCTTCCTTATGTATAAAATTGGGGGGTTGTACTTCATAATCTTGTGCTATGAACTCCTTGGACAGCCTGGTAGAACCTATGGACTTCTCAGAATCCTGTTTATAAAATATACAATTCAATATCTAGGATTAAAAAGGGAAGAAATTTTACTTATATACCATACATATGCATATGTGTATGTATGTAGTATAATATAAAGTCTATGGACCCCAGGCTAAGAACCTTTGTACTTTTTAGCTCTAAATCTTACCCCTTTAACATGCTTGGGAAGAGGGGTGGGGAGAGAATACCACTGGATCAGATTTCAAGAAAAGACTTTCCTCTTTGCTAAGTCTTGATTATTTGTCTGATTAGTTGGTCTATGTAAAAATAACATATGGGTGGCTGAGAAAGAAGTTCAATATTTGAGGCTGCCTCTACCTCTCCCTGAGCTTCACTGGCTTTATGGATACTTGGTTGTTAGCAGGTAATATGGCTTACACTATCTTCCCAAGAAAGAAGAAATGAAAGAGGGAAAGAAAGAGGTAGAAAGGAGGAATAGAGGAAAGGAAAGGAGGAGGAAAAGAAGGAGAAAGAGAGGGAAAAGAAAGAGAGACTGAGAGAAAAGAGGGGAAAAGGAGGGAAGGAGGGAAAGATGGATGAGAAGAAGGAAAAGGTGAAGGGGGATGATGGAGGAAGGATTTGTAATTGCCTACTATGTGCCAAAAATTGTGCTAAGTGCTTTGCAAATATTATTTCATTTGATCCTTACAATAATCCTGGGAGATAGAAGATAATAATAAGAATGATTTTAACAATAGATAACATTTATATAGGGCATGTTATGTGTAATTTATTATGCCCTTCACAATAATTATCTAATTTCATCATCATCATCAACATTTATGAAGCATTTACAACGTGCCTTATAATTATCTCATTTGAGCCTCACAGTAATCCTAGGAGGTAGGTGCTATTATTATTCCCATTTTTTACAGATGAGGAAAATGAGTAAACAAAGGTTAAATTATTTTCCCCAGAGTCACCCAACTAGTAAATGTCTGAGATCATATTTGGACTCAAGTCTCCCTATTGCAGATCACATTCTGTCCACTGTATCACAGAGCTGCCCCAATGTAACTTATTTATTTTGTTGAATTAATTTTAATTTATTTATGTTTTTAATTTCTTTCTGATAGAGTTTAAGCTCCTTAAGGACATGAACTGTTTCATTTTTGTCTTTGCATCTCTAGTGCCTAGTACAGTGACTAGAATACAAGAGATATTTTAAAATAATTGCTAAATGAATGAATGAATACCTCAGAGATGACATAGAGGAGAACTCTATCACTTTGGCACAGTGAAGAGAGCACTGAATCTGGATTCAGGAAGAATTGAGTTCAAATCCATCTTCAGCCTCAGGAACTTATTAGCAAGGTGATTCTAGGCAAGTCACTTAATGACTATTTGCCTCAGTTCCCTCAACTATAAAATGGAGACTGTAGTAGGACCTACCTCACAGGGTTGTTATGAAAATCAAAAGAGGTATTTATAAAGTGTTCTTCTCAATGCTATAATCATCATTATCATTATTTTTATTATTAATGGAAAGCTACTCCAGGTTGACCCTATCTCCTGCCCCACCCCTACCCTCCATCACACAGACTGGCATATCCAAACCTCTCTACAGATCCTGTGTTGAGGGAAATTGTCCCAAATTCACAGGCAGTTATTGATTTCCCCCTGATTACAAGTCTTTAGGAAGAGGCTGGATCACTCCTTATCAAGAAAGTTGTAGCCAAAATTATTCTTCAATTGTGGTTAAACTAGATGAGAGACACCCATGCACTAAATCTGGCCATGGTCTTAGCTCATGAGCTATAAAACAAATAGATGGCAGGACATTGTTTGCTGACTCCTGGATTAGACTGAGGTATCTTCCAATTCTGAGGTGTCGGAATACTGGGGCAACTCTGATTTTCACCAGTGACCCGGGGAATGTTTATCATATCTCCAGGCAGGGGAACATTAGCCTGATCCAGGAGTCCTGAAGTTCATCTTGTTTGGAGACCAACAAAGACCACATTCACAGTGGAGAGACAACCCAGCAAGAACTCAGCAGGTCCTTCTGGTGCCTGTGTCACATGGGTGAACAGGCATTAGCCATCCAGACGTATCTAGCTCTGAGGCGGTACCTTGGCTACCCCGCCTTGTCAAATTGTATCCTACATGACTGCTACATTACTTCCAGACTCAGCCCCCACAGCTGCCATGGAGTGGACAGGGCACCTATGATTCAACCAACTCCTAAGCATGGTTCTGATGCCTTTATTACAGTAATCCCTTTAGAGCATCTGCAATGGGTCTCTCCAGGTTCTGCTTGAATCATTCCAGTAGTGGTAAGCTCACTGCCACTGTAAAAAGCTATTTCCATTTTTAGATAATTTTAATTATAGTTGCTTCTTCCCCTGAGCTAAACTCTTCTTCCTCATAACTGCCACCTATTTATCCCCATTATCTTTGTACTAAGCCTGAACTCTCTTATTCATGAAAACTTTCAAATATCTAAAGACATTATAATGTTCTCTTTTGCCTGAAGGTCACTTCCTTTTCCTGGGCCTCAGTTTCTGATCTGTAAACTAAGAAAATTAAACTAGATATTCTTGAAGGTCTCTTCTATTTCTAAATCTAGGTTCCTATTGTCCCTATATCTTCTCATGTTCAAGGTAAGCACCCCCAGTTCACAGGTTCCTAGGATTTAAAGTTGAAAGTCACTGTACTAGTCCAACTGTTTCATTTTATAATGGAAATGCAAAGGAAAAGTGACTTGCTCACAGTCATACTGGTAGCAGAGTTAAGACAGTCATTCAACTGGCATGGTTTCTCTTTTCACTATTAAACAGATCTTTGAGGAAAATTTCCTGTTTTTTCAAGACAATAACAAGATGGTTTTCTTTGCTGCTCTTCACCTATAAGTCTCCATCTCCTACCTTTCTTTTTTTAAGACAAGTACTATTTTCTATATGAGGACTTTTCTGCTCTCTTCCCTCCCCTTCTCCAAACTGCTAGTGGCTTTCTCTACCTTCCCTACCTTCCATCTACTATGAATATATAATATTTACATATTATCTCTCTCATTAGATTATAAACTTCCTGAGGGCAGAAATTATTTGTGGCTTTCTATGTTTCTGACACATAGTCAATGCTTTTAAATGTTTATGTATTGATTTGATTGATCAGTTGTAGACTGCCTTGGGTTCCCCTAAACATTCTGGCTTCATTTTGAAACCACATTTTGAGCAGACCACTGTCAGTACAAGTGGGGGAGTATTCAGAGTGAAACAACCAGGATGATGAAAGGACTAGAGACCAAATCATATGAAAACTGAGGAAGGGATTTAGGGAGATTTAGCCTAGAGAAGAGAGTCCCCATCCACCCTGGGATAGGAGAGAGGAGGGCAAGAGGCACACATGACAGGTATCTTCAAATGTCTGAGGGTCTTTCTGAAGAACCAGGCTTAGACTTGCTATGCTGGGCAGCCTCAGAACTAAGAGAACTTAAAAGAAAATTACAGGAAGTAATTGGATCCAATATGAGAACCAGTGGGAGGTGGTAGAGTCAAGAAGCCTGGGTTAAATCCCTGCCTCCAACATTTACTGCCTGCATAACTTTGGACAAGTGATTTCATCTCTCAGTGTCCCCAGACAACATTCTAAGACTATAAGTTGCAGATAGAGGTGATGATTTGTATTGGTGAAAGGATTATACTCATCAGGAATTCCCTATATCATAGATATCAACATGCCCTAATAGATCCCAACCCAAATCAAAATGCAATTGGTAAATATTTAACAAAATAAATGAAAATACAATAGAATATAAATAATGTTAAAGTGCAATTTCTAAGAAAATATATAGACCACAGAGATCCTTTAAGTATAATTTAGTGGACCTATTTCAATTTGTTTCTCTCTTCCCTCCCTCCTTCTCTCTCTTTCTCTCTTTTCTCTCTCTCCCTTTCTCTCTCTTCTCTCTCTCTGTCCCTCTGTCCCTCTGTCCCTCTGTCCCTCTGTCCCTCTCTGTCCCTCTCTGTCCCTCTCTGTCCCTCTCTGTCCCTCTCTGTCTCTCTCTGTCTCTCTCTGTCTCTCTCTGTCTCTCTCTGTCTCTCTCTGTCTCTCTCTGTCTCTCTCTGTCTCTGTCCCTCTGTCTCTCTGTCTGTCTCTTTCTCCTCTCTCTCTTCTCTCTCTCCATCTCTCTGTTCCTATTTATTCTGTCTCTGTGTCTGTCTGTCTAGCTCTCTTTCTCTCTTTCTCCCTCCTTTCCTCCATCCCCCCTCCCTCTTTCTGTCTCTCTCTGTCTCTCTATCTCACATGCATAATATATACACTCAATCTCTCTGTCTCTCTGTCTCTCTCTCTGTTTCTCTCTCTCTCTCTCGTTCTCTCTCTCTTTTCTCTCTCTCTCTCCCCCGTTCCTATTTCATTCCGTGTCTGTCTATCTCTGTCCCTCTGCCTATCTAGCTCTCTTTCTCTCTTTCTCCCTCCTTCCCTCCATCCCCCCCCTCTCTCACACACACACACATACACATACACAAATGTGTGAGCATGCACTTAAATTTGAGAGGCAGAATGATATAGACCAGAATGAGGAAGATCTGATTTTAAATCATATCTCTGACAATAATACCTGAAATTTACTAGTTTTGTGACCCTAAGTTAGTCACATAATCACTCTTTTCCTCAGTTTCCCCATCTGTGAAATGAGTGGGGATAATAATAGCACCAACTTGCCAGTGTTATTGTGAGAATCAAAATAAGATAAGATTTCTAAACATTAAAGCATAGTATAAATACTTATTATTGTTATTATATTTTAAATTATGTGACCCTAGGCAGTTAAGTCATTTAAACTAAGTGGCTCTCTAAGACTGTTGATGTGCTAGTCTTCACTGGCAGAGAAATCTGGGGTACTTGAGCAGATAGCTACATGGGGAAATTCTCCCACATCAGTGAAATCATAAATATGAACCAAAGATCCAAATACATACATGGAGCTTTATATCTTTATTTGTGTCTGGGCCTCACAACAGAAATTCATATGGATGAGCTGTAACCTGTAACTAGCCCAAAGGGTACAGTTGTACTTTCAGACCTGGTGTTGGTATTCCTGCCCATGCTCACCAGGCACAGACAGCCTCCCCCTTCTCTCTCTCCATCAGTCCAATCCTCCTCCCAGCTCTTCCACTCCTCCCTCCCCTTCAGCCCAACCCAATTCTAGACATGTGATTTTGTTCCAGTTCTATGAGTGATCCTTGGCAGAAGGACCCATCTGACACATATTAATAGTTTTATCCATTGCATGGATGTCTGTAAAGCACTTTATCTGCATTAACTTAATCTACACAACTGCTCTGTAATGTAGCTTAGTAAATCTACAAATAAGGTCAAGAAATATTTATATTTATTAAGCACCTACTATGTGCCAGATGGTATAGCTAGGTATGCTTGGGATCAGGAAAATTCATCTTCCCGAGCTCAAATCCAAACTCAGATACTTATTAGCTGTGTGACTCTGGGTATGTCACTTCATCCTTTTTATCTCAGTTCTGTAAAATGAGCTGGAGAAAGAAATGGCAAACCATTCCAGTATCTTTGCCAAGAAAACCCTAAATGGGGTCATGAAACTGAGAAAAGTAATTGGGAAGATTTAGCCTGGAGATGAGAGTCCTGGAAGGATGGGGATGGGAGAGGAAGGGGTGAGAAGACACCTATAGGTATCTTCAAGTGCTTGAGGATCTTTGTGAAGAACCAGGCTTAGACTTGCTCTGCTGAGCCCTGAGCCTCAGAACTAGGAAGACTGAAAGGAAAAAATTACAGAGAACTTTGGACCCAAGATAAGAACCAATGGGAGGTGGGAGAGAGAGTCAGGAAGCCTGGAACGACTCAGCAATCAATGTGCCAGGTACTGTGTTAAGAGCTGGCACTACAAAAAAAGGCAAAAAACATTCCCTGCCCTCAAGAAGCTTACACTCTAAAAATGACACAGATAGATAAGCTGAACCTGAGAGTATGTGACAATCACCTAGCTAGTACTTTCTGAAACAGGATCCAACTCATAACCTCCTGGCCCCAAATCTCTCTGAAACCTAGCTGCTTCTATACCCAATAAGCTGATGGCAGCTCCTATATCTTATGAAGGTAATTTAGTGCCCTGATCTATCCTCCCACTCCATCCAGAAAAATAAAAATGCCTTTCCAAAGTCACTTCAATTTAACAAGTGATGCACACTGTGCCGAGCACTGTGCTAGGCATGGGGAATACAGAGATCAAAGAGAAAATATTCTCTTTGGATTTTATCCTCTCTGAGATAAGATATAAGCAAAAGCATGAGGATGGCTTGAGTTCTGGGCCCAAAGCCAACCTACCCTGGGGCCCAATCCCTGAGTCTTCTTGGCCCATCACCATATAGCCCAGCTCCTTATTTTCCCCTTCGAAATTGCCTGCCTGGCTCAGCTGATGACAACATCTTCCTTTCTAACACTCCACAGAATCGCTTGCTGTTGTCTGCCTTGTCTTTACTTTGCCACCTGTTTTCCTAAAAGGACTGCAGCACTCATAAACACAGCCCCTTCAGGCTTCTGCTTACCGACACTCTCAGCCATAAATAACCCATGAGGAGGACATATAACCTCAGGGGCTGCTTGGTGGGTCCCACACAATGCCTGCAAAAGACAGGCGCCTGGCCTGGGTTGCAGCAGAAATTCTGAGCACCAACAAACGTCTTGTCTGTTCTCGCTGACCTAAAGGATTTCTAAATCTTGAAAGCAGCTTTTGCAAAGAAAGTACTGGGTTGGGCATCCTGATTTCCTGGGAAGGGAGAGGAGGCAGGAGGAAGGGTCTTCTTGAGTTTCCTAGCCCAGTTAAGGGTCTGTAGAGATGGGGGACAGATAGCTTGAGCCCCAAAAGCTGACAATACCCCACTGTAAATCCCTGCTCAATGCAGGGGGAGGAGGAGGGCGATTTCTACATCAAATAGGAGGAATGTGATTGGCAACTAGGAAGAATTTTATTGAGAAGGGAAGACGGGCAGAGCCTAAGGAATCAAAGCCACACTCGTAAGGGCTAGATTTTTCTAGGTATAGATAGAGTTGGCCCAGGCAAGTCTGAAGATTTCTGTATCCCCCTCCTAGATGTCCAGGTATTTAGGGGTCCCTCTATATATGTAAGAGGTAGGGTGGAAGGGGAGGACAGTGAACTGTGATAAAGTTTGATTAGATGGGCTAAGAATATCTACCTAGTTCTAAGATTTTGTGATAGATTCCTCAGCCTTGCTTTCAAGGTTATTGATGATGGTGTCCCAATGACCCTATCTATCCTTCTCACCTCTGGTTCTGGTATTCTTTGTTCCAAACAAACTAGTCATTTTTCTTATCTATGCCATAGACCAATTTTATTCCTATCTCTGGGACTCTGCTTAGGTTGTGTCCCCTAGTTGGTATAAACTCCCTTCTCTTAGTGAAAACCCTACCTCTCCTTCAAGCTCATGTTCCACTTCTTCACAAAGTCTTCCCTGACCCTACCCCCCAACCTTATTTGAACCCTTGTAGGGTCTTTATAGTCAGAATTACAGAACTAGGCAAGTTGGGAATGGGAGTGAGCTCTAAGAATCTTACTTCAGGCAGTTTCTCAGATCTTATGGGATCGAGGAATAGGATTAGACATGGTTCTATGTCAGAGGTAGCACTGGGGTATTGATGTGTATGACCTGGGATAGGAAGGGGACCAAAGTAATTTGCTGATTTTCAGTGTTTGTTGCATCTCTATTATTTGCTCAGCCCTGTTGTACTGGCAACCCAGAAGGAGTGTGAGACATGATCTCCTGTCTTCATGGAACTTCAAATAAGGTTGTAGAAGATAAACTCTTACCCAACAAATCATGAAAAGACAGCTGGGACCTCAGATGTGTGACACAGACTATGAAAGGCCCTGAAAGAGCTCAGAAAAATTGGTGGCTGGGAGACACAGAATAGTGGAGTCAGAAAAGACTTTTTGAAGAGGTTTGATCTTTGTTTGAAGAAGGGGTGGCGTTTTCATAAACAAAGTGGAGCATATGTCAAATAGGGAGCACAGCTTGAGCAAAGTTCCAGAGGCCCAGAGGTAGGACTGTCTGGCAAAGAGATAGATGGTAGTGGTTTAGTTGGAGTGGAGTTCCAAAGTCAGGAAAAAGAAGCACGGAGATGAAGTCCCTTTAAATGCTGATCTTCTGGTCTTTAACACCACTCTTAGGTAAATCAGAAATAGACAATGTATTATTGTTCCCATTTTACAGAAGAGCACAACAGGGTCAAAAAGAAGCTAATGGAAAATGCCTCATGAAAGAGGCAAGCTACCATCTCATAACCCTGCTTTATCTGGATAATCAGAGCAAGGAATTTTTGTCTTCTGTCTTTGAAAAGTTTACAGTCAAATTGGCAGACCCTGCAGAGCTGTAAAGGGAGAAGGCAGTGAGAGGTTATAGAAAGGGTGTTTGGGTATTTGAAGCTGGAGGACCTTGGTTCAATTCCCATTTCTCCCATTCGCTTACTGTGTAACTGTGGACTATGTTCTTTGTCTGTAGGAAAACATTCAACCATGTGATTACTCTGACCTTTCCAGTTCTGTCCCCCACAAAAGGTCGCAAAGACCCAACTCATGGGTAACCTCCTGGCCATACCAGACTCCACACAGAGCTTCTACCATAACCATCAACAAGGCAAGGGAGATAACAGCTATTATGCCTCCTGGAAGAAGCCTTCTTTCAATCGCTCTCATCCAGACCAGAAGAAATTATACCCAAGATCCTTTCTTGTCAGCAAGAGATAGAGCTGGTATTGTTGGTTCAGGCAGGGAGATTTCTGGGCCAAGCTTCCTCAGCCTGGGGACTCCTGCTTTGGGGGATGATAATATAGATCCTAAACAGAGAAATTATGATCATTTACTAATTCATGCTATTTTTTGATTTATTCAGTCTGAGCTCTAATTAATTCTGCTTTCTCTAGCACCCCAATCCCAATGGAGGGGTAGGAAGAGAGAAGACAGTCAGGGGAGGAGAGAGTCAATTCCAGTGCCTGACTGGGCTGGATTGTAATTAAAGTGAGCGCACACACACACACACACACACACACACACACACGCTCCATCTCCCATGGTTCATTAAAAGACAGATCTTCCCAAACAGGGTTAAGCACTAGTTTCCTGAGACTTGGGCTGCAGAGCATGAGCCGGTTCTAGGCAAAGGAGGTAAGTTATAGAAGCATTTTAGTTTTCTATTTTTCTGAGCTGAAGAAGAAAATGGAAAACCACTATAGTATCTTTGCCAAGAAATCCCAAATGGGGTCATGAAGAGTCAGACACAGCTGAACAACAATAACCTCTTCCATTCTTCCTTTGGCAGAATGATTAAATAAAGGAGGTGTGAGCCCTGGAAACATTGAGTCCTTAGATAGGTGTAGATGAGTTTGGAAAAAAGAGTCTTGTTGTTGTTTGCCCTTCTTTCTGAGTGAATACCATGGCATCATAGAGGGGATGCCATGATATGCAAGTGAATTGGATTTGTGTGAGAAATGACTGTACAAAGTCATCTGACTCACTTTCCCCTCTAGAGCCATCTGAGTCCTGTGCAGGATATAGAACAGGCTGACTAGAGATGACCTATGGGAAAAGATTAGGAGAAGAAAGAAGAAGGGGAGGCAAGGAAATTCCTGAATACCCAGGCCATATTGAATAATGGAGTGGATACACATGTGCATTTGGAGGAGATGCCATGATATGCAAGTGACTTGGATTTAAGTGAGGGAACGCAGTGCAGAGTCAAATCCTAACCCAGTCTCTTACTTACTATGTGATTCTGAGCAAGTCACTATCTCAGATTCAGTTTTATCATCTGTAAAAAGAGAAAAATGAAAGCTAAGATCTCTTTCAGCTCTTTTCTTTTTCCTTTCAGCTCTAAAGATATTATTCTTATGGTATTGAGACAGAGTTATAACTAGGGTATCTCTGTACTAGGATGTTGGTATCTGGGGGTGGGAGAATGGAACGTATTAATGAAGTAGTCCTTTGACCTGTCCCTTCCCTCATTGGTATAATGGCACCCCATAAGGGTTCTGTCCCTTTCCCAGTGCTGCCTTCCTTTTCTCTTATACTCTCTGCATGCCTCTATGTTTCTACCTCTTCCCAGTGGCTGAGCATGGGTTCTACAAAAGACAGCTTTCCCCATCTCTTGGTATGACTGCAACCAATTGGGGAAGACCATCCTTTCTACTGTCCCTCCTGTTCCCCTAATATATTTGCTACAGATACCAGAATAGCTAGTTATAGTTGCTAAGGAAGAAACATGGAGAGAGCTACTAACTGGACTTTGTCCATTTTACAGTATTTGTAAGACTGTTTCCTGCCCTTGTCTATCCTACATTTTCAGGCAGATGTTTCAAAGAGCTTCCCTCTTTATCCACCTGTCCCCAGGCAGCCAGCTCAGGAGAAACAGTGATGCCCACAAAGATTTCATCCATTTCCTGATCAGTAGGCCTTTGGGAAAGGAGGAGGAAAAACGAAGGGGGTCCTGGCAGGCTGATGAGATTCAGGTGGTGGTGATGATGTCTGCTGCAGAATTTGCACCTGTGATACTGACATAATATGGGAAAATCTACAAATGCTTAAGAAATATACTCCCCCACATCTCTTTAGCTGTGAAATCACATTTGTGAGAAAACAAACTTGAGGTCTGCTCCAAAGCAAAAGAAGAAAGAAGAAATTACATGTCTGGGCTCACAAATTGCCTAATGTCTATAATTGGAGAGAAGGAACAGGCTCTTAAGGGAAATAAATGAATTACAGCATCAATGGGATAGCAGCCGGACCCACTGGAGCAAGCAGAAAGGGGAACTCAATCATCTCACCCAGAGATTGGTGAAGAAATTTATGGGCTAGATATTGGGGAAAGGGGCTAAATGCATGTTGTAATAATAATAACAATAGCAATAATAACAATGCATTATTCATTTAGCCCCTTTCCCCAGTATCTTGTAGTAGCAGCAGCAGCTGCAGTAGTAGTAATACTAATAATAGTAGAAAAATATGAAGGAGGAGGAGGAAGAGAAAGAAGAAGGAAGAAGAAGAAGAAAGAAGAAGGAAGAAGAAAGAAGGAAGAAGAAGAAGAAGATGATATAATGGAGGCAGCTAAGTGATTCAGTGGATACAATGCTAACTTGGAACCAGGAAGAGCTGAATTCAAATCTAGCCTCTGACCGGAGAAGAAAATGACAAATCACTCCAATGTCTTTGCCAAGAAAACTCCATGAACAATATTGGTATGATATTAACAACAGGGTCATGAAAAGTTGGATACAACTGAACAACAACAAATAATAATAACTATTTATATAGCATTTTTAAGTTTTGTGAAGCATTTTATATATGTGTATATGTGTGTGTGTGTGTGTGTGTGTGTATATATATATATATATATATATATATATATAAAATCACTTCAGCAGGAAGGCAATAAGCATTTATATATAATATATGTAAATATATATTTATATATAGGAAAAATATATACAGTATCTATAGTTTATAAGAACTGTTCTAAGTACTTTACAAATATCTCATATAATCCCAATGACAATCCCTATGAATTAGGTGCTATTACTATCTCCATTTTACAGTGAGGAAACTGAGGCAAATAGAGATTAAGTGAATTGTCTAGGGCCACACAGCCAGTACATGCTAGATTTGATCCTTTTTGTTCTTCTGATTCAATTATTGTTTGGAGTGAAACCTAGATATTTTAGTGGACCTGGAGCTCTACATGTGTTGAGCACATGACAAATTTGACATGTTTTAGGAAAGATATAAGTAAGTAAAAGGAAGAGATAAATTGGAGTGATAAGAACTAAGGAGATGCTGCATAAAGACTGGATGATTTGGGTGTGTTTTGATCACAGAAGAAAAGACTTAGAATGGACTTGAGGGCTATTTTTGCAGGACCATCATATGGGACAATAGATCAGACTTGTGCTATTTGTCCTCAGAGGACAGAACTGCCAGCAATATGTAGATGCCATTGAGAGGCAGATTTTTCCCTCGGTCAAAAAAGGAAGAACTTTCCTAACCATTAAAAACTATTAGGTAAGGGCTGCTTCTAGAAGAGAGAGCAAATATCCTGTCCCTAGAAGTATTTAAGCAGAAGTTGAATGACCAATTATAGAAGGAGTTGCTGCTCAGGTGTTTGGTTGGACTAAATGTTTTCTAAGGTCCATAAAGCTCTGAGATTTTATGATCCAAGGATTCAAGAAGGCTTTCAGTAAGGAAAGTAGTTTCTGAGTATCTTAGTCCTGATTTTCACTCCAAAAGACCTTCTCATTCACTCACTCTATGATTGATAGGTCACATTCTGTGCTCAGAAGTCTCCCTCAAGCCTGAAGTCTAGACTTTTTGATTGAAGAAACTATTAACTTGATGTTGGCTAAGGTAAAAAAAAAAATTATACAACCAGTCTATTTTAAATTGTCCCTCTGGCTTCAGGGGAAAAAATAATATGAAAGATCAGGAGGGCATAGATTTCTATCAAAGAGGAACCACAAAAATCATTAAGCCCAATGCCCACATTTGAAAGATAGGGAAACTGAAAGGAACTTGATTAAAGTTTTATGTTGAACTGGACTCAAAGTCAGGAAGATCTGTATTCCATTCCTGCCCCTTATATATATAGATGAGATGTGTGATTCTGGATAAGTCACTAAACCATTCAGTATCCCAGAAAAATTCTAAAACTATAAAATTCAGAAGGATTGGAGATCTATGTTGCTAGAGGAATTCTCACCTGGAATTCTCTATAGTGGTAAAAGTCACAAGTCCATACCATTCCACTGATAACCCCCCCCCCCCAAAAAAAAGGGGGACCATAGGCTTAGATATGAGTCTCTGGCCTGGGTTATGTCATTTACCTAAGATCTCACAGGGGAATCTGGATTTGAACCCAAATATATGGACATCAGATACAGAATTCATTTAACTTAATACAGAAGAAAACCTGTTTCATCCCAATAAGCTCTGTATACATTCTGGTACCTCCCAAGGAAAGGTACACACAATTAGAGGATGTCTGATGGTTTCTTCTTTTGTCTTTAATAGGCTTCTCCCAGTCTCATGGGACCCCACCTCCAGACCACATGTGGTCAGAATTAATCTCCATCAGCCTGAGGACTCAGCTCAAGGGACACAGAGATAAGGGACCTGAGGCAGCAGATTCAACATGCAATCCAGGAGTGCCAGGTCAGCATGTTCCCAAAGTAAATGAATCACATAGCAGGCTATAATTCCAGCAGAGAGTATAGTTTCTTGAATATCAAAAGAACAAAAATAATGACCTTGCTAGGAACAGGCCATCCTGGTTATTGGGTCCAAATGACCTATCAGATCATCCAGGTGAGGGGCTAATTGAGGCTACTAGGCCCAACGGGACTAGGGAATGCGAGATAGTGAAGATGTGCTTTTTATTTTGTATTTCTAGTTCCCCCATCTTCCTTCAAGATTTAGCTCAAACCCCACCTTATTCAGGAATAATTCCAACCTCACATATTCACTCCTCACCCCACTGCTGGTGTCTTCCCTTCTAAGACTGCCTTTCCATCTATTCTATATCTCTTGTAAATAAAGAGCTGTTGATGTGCTGTCTCCCACAGTAGAAAGTGAGTTCCTTGATGATAGGGACCATGATTTTCCATTTCTTTGTACCCCCAGCACTTAACACAGCAGGAAACACTTAAATTCTTTTTTTTTTATTATAGCTTTTTATTTACAAGATATATGCACGGATAATTTTTCAGCATTGACAGTTGCAAATCCTTTTGTTCCCACTTTTTCCCTCCTTCCCCCAGACGGCAGGTTGACCAATACATGAAACACTTAAATTCTTCAGGATTGACTATAGACTGACTCATGGTTCAAAAGGGGAAGAATCTGCCCATTCCCCAAATGCCCCTTTTGCTTTAAGGTTAGGAAATAATGAAGGGTAACATGGCATATGTAAATGTGTGTGTGTGTGTGTGGGTGTGTGGGTGTGGTGTGTGGAGAGGGTGGAGACAAAAACTAAAGAGAAGTTTGAGGAATTGTAGAGGACACTGGAAGTGGGGGAAATTGCCCAGAGGAATTAGGAAAGGTAGGATTAAGGGAGAATTGAGAGAATTAGGAAGAAAAGATTGGAGGACTGAAATAGGAGAATTTGGAAAGGCATGTTTGAGGATAGGATAATGGCAAGGGAGAAGGGGAAAGAAAAGATTAGGATTCATTGAGAAGGCTAGGAGGAGAATTTCAGAAAAAGGAGGATTAAGTGGTAGAAAACTGGGAAAGGGAAGATGGGAGAGGGAAAGTAGGAAGGAGGAATGAAGAGAAGAGAAAGTGAAAAGACAGGATGGAGTGAAGGATTCTCTGAGCTTTTCAATCCTTCCTCCAAAACTAGAACGTCACACAAAGGCCTGATGAGACCACCCCCTGACTCTGGTAAGCATCCATTCAACCCATTCGTGCCCTGATGATCCCCAAAGGACAAGGACTTAAAGTCGAGTGATTGCATGACCATTCTTGAATTTACTTGAATAGTCAGTCAATAAATTGATCAATAAACAATTATTAATGCAGTAATGTGAAAAGGGAGGAGGTAATCTGGGTGAGGACCTTTATGGGACCACACAGCCTCCAGCTACTAGCCTCTGAGAAGAAAGTCAGACAAAGGCATCCAGAGTTAACTGTTAATTTGAAAAATAAAGACCAAGAGGTTTTTGTGGTCTTCAAGCTTAATGAAACCTGTGTACTTAATGAGTAATGTGGCCACCACAAAAAAAAATGCACTTTTAAAATATATTAAGGAAAACAGTATCGAAGATAAGAGACAGAATAAGAACTATTGTACTCGATCCCAGGGAAATTATATCTGGAGTACCCTGTTCATTTGTTTCATCTTAGAAAGGACATTGAAAAACTGGAGATCATCAAATGAATGAAAGATATATTTATTAAGCACTTACTGAGTACCAGTATATTAAGTAGGCACTATGGATAGAAACACAAAAAGGAGACAGTCCTTTCCCTTATGAAAGTTTCAGGGGAAATAAACACAAGGAAGTAGTAGTTAGGGTGACTAGGTGGCACTATACTACACAGAACATGAGGCCTGGAGTCAGGAAACCTCTTCTTCCTGAGTTCAATTCTGGTCTCAGATACTTATTAGCTTTGTGACCCTGGACAAGTCACTTAATTTTGTTTGCCTCAGTTTCTTCACCTGTAAAATGATTGGAGAAAGAAATGGCAAACCATTCTAGTATCTTGGCCAAGAAAATCCCAAATGGGGTCATGAAAAGTCTAACAGGACTTAAAAAAAGACAACATCTGGAGAACATACTCTGGTACGGGAAGTTACAAAGTTGATAAGTAGAACAATGGGGCAATCAATTCATGTGCCCTTTCAAGAAGCAAAGGTAGTGTGGCTACTTAGTAAGAAATGGAAAGGAGAGGGGAGAAGGGAAATAGGGAAAGAAAGGACCAAGGTGAAGAAAGAAGGTCAAGTCTGAAACTGGATAGATATAGTGAACTCCCATCATTCAGGACAGTATAGAAGAATGGGAAGACAGGAAATTGTCAGAGTGAAAAGGGTGACCAGGATGGAGCTTTAAGTATTTGGAAGGTCCTTTCATGAAGTCTTATTTGAAACTATTTCTTATAAGGCTTGATTAACAAACCTGAGGATATTTAATCTGAAAAAAGAGAATTTCAGGAGGCAAACGTTAGTGAAAAGGGCAAGAAGGTAAAAGTTGCTTTCAACTTTTTGTGGAAGATTAATTGTATTTGTTTTACAGAACTCAAGCAACAGGTGGATACTGCAGGAAGTCAGGAAAGACTTCCAAAGAGAGCTATCCAAAAATGGAATAAATTGCTTTGAGAGATAATGAACCGTCCAGCAGAAGGAGGATGGATGACCAACCTGTCAAAGATGCTAAGGGAAGATTGAGATGGAGGTTAGGATAAGTACTCTCTAAGGCCCCTTTCAGTTCTAAAATTCTATGAAAAAGAGAAATTCTGAGACATAAAGAAGGGGAGTTGAAAGCATTCATATTGGAGGAATTTGATCTCAGTAAAGTAGGAGGAGAGGTCAGGTCCTGAGTTGGCAGGTTGGGAGAATTAGCAGCTCAAGGGGTAAAGGTTTGGAACAAAGAGCCACAGCAGGGAATGCAATAGGCAGTCATCAAGAGATGGAGCAAAAGACTGTTAAGCAGCAAGGAGGGTCCAACTGAAGTTAAAAAACAAAAACTGGGACAAACCTGGACAATATAATTTGGTGCTTGGTGTTGAGGCAGGAAGAAAGGAAATAGAAGATAACAGAAGTACCCAGTATTGGGAATTATCAAAGTAAATACAGTAAAAGTCAAGAGTTTTCTTCTCCTCCATTAATTTTCCTAAAATATTATTTCCAATATGTCCCATCCCAGCTCAAAAGTCTTATATGGTTCCCCACTGCCCATAGAACAAAAACCAAACTATTGATAAGTGCATTCAAAGCCCATCATAATCTAGTACAATACTACTCTTCCTAGGTATGATAATCACTATTATAAATAAATTTCTACTGAACACTTACTATGTTTGGAATGAGCAGTTTGTTCTAACCAAGGTGATCTATTTATTTCTCTGTAAATATCACCCAAACTGTCCTTCCATGATATCTTGGCTCATGCTCATGATTCTTCTTGATAAGAATGAGGAAACAAGCCCTAGTCACATGATGAAGGATCTTGAATGTCATGCTGAGGATTGTAAACTCAGTTCCATAGGAAATTGGGCTTTTGAATAAGGAAATTATATTATCAATATTGATAGTTGAATGATGTTCTGGCAGTTCACACAAGTGCTGCCATTACATTTGATCAAGGTGAGATTCAACTATTTTCTTATGCAAGATAACCTTAATAACACCAGAGAGAATCTGATTTCCTCAAAGGTGGGTCACAAGAGGAGACCTGCGTTTATTTGGTTGCATTCTAGAGATTTTTTTTTTATTTACAGCAATGGCATAGAATAAATTGCCAGGAAGTTAGGGCATTGATGAAGCCCTAGGGTTCCCAGTTTTGCTCACTTTCTTTAACTTTATGTTTTGTAAGAAACCAATTTTGAACTCTCCTGATATCATATTTTTTATAGTTTTCCAATGGATTCTTTGTGGAAATGGTACCAGTTATTTAATAAAGATAAAAAGAAATGAAACTGACTGTGGCCTGAATCCCTAGTTAGGACCCCTCGTCTGGGAGTGACAGCCCTCACTTCTGCTCTTCAAGTCAGCCTGACGAATCTGTTCTTGCAGTGGAATCAAGCATTAGAAAAGAAACTGCCTGTTTGTAGGAGAGATGGGAATTATGATCTATTTTATAACAGAACATCTCTGAGCCTTATGGCTTGAAGAATCTTGGAAAGGTCAATTGACTTAACTTTTGGCTTTCACTAAGACCTAAGGAATCAGATCAGAAAGCTCCCTTCCTTCTTGATTGTTTACCAACTCTCTTGCTCTCCTTCCCAGGTTTCCTTAAGGTAAAAAGGTGGGGATAGAGACTGAAAGTCTTTGGAACCAAGGGCATATTTGGTTCCTTTGACAGATCCGATACCATCCCCTTGCTGATACCTTTCCTTACAGGAAAATAGTCTTCATAAGACCAGTGCGGGGGTTAGAGAACCGACCATGTTAGCCAACTTCTGACCTCTCAGGCAATAGGAGGGCATCTAGCTAGATGAACAAAAGATCTTTGCCTGGGGAAGCTTTTGGGAGAGAGACTCCCCTCTTTGAGACTCCCAACTTCTTTACATACTGATTTCTGCACTTCTCCCCCACCCAAGTGTATTTTATGGTCCAGCCAAACTGTCAGACTTGATGTTTCCTCAACATTAACATTCCACCTCTCATCTTTACAATTCTGCACAAACTGTGCTCCATTCCTGAAATGCATTCCTTCCTCACCTATGTTTCAGAATACCTAGCTTCAGGCTCAGCTGAACCTTTTCCTCCCATGTTAGTACCAAGGGAGTTTTGTATGTTTTGTATCAGCCTATCAGCATATCTGCCATTTTCTTTCTCTTAGAATGTAAACTCTTTGAAGGCAGGTAACATTTTGTTTTTGTCTTTGTATCTTAATTGTGGAGGCAGGAGGTGCTTCAGTGGATAGAGAACTGGGCCAGGAATCAGAAGTCCTAAATTCTAACCTGACTTCAGACACTTAGTAGCTGTGTGACTCTGGACAAGTCATTTAATCTTGTTTGCCTTAGGGAGAAGGAAATCCTATTTTAGCGAAGAAAACTCTGTGGACAGTATTGACATGTTATGGTCGCAAAGATCAAGCATGACTGAATATCAATAACAACAACATACTAAATAGAGTGCCTAGTACAGGGTTTTGTATGCAATAGGGGCTTAAATAATACTTGTTGAATGAAATGAAGGACATGGCATTCATTTACCTCCTACCAGCTCATTCATCTTGTTGACATGTTTTTTCTCCCTCTTCCAACTCTCTACTCATGGCATCCCTCTTCCCTAAGTCACAGAACAACAGGGTGAAAGAGCTTTAAAGGGTCTTAGAGACCACCAGGTGCTGAAGAAATGTTACAAGATTCTTAATTAGAAGGAACTTTGGAAACCATTTGATCTCATCCTTTCATTTGCTAATAAGGCTACTAAAGTCCAGATTTTCCCAAGGCTGCACAGCTTACTGATGGCAATGCTGTGAGTAGAACCCAGGTATTCTGTATCCTACTCAGTAGTCTTTCTCTTGCTAGGAGGACAAAATGAGACATATAGGGAATGAGGGAGAGGCTGGCCAAAGATTTTCATTGGGGACCATAGCTTCTTCTGCTGGGGCTCTAAGGGCTATCCAGGAGGAAGGCTCAGGAAAGAGAATTCACCCTCCAACTCTTTCTTCCTTTTTCCTCTGGATTTCAATATGTTAGCAGTAATTCTGCTGAGAGTGTGTGAAATCAATGAGGCCAAAATTTATGCATCTGTTTACATAATTGGCACGGTCTGGGCCATTGTCAAATAGCCCCAGGGAGTTGAACAAGAGCTCAAGCAAGAAACATTCATGAAAACCCATCCCAAGGAATCTCCCCTTTTCTTTCCTTTAGTAGAGCATTAGAAAACATGGAGCTAATTCCTCCACAACACAGCAAGGCTGAAAAAACTAAGGATGTTTAGCCTGGAGAAGAGGAGACTTTGGTGGGCCATAATACCTGCCTTCAAATATATGAATGGCCAGTATGTAGAAGAGAGATTATACTTGTTCTACTTGGCCCCAGAAGGCAGAAATTGAACTAAAGGGTGGAGATTACTGGGAGGCAGATTTGAGCTCAATATGAGGAAGAATTGCTTGATAACTGGAGCTGTCCAACAAGGGGCTAGGATGCTACAGAAAGTGGTGAGTTTCATATCACTGATTGTAGTTCAAGATGATTAGTTGTCAAAAGATTTTTTAAAGGGATGGATAGCTACTCAAAAGAAAGCTGCATTAGATGACCCTGGAAATCCCATCTCCTTCCTCCTCTCTTCTCCCTCCTCTTTCCCTCCTGCTTTCCCCCTGTCTTCCCCTATTCCTCCCCCGCCCCGTCCCCTAATCTCACCTCTGACTGGTATGGAAACTTTAAAATCTGCTCTATTTTTTAACCTGGTCTGGTTTGGCCCTCCTTGGGCAGCCTGATGACCCCCTGCTCCTTGAGGATCATGATATTATTTCTGTGCTTAATGCAGACAACTGACAAGTTTTGGCCATCCTAAAGCTCAAAATCCCCTGAATTCAAACCACCAGCTTTGGTCTCTTTTAGCAGGGATTTTATGCAAGTGCCATGAAATTTCTTTCACTAGCACTCCCTCTGCTTGGAATTTCTTGCCTCTTAAGTAGATTCATCTATCTTCCTTCTAATAATACCTTCTGAATTAGTGATTCTCAACTATGATCCACAGATCACAAAGGTCACTAAGGTAATCCAACTCCAAACCAAAACATTAAGTCACTCTATATCATTCCTCATTGGTTGAATGCTCTCTGCTAGATAATTCAATGCTTTCCAAGGGAGTCTTCTCCTTTGGGGGAAAAATAGTTATAAAGACAAAGTCAGTTTTAGGCATAAATAGAGCAAATAACAATATTGCTAGAGGAAAAGCCTCTCCAGCTTAACCCTGCTGCTGGATGTTTGGAATCTTTTCAATAGGGATAAAGCCTTTAATTCTACAAGGAGAGATATGGTTCAAATGCAAATGCCAAGAAGGAAAGGGGACTCAGTGGAATAATATCAACCAAAGGTTTAAATAATAGAGCTAGAATTCTGTCCTGAAAGAGAGCACAAGATAGGAAGGAAGCAAAAAGGGACACTCAAGGCAAAGAGAACTTCACCTCCTTTAGAGTATTAGCCAAGTCTAGTTCTCACAATGATGGCTGCAGCTGCTTTATTTGAAAGCAGTTTGGAGATATTCCTCAATGTCAAATACAGCAAACACACACCACACACACACACACACACACACACACACTGCATGCATAAAAGAATATGACCACAAAAAAGAAGTTTTTCTTAATATCAAAGCTCCAGGCAGTAGGCATGGATCTTCCCATGGGATCTGCAGGTGAATAACGTTGAAGAAATGTTTCCCTACTGTCAAGGGAATGCACTTGTGACTTTCAATTGCCCCATGCTTCTTCATGTCCTGGTACCAAATACAAAATAGCATGATCACTGTCAGCAAATTTAGCCCTAATGTCTGTTAGTGCACATACTTTCAACACCCTTTAGTTCAGTTCTTTTCAGGGATTCTTTAATTGTTATCACTCCATCAGGGATTCATAATGTCAAGTTAAAAATCCTTAAAGCTATGAGAAACTGGAGAGTGAATCCAGTCCCACCTGCGCAAGAATACACTCTCCAAGATACACAACAAGTATCCTTCCAACTTCTCAAAGAATTTCAGTGTAGACTAAGTCAGTAACTCCTGATACAGACTCTCCTACTTATATTTAGCTTTGATTGTTAAAATCATTAAAGCTTTACATTTACTGCTTTTTGAGACTCCCCTGCCTTCAACTCACCATTTATTGCTCATAATTCTGCTCAAAGGGACTATGAGAACTGTATCTAATCTCTCTTCCACTTAAGAGCCCATCAAATATCTGAAAATTGGTATCGTTTCCTAATCTTTTTTTTTCTCTAAAGTAAATGTCCCTTGTTCTTTCATATGAAATGATCTCTGGTCTCCTAATCAGCTTGGCTTCCCTTCTCTGGATACTCTTTAGCTTGTCAATGTCCTTCTTAAACTGTGATACCCTTAATTGAACACAACCCTTTTTCAGATATGATCCAAACAAAATATGGTATAGAAGGACTATCACTTTCCTCTTTCTAGCCAACATCTCTCTCTAAATATAGCCTACAGCCGAAAATAATCTAAGATATTTCCCAAACTATAATGTAGCCTCATCTTCCTCACTTTGTAACTATTAAGTTGATTATTTGAACCCATATCAAACTTTACTTTTATCTCTAGTAAATTTCTTCATGTCTTTTTTCTGTTTCTCTGCAGAAATTTCCCACTCAGCATTGTCTTATAGTATTTATCCTTTAATGGGTTTACTGAATCACAGATTTGCAAACTTGAAAAAGACCTCAGTGAGGGCTTACTCCAACTTGGATACAAATTCCCACCACTGAATCCCCAGTAAATAGTTATCCAGTTTTTGTTTGAATAGATTGGTGTTAGAGAATATACTATTTCCTCCAAATAACAAAATCCCACTTTGAGACTGCTCTTTTTCATACCTTGTCAAAATTCATCTTCTTATAACTTTCACTAACCAGTACAATCTGCTCATAGCATTCAAGGAAAAGAAATCTTATCCCTTTTCTGCATGAGAGTCATTCAAATATTTTTTTTTAAATTGCCTTGTTTTTGATTATCCTAGAAAAATGTGTTATGTGTATGTTTTCTTATATTTGTACTATATTATTCAAGTAATTGTGATTATTGAACTCATACAATCATCACAGGTTCAGAAATTTAGCACTGGGAAGGACCTTAGAATTCATGTATTCCAATCTTCTCATTTTATGGATAAGAAAATTGAGAGTCATAAAGGGAAAGCCATTTGCTTAAAGTCACTTAGTCATTAAGGAGGAGAGTCATCATTAGGAGCATTGGACCTGGAGTTGGGAAGGAAGTCTGGTGTGAGTTCAAACACAGCCTCAGATACTTATTAGCTAGGTGACACTGGGCAAGTCATTTAACCTTGTTTAACTCCTCATTGTAAAGTGAACTGGAAAAGGAAATAGAAAACCATTCCAGTATCTTTGCCAAGAAAACCTCAAATGGGATCACAAAAAGTCAGATGTGACTGAAATGACTTAACAACATCATGATTAGAACTCCAACAGCATGATTAGATGACTCCAAATCTAGTGCTCTTCTATTGCCCCACCCTGCCTCCCAAATTTACTGAACCACAAAATGTCAGAGCTGAAAGAGGCCTTGCAAGTCAACCGATTCAAACCATTTTTGAGAAAGATACTGAAACCCAGAAAGGTAAAATAATTTTCCCAGGGTCACCCAGGGAATCAGTTTGGGAGCCAGGCTCTTTCCACTACAGATAGTCAACTGTTGTTTCTATTAACATGAACCCAGAACCTAACTCTCCATCAAAGAGTACTTGTTTCAATCAAAGAGGCATAAATACTTTGCCCTGTAGTTTCTTTTGTGTACATATTTGGGGAGGAAGGAGGCTGAGAAGGGGGTATAAACACTGCCAGTTGGCTTCTAAGACCAAATGGTAAAAAGGCTCTTGGCAGCTTAGTCTGTGATTATATGATTATGAACATCTCCTTCCCTCTCCAAAGAGAGAATCACATCCTCTCCATTGAGGATTCTGAGTCCTGTTTTCTTTTTTATTTCTATGAACACTGTCATTTACTACCAAGCTCAATGATTATGTTCAAGACATCATAAATCTTCATTCTTAGAAACAGGAATGAATTCAAATTGCTTTGGGAGGGATAAGGCTCATCACATTGGCTTTCTCATTATAGCCCTGGTGGTGACTGGTTGAGAATTCAGACTCACATCCGGGGGCAGAGTCAGACCACAGAACAGGAGCAATAGCTGATCCATCCCATTTACACTGGCTGAGATAGCCATCAGCCTGGGATTGATGGCTCACCAGGGTGGCTTTCTAACATTATTCTGCTCTGTTGTATAGGGTTCCTCTCGATGATTCATGGCTCTCATGGTGATTAGAAGAAAAAATTGAGAAATATGTGTTTACTCAACTTCTGTGCTTGATAGAAAGTGAAACACACACCATTAACTATAAAAGTAGGATTAAGACAACAGAGTGTTATTTGCAAGTGATAAACAGCAGTGGCACCAACATAAATATGTATAGACAGCATAAATCTGGGTGGCAAATGAGTAGTTCTGCCGCTATTAAAGTTCTGTTCATAAATATTTGACTGGTGTGGGAGGATCCTCACTTTCACACGATTCATCTCCATGGCACTGGCCTCCGCAATAATGGGCTAAGTACATCTGCGTACAAGAAACAAAGAGGAAGGACAAGGGGGCAGAGCAGGCAACCTGGTTTGTGATGAATGGAAGTGCAGAGATTCTGGAGCCTCATATGTTAGCAGCTAATCCAGAGGTGACTGAAGCTAAACAAACAATATCTAATGATTGTACAGTCCAGACTGGGACCACAGCAAGTTGGACGTGGAGAAATTGTGGAAGAAGTTCCATTTGGCCTAGATCTAGACAAATGTGAGAGGTCAGGAATCGATCCATCTCATGTAACTCTAACCCAAAATGAGATTGAGCTGACAATAATGTGATGAGTCAGAACTAGCCGGGAGCTTTGGCCAAAAATAGACTCCCCACCCCATCCCAAGAGGCCATGAATTTTTAGTTAAATTTAGTTGCTATTAAACAGATAATTACTTAACCTTTTGTATTAGTCCCTTCTTTGTCTGTGAAATGTGGAGTTCTGATGTGCCTGGAGGCAGGAGATGTGATTTATTACTTTTTTATCTAGGTTAGATTGTCTCCATAATTGATTCTTGGTAGAATCATTTTTGCCTCATTTTTCCCACCTATAGTACAGAGACAGCTGTGCCAACCTATTGGTGGGGCCATTTCACTGATGGCCAATGAGACTTGAATGCCATTTTATAACTGCTGATAAATCTTTCTTTTCCCCACAGCTATCAACATTTCCTGAGAGATTCAAGGGATAGGTCACTGTGATATAGTAAAAAAGGAGTCCAGATCTGGTCTCGATCCATAGCTCCTCACTTCGTGATCTTAGGCAAACTACTTAGCTTGAACCTCAGATTCTTCATCTGCCAAATGAGGAGTAACATTGAATGTGCTCCAAGGTCTTTTCTCACTATAATTTTCATATAAATTATCAAGAAAAACAGGACTAGATGCAAGAAAATTTCCATTTTAAAAGGAATAGATTTTTTAGACTCTTCCTTCTCTCTCTCCTTTCATATTATTCAGATACCAAGTCCTTCTGGGTGATTCCATCTTTGAAATATTTCTCACATTTCTTTCTTTCTCTCTATTTCCTCAATTTTTTTCTTGATAAAATTTTTCATTACCATCCACATAAACCAAGTTGTAATAGCCTCCTACCAGATCTTTTTCTTCCTCAAGCAGAGTGGATAGAGTTCTGGCCTCAGAATTAGGAAGATCCAAGTTCAAATCCACTCTAAAATTAACTAGCTGTCTCGCCTTTCTAAACCTATTTTCTCATCTGTAAAATGAGTGGTTAGAACTGGATGGACTCTGATTCCTTCCACTTCCAATCTATGATCCTTTCTGATACACATTTCAAACTACTGTCAGAATAATCCTGCTAATATGGTGATCTAATGATGTCACTTCTGAAAATCTGTGATTTCCTATTATATCTCAAGAAAATTTGAAACCCATTTTCCTAATATTAAAAATTCCCCACAATCTGTTGCTATTCTAGTTTCCAAGCCTTAGCTCATGGTATTCCCTTCCCCACGCTGCATTTTCCATCCCAATTGGACAAACTGTAACATGCATCCTTCAATTTCCTTACCATTGTTCAATTCAACTGTTAAGTCCCTTTGTATCACTTAAAAATAACTGAAACACTTCCTCATTTTAGTCATACATACTCCCTGATCCTTAGCCATTGCCTAGAAAGTCCTCATTCCCCTCTTCAATTATTGAGTTCCTTTCTAGCATTTAAAGATCAACTGACATGCCTCTTCCTTCAAGAATTACCTTATTCCTGCTTCTCTTTCATAAATTTGGACAGAATTTGGACAATTCGTTGTACCTCCCTAATATAGTAATGTGAAGGAGCTATGGTGTGCTGGAGAAGAGTATGACATTAATGTTAGAATAACCTGGATTCTAGTCCTGACTCTGACACGTATGTCACATGGGCTATGTGACCCTAGGCAAATCGCTGAACATTGTAAACTCAATCAATTGTCTCAGATTCTAAGTTACAGAGGAAACTCTAACATTGATAGGAGGGATTTCTACCCTGGAGATTCCTAACTCTAATAAAATCATGGATTGGGCCCCAAAACATTTAAAATATAGTATTGCATACTATGATTACCAATGTTTATAATTTATTCTCTTGACGTTGTTATTTAGAATTAAGTGAGACTATTGTATCTAATACCCCCATAAGCTTTTCCTTCCTGGCTCTAAGCCTGGTCTGCACAGCTTGGGTTCAGTCTCATTCAATAAAGGCCACGTTCAAAGCTGTGTTTTCTTCACTGGGAATACAAAGATAGATATATAACATACCACTTGCTCCTAAGGAGTTTATGTTCTTATGGAAGAAAAGGCATTTACAGAAATAATTCTGATGCAAGGGACAGGGAGAGCAAAGTCCTATAAAATCTTTAAGACACCTCGTACTCAGGATCATGAAATCAGTCAATCACCAAGTGTTCTTTAAGCACTTGCTATGTGCCAGGTACCATGCTAGGCACTGGGGATTCAAAGATTGAAATGGAATCATTCCTGTTCTCAAGGAACTTACATTCTATCAGGGAGACAGTATGTATATAGATTTTGTTGCTGTTGTTCAGTTGTTTCATTCACATCTGACTCTTTATGATCCCATTTGGGGTTTGCTTGGCAAAAATCCTTGAGTAGGGGCAGCTAGATGATGCAGTGGATAGAGTACGAGTCCTGAAGTCAGGAGGACCCGAGTTCAAATCCAGGCTCAGACACTTAACACTTCCTAGTTGTGTGACCCTGGGAAAGCCACCCCAATTGCCTCAGCAAACAACAACAACAACAACAAAAAAAAAAAGATCCTTGAGTGATTTGCCATTTCCTTCTCCAGCTCATTTTACAAATGCAGAAACTGAGGCAAACTGGATTAAGTGACTTGCTCAGGGTCATAGAGCTAGTAAGTGTCTGAGGCCGGATTTAAACTCAAGACCTGACTCCAGGCCCAGCACTCTGCCACCTAACTGCCCCATATGCATAGAGAAGTATGAACAAAATAAATATGGGGGGACGCTAGCTAGTACAATGGGCTGGACCCTGAGCAAGGAAAACATGAATTCCAATCTTTCTTAGATGTTTATTAAGGAAAGTCAGTAAAAGTCAGTCTCAGTTTCCTTACCCATTGACTGTTGAGTCATGTTCTGTCTCTTAAAAATGAATTGGAACACCTCCTCTGTCTTGTTGTACATACTCCCTGATCCCTAGCAATTGCCTTAAAAGCCCTCATTCCCCCTTTTCAACTGCTGAGTTCCTTTCTAACTCTTAAGGACCAACTGAAATGCCTCCTTTCAGGGGTGGTTCTGAGGATCAAATGAGATAAATTTTGCATATTCTTCAGCACGGCCCCAAGGACATTGTAAGTGCTTAATAAGTGAGTGTTTCTTTGCTATTATATGAGTCTTATCTCTCCATTCTAACTACATGAAAAGAAGATGAACAAAATAGAACAAAATTCTCAATTGTAGGTTCAGAAGTTCCTACTTGATTCCAGTGGTAATTAGGAGCCAAAGAAGGTTTGGAGTAGAGAAGTGAGATGATCCTTTTTGTACATTGGGAAAACTTTCAGACAATAAAAAAGGATGGATTACAGATGGCAGAACTATTCTTGTCCTTTGTTTGTAAGCTGAGAGAGTCACAATGCCTCAATCCTCCATCATTAAGTGTTGGGTACATAGGGGGCGGGCCATAGTGGGTACCAAGGCTTTGACTCTTAGCACTTACTCTTCCCTTTTTCCCTTTGCTGGGCACAAAAGGGGGGTAAATGTCTCACCCTTGATTCTCTCTGGGATGGATTTGGAGGCCTCCACACCCCAGAACCAGCTAACTTTTGTGGAAACCCTGTTTGTATTTGAAAGAACACAAGTCAAGAAATGGAGCTTAATTTGCTACTTGTACAATACTAGAGCATTCGTTTAGCTGACTGCGAGTCTTAGTTTCCTCCTCTAAAAAATGAGGATAACATGATCTCTATGGACCCATCCAGGTTCCATCAGACAATTTATCAGCTCAGCCCTCCTTATCCATCAAGGTATCCAAAACCAAGTTTCCCATCACCTGGATAACTGTCTACACCAGGACTTTCATTTCTAGGGCTTCACTCCAAGTAGAGCCTCAGACATTAGACCTAATAGGCCACATTCAGGGCATGCTCTCTTTGTAGTTCATTCCTCCCTCTCTTGGGATAACTTGGCCAAATCACCAATCCTTTCCTAAACCCCACACTGGATATTGTTTCTAGCTCCCCATCTTCTCTTGAAAAATTAACCTCTATCATCAAAGCAGCTGCCCAAGTGGTTGAGTAGGGAGGGAATCAACTGATAACTTCAGTAGAATATAATCTCTTTGGGGCCAGGAACTATTACTTCTGTCCTTGTATCCCCATCACCTGGGTCAGTGTCAAGAGCATAAGAGAGATTTAATAAATGCTCATTGATTGAATCTTCCTTTTCTATTACTGTAGAGATTCAGAATCACTGACAGTTCCTCATTACTATTCCCAATTCATAGTCTCCTGAATTTTCCCATCTTACCTATGTCTTCATTCCTTCTCAGCCATTCAAAGGGATGGTCATACCCAAAACTGTATTTCTTCCATGATTCTGAACCTCCTATTTTTTTTTGACAGAATTATAAAACTGGTAGATGGGGATAATGTTCTCAATATAGTTGACCTAGATTTTAGCAAAGCAATTGGCACAAATCTCCCATACTATTCTTGTAGAAAAGATAGACAGATATAGGCCAACTGATATAGGACAATTAAGGGGATTAAAAATTGTTAAATGGGCAAACCCAAAGAGTAATCATTAATGGTTTGATTTCTACTTGGAACAGTGCCCCAGAGAGCAGTACTTGGCCTAGTGGTTGGTTTTTCTCAATGGCTTGGATAAAGAGATAGATGGCACACTTACCAGATTTTCAAATTACACAATTTGAATTGTGGGAGTGTACACAATTGAAATGAGGGAGAGATAGTTAACATGCTGGATGGTAGTCAGGATCCAAAAGGATTTTGGGAGGCTAGAGTAATGAGGCTAATTAAGTTTAGATTTTTTTAGGTAGGGATAAATGTAAATTCTTATACGTAGGTCTAAAAATTCAACTATACAAATAAAAATGGTACGAAAGTGGCTAATGGTTGTTTATTTTTTTTAAAAATCTGAAGACCTGGAGGAAATATAAATTTCATATAAGTCAATAATATAATCTGGTAGCCAAGAAGTAAATATAACTTTAAGGGGCATTAAATGGAGCAAAGTGTTCAGGACAGGGTAGTTATGAATAATTATGAACTGTTTCCATCAGACAATAGCTATAGTATTATGTTTAGTTCTCAGCAGCATATTTTAGGAAGGATATTAAAAGGCAAAGGAGGGAAATCAAGTTAGTAAGAGACCAGAGAGCATGTCACATAAGGATGACATGAATAAACTAAGAATGATTTAAAAGGGGGAGGAAGGACATGAGAGCTGTCTTCAAGGGCTGATGAACAAACAATTCAGTCAGAGAACAACCATTTAATATGTACCTTCCAGGTACTCATGCTAAGTACTGGGAACCCAGAGAGAGAAAATCTTTTAATACTTTGTTTGTGTGTATATATATATATATATATATATGTTTGCTTATTCTCTCTCCCATTATATTGTAAACTCTCTGAAGGCAGAAACTAATTTTTTGACTTTCTTTGTATCTCCTGCACTTAGCAGGGCACCTGGCAAATAATGCTTAATAAATGTTTGTTAACTGCCTGAATGATTAATCTGTAAAATGCTTGTAGTATTTATTGCCTTACTGGGTTGTTGTATGGATCAAATGAGATCATGTGCTAAATACTGGAAACCCAGAGAAAGAAAAAAACAGCCCTAAGCATCCAGGAGCCCACACGCTTAACAGAGGAGACAACATGTAGATAACTAGATAACTAGGTACACACAAGATAAATACCAAGGTGGTAGGTAATCTCAGAGGGGAAGATACTAACAGCTGGGTAAACCTCATGGAAAAGGTGGAACCTGACAGATGGAAGGATTAGACTTGTCCCTCCTGTTTCCAGAGAACAGAACCAGGAGATGTGGGTGGAAGTTACAAAGGCAAAATTAGCCTGTACATAAGAGAAAACATCCTATCCCATTTAAAACTACTGCAAAATAAAACTTGAGACCTCAGGGGCCCCTGGCTTTTCTCCTCACTGAAGTTCCCCAAGCCAAGACTGAATGACCACTCATGGTGACGCTGCTTCACAGAAGACGCTTGTATGGTATAACTTGGATTAGATGGTCTCAAAGATCCTTTTTAACTCTGACACATTCACTTTCTCCCATCTCTGTTTTTCTCTGTATAAACAGAGAAAAATAGAGAATATATATATGTGAGTATATATGTATATATATAGTTATATTTGTATATATACACAAAAGTATATGTGTGTATAGAGGAAAGCAGATACAGATGTAGATAGATAGATAGATGTTATTGGTAAATAAAGAATACATTCCAAAATGTATATATGTACAGAGACAGATACATATATATAGATAGATACATACATACATACATACAGAAAATATAAAGTATTTAAAGTAAATATATATAGAGAGAAAATATTCCAAAATGTATGTGTATTATATATATATATATATATATATATATATATATATATATATAAAGACAGATATGGATAAAGTAATATAGATATATGTATGTATTTTATTGGTAAATATAGTACATATGCCAAAATGTATATGTGTACATAAACATACATGCACATATATACATGTAGATACATATCTCTGTATATATGTGTACATATATAATATGTACACACACACACACATTCACATCTCACAGGAAACTGAAATTCTTCTCTTTAAGAGCAGAAATGTATCTCCCTATTTCTCCTTCTTCCTCTGCCTCATTTTTCCTAAATCTATTGTTCTTTATCCTCATGTCACCTGTTAGCCCCTTCATCCCTCTCTGTTCCCCTGCCTTATTTCTTGTCTCACTTTCCTCCTTTCACAATCTTGCCCTCACAGTTCACCAGTTCAATTAGACAGCCTTCTCCCTTTGAATCCCTCATCCCCTCATCCTGCTGTCACCCATGCCTCACCCAGCCCCAGCTTTAGCTGATCCTCAGTATCTGCTTGCTATGCTCCTACCTGTTTGCTTCTGAACACTGTTGAAGGAAGTCACATAACCATCCCTACTGAGGCCATTTCAATTCTATTATCTAATCTCCACTGGTCTCTCATTTCTGCACAGCAATCCTTTGATTCTTCAGTGATTGACTCTCTATTACACTTTCCACAGCAGCTGTTCTAAACCTTTTTTTTCAGGATCCCTCCAGGAGCCCCTTACCAGAGGCCCATGACTTCTGCTTCACTGAGAAAACCAAGGCCATCTACTGCCCTCTCTCACTTCTTCCCAACCCCTAGTCTCTTTTCCTTTACTATGATCTCATTCCCTCTGT
Organism: Sarcophilus harrisii; assembly: GCF_902635505.1. NCBI lineage: Eukaryota > Metazoa > Chordata > Mammalia > Dasyuromorphia > Dasyuridae > Sarcophilus > Sarcophilus harrisii. The sequence continues at coordinate 538,463,687 of NC_045428.1, forward strand.
CTCTTCCATAAGCCTGCTTCTTGTTCATTCCATCCTTCTCTCTCTCTCTCTGTCTCTGTGTGTCTCTCTCTCTGTCTCTCTCTCTCTCTGTGTCTCTGTCTCTGTCTCTCTTTCTCTTTGTCTCTCTCTCTCTTTGTCTCTCTATCTCTTTCTCTCTCTCTCTGCCTGTCTGTCTCTCTGTGTCTCTTTCTTTGTTTCGCTCTCTCTCTGTGTCTCTCTCTCTGTCTCTCTTTGTCTCTCTCTCTCTCCTCCTCCTCCTCCTCCTCTTTCTTCTTCTTCTTCTTCTTCTTCTTCTTCTTCTTCTTCTTCTTCTTCTTCTTCTTCTTCTTCTTCTTCTTCTTCTTCTTCTTCTTCCCCTCCCCTCCCCTCCCCTCCCCTCCCCTCCCCTCCCCTCCTCTTCTCTCCTCTCCTCTCCTCTCCTCTCCTCTTCCCTCTCCTCTCCTCTCCTCTCTCTTTTCCCCCTCTCCTTTTATCCACTGGCTCTTTCCTCCTTCACGTAGAAATATGCCCAAGTTTTTCCCATGCTGAACACAAGCAAAAAAAAAAAACCTTTCAAATCTGGCCTACTTACTAGCTGTGACCCTTGCAATCGACTTTACCTTTATTTGCCTCAATTGCCTTATCTGCAAAATGGAATAATAATAGCACTTACCTCACAGGATTATTGTGAGAATTAAAAGACATAATAATAGTAAAGCACTTAACATAGTACCTAGCAAATAGTAAAATTTTAATAAATGCTTCTTTCCTTCACTTCTTAATATTTTATATTACGCCTTTCTATTCTATATTACGCACTTCAATTTTCTGCCATAATGGCCAACTTTCTGTTCCCCGAATTTGGTGTTCCGTCCTCTGTTTCCATGCCTTCATAAAGGATGACCATCTCCTTCTTCCAGTTCCTGAAATGCTCTTCCTCCCTACCTTTGCCTCTTAAAATTCTTAGCTGCTTTCAAGGCTCAATTCAGGTACTGCTTCCTAGGGGGAGTTCTGGCTTCATTTATCTGTTAATGCTGCTACCTTCCAAAGTGCCAGCCATTATACTTATTTCCTTACATGTTAAATCATACATATACTCCACTTACCCAAAGTAAGAACAAGGTTTGTTTTCACTTTTGCATTCTCAGTGCCCAGCACAGTTGCTTGGACATAGCAACTACTTAATAAATAATTGCTCAATTTGGTTGATTAAAAGTCACAATAATACATTACCTTTTTTTTTTTTTTTTACTGTACTTTGAAGTTTAAAAAGTACTTTTCTCACAATAACTCTTAAGGGTAGGAAGCAGTATGCTTTAGTAGCAAGAATACTCTGTTTCTCTGTCTCTTTGCCGCTGTCTCTTTTTGTCTCTGTTTCTCCTCTTCCTCCCTCTCTCTTTTCAAAGGATCTGAGTTCAAATTCTGCTTCTGATATTTATGTGACCTTAGCCAAGTCATTTAATTTCCATGGTCCTCAGATTCTCCATGAATGGATTGGATTAGATGACTTATGAACCCTAAACCTATAATCCTATGACTATTATTTTTCCTCATCGCCCTTGTAATTTCATTGGTCCTCTTAGAGAACAAAGGATGAACAACAATAGTCAACAACTTTCCTTACCTTAGAGATGAAGAAGTTAGAAGTTGTGAATTTATTATGGTCTCACAGGTTTTTAGCATCAACATTTGAACGCATCTTTGAATTCTAAATTTAGGACTCTTTCCACTACACTACAGCAAACTGACTCCTGACAGGAACACTCATCAAGAGATTACTAGAATAACTCACCCAGGTATAAAGAAGCCACAAGAAAAGAAAAAAGAGAAAATATGGGAGAGACTATGAAGGGAAAAGGCTCAGGACTTGGACATTGGATAGAGTGGGGATGAAGTAAGAGTCAGGAAGAAGTCAAAGTTGAATTTGAACTTATAAGCTTCAATGAATGTAAAGAAGATGGTGTCTTCCCAGTTCTGATGGACCTCGCCATCCTCAGCAATGAGATCAACCAAATCATTTCCAATGGAGCAGTAATGAACTGAACCAGCTACGCCCAGAGAAAGAACTCTGGGAGATGACTAAAAACCATTACATTGAATTCTCAATCCCTATATTCATGCCCACCTGCATTTTTGGTTTCCTTCACAAGCTAATTGTACAATATTTCAGAGTCTGATTCTTTTTGTACAGCAAAATAACAGTTTGGACATGTATACTTATTGTGTATCTAATTTATATATTAATATATTTAACATCTACTGGTCATCCTGCCATCTTGGGGGGGGGGGCTAAGAGGTGAAAAATTGGAACAAGAGGTTTGGCAATTGTTAATACTGTAAAGTTACCCATACATATAACCTGTAAATAAAAAGCTATTAAATAAAAAAAAGAAGATGGTGTCTTCAATAGAATTAGGGAAATAGGAGTAGGGACAAGTAGGGACAAGGGATAGGGAGAAGCAGATGATGAATTCAGTTTTTTGTTTTTGGGTTGTTTTTTTTACATATGAACTTTGGGATGATGATGAGATCGTCAAATGATAGATCCTGGAAAAACAACATAGAAGAGTTTGTGTGGATACAGTATTAATTTGGAAGGGATCTTCAGAAGTAATAAGTGAAGCCATTGGGAAGGGCTAAGATGCTCAAGGGTTGGCAGTCCTCTGAAGGAAGACAAAACTTAGGGTGAATATTCATAGAAGAGGCATAAGGAACATGAATATCCTGGTGGGCAGAAAGTAGTCAGAGAGGTAGGAGGACCACATAACTTGTTTGGGTTCATTATTATACCCTATACTTGCCCCAGCCTCTGCCTCAGGTGTCTGATGACTTGTTTTCCTCTTTTTTGAGCCCATCATGTAGAACTCTAGTCTCCTCTCTGATTCTGGACAGTAATATTCATCATAAATCTTTCCTAACTAACACTGTCTTCATCAGAACTACTTAGCTCAAGTTCCATTGTCTGAAATTCATGTTCTCTTCTAGGTAATAGCTAGTTAATATGATTAGTAGATTTGTATAGTAAGTGCCAAACTTACTATACAATACTTATGCAATAGCATAAGAGACCCCTATAGGCAATAATGGCTTAATCCTAAAAGACTGAATCCAGCATTTTAAAGTGTACCCAGGAAAGAGTAATTATGATTAGAAGGAAACTCCAAATTAGGTCACATGCAGATCAATTGAAGTAATCAGGAATATTTGACCTTTTGAAATGAAGACTGGGGATGGAGTAAGGGAGTTCCTCTACCTGCCTTTAAGCATCTGAAGAGCTGTCATGTGAAAAAGGATCAGATTTGACTTTCATGGACCATGAGGCAAAAGTAACAACGAGTTGGGAGTCATTGACCCCCAAGGATCCTGTGCTAAATGATCTAATAGGTCACTGAGAAACATAAGGAAGAATTTCTTAATAACTGTCTAACATGAGAGTTTTAAATAAATACTACCCTGATAGGTAGTGAGCCTTCTATCTCTGGGAGTTTCAAAGACAGCCAGCTTACCATTCGTCAGGGGGTATCGTGGAGCCGAGTTCTGCATAGGCTGGGGATTGGATAAGATGCTCTCTGGGGTACTCTGAGATTCTATGAATGGTGAGGGAAATCATACAGATGATTGCAGAATATAACCAGCCTAAAATTAGTCATCCCCTTTATTGCTCAAAGCTATAGGAAGAAATGAAATGGTTTGCTCTATTCATTTGTCAATTATGCAGTGCTTTTGTCAATTACATAACGCCTCACCCTGCCAGAATCTCAGAGTTCACTCTTTCCATGTGGGGATTGTGGAAGAAACTGAATTATATTTTCATTCTTCCTCTGATGTAAGTGCACGGATGGTTTTCCAGCAGTGCATAAAGGTGAACAATTATAAATCAAAGGTTTGAGGAAACATAAACCACAACTAGAAAATATGAAATACCACAATGTGCCCCAGATTCTGAACTATCATCATTTCATTGTATTTTTCATTCTCTGAGCCCAGGCTAAGGAAGAAGGGTCAAGATGGTTAAATTTTGCATAACTTTTCCATATCCCTAAGGATAGCTTAATAGTCTGAAAAAATCTCTGGTTTTGCCAGCAGAATCTTTCTCTAATCATTCCCTAGCTATGCCCTATCCTTCTGCCTAGCATCTCTTCTCTCCTGCCAGGTTCCTCCTCTGTAACTTGAGATATCTTGAACTTCTCTGTCTGAAGTCTTCCAAACTAGACACTTCCATTTGCCTAACTGATCTGAACCTTGGAGAGGGAAGTCCATCAGGAAGCTTAAGCTGGAGCCCACTCCTCCCTATAAAACATCTGAACTGCCCTGTAGCAGAAGAACTAGTGCAAGGATGCTCCAAGTCCTGGGAGCAGCCTCTTACAAAACCATCATATGACATCATGCTGATGTGACGATCTAGTTTGTTGCTTTTTTCTTCTGGAGAGTCAACTGTTAAATATTTATCAGCACACTTCCAAGCAATCTCTCTCCTTCTCCCATGACATAAGATCACCCCACCTAGGGAGGTCTGAAGCTTCCTAAAGATATCAGTCAGTCAATAAACACTCATTAAGGTCCTGCTTATGGGCTAAGTGATAGGAAAATGAAGGCAAAGGGAGAAATAGTCTCAACTCTTAAGAAGATAAGTTGGATAGTAAATATTCATCTTGGAGTCAGCAAGATCTGTATTCAAATTCTGCCTCAGATTCATATTAGGATAGGTCTCTGGTCAAGTAGCTTATTTTGTCTTAGCCACAATTATCTCTTCTGTATTAGAGGAATAACAATTGCCCCTGTATTATAAGAGTTGGTGTGAGGATCAAGGGGGATAATACATATAAAGTGCTTTGGAAATGTTAGCTCTTACAATTCTGATCAGGACAATTCCTATGATCTCTCCTGTGTTGCCTTTCCCCATTAGAATATAAGTTCTTTGAAGGCAAGGTCTGTCTTTGCCTTTGTATTCCCAATGCTTAGTGGGTGGCTAGCATATAGTAAGTGCTTAATACTGTTTACTGGATAACAGAGTAACTATAACTCTATCACACACACACACACACACATTGTATTACCTATCAGCTGCATGAGAGGATTCTCAAGGTGTGCTGAGCAGCTCAGTATTTCCCAGCTTCCCTTTGAGCTTTTAACCTTTAGAATGAAATAAGCTTATGGACCATTTTTTTTCTATTTATTTTCTTTAATCAACATCACTGATTTCTATTTCTTCAGTCACAAATGCTTATGAATCACCCAGTGCTTCTTTCCTTATTCATTGATGGTAGGTAGTCCATTAAATCTGGCCCAAACCCAGAGTTCAGGGGAAGTGCTAGAGGATGCACCAGAATGTGAACAAAACCTCTTTTTAATTTTTTTTTTTATTTGCAGTCAACTTGCTAATCCATTTTTATCTGCAGCCAAGTTTAAATCCCACAATGGCTTTGCTCTTCATCTATAAATGAGGGGGTTAGACTGGGTGCTGTCAGGTCTTTTTTAGCTCTGAATCTCTGGTCCTATGATCTCTGCCACCTAGTACTCTTCTGGGCCAACCTTTCCTATCTTCGAGGGTTTGGGGAATTATGTAATTCAAATAGATATTAATTTTATCCTGAGTGGGATATTTTCAGAATGCTCTGTTAATAGGTGTGGGAATGGGAAATAAGGCAGTCCCAAGCTAGATAGAAATTACCAGCATGCCCAAGGCATGAGGCTGGGGAAGGAGGGGCAAAGAGAAAAGAGAGGGAGCTTTACCATCAATCCTAAGGGGAAGGAAAAGAGCCAATGATGATGTTTCCCTCCTGCCTGTCAGAACACATACAGAAATGATTTAATTATTAAGTCCTTTGGGCTTCCCTAAAGGCCGGCTTAGATTGTCGATGCTACAAATATAAACATAAAATAAGTGTCTTAAGAGCTTATTAGGCATAAGGCACTATGTTAAGAGCTGGTGATACAAAGATAAACACAAAACAGTTTCTGTCCTCAAGGAGCTTATATTCTACAGGGTGATAAAAGCTAGTTAATGGATAAATAAATTCTAGGTAATTTGAAGAGGAATCTCTGACAACTCAGGAACAAGGAATGGACAAAACAGGCTAGTTGTAAGCCCCGATAAGCATTGATGGTAAAGTGAATACAATTCTTTCTGTCTTTAGACGCATAAGGAGCTGAATTCAAATGCTGCCTCAGATACCTGGACAAATCCTTTCTGTGCCTCAGTTTCCTCATTTGTAAAATGAGATGGTTGGATTTCATGATTTTTAAGATCCCTTCCACCTCCAAATATATGAGTACCCAGTTCCTGACACGCAGAAAGGCTATTCTCAGAAAGGCAGAATCCTGAAGTCCTATTCAATTTGCAAAGCCTATTATTAGAATCGTGGAGTTTGAAGTGGAAAAGATTTTAGAGATCATCTAGTCTAACCTCACCTCCCCCTTCTTATGGATAATGAGAATAAACTCTCTAATAGCAGGAATGTTTTTTCTTTGTACTTTCAGTTCCTAACATAGGGATTGGTATATAATGTTGTTCAATCACTTTTCAGTTATGTCCAACTCTCTATGATTTCATTTGGATTTTCTTGGCAAGGATTTTAGAGTGGTTTGCCATTTCTTTCTCAAGCTCATTTTATAGATGAGAAAACTGAAGCAAACAGGGCTAAATGACTTGCCCAGTGTCACACAGCTACTAAGTATCTGAGGGAAGATTTGAATTCAGGTCTTCCTGACTCCGGGGTGACACTTTACCCACTTTACCACTTAACTGCCCAAAATAGGCATTTAATAAATACACATTGATACATAATAGGCACTTCATAACAAAGCATCACTTTAAGCCTGTTGCTTAAAAGTATGAATAAAGATTATACAATGATCAATTCTGATGGACGTGGCTTTTTCAAGCAATGAGATGATTCAGATCAGTTCCAATAAACTTGTGATAAAGAGAGCCATCTGTACCCAGAGAGAGGATTGTGAAAACAATATAGCATTTTCACTCTTTCTGTTGTTATTTGCTTGCATTTTGTTTTCTTTCTCAGTTTTTTTTTTCCTTCTTGATCCAATTTTTCTTGTACAACAAGATAACTGTATAAACATGCATACATATATTGGATTTAACATATATTTTAACATATTTAACATGTATTGGATTACTTGCTATCTAGGGAGAGAGTGGGGAGGGGGAAGGAGGGGAAAATTTGGAACACAAGATTTTGCAAGAGTCAATGTTGAAAAATTGCCCATGCATATGTTTTGTAAATAAAAAGCTTTAATAAAAAATAAAATTAAAAAATAGAAATTTTAAAAAATAAAAATATGTATAAAAACAAAGACACTTGGAGAGAGGAATAAGCTGGTCTGAGTGCCAACCATCTTCCCCCTCCCCACCATTATGTTTCAGAGTGTTCTCTTTGGTCTGAGAAGGAAGGGGTAATGACAAGAGAAATCATAGGCTGTCATAGCTAAGGGACTTTAAGAGAGAAAAGAAAAACTGTCTAGGGCAAGGATTCTTAATCATAAGTGTGTGTGTATGTGTATGTGTATGTTCTGGACATCTCACTTAATGTAACAAAGTCTGTGGACTTCTTTTCAGAATCACAATTTTAAAAGCATAAAATAAAATACATAAGACCATAAAGAAGACCAATTCTACTGAAAGTTAGCAAAATTTTTTTTTCAAAAGTTATTGAACCCCAGATTAAGAACTCTTGATCCTTCTCATTAGACATAGGCAAAAATGATATAGGAACCAGGGAATGGAAGCCAAGTCTCGTGACTCTGAATTAGTTTGTTTCCCACATACATACACACTAACATACATACTGATGGTCTGAAAGAATTAGGCAGTACATGTTTAACATATATTGAATTACTTGCTTTCTAGGGGGAGGAGGTGGGGAGAAAGGAGGGAAAAAATTTGGAACACAAGGTTTTTCAAGGGTGAATGTTGAAAATTATCCATGCATATATTTTGAAAATGAAAAGCTTTAATTTTAAAAATTTTAAAGAATTAGGCAATAACATTTCTCATTCTAAGTCTGCCTTTTGGAGGCCATGGGACAATTTTGCTAATATGCTTCCCCAGGAGAGACCAACAATTTTGAGGTTTCCCCCTCAGTGGGTTCCAGTGGATGTAGAAGAAGGGTGACATGAAAGGAAAGTTGTCCTGCTGGCCTCTCTAGAGCTCCCTTCCTTTTGGAGGGAGGCAGGGGAAGGAGATGTTTTGTATAAAGAGTCTCAGTCAGGTAGAGTCATCTAGACAGGAGCATAATTTAGATACCTGATGTGTCACTTGACCAGCTGCCAACAATCTGGGCAATTTGAATTATTTTAGATTCATTGTGACATCTAAGAATCCAGGGGTGACTCAGTTTTCTGTTGCCTGTCTGTACACTTTACAACCCCCCACTTCTGTGTTCAAAATTGCTCCCAGTAATCAGTGCAGAGCCATATAGCAAACAAAGAAAATTCCAGGTCTGAAGCTTTAATTAAATCTATCCGGTGCTATCTAATTAAAGACGATCTGTACTCCTAGATGCTTTAAAATAGAAAGAGACCCAATCTTTGGAGACCCAGAAATAACTTGCCAATTATACATGTCCAGTTCTTCACCTCATAAAGTTAGAGTGGAAGTATAACAGTTCAAGCATAATGGACCAACAAAAAGACTCTCCATTAAATACTGTTTTCTTCTTGTCTTCTACCTAAAGGGGATTCCAGTTGGGGAGAGGAAAGAATGGAGCTGAACAGAGTCCTGAGTCTCTCAGTACCCTATCCACCCTGCCAGATCCTTCAGCACAATCAATATAAACAAGCCTGGTTGAAAACTTTAATTTAAAAAAGCTGGTGTCTTCCATTGCATTCAGAGCCATCTCCAGTGGTCCTGATTTATATCTGGCCACTGGACCCAAATAGTTCTGGAGGAAAAGTGAGGCAGGTGACCTTGCCCAGCCCTCCCTCACTTAAATCCAATTTACTTGCATGTCATGGCGTCATCTCCTGGTTGTGGTCCTCTTGGAAAACAAAGGATAAATAACAACAACCTGGTTAAGGCAACCTGCCTAGCACCCATATATTTTTCTCACATTACAACATTTCCTTCTTTTGTTATCATGATTGTTCTTTTCATTCATATTGTTGTCATTCTTGTATTTATTGTTTCCATGATCTTTCTTTTCTCTACAGCAGTTCATATACAAAACTCCATATGGAAAGTCATCCCATGTTTCTCTGAATTCTGCATATTTTGTATTTCTCGAAGTCTCTCCCCACTTCAATCCATCCTTCATTCAACAACTAAAGTAATTTTCCTAAAGGGCAGGTCTGATCATGTCACCCACCCATCTGCTCCCCATCTAATAAACTTCAATGGTTTCCAATCACTACTAAGAGCAAATAAAAAATATTCTTATTTGGCATTCAAAGCCCTTTATAACCTAGCCCTCTCCTACCTTGCTAGTCTTCTTACACCTTACTCCCTAACATATACTCTTCAGTTCCATGTCACTAACCCCTTGGCTCTTCTTCTAATCATATATTACAATTTTCAGCCTGTGTCATTTTCTCTGACTGCCCCCCATGTCTGGAACAGTCTTCCTTTTCCATTCCACCTAATGATCTTCTTGGCTTCCTTTAGGTCCTAACTAAAATCCCACCACCCTAATCCCTCTAAATTCTAATGCCTTACCTCTGTTAATTATTTCATACTTATCCTGTATATTGCTTGCTTTGCATATTTGATATGTTGTCTCCCCATTAAACTGTGTATTCCTCGAGACTAGGGATTGTCTTTTGCTTCTTTTTGCATTCTCGGCACTTTGACGCAAAGAAAGTATTTAATAAATGTTCATTGATTGATATTCGTTGCATTCATGTACTAGTTTGCTTAGCCAATGGGCATCTACTTTAGTACTAGTTCTTTGCTACCACAAAGATGTGTGACTACTTTCTACAGGATCTGAGAAGCTGAGCAGAGATCCTGGGGCAGACAGGAGATGGAATAGCCAACTTTGTAGAACCAGGGAAAGGGAAAGAGATAGAGCAGCATGCAGCCTAAAGAAGCATGTTGGCTAGCAAGGAACCCTTTAGGAGATACATCTAAGAAGGAACAATAATTACATGCAGGAGCTATGATGAGCTCTAGTGGTAGACCATTGCTATTGCTTAGATTAGGCACTGGGTCTAAAGAAACAGGCACATAGGGAGTGGTGCACTGGAGTCAGCTCAATCAGCCAATTGTTAAATTTTCAGTAAGAAAACTCAGAAGGGGATTTTTTTACACCTCAGAAATCTCCAAAAACTACAAATCAGGAATTGTTTTATTGTGTTGATTTCTAGATATTTAAGAGAGTGGTGGAGAAAATATTAATAATACAGATTAAATTTAAAGTACATCTTGCTTACATCCCCTCCACCTCCCCCCCTGCAGAAATCTGGTTGTTAAACATTTATTACCACACCACTAGATGTAGGTATGGCTTCAGAGAATGAGTTTTAGAAGTGGCTTCCAATATAGCATGTACTGTCCACTCAGATGGTGTGGACATCTGATTCCTGAATAAGATGATTATATTTGTCATTGTGTGAGTTTTTCTTAATTCCTAGAGGTCAGCTGGCTTTACTGTAAACCATGAGGGTGAGTCTTCTCTTGGGAGAGGAGGTTTTGGAGAGCTTCAATGATCTCCTCTGTCCTGAAGCTGCCAGAGTGATTGAGGGGAGTTGAGGAAGGAACCTCACTGGGGATATACCCATGAGGATTAGTTTTTACAAACTCCCAATTTCAATAATTACCTAATTTTTGTAAGCTATTCCTGTTTTCATGAGATTCTATCACTCATCTCATCTGAAAGTGAGGAAAGTTCATTATTGATGGAGAAATAGGAGGAGAGGGAGGAGAATAATTGTATTGCCCAAGGTCATGTAGCTAATAAATGTCTAAGACTGAATGTGGGTTCAGGTCTTCCTGTCTACAGACATGGAATTCTGTCCATCAAGCCAGCTAACTTTCTCGAGTTTTTATTATTATTATTATTATAACTCTTTTCAATGCTCATGGTGAGAGGTAAACAAGCAGACCACTATGAACATAATTGCAATTTATGAGCCAGCATCCGCTGCAGAGGATGCAGAAATAAAGAAATTCTGGAACAAAACTGACAAGATCCTCCAAATTAAGTCAATATGCTCTTTGATACTTCACTGCTTTCATGAACTGCTTTCATGTTAAAACAGGAAAAGAGAAAGACCATGGAAACTGTTTTGGAAAATATGGTTTGGGATTAAGAAATGAAAGAGGCCAAAGGCTTGTAGACAACTCAAAAGCCTGATGTCTACACATCATGAATTCTTTATTCAAGAAGAGAGCAGAGAGGGACCAGATGCAATAAATAACAAACAAAAAAAAATAAAATTGACACTATCTTAACAGACAGCATGTGACCGTGGCAGTCATTTCAGAATCAGCTGTCTATGTGCAGTTGGATCATCAGCTGGTTAGAGCGAAGGTCATAGTAAATACCAGATTAGAGGGGGAAAGAAAGATAGAGATGAGAAGACATTGTGTTCAATAATATCAGCTTCAACCTGAACTATTTAAACAAGCTGTCAACTCATTAAAAAAAAGGAAATAAAAAAAAATAAAAGACGTCTCTGTCATCATTACTTTTCTTCACTTTTATCCTTTCTTAGAAAAATTTAACTGATATAAAAAGTCACCACGTTAAAAAGACGTAAAGAGCCCAGAAACTGCAAACCAATCAAAATTTTAAACCCTTGGCTAGGCAGAGAAACATGGCAGCCAATAGCAACTTAGGTTCAGAGTAAAATGTCCTTGGAATCATCACATATAGGTATGCAAGTTTTATATAGGTGACTCTCTTATTAAAAAACACTGTAGACTTGGTTTCTCTTCAAATGCTGTTTTATGAGGTGATAATGTCTGTAATCCATTATCATTTCCTTCCAAAATATTATGCAAGTGAGATTTTTTTAAAAATATATTTAAATATTTATATAAATATTTTATCATATTTAAATAAAATATTTAAAAATAAAAATATTTTTGAAGTTCTATAACTCCAAATTCAGCACTGTTTTCATTATACTATGTAGTACTTCTTTTAATAACTAAGAGCCCCTATTCTTGCTTTTTTCACCCCTTTAAAACCTCTATTGATAATAGTCAATGAATGCATTGGATCAACCAATACCATGTGGAATTCAAAACCTTTCTTAAGCTACTCTTCTCTTCTCTTTTTGGTCTTCTCACATTTTACTCTCTATCAGGCACTTTTTGGTCCAGAAACATTGGACTCCTGGTTATTCTATATACAAGACATTCTATCTCACAGCTTTGGACATTTTCTCTGGCTGTTCCCAAGCCTCGAATTTTCTCCCTCCTCTTTTCCACTAGTGATTTCCTTGTCTCCTTTTAAGTCCTATCTAAAATCTCATCTTCTACAAGAAGTTTTGCCTAATCCTGCTTAATTCTAGTGTCTTACTTATTAATTATTTCCTAATTATCCTGTGGAAACAGCTATGTGGCAGTTAGGAAACTCTCTGAGCAACTAACTTAACCTCTGTTTGCCTAAATCCACTGGAAGGAAATGGCTAATCATTCAACATCTTTGCCAAGAAAACTCCATGGCCAGTATTGCAGTATTATGATTCACAGCATTATGAAGAATTGTATACAACTGAACAACATTTATCCCATATATATTTTCTTTATGTGTTTTTGTTTATTATTGCCTTTGGTTGCTTGCAAGCTCCTTGAGGGCAGGGACTACCTTTGACTCTTTTTGGTATCCCCAGTGCTCACACAGTGCAAGGAACATAGTAGGCACTTAATAATTATTTTCTGAATGACTGCAAAGAATCATACCTCCATTTGGTTAAACCCCTTTAGCTAAGACTCAAAGTCCCACTATTGTGTTCACTTGGGGTAGAAGTAGGAGAATAAGTTCCGAGAGCCCCCCCTTTTTTGGGCAATCAGGACAGTTAACAGAAGGATATTCAGGGGCCAGGGAGAAGTTGAGTCAGAACATAGTCCTCTGGGACAGCCATCACGGTTAAAGTCTAATCTTGTTGTCTTTGGGCTTTGTAAGCCACTTTAGGGGAGTCCTCACAAATTATACCAATGGCCTGGCAAGCCTCCACTAATGAGAAGGACTGATCTCTGACAAATCTAAATGGGATGGGCAAATTTGGCAGCACCAAGTGCTCTTCAAATATATTTACTTTTCAGATGTTTGGGGTTTGATAAAATCCATAATGCCTTTGGCCCCAAGTACTTTTCCTATTAATTATTAAACCCTTGTGTATTTTCAAGGGTAATTGAATCCTGTTTCTAATTAGTTTACACTTAATTCATCAAAACATTTTTAAAGGGCTATTTGATGCCCCAATAAACCTCCTGGGCTTTTAATGATTCTTTATTTGAAGAGAAATTGGAAAGAGGAGTGTGAATGGATTGCAGCTCTCCCCTCCTTTCCACATACCCCTCCCTCCTTTTTTAATAGCTACTGTCTTTTCCCATACACTTTCCATGAGGAGGAAAAGGAGAACAAAGTATCTAGCCCATACATTCAAACTGTTGAAGCAACTGGGAACATTTGTAACTTCCTACAATTCTTTTTCATTCTGTCCAACAACAACAACAAAAACATTTTTCCCCTTTAATAAGGGTTTCGGTCACATACATTATTTGGATAAGAACTTCAGCTTTCTATTTCATTTAGTCTGTCTGTACAACACTCAATAGCATCAGCTCCAGAAGGCAAGAGCTAAAGACTGTTAACTGAACTCAGAACACCACAGGCCACCAATATTTTGTGAAACTTGGAATGACAAGATTTATGGAAATTAGGCATTTTTGCATTTGGGAGAGGCTTTATAAATCATAACCAGGATAAATGGAAGGAAAGGAATCCATAATTTTGTTGGGGAGGAGCAGATAGAGAACATCGAATGCTACTATCGTAGGGGTCATATCAGAGACACCATAATGTGGTCATCATGAGATATTCTTTTGCCAGTGTAGATCAGTAGTTTTCTGTAACTTGCTTGGGCTCTATTCTATTTCTTTTTTGAAAAATCAAGCAACATTCGCTCTTCTCCACATTGGTGAACTGGAGGGCACCCACAAATTCACACTGTGTCACTACAATAATGCTATGCTTCAAGAACTGTAACCTTTCTCTCTTTTTCCATAACTTTTCAATGATTCCTAATAATGACTCAGCTATCACATCTACCATTACATTAAATAAGAAATACACAAGATAGAAAAGGGATAGAAGTGTTTCCACCTTATCCCAGAACTGGGAGAGTCCTGATTTGTGGGGCTATCATGACATTCTTCTCCCATGATCCTGAATTTTGTCAGAGTTGCACCAAAAAGGGCCCACCCGACAAACCAATAACTGGTGTTAGGGCCAACATTTACCAGATTTCTTCACTCTCCCACATTCACAAAAGGGATGAGTTTTCCCTAAAAGGTCCTGTATTCTGGACCTAATTGACCTCTGCTTCTCTCTATCTAAGGCATAAAAGCCCCACCTCATTGAAATTGGGGATTCTCTAACTCGGTGGATGTCTGATGACCACTTGAGTTTCCACATTTTGCTGTGCTAACCAAAGAGGTTTAAATGCTGCTATATCCTTGTTGCATATTCTTGCTATAGAAGGACTAAGAAATATACTTCTTTTTGTTAAGTGTGAAATGACTCATGAGTGCCTCATTTCTTCCCAGAATTAAACTTGAAGTAACAGTGCTACCATCAAGCCTGCTCTCAACAACAGCAGCAGCAGCAGCAACAACAAATAATAACTAACATATACATAGTGCTGGAGTTTAATGACATCTGGTTGCACAGTGACTAGAGCACTGGGCCTGAACTTAGGTAGCCCTGAATTCAAATCCAGTTTCAAACATTTACCACCTTTGTGGTCCTGGACATGTCATTTAATCTCGGTTTGCCTCAGTTTACTCAAGTATAAAATGGGGATAATAATAGCAGCTATCTTTCAGGGTTTTTGTGAGAATAATATTAACAAAAAGCACTTAGTACAATGCCTGGCACACAGTAGAAACTGTAAAAATGCTTATTCTCTTCCTCTTTATAAAGAGCTTTATATGTTGTCTAATTTGACCCTCACAAAACCTTTTGAGCTAAGTTCTCTCAACTGTGAATGAATGTCTCCCTGACCTCGTAAATAGTTTTGAATATAGGCAATTAATAGCATAATTGATTTCGGATTGGTCAAAACTACTATTTAGCATAATTGACTAGCTGGGGAGTCAAGGAGCAGCCTAATCCCAGGCCAGTATGTCTCTTTGTAGACTCCCAGATACTGCTTGTTAGAAGAAAGCAGATTCAGAACACCTTACCTAGCTTCAACTCTGTAACCAGGAAGATTGGGCTGAGACCAGACCTCCAGAAAGCTTGCTTGCTCTGTGTGAAAGGATTGGCTGGCTCAGTGACCTCTGGCAGTACTCAGATCAGTCAGGGTCAGGTTCCCATTAAAGCTTTTCCAGTAAATCTCCAAACTGATGAGGTCCAGTCCCCACAATCGGTCTGACTAAAGGGCCCCTATGGAAGCATCATCACCATTGACCTATGAGAGACCACTGAGAAGGGTCATGACACTGGCCTGCATCCCTGGTGATTTGAGTTTATAATAAAGAAACTCTGTAAGTAGCCAGAATTGGAGGTAAAAGTCCTAGTCTTGAGTTATTAAAAAAAAGACTCTTATGTTGGCTCTCAAAAGAACACAAGATGCTGTGGGGATGCTCACAGTTTTGTCACAGGTAATTTCCTCCACAGCCAGAGCAGCAATAGGCAGGAAAGGGAGAATCTACGTGGAGAAGATTACAGGGCAGCTAAAACATCTCTTTGTGTCTCCATCCTTCTTGAATGTAGACTTATAATCCAGCCATGTAAGTGAAACCATGATGTTACTTCTTCAGCAAGAGACAATATGAGAGCCCTTTATAGAACCTCCCTGGTGTTGTGCCCTGAAATCATGGCCATAAGAAACAGTCACTTTTCCTCCTTTCCCTGTCAACTTTGTTGTACCAATAACACCACTCTCCAGGGTGCCATTTTTGGGGAAAAGAATGAACAAGAGACACAGGTCTTTTATGTGCAAGGTTCCAGGAATAAGGCACTTGCTAGTGCCATTGGTCTGAGCCCTGGAATACTGAGCTCAGTTATGGACATTATAAGGCAGGATATTGACAAACTGGAAGATCACCAAGATAGTGAATGGCCTTGAGTCTGAATAATCAGTCAAAAGGATCTGGTGATGTTTGCCTTAGAGTGCAGAAGACTCAGTAATGGATACTCTAAGCATCTGAAGGGGTTGTCATGGGAAAGAGAAATTAGACTTAATCTGCAAAACTAGAAATCATATGAGTAGAAATTATAAAAAGCAGATTTAAGCTTGAAGTCAGGAAAAAGTAGAGTTATCCAAAAGTAAAGAGCGCTGGCTCAGTGGAATGGGGGGAGTAGTGGGTTTCCCCCTCATTGGAGGTAATCAGACAAAGGCTAAAGGGTCATTAGTCAGATGTGCTGTCATGGGGATTATTTTTCAACCATGGTTTGGCTTCGATAGCCACTGAGATCCTTTGCAAATATGAAATCCTGTGATTTTGCATGCTTCCCTAGGCATGTTCCCTAGATTCTGAAGGTAAAATCTCTAGCCCCCAGCCCTTACTTTGGCTCTCAAAGCAGACTCTTTATGCTTCCAACTCCACATTCTTTTCTTATTTCAGGCCTGCTCAACAAAAGGATGAATTTAAAATCCCACTGGTGCAAAAATTGCCTCCCAGGCGCCCACAGACACTCTCTACCAGAAGAACAACCTGATTTCAGCTGTCGGTCAGAATGTGTACTGTAAGCAATTGAGGGGAAAAGTTGTAGTGACTCACATAACAGGAGTGCTAAACATCTAAATGAAGGAGTGCTTCACTGGGCCGAACATCGCTGCACTTAGCACAAATACAATGTAAATTCCCAATATGCAGCAATGCTGTTTATTAGCAAATGTCTCCCTGGATTATGTTTACTCTTATTCTATTAGGGAACTTGGTTCCACATTAAATTGTACGACAATAGGATGCTTGCAATACAGGAAGAACATTTAATTATGCAAGAAAATAGATTTATGGACTCTGTTTCAGATATTCATCACCGCCTCTCTGATAATGTATGTCTGGATAACTTCAGTATTGGTCACAGAACCTTAAAGAAAGAAGGAACCTCAGAGGACAGCCAGTCCATGGTTGACCTCCAATCCCCCTGATGATATATCTGATCCATCTTTTATTTGAAGACCACCAACAAAAAGAAATATACTATTTCCTAAGGCAGGCAGTTTATTCCATTTGAGACATTTGTTAAGAAATTTTTCCTAACATCAACCCAAAATCTAGTCTAAAACCATTACATCGTCTACCCTTTACTTTTAGTATTTATTGCCCTCCAAAAACAATCAAAAAAGATTTAATGACCACCATTCAAATACATGAGGATGAGGATGAGGAGGTTCAGTCTGATGATGGTGATGAAGAAGGAGGAGGAAGATTAAAAAAAGAAAAAAATTCATCCTCAGACACTTATCTGTGACCCTGAGCAAATCTCTGCCTCAGTTTTCTCATCCATAAAAGGGGAATGATGATAATATCTACCTCATAGAGCTGTTGGGAGGATCAAGGCAGGTAATATTTGTTTTTTTTTAATTAAAGTTTTTTTTATTTTCAAAACATATGCATGAATAATTTTTCAACATTAACCCTTGCAAAACCTTGTGTTCCAATTCCCCCCCCCCCATGGATGGCAAGTAATCCAATATATGTTAAACATGGTAGAAATATATGTTAAATTCAATATATGCAAACATATTTATACAATTATCTTGCTGCATGAGAAAAATCAAATCAAACAGGAAAAAATGAGAAAGAAAACAAAATATAAACAAACAACAACAAAAAGATTGAGAATACTATGTTGTGATCTACCCTCAGTTACCCCAGTCTTCCCTTTGGGTACAGATTACTCTCTTCATCACAAGATCTTTGGAACTGGCCTCAATCATCTCATTGTTGAAAAGAGCCACATCCATCAGAATTAATCGTTATATAGTCTTGTTGTTGCTTTGTATAATGATCTCCTGATTCTGCTCACTTTACTCAGCCTCAGTTCATATAAGTTTCTCCAAGCCTCTCTGTATTCATCCTGCTGGTCATTTCTTACAGAACAATAATATTCCATAACATTCATATACCACAATTTACCCAACCATTCTCCAATTGATGGGCATTCATTCAGTTTCCAGTTTTTTGACACTACAAAAAGGGCTGCCACAAATATTTTTACACATACGGGTCCCTTTCCCTTTTTTAAAATCTCTTTGGGATATAAGCCCAATAGAAACACTGCTAGGTCAAAGGGTATGCACAGTTTGATCTTTCATCATTAGGATGAATTTGAACTCAGGTCTTCCTGATTCCAGGTCCAGAACTCTATCCACCATGATACCAAAGCACTGATGTCTCCCCTAAATCTTCTCATCTCCAAACTAACCATCCCCAGCTACTTCAGTTGCTCCATGTATGCCATGATCACCATTTTCCCCATAATCTTGGTGACCTTTCCATTCAGGCGCTCCAACTTAACCAAGTTCCTTCCAAAAATGTGTAAAGTGAACCCAATCCTTCCAGTGGGATCGGTCCAGAGGATAGTATGGTGATGACCATTACTTACTCATCCTTGACACCAAGTGTTTGTTAACACAGATTTCTCTCACCTGGATTATCCCCCAATTCCTTTTGCTTCAGCAACTTACTCTGCTATTCCACCTTGATTCCACTATAAATTATTATAAAAGACAGACCCATCTCCATTGTATATTTAATTTCAAACATCCAGATCCTATTCCTGAAAATACTGAGAAATAAAATGTTATTCCTTCATTCAACAAACATTATTAAGTCCCTGCTATGTGCCAGCATTGTGCCAGATGCTAGGGATACAATGAAAAGAATGGAAGCCAAGTCATTATTAATCAGAGAAATGCAAATTAAGACAACTCTAAGATACCACTACACACCTGTCAGATTGGCTAAGATGACAGGAAAAAATAATGATGATTGTTGGAGGGGATGTGGGAAAACTGGGACATTGATTCATTGTTGGTGGAGTTGTGAACGAATCCAACCATTTTGGAGAGTAGTTTGGAACTATGCTCAAAAAGTTATCAAACTGTGCATACCCTTTGATCCAGCAGTGTTACTACTGGGATTATATCCCAAAGAGATTATAAAGAAGGGAAAGGGACCTGTATGTGCACGAATGTTTGTGGCAGCCCTTTTTGTAGTGGCTAGAAACTGGAAACTGAATGGATGTCCATCAGTTGGAGAATGGCTGAATAAATTGTGGTATATGAAAATTATGGAATATTACTGTTCTGTAAGAAATGACCAACAGGATGATTTCAGAAAGGCCTGGAGAGACTTACACGAACTGATGCTGAGTGAAATGAGCAGGACCAGGAGCTCATTATATACTTCAACAACAATACTAGATGATGACCAGTTCTGATGGATCAGGCCATCCTCAGCAACGAGATCAACCAAATCATTTCTAATGGAGCAGTAATGAACTGAACTAGCTATACCCAGAAAAAGAACTCTGGGAGATGACTAAAAACCATTACATTGAATTCCCAATCCCTATATTTATGCACACCTGCATTTTTGATTTCCTTCACAAGCTAATTGTACAATAATTCAGAGTCTGATTCTTTTTGTACAGCAAAATAATGTTTTGGTCATGTATACTTATTGTGTATCTAAGTTATATTTTAATATATTTAACATCTACTGGTCATCCTGCCATTTAGGGGAGGGGGTGGGGGGGGGTAAGAGGTGAAAAATTGGAACAAGAGGTTTGGCAATTGTTAATGCTGTAAAGTTAGCCATGTATATATCCTGTAAATAAAAGGCTATTAAATAAAAAAAAAAAAAAGAAAAGAATGGAAGCCCTACCTATTGAAGATCTGTCATTTTATAATAACTGTTTCAAAAAGAGCCTCATTGAGGGCAACGTCCTGGTTTCCCAGAGGGAGACTCTGAGGTGCAGAGCAGG
Source organism: Sarcophilus harrisii (assembly GCF_902635505.1). Lineage (NCBI taxonomy): Eukaryota > Metazoa > Chordata > Mammalia > Dasyuromorphia > Dasyuridae > Sarcophilus > Sarcophilus harrisii. The sequence goes on from NC_045428.1 coordinate 538,483,798, forward strand.
AATGGATTGGCCCAACTGGCTTATATGGGATTGGAACTCAAGTCTTACGGCACCCAGAGTTAAGTCCAATGCATCTTTCTGCCTTCTTTCCATTAGCTATCTCCCTGAGCAGTGGGAGCTGTTGATGAATAATATAAACAAAATGTAGTCCTGGTAAATCTAGTCTAATGTTTTAGAAGAGGCAGATATGAACTCTTGGTAGAAAGGAATCCTTTTATTGTACCAGAATTACTGTCAGAGTTTGGGTGATATATGGTCCATATGGCAGCACAATCATTCTGTGCATGTGTTTATTGCTGTATTTTCATTAAGGAAGCTAGGATGTGCTAGCAAAGTTAGAGAGAATGTCTATTGGCCTGGGGTCTGTAGTTGGGGAAGGGATCTCTCCCTTTGAGATTATGACAGTCTCTCTGCTTGGCTCCTTGAGTCCTCCTCTCCCCACTGCAATGAATGAATAAATGAATGAACATTTATTAGGCACTTGCTGTCAACAAGACACTATGCTAAACCCCAAAGAGAAAGACATGGCAGTCTCTTAATTCAAGGAGTTTACATTCTAATAAGGGGAGAGAACACAGAGAGAAGGGTTCCATTTCAGGCAGATGGAAAGGTCAGGTGATACTTGGAGTATAGCAGCCAAAATGGCAGGGTAAAGAGTAAGACCCCATGGATCTCAGGAAACATTGGCAGTTTAAATGGTCCCAAATCAATGACTAATAGGAAAGGGGTAAGAGGGAAGCTTTGGGTTATCTCAGAGAGGGGTTAAAATTGGGGGGGGGTCAGTATTCTAGCTTAGTGCAAGCTGGACAATGAAGATACAGGTGAGGGAGGAGAAATGATGATCATTATCATCATGATGACAATGATGCAAGATTGCCCAGAATCACAGAATTAGAAAGTAGAGGAGCCAGTTCTGGGATTTAAAACTAGGGGTGAAGATTAATGGAATGGAATGAACAATGGAGTAATGGAATACATCAAGAGATCCAAACTGGTATCCTGGCTTTGGCTTTAAGACTCAGCAAAAATTCCACCTTCTGCATGAAGTCTTTCCTGCCCCTTCAAGCCTCACCCATTGCTAATGCTTCTGAGATTACCTCCCATTTACACTGTATACATCTTATAGTACTATTTTTTGCCATTAAAGTGTAAGCTCTTTGAGACCAGGGACCACATTTTTGCCTTTCTTTGTATTCTTAGTGTTTGGTACACAGTAAGTGCTTAATAAATGCATATTGTAGCTGTCACTTGTTATCCATTTGACATTGGTCAAATCATTTTATTTTTCTAGATCTCTGTTTCTTCATCTGTGAGATCAGAATAATAACTGGTAGTTAGAAGGCACTCACTCAAAGATTTACAAAGCACTTGACAAACATCTCCTTCAATCTTCACAATGAGCTGGTAGGTGCTATGACTATTATCATCCCAATTTTACGGATGGGGAAACTGGGGCTGACAAAGATTAAGAAACTTACTCAGCGCCATGCATCTAGGAAGCATTTCGAGACGGATTCAGAGGTATGTCTTCACCATCCCTAGTGATATTTCCACCACCCTCCATGCCTGCCTTTACAAATCTCTCAGGTTCCTTCTAGCTATAATGATACTGTGAACTGTAGGTTCAGTGATTTTTCTGCAGCTGCTTCTCACTGTTGATTGATTGACCAAAACATACAGAAATTTAAATTCCAGTCCATACCCCTTTCTCCAAGCTGTGGCTCTGACCTGATTTCTCCTCTTGTAAGAAGTTTAAGGGAGGGGAAACAGCTGATAAAGGCTACATGCCCTTCATCATTTGCTCCTGGCACAGGGGTACTCTTCAGAAAAAAGCAGAGAGGCTTCCAGGGCAGAGAATACACAGATGCACATTCCTGTCCAGCCTGGATTTTCTGACCTGGAATACAGAAGCTCAAATGTCTCATTTTCCTCGATGAATGCAGTCCAGCCAGACTGAGGGGAACTAAAGGATGGGAAACAACGATCTGTATAATTTAGGCACAAAAAAGCTACTTTGGCAGAGTAGTTTCTACTCTACTGGTCCTTACAAAGACCCAGTGCACAAAATACATGGTGAAATTAGAGGAGTAGGGAACAGAACCTAAAATTTCCCTAATAACCCTGTCACAGTATCTGAGAGTCCATTAGAATCAGAGTTAAAAGAATCCATTTGGCTTTGTAATGCAAATATGTAACCCATTCATGGACATTAAGAAGACCATCAGAGCCAGAGCCTGGGGGAATTAGCAATCAATCAATCATCAAGCATTTATTAAGCACTTACTAAATGTTAGGCAAGCTTCCTTCCAATCTTGG